>NC_133400.1:7690000-8970000 GCF_047511655.1 Castor canadensis
TGATCCTATAGTGAGTCTGCTATCTATCCCATGCCTGGACTGAGACAGCTCAAAACACAAAGGTGGCAACAGTCATGAAAGAGAGGGGACCAAGAAAAGCCATCTAATTGTGGCTTAAGGAGCAGGAATGAGGCCTCCAATTCTGAGAGTGAATGTAGGGGTTGAAAATTACACTTCATCAAAACTAAAAATATTTTCTCTGTGAAAGACAGTGCTGAAAGAATGAAAAGGCAATGTACAGATTAGGAGGAAATATTTGCTAGTCACATATACAACAAAGGACTTATATCTAGAATATGTAAAAAACTCACAAAGCTCAACTATAAGAGAATATCTAATGGGGGCGTTTAGCAAGACCCCATCTTAACCAATCAAAAGCTGAGCATGGTGGCACATGCCTGTCATCCTAGCTGCATGGGAAGCGTAAATAGGAGGACCTCAGTCCAGGCTGGACCAGGCATAAACGTGAGATACTGTCCCCAAAATTACTAAAGCAAAAAGTGCTGGGGGTGTGGCTCAAGTGCCAGAATGCTTGCTTAGCATTGAAAAATTGGCAAAAATCCTTCAACAGGTATTTTACCAAAGAGGATATATTAGCATTAGAGAAGCATGATCTGAACCCTTGGTACTAGTACATACTTAATATGTTGACAAAAATGCCCTAAACAAGAAACTCACAATATCAAGTGATGAGAACATAGAGCAACTGGAATTCTTGTGTGTTGCTGGTGAGACTATAAAATGGTATAACTACTCTGGAAAAAAAAAATTGGTACTTTCTCATAAAGTTAAATACACCCTTATTATAGGATACATTAATCTCACTTCTGATATTTACCCTAGAGAAATGCAAACTTATGTTCACACAAAAACCTACACATGAATATTTATATCAATTCTACTCATAATTGCTAAAAGTAGGAGACACTCAATGTCCTTCAGTGGCTGAATGGGGCCTCCATCCACGAGAATACTCTCTACTGAGAGAAAAGGGACAGGCTGCCAATACAACAGCTTGGACAAATCTAAAAGACATTGCCTTGAGTAAGAAAAAAAAAGGTTATGTTATATAATCTGTTTATATGACATTCTTAAAAAACTGAAAACCATAGCGACAGAGAACAAATCAATGGCTGCCAGGTGTTGGGGTAACTGCAAAGAGATAATGCAGGGGTATTTTAGAGGGGGATAGAGCTGTTCTGTATCTCAATTGTGGTAGTGGTTACATGAAATAGTACCTGTGTTAAGATGTACAGAACTACCCCCCCAGAAAAAGAGCCAATTTTAGTGCAGTTAAATCTGCAGGTAAAAATAAGTACAGCAATCATTTTTTAATTGTTATTTTTAAGTACAAATATATTTCCTAAAGAAATTCTCCTTGCAAATGATAATTATAATAATTATTGCCATGATAGTAATGGAGATAGAATCCCTGTGCACCTGGACAAACACTTCTCTCCTCACCACTGGTAACCCATCTCCTGTGCTCACATCTGTTCGGGTAAAGCAGCAATGATTTCTACAGTCTGGAGTTTACCTCAAAAGTTCACTCTTTAATTATAAAATAAATGGAGGTAAACATGGGAGACATTGCAAGAGTTTAAATATGTTGAAAAGACTGGCACGAGGTTGTGAGAATGCCATTGTTCTAACACGAACATGTCTTCATTCACTGAATGTATTTTTCCTCTTATGTTCTGCTGCTACCCGCCATGTTCACTCATGCCCTGAGTCTGTCAGTGTCGCACTGTACTATTCTATAGTGCAGGTTATTTCATTCCTTTTAAACCTTCCCGTTTAAAAACCTTTTCCATCGATCATGGACTATCATAAAATCATCTCAGGGCGGATGTCAGGAACAGACACGTAACAGATGCAAAATCACAGCAGAAACAAATCACTCCCTTCTGATCTGCTAGTCCCTTATGCCTTCCCTTGGACTTCAGTAGTCTCTGTGCCATCTCTTATCTCTAGTTTCCAACAAAATGCACTGAGTTCCCATGTTTCTGATTGCAAACTTCAGCTCTGTTCCCCAGATTTGTATTCATCTCTCCTGTTTTAGGAGGAGGTCATTCCAGCCTAACCTGGGGGTGACCCCTCTGTTTGGCATACCCTGATTGACTTCCCTTACCGGTCACTGACTTCTTCCAGGGACTGGTCATTTGCTAATGCAAAGCAAAGCCTGGGCCGAGCCTCGAGCCTCGAGCCTCTGACATCATCATTCTGGTTTCCTGTCTTGCATATCTGCATTCTGTAGTTTTCTCCTCTTGGTTAAGTAATTGATGGTATCTCTTTGCTGTCACTAACTCAACCATGTTTTCATCACATTAGTTAGTCTAGCTGTCAGGTTGCAAACAATAGATTAGTAGCTGGAAGAGTAGAGTTCAGATGGTTATCTCATTTGGGTGGTTTTAACAGTTCAGTGGTTGCAACTGGACCAGAATGAGAACTGTTACCTAACGCACTGCATAGAAGTTGACCTACAGCAGTCAGTTTTGTCCCCTGCTGAAAGCCAGACTCCATTCTTATTTTTAAGTGTCATCTTTCTCAACAGGATCACAAAGATGCCCTCAGCAATCCTTTGCTGTGATTTGTGACTTGCTTTACATGACTCCTCTTTGATAAACACTGTCGTATATTACCCATCACCCTATCTACAGTTAGGATGATAATGTGATATGTGATTATAAGTAATATTTCCCAGTCCCCCAGCTTTCTGCAACACTCATTATATTGCATTGAATAACAAAAATGACAATCCAAACAGAGGCCACCTGAATGGGTGGATCTGTAAAGAAATAGGCTTCCTTCACACTTTAAGCCCTGTCCCTTCCCTAAAAGGCCATCCCTAGTCAGAACTAGGACGAGGACCGCATACAGTAGGTACTCAGTAAATATCTGCTAGATGAAGGAATGATTGTAGAAGTGAGGGGACTACTGGATTTTAACTCAGTCAAGGCTAAGGAATATTTGACCCTTGTTTTACTTTTTCCAGCCAAGACAGGTTAGCAGTACCAACCCATTGCTTGGACATAAGCCCAGAACTTGGGATCAGCTGTGTGCCCCAACCATTTCCAAAGGACTTCATCATCTGATAAAGGCTTTAGGAGTCCCCCCAAGACAGAAAAGTGACACTCTGCAGACATATTCTGTTCTCAGTCACCTTAGGAAGGAAGAGTATGTGCCTTACACATAAGGTGTCAGGCATCGTGCTGTAGGCTTTGTTGTGTAATCCACAATGGTTGTGTGAAATTCACCATCCTATCTCCTTTTTCAGGTGGGGAAACCGAAGCTCAGAGTCAGGGCCACCACAACTTAGGAGTGACTTTGTTCAAATGCTGGCCCTGGTAGACACAGCTCTATAGCCTGGCAAGTGATGCTCAAGCAAGTTCACCATCACTTGTTCTCTCACTGGTCTTTTTTGCAGTGAGCATCCTACATAACTAGGTGATGTTGCTCAGAACAGTCCAGAAACCTACCCAAGATTACACATTGTAAACTAAGATTTAACTGGCTCTGAGTTTTCTTCCTATCTGGACAAACTACTTACTGATTAAGTGAATAAAATTCATGCTATCAGGTTGGCAGAGTGGCTCAAGGGGTAGAGCTTCTGCCTGGCAAGCATTAGACTGTAAGTTCAAACCCCAGTACTGCCAAGCACCAACAACAAAAATTCATGCTATCCTTACCATGACAATATTTAGCAACTCAGACTTGAGATTTTAAAAAATTGAATGTGACAAAATACATACAGTTGGTTTCTCCAAATTCAGCTTCAATTTCCTTAAAATGAGAGCTTTCTTATTTTGGCATTTTGTGGTCAGCTTTAAGTTCAACCTATCAAACTCCACAATCCTGTCCTCCCCACCTCCCACCTTCTGGAGCCAAGTCCCACGATACCTTGCTTTGTGTTATAACCAGGGCCTTGAAATATTGGCAGTGACATTACTAAAAGCCACAACAGCATTACAAAATTCAAAGAAACTGATTTCCTTTCAGTAACTCAAATAGCCAACACTTCCCAAAAATATCTGCAACTTTGTTTAATGGAGATTTATAACCAGAGTCCTAATAAAGTCTTATTTCTCCCAAGTTGAGGTGTTTAAAATTCACATGATGTACTGCTGTTAACTAATGTTGCAATTTACTTCTATTTAAGGCAATATGCAGGGGAAACATAGAAGAGTAGCTTAACGGGAATGATTCAGAATGATACTAAGTGTTAATGAAAGTACAATAGAAGTAATAATGAGCTGAATTGCCAGACCCAGGTTGGAAGGAAAGTTTTCCTGGATCTTGCCCACTTCCGTGCTACTTTGTAACACTGTGTCCATCTGAACATCCCCTTGACTTCTGCCTCTTTGAGATATAGGTCTATGATTCTCTACTTGGGTCTTTAGGAATACATAGTTAAGGGGGCACATAGCCAGATAGGACAAAATGCTAGGCAAAGTGCTCTGGCACTTGAGCCACACCCCCAGCCCTTTTTGCTTTAGTAATAATGGGGACAGGATCTCACGTTTATGCCTGGTCCAGCCTGGACTGAGGTCCGGCTGTTTACCCTTCCCATGTAGCTAGGATGACAGGCATGTGCCACCATGCCCAGCTTCTGATTGATTGAGAAGGGGTTCTTGCTAATTTTACCCTCCAAACCCCCTGGACTGGCCTCAAACTGCAATCCTCTGGATGTCTGCTTGCCAAATCCCTTCCCTTTTTTGTAAATTAAGTTTTATTGGAACCCAGCAACAGGGTCCATTTGTTTACATATTGTTGATAGAAGCTTTTGCACCTGAATAGCAGTGGAGTAGGTATGTGGGGTCTTGTTCCACAAAGCCTAAAATATTTACTGTTTGGTCCTTTCTATAAAATGTTCATTCATTCATCCCTTTCTAGTCTCAACTTCCTCCAGGCTTCCACCGTAGAGTTTACTCCAGTCCTGTTGCATCTGTGGTTTCTCTCCTGCCTCCATCTCTTCCCTCACAGGGCTTCTGGGTCTTTTCTTCAGAAACTTGTTCATTCTTAACAGGTGGAAGTCAGTGTTTTCAACATCCACAGCTGGCACTGGCATCCCCACCTAACCTATAGACTGGATTCCTGAATTCCTTAAACTATGAGCCACATTGCTTTGCAACTTTTCAAAGGTATCTGTTACCCCTCCTGGGTTGACCTTTGAGAGAAGCAAGGATGACCTTGGTTCATGGAGCAATGGACATGTGGTAGGTGTGAGGTGCATGTTTACTGCCAAGCACTATCCAGGGTCATCCTCCTTACCCCAGCCCAGTTAGCCTAACCAGGGACACTAACCACCCAGTGAGACTAATCAGGGTGACTAACCATCCAGTGTGCCTAGCCAGGGAGACTAACTATTCTGGTGAGCCTAACTAGGGAGACTAACCATCCCTGTGAGCCTGGAATTGAAGGGTTTCCTGGGACATCCAGTGGGAAAACCAACAGAAGTGGGCAGCCTGGAGGAAGGCAGCTACCCTAAATATTCCCTTCCTCTGCTCATCATTTAATAAAGCCTGAGAGTTCTCAGTTAACCAGTCCTCTAACACCCTCATGAACTAGCTGAGCATTCAGAGGATAAAATGCCTAGTAACTCCCCTCGCCAACTTATCTCAAGCTGGGCCAAAATAATTAAGACCTCAAAGGCCAGTTATGAGTAAAGGGACCGCTTTTCTTATGCATCCGTCCCATAACTCAATTCCACTCCTTGCTCATCTTTCTTCGTAATTGGAACCAAAAGCAAATAATTATGTTTCAGATGAAAAGAGATGAGAGAAAGCAAATACAGTGTAGTGTCTGGATGACCTTGGACATTGGCTGGGATTTTATAGATAGGAGGTTCCACATAAAGTGGAGGCCAGACGGCCAGGACATCTGGGTCAGGAGTGTGAGTCCAGAGCTTATCTCTGGTGGTGTCCCTTTTGTAGGTTGCAGGGTTGGTCAGGTTAAAAGTTTGTGCAATCTTTGGGGTGAATTTGTATAGGGGTTAGTGCCCTGATTTTGGAATGGACTGACGTGGGGTTTCTTTTTGACTCACTAGTGGTGTGATCCTGAGCAAACTCTTGAGTCTTGGGCCTCCACTCTGCCCCTCTGATATGCAGATCATGAAACAAGCCTCCTAGAGCTGGCTCAAAGGTGAAATGAACCAACATTGGAAATGATTCAGATGATATCAAGTAAGGGTGGATTTCCTAGACTCTCAACAAGTAAGACAAGTCCCATTACAACCAATTGTCCCATCTTACTGGAAGTAAGGAATCAGTATCTTTCTTTTATTAAGCCCAGAAAAATCAGAGATTAGAAGTTTCTTTTATTCTATACACATTTGGGACAACTGGCCAGGTTATCAGAGACCTTCCTATCCAGACAGATGTTCGCTTTGCACCCAGTGTGTGCCAAGCCCTGCTTAATGAGTCATCATTCTGTATCTGACTCAATCCTCCCCAGCTCACCTTGCTGTTTTATGGATTCCAAGACTATAGGAGAAACCACCATATCATCGATTGTAACAGGGTCATCTGGTATAAAATGCAGAGCCAATACCATATCGCTGCTTCCATTAAAAATCTCTGGAAGCAATTGAATTGAGGGTGAGTTTAAACTACAATGTTTTAATGTTCTTTCTGGTATGCTGGTAACCTTGGTGAATTGGAGGGACGTAGAATTACCACGGAATAGGGACATCCTTCCTCAGGAAGTGATGGGAAGTTGTAACAAGGTCATGTAGCCTGAAGAACAGCCAGTGGAATCCCCAAATTGTTGCCACCTCCACCCCATGGGACCTACTCCCACATAGGAGCCGAGCTTTGCCTGAAAATCAGCATGTTGTTTAGGGGGAAGGAGAGATGGCAGAATGCAGTCTTGGAGTCACAGACTTTTGACAGTTTTTTGTGGTTGGTACTTTTCCCCTGCTTGCTCTTTGGCTTTCCTTATTTTCATGGGTCCCTGGGAAGACACAGTTGTTTGAGTGAGTTTTGGATGATGTCTGAGCCCTTGTCCCACTTGACTCAGCCTGTGGAAGTCAAATTTGTGTTATCAGGCCCTTCAGTAGGAATCAAAAACACTGATAAGAGGTTGGCCAATATAATTATGTCTAAAACAGCATTATTTTCACTGTGGGAATCTGGGTCTTTAAAATATGTAACATCTTTTTTAAAGCAATAATCAAACCATTGAAGTGCTCTTAAAAATCATAATCAGACAGCAATGGTCACCACAATGATGGATCCCACTGTCTTTAGCATAAGTCCTCAACCATTTTTGGAGATATCTAGAGATTTCTTTGCAAGGTCAAGATCATGTGTATTTGGACATGGTCTAAAGGGCAAGATGGTAGATTTCTCTTGGGTCCTGAATGTGGAAACTATTTTTGGTTGGAGACAACAACAGAGTATGGGAATGAGAACGTGTGGCTCAGCTGAGGACTCCTATTAATTCCACATGGAGGGACTTTGCCAAAATCTCTCAGATCTCAGATGGGGGAGGGCTGCCTTCAGGGTGGTGTATGCACTGTATACTTCATACTCTGCTTCACCACCTTGAAATTCTTAATAAGTTTTGAACAAGGGGTCCTGTATGTTTATTTTGCCCTGAGCCCCACAAACTACAGAGCTAGCACTAAATGGGGTGGTGGTGGTAGTAATAGTGTGGTAATTATTTTCAAACTGTACTTCTGGATGATTTGTTCATAAAGAGAACAGACAGTAAACATGCCGATGGGGAAAGATTAGAGTTAACATCTCAGCAGTTCATTCAATATTTCTTTATTTACCAAACTCTCCCCAAACATCTGCTGTGAATCAGACATTTCGTTAAGCACCAAAGAAATAAAACGTCACTGCCAGACTCGTGGCTTTGTCCCGTGAACCAGCTGTGTGAATTTCAATTGAGTTAAATAATCTGAGTGTCCATTTCCAGATCTGTGAAATGGGGAGAATGAAGTCTATTTCACACAATTCCTGTAAGAAGCTGGACAGAAAGTGTGTAGTTTATGGTTTAGCACCTTGCAAATATCCAGTGACCACATTTTCTTTCCATCGTGTTCATCATGATTATTGTACAATAATACATAGAAGACAGATTCATAAAACATAGTAGGGACTTATAACTGTACCTGGGGAAAAAGGTCAGGTGAAGACATTGCCTTTGAATTGGACCCTGAAGAGGGCATCGGTGTTGGCTAGTTGGGTAGTAGGTAAGTAAATATCCAAGGTTTAAACAAATGTTTTAAAGCATTTCCCCACAGTGGTCTAACTATGCCTATGGGGGATATTTCACATTCAAGCCATAACATTTTCTCTTTGAAAAGCTCCAGGAATGACTGTTTGTCCTATTTCAAAGACAGAATTGCTGATACAGCTATGAAGAAGCCAGAGGCTTCAGGCTGACTCTGTGGAAGGCAGCTTCCATTTTCTTCTAGAAATTGACTGTGCACCGCAGAGAGGTCAAAAGATCATTGAGTGTATTGGGGATATCTTGAAAGGGTGGTTACAAGGCCTGCCCTAGGTCACTTTTCATGAGCCTTCATGAATCATTTGGAGGCCAAGACAAGCCTTGAGTATCTCTGGTTCTGGAGTTGGCCCAACCCTATCACCTGATCTTCTTTGTAGATATGATCCTGGAAATATCTACCTGTGGGTTTTCCATTGACCATGGCTTTTAGATGTATGCTTTCCTTCAGGGCGGGGACCCAATAGGTGTGTGTTTAGCACCAGAGCAATGAATGGATATGGGAAGTGACCCACTCATGAACACCCAGCCCTGCTTTCAGAGATTGTCTTCAGATTTCTGGCCCCTTTTCTGCAGTGGCTTCCAGCTCTATTGGTAGAGAGTAGATTTGCTCTGCGGGTTGTAAAAGTCACACTCCCTAATGAGAAACAATGTGGGGACCACATCAGCCTTAGTCCAGGAAACCAGCCCAGTTGGTGACACCCTTGTAAAAGAGACTGATAAATAAATAAGCAAGCCATCCAGCCTGTCTTCTCCTCAGCAAATGAGATGAAACAGCTGGCCTTGGAAAGAGGCCCTGTGCTTTGTTAACTGGAAACAGATTAGTAAACTCAATCCACTGACCAGCTTTCCAGTCTGTGGCCTTACTGAACTTGAAAAAAGGGAATTTTTGTTGCGCCATTCTCCAGAAAGGGCCAGGAAGCAAATGACACAAGCATGGCCTGTATGTTTGTCCTGGTGGGTAAAAATACTTTAAAAAAAAATATTAAGAAATGGAGTCTCATCTTTAACTTTTCTATGGATCTTTGACAAAAACCTCAGGGAATTCTATAGAGTGCGTGTTGTCAGTATTTTAATCAGTTTCAGCTGTCAAAACTCTTGTAACCCGCCTCTTCTATTTAAAATGTGTCTTCTAGGCATAAAATAATTAAAGGTACAGGGCCATACAGTCGGCTTAGAGCCATTGCAATGTGACAAAACCCTGTGGATGAAAGGTATTATTTCAGGAAGTTTTAAATATAAATTTTGTTTTGTCAGAAGGCTTCAGGGCACACATTTTCTATACTGTCAAGCTTGATAGTAACAATATTTATATTTCAAATAAAAAGATTAAATTGCAGTCTTATGTGTTTCTGGTTTTCGTCAACTTTTTTTACTAGTTTATCATAGTGCAGCATCTCCGTATGTCATCGTACTTTTTTTTTAGTTGACAATACTTTTATTTTATTGAACTATTATGTCTTTGACTGTCAATCTCAGGATTGCAATAATGAAGGCAGACAACCCAACCACGAGGGGTTGGTTGTTTTACAAACAAACGACTTGCTTTGCACCTTGTTGAAGGCTTTGCAAAAGAAATGCGAAGTAAGAAAGCCAAACTGAAAAATAAACACTGCAGACCCATGTGTTTAGCACCAGCCTGTGTGACAGCGTTAAGCTTGTCACCTGGAGTCTTTGTGTGATTTTTATCTCAATGTAGGGAAATAAGTGAGGACCAGGCAAGGCCAGTGAGCTGGGGACAGAGCTGGCTGCTTTGTGTCAGAGCTTGTTAGCTGCTGAGACACCAGGGTCTCCAAAGGAGCCCAGGCAGTTCTGGGGTTCTCCAAGCCCAGGAGTTGATGTGTGTCTGGCTTTCAGGACTGGCTCAGTGTCAGCCCTTCAATGTCACAGTCGACAGAGCAGTTTGGGGAAATGTGAAGCGCAACATCCCGTGTGCACCTGTTGGACCAGAACCTGACTGTGCCGGTGGATCTGGGCTTGCTCATTTTGAAATGAAGGGACAGTCCTGGCCTTGAGGGGCTGCCTTTTTCTTTCAGAGCTGCTGCTCAACCTTCTTACTTGGCCCTTTGCTGTGCTGAGGGAAAGTCAACTCATTGATCAGGCCTCTTCTCCCCAGACCCAAGTCTGAGTGAGACCATTCCAAGTTAACAAGCCCCAGGGAAGGGTCCTCATCTCTGAGAGGGCAAATCATCTATGACCAGAAATATGTCCTTTCCTGCTCTGGCAGGCGTGATCAATCAATCTCAACATTTTCATACCCATCCAGATGTTTCCTCAGAATCCCTGAGCAGCCATCAACTCATCAGAATCAATAGCCCATTGGCTTTGCCAGCTCTCTTGCTCTGCAGGGAGAAGGATAGTTGGGCAGGCACATGGGTCCCTAGCACGGTCACAGCTCAAGAAACACTTGTTTTAATGGTATCGTTTATTGTCCCTAGGAAATCAGTTTAACCATACTTCAGTTCAGAGTCCATTCATATCCTGACCTCATTATGGTCATCCCTATTTTGCAAGAGAAAAAAACAAAGACTTAGAAGAATTAAGTAACTTGTCCAAAGCTTTTTGGTCTCCAAGTGATTTGAAACTGGCTTTCCTAATTCAACATCCTGATTGAGAGATTTTCAGCATCTTAGTATTACAAGAAAAGAAAAAAATGAAGGGAGTAACCACTTGTACCAGCCATGAAAAGTCAGTGGGACAGTAGGGTTGATCCTCATTTCCCCTTCATGTTGCTTCTGTTCTTCTAGAATGGGGAAGCATACCTGAAAAGTTTGGACAGCAGTTATAGTTTTCCTGAAGAAAAAGTTAAAAGTCTTTATCAGGAGTGTCATCTGAGTAAGTACCTCTGCCTTCTCTTTTCTGTCCTAGTGACGACTGAAGTATTTTGCTGGTGGGTAGTTTGAGCCTGAACACACCCATAATGACATCATTTCCAAATGTAATTGCCATATAAAAAACAGTAGTCAGCTTGTGCTATGTGAGTAGTTTATTAAGAGTTTCTCAGGCACAGCATTTGGGCTTGACATGCATTATCATATTTGCTCACTGTGGCCAACCCTACGGTAGAAGCTATTCTTATTCTCATTCAAAAGTAGGAGTCTTGAGAGCTAATGTGACTTGTGGAAGTCTATCTAGTAAGGGCATCAAGTTAAGGTCTGTGCAATGCTGACACCTCAGCTTCCCAAATTACACTATTATCCTTCAACTGGGATGCTTCTAGCTTAAGTTGGGTCATATGTTTTGTACTTTGCATGTGAAGAAACTGAGTGGTAGCAAGATTAAAGAAATTATCATATATGATTACACAGATGGAAACTCAGTGGGCAGAGCCCACCTAAAACATGGACAGATCCCAAACTGTGGGGAGGTGAGTATGGGATTGGGAAGAAAGAGAGAATGAAAGAATGAATTTGTGGAGGGTGAGGAGGCAGCACACTCACTGTTCTGGAGAGGAGAGTCATAGATCAAGTAGGAAGCCACCCAGGCCTCAGAGACATTTCATATAAATAAATATAACATTATATCATATATGCATATACATATATGTATATCAGAAGGGCACTTGAGAGAAAATACTCTTTGAGGACAGTGATAGGAGTCCTCTACTACACTAACTATTCCTGTAGATAATCCATTCTTGAGTTTGTGGCTATCCAAGTCCTACTTTGACAAACTAGTTCACCCTGGAAATTAATGTTGAGTGTTGCTCAATACTTCTTGAAGGGAAACAGAATTTTAAGAGTGCAATGTTCCTTCTTTCTTGGGCTGACTCTTTGTATTTTGTCTCTAACATCCCCTTGGTACATGGAGCCCCTAAATGGACCAATAGGAGCTCAGAGAGGGAAGAAATGATAGGAAAACATGTTAATAAAAGCCTGTTCCAGTAATTCTGTATAGAAAAGTATAAGCATAATAAATATGTCACATGGACAGAATTCAGGTGTGAGTGAGAGACAACACAGAAAAGGGTGTGGAAAGACACAGTGGGAGGTGGGGAAGCACCTAGTGTGGTTTTCTCAGTGGTTGGCAGAAAAAACATTTTGTTATTTTTCACAATCCTCTGGGTAGACTAGGGCTTGGCTGGATGGTTCTTCTGCTCATCTTGCTAGGAATTGTTCATTCAGCCCTAGTCAGATTTGGCCTGAAGACAGAATGGTCAAAAGGGCTTCACTCACCTGCCCAGCTCCTAAGCAAGGAGGCCTGATCTAGATCTGGGAGAGTCTAGCTTCTCTCTGCACACAGACCCCCATGTGGCATCTTCACATGGTCTCCATCAAAGTAGCCAAACTTCTTGCATGACAGCTTAGAGCTCTGGAATGCACAGTAGGGAAGGTTACCATGCAGAGCCCCTCCTGTCATACTTGGAGAGCAGGAACAGCCCAGACTCCATGCTGAAGGCAGATGGACCAATGCTGGAAGTTGAGTTTCACTGGAGTCTGTCTTTAGGATCTGGCTATCACAAGACCCTTGCCAATCTGGATTATAACTTTGGTTCAAGGGGAACTTTTTGCTTTTGAATAAAAACCCATATTATATATGCTGGTTTCTCTTAAGATCAAATAAATCTTTCACCTTTTAAAACCTCATATTCTTAAGCATAATCAGCTGGACCTCTATGTTCTCAGGGTCAAGCTGCTCACTTCTTTCAGTGCATGAAATTATGTCTCTCAAGCACTCATGCTCTTTTATTTCCTCATTGTCACCTACCCCATCTGTTCTTCTACTTGTACTGGAAAAGCCAGTTCTAATGGATCTTGCTGTTGGTCCCAGGTTGACTTGGAATGAGTTATTTCATTCCCTAAGCTTTTGTTGGACCTTGGATGGGAGGGGGTAGAAGGGAAGGAATTGTCTGCATGAATTGTGGGCAGAAAGGCAGCCTGATGGTTTGAACCAAAGCCCTGGTGAGCAACAGCTTCAGGGTTCTGAAACATTTTTTCAATGTGTTCACTCGTGCACACATACACATACACAAACACAACACACACTCTGAAGTTAAAATGATAGAAGCTTGGATTCAGACATTATTCTTGATTTTGTTTTGGTGGGACTGGGGTTTGAAATCAGTGCTTTGTGCTTGCAAAGTAGGTGCTCTACCACTTGAGCCACACTTCTAGTCCAGACATTCAGACATTATTCTTGAAGGAGGCCTTTCCCGCCATGTCTAACCAATATTGACTCTCTTGCGGTCAATTGATAATAACATCCCATTTAGACTTATATTGCTATTGCATTTTCTAGGTTGCAAACCCTGTCTGCTACATGCATGTCACATGTCACCCTGCATGTGGTGAGGGAAACAGAAGTCTTGGCTAAATCAGAGCCATTCACTTCACTGGGCATGTAGATGAATATCTTTTGTCTTTCTGTCTTACTCTATCAGTGGTAAAGAACAATTTGAGCAAAAGAAAAGTGGTTGAGTAGAAAAATGTAGAAGGGTCTCACAAAAGCCAAGGGGAAGAGGAGTAAGTCTCATGAAGGATGGGATCTGGGACTGGAAGAACCCCATTGCTGGGGTCCCATGTCTCTAATTCTGTACATGTTTCTTTCTTTCTCTCCCTTGTTACATGTGGTCCATGGAAAACTTTCCATTCTCAATGCCCACAAATGGAGAGCCACTATTTTTATGTCCCAATTTCATATTCCCAATGGGGACAATCTGACTAGTCCAGCCAGCTAGTAAATATTTCTTTCTGGGTCAAGTGACCACTTTTGGTCCAAATGGACATGACTATCATTGGTAAGTAATGGGGACTTCACCTGCCACCATGTGGATTGGAGGCCCCTTTGATGTACGCCGTTAAGGTAATGTTCTCGGATAAAAGGTTGTGGAATGGGTGCACAGAGATTTCAAAATGTGTACTAAGCCTTCTAATTATTATTTGGTAGATAAGCAAATGGAACATTAAGAGTTCAGTTTTGGAGAAATAGGCTCTTTCTCCACACCTTGCTTAAATGCACACCTTGCATTTAACATAAAATCTGTCTTAATATTTCAGCACAACTTCTGCACAGTCATGTTGTTATTTCCAAATTTGGGCCTTTTCTGTGCACCATACAGGGCACTGCCATCATGACACAGCCCACAGCCTGTTGACAGCAGTGTTGACAGATCAAGGGTATGACCAGTATGCAACATAAAAGGAAAGGCACTCCCAAAACTCCTGGAGGGGATATTGCTAACCTCCAGTTTCAGAATCAGACATTCATAGGGTAGAAGTCATCAGAAAAAAAAATTTAAAAGCAAGTGATTTTTCAAATAGGTGATTAAGAGACCCTAAATTACTGGCAAAGAAGGGTTTAGCTTAAGCAGTGACATGCTCTAGGGCAGACTGCAACATTTTCTTCCATTTAGAAAAGTAGGAGAGAACCTACCACCTCAATCCATCAAAGGATGTTCATAGCTTCATTGAGAAACTGGAAGTCTATATTATAAAAAAAGGCAAAATCAGAGATAAAACAAAATGCAAAAACCAATACTATAATTATGTGGAATCATAGAGTAGGGATTTATATTATTTCTTTTTATTGGTGGTACTGGGGATTGAACTCAGAGCTTTGTGCTTGCTAAGCAAGTGCTCTATTACTTGAGCCACACCCCAACAACCCCACCGTTTTTTAACTTTTACTTTGTTTGCTCAGATAAGACCTCATACTTTTGCTTTGACTAGCTTCAGACTGTGATCCTCCTACCTCCACCTCCTGAGTAGTTGGGATTATAGGAATATACCACCATGCCCAGCAATGAGTAGGGATTTATTATGTGGCTGTATCTCATTCTCAAAAACAAGAAAAAGAAGATATGAGGGGACTTACTGAAGCAAAAAGAAGACTGGGCCATTTCAAAAATTGTAACCAAACTATTTGAAAGGAGCAAAAACTAGGCATATCAGTTTCTTAGCAATAGTGTAGGAGACTTTCAAGTAGCAGCACTCTGGACTCCTACTCACAGGAAGATTGGTTATCTAGTAATGGGTCATCTTTTAATCAGTCCTAGGACCTGTCAAAAAGGGAGACATCTTCCTGGTGGAGTGGCTCAAGTTGTACAGTGTCTGCCTAGCGGGGTGAGGTTCTGAGTTCAAACCCCAGGACCACCAAAAAAAGCAGTGTGGGGGGGAGACATTCTGAATTAGATGCTTCCTGAATATATATTTACCTATATATGTATATATATATGTGTGTGTGTGTGTGCGTATATACACACACACACACACACACACACACACACACACACACACATATATATAGCATAGGTTGAGGTAAAAGTGCCTTATACTACAGTGATGTTTAAGGGAGGAATTTATCTTTTTATTAGAGCACTTAGTTATAGGGAGAATAATGCCAACAATGTAGGAAATTAGCATAGGGAGTGAAGAGTCAGTCCTTTTTCGGGGAAGAGAATCAACAGGGAAGAATGAGGTAGGGAACAATATGCTCAAACCCAGCTCTACCATGAACTGTTATTGACAATGGCAGCAAATTAATCAAGAAGCTTGCTGGTTTGATGATAAAGATGCTGTCACTTCCCCTGCTGAGACTGGCATGCCTCATGACATTGGTATAATTGATGTCTGTTCAATAATACCCAGATCTGTCCCAGAATCTGTACAGGAACATCTGATAGTTGCATCAAACTTAAAAGTAAAGTGCTAGAGAAGGAAGTGTACAGATGGCCACAGATGTTCTCAGATAAAATAAGATTTTTTTTAATTATTAAAAGCTGTTTAACAGATGCCATATTTAACAAAGAAATGGTGTTGGTGTAGGGGAGCTATGTGGGCTGGGCTGGACTGGTTTGGGCTGGCCTGAGTTAGATGCTTCCCTGGAATATATGCATGTATCACAAGGAAGTATCCACCACCCTGGCATGGGTTTGTGTAAAGTCAAGATTATTTCCTCTACAGAAAGCATGCCTTTCCTCCAGGACCATCTATGAGCATCTCTTTGTTCTGCAGGAGTGGTGTTCTGTCTTTTAGCTTCAATAATTAAGTCAGCTCAAAGGAAACTGGGTACCCCAGAGGTCAGATCCTTGTGACCTTACTGAATTTGGTAAGGTCATGGTTTCTGATCTAAAAGTGAAGATAAAAATGGCAGACTGTACCAGAGAGCAATTCAGTCTGAGCTCTCCCTAGTAGATTCCAGAGCAACAGGCTAAGGGATTGCGAAGGGCAGATTCAGGGGTAGCAAAGAGCAGTCAAGAAGAGGCATAGAAGTATAGTTTGGGGTAGAGGGTGGCACACAAAGATCCATAGGCCAAATATGACCTGATACCTGTTTTTTTTTTTAAACAAACTTTTATTAGAACACAGCCAACCCCCCTTTTGTTCTTTTATGTATCTTCTATGACTGTGTTTGCATTTCAATGACAAAAGATGAGTTATTGGGACACAGGTCGTATGGCTCACAAAGTTGAAAATATTTACTATCTGGATTCACTACCCCAACACCATGAGTGGTCCTTACCCCCATTTTATAGATGAGACCACTGAGTCCTACAAACACCATACCATTTGTCCAGAATCATAATCAGAAATACATGGGTCACTAACTGAATGCAAACTACATGCTCTCAAAATAGTTAGAGTGAGTATCTGAACTTCAGTTCCAGTTAATATATACTTTCTCTGTGCCTGATCTTCCCCTGACCTGGTTAGACTCAGGAGACACAGAGGAAAAATTGCTACCTCTGAGACCTGGTTTTTTAATCTAAACTCAACATAGCCCTGACCTCAGGCTTAGAGACCATATCTAATTCCCAGCAATGCTGGGAGAACCATCCCATAGTCTATAATCTGCTGCCATAACTCCCCAAATATTTGCCTTTCTTTTAGGGATGAGCAGTGAGAAAATGGGATCTAATAACCTAGTTCTTGAATAAAGAACGCAAACCCATTGGCTTCCACCTCATACTCTTTTACTCATTACTTTCTTTTAGAAAGTAAAGTGAGGGGCTATCAACAAAGGCCCAGAGGGTACTTAATTCAACTCAATCTTTTAGCCCCACCTGACCTGAAAGGAAAGCACCTGGGTTTCCATCCTGGTTCCTTTGGGTGCTAAGTGGACAGAAGTTGCTTAAGTAGCAGATCAGGTTTATTTTACAAAGCTGTTTTAAGCTCAAAAAGGCTCAATCAGCCCCATGAGTCAAATGCTTCTCAAGTCAATCTCAGTGGAGCTGGATGGCCAGGTCTGTTACATCCACAAAAAGAACCTGCCCCCATATTGCCAAGATCTTTTCCTTCAAAGGAAAGGAACTGAAATCGAGGAAAGATGGGTCCCACAATCCAGGAGCCAATGAAATCCCTCAACAGAGGTGCCTATTGCAGGCACCCAGTATCCATCACATCTCTTTCCAATAGATAACTCAATTTAGTAGAACTTTTATTTATGTTTCATGTTTCTCATGAGCCTCGGGGGAAATGACTCCAATCTCAGAGTCCAAGAGGATCTTGACTAGTCCTAAGGTGATAGCCTTCCTTGATTATGCCTTTATCAATAGCCTTGTTAAACTCTTTTTCAATGGTCCAAGCTGACCATGATTTTCATTAGGAATCTGGTTGAAGAGTGCTTCCAGCTATCTCACATTCTTCTTTGACCAGGTTGTGATACAGCATCAAGGATTCAGACTGCCAGGTTCCAATATGGCAGATGGCCTTGGAGTAGACAGGGAGGATGTGACTGGTGGCTTAAGAAAGGAAGATAAAGGGAGATGACTCAAGGAAAAAGTCATATGAGGTTGGAAAGTGAGATCCTCCCAGCTGATGGTGACTTAATTTTGGAATGTCAAGATGGGGGTTCAGGTAGTGTCCTGCTTCATGTCTGATGACCTTGAAAGTCTGTCTTCATATCAGTCACATTTGGGAGCTTTAGTCTGCTGAGTAGTTTCTATAACCCTGTCTCCAAACTTGTACATGTATGAACAAGATCCCAAACAATTCTTGAGGACTGAACACAACTCAGGGCTGTATGCTTGCTAGACAGGTGCTCTACCACTTGAGCCATGCCCCAAGTCCAGAGTCACACTTACGGAACACCATGTTCACTATTTATGACTCAGGTAGGTAACTCAATGTTGCGTCTGGTTCAGCCCACATTTCTCATCTCCCTCTCAATGCCGCCCTGTTTCTTATTTATGCTCAAGTTTCTCATTCCTCAGAGACTACTGACTCACTCATCTTCAAACATCACTCATTTTTTTGTATTCTATGAGGTTTTGACCAAATAGTTATAGGCAATATTTCTTAAGTAATTTCTTTAACCTGACTTGCTTGTTTTTAACTTTATATTATTTAAATGTCTGATTCTAAGCACACATGTGAAACACAGATTTAATAAGTGGTTTATACATACACACAGATATATAATCAGGATAATAAGGAAATTGATGTATCAATTAAACCACTCCAGGTACCACCTGGTCTCTGAGTACTGGCCCCAACACAGTAACCGGGATGCTGCCAGATAGATGCTGGATCAGTTTGCCTAGAAAACTGTGTGGTGACAGAAATGACTCTGATTACTCTGTCCTATACAGCAGCCACTAGCCACATGTAGCTATTGATACCTGAAATGTGGCAAAAGTTAAGAGTGAAATGGAATATTTAAATTTCATTTTAATTAATGCAGATTTAAATTTAAATAACCACACCTGCAATGAGAGGCAACCACACTGGTCCCCATGGCTCTGGAGTACCTGTATTTAAAAACAAATCACAGCAGAGGGGATGAGCCTTGGGCCACATCCTCTGTGTACACTTTATTGTTTCACTTACTTGCCCCGCAAGAACCCTGCAAGGAAAGTATTACCTCATTCTAGTGGTTAGGCACAAGTCAAAGAGGGGAAGATTTTCCATTGCATCCTTAAATACACAAACAATGAAGCCATCCTCTGTTATTTACAGAGAGAGGAGGGAGAACAGAGCTGCGAGTGAGCAAATTGTCATCCAAACCTAACTACATTCAAGATTTAAAAGGTTGACATTTCTTTTTTCTCCTTTCTCTCTCTTTTAAACACCCAGCCCACCTCATTAACCAGATATCTTTATTCTCTAAATATTTACCACCCAAACGAAATTTACAGTTTAATTTGCTGTATAAAATCATTTATTGACTGATAAACCTCATTACGAAGATCCAGCTCAGCCCCTGGTTCTCCCGACAGTTTAATTCTTGTAGCAGCAGGCTACTGCAAGAGAAAAACAATCCTGTCAAATTAACGGTGGGGGTCTAAATTATTCAAATACACTAAATCCATGCAGAACCATTCCCCTGCTCATAATTTTTCTTTGGGAGCCAACAATTAACCGGCAATATTCTAACTTGAACAATGACAGTAATTCTAAAAGAATTCTGGGAACAGGGCACATTCCACCTTCCCATGTGTTCTGCTGCTGGGGATCCCCAAGGGGTGACCACAGAGGGAGCCCTTGTGGGAGGCTTTCCTTGCCCAAGCTTCTCACCTCTGCAATGCTCACCATCCTTTGGGTCCTCTTTCCTGCCCCCCACCTCCAGGTCACAGGCTGCATTTTGGACATCCAGGCATGTGTCTGAGTGTCTAACATTTATACCAGGTGTGCATCAGCCTGCAATTAGTTAATTGCCTCTGTACCTTTCTGCCCGTGGGAGAAGAAAGGGCCTCCAGTTTTCTCCCTGCAAATGTAACCAAACTAATTACTGAGATGCTGATTCAGAAGACAGGCCCACCTAATTGAGCTTGCAAAACAGAAAATACAAAAAAAAAAATCTTTAAAAATAATCTTAGCTTCAGAACAACATATTTGAAAAGAAATTCTTCTCCATGGTGTTGGCTGCAGTCACGACCTGCATGTTGAATGGCCTTGGCTCCGGGTGGACTTTGTTCGTTGATCTAATTCCCCAGTTTGTGAACCCCTAACAGGGGTGAATTCCTGGGCATGACACCCAATGTCAATGTTCTTAAAAAATTATGGTGCTGATCTTGATGGTTCCTACATGCTGCATTTTTTAAATTTAGTATTGACTTAGTGTCATCTGTCTGCCAAGCACATGGTACACAGGAAGCCTCCGGGTGCTAAATGTAGAAACGAGATGCCGAAGAATGGCACTTAGTAACAACTGATGCTCAGACCATAAGATCAAGTTTGGTCAAATGCATGAACCTGAACAACCTGAGAGGTTTGTTTAAAATGCAGATAAAGGGTCAGGTGTGGCAGCTCACCTCTAATTCCAGCTACTCAGGAGGATTGAGGCTTGAGGCCAGACCAGACAAGAAGTTAGCGAGACCCTATCTTAACCAATAGCAGGGTTTGATGGTGTGGTCTTGCCATCCCAGCTATCTAGGAAGCATAAATAGGAGGATCATGGGCCAGGTTGTGCAAAAATGTGAGACCTATCCCAAAATAAACTAAAGCATAAAAGGCTGGGGACATTGCTCAAGTGGTAGAGAGCCTGCCAAGCCAGCATGAATTCAACCCCTGCTACCAACTACCAACAAAAGAAAGAGAAAGGTGCTGAAGAACTAGACCCGCCTCAGGCAGACTGCATTGGAATCCCTGAGTGGAGCCCAGGTGTCTGCAGTTGCACACTTGCCAGGTGATTCTCAGCACCACAGAGTCGAGTGTACCTGCTCCTCTCACCCCAGATTCAGGGGACATCTCAGAGCATCAGGCGGCAATGGCTGTAAAAGAAATGCCAGGTCCCTGGTACAGTGACACCCAACAAGCATTGTGGTGGCATACCCAGGGTCTCCAGCAGAGGCAGCAGAGAGCTGACAAGGCAGGGCAAGCGCTGCATAAGCCAGACCTGTTTGCACAACCCAAGGGGCTCCTTTCTCTTGTCAACAATGGTGGGCCTGCCCCTGGTGTCCATGGGAGCATTTTTCTTCCCCCGTTACCATATTTTTCATAGTTTTGCTTATTTAGTTAAATTGGTTATTTTTAAAATAGTTCTAGGTTTATGGAAGATCTAGCATAGATAATCATGTACCTTGCACCCCTAGTAAAAATAGGGAGAAAATCGTACATTGATTTGCCACAATTAATGAATGCATGTATGTATGTATTTACTGGCACTAGGGTTTGAACTCAGGGCCTCATGCTTGTTAGGCAGGTGCTTTATTACTTGAGTCACACCCCCATCCCTTTTTTTTGCTTTAGCTATTGTTCAGCTAAGGTCTCACACTTTTTGACTAGCCTAGGACCTTGATCCTCTTACTTACACCTCCAGTGAAACTAGGATTGCAGTTCTGTGCCACCATGTACCCAACTTTTTTTTTTTGAGATGGGGGTCTTGCAAACTTTTCCCCCAGGATGGCCCTGAACAATGATCCTCCCTATTTTGGCCTCCTGAGTAGCTGGGATTATAGACATGTGCCAACATACCTGGCCCCAATGAAACAATATTGATACACTATGATTTGCTAATCTTTCTCTACACTATTTGGGTCTCCTTAGTTTTTAACTTCATAACATATTTTCATCTAGGATGTCCACATTACATTTGAGCATCCTGCCTCCTTAGGCTCCTTTGGCTGTGACATTTTATCAGACTTCCCTGGTTTTTTGATGACATTGACAGTGTATTATTTTGTAGACTGCCTTAGGCTGGGATTTGGCTGATGTTTTTCTCGTGAAGAAACTGGGCTTATGGATTGAGGAGGAAGAACACAGGTATAAAATGCCACTTTTATCCCATGATGTCACATCAAATGTGCATGCTATCAACATGACTTGCTAATCTTGATCTTGATCACTGGGCTGCAGCGCAGCACAGCACACTTGCTGGGCTTCCCTACCATAAAGTTGTTTTTTCCTCACTGCACTGTCGTCTTTCAAAGGAAGTCACTGTGTGTAGCCCACAATTAAGAGGTGGGGAATATGCTCTTCTCCCTTTATCACAGAGAATCTGCATAAATGATTTGTAATTTTTCTCTACAGGAGACAGATATTCTTTCACTCATGTATGTGTTTATGAACTTAAGGATATTTGTGTTGTACTTTGGTTTATGATCCAACTGTTCTGGCTTTGGTCATATGGGCCCTTTTAGTTGGTTTCTGTGACCCTTTGACAGACCATCATGGTTCTGTCTTTCTAGCACTTGACTTTTCAGCAGTAGGGGATGCCCTAGGCTCACCTTGTTCATTCCCTTTCTGATGTTAGGATCAGATATTTCTCTACTGAGCCTGGGTTCCTTTTATTCCACAATGATATTTAGACAACAAAATCTGTAATCTGCTCATTACACCCAAAATGTTATTGCTTCTAGGCAGTCCAGAACTAGGAATGAGCTAGGAAATATGTGTGTCTGTAACACCTGTACATACATGCATATTGGCGTCTATATCTGTCTATCTATGTCTATATTAAGATACACATGAGTCCATACTGATGTTTCCAGCTACAATCCATGAGCTCATGGACCTATAACCTCTTACTCTCTATAGCCTTCCACTCCAACAGTATGAAGTCCCATCATCTGCCACCCATTCACTTATTTCAACTTCAGTGAAAATATCTGTCTATCTATGTCATCTACTATCTATCTGTTGTGCCTTCAGAATTAACCTGTACCCTAGAGCACTTCCCTTCTTATGAATGTCCATTTATAGTCATGTCTGTTGCCTACAGCACACTTTGGGACCTTCTGGCTTGCAGGAACTCCTTTTTAAGTCTCCCACCTTAGACAGGCAGTAAGTGCCATGGACCATCCCCACCTTTCCCTGATCTGTTCTTCCAAATCCCAGCTCAGCACCCATTGGCAACCACCCATATCAGTTGCTTTTCTAGGCCATCGTAGAGGCATTGCCATCTACTCTACAACCACTGACTTCTTCTCCAGGCCTGTGCTAAGGATAGGGATATGGAGAGTAATGCAACAGTGGAAAATGAAGCCTCAGCCATTGTGCCACTGTCACTTTACTTCTCTAAGTGTCACTGCCTGAGGGAGCATGGGATACCACAGTGTCTCAGAAGATAGGACCTTCATCGAGGCTGGGACAGTGGGAACAGCTCTTCAAAGGAGGCAACTCTTCAGATCAGTCCTGAAGAACTGATTAACATCTGTCTATTGAGTGGCCATGTGAAGGCTGGGCATTGAGACCATAAAGGAGGAAAAAAAAATGTAAAAAAGAAAAGACAAAATTGCTGGTCTCCTAGAGACCCCAGTTAAGCAAGGGATTTGGGTATTTAGTAGCTTAAGTGGCACTTAATCAAGTGGGGACAAGAAGTGATGTTTCAGTCCTGAGATTTCGCCTGCAAAGGTTTCCTTCATTCTCACATCTCTACATCCATCAGGTCCCTGAGGGAAGATGCTTTGCGAGGATTTCAAAGCCCCTGGCTCACCCGGAGCTGTGTGCAGATGCCTATGCGTCAAGCACCACCATGCGGGTGTGGGGAGGGAATGACAGTCCAGTAAGACCACAGCCATTTGATCCTTTTTATATGTAAATATGACTTTAAATAATATTTTGTAATGACCTGCATTCCTGTTAGGAAATATCTCTTGATGATTAAGCTTTCTCTCTGCAATTATGACAGCCTAGTGATCTTGTTAATTAATGCCAAAGAGGGATTTTCAACACCTCATTAAAGGTTTTCCCTTTCAGGACACCCAATGCTCTGGTGTACAGCCAGGGACAGAGAAAGCCATTTTCTCTGGGGTGGAAACGCTCCTTTTGATCTTCTACTTCTTCCCTCTCCTCCCCATTTTCTTCTTGTGATACTCCTTTCTCCTTGCTATGTGTCTCTTCCTCCTCCTCCTCATCTCCCTCTTCTTCTCCTTCTTCTTTTATTCCAAAACCTGGAGGCTTCTTGATGAAACATTTAAAATATGTGGACCCCATTCTCTTAGAAGGATTGCTTCATGCTATTTTTTTTTTATTTAATTCATTATCTTCTACTCAACAAGTTTTGGTTAGATTCTCCTGTGTTTCAAGGAAATGATCATGAACCAGAATAATACTCTGTGGGGAAACTCTAAGTTTTGTCCCGTAAAATAATAACAAGTGAACTAGTAAACGACTAAATGAATGAGTCTTCAGTTCAATGAATTTTATTAACGCTGTATGCCATATCCTAAGAGATTGACAACCAATATCCTTGAAGTCAAATTCTGCTCCCTGCTTGTTTTGTAAATAAAGTTTTATTTGAACACAGTCACCCATCCTTTACATATTCACTATGTCTGCTTTGTTGCTACAACGGCAGAATTGGGCAGGTACATGAATGACTGGCTTGCTAACCTTCAAATATGTACTCTTTGGCCTTTTATAGAAAAAGTTTGTTGACCTCTGCTTTCTTCCATTGTTGGGGATTCTGAGCTCATTATGTATTTAAAACATGGGAAAATCTCCAGCTGGGAGACTTGCTTACTTTTCTTCCATTTTCCCTTTGAATGTATTTGATCATAGAACATTTTCTCAACCTACTTTTTGATGAGTTAATCTGGGGACATTTCCCTGGATGCAATGTTTAGCCTTAAGAGTTCTTTTTTACTGTATGATTTTAATCTAGTCATCACCACAGCCTCTGTCTTTTGTCTGAATTTGAGGTGGGGCTAAGTGTCTCATCCCCAGAGTGTCTAAACGCAGGGTCTCTTTCAGTCTCTATGAAAATGTCTTTCTTCTCAGGCTTGGGCTCCAATAAGAGCCCATTTCTCTTTCCAGGAGGAATGATGTGTGGAGCCCCAGTTATGTCTAATGGCAGAACAAGTTTTACTGGTTTTCTGTCTGTGGGTTTTTGACTTCTGCCTCATCTGATTCATCACAAAGAAAACTCATTTCTTTGGGTTGTGGTTCATTTTTCTGAGCCATTCAATCTAAGATCAAACTGGTTTGACCTTGAAGATCAGCCAGACCTGAAGAAAGAGTCATGGTGGTGCTGGGGAGTCCAGAAGACAAGATTTTCTCTATGGTCCAAGAGTACCTGGGAAAGTTATGGCAAGAGAGATGTCCTTCCTTATCCTGGAAGAGAGGAGGTGGTTTTAAGGAACAGACACACACACACACACACGCAAGATTAGGGCTTGGCACTTAAAGAGTACCATAAGTAGAAATGGGCTCCTTTGTCACTTTTCAATGAGTTCCTTTCTTCTTATAAAAGAGGCCTGAAGAGAATGCTGGGCACCCCAGGTAGGGTGTGGGGCCAGAAGCCTTCTCTCTAGAGGACTTGTAGTCAATAGGCAGATATCATTCACACAAATAAGAGGAGGGTACTGGCAGAGCCAGGCCAAAAAGTATAAGCCTCAGGGATCAGATTGATATCAAGGGTCAATGCCTAAGGTAAACATGGTAGGTGGGACAGTAAAAGGTTATTTTCCCACCCACCCCCTAGAATACCTGCTCTTATCCCAAAGAATATGGACAGGATGGGTATTTCTTCCATGACTGTGTTACATGACAAAAGAGGTTTTGCATAGGTAATTAAAATTTACTGATCCTTTAACATTAAGATGGAAAGATTGGTGTTTTTTTCTGGTTGGTGGCAGAAGGGAAGTCAGAAAGATGTAACGCAAACAAAGATGTGATACACTGTTGCTGGCTTTGAAGTTGGAAGTATTGCTGGCTTAGAACTTGGAGGGAGCCATGTACAAGGACATGGCTGAGAAGCTGAGAATAAACTCCTACTGGTCCTCAGTCCTACAGCACAAGGAACTAAACTTTGCTAACAACCTAGATGAGCCTAGAAGCAAGTCCTTCCTAGAGTCTTCTGATGAGAGTCCAGCCTGGCTGTCACCTTGAGGCTAGCCTTGTGAAAGCCCAACAGTGCTATCCAGGACCTCTGACCTGAACTGTGAGCTGCTAAATGGGCTAAGTTTGTAATCACTTGTAGTGTAGAAATAGGAAACTTTCTTATGCAAAGCATTAAGGTGGCGGTTGATTTAATTCATGTTAGACAGGACGTATGACTGTTTTATAGCATCCCTCCCTTTGGTAATCTAACACTTCTCTATAGTAATTCCGTCTCCTTTGAAGTTTATTTCATACCCTCACCCCATCCCGGGAGTTGGCACCAGACCAAAGTCTTGCTAAAGACAGAATGCTACCTTCTTAGCCACACACTGTTGGGCACAAGAGTAGGTCTATAACACAAGTAGGAAAACAAGAATTATTGGAAAGAAGTCTCCTTTGAGCTGTCATGGTATAAAAACTACATGAACGTTCCTCCCCAGTAGTTGGAGAGACTTGGCCTGGGAATGGAAACAAAACTGACAGATGGAGAGATGTCAACAGGGTCCTGTTTCAGCCATACCTGAGCCAATCATTTTTGCAACTATACAAGCTTTTATTTTTGCTTTGGTGATTTTTAAATTGGATTTCTATAACCTACAACTAAGTTGCTCAAAATATTATTATTAAAATGGAGGAGGTTGGGGTCCCATTTTCTTCTGAAGTTGGGCTAGCTTTATATAACAGGTTGAATTGCAGAACACATCCCAAATCATATCTGACATCATGGAAACACGTACACAGGTCTCTCATCTGCCAATCAGGATATACTCATGATTCTACCACTAATTTACACATGTGTCTTGGGCAAATTGTTTTTCCTTTTTCATTTCTAAAGTTAGAGGTTGAATGAGAGCTAACAAATCCTCTAAGACCAACTAACACCACACAGAGTGTATGATTCTGCAGATTCTTGCTATCAAATTCTCTAAGTGATGCCCACCTCTTTGTGATAATATGCAATGGAGATTTGGAATCATTTGCTACATCAACTTATAACAATGATGAGCTTCGGAGCTTCATGATATCAAAAGATCCTCTATAGGTATGAGACTCTGCCTTTCCCAGGTACCCTGTGAGCATTGCTACCTCCGTTTCCTGGAAGAAATAATCAAAGTTTTGAGATGGAAAGTGACTTTCCCAAGATGAAAGAAATGGTAGGTAGGAGATCCGAGATGAGAACTGAGAGAGCTCAGTTCCACAGTGCCATCTTTCTTCTGTGCTCCCAGCCTTCATCCAGACCATTCATGAGCATGATTCTCTTGCCTGTTCCTGGGCTTCTCTGTCGTCTTGTATTGTCATATTTGAGCACATGGAATGGGCTGGTTGCACTGGCCTCAAAGCCTTGCCACTATGGCTGCCCCATTATAAGACTGGGAACATCACCCACAGATAATTTGAGCAAACCAAAGGTTTACCTTTGCCTCTTATAACAGTTGAGTATTTTGAGGAAGTCTACTTTGCATTCTTAGCAAACTGAGAAAGCATATTGAGTAGCAGATGAAGACCCCAAATTTTTATTACTAGTGTCTTGTTTGAATTCAAGTGTATATGATGACTGCACCAAGAATTAGATACACACTTTCACTCCCTATTGGCTGTGATGAGTGGGGCAGGTTTTCCCACATGTGGGGCTCACCAGAGAAGATTTGTAAGAAGAGGAAGCAGAGGGTAGCTCCTACTTCCTGCCAGAGTAACTCCAATAAGTTTACTCCAAGATAGAAGAGTGAAGGAACTGAGCGGAATTTTGCAATTCATTCTTCCTAGCTTTCCCAAGCCAGTAACTCACTTCCTTCTTTCTTTGGGTAAAGGGCAGAAAGAACCAGAAGTGATAAACTGAATTAATTTCAAGTGGCAGGAATGATGAAAACAGAGTATTTCCCCTTAAAATAACCTTTGCCAAGATTTGTGCCTCTTCCTGGATCATCAGCCATGATTGGGCATTGTTCTTGCTATGATGCACTGTCTGCCCATCCATGCCTCCTTGACCCCCAGCACTGTGTAGGGGTCCTTTCAGAATGGATATGAAACTCACCTGTGCTCTGATACCTTCTCCCTATTTTTACCTCTTTGCTGCCCAGAGTTAAAAGTCACATTGCAAAGCCAAACGCCTTTTCTGGTGTGATTACAGTTACTAATCAATTGACCTTATAATAAGGAGATGAGTGGTTTTCTCCAGGTGGAGGTAAAAGCCATCTTTGGATAGGTGCTTTTTTTGCATTCTTGTATGGTAAATAGCTTCTAATTCTGGTTTAAGGTGGTTTTCATCCCTGTAGCACAGGTAGCAAAGTTTTAAATAGCTACTTTACTTTCAGGTTTTATAAAGAAAAGCAAAGTAAAGTGGTCTGAGCAGGACACCTGTATCAGGTACTACTGTCAAAGGAAAGTGCTGAGGAAGATGTTCCCTGAAGCCTTAGGCTGCAAAGTATGGTCCATGGGCCAGCAGGAGGAGCAGCTCCTGGAAACTCAGACCCGTGGAGTCTCACTTCCCACCCCGATTCACTGAACCAGAACCTGAATTTGAACAAGGTCCCCAGATACCTGTATGCTCATTATAATTTGAGAAGCATCCCCCAAAGTCCTTTCTACTCAGGGAATCCAGAATTCCAGCTGTGATCACTCCCACCTCCAGGAAAATGATGGAAAACATGCTATGCAACCAGTGGAGCACGGGGGAGCGTGTTTTCAGGTGTGGGCCTCTTCTCCCAAGGCAAGTTAGTTAGCTCTTGTTTGTAAAGACTGAGCAAACACTGGCGTTCGTTCATACAATTTTTGCTTATTTTGAGAACTCACTCTGAGTTGTATACTCTTGGCAGCTTGTACTGTGGAGAGGAATCAGAACAGTTACAGTCCAAATGGAATTTACAGCATGGCGGGAGAGATATGTGTCTACTTTGATCTTTGCTGGAATTGTGATAAGAAGAAAAAGCACAGGAAGCTATAAGGGTACAAGCAGGGGAATTTCAGGGTATTCTAGAGAAGAACCATATTAGTCATCCAGACCAGGGACCAGTAAACCAGGGTCTGTGGGCCAACTCCATCTTGCTATTCTTGTTTTGTAAATAAAGTTTTATTGGAACACAAACACACATTCATGCATGCATAATCTATGGTGGCTTTTACACATAACAGTACAGTTGAGTAATTGTGACAGATTATATGACCCTCCAAAATGTAAAATATTTGCCAACAGGCCATTTAAGAAAAAGTTTGCTGACCTCTAATTCAGTCCAGCTGGAGATTTTATTTACGTTTCTGCTGGTATGGATTTGTACTCAGGGACTTATGCTTGCTAGCAGGTGCTCTACTGCTTAAGGCGTTCCTTCAGCCCTTTCTGCTTTAGGTTATGCTTCAGATAGGGGCTTGAGTTTTTGCACAGGGCTTGTCTGGGTCCGAAATCCTCCTACCAATGCTGCACGCATAGCTGGGATCACAGGTGTGGACCACCATGCCTGATGTGTTGAATGAGATAGTGTCTTGAAAACAATTTGCCCAGGCTGGCCTGGAATTGTGATCCTCCTAATCTCTGCCTCCCAAGTAGCTGGGATTACAGGTATAAGTCACCACACCTGGCCTGATCTTACTTCATTTATTTGTAAGATCTAACTAGAGGAAGTCATTTTTCCAAGATCACACAGCAAATCTATGCAGAGCAAGCATAGGAATTTAGATTTCCTCAATCTGAGTTTGAAGGTCCCCCGGGAACATTTTGGCCAAGCTGTAATGGTTCAGAAAATGCAGTGCCAAGGAGCACAGGGAAGGCAGAGGGCTTCCCAACAGGAAGGTATGGGACTAGAAGTTGGCCTTGAAATAGATTGGAGAGAGTACTCAAAGGTTAATTTGGACAAGTGAGACCAATTACCTCTTTAGGTAATGAATTTGCTTCTACTGGGAGTTCATTAGAGTACACCTGGGCAGAAGGGTGGAGCTAAGCTGCGAGTTGAGAGAGGCAAATAAACCACCAATGATTAGAAGTGGGGATAGCACAAGTACAAAATAGTTCAGAGAGTAACTCCCTTCAGGAAAGTCCATTTAAGCTGAGACCCCTGAAATATGAATCCTTCAGGGATGAGAATGATGAATGGGTGGGGAGGTGAAGGGCTTGTAGGTCAGCAAGAGCTAGAGGGAGAGGGGAGAGCAGGTACAAAGGCCCAGGGCAAGAAAGGACAGGAATGAGTATCAGTGAGAAAGAAACTCAGTGTTCATCCAGTCTGAACATTTTTGGAACCTAACCTCACTCCAGGTGAGATAACTTCTTTGGTCATCTCCAAGCTGTCCTTTAACTGGGATTTCTAACTCACAGAGATTTGTTTGAGGAAAGGCCTTCCATATATGTGAAGGACCTAGATTATTGTCTAGGTCATCTTTAAAAAACAAAGGGACTCTAATAACAAGCATCTGAAATCACCAGGTATTGCTTTGAGCAATGTTATTTTTTTCTGTTTTTAGACTAATGGATGATACTAGGAAGTCATTTTAATTAAGCCATGTTATATTGATTAATCATACAAATATTTAAATAGATAATGGTGATGAATGGTGCAAGGTTTGTTTCATTCTGATAAATCCAGTTAGATAAGCTTAAAAATAAAGAGAGGCAATGATTTCTCTAAACAATAAGCAAATTGAGAAGGTGGCTTTCCATTTGGTGCTGTTGATTGTTTACTCTTCATGGAGTATCACCGAATGTCATTGTTCAGACAAGCCACTCTACTGCATTACGGAACTGTTGTGAACATTATATATTCACTAACGATGGGAATTTTTTGCATAATGTTCTCATTTAAATAAAAACCTAAGACTAGAGTTTCACTTATTACAATGATTCCCCTATTGCAGAAATGGACATGGAATTTAAATGCAATTCTCTTCCAAAAGTTAGGTTACTTGTTCACACAAGTGTTCGGAGAATTCACTGAGACGTTAACGACAAGCCTCTTGTGGGATCCATAGCTATATCTGTGATGCCTTGGAAAGTTCTCTGGTAGAGCAGACAGAGGGCTCCAAGGTCAAAATTTAACTATTTCCCCTCAAATTTAATTTCTATGGCTTGATTTCATAGAAAGTGATTTTCATCATTCTTTTTAGGTAGTCATAATTAAAAAAGGAAAGCTCTCCCCCTGAGAGATTCTCCCTAGATAGTTGTCTTTAACATTGATATTTCCCTAGCTTGGCCACAAGCCACAGAGATGGGTCCCCCCATGTTAGATCATTAATTGTTCTTCACCAGGTCTACCCACACAAAGCTGAGAACCGAGGAAATTATGCTAATAAGTCAACCAAAAATGTGCATGTGCTCCAATGAGCCATGATTTTAGTTGACAGTGACTTTGACTTGAGTTGTCCAGATAATTGCTACAACTTCTCCATGACCCTCCTGCAAACTGTGTGAGCTGGGGCATGGGAGGGGGAGAATATTTATCTTCTTAAATAAGAGAGGAGGGTTGGGGTGGATGCTGGTTCTTTTGTTTAAATCAAATGCAACCTGTATTAGTTTGGGTTCCCCCAGAAACTGACCCTGAGACATGAGTTCAGGTGAAAGTGAAAATGGCTTACCCAGGAGGTGTTTCCAGAAAATATGGAAGGAGTGTTGGGAAAGTGATATACTTCTGTAGGTAACTAGTTACTCCTACTGGGAAACTCAAGACCAGTATAGAAGTTGGCTAAAGTTCACCTCCCAAGGGTGATAGACTCCCAATTCACTGTTAACTAGGGCATAAACTCGTTAACATTTGGAGTCGAAATGGGCCCAGCCTGCAGACAAAGCCCTTGGGCATAGATGCCAATACTGACCTAAAAAGTCTGGCTGACAGCCCATCAATGATTAATCCCAAAGAGAGCTCAGTGGGGCACCAGCCCTACTCCCAGACTTCCTCAAGCCAAATCTTCCATTTTTGTGATCCCAGATCCAGATCAACCCTTTTTATCTTCTTTATTTTTAGAGCAAAGCTAGATTTTTGGACATGAATTTGACCAGTGTTCACCTTGTTACTCTGGAGAAAGTAGGCTACTGGGAGATATGTACATAATGGTTTGGTTTTCTTTGCAAAGCTAAGGTTATTCAAGACCCTACTGTTAAAATAAAGACTAAGAAAATGTACTAGTCTAGTGACTCCTCTTAGAATACCAACTGTAAAATATGTATTCTAATGCTCATGTATGTTTTTTTCTGTTTTAAAATTGAAAATGGAAACATCTCACTGTATCTGTTCTTGATTTGTACGCCTTTCAATCACCTTTGGTCCAAGGTAATACAATTCTGACCAGATATTTTCTTTGAGTGGCTACAAATGTAGCCTGGCCAAGCCAAATCAACAAGTATTTATTTAGCACTTAATATGTTTCATGATTACATAAGGTAAATACTTCTAAACCACATACTGTGTTATTTGCTCAAAGATTTCTTTTTTGCCTTGCCTGTGGTGTTATTGGCACAGATAGTAAGTAAATGGAAAGAGAGTTCACAATGGGTTTGTGGGCTGAAAAGCATAATTTCTTAGCATTTTGGTTCATATAACATTCTTAGAAAACTTGGGTACATAGAGTTCATAAGTAGCTGCTAAAATGAGTTTCTTTATTCTTTTAATTATAGCTTCCATTAAGAATACTTGACAATATCAGATTTACTGAAATGTGATGTGCACAGGAATGCTGGGTAGTATTTTGACTCTAAATGAGATCTGCATGTAGAAATAAAGTCCAGAAGACAGTTTTGAAGAGAGTAGCACTTGCATGTTATTCTTATAAGCTAGAATATCACTTATCTCACCCCTGAATCCCTTTCTATCATACTTTGTTTGGAGAGTCTTAACTCCTTCCCTGAACAGGGTGCGTTGTGTCTGAGTGTCCCTTGGCCCACTCTATTGTATGTATCTATTTTATATCCTAGATGGATTTTGGAGGTGTGGTTTCTTCTGAGTAGGGACGATCTCTTCTTTATTTAAGACATGTTATGGAAGTATGATGTACTAATGTATGGAAATGGAAAAATGAGACCTGTTGAAGCTATTCCAGGAATGGTGGGAGGGGGAATAAAGGGAATTCAACTATGATATATGGTAAGGACTTTTGTAAATGTCACAGTGTACCCCCCGTACCAATAATTAAAAATTTGCTCACTCAGGACAGTAACAAGGACATAATGTTAAACTATTAATGCCTATTGAGTTAACCTGAATAAACATTTTTCTTATTCTGATAAAGGATATGAGGGAGAAGACAGGGAGGGAGGGAGGGAAGGAGAAGGAGAGAGAGAAGAAGAAAGAAGAAGGAGAAGAAGGAGGAGAGAAGGAGAAGAGAAGGAGGAGAGAAGAAGAGAAGAATAATTGTCTGTTATCATTACCTCTCCTCTATTTAATGCCACATTCCTGGTCTTAGCCAGTTTAACACCATAGAAAAAGAAAACTTCAAATATAAGGATAAGTAAGGAAGAAAGACAATTGTGATTAGCAAATTACATTACTGAAAAGTAGAAATTTGAAACACATATAAGAATTAGCAAGTGGATTTATCAAGGTTGCTAAATACACAATTATTATAAAAAGTCAACTGTATTTTACATGACAGCATCAAATAATTAGAAGCTGAATTCAGGAAAACTGAGCACTAAAAATGAACACACATTAAATGCTTAGGAATCAGCCTGGTATTCCTGATATGGATAATCCCTAATGAGATTTAAGAATAAGTTTGCAAGACCTCTATACAGAAAACTTAAAGCATCATAGTATTAAGAAATTAAAATCTAAATAAATGGTGAGATATGCAATATGATAATTATCTCCATATTTATCTGTATATTCAATACAATTTTGACAAAACATTGACAGGTTTCTGTATGTGTATAAATAGACATACTCCTGCAATTTACAGAAAAATTTCAAGGGCAAAGATTAGTTAAGGCAATCCCAAAGAAGAAAAGAGGTTACTGATTCATGCTGATTCAATTCATCAAGATTTATAACAAGTCACTGTAAATTACAGTGTGGTATGGATGCAAGGATAGAAAAATAAAATGTTGGGAAGAAAAAGGAGTCAAGAAACATACATGTCACTTGTTTTCTGGCTGAGAGGACCCTGGAGTGAAGTGGGAAAGAATGGACTTTTGAATACGTGGTGCCAGGTAGGTAATCCCTACCTCACACCATACATAACAAGCACTAATTTTACAGGTAGATCTAAGTATAAAAGGAAAATAATAAAAAGTCCAGAAGTTTATGTAAGGGAAAATATTGAGCTTAGAGTAAGGAAATATTTCTTAAACTGGATTTACAAAAAAACAAACAAAAACCCCTCCACTAACCTTTAAATGCACAACAGATTGGTAAAAATAAGTATGTTAAAGTTAAGGACTCACTTGTATTTAAACTATCCATCATAAGAATGAAAAGCAAACTATACAGTGACTGCTTTGTTTGAAAGGGAAGTACAAAATCCTCAAAAGATGATTTATTGAAGTTCTAGCTTCTTTGATGGAATTAATTTAGGAGTTATTTAGTAATTATCAGTAGGGAAGATAGTGAATGGAGTAAAAGAGACAACATTTTCTTTGAATTGTAGCAATTTGATTTTGGAAACCAAATAAAACCCTAAAGAGAAAGTAGATGGACTAAATTCATATAAACTTGAATATTTTGATGGATCTCTGGTGAATCACAAGTTAGAGAATTTTTCTGGATCTGATATGTCTAGAACTAAGGATGTTATCTGGGGCAATGGAGTCATCTTCCCTCCCATTGTCTTGGAGCACTTGCCATGTGTCAAGGTGCACGTGACTTGTTCCCACCTTGCTGGTCCTATTCTAGAAGGACAGTACTGGCAGGATCAGACCTGTAAAGGGAGATACAGTAGTGTGACAGTACCAACTCATGGTAGCACATGAGAGCAAATCATGTGCATTCTTTCTAACTTCTTAATGTCACCAATCACCCTAGTACCTAGAAACCAGCAATCATGAGACAGGCTGGGAGAATGTACATCACAGAAATTGGTAGAAGCCGCAAACCAGTTTCCTCCACTCCAGTAAGACTTCTATATCTCTGGGCACACAGATAATGAGATAATGCACTTCTGATTAAAAGATGAAGAAACTATTTGTGTTACACATAATTATTCTTTTTGAGATGATGTCTTACTATGTTGCCCAGGCTGGTCTTGAACTCCTGAACTCAAGATATCATCTTGCCTCAGCCTCCTGAGTGCTGGAGTTACAAATGTAAGCCCCACAACACATGGCTTTTTTCTTAAGTAGGAAAATATGACTTATGTACTTGTATATAGGAAAAAAAAATCTCAATTTAGGATTTCTATTTTGCATTCCAAAGGAATGGAATGAAAAACATTCAATTTAATTAAAGTAAGAATTTCATTGTTTTTGGATTCAATGAAAGAGGGAGATTTTTAAAAAATTGATTTTTGTTTTAAAGTTCAATAAAATTTTATTAATTTAATTAGTTCCTATCAATTTTTAAATAAGCTGTGCCTTAGATTAAATTTCCTCCCTCTCTTTTTTTTTTTAAGCCAACCTCCTCAGAGTATATTTTTGGGATTGATCATATAATCTTGCAGATATAGCATCGTGGACTGATTATAAATGGAGAAAAAGTTTCGGGTCAGGATTTTAAGGAATCTCCACACCAGGGTGGGAAATGGGAAAACAGTATACAAGCCAAGAAGAAAAATTTTGGATAGATGCAGGAAATGGGTTTTGTCTATGGTGGTTGTTAGCCCAAGCCACTTGTACTAGGTGTCATGTTCAAAATGTTGATTTCAGAGCAGGAGTGGTATTAGTAGGCATCAGGCATGCAGGATTGTCTGAGTTCATGTTCCTTACAGATATGTAGACCTGGGTCAGCTAGAGGAGGAAAGTAGATCAGTAAAATCAGAACAGGATTGAGTTAGTTGGCTGGATGTGGTGTCATTTGCCTGTAATCCCAGCTACTCAGGAGGTAGGGTAGAAGGTAGTCTGAGGTTGCCAGTTAAAGGCACAAGACCTGATCTGAAAAACTAAAAGCAAAAGGACAGAGGTGAAGCGTGAGGCACACTTACCTAGCAAGAGTGAGGCCCTGGACTCAAACCTCAGTGCTTCAAAAAAAATCAGGACCAAGTTAGAATACTAGGGACCCACACACAGTTCAAAGATTTTGTGGAGAGCCTTAGTACCATCAGATGAGGACTGAGGCTGCAATTGAGAGGAAGAAATAACAGGAATGGAATTAAATTCCCAGAAATGAGGATCTGAGTGTGATAAAAACTTTCTCCAAATACTCTCTCCCACACACTAGTGCTCCATGATGTTTTCTAAAAATAGAGATTTGAAATCCAATATTTTTGCAATTTAGTGGCATACTTGACCTCCCTCTCAGAAATGCACAGTGGACATTGGTATATTTAAGGCTATGCAAGTATCATAGCGAACAGAGCCACTTGTGTTGGCTTAACTAACTCTTTTGAGCACAGAACACATTTTAACAACAAAATATGCATGTTCTGCCACGTTTCACAGAAGATCGATGGGACAGTGGGAAGAACTTGGACGTAGGAGTCATGTACTCTTACACCCAAATTCTAACTCTGTATCATTATAAGCTAAGTGAGTTTGGACAAGTCACCTCTGTGAGCCCTAGTTTTTTTTATGAATTACATCAGAAGGAAATAATACACAGGTCACAGGAGGTAGGAGATGAGGTCTCTAAAGAGAGTAACAGGACTCATAAGAGATGCTGGATAAAGGGTGTTCTTGGCTTCTCCCTGTGCAGAGGTAGATGTGATTCTGAAAGAGGCGTGACCTCACATGGCGAGCAAGCGAATTACCTGTCCAAGGTAACAGCCTGTCAAGAGGGAGGACCTAAGAAGACCCTAAATCTGGACACTGCTGAAATCAAGGTCAGGCAAAGAAGTCTGCAGAATCCAATGAGATGCCCTTTTTTTCAGACTTTCCTGAGCGGACCAGGCTTCATTTTCCTCAAGAGGAACAATGTTTGCTAGTGACAGGAGTTCAGGGACTCAGAAGATAAAATTGGGGCCAGGAATGCAGGCTAATATACACACACAGGGTCAGCCTCCTGGGTTTACCTAAGGCCATGTCTGCACTGCATATCTGTTTTCTTACCTTGCAAGCAATCTGCAAGGAAAGGTCTCTGTCTCCAGTTTTCCCAGGTCCCAAACGAGAGGATTAAATGAGATAGAATTGCATAAACAATAGGGCTCTGGAGAGAAGGGAGGGACCCTTAGCCTGGTGATCATCAAGATGTTTTGGATGGTTTTAATTTTCAGCTTTTCTCCAGGGCAGGGTCTGCCTGGGGGAGGTGTACCAAGGGATTAGCATCCAGCCATTCTTTCCTGAGCTCCGCAGTCATTTTTAACACAGCTCTGAATTGGCTGAGTCTTGTGTAGAGGGTGAGATCAGATATTTCTTTCCTAATGATTTGCTTTCATGTCTGAACTGTGCCAGGCATTGTGCTAGCTACAGAGGTGGAGATGGGGAAGTGGGGGGAGCAGCTAAGAGGAGGTAGGTGCCGCCCTCTCTCCAAAATTGCTCATGGTCTGGGGCGGGGGAGCAGATGTACATGCTAACTGATTATTAAACCACCCAGCAATGAATGCTGGGATAATCCATGGAAAGTGCTTAGAATACTGTCTGAGCACATGATAAGGGCTCAATGCATCTTGATTACTATTATGATCAATATAATTATTATTATTAAACATGCAGGTTGCAATGAGAATATCAAGGGTGGGTTTGAAGGGGCGTTGAATCTTTTTGTCTGGAAGCTCAGAGAAAGCTTCACAGAGAGAAGGTGATATTTGAGTCTTGGAAAGATATGAATGTGGCCAGTTTAGGATGGGGAGGGAAGAAACACATGAGCAGTCAAAGTAACATGTGTTTTTTAAAAAAGCCTTGGTGTGACCATGTTGAGATAACTGCAAATATTTTAGCATGGTTGAGACACAGGTGTGTGTGTGTTGCAGTCAGTCTGAGAAGGTGACCCCCTCTCCCTGCTAGAAAATTTGGAATGAAACCTGCTTGCACTATGAACATGGCCCATTGTTGTTTAAAGAAATATAAATTAAAATAACTAAAAACTCTCACTACGTGATCCCAATTCTGAGAGTCTATCTTTATAAAGCAGAATTATTTGTTATGTCACAATGTTAGGAAACATCAGAATAAAGAATTATGGAGTAAACTCTGTTATGTGCATATGATTCGATGATGTAACTCTTAAGATTGATATTAGAGAATCGTAGGGAAGTACAATGTACAATCAAGTGAAAAAAGTCTAGAATAAAAGCCTGCTCAACTTTATTACCAAATGTGCTTAAGAAAGATGACCAGAAAGCAATATTCTGAAAGGTCAAACTTGTTATCTGTGGGTGGGAGGGATCATGGGAAATTATTTTCTTATTTTTTTCCAATCATGGAGAAACAGGGGAGACCCAGAGCCCCAGTAGAGAAACCAGCCACAGGTGATAGCTTCCCCAATACTGCCTGGCTTGGGGCATGCCCCCCTGAATTGAAGGATAAAGTTGGGTGGCTTGTGAGTAGACCAGTACCTCACACTAAATCTGTACCCTCTGTAACATGGGCTATAGGAGTCCTGAGGCAGGAGGGATCAGGGTGGCAAGGGTGATAGAGATGACTTTGCCAAGGTGGTGGGATACAAACAGGACTTTAAAGCATCAGAAGGCTTAGATGGGCAAGAGAGTGTGACCTGAGACCTCTGTCTTGCTCTTTATGGGGATTTTGACCCCCCTGTTGAAGATTTGTTGGCTGCTGGTCCCATACTGACTTATCAGTGTCTTTTAGCGAGAAGTATCCTACAACGAGCTACTCGCCTGGTTGGGAAGATGTTTATAGTCACAGAAGCAATTGTAACAGCTACCAAACTCAGAACTCTTACTAAGCATAGTATCTGCCTGGTTTTGTTCATCTCATAGGAGTTCTGTTGTGATCTGCTGTGTTTACAGATTGGAAAACTGAGGTTTGGCAAAGTCACCCAAGGCAATGCCTAAGTGCTAGAGGCAGACATGGGATTCCAGGTTGCTGTTTGTCATGTACGGTCCAGCATGACCAATGGCCACGCTCCACCACAGTATTTCCCACTAGTAACCACTGTCTCTCACTTAACTGTATTTCATCTCCTCATCACACTCAGTGAGGGAACCAGGACCTGTGATAAGATCTGGACTTTCTGGATGGTGACAATGTGGTCCTGAGATCCATTTATTACCCAACAGACATGTAAGCATTATTGAGTGGATGCCAAAGCCATGCCAGGTGGTGGAGGGGCATGAGAGTTCTTAAAATGGACTTACCAAGGCTCTGTGGCATGGTAGGTGACCCCAAAGTCCTTAGTCCTGGGCAGGTGTCAAGTCCTGTGTTCTCTGTGTGTGCCTATTAGTATGGAAGCCTTGTCATCAACAGAGATAATTCTGAGCAAGCTATGTGCCCTCCGATTCCTTCCCCTCATCCAAGTCTCCTCCTTTGACCAAAACATGACAGGGCTGAAGTCTCCAGTTCTCAGATATGCTTCTGTATCCTACCTTAGAAAAAGATGCCTCCTTATGACACCAAGAGGAAGGATGTATCACATAAAGGAGACACTGGGTGAGAGATGTTATGCCATATGGATGGTTCAGTGTGCACACAGTTCACGAACAGGCGAAACTTCTCTGTGGAGATAGAAGTCAGGACTCGGTTACCCTCTGAGGGGAGGTTGACTGAGAGGAAGAAGGGATGTTCTCCAGGTGGCTGTGTTAGAAGTCCTGATCTCAGGTGTGTCCACCTTGACCTATGCTCTTATGAACTTGGCCTATTTTCTCTGTTTTAAAACACTACTTACAACAAAACAAATTCCAATGGTACCCAAAGAGAGCAGGTAGGATGGGAAGTGTTCCCAACAGAATCAGAGGGATGGCAAGGAGCTTCTGAGTCAGCTGGGGATAAGGGCAAGTCAGCCCCCCTCCTCTGAGCTATGGGAGACCACCCACGACTGCAGCTTCATTTTACAAGTGGGTACCAGAAGGTCTGCACAGTGAGAACTGACTGAATTTCCCCAGTTCTAGGCTGGAGCCCTGGAAGAGTGTGCTGTTGCCAGCATTCAACAGGCGGCGCTCTTGTTCAGCGTCAGAAAGCTCAGGTTCTGGCCAGCTGTCTGAATCTCAGCATTAGCTGGGATGCTATTCTAGACGGGAAAGGTCTCTCCTTTCCCCAAAGTGAGGGTCTTTCTCCTGGAACTAGTGACTCCAGGATTCCTACTCTTGGCCACTCTATTTCGGGCTCTTGGGTCTTCCTGGAGGAGCCTATGGCTGGTACCCTCATCCCCTCTTTCATGGAGGAGTACACCCCCAGCTCTCTGCCTGCCTCAGCTTGGGGTCCCTGGCCTCCCTCAGGATCGTCCTTCTAAGGGCTGTCTATGCAAACAAGAGAGACAGAAATTTCTGGGAGCCTGGGTGAATGCTCCAACAGAGGAGAGGATGAATATTTCATTAAGGTGGCTCAAGTTATTAAACAACATTATAAAACCAAGTGTGTTGGCAGGAATCTGAGAAGCACACTTACTTACATGGGGAAAAATAGTGGGAAAAGAGGCCCAGAGCAGGCCTGGCCTCAGAGAAAGCCCCTGAAGGGCCCTGAGGGGAGGGCTGGCTTTCAGGTCCCCTCCAGGTCCAGAAGAAGTAGTCCTCACTGTACCCTCTACCCTACTGGGGGCACATTCCAAAGTGGTCTTATGGGAGACAGGAGAATGGTAGAAAGGGGAGGGGCTAACTACAGCACCCCCAGGAGTTGAAGCCTCAGACTACATAGTTCTGGAGGGTGGAGATTTGTAGGCAGAACTGCCCTGGTTTTGAGGGTCTGAGGGCCTGAGGGCCTGGAAGAGGCCTAGAACTCAGGGCTGCCTCAGGAGGCTGCCCTGGGGTCTCAGATGTCTGAACCAGGGGAGAGTCAGGCTGGAAAAAATACAGCAAGAGCTTTCTGCTGTGGGCCAGAGTGAGGATGGGATACACTGAGGCTTCATGACACCTGAGCCTACCGTGGAGCTGGGCTGTTTCCAGGTCTTGCCCCTCCAAAACCCCATCGGGCTGCTGGACAAGAAAATGCAAAGGCCTCTTTGTTTAGCCTCAGCCTAAAGCCTTGAGAATTTCCTCCTGTATCTTGTCTTATGTACATTTCTGGTTACAATGCAAACTTATTTCTGAGGAGGTGATGAAAAGAGTTACGTAACAGCACACAGTAAACATGGCTGGGGCACTACTGTTCCAATAGTGCACATTTAATTTTTCTTAAAGCGCTGATGTAGGGACCGTTATCTCCATTTTACAGATGAGGGCATTCGAGCTTAGAGAGGCTAAGTAAAGTGCCCGTAGTCACCCAGCTGATGGATGTCAGAGGTGATTTGAAAACCAAGTTTGTTGAACTCAGAGTTTGTTGAATCTTACTCCAGATTGGTTGGAGAATGTATCCAAGACTTCTAGTTCCTCAACTCCTTATGAATTCTCAAAAGAAGTATGGAGGAGTGGAACTCATGGAAGAAACTAAAGAGCAAAGGCATGGGGGAATGAGAGAAGCTAGGCCAGTTTTGAAGTCCGGTACTTATAATGAGTATTTGGGCAAGAAGGTTAAGTGCACAGATACTCCATTGTTTCTAGAGGCTGTGAACACTAATAGGAGAAATATCTGTCATGTGACAAGCCTGGGGTGTGGTATACTTCAGATCCTCAATAAATGTTAGACCCCTTCTTTTCTTTCTGCTCCTCCTATGCAGCAAGACACAATCTTTTACAAGGTTGATTCCTGTGGCCTAGAAAGAATTTCCTCAGGGAAACTGTAACTGGTGAATCCAGGCCTAAGTTATGTGTTCATTGGAAGTTCTCTCCCTGCACCTTGACCTGCTCTTATCTCAATACATATCATATGTGCCATTGGTTATTTAATTATTCATATATCTTTCCACATCTGAAAACTTGGTGTGGCAGAAAATGTGTCTACCTAGTTTACTGTGAAATTTCAAGGAGCCTAAAATGTACTCAATAAGTCTCAATGGATGGGTGGATGAATGGATAGATAGATGAATGGATGATTGTATGTATGTGTCGGTGGATGGATGAATGGATGGATGGGTGATTAGATATATGTATGGGTGGGTGAGTTAGATGGGTGGATGGATGGATGGATAGATGAATGGATGATTGTATGTATGGGTGAGTGGTTAAATAGACAGAGGATTGGCTACATGTATGGGTAGGTGGATGGATGGATGATTGGATGTATGTAAGTATGGGTGGGTGGAAGGATGGGTTGATGAGATGGATAGATGGATCATGGAATGCACAGATGGACAGCACAAGTATCTTCATTCATAACATTCCATCTCACATGTATACCCACAAGGATTTTCAGAAACTCTGTTCTGTTTACTATTAATTCCTTTGCTTTTATCATCTTGGGATAGGCAAGCAATACTCAAAGCTTGCCCTGTCCAAGCAGATAAGGGCCACTGTCCAGCTCAACACTTACAAATAAAATCATTTCCTAGATCTTGTGCTTTTCATAACAAACATCTGAGGAACACAAGGATCCTTTGTCAAGAGTAGATGTCAAACTCTATCACTCCTTTCCAGGTCTGCCCACCACTCAGGAAGATGGGCTGCTTCTGGAATCTTAGACATCTTAGACTCTCTCTCTCTTTCTGTCTTTATTTTTTTGGTGCTGATGGGAAGATGGGGAAGTGAGAGCCACTGATACCCAGGCTGACCACTGTGCTGCTTATCAGAAGATGGCCTTTCATTTCAAAGTGTATGCAGGGAGCAGGAGTTCAAAAGGCCCAGTGATGTGTTTGTGAGAAGGAGCCTGTGGCTGGGCAGGGTCAGGGTCCCAGTGGAGAGGGCAGAGTTCAGGGAGGAGAGAAGGAGGGCAGGGCCACTGGAGTCCTCTCCAGATAATCTGTCCTTATCATCTGCACATTTCTCCAACACGCAAACCTCATGTACTTGAACTTAAACCTTGGAAAGCAGGAAAGCACCTTCAATGCTTGGGCCCCAGTAGAAGCAGATTCTGGTGTTCTTGACTAGAGACAAAATCCTGGCAAGGGCCTCAGGCCCAGAGTGTCCCTTTCCTGTGTCCTCCATTTCTCCTGTCTTGCCCTCTCCTCCCCCACCACAGATGCCATCTGGGGTTCTATTCATACCCTTCCCCATTGCCCTGCTAAGCAAGTTATCAGAGTAGAATCAGATCAGTGTAGACAGTGGAGGCCTTCATGACTGACAAGCTCTCAGCTGAACAGTTGGCTCACATCCTACCTGTGATCTAAAGTACTGGGTGTACCTGGAGAAATTATTTATAGAATAACAGGTTCCCCAATAAGGAGGGTGTGGGGATGGACACTAAAGAACTACAGTAATTATTCTCTTAAAAAGGAGCAAAACTGGATGCATTGGTGTCCACCTGTAATCCTACACTTGGGAGGCCGAGGCAGAAGGACCTGGAGTTTGAGGCCAGACTGGGCTACCTAGCAAGAGACAGATAGAAGGAAAGGATAGAAGGCAGAAAAGGAGAGAGTAGCAGGGAAAAGGAAGAAGATTTCCCATAATGGCAGCCCTGAGACTTAGGTCTCTGGGGCTTTTTGATGGTCCCTTTTCCTGACCTGACTTATTGTGATAAAATCCAAACTTTTTAGGATGGTCTATGGGGTCTCTTCTCATCTGGGCCTTTGCTATCTTAAAAAACTGTTTATCTTTAATTAACATGTAATAACTGTAACTATTGATGGGGTACAATGACATTTCAGTACATGCATGCAATATGCAATGATCAGAACGGAGTGGTTGGTGTATCCATCAACTCAAATATTTATCATTTATTTTGTCTTGAGAACATTCAAGAATGCTCTGTATAGCTATTTTGAAACACACAATTATTCACCCAGAGTTCCCTACTGTGCTGCAGAATATTAGAAGCTATTCCTCCTGTGCAACTGCTTCCCTGGAACAGCACTTGCTGTCTTTGAAGCCTCGTCTCCCACCCCTTCCTCCCTCTCTATTCTGTCCTCCATGTGCCTCATCATGAGAGCTCATGAGCAGGGCTCCTCTAGCTGGAACCACCACCTCTTCTCACTCAGTCTCTCTGATCTCAGCTCTGCTATAATTTCCTCAGAAAATCATTCATGAATCCACTTACACATCTCAGGTCTCCTTTGCTTCTGTGTCTTCTCCCCATCTAACTCTTGTAATCACACTTTTATGTTTTATGAGTTATCTTTTTTCTTAAAAAATAATGATAAATTCCATGATGTTTGGGATCATGTTGGTTTATACTGTCCATTTTGTCTCTACTGAGAATATGTGATAGAGTCAAACATTTGTTGAATGAATAAATGAGTGAGCAGATGGAGGGGAAGAGAGATGGAGAGGGAAAGAGAATGAGGAGGATGGGAAGGCAGAGGATTCCTGGGTGTAGTTGACCTCTCTTCAAGAAGATACTTAGAGTTAACTACAAATGGGTGGGGTAGTCAGATGTGATCCCAAGCCAATATGACTCCTTTGAATTCCTCCTAATCCCCCAAGACTAAATCCTCTGGTGCCTGAAACCAGGAAGGGAAGATTCCACACTCTTTGAGCGTTTACAACCAGTCTGTAGAAGATATTTATTGCTGGAGACCTGTTGGCTTGAAAGATGCCCATCCCCCATTCTTTTATCACATACTTTCTTGATCAAACTGTAAACTAGCAAGAGAGTGCTTAGCAATCATTAACAGCTGTTCTTGGAAAAGGACTAGATCATATAATTGTGCATTTTACAACAGTCACCCTGGCCACTGTTCCACCTCTGTGGTCATGCATGTCCTCCGAGACTGGCAGCATCACAAACAAGGCTCTGGCTAAGATCAAAAAGGGAAGGAACAAGACAAAGGTGGAGAAAGATCCAGAAAACAATGTGCTTTGAGAAGCTTAGGGTCATTGCATTTCGGTTTGCTGCTAAATGAATATGTAACTACTTTATATATTTCAACAAAATTAAACTTAAACCTACAGAATTAGGTTTATTAATTTCTGTCAGGGCTCGGTGGGGGAATAAGAATAGCCATTCATTATGGACACACAATTACTAGAGACAAAAATGAAGCCCAGCACTATTAAGTATAATAAAAATGTTGAACACTGAGGAAATTTTCATTAAATATAATCTATTCTTTATATTACTGCACTTAATCCTTGCTGTCTGCTTCTCTGTTTTTCTCCAACCTATTTAATTTTATTACTTAACTTTTTATAAATGTTTCTTAATATAATTATGATTAACTATTTGGGAGGAGAGAAGAACGTTACTCTCTTAAAAAAAGAAAAGGAAAGAAAGGTAAAACTTCCTCTCCTCTCTTCTTTTCTTCCGTCCTAAGATGGTGAAAAATGGTGCCTTTTTGGAAAAAGTGAGTGCTAAGTGGGGTTTTATTATTGGGGCCACACCAGAGCATGAGAGAAGAGAAGGCAATAAATAAGAAAGAAGCACTGATCAGCAATTGCAGTGGAGCTCTTTATATTACACATTTAAATAAAAGTCCATCGCCTCACTAAAAGTATCTGTGGATAGCTGCACGGCCAAATTGTGGAGTTAAAAGACGGGTCTGGCTACTGTTGCTGCATGTGCCATATGAAGCACTTGTGATCTGAGCATTTATTTTGGCGTAGGGTGTGTTCTTAAGCTTTCCCTCTGAGAATAAACCCCAATTTCTCTCTAGAGGAAGAAAGTGAAGGACTAGGTACGAAGCTCCAAGAAGTTGGGTGTATGGCATGATAACTTTTTCACTTACAGATTTGCTTCTTTGGAAGCTGATAATCCTTGTGTCATTGTTGCTGCTATTGTTATTACTACTATTTGTAAGGTCTTGATGTCCCCAAATTCTGTCTGCTATTGGTGTAAACCTTCTCAAACTAGGATAGTTTATTAACGCACCTGCTTCAAATGGATCCTCTTGGGTCTTTCAACCTGCTCTAATCTAGATGGAAAACTCATAGTCACGGTCTGGGGATCCCTCACCATCATTCTAGGTTTCCTCACCCTTTTATACAGAGTCCCATGCTCTTCTCATAATTCCCCCATATTTTATAGACTGTATCTTCTAGTAACTTCCAGAGAGGGATACGTGAAAATTAAGATTTGCAGAACTTGTTGAAAAAGCATCATTGGAGTCATCTCCCCTGGTTTCTCTGTGGACCATGGGGTTACTTTAGTCTCCTGCCTAATCTTCATTGGAGCTGGAAATCTTCCCATGTATTTATTAGCGTACTTCACTTGTTGGCCTCCCCATAAGGAAGTAAGGTCATGAGAGCTGGGACCTTGTCTGCTTTGCTCACAGCTGAGCCCCCGTGCCAAGAACAGTAACAGATCTACCAGGCACCCCATAAATATTTGTGCAGTAAAGGAATCGATGAGTTTATTAGCTTGCTTAGACATAGCATCTATACAGAGCCAAGGTGTTGGGGAAGTTTGGGCCTTCAGTGATGTGGCCCATCTTTAGGCAGAGGACTTGTGGTTCTCTATCTGAACAAAGACACACAGCAGCCTGTGATAATCAAATTGATAACAGCCTTCGGCCTAGCCCCTGCTTCTGGCACCTCCAGTACAGGGCTTTTTCAGCAAAATACTTCAGGTATTTACCCCCTTGAGGGGTCTGTTGTTTTCCAGAACAAGATGAATGAATGCTTCTTTCTCATGTTGCATAGCTGAAAGAAAGAAGAGAATAGATAACAAAACTAAATTGTGGTGGCAAACAAGGAGCTGAGATATATCCCAGAGAGGCAGAGAAGTATGCTCCAAGGATTCAGTATACAAATAGGTAGTCTCTAAACTGCTTTAAATACCTGTACATAGGGTGTGTGTGTGTGTGTGTGTGTGTGTGTGTAAATAGACATTGTATACACATACACATTTTCATAAATAATACATTTAAACTAGCATGTTTAAATGTATTATTATACATTTAATAATACATATAATTATGTATGGTTATATAATATGTTATGACCATTATAAAACATGAAAACATTAAATTTAAGAGGAGAAGAAGGGAAAATAACTTTAAATGGAAATTTTAAGCTTTTTTTGTTGCACTCTATTGAATGACTATGGTGTAACTTTTTGGAAGCCCAGATTTAGATTGGCGTTTAGCAACCTTTAGTGTGCAAAGGAATTTAAAACTGTGGATTCCTGAGCTCCTTTCAGAGGGTGACTTGCTAGAATGTGTGGCATTTCCCCCACCTTCAGACACTGAGTTAGGTTCTCTGACTGGTTTATTTGGGCAGTAGACAGTTAACAGTGAGTTAAAGGACCAATATTACCTTCCATTTCTACAACCTTCATTAAAAAACTATTGACAATATCTTCTGCTGTGGCTGTTGAAGTTCCTGAGATTATAAATTCTTCTCCAGATTTAATGCTAAGTATTGCTTCTTAATAATGGTGCAATAATAGTAATAGCTACCTATTGTGGATCCTTTATTTTGCATCTTATTCAATACTCATCACTTTTGTTATCTTTAACACCCCAAGAAGAGCATAAGGTTTATTCCCAATTCATAGGTGTAGAAACTGGGGTCCAAAGAAGTAATGTCATCAAAGTCACCAAACAATGCAAAGCAAGACAAGCAAAAAAGGAAACAAATCAAACAAACTGTTTTTCAGACTCATATTAAAACACCAAGAAGGACAGAAATTGCTAAGATCACAGAACTGGTTAGAGTCAGAGCTGGTGGTTCACTGGGGCCTCCAAACTCAGGTTCTGTGTCTTTTATACAACCCTGAAGCTTCGCTTCCTGACAGCCCTCACCTAGTGCTTAGCTCCCGGCTAGTGGAGATACAATGGAGCTTTTTCGTCAATTCCTGTTTTACTTTAGCTACTGCCCCACTTGGCAGCTCACTGTGAAACCTTCCTGAGATAAGTTGTGACCTACACAAACTGAATTAAAAAATGACCACAACTTGCCATACCCAACACTCTTGCAAATGGAAGCTCTGATGGCTTAGGGATACTGTGTTCTGCCAGCAAAGACTCCACTGGCTCGGTCTTTGTGGCAGGTGGCACCTGCCAATGTCCTGTACCATTCTCTTGAGGTGGATCCCATCACTCTGTCCATATGTTTGGGATCAGGTAAGAACAGCAGGCCGATGTCAAGCAACATTCATTCTCTACCTGTTTTAGCATTGTTTGCAAATGGTCTTTGGGGACAGTTTTTTTTTTTTTTTTCTTTTGTGCTGATGAAACCCAGGGCCTTGAACATTCTAGGCAAGCACTGTACCACTGGGGACACCCTCCCCCAAGCCCCATGGGGGCATGCTGCTGCATACTTTTTGCCTGTATCACAGTAATATTAACCTTGCTTAATAATCTATTAACAAAGAGGATGAAGGTCTTATTAACACTCACATGCTTCTTTGCTGTTAGAATAGCATGGCCTTTTTGTACATTTGAAAAGCTGTTTTCTTTTTTTTTTTTCACGACAGGTTGATAGATGTGGTGTAAAGGGCACTGGTGGAGAGAGGTTTGGTCACCTGGCTCAGACGCTAGCCTGCTTCTTAATGTCAATGTGACTGTGGTGAGGTCCCCTGGCCTCTGAGTCTTGGTTTCCTTATGTGTAAGATGGGGCAATGCATGGTTATTTTCAAGGTTTGAGAAAATGTACATACAGTGTCAAACTTGAGAGACAGAAGGTGCTAATATCTTTTCAAAACTCAAACCCGTGTGATGGATTTTCATGGGTTGTAATTAGCACTATTCACAAGTCACCCTTTTCAGATGCTAGATTTTGACTTCTATGTGTCCTGCCCCAGAGACAGAAGCCATCCTGTGCTGTGTACCACAGTAGCTGTGCCTTCTCATGAGCCTGGCCAAGACTTGGCACAGAAAAAGAAAACCAATGGGTAGAGCTATAGATCATAGGAAATAGTTGGAAGAAAAGACAAAGATTCTTTTTTTCTGAAGTGGTAATTTTCATAATTATACATGTATGCACCAATATCATTCTGAGCTTTTGCAAATCAAGCTGCCTCTCTGGACAGAATAATGACCCAGAAGAGGCTGAGTGGTGAGTGAGGCCCAGCTGGTTCTTCGCAACTAGCTTTCAAGGAAAAGAAGAGAAGAGGAGAGAAAAGTTTGCCTCACTCACCCACAGTGCAGTTTCTTCTGCCTCTTACTGAGTTTCCTGCCAGTCATGCTGTCCCATCCCTGAAATGGACAGCATTGCTGGTAATTGCATTCAAATTCAGGGTACAGACTGCAAATGTGTTTGTACTCAAAGGGTTTGGGAGGGGACCCTGGACTGTGCATTTCCAGCTGCTCCCTTTTGCTGCTGGTCTCCAGACCACAGGTGAGTGATAAGTGCTCTGCATTTTGTGCTCATCATGGGATTGTCAGACACCTTTGCATTCTCCTTCTGCCCCATTTTATTGCCTCCCCATCCTGCTACTGGTACGTCATGTTTCTTCCTTCTGTACCCTGCAGTGCTTCAATGTCCCCTGTCTTTCTCTGTTATTCCTGTCACTTTTTTAGAATCTAAGTGACTACAAACCGCTTCACATTCCCTCTCACAAGGCAGTGTTTGATCTGGAGATCAGCAAACAACAACAAAAATAAACAGACAAAAATGCAAAGCCCCAGATCAAAGTTCCAAGAGAGGAAATTGAGATATTGAACACTAGACAAAGGAGAGAGGGTTTCCTTCCAGGAGACCTCACATTTTGGAGGTCCAACTTGAAAGTTTAAAATGCCTTATTGCTAAGAAATTTGGGCAGAATTTCCAAGACACGTTGTACAATTATGGAGTGTGAAGCATTTTTTTTTACTGCAAAATGGAATACTTGGGAAAAAAATCTCCAGAGCATCCCACTGCCCCCCTTCCACTCCCCACCCTCCAAGATTCAAATGGTCTGAGGTGGGACTCAGATGTTGATTTTTTTTCTAAAGCTACCATAATTGAGGACAGTGCCCCAAGGCAAACAGCAAGGCTTAATGGGGTGGGGGCGGGGGCTGTAGATCTGTAGGGAGGACCAAACTGTGCCTTCCCCAATTCAAGATCATCTGTAGAAGAGCGAAAATAAATGCACATCTAGAGGGACTCAAAACTAATATTTGCATTAAAAAAAAAAAGAAAGAAAGTAAGTGCTTCGAAGTGATTTTTGTTTGTTTTCAGTTCTTTTCTTCTGCAGGGAGGTGTGCGGTTTCCCTCAGGGATTAATTGCCGCCCCTTTGCTCCTGGTCTGGCGCTCCTGGTCAGTGCAGCTTGCTGTGGGCAGAAGCGATCTGATTAGGAAAGGACATCAGAATGCAGAGGGGCAGCAATTCTTGGGGAAATTATTCCCATTTCAAATGTCACTCAGCTTGATGCGTGATTAAGGGGACCGCGAGGCACCTCCTGTCTAGGCTGTGGGCTGATACAAGAGCGGAAATCTGTTCGCCCAGACTGGCGCGCGACATTGTCATAGCCAATGCCTGTCACCTCACCAGCTCCCTTCTCTCGTGCACCCCGAGGAGCCTGGAGCATTTAGCTTCAATTACAGACGTCACTTGTGTTTCTGGGACGCTGACTACATTAATAACTTTTTTCCCTTCTTGGAGAATTTGATTAAAGCATCTTGTGGATAAATCTGTTTGCTTTCGTTCCCATGTTGTGTACACAATGGCACAGAAGCAGAAACACCTGAACTTTTAGGTCCCTGGAGTGGGCAGATGGGACATCTCATTAAGTTCTCCCAAGGCTGGGCAAAGTCCCCAGAGGTTTTGGTTTTACTCGATGATGCACTGAAGGATTCAGCCACCAGCCTCCTGTGCACAAAAGGCCACCATGAATCCTTGGGAGGGGAGGGACAATCCCTCAGGAAGTGCAGAGCTTCCTGGAGTGGCCTCCGGGGGCAAGAGAGCAGTGTGGGACTGGGAAGGTGACCTGTGGAGGGAGTTTGTTGCACAGCGAAGTGTCCCAGGCATGGCACATGTGTAGTTCCCATCCAACTGGTCCCAGAGCCAATGGCTTTTACCAAAGTCAGCAGTGTCAATGGTAATGATAGGGGGCTCTAGAGCAGGACAGAACTGGGGTGGAGTCAACAAGTGATGTAGTCCTTAGTGTTCCCTAGAAGGATGATACCTAGGTCCAAGAACTTAATCATGTTTTCTGTTGGACCTCCACAATATGTGACAACCAAGGAGAATGGTTACACTGGCAGAGCTCTGGAGCAAGGGTTCAGATGCCCCCCTGCTAGGCCAGGCACTAACTCTTTAGTTGCTGGCTTATGGGGACATCAGGGAGAAGCCACAGAGGAGTGGGGCAGAGAGGACACTTACCATTCGCACAGAAGTATTTCAGTGTTTTGTCAACTGGAGCAGCTGTGTTGGTGCAAACAGGCTGAACATCAACCTTGGTACCATGGCTTGTTAATGGTAGGCCCTACTTACGTTAACTTTCTGCTCAGACAGGATAGGGCACCTTTATGGAGAGGGTTGATGGAGCAATCACGGATTCACTCAGAATGTTCCTGTGAGACCGACCTTCTAGGTCATTCGCACACATGCCAAACACCTCCTGTGCACTAAGAACCATGTTTTACACAGAGTGACAAAGGTAGACAGGAAGTGCCTCTGCCCTCAGTGAGCTCATGGCCAAGTAAGGAAGACAGGCAAGTAAACAGGCAATGATAAGACATGACATTTACTTACATCAAATCATAGATGGTAGGGACAGGGTCCTGTCAGGGACACACAGATAGCTTCAGAGACATTTAAACTCTCTTTTTTTAAGTGATAAATTTCAATTACACAGATAATACTGGAATTAAATGACACTCAAAAAAATAAAAGTTCAGGCATAAATATAAAAACCTTTCCCAGGACTACTTTAACTTAATCTTCCACCCCATAGATAACACAATAATTAGTTTGAAGTGAATGTTTGAGCCTGTTCTAGGAGCCCGTGTTGGCATAAATTGTATCTTACTGTACATCGAACTTGCTTTTTGATTCTCGTATGATCCACAGAGGGCTCTCTGGGTGAGTTCATCAGGAGATACTGATCAATCCCCTGTGGTGCAGTTCCTTGACTGTGGGGTCAGGATTTTCATACCTATTCCTGTTGATAGATATTTATATAAATTTTGATTTTTCATTTTATAAATAGGACTATAGTTAAGATCCTGCTTCCATCTTCTTAGATAAGTATGAGTGTTTGATGGGAGAGGTGTAGAGATAAGATTCAGTGAGTCACTCAGCAGAAAACAACTGCCCCGACCTCACCCCAAGTGGCTGGATTCACTCATCTCTTTCCAATCACGTATAGAGATGTAATCCCAGGGTGCTTGGTCTAGCCACACCCTTGTTAACACGTGATAGAATCAGCAACTGCACTTTCCAACAGGATGTGTGGTGCTCATATGTTAATTGGTCTTCCTGTGTGTGTTGTATTATGTATTCCCTTGGGCTTAGACTTTGAAAATGATTAAGGCTTTCCCCAGAAGACTGTTGGTATGTTTTCCAGGGAAGGAAAGGCAATCAGTGCAAGAGTAGCTCATGCTATCAGAGGTCTGTGGGCTTGGAGATGTGTGGTGGGCAAAGTGAGGGGGATGTGAATAAGGAAGTTGGAGTCTGGATCACACAAAAGGATCTGCCTTCTGTCCTGCCACCAGTGAAGACAGAGCTGCCATTTTTAATTCCTAAAGTCTCAAGATGAAGTTTGGATTTCAAAAGGATGCCTTTGGCCACGTTATAGAGGGAGGACTAAACATGAGCCAATAGCATAGTGGAAAGAGGGAGCCAGGGCTTATTTCAAACATAAAAGTGACAGGGCTTGAAAATTTCTAAAGTGTGGAGCTTGAAGAAGAGGAAGTACTGGACACATCTCATGCAGTGTGTCAGAGTTGACTTTTTTTTTTTAGAACAGGGTCTCATTATGTAGCCCAGCTGGCCTTGAACTCAGGATCCTCCTTCCTCAGCCTCCCCAGTGCTGGGTTTCCAGGTGTGCATTTCTACACCTGGCTCCTCATATCTGCTTTTCCCTAGTCTTCTAGCTACATGCAGACATCCTTGTAGAAAGATGCTTTTCAAAGTTTGGCTCATGCCTCATCAGCATCACAATCACCTGGGAACTCATTAAAATTGCAGACTTGTACCTCTCCCACTCAAGTCAGAATCTCTGTTGGCGGGTCACTCTCCAGGTAACTGACTTGCACACTCAAATTTGAGAACCGTGAATGCCAATGATTCCATATGACAGGAGTCTGGATCCCTGTGTCACAGTCTGGAGGAGGATCACTCAGGAGAGCCAGCTGAACAGGATCTCTCACATGGGATTTTATACAAGAGAAAAAATAAATACTTCCCTGGTTCAGGCACTGATAATCTTAGTTGTAATGTTTGCTTGGTCTACATTGATCAGCACAAAATTAGTTTTAAGAAAGATCCAGATTTCTGCTTAGTGGCTCTCATACCAGACGTTGTCAGCTCCTCACCCCTGGAGAAGAATGCTTTTATAATCATGACCAGCAGGGCCTTTTCTGTAGGGACCCTGGAGTGTAGGACTAAGGCAGTGTCTTCCTGTTGAGTATTGAGGGGCCAAGAGCAACTAGCTGGCTCAGCAGAGGTCTTGATTGAAGGAGAAATCCTCTTAAGGACTGATTTCTTCCTTTGGGTCAGACACTCTTCAGGGTTACAAGTGACCAGAGTGACTCCTTCATGGGCAGGATGACCTGGAGAATCAAAACAGGAACAAAGATCTCCCACACTTCTGCCCTGTCTCAAATTCTATCCACATCTGTAACACCCTTTAACCTCAGTTCCTCCCCAAAGAGCAAGCACCGGAAATCAAACTAACCAAGTGCCTTCCACCCAGGACACCGTGCTCTTCCCTTGAGAGAAAACAACGAAAAAGGAACAGTGTATAAGGTGGTGAACTGGTCTCCCTTTGGGTGTGTGTTCATTGTGCTGTCACTTGTTTGAAGTTGAAAAAGATTGTGAGGCTTTGTAACACAGTAGGAGAAAGTGCTAACCAATCATGAAGCATCACCAGCTGTTGCCAGTCCTGTTCTGCTCAGTGCCTTGCTAGTTACTTCTGGAGCATTGCTCCTCTGACTCCCCACACATCTGCTTAGAGGGAAAATGCTCCAGGGGTCCCGGGGTCCTTTCTGGATGTGCCAGTTGGCCTCTAAGAAGGCTAGTGACATGGGAAGAAGGAGCTATAGGAGAGGAATGATATTTCATGCCTGCTTTGCATCTTAGAGAGCAGTTCTGGGTTAACAGAGCATCCTTGGGTCTTGGTGTTGGAATAGGCACTATGATCACACCAAGTATCTCAGTGTCCCCTGTACTAGGAGCTACACAGTTACAGCCCATGGGTTAAATCTGGCCACATCTGTTTTGTGCTACTCACAAACTAAGAATGCAATTATTGAAAGCAATAAAGAAAATCAAATGGCTAGTGTTTCATGATACATACAAAATAGTGAACCACATTGAAAAATTATATGAAATTCAAATCTCAGCATCTGTAAATAAATTTTATTAGAACACAGCCACACTCATTTGTTTCTTTATTGTCTCTAGCTGCTTTGGGGCTACAGTGGCAGTGTTGGCTGATTGAAGTGGAGACTCATATGGCCCACAAAGTCTAACACACTTAGTATCTGGCTTTTTTACAGGAAAAAAAAAAGTATGTGACCTCTGGTCTATTGAGTTAGGAGTCTGCAGGTTTCTGGTAACACATTCCCACGCTGTCAATTAGATTTCCTGGATTGGCACAGGTTTGGTGTGGCCACTTACTAAATTATTGGGAGGGATGGAGTAGTTTGGAGAGTTTTCCAATTTGAAAATTGGGCTTGGAGCAGGGTGTGGAGCCTGGCGGATGTCTTCCATGAAGCTCCTGGAGCTCACGCAGGTGTGAAAGAGCCTGCTCTCTTGGCAGAGCTTTCACCTTGGGGAGGAGTGCAGAGGTACGCTCTCCTGGAGAGGCCTTTGCTATTGCAGGTGCCGTTCGTTTTAATTAGGGTGTGGGCTGATGAGGCCAACTCCACCCCAGAGGCATCATGGGAAGGGGGGAGGAATGCATCAGACATCAAACAAATGGCTTGAGGTGAGAGCGTCCCACAGCCTGCACATCTGTAATTGTGGGGCTCATTGCACCCAAAGGGAGCTAGGAATGTCAGGATGCAATTCAGGATGGCTTTTCCAAACTTCCCCGGAAATGGGGGAAAATCGGTTTTATTAATTCCATCTTGCAGGCTCCCAATTTGGTGCAAACAGTTATGTTTTTCAGCACATTTCTACCTTGCAACTAGCAGAGTTAATTTAATGAAATGAGTAGTCTTGTGATGACCTGAAGGGGGAAAACACATTAATCTGGAAACTATCAAAGCCGTCTGACATGTATTATTGTAGGACTCAGAAAAAATAAACAGTTTATGTAGAAGATTAAGTGGCAGTGTGGATTTGCTTTTGACATATCTTGTCTCCAAATCTAAGTTGGGGATTTATTATCACACTATCGTGTCACAGCTTTCTCATTTATATGATAACACATCTGTAATGTTTTACAAGTGCAGCACTACTTGTTGGGAATGGGGCTTTTTTAAGTCCTAAATTATAGTACCTGGAGAGGCATGCATAATTATAGTGCATGTTAGCAAATGAGAGAGTACATTTTCTACCCGCGCTCAGCATTAATCGTCAGCACAGCGGGCGCAATAAAATCATAATTGTTTCTTCCAAACTTCTCATCTGAGCTGTACAGGTTGAAGGCAGTGGTTTTGTGGAGAGATGTCTACTTTGTGGTAGGTGGAGGCCTCTTCCAGAAGGCCCAGGATTGTATGGCTAGAGAAGCTCTCTCAGACAGAGGGCTGCACCTGGAGGGTTCTCAACCTTAATGATTCCTCTCAAATCAGTGCGTCAGAAAACAATGTGGAATGTTAAGTTTGGGCCCTGGGTTTGGAATTTTTTCCATTTTGGATCAATGATATTACTTCTCTGATATTACTTTTCTCATCTGCAAATGAAATTGGTACTCCCTAATTCAAAGTATTCCTAAGGCAATTAGCACTGCTTATAAAGTACCAAGCATACCTGCAATAAATAACTCTCCCTCCAAAGTGTTATCTAAGCCCGTGCCTGTCCAATGCAGCCACTAATGGTCACATGGGGCTATAGCTCACTGAAAATGTGTCCAGTCCCAAAGGAGAAGGGCTGGAAATACAAAATACATACCAATTTTTGAAGGCTTTGTATGAGCAAAGAATGTGTTTTTGAAGCGACACTATTTTGATGATATTGGCTTAACTATATTAAAATAAATATCACCTATTTAAGTTTTTTTATTGTGGCTATTGGAACATTTAAATTGGGTGAAAGCTTGCATTATATTTCTATGGGTCAGTATAGGTCTAAATGAATGTACATTGACCAATGCTCTGTGAGTATGAGTTTTGAGTTTCAACTCATATTTCTTGGTATTGTTATTATTATTGTCATTGATTTATTCTTAGCTTACTTTGGGGAAAAAAAGATGTAGTTTAATGGTTTGCTAGAGAAAATAGAGAAGAGCAAATAATTGCAATGAACCATCTAATTTAACTCCAAGCTCCCTGGTAGCTGAGGAAAAAGAAGAAAATGTATTCAGATTATGCAGGTCTTTTGAAGGTATAGGACTCATGTAAATTCATTTGAGAGCAGTTTTCTCCTGGCACTGAATTCTCAAAGGGATATTTCCTGGTATAATCCTGAAATTGCTTCTACACCTGTACCTTTCCATCCTCCCAAACAAAGCTTTTATGAACTTAGAATGCTGTGAGTCATACAAATGCAACTATGATAATTACACCTTCCTTTGTTTATGTAAATTATCTGAGTTGATCCTCAAAGCAGCCCTGCAGGATGGGCTGTGCAAGGACTATTGTTCCCTTTTTTATGGATGACAAACCTGAAGATCAGGGAGGGCTTCAGTGACTTGCTCAAGTTTTCATAGCTGGTAAGTAGCAAGGCCAAGGCTCAAACCTTTATTGCCCAAAGTGGGAAACTCCCTATGCTTCTGGCAGTCATGGGCACTTCAGTGTGAAAGAGACTTGTGGGAGAAAGCAGAGAGCACAAGGTCCCTGCCAAGAAAGGAAAGGGGCACAGGTGCAACTGGGTGGTAGATAGCTCCAAAGATGTAATTTCGTTTACCCAGATAGAAGAGAGAGATATTCATACAGTCTACTTATTATACTCACCCAACTCAAAGTATTCTATGCCACCTTCAGGATGATTGTTACAAGAGCATGTCAGCTTGCTTCTGAGAGCAATTCTCCTGGAGCCTTTAAAGCACACACACACACACACACACCAATCACTTGTGATCTGTTACAAGTCAAGTTTTCCCTTACAGGCACTGGAGGAGCCTAAGAATTTGCATTTCTCACATGTTCTCAGGTAGTAAGTAATGCCTGGCTTGTTGGTTCAAACTTTCAATAGATATCCAAGATATTTGTTTACTTTCCTCTCAATCTGTCGCAACACTAGAGTACAAATTCTCAACTGCTGGTATAAACAAAAATCTCCTGTAGGCTTTTAATGAAAGCCAATGAGTAAGACTCGCCTTAAACCAATTAAATTACTATATCTTTGAGTGGAGTTTTGAGGCTGGTAAACTTTCACCTGTCCCCAGGTATTCTCATATGCCTGTACCAGCAGCACGACATTTGGGAACAGTGGGATGATGGATGAGGTATTTCCCTCTGCCTCTGTCTAGAGAGTTCCTCAAATCTAAGCACACTGGCTACCCAAGGTGTTCTTCCTCTTCTGTTACCTAAAACAATGTGTACTGCACACCCGGTCATTCATTCCTGAATTTAGTCATCCAGAGTCAACAGTGCACAAGGAACAGCCTACAGATGGCAAGGTCCAGCTTCTAAGTGTGCATTTCCTAGTGGGTTAGAGGGGCTGATCTGGTTGTGTCTGAGAAGAGCAACAGGCTACTTCAGATAGTGAAGCAAATAAAATAGGAATGGCAGAGTCACTGAAAAAGTGTCAGCAACTGTGAAGGGTATATGAGAGAGAAGGCACTGGTCCTTTGATAGAAGGGGATTTTGACAGGAGGAACCTCCAAGCTCCTAGATTCAGCCAGCTACCAGGAGACCAAAGCTGGCAACTCAGCTATTTTTAGCCCAGGGCACTATGAAAATCTAGATTCCTGGGTCCTACCGCCAACTAAAATGATGAGAATCCACAGAGTGAGGTCTGAACATCTTCACATAGATGTTGGAAAGCACCTGGATGATTCAGACACAGCCCCTGGACTGAGCTGCCCCAATCTGGACTTTGAAAGGCACCAGCCTTTTCCAGAAGTCAAAGGTGTGTGCTCAACCAGTAGCTCAAATGCCTTTAAACTACAGGCACGGAGTCTCAGCAGCCTCCAGAATTCTCATGTCGCTCCTTTTCCTTTCCTTTTGAATAAACATCTGGTGAATCTGACATCAATTTAACTGGAATGAGTGCTTTTAATTTTCATCTTAAATCTATACTCTTGCTATATGTTGGGATCCCGGCTGGTGCCAACTGCTCCGGCCACATGTCTGGTTTTCATTTAGTCTCAATTCTTATAGGGTAGTTGGCTTCAGAGGCCTAGTGTAATGCACAACCCTAATTGCAATGTGTAGTGAAGTTGGTGCTGACTGTAGCATTTTCAGTCTCAGAATCTTAGAAAGTATCTCCTAGGAGGGGAAAATAAGGCCTCACTGGGTTCCACCCTCTTCCCAGTCCCTTATCTTTCTACATTTTTTACATTCAACCTCTTAAAAATTGAGCACATAATTCAGCTATAAAACAGCAGTTTAGATAATGTGGTCAGCCTGCTGCTTTATATACATCTCTTCTCAATTTCGAAACATCCCCTTCTCCCCCTCCTAGCCTGACATGGGCCTTGTTTCCCATTAAAAATGCTGGCAGCTTCGAAGTGAGGATAAAAGTGCAGGCTGAGCTCCTTCTCCCAAATTAAGCTTGGTGTGGAGTTCATGCAGTCTTTCTGAGAAGGTAGGTTTCTAGCTGATTATCATTTCCAACAGTTGTTGTTTAGAAATCTGACATGTAAAGGACTCAGTGAAATATTTGCACATCAAATGTGAAAAGAAGAAAACGATTTTCCCTAAGATGGCAAGTGCTCCTTAGAGAACTAGGATGGTTGCCTGTGTTCTCACCTATTTCATGCAAAAAGAGATAAAAGGAAGCACTGAATGGAAGTTAAGCAATGGATGGAAAAGAAGCTGAGTTGGATGGAGCTGTGTGGGGCTGGGATGGGATAAAAATCATAACTACTTCCAGTGCCCAGCCCTCTGCTTCCTGCATAATCCTCACTGGTACATGTTTGCTGAAGGGAAGTTAGTCACTGACTTTCCTCCAAAATAGCTGTCCTCACTTCTCTTTGTTCTTCATGTACCCACTCTACTCGCTGATTATTGAATGAATGCTGGGTGTGTGTTGAGGACTACAAAGATCTTGAAGAAAGATCGTGAGCAAGGCCCCTCCAGGGGCCTTTCTGTGTAACCAGAAAGATGGAAGAAAAGTTGCAATGAGTAATAAGATCGCAAGCAACTTTGTAAGGGATGAGTGGTGCTAAGTCGCCAGCAGGTACCTGACCCAGATGGAGGTGGGGAGCGGTCAGACTGACACTTATACTGAGATGCATTGAATGTAGATCCTCAGGATGAGGACCCGGTTTCATTCAGACCCCCCAGCTCTCTCTATTTCACATTAGAGCTGCTTGAAACGTGAAATCCGCTGTTCTGCCAATCCAGTGTGACTCCCCCACTTTGTGGCCAGTATCATTCTCTGAAGCCCCATCACAGTTGCTCACCTAGAATCTTCCTTTTCAGACTGTGCTCCTAGGGATACACAAGGATGCCCAGTGGATGGCAAGGCCCCATGTTGCATTCCATCCTTCCCAGGACACCAGGAGCTCACTTTTTTTGGGGACTTCTGATCTTTCCAAGTTCCCCACTGTCTCTGTGTTTCCTTTCTTAATGCCCTTGAATCAAGATGTATCCCCTAGTCTCCTCAGTTTTCCTGGCCCTTCCAGGTCTTCTCGCCTATGGAAGCCCCCAATATTATGACTGCAGCCTACCTGGATCATTCAATTTTCTCTAATTCCTTCTTGTCATTCTTCCATATTATTTTACCCAGGCCCTCATTCCTTCCAGTCTGTCAGTCACCCTCATTTTCCCCCCTCCCTCCAAGACTTAGCTCCATTCTTAAATCCTTCAGATCCTCTCAATTATACTTAATTACTCACTAAAAAATGAAACTTTATGCTCACACAAAAAGTGGGTAAACTATAAAGCAAAGTCTCAATTCAGTTTATTTTTGTTGTCATTGTTTTATAGTTGTTAATACCAGAAACCAACTTAAGCCTTTTAGACAAAATGAGGTGAATTTATCTGAGAGAACAGACTTATCTCCTAATTTCCAAAGAAGGCTTGAGTAAGTTTGGACTTTGCATTTGAGGCCATGGGAGACTTGCCAAGGTACATAAGCAGGACAATGACATGATCAGAAGTGACTGCATTGTGGAGGATAGATTAGGGGACACCAAGGAGAGGGAGAAATAAGTTAGGAGGTGTATGTCCTAATATTGCAATGATGAGGACCCGGCCTGAGGACCTCATCAATGGTGGTACCAAAGAGGATGGATGCAAAAGAGATTGAAGAAGTCTTGGATGGGGGATAAGAGTTGGGAAGGGAAGGGGAGGTCAGGGTGATACCCTAAGATTCTGGCTTGGACCACAAAGAGGATGGTGGACCACAGGTGGAAATAGCAGGTTTGTGTAGGAAAATGATAAGTATGTTTGGAACATGATGCTCTTGAGAGACCTGGGGACAAGAGAGAAGAGAAAGACTTTGAGCTGGAACACTAAGTAGCTGGACGTCTTATACTAGGGATGCCAATTGTCAGGTAGGTATTATCCTGATGAAGCCATACTCAAAACACCACCGATAAGGATTTGTGTCCAGCAATGTGGAAGACACCAAAGACAAATGGGTCAGGGCCTGCCAAAGTCATCAGAAAGTGCTCACTACTCCACAGTTGGTATGCTCTGATTTTATTATTTCTTTACTCTTGGTTTCTCACTTGACCCAATTCCTTTATTTTATTTTTTTGGGGTAGGGTTTTGTTCATTAAAAACTCCTCAAACTCACTAGGAAACATAAGCAACAGGTGGGGGAGGAAGAAAGTATGATTCCTATTGAGGAGAACTTAGTCCAGAAGCAGATTTGGTGTTAGTGAAATAATTTGAGAGAATAAAAGCCAAATAAAATGGGATGATGTAGCCAGAGTTGAGAGAAAGGACACACGAGGAAAGAGGCAGAGCTTGAACATAGGTTCTTTTAGTTTTTTTTTTTAGTTTTTTCTTTTATTCATATGTGCATACAATGGGTCATTTCTCCCCCCTTCCCCCACCCTCCTTTTCCCTCCCCCCTTCCCTCTCCCCCCACTACCCCCTTGTTACTAGGCAGAAACTATTTTGCCCTTATCTCTAATTTTGTTGAAGAGAAACTATAAGCAATAATAGGGAGGACCAAGGGTTTTTGCTGGTTGAGATAAGGATAGCTATACAGGGAGTTGACTTGCATTGCTTTCCTGTGTATATGTTATCTTCTCAATTAATTCTTCTTGAACTAACCTTTCCTGTAGTTCCTGGTCCCCTCCTCTATTGGCCTCTGTCACTTTAAAGTTTCTGCATTAGTTTCTCTGCATTGAGAGCAACAAATGCTATCTAGTTTTTTGGGTGTCTTACCTATCTTCATACCTCCCTTGTGTGTTCTCGCTTTATCATGTGATCAAAGTCCAATCTTGAACATAGGTTTGAATTGTGGGTGATTCAAAATGGCTAAGTTTTAACACACACACACACACACACACACACACACAGAGAGAGAGAGAGAGAGAGAGAGAGAGAGTAATAGCGAGTCCATCCAGTTTCTCCAAATCCTGGACATCTGGCATGCAGCCAATGTCAATATTAGCTGAAGAGGCTTGGCCCCATTTGGTCTGATCAAAAATGAATTAGGAGGATGAGTATAAACAGGGCTTAAGGACAGACACACACACACACACATACACACACACACACACACACACACCATGAGTAAGGATAATAATTACAGGCTTTAATAAATGCTAATGTCATGATAACAACTTTACATAGAGTTGTTTATGCCAAGATCTGACAGTAGCTGATTTGGGATTTTAGCCATAACCAAGAAGCTCAGTGATGTGTTCAGTTCACATCTCAGTTCCATCTCTCTCTGCCACTCTGCCACCCACCTAACAACCCTAAACCAGTCACTCGGTCATTGGCTCTATCTAGGCTTGGCTCAGGTGAACCTTGTGGCTAGAACTTGATTTATATCACTCAGTATCACAGCCTAGTTCCCTCACAGTTCAAAAACCCAGCATGGAAATTCAGAGTTCAGGTCCAGAGCTTCCTTCCTCCATCACCTTCCTTGGGTCAATGTGGGCTTATGGTATTTCCAGATCACGTACAAAAACAAAGGGCTGGACATGGTAGTATATACCTATAATCCCAGATAAGCAGGACACAGAGGTAGTAGGATCATGGTCCAGGAAGGGTGAGACCCTATTTGAAAACAAACTAAAGAAGAAAGAGCTGGAGGCATGGTTCAAGTGATAGAAAGCTTACTTAGCAAGTGTGGACCTTGAATTCAAACCCCAATACTCCCCAAAACAAAGATTTCCTTCACTTCTGCAAAAGATTTATTGGGAGTATTTATTAAAAAATGAGAACTAAAATTACACCCAAGATTCTAGCAGACGTTCTAGCAAATGAAGCAAAACTGCATATATCAGGCAGCCCCTTATTCCACCTAATCTAGAATTGTCTGTGATGTACAGTTGTGTACACGTAGACACATTACCTGAAAGCATGAGTTTTAATCTGTATCACAAACCTGCTCCCTTATTTACTAGTCTGTGATGGGAGGTGAGCCCACTTAAACCTTCTGAGTTCAGAGTCCTCATTTGTAAAAGATCCCAAATGTCAACTGCTTCACCACATTGTGAAGAGTGCCGGTGATGGTGAGCACAACGAAAGTTCCACTACAGTGTCGGTTATATGGTGGATTCTCAAGTCATCATGGGGGAATATGTTTGGATTATTATTTTGCTAGGTGCTGTGCTCAACCTCTTAGGTGTAGTACCTTTTATATTATTGCTTTTATTTTTTGCCATTTCTGTCATTGTTTTATTACTTTATTATAAAAGTAACAATAAAGTCTTAATAAATTCTAGGAGAAATATCTCAAGGACATAGTAGGTATTTAATAAGATTGTTAAATGAATGACCCATTCTGTTTATTCTTCCAAACAACCCAATACATTCACTACCATAAGTCTCTCCATTTGTCAAATGGAGAAACTGAGACAGAGGCAGTCAACTAATTTATGTAAGACTGTGTTGGAATAAAGGTTTAAAATGCAGGCACTCCTAGAGGCCGTGGACCTCACCTATTGCCCTTCACTAGCTCTGTGCGTATTTTGATGCTGCACTGAGTCCAAGCTTCCCAAGGCTTCTTCAGTCTTTCTTTCTTCTCTGCCATACACTAGTCCACACTGGACCTGGGGAAGATTTGGCTCAGGCCTAGTTGTCAATATGACAGCACCTGGATTTCAAGCCTATGGGTGTGTGCTGTCTACATAAAGCAGCACACACTGCCTGTAGTCCCAGGAATGACTCATTTGACACCAAAGCCACATGGCCAGATGAGGAAGCTGAGATCCTCTTGGCTATTCAGCTTGTGCGAGAGAGCACTGGTTTCCATCTTCAGTGTGTCCAGCACAGGCTCCAGGCTAAGGCTGAGGGGAGGGGGGCCTTTATCTGACTCCCTGATGATGGCCCTGTGGTCTCTGTAAGTCACCCATCCATCAAATGGGGGCCGGTGGCTACAGCTGGGAGGGCAGCTGGAGAAACAGGTGGCTACAAAGTGGAGAGGGCTTGGGTGTCTGCATCACAACTGCTGCTTCCTGTCTGTGCTTGGGTCCCCACAGCCTTGGTCCCTTCCCTCCCCTCCCTTCCCTTCTCTTCCCTTCTCCATCTTTATTTTTGCATTTCTTGCCTATTGGTTTATTTTGTTGTTGTTGTTTTTTACTTTCTCTCTCTCTCTCCCCCTTTTCTGTCTCTCCCCCTCATGGTTCTGTCTTTTTTTTTTTTTTTTTGGCAGAACCATGGACCTTGTGCTTGTTAGGCAGGTGCTCTGCCACTTGAGCCCTTTTTGCTTTGGTTATTTTTGATATAGGCTCTCAAGTTTATGCACAGGCTAGCCTGGACTGTGATCTTTGGATTTATGCTTCCCAAGTAGCTAGAATGTCAGGTGCATGTCACCTGACATTGTTGAGATGGAGTTCTTGTTTTTAGCCCAGGCTAGCTTCAACCTGCCTTCCTCCTGATTTCTGCATTCTGAGTATCTAGGATTACAGGTGTGTGTCACTGTATCCAGCTTTTTGTCATTTTAAAATTGTTTCTCATGTTTTCAGTCTAGATGTATATTAAAAATATTATAGTTATTCAATCGTATTGATTTTGCAAAGTAATGGATTTCACTGTGACATTTCCATATATGTATATGTATGTATGAATATATCTATGTGTGTGTTGCACACACCAGCACACACATATCATCCTTGGCCTTATCCCCTTTCCTGCCTTCTTCTGCCCTCCCTTCCCTCCCTAATTCCAGGCCTCTTCTACTTCATAGTCTTTTATTTTCAGGTCTTTCATTTGTTTCCACATATGAAAGAAAACATGATACTTATTTGAGTCTGACTAATTTGACTTCCACCCATTGTCCTGTAAAATGACATGGATTCATTCTTCTTTATGACTGAATATTACCCTGTCATGCATATATAATATGCATGACATATTATATATAATATATATAATATATATAATATATATAATAGCAGACACCTAGGCTAACTTTGTATCTTGGCTACTGTGAATAATAGTACATTAAATGTGAGTATTGTAGGTGTCTCTTATGTGTTGACTTCATTTCTTTGGAGTATGTACCCAGGAGAATGACAGTAGAGTCCTATGGTAGTTCTAGTTTTAACTGTTCATTCCTCTCTGTTTCTGCCCCCTTCTCTCCCTTTCTCTTTCTCCTCATTCTTCCTTTCCCCTCCCCCATCGACTGGTCTTTTCTTGATGTCCCTGTAGTCTAGGGGGAGAGTTAGAAAATAGACAACTACCAAAGAGACCAAGTCTGCCTCTGATGGCACCAATTCTAGCAAGAAGCAACTCTGTGGTGAGCACGTCCTGCTCAGTGGCAGATGTCCTCACTTGGCAATGCTACTGCACTCCTCTGAGCTAGAGATTCCGGTTGCATGCCCTTAACTCTCCCTTGATGTCTGTCCACACTCCTTTTTCCTTTAGCTCCCTGCTTCCCAGGGTCATGAAAACCTTGTGAGGTGGTCTCTGTTCCACCACTCACTCCCTACATGGCTGACATTAGGGGTAGGACATTCAACCTTGTATCCTGACCAGCCATGTGCACCCTGAGTTAGGGAAACCAACAAAACTTCCTAAATTTTCATTCCTTTGTTTCCTCCACAAATATGAACTGAGCACATACCAAGTGCCAAGCAGTACATTAGACATGGAAGATACCACAGTGAATGACGCACACACCAGGGCTTATGCTGCTCTTAGCAAAGAAACTAAATCTTCATGTGGCAGCAAAGGGACAGATGGGATGGCTGGGAAGGAAGCCTTAAATGATGTTGGGTTTCGATAGCAGTGGACCACAGGGCTTTTCTTCTAGGACTCCGAGCCATTCCTGTAAATGGCCTTTCCGATGAATCAGGGAATTTGCCTTTGGTTTTGCAAAGAGAATGTCACCCCGGTCCTTTAGGTCTGTAGCCAAGCACTGCTTGCTATGGATTCTCTGTCTTCTGAGAAATTAGGAAGGATGCTCTCTAATCAGGAGACTGGCAATGACCCTACTGACTGAGTCCCTGGTTCCAGGTGACATGCATGGGATGCATCCTGCCCAGTCTTATGGTCATTTTATGAGGATGAGGCTTCTAGTTTGCTATACAGATGGACAAACTGAGGCTCCAGAGTTGGAGCTCTTGCCACTGCATCCTCACCTTCTAGGAAAGGGCCAGTCTTACTTCATCACTTCTAAAAACTCTTGGTTATTTCAGAACAACACTCTGAATTTTTAAAACTTATAATAGTCCAAAACTTGAATTGGGAACATTCAAGATTCTTGAAAAGTCACGGAAACCCAGGGCCCCGATTCCACGGGTCTGGGGCTGGATGCTGGGTGTGATGTGCCTTGCTTAGGCTCATACAGAGCCTCCCTTCCCCCATCTTTACTGAGGTACAACTACAAATCAGAATTGTGTAAATGAAGGTGTCCAGTGTGAACTTCAGAGCTATGTGTACATTATGAAAGGATTGTTATCAAGCTCAGCAATGTATCCACCCCCTCAAATAGTTTCCTTTTTATTGATTGGGAATCTGTTTTCTTAGCAAATTTCAAGTGTGTAATATGCTATTATTGACGATTATAGGAGGTCAGGTCCCCAAGTGGCTTTGGCTGACCCAAATCTTTCTTCTACTGATCATAATTTACAAAGCAACAAGAATGTACCCAGAATGTGACATCCTGATAGAAGCAGGAAATACCTGGAATAGGGCAGCTGACCCTCCTTTCTCCAGGAACAGCACATTCTATAGCACTGGGACACAGTTCCCTGAGGCAGGGAAGGTCATCTCCATGGCCACGGTCTCCCAACATTACAGTGATCAGAGAATGGAGTGTATAAACTTACAGGGAACAGGGGTTCAGAGGAAGTGTATTGTTTTTGTTTACACCAGTGATTCTGAGCCAGAGAGAATATTATCCTCCAGATGACATTTGGTAATATGTGGTGGTATTTTTGGTTGTCAAAACTGGATGACCAAAATCTAGTGGATCACAATCAAGGATGTTGCTAGAAATACCCAGAAAAGCACCAACAACAAAGGATTGTGTGGCCCCCAAATGTCAGTAGTGCTGAGGTTGAGAGCCCTGGTGAAGGGGTTGGGTTTAAAGAAATAGCTCTTGCTGTGCTATGACCAATAGACTGCTTGAGAGTGAGTCTGAATGCTAGCCGAGAGGTGGTTGGGAGAAAACAGTGGGTCCCTGGGCAATCTTTTATTGATTGAATTGAGACAGTCCTGGGATTTAAGGCCAATTTGGGCAGGTGTCTTTCAGATGTCACATGTGGAGACAAAGAGCAAAGAGGACCAACTATGATCTGCTTCACAATCTAGAGCCAAGTTATAGGTTGATCTTTATCCAACACCCACACTGTGTTGGGCCCCAAGGACACATGACAAACAGAAGTGTGGGCCACTTCTAGTCTAGTCTAGCAGATGAAAGTGATCTTCAGTGTGGCTGCAAAACACATGGCATTCAAAGCTACTACCTGATCACTGAGGAGTCCTAAAACAGCCTAAGTTAAAGTTCAAATTCACTTGTGCTGAAGAGTACACCATGTCACAGCAGCCTGAAGAATTGAGGAATTCCTTTACAGTGAGGAAGCCTGACAGTGCGTCAGCTGGTCAAGGTCAACCTCAACAGTGATGAAGTCACTGATAATGTATACTTTCCACATCATGCAATGAAAATGGCACTTTTCCCCTGCGATCTTCCTTTTTAAAACCTGTAACCTTGGTGTAATCATGAGAAAAATATCAGGTGTTTCCCAACTGAAGGACAGTCTACAAAATCCTTGACAGTACTGTTCAAAATTGGCAAGGCCATTAGAAACCAGGAAAGTCCAAAACTGTCACAGTCCAGAAGAGCCTCAGAAGACGATGACTAAGTATTACATTGCAGAAAAGGAACATTAGGTAAAATCTAAAATCTGAATATTTAATAAGAACATACCAGCGCTGGTTCATTAATTATAACAAGTGTGCTGTATTACACTTACATTATATGATATTATTGCTGGATGTTAGATATTAACATTCAAGGAAGCTCAATGTGGAAGTTTACAAGAATTTGTACTATCTTCATTTTTTTCCTGTGAATCTAAAATTATTCTATAAGGTTCAAACCATTAAAAAGAAGTTGAGGACACATGAATTCATATTTAGATGGAGAAACCAAAGGAAGCTTTGGAGATATAGTTTTTGACATGGGCCTTGAAAAACATGTGGTATTAAACTAACTGAAATAGACAAAGCCAATTATATGATCAATGACATGGGGTCGGAAATACCCAACATGGAGATAAGGCTACAGCTGGGGTCAAACCCAGCTCTAAACAATCTCAAAGAAAGTCTGTACTTTATAAAAGGAAGATGGCAGTACAGAAAGTAACGGTAGATTACTATATCACTGGTATAGGTTCAACTGCAACTGTGAACATTAGAGATAGGCTGGTTCAGTGACTCCACAATGTCATCAAAAACTCAGGCACTTTCCAAGTCTCTGTTCTACCGTCTACCAGTTGTTTGCTTTTCTTTTTCAAGTATTTGCCTCATGGCCACAAGATGGCTGCCATCTTGGATATTACTCCTCATGGTACATTCAAAGGCAGAAAATAAGGTAAGCAAAATGTTTACCTTTATTAGGAAGACCAAAACTTTCCCCAAAGTTCTCCAGCAGATTTTATTATATCCTACTGGCAAGAATAAGGTTGTATGGCTACCTTGGCCTACAGAGTAAGGTGGCTTCCAACAAAGGGTAACAGGATTCCTTTCTTGGCTGTGGTAAATCATGATTCATTTCCTGGGGTTGAACATACTCGTGATTAAAATCTCAGAGGTGCTGTTCACAAAGAAAAGGAAAAATGGTTTTACATAAGCATCCCTAAACACTGCATGTACGTGACTAGGTTTTCGCAGGGAAATACGAGATAATAGGAGATTTATGAGTGGACATATGTTATAGACATGGTCATCATATCCATATCCATGTATTGATCAGCTATCAATGAGAGAGGAGGAGAATTTTCCAATTTTATCAGGCATGTATATTTTATTTTACAATAGAAGTTGTGAATAAGAAACAATGATTAAATGATGAGAGTATATCAAAGAGACAATCACGATGGTGATGTTTATCCTTTCATGGATTTCTCTTAAAGATTCTGTCACAATGGAAATGTAACTTTAGGGACAAATACAAGGTGTGGTGTGAGGCCTGCTAGGAGCTGATCTAAGGGAAGCAGGGACTGGGCCCTGGGCTCTGTGATAAGGAGCTGATCATGAGATGAGGACGGTGAACATGGGAAGGAGCAAGGAGATGTCAGGAAGGTCTGAAGACTTCTGTTTCTGATGATGTACGTGAAATCTGAATAAAAGGCTGTCCGAAGGGGCAGGGTGTGTATAGGGGTGAACCTGAATGCTTCATAATGGTGCTTTCCAACAGCGAGTTTTGGAAAGAGATGTCTGATGGCAGACATCGGGTGATTTTAAGATGTCTTTTGTGTTTTCATTCTTTGGTGTGTCAGGGCACACATGGAATCAGTATCCAGGGTGAACTCGTTTATCTGGCAACAAGAGTGAGTGCCAGCTCTCACTAGCTGTAAGACCTAGGGAAACTAACTTAACCTTACTCTGCCTCAGTTTTGCACCTGTAAAGGGAGGATAATGCTAAAATCATCTTTAAGGCCAGTGGAGTTCAGGCGAGTCCTTTCCTGTAAAGTACATAGGCCAGGGCCTCGACTTACCAACCATTAAACAAATATTGCTCTTGTAGATGATGATATTAGATACTAAATTTTCCTTTGAAACAAGGATTTCATTTTTGTGCTTTATTTATATTTCCCAAAGTATCTAGCAAGATCTCGGAGCCATAAAAGGAATTCAGTAAGAATGAACGGATTCATTGTTGAACCACTCCACCATCTCTACCCTTTTAAATTGTAAAACTTAAACCATGTTACATTTTCAGAGACTCCCAATCCTTCATGAGATAAAAAAAGGTATAAACCATCTTTGAGACTCACTCCCCAATCCCTGGACTTTGCTTTTTACATCTCTTTCCAAGCTTATCTATGCATGCTTCATGTTTGAGTCCTGCCAACTTAAACTCCTTTCTACTTCCATTCCCTTTGTATGTTTGGTAAAAACTTCTATTTATCCTTCAAAACCTTTTTTAGACATCATAACCTTTAGCGGGTCTTCCTTAGGATGTCTTTTCTTGTTCAATAGTGTAATATTTATCCATTCTATGTTTACATCTATCTCTGGTTTTGTTACTCTATTGTGATTTTTAAAAATCTACATTTTAAACTGTTCATCTGGGGGAAAGAAACTGTCTTACTCATCAACTTGTAGGCATGAAGCTCAGTTTTGAGTGCATCTCTAAATCTTACTGTTGTGTTCAGCTGAGTCTTTTGTGCGAGATCTCTTACATCTGTAAACTGCTACCCTAACATAAAACAGCAGTCCTTTAATTAAATTCCTGAACTTGCAGGAGAGTCTCACTTGCTAATGATAAAATAATTCTCTTTATAGACACTCAATGATTCTTCTAGATTTGGTTCACACAGCTTGCCTACTGATTGTTGGTTCCTTCTTATTCTTTCAGGGGTTCAAATGCATGGGGAGACCAAATTTCTCACTGGGTTAGTGCTAACTAATACATCAATGAGACCATCCCATGGCGCATGAGTGGATGATGGTTGGCAGAGGGCAAGCTACCCCTGTCCTGGGAAGGACATGTCATGTCTTTGTTCTCCAGCCATGGTCTCACCAGGCACTGATAACTTACGGGAACTAAGACCCTCAGCTGAGTCCTCGTTTACATCACAACCGCCAGCCATGATTGACTGGTCCTGAGGATTTTACCCAACAATTGGACTGGATAGAGATATACATTGCTTGAAGGTGGCAATGGTAGACATAGCTGAGGAGGGGACCAAAGCTTAGTAGCCAAACGCATGCCTGATGTCTTACCCAGGGCTTCACTAAGAGGCGATGCAGGAAGACAGATCCAGGCTTCCAGTAACAGGGCAGGAAACACACTGCATGTTGATTTACAACCAAGTCCATGAAAAGCAGCAATTTCCCTTAGGTTCTTATTGGTTGCTAGATCCATCCATCTGTGGGAAAGGTCACTTGTGGAGGGAGAGCTGGCCATCGTGTGATACCTCTCATTGCCTGGTGTGACTGGAAAGGGAGAATTTCCACTGTCAATCGCTCTCCCCAAAGCTGCCTTGCAGTTTCTTTGGGTGGCTCTTCCAACTCGGAGCTCAGTGTGTCCCTGGAGACATTAGTAGTCCTAAGGGCTCTGCAGAGAGGCAATGAAGCAGCATCAAGCACTTTGTCCGTTCCCCTATTCTAATGAAATGTGTTATTTGAAAGAATTATTTAAACCTATGTAAATCAGTCAGGATGAGAAGATAACATTGCAGTGGGGGCAGGCAGAGTTGTTGAGTGATAAAAATAGTTTTCTCTTCATTTGGACTGATTTTGAAAAGGTTTTTAACCATTACAACTGAATCCTTTTCAGCACCCTCTCTCTCTCTTTCTCTTTCCCTGAGTTGCTATGAGAACATGAATCATCTCCTTAGCACAATGACAGCAAGTGTAGCGTTTAGGAGCGGACTCTGATTTTTCACTGTTTGTTCTTTGCTCTCAACAAGATAAGCTGTTGTTATTTCTTTCTTCTTGAACAAGCACACCATGATTGCTGAAGTGGTAAGAATAATTGGACCAAATAGTCAGGCGATTAATGCAAACAGAGAATTCATCTGTTTCCAGTACAGTAAACGCACTTCTAAAGACATGGAGAGCTGCTTTCTCTGTTTATTCTCGGGCTACAGAACAAATGGTGCTGAGTTCATTGCCACAGATCCTGTGTTTCCTCCTTGGGGTGGAGACCTTAAATGAACTGGATTCTGGGAGAAATCAGCCCTGACTTGGAGGAGGGTGGGTTTGGAGGGTGGGGTGCAGAATGAACACAGGGAAAAAGCTGCTGTGCCCCAGATAACTTCCTCTTCCCTACCCTCCCCACCTTGGGGCCACAGGACTTGTGCTTTCTCAATGATCCATTCTACTTAACAGGTGAAGGGACCATTTGAAATGGAAGGGAAATTAGCATCAAGTAGAGCCTGTCTGGTGCTGAAGTCTGTGCTCAGTGCCGGTGTCATTTAGAGACACAGGCATGAAGTAGGTTCCATTTCTCCACTGGACAGAAAAGGAAACTGAGGTTCAGAGTGAAGTCTTCCCACCTCACAAGGCTGGAATGCCAGCACTCTGAGGTCTGTCTGGTTTAGTGCTGTGGTGACAGTCCATGCTCTGGGGTCAGACTAACTGCTTTTGAATCCTGGGGGCTTTGAGCATGGGCCTTGACTTCTCACTACCTCAGTGTCCCATCTGAAAAAAAACAAGCTGGGATAATAATGGTACTTACCTAATAAGATAATTGTAAGGATTAAATGAGTTATGAAAAGGGCACAGAAGCATGCCTGGCACATAGAAATCCCCAGTGCAGGTGGACCACATGCATTACTTCAAGCCCAGATGCTTTGTACACTAAGTACCTCCCCTTCATAGCCACTTCTCCGCAATGTGTCTGCCTAACTTTGCCCTGCGTGCAAGCATTGCAAGCATCCTAAACCTTGGCCAATCCCAATCTTACCGTGTCACTTAATAACTTTGGCAGCTCTTCAGTGCTTATGGGGAAACAACGTGAATGTCCCCTTATCTTCCCAGGGTCCCGCACCTCCCACTTTGGACCTGTTTCTCCTCTCCCACCTCAGCATCTAATCTCACCCTCCTCCCTCTCCCACGGCTCTAAATTCTGGGTACCTTTTAAGTGCCTCACCCAAACTTCATCTCCTCCTAGAAATGCCAATTGCAACGTGAACCCACAGAGATCTGGGTCCCCTCCCCCAGATGTCAGAGTCCATACTGCTGGTGACCCTGAGTCTGTGACTTCTCTTGGCTGACCAGTGCTATCCTAGGAACCCTGTTTCTCTTAAGGGCAGAAGAAGGCAAGAGTTACCTCTCCGTACTACCATTGCCTGCTGGCTTCTCTTTCTGTGACATGCAGAGAGGGTTGGAGCCCCACAAGCCTAGGGACATGAAAGGTTCCTGCAGGGAGGCAATTCTGAATCTTGAAGTTTGAGTTGAAGTTTGCCATCTAGAAAAATAAATGAAAGCAATTATGGGCAGGGGAGGAAGCCCACAATGAGTCACAGAAGCTTGCAAACCGTGTCACTGTCAAAGACTCAATAGGAACAGACAATTGAGAGATGGGGAGACAATGCTGAGAGTTCCCAATGGTTGTGTACGGGTGTGATCATTCTTCTTGGGTTCCAGCCTTCCCCCTACCCACTTTCTCACTCCCCTGGAATCTGCCTTCAGCCCCCTTGCTTGGGTCTTCTTTCAGTTTGATGAGCAGTTTACCATTTTGCTGAATTGTTTCCTTCCAGTAGTCACTAAACAGAATGGAGTTTAAATTTAATTAAATAAATGAAGCCCCTTGCACAGATTTTGGCCAGGAGAGCCTCTCCCATTTGCTTTTGAGTTTGAAGTGAGGAACCTACTGGATGACGTTGAGCTTGAGCCTTCCTGCTACAAGTCCTATAGAATCTGGGTCCTCCTCTGAGTTTGCCAAAGTACAAGGCAGGGGGGGAAAATAACTCTTCACAGTGTTTGGTCGCCAAGAGCTAGAGAATTAGCCACCATATTCAGATGAGTGGCAGGATAATCCTAAACAGGTATTGGTTTCCTCACCTGGTAGGGGAAAATAAAAATGCTTGAAAAATGGGATGTTCTCAGTTTCATAAGCCCAGTGAGTACAGGAGTAACAGATACCCTTGGGGCTCTGCCATTTCTTTCCAGGACACTGGGATCAACACCAAGCTGATCTTTAACTGTCACTACCTGCATTTCTCTGCCCTAGAACTTTTCTGAACAACCCAGCCTACTTTGTCCATTCCTAGAGGGTCACTCATAACCAATGCCAGGAGAAAAGCATCTCTTACTCTAGCATGGAAGAGCACTGAGGTCCTGTTTTACACAGGTCCCCAGAGTCCCAGGGGAATCAGCCTCAGGTACTACACTGGCCACTTGTCTGACTTTGAGTTCTGCTTTCTGATTTACTGCCTTTCCTTCCTCGTCTTCCCTGAGATCTCCCCCTGATAACCACTTGAATGGAATCCTCGTCTCCCCTCTGCCTCTGATATTTCAAGGTAGATAGATGTGTTTGACTCTGAAATCTACATCCCTTACCAGGAACCCTGCTGTGGAAATGACTCATGAAGGTGTTCAGTAGGACAAGAAATGGTGGAACCCACTAGATTGGAAATAGTTCTGTTTGAGGGGTCTTCTGTGATTGGTGGGTGGGATCCAGAAGTATATTAGGGTTTAGCAGTGAACCTCCTGAGTGTCATGGTGTCTGTTGTAGATCATGAGGAAAGAGGGTTATAAATGAGGATGTTGGTCTTCCAGGTTCTTGAATGTTCTGGTCATCTTCATATTTTAGCCCTGCCAATGAGTAAACTTGCAAGAAGGAAAACAAAGCTGTGGCTTTGGCTCATTATGAGCACTTGTGTGTAAAAATCTAGACTCAGTCAACTGTCGTGGCTGCAATCTCAGCTCTTGGGAGGCTGAGGTAGGAGGATCCTGAGTTCAAGGCCAGGCTGGGCTATGTAGTAAGACCCTATCTTATTTAAACAAACAAAGTACAGAACAAACAACCAAAAGACCATGCCAAAGTAAGTGGCAAGAAAAGAAGAAGGACCTAACACTGAACAACAGATGCTGGTGAGCATTCTCTTGATAAGTCACTTTCCCCTTTCTTGTCAATTTTACTGTGAATCAAAGAGTGATCAAGACTCACTCTTCGGTAGACATTATATTGGTGAGGGCATGTCTTCTCTTCTTCTAGCTCCTTCTTTTGGTTAGTGCTCTCAGCGCCCTTCGTAAAAGCCACTTCTCCCTGCTCCCAGAATGTGCTTCAGCTCCGGGATGCTTCTGTCCTGGAGTCCTGGCCCGGTCGGGTTTGCTCCTTGCATTCCCAAGTCACTGCAGTTGGCTTGGTGGTGAGAACAGGACCCAAATTAGACAGTGAGGCCTTTGCTGTGTCTCTTGGAAAGTGGACATGAACCTGGGACAAAGCTAGACCTGTCCCTCTGTAGAGTCAACAGAGGTGGAGTAAAGTTAGGGAAATCATGTCTGGCAGCCATCAAGTAATCCCCTAGTCAAGCCAGGCCTAAAGCTAGCCTTATCCCAGGACTTTCCACTTAAATGAGCCCAAATATTATTCCATTACTATTTAAAGTACTTTGGATTAAGCATCCTATCTCCTGCACACAAAAAACATGAAACTAATTCACTGATCTGAGAATTTTGCTGATAGAATATACAGTTTTATGCCCATGATGAGCATGATAATTTTGTGAGCTTCCTTTTCATTCAACAAATAGGAAAAATGGGCCTCTCCCTCATATTCTCCACCTCATCCCACCCACCAATTCCTACCATGTCTGCCTGTGACTGCACTCCTCCTGCCCCAAACAGAGAGAAAATGGACCTAAATAGCTTTTATGTCTTAAGCAGTAGCATTTATTATAGCTATAAAAGGATTTCCCAGAAACACCAGCCAGGCATGGGGCCTTTGTATTCTGAATTTACCAGTCGGTTGCAATTTGCTAAGATAACCATCTTCACACTCACTATTAGTAATCTTGCTTCAGGCTGTTACAACCAAATGGTTGGTCACTTCCAGTAATAACCAATTTTTTCAGGGATTATTGCTAAAATGATTAGGCATATCAGGATTCCCCATACTTTGGAGTTAATTCATTAGCAGATAAAACACCTTGTGGGTTGATTTAGATGGTGGAGGATGATTACCTGGAGAGGTAAATAACATGCTATTACATCTATTGTTTTCCTTTGTTTTTCCCTGTCCATTCATGATTCATTGTTTAGTTACTAGACTCACTTTTCTTGTTTGCTTTGAAGCTCTTCACTTTAGATGACAGACCTGAGAAACATCATTCAGCCAACCAAATTGCTCTTTTTTAGGAAACATCCATTTTTTTGATCTTTGTATGAGCCTGGCATTGGCCTAGAAATTTTGTACAGTTTCTTACTTAATATAGTAAAGTCTTAGCCTCCAATTTGCACCAGAGGACACTGAGAATAACTCAGTTATCACATGCCATGCAACCAGTAAATGCATGGTCTGTATTTGAAGCCAGAATGTTGAGTTGTTCTCACCAAACTGCAAAGTCTGCCTTTCTCATTCTGCCACACTATCTCTGGTCCCCACTGCACCAGAGCCAAGCATGGCAACTCAGGGCCCAGTTCAAGGTAGAGGTAGACTGCAGGGACAGCATGGAAAACCACAGCAGCAGAAACCTGGCTGTCTAGTTCACACCCAATGCCAACAAATCTACTACAGACCTAGGCTAGCAGCACCGCTCCTGCAGCTGGAGAAGCGAGGGAAAGAGGGAATCAGGTTTGGGGGAGGGACCAGTGGAACTGAAGGGAAAGGGAAAGGAGGGAGAAGATGATAGGGGAGATGAATATAATCAAAGTGTTTTATATATATAGATATATATATATGAAAATAGCATAATGAAACCCACTAAAATTGTAGACAAAAGGAGGGGATAAGAAAGAGGAATAAAGGGGCTGAATTGAATTTGATGAAAGTACATTGTATACATGTATGCAAATGGCATGATAGAATCTAATTAATACATGCTAATAAAAAAAGAAAGAAAGAAAGAGGGAGCCAGAAGTGAGCGCAAGCATTCTGGAGAATTTGCCCTGAAAAATAGAGGGGAGAAAGTGTCTTCTCATTGCAGCTGTTGTAGGCATTTTGTAGAAGGGATCCACAAGCGTCCTGTGAGATGTGGGAAAAGTCACTTTTTTTTTTTTTGATTCTTTCTCTGGAATATGTGAAAACACACAGAAGCAAACTGGGGCTTGAATGCTGGAGCATTAGGAAAAGAATGAACAAAGGTAGAGAGAGATAGTAGATGGTCTTCAAAGAATGATCATCAACAGGGACAAAGCTAGTCATTTCTGCAATTAGGATATTCCTGTTACCAGAGAGCAGTAGCCATTCAAATGTAGGCGCCCACAGATGCCTCAAGAAGAAATTCTTACCTGACACAGAAACTTGATGATGAAAAGGAAGAAAATCCCACCTGGATTAAAGCAGACAGGTGTCTAGCCACACCTGAGAAATGCTTCTCCAACCAATTAGTCTAAAGCCTTTGGTAACTGATAGCAGAACTGTACTGTACTTTTTCAGAGATCAGACCATTTAAGGGTTTTCACGTTATGTTTAATTTTTATGACAAAGCTTCTACATGCTTGCTTCAAGAGTTAAGAAAGTATAAGGATCATTCTCAATTTGATGAAAGTTTATCCATCAAAAATCAGTATCAATGTCAACCTGAATGATAAAATGGTGGAGGAATTTTAGTTTAAGTCCTTAGTGTGATCTTAATAAACTGGATATAATAACTCTCATTCTAAATATTAGTAAATTGCACTCGGTAACAGTTTATGCCAAATGTGCCAAATATTCAGCTCTGGATGCTTGGGAGAGGTTAGTGTTGCTCACAACTCACTGATAGAACCAGTCACAAGTGTCTGAAAGGTGATTTGTGATTTCAAAGGAGAAGAGAACTGGATGCAGATAAACAGACATGTGTCGCTTTGGGACCAAGGCAAGTGAATGTCAATCTGTGCCTTTTGTTACTCTCTTCATCTGCAGAGATGAGCTTGGAAGGTCTGTGCTTCAGATGATTCAGCTACAAGGTGGTGAATTTCTGTTAGCTGGGAACTCTGAGTGACAATGTGGACTAGAACTGCCCATGGACCTGGAGTAGAAATCTTTACAAAGTTAAACTATTGTCAAGCCATGGTTAGTTTGATGTTTTTAACCAACCTAGACTCTTATAAGACAGATGCTTCTGATGTCTCCAAGGAGTTCTTCAGATCTTGCAAAGAAGGAATATTTGAACAGAGAGACCTCCTGCATTTTCAGTCCTGGTGCCCAGGGCCACATAGAAGTGATCCTTTTTTGAGGTAGTAGCCATTTGTAATTGCCTAAGATGTAAAACATAGAAAAAAAGGGAAAAATTGCTACGATACTTGTTTCTGCTCAAGAATGAAAAAGAAAGTTCTCATAAGAACTAAAATGAACCTTGATAAGAATTTAGGATGCAAACATCCAGAAAAAGATTTCAACTACATCTGCTTCCTGAGTGATTTGCTGTATCACTTCTAAGTTAACACTCTTGTTTAACCCCCTGTCTTCTGCCAACCCATAACTCAGAGTCTATTAACATAGTCTGATGCAGTAAATAAGTCTATCTTAGATCACAAAAAATCCTTTGCCAGCAGGTGGTGGCTAGGAGATATTTCCAAGGAGTGTTTCTCCAGGGGGTGTTTTATAAGTACCTGATGCATAACTACTGACTGAATCAGAAACTCAAGGGCCAGAGCTGAGAAAATTTCCCATGCCTGAGTCCCACAGTCATACTATATCCACCAAAGTTTGAAAATAACTGCTCTAAATCCTCCCCTCTGGCTAAATGTCATGTTTTTGACAACTGGATCTACCCTGGTGTCTTGATTGGATTACTGAAAGATGTTTTCCTCCTTAGCCATGAGAGTCACTAAAGGAAACTAAGAAAAAATGATTTTTACCATGAGAAAAAGTGTCCTTCAAATAGACGTGCCTAGGCTCAGGTGTGCTGGTTAGGGACACATCTCCACTTTCCCCATTTATGCAGCCAGGTAAACCATATCCCGCTCCTGGACCGGGTTCTCAGAGATGTTAGGGAGGCTGACCGGTGTGAGTCACCACGTGCAGCTGGCGGTACTGCCTGGGGTTTGCATGCACTGACAGTCACTGCCTCCTTCCCACACCATTTCCACATCCCAAGCTGGAATGTGACATGGGCTCCCACCACGGAGGAGCCAGCTTTCGGCACCTCTCCTGTCCTTTGTGGAAGGTAGTGCCTTCTGTCATCACCTGAGATGTGCCAGAGACTCTGAGACTTGGTCTGAAAGGATGTCTGAGCTGGGATTTGTGTTCAAATCAGAGGCTTTCAGAATAATGTAGACTGCCAAGTGAATCACTTCAATTTGTGTCACAATAGACTTTCAAATGCTAAGTCAAATGAGAAGTATTTCCCAAGAGGTGGAAAACCTTCTCAGATTTTGTTCTCCTCCTGGCACACTGAAAACAAAACTGACCTAAATGAGTTCACCACGAACAACAAAGTCCAAGCGAATTTCAGGGATTACCATTAGGTCAAGGAACATTCTTGGGAGTCCTCCTGCTTGCTCTTCAAGCTAATCCAGTGAGACAGGCAGGCCAGAGACGGTCCTGGCCACAAAAGCAGGACACTGGCTGGGAAGTCAGCAAGCAGTTGTGCCAGAGGTTTCTCTGTCATGTGTGGCATGGTCCTCTGATCTGATTATGAGCAAGTTCAATTTACAGATGGAAAAGTAGAAACTCACACTTATATTCCAGCTGTGTTACTTAATGGTGAACCCTTTCCGGGACATGTCCTCAACTTCTTTGGGTCCTCGTATCTTCTCTTGTGTAGTAACGATGATACTTTTCTCGGAGGACAATTCAGAGGCTAATGAGATTGTTTTTTAAGTTCCCAACAGCACAGCCATTCACTACATCCAAGAACCTTTCTCCTTTGCACTCTTTCATTTTTACATCTCACATACACTCTGGGCTTCTAGCATATTCCCGCACCTGTCTGAGATCTGAGGGATGGAGGAATTAACAAAGTCTACATGGTCTCTGCCCTCAATAAGTTGACTGTTTTTGTTCCACAGCCTCTTAACAAGGAAACTGAAAAGCCCTACATGACTTTGTCCCAAACCTCTCTGCAAGCATGCCAGCCCCTCCATCCATGTCCACCCCTTCCTCCCTGGTCTGGCCCTCTTTCTCTTTCTCTTTCTGGAACGTATCAAGCTCACTTCCACCTGAGGGGCATCATGCCTGCTGGACTCCTTCTACTCTACACATGGCTGCCTTGATTCCTTCTTCATGTCTGACATTTAGTCCCCCCTTCTTATCATCCCCTCATCCTGGGGAGTGACAGCATGAGAGACATCATAGCATCATAGACCTGAGCAAGAGTTCAGAGAGAGCCAAAAAACCTCACTGGACATGTGTTATGGACACTTCGGAAACATTTTTCAGACCCTTTTCATTTTATGCCAATTCACCAAATACATATTGCTAGCACCTCAGATCCACTTTTAAAAATATTTTATTGAAGTTTAGCAAATCCTAAGAAATGTGCATAAATCATATGGGCACAGCTGCAAGAAGTTAAGCCCAAAGAATGTAACCATGAGATCCACAACCCAGATTTGAAGGCATGTAATTATTAGTGCCTAGAAGGGCACTATGTTCCTTTGTTACCCAGTATGACTTGTCTTTTCACCAAGTTAATGCTATCTTGGGATGATGTTCTTTACTTTAATGAAGGCCAATTTATCCATATTTTCTAAGGTTAATGATGTTTTGGTCCAGCTTACTCTTCCCGCCTTAAGGTCATGAAGCTGTTATAATGTAGAAACTTGACTATTTTAATTCTCACATTTTGTTGACAATCTGCCTGGAATTGGTATTTATGTATGTTTTAAAATTGGAGTCAAACTCCAGGTTCTTTTCAATTTATTCATCCAGTACCATATACTGAACAAAATATATATTGAATAAAGTATTTTCCTCCCCACTGAATTTCAGTATCATATCATTGAAATCAAATTTCTGGACTTTGTATTATGTTAATTGATTTCTCATATAAAAAACTGTATGTTTTAATTGTATTAAATTTATAATAAATCTTGATATCTTGCAGTCTAAGTACTCAACTTTATTTCTCAGAATTTTTCTGGCCAGTCTTGACTTTTTGCACTTCCATATAAATTACTGAGTTGGTCAATTTCCACCAACACCTGTTGAGATTTCAACTGGAGTGTCATTGAATCTTTAGACCAATTTGAAGAGTCAATAACTTCATATATGTTTGTCCTTTTACTTTCAACTTTGTATTGTAGATACATCTCTTTTAAGCAGCATAAAGTATTTTCCCAGTTTAACATTTGTATTTTAATGTGGATACTTGGATACTCTGCCTCTGCTTGCATATACTTAATGTAATAACTGACACGTAATTGCTTCTCATATACAATTAAGAAGCAATTTAATTTGATTTTTCATTCTTCCCACCTGTGTATGGATTATTTAGATTTTCTTTATATATGATCATTTCAGCTGAAATGTGGTTTTACTTCCTCCTTGACAATCTGAATGGCTCTATTTCTTTTTTTGTTGAGTTGTCCTGATTAGAACTTGTAATACAATGTTGAATAGAAGTGGCAAGAGCAGACATCCTTGTTCTTGATCTTAGGGGGAAATCATGGAGTCTTTAAACATGATGTTACCTGTGAGGTTGGCATAGGTGCCTTTATTACATTGTGAAAATTCATTTTTCCTTTTAGTTTGTTGAATTTTTTTTACGAACAGGTATTGGATTTTGCCAAAATTTTTTTCTATTAATTGGGAAGATTTTGTGTTTTTCTTGATTCTATTACTATGGTACATAACATTTATTGATTTTCACATACTGAACCACACTTGCATTCTTGGGATAAATCCCACTTGGTCATGATGTGTAATTCTTTGAATATGTTGCTGGATTTGATTTGCTTCTATTTTGTTCAGGTGTCTTTAATTATTGGCTATTAGTAGTTTCAACATCTTATGTATAATTGTATTTTTCTTTGTATTTATCCTACTTGGGTTTATGCTTTTTTTTTTAATTGTGGCTTTAAGTCTTTCATTACTTTTGAAAAATTCTTAGCTATTGTGTCTTCCAATATTTTTTTCTGTACCTTTCTCTTTCTTGTTTCCCTGTGTTGTGGTTTGAATATGAAATGTCTCCCATAGGCTTATGTGTTGAAAGCTTGCTTCCTAGCTGGTGGCATTATTTTGGGAGGTTCTGGAAACTTTAGGAGATGGGGTTGAGTTGGAGGAAGTTGGTCACTAGGGATGTGCCCTTGGGGGATGTATCTAATCCTGGGACCATCTCTGTCTGTCTCTGTCTCTGTCTCTGCCTCTGCTCCTCTCTCTCTCTGCTTCCTGGCTTCCATGAGGTGAGCAGCTTCCAACACATGCTTCCATTGCTATGATACTGTGCCTCACCTCAGGGCCAAAGCATTGGATTCAGCCAACTTTGGACTGATACATGAGCCAAAATAAACCTTCCCTCCTTTAAAATTGTAGCCCTCAGGTATTTGTCCCAGGAATGGAAAGTCTGACTAATATACCCTGTTTGTCTCCAGTTATACATTTATTGGGCCTATAACCCTTGCCTTCACTAGCTTCTACTCCCTTTCATGCATTTTTAATTCATTATTCTATCTCTGCTTCATTCAAATTTCTACTAACTTCTATTTCCTTCAAAAATAGAAGGAAAATAGAAGGGAGCATCTAAACTGCTGCTAAACTTGTCTGCTGAGTTCTTAATTTCAACTTTTACTCCTATAATTTCCATCTTACTCTTTGCAGATATTCCAGTTCCTTGGCAACATTTTCTTTCTTGTCATGGTTACGACAACTTAACTGTTTGCCTCCTGTGTTCTCTTCTTTGGTTAGCCTTTATTGTTGGTCCTGTTTTTAGCCAAACCAGTAGCTTTTTATGTAGCACTAGACCTAGACATTGTATATGGCAGGTAATGGAGTTTCCAGCAAGCCTTTCAGTTCCCGGCAGGCAGTTAGAGTAATACTAGGCTGTTTCAAGTCTGAAATTCAGCTTTTCTGATCCTTTCCCTCTTTACTCATATTTACAGTGGTGTTCTCCAGAGTCCTGGTTCATTTACTTCTACTCAGCTTCAACTTCAAATTGTATCTCCCTAGAAACACAAGACACTTTAAAGCTCTGTCTCTCTCGGCTCTCTGTCTCTCTCGGCTCTCTGTCTCTCTCGGCTCTCTGTCTCTCTCGGTCTCTCTCGGCTTGCATAATTTATGAACTAGTGTAGGGATCTAACTTGACATGAGTGCAGCCATCTTGGTCATCACCACCATCTTGCCTACTAGTTGACTCTGGAACACATCCCAAACACTGCAGGCCAAAAAGAGTTATTAAGCAAGCCAGCCAAGTATGATGTGCTGTCTACTAGTGACCAGACTGTTTCTTAAAGGATGTTGGACATGTTGATGATTTTGGAGAAAGGCCAGGTAAAATCTGATTGGACATGGCCCAACTTTGCTTAGCATGTGAATTTCTGCTTCCTGACTTGGGGATCTATCTGTCCACATCACCCAAAACATGCTTTTATCCCTAAGTCCCAAATATATCACACTGTGTATAATCCTGTATTTGTCTGCCTCTTTAGTCTCATGGCATCTTGAGGCTGGTTTTTATATACTGAAACAATTGCTAAATGTCTCCTAGGGAATAAATATCTCAGTCTTCTAGACCTTTTTCATCTCTGCTTCTCTGTGCAAGATTTTAGTGCCTCAAGTCTTGGTTATCTTATAAGTCTAAACTTCACTTTCTTTTTTCATGCCCCAAGACTGTCAAAAACGTTGCTCTGCATCTTGGTTTCTTATTGCCTATTGCTCTTTGCTTGGTCCTTCCTCTGCCCATCATTTTTACAGATGGGTAAATGTCCCATAAGAAAGTGCTATGGAGAGGGTGGAATGGGCTTCTGGGAGTTTTTCTTCTCTCTGGGTCTTGACTCCTGTGGTTTTGGCTGCCTGCATAGCTCCTCAATTGCAGTTAAGGTTTTCAGCCATTCTCTGTGAGAGGTGTGTTCCTTACAGGTTACTCAGCTATTATTGCAAGGAGAGCCTTCCAGAGCTACTCTGGCTGTGTGTCCATAAATGAGCGAGGAGAAATGAGTAATCCCTTTACCATAGTGACTGCTGGGGAAACTGCCTCCACTTCTGCCTCTGAGGGCATCCATTCTCTGGTCCTCATCATAACTTCTTTCCTGTCAGTCTGTTCACACCTCTGTTTCCAAGGAAGACCATCAAACTTTTTGACATCAGGGTTACATGGAAAATATAAAGTAATTGTATATGTTTATGACCAGCAAGAAGAGGGAGGGAGACAAGAGAGGTGGTGGGGTAAATATGACCCAAGTCTATTGTATATAGCTATTAAAATGTCCTAATGAAACCCTACATTTTGTACAACTAATGAACACTAATTAAAAATAAGAAAAACTAGGATAATTTCTATCTATTAGGGATACATTCTAAACATTTAGAGATTAAATTATGGGTATTTAAAATTTACCTTTAAGATAATCCAGCAAAGTTCCCTTTTATATCAGAGTCTTTGAATATATTTATCTTTAAAATAATTATGTATGTAAAGACAGTCACAACAGTGACCTGCTACAGAATAAAAATCAGAAAGAACTGGTGGGCCATTATACAAAGACCCTTCCACACTTCTCCCTGCCCCTGGTCATGCCAGACTCTTGACCCCTTACCAATGCTGATAGCTTTGCTCATTAGCATTTCCTACAAAATAATCTTTAAAAACCGGGCCCATTATCTTTATTATTGTTAGACGAGTATTTCAAAATAGTTTGAAGAGGGATTTTCCAGTCATTGGAGGAACAAGAGAATCCCCTGAAGAAGTTTCTAAACTTCCACATTCCACAAAGTTACAGATAAGCCTTGTTTCAAGCTTGCTGTGATGTTGTAAACACTGCCATTTAAGTCAGGCCTAACCTTCACCAACATTTGCTCTGTCAAAGCCTCATGCTAGACAGTTTACCTGGGTTACTTCTGTTAATCCTCCCTGCAATCCTGTGATTATTATTTTTGTTTCCCTCCCCTTTCAGGTGGGAAAACTGAGATTTAGAAAGCCTGACTAGCTGGAAGCAAGCTAGCTTACCTGTGACCAAACCAAGACTTAAATCCAGGTGTCTAACACCAGGGCTTCATCACTGATGGAAAAGTGATTCCCAAACTTGACTGTACATCAGAATGTCCTGGCAGGCTTGTTAAAACTGGTGTTGCTGAGCTCCACCCCTAAGTATTGATTCAGGAGTGTGGGGTGAGGTCCAAGAATTTGCATTTTATGCTTTCCCAGGAGACACTGGTGCTTAGAGTCCTGGGATCATATTTGAGACCACATTATATGAGAGAAAGCAGTGATGTGACTTGTTGTCCTTCGCTACACACAATAATTCCAGTGGTTCCTTCTGGGCCTGGGGGACCCTGCTGCATTGGGAATGGAACAAAAGACCCATGGCTTTGGGTATCCACTCAAATGGAGTGGGTCCCCTCTGGTAACTGCCAAGGCAAGGACAGCACACTTACCCTGGGTCTGGAATGCACTCAGTCTTTCCTTTTGGCTAGCAAAAGATGGCTGACTTCACTTCAGCCATAGGGCAGATGGTCTCTGTTTCTGGATCCATTTTAATGATGAATTCCTTATACCTTGTGGGGCTGTAGTGTGAGTCCATTGGGTCCCTTCTCTCATGCAGCCACTGTGAACTTTTGAACACAATCCTTTCCTGACCCTCCTTGGGTTCCAGCTAAGTTCTCCACTCTTATTTCCCCATTCCTAAAGGTCCTGCCACAAACACCTGCTCTTTCTTGCTAGGGCCTTGTCTGCAAGGCTCTTCAGCCAAGCCTTTTTTATTAAAGAGGGTGAATTGTGGTAATGATGACAGAGGGATTTAGTGGCTATGAGGCCTTACTGATAGCAGAGAAGAACCTGTCTGCCTACTAATCCAGCTACTGTGTTTTGGAGCTGCATGGTCTTGTAGAAGTTTCTTAACTATTGGTGCCCTAGTTTCTTCACTTAACATATTGAGATAACAATATTACAATATGTAAGGAGTTTTCTGGAATGTGAAATGACTTATCCAACACAAAGATTTTCATAAGAGCCAAATAAGTTACTGTGGACAAGAGTTCCTTCTCATATGTGAGGGTCAAGAGCCTTGGGGTAAGTGTGGAGGAAGGACATTTGGCCTGGAACTTGAGGTGATCTGCTTATGACTAGTTCTTGGGATTTTGGTAGCAATTGTCTTGGTGGAAGGAATGGAGTAAACAAAGGCTTAGCTTGGGGCAAGGATGGAGAAGAAGGGGTCTCCAGTAAAGAGACTATCCCTTTTCCTTCCCACCTTTTCCCAACACTTATGCTAGGCTAGAAATCAGAGAGCATCTCTGATGTCCTTTTTGAGGACGCCAGACATATCCAACACATCATACCTGGCTTGTCTTACAGGGCTTCCTCACTCTATGTGTTTGGGGTACTTTCTTTGATTGTCTGAAAAAGTCACTCCTTCTTTTGTGTGCCTAAAATATACTTCTGTTTTGGGCCTTATCATACTCTAATTGTGTGTGTGTGTATGTGTGTACTGGGGGGGGGGATTGTCTGTTTGAATTGATTTTCTCCATGTTTGTGTTGAGCTCTGTCTCCTCTGTACTCTTCATGCTGGACCCATGATGGAGATTCAGGAGCTGTTGGCAAAAGTATAAATGAACAATGAATGGATAAACATTCATGAAGGGATGAGTGGATAAAATATTTTCCAGCTGCAGACTAGTCCATAGCATAGAGCCTTACTACTCAAAATATGCTCCACGGACCAGTAGCATCTTTCTTGCCTGGGAACTTACTGTTGAGTTCTGTTGAGTCAGAATCTGCATTTTCACAAGACCCCCAGGTGATTCGTGTGCACTTTACAGTTTGACAGCCCTAGTCCACTAGATGTGAGAGAAAGCTCTGGAGATTGGATTTAAATTCTGGTCTTTGTCTGATCCAGCTGGGAGAGCTTACTTCCTGCAGGCCTTAGTTTCCACATGCACCAAATGGGCACAATGGCAACATAGTCTTGTTGTGATGATTAAATATGTTACAGATGTAAAGTGCCTTTCACAGAACTTGGAATATGCTCAAAAAATATTAGCAGTTGTTATTGTCCATGCCGTGTTCCTTGGACCACCCACGAGACCATGGTGTAATTAAAAATAACTCACTGAAGAGCTAAATAGACATTATGCCCCTATGTTCCCTTTCCACACCTGATAGCTAATGGGGGGGAGGGATGGCTGGCCTTATGGATATCCCTTCCTGCATGGGGCTCCCTCAGAGGGACACTGCTGACGTGAGTGGCATGGCCTTCCTCTCAGCTGTCAGCCACAAGACCAAAGTTTCCTGGAGCTGAGGACACCAGCCAGACAGAAAGAACCACCCTTTCCTGGGAGCTGAGTCATGCCATCTCCATTCAGACAGGGATCAGGGCAGGTGGGAGACTCCACAGGCCTGCGGAGATGCTGCAGGCAAAGGAATGAATGACTCACCCTGGATCATGAGTCACACGTATTACATAAGGGCAGATCAAGAGTATTCAAATATCACACAAGCCCAAATCTGTCCCCACAGACAGGGAAACCGGGGTGTCAGAGAGGAGACTTGCCTAGAGACACGTCCTGGAATCTGTATTACCAAAGACACCATCTTCATCATTCCCACCATCATCATTATTATTGACATTGTTATAATTTGAAACAGATAGGTAAATTGCTTTTCAGGACAAGGGAAAACCTGTAGGTAACTTACTTTAGCAAGGAGATAGAGATTAATTAGCACCAAACATTGGAGATATGAAAAAGCAATAACTCTTTCTTAAGAGCTAGGTAAAAAATTGGTGAAATTAGATTAAAAAGAAATTCAATAGAGAAAGTAGATTTCTTTAATGAACATGGGAATAAAGCTTTTAAACTGATTAAGTCAACAGCGCACTTCTTTACTATATGAATATTGAGGATTGTGAAGCTGGCGAGGGACAGGTATCTACTCTCTGAATAGCAGGCAGAAAGTAGCTGCTTTCTGGGTGGAAAATTGGCCTGAGAAAGACTTGTGACATGGAACAACTTATGTTCATGCTAAAGACACAACCTGTAATATCAAAGATACTTATGAAGAGAGAAATGTTTACTAAATTTTACATATAATAGGGAAGTATTGAAAACATCCTTTAAATTCAATTGTATGGCTTATTGTGGTCTATAAATAATAAATCTGATTCACAAAGATATCAGGAGAGAAGTGTTTACTAAATTATTACTTATAACAAGGAAGTATTGAAAACATCCTTTAAGTTCAATCCTACTGTTTGTCATGGTCTATAAATGGTAACTCTACTGACCATGCAGCTATGAAAGATGATTTGGAAATCCTCAACACCATAGAAAACACTATTGATGAAATGCTTGGTTAGATAACAAAACAGAAAACAAGATTTTTTAAGCCTTAGGATCAAAACCACATTAACAACAGCAACAAAATCCACACCAGTTTGAAAACAAAACTATTAAAAACTTGAATGAAACATAAAAATATTACCAGTGGTTACTGGGAGTCAATGAACATCTTCTATTTTGGGTAAAGTTATAAAACTTTCTGTGTTAACATAGTTTGTTTTCATTATATAAACATATGCATGTATGTGTATGTATGTATATATATATATATACATATATATATATATATACACACATAATAATACAGTAAGTGCATATTTACATGTAAATATGAGTATAAGTAAGTATATAATATACACACATTACATGATATATGAAACATGGCATAAATAATGCATTAAACTGTAAGATTAAATTTGAAGGAAAGGGATGCTGTAGTTAGTGCTATATAATCATACACCGTATTCTCCTTTTTTATTTATGCACAAATGGTGACCAGCAATCAACTATTAGCCAATTTGCAACTTTAGTACAGTGCACTTTAGAACAAAAATTACATGGGTGTGGATTGTGTTCCATATTAATCCAGTGGATTAGATATTTCTGTGTGGAGAACTCTGATGGATTTCCTTATTGCTGACCTAGCCAGGCAACAACTTTTACTTGTGGTAGTTACCAGTCTTTTGACCTCATGATAGATAAGTCAAGTGGCAACAGAATTGGTACCTACTCCCTCTCATCCTTTCATCCACCCTTTCAATAAATGTCAGTGAACTGGGTTATTCTAGGCCATAGAATATGGCCCATGTCATATCCAATGGACAAATTCTTGGGCATTCCCAATCTAATCACAGTTGAGGAACTCCAAGTCTACCTGAATGTCAGTGGGGCTGTGGCCCTACATCCCATCCAAAAAATGCAAAAGGGAGTATCCTATCTTCCATGTAGTCTCCAGAAATCCATTTTCAGAAAAATGGTGTCTCCATTGAGAAGAAATGGGAAGAACCAAATACCAATATCCTGATACATCAACTTAGTGCTCTGACCCTGCTAAGCAGTAGGATTTTCTGGATACACACTGCACCAATCGTGAAGCAGAAGCTCTTGGAAGGTCTGGTCCATCATGAGGACAATCATCATGCCCATTGTGCCAGGCCCATCTCTCCTCTTGTGGTCCCCTAATCAGGGATTGGCAAACTACAGTGCATAGGCCAAATGTAGCCAGTTTCCTGCTTTTGTTTGTTTTGTTGCCTCTTGAGTTAAGAAGGAATGGTTTTTCCTGACTTATTTTTGACAAAATGGTTTGAAATGGTGATACAAATATGTAGGCTGCTTTTTGACCTCAACTTTGCCCAACATATTTACTTGCTGGTTTTTGAAGGAAGTGTTTCCGGAAAGCTTCATTGTTCCCATCCCAAGTCCCAGTTCTTATTTCCTGTCTGTGATACTGTGACACTCATTGTTGGCACCTCTGTTCCACTCTGTCCCCTTCCCACATTTTTTTTTCCATACAAGTAGCCAGAATAATCAGAGCACAACATTCCCTCGCTTACAGCCTTCCAATGGCTGTTTTTAAGTGAAAGTGAAACTCTCAACCTTGCTCTTCAAGCCTAAAGCCCCTGCCTACCTCTCCTTCTTCCATTGCTTCGGTTGTCTTCATATCTGACCTTTCTGTTTTTCTCACACTGAGCCTTTGTCATGGACAATGTGTCCTGCTTCGTGACACATTCCCAGAATGGTGTCTGTCACATAATAGGCACTCAGAACATATTTACTGACTAAAGATAAAGGACCTTGAGTCTTCATAGCAGCTCTGAAACAGGAAATTTTACCACCATTTTACAGATGAATAAAAGCGATGAAGGACAGAGGGAACATCTGGTAAGCAGTAGAACTGGGATGGGAGCTCAGGTGTTTCTGATCTCCTACTCCAGAATGTTCTATATTTCATCATTACTATTGCCCTCTGCTACCCTACCTGGAACAAACTGCTGAATGTGTGAGCACGTGATCTTCCCCTAGAAGAAGTAACTCTGTCCCTCTATCAGTGGTCTCTTCCATATGTGCTGATCTGAACTGCCTTGTGGTACTAAATAATTTCAATTAAAGTTTGCCTGCAGTCTGCAAAAGTCAGGGTCTGACTTTGAGCTCAGAGTCTTGTTTTCCTTCTGGAACATTCTCATGTAGAAAGATTCACATATCTCTTGCCCATCTTCTTCCTGCCTCATTGGGCCAGGAAGCCACTTCTCTGGCTGTAAGTCTGAGCTCCTGCTAATTTTGGCTAATATTCAAATGACTCTTTGGTCTGTACCAGGTTCTTTGGTTACCAGTTGGAATAGGTGGTTCAAGGAGGAGGAAGGATTCAACACATCACTGTAGCTTTGCCTTTCCTGTGGACTACAGGACCTTTTACTTAGTAACTATCATCAATTGCAGTATTTTCCAAGCTTCTGCCTTGTTATTTCTACCCATGTGGTTGTCATGTATTGATTCTGCTCCTAAACTATTCTGCACTTATATTTTTCTTTAAGTCATTTCACAAACTCCCTGGCAGAGTCTACAAAGTCCCCCACTATCCTCTTGGCCTGTGTTTGCACCATCCATTGCCACTTCCCATATTTCATGAGAAATTTCACCCAACTGATCAGAGCAGCTCTCTGTGGCACAGTTCAAAGCACTTACCATGCCCTGGGCTTGTGCATGCTTCATTTTAGTGATTTCTCCAACAACCCTCACTGAACAAGGAAGCTGCCTCTCAAGAGAGGTGACCTCATCTGTCCATGTCTCACAAGGAGGAAGCCAGGCAGAGCAGGGGTTGAAGTCCTGGCATTGCTCCTGTGTTTGCTTTTTTTCAGGGCCAATTCCCTCGCCTGAATGAACCTTCATCTCTCTAGGTCAAAAATCCTTCAGTTACAAGTCCAGGAATTGCATGGACAAAATGCTTTTGCTCCCTTTCCAAAACCACTCAATGGAGGACCCATATCAACCCCTGTTACCTGTGTCATGGAACGCCATGTTGAATTGATTATTATGTTGGCCAGAGGAGGAAAAAATAACTTTAAAAAGATTTTTTCATGAAGACACAAAGAATAGGAATACAGTGGTGTACTTCCAAATCAGCAACAAATAAAGGGCCTTACTTATTTACTTTTTAACCTGGTGCAAACTCTTATTTATCCAGATGACATACTTGCTTCATTCCTTTTATCTCCTCCTTGAGGTTGTCTCCCAAGGCTGCCTAATGAAAGGACTGCAAGCAGTAAGCTATCAGTAAGCCAGCCTGCCATTCAGGATCTTTTCTTATACAACAGTTATTTGTAAACTAATCAATAAACTTTTCTTATTTTGTTTGCTCCTTTAGAACTCTTAGCAGCTGCCTGCTGAACCATGAAGAAACTTAAAATAGCCATGATCTTCCTTCTGTGCTGCTGCCTCATCCACCCATAGAACCTCGAGCCCATCTGTGGTGCTTATTTTCAGGGCCATGTGAAGCTAATCTGTATGGAAATAAAGGGAGGAAATATTCATATTGAGTTTTACTAAGTGAACCTGAGGTTTTTCTGTTCAGCAAAATAGGCCAGGTAAATGCGTTTCTGATACAGAATAAATCACTGGCTTGAAGACCTGTATTTCCCTTTTGCCATTTTGCTTAGAAGGGAAGAATTCACAGCCATCTGCATGGACCATGAAGAGTACTGGTTCCTCCAAGAGGTCGTTCACTGATCTGGACTTGTTTTCCTATTAGGATCTAAGGGTCCAGAGGTCTCAACCTAGGCTGGCAGGAATTGGGTTCTCTGCAGAGACCAAGGAAGGAAGAGCAAAGGAAGAGTCAAAGAAATGTTTATAGAGCACCATATGAGCTAGGCCCTGAGTCTTCACTCAGGGAACAGGACCCAGTCCTCTGATTTTGGGAAACAGAACATCACACAGCATCATAAAAGTAAAGACTGAAACCTGTATCATGTCGTAGGAGAGCATTGGAGAGGCTCCCAACATCCATGCACAGCTCAGGCCAACCTTCCTGAATCACTTGATTCCAGACTAGTTACTTTCATTCATCTTTAGGTCAACCAATGTCTATTGAATGCAGGTACCATATTAGGAGTACAGCAGTGATCAGACAACAAGCTCCACTCTCTCATGAAGCATACACTTTTACTTACCTTAAAGCATGAGCTGGGATGTGGGAAAGAAGGACAGGAAGAAAAGGAATGACATTTCTGGTGGGAGGACTGGTGGCACCATACATGTGGAAGCAAGAAGTAGCTCAATGTTTTCTGCAAATGCATGGAATTTCTTGACACCTCATTGGAAACTTTGAGGCTGCAGTGGGGAGACACAATAATGGGCAGTGCAGATCACTGGTTTGTCTAGTAGACAGAATAGAAAAACCAGAGTGACTTTTTAAAAAAAGCTATTATTCTGGTGCTTTTCTCCACATCTCAGGAACAGAAGGGCTAAACTTTAAGATTACTAGCAGAAACCCTTCAGAAACAGCTCTTGTTTCTGTATGGCCCACGTATTTCGGTATATCTGGGGTATAATTAATGCTGTGGAGTAGAGGCAAGGAAACAATGTCATAGGCAGAGAAACCTTGAGCCGAGGCCAGCCCATGGCCAGGGGCCTCACAGATTCAGTGGCAGAGCTTGGGTAAGGGTAACCTAGGACAACTGGCACAGATAGAGCATCAGGCTGAAAGGCAAGCATCCGAGCATGCTCTGGCTTAGGAAGCTTGAGGAAGAACTGATGACAGCCATGAATAACCATTACTGAACTATCACAGTCCATCCAGGAGTGAAAATGGTTTCTATTAACTGGTACTTAACACGTGAGACCATATGAAACTGCTAAAACTTGGTCATTTTTGTTCCGTATGCTTTACCTAATCTGTTACAGGTACAGTGTGGGACTCTTTACGTTTTTCTTCTCACAAAAGTCTCATGTCATCTATTTGAGCTATATACTATTAGTGCCTCATTCCAAGCTGAGGAAACTGAGGCTTAGCAAGGTGATATCAATTACTCAAAGCCTTACAACCAGAGGAAACAGGCGTCAGACTTACATGTGTTCAACATCCATGTCTGGCCTTGAGGTTGAGGCTTAAGAGTCTCTAGTCTCCTTGGATAGGAATGTTTGGGGCCAGTAGCAGTCCTATGGCCTGGAAGGTCCAGCCACTCTGTACTTTGAAGCCAAGGTGTCCGGGTCCTCTGATTGGCTGGAACGTCAAGGAGCTAGAGGACAAAACACAGATATTCTGTTAGAGGTTTGGCTTCTGATGAGGTGAGAGGCAAGGCCAAATTCTGAAAATATTTTGAGATGACTCAGTTTCTGCAGAGATTTTTTTTTTTTGGGTAGACTGTCTCAGCACAAGCCTCCTCAACCTTATCACAAAAAATTGTTAATGGCAAAGATTAAAGAGTTGTCAGTTCTTTCTCAGATCCTCAGCCCTAAGAGGATGGTGATGGCAGTCAGTATGCTCAAAGTTAGGCTGCAAAACCAAATAATGTTCCCCAACTCCTAGTGGCTTAACATAGTCTCTCTCTCTTTCTCTCTCTCTCTCTCTGTGTATGTGTGTGTGTGTGTGCTTCTGTCTGTCTGTCTGTCTTTCTCAAATGCTACAACTCCAGCAATGTCAGCAGGGACTCTCTGCTCATCAGAGTCACAGAAGGCCTTTGGTTGAAGGAGGCTTCATCTAAACATGTATTTCTGCAATCACCCTGGCAACCCTGGCATAGAGGGAACATGCCAAACTGTACATTGGTTCTTAAAAAATCTCCTACCAAGGAAGGACAACAACACTTATGGTCCAATTGGCCAAAGCAAGTTGCAAGTTACAAGACCATACTTATCTTCAAAGGAAGTGGAGAAATAGAATCTTAACCAATGCCCAGAAGGTCGAGCACCAATGACTTCCACAGCTATTCAGAATAGTGAGAAGAAAGTGAACTCGTCCCTTGGCCATTAGACATGGCTCTGGTGGAGGGCTGATTCAATAGAATAAGAAGCTAAACTAAGTAAGCTCTAATAGCCAAAGAAATCATGGAAGTTCAGCTGAGGGCATTCCCACCTTTGAGTTTTACCATTTTGATAAAAGTCTAGAACCAGGAGGCTTCGCTTGCAAACATGTCTTCATATTCCAAGTTTCCCTTGATCTTCTACCTCTAGTAGGGTGACTCCAGAGAGTAGCTCTAGTTGAATGATGAATTATCAGCATGACTGTTCTTCTATATGAAAACCAGTGGTAATTTCATGGAGGAACGTGACAAAATACCACTCCAGAGTCCCTTTGTGAGTGTGTAAGTCAGATTATCATTCTGAAATCTGGCATGGACAGTTGTCAGTCACTAGCATGAGTTGTGTGCTATAAATTCATGACACTTAATGTCAAACAAATCAAGTGTATTTATTCACAGCTTTTACGTCTTTGAGTAACAGAAACCATCACTAAGTTCTTCCAAATTCTGATGTGTCTAACGTGAAATAGACAGCTGATAGGCAATGCTAGACGACAACGAGACCAGCTACTGATTTAACATGCTCTAATTCTCTATTTATTTAAATACTCATCTAAAGCTGGAGGAGGTAGAGGTTGTAGATGAAGTCGTTAATTAATATATATGTCCACCCAAACTGATTCCTTCTTGGGTTTCCTCTCTTATTTCAGCCACATGATCACATCTGATATGAAAACAAAAAATATCAAAGTTTTGAGAAGATTCTTGTCATTATTCTTTTTACCAGTAATACCAATCATTTCCTAGCAAATGTTTATTTAGTGTGTACAATGTACTGTGAGATCAAGTTCCTTGATTTCATAGAAATTATTTTCTAATAGGGGACATAGCCGGTGAGTGAATACACAAATACATGTATGATGGGACTTGAGGTAATGAAAAGTCCTTTAGAAAACAAAGCAAGGAATGAAGATGGTGAGTGACAGGTTGGCTTTAGGGAGGGGAGTAGGGATGTTTCTCTGACGAGGTAATATTTGGGTGAAGAAATGAACAAAGTGGGTGAGGGAGTGGGTCATTAGAAAGTTTCAGGGGAAAGAGTCTCAGGCAGAAAAAGCCACAAATAGAAGGACTCTGACATAGAAATGAAACTGTTATGTCCCACAAGAACAAAGGATGGTGTGGTGAAGCAGAGCGAGGGAGATGAGTTCAAAGAGATAGGTAGAGGTCGGTCATGAAAACCAGGTAAAGTATTTGGTTTGCATTCCATGTGTGAACAAAATCACTGGAATTTTATGAAAAGGAAAATGGCATGATCCAATTGTGTCAAATAGTTTTTGTTTTTGTTTATTTAAAAAAAGCAGTCTCACATGGCCTGCTATATAGAGAATTATCTGTGGAGACAATGCTGGAAGCAAGGAGACCAGGTAGGAGAATATTGCACGCATATAGCTTAGGAACCCTGGTGGCTACGGAGGTGACCATGAGAATCAAGTTTTTATTTATTTTAAAGATAGATCCATCAGGTCTTGCCAACAGGCTATAGCTGAGGATGGAAGAATTAAGATACAGACTAACTCCTTAAGTGTTTTTTTTTGAGCAGTAATGTAAGTCATTATTTGGGCAACTGAAAGTATGGAAATGGTATTTACTGAAAAGAGAAGGAAAGATTTGAGGCAGAAGATCAGTTCTATTTTGCATCTAATATTGAGATAACTATTATGCATCTGAGTGAAAATATATAGCAGGCAAGTGAATATATGAGTCTGGAGTTCCAGGGAGACATCACAGGTAGATATAAAAGGTATCAATTTGGAAGTCATCAGTAAATAGATGGTATTGTAGATAGCAAATAGATGGGTTGTAGATATGCATGAGATGAGGATTAAGGTCAAAATCTTTGAGAAAACAAATATTAAAGATTATGAAAATATCTAAGAATTGGATTGGCCAGTGATAATGGAGGGAAAACAGGAAAGTATCATAACTTAAAAACTAAAAGGTCTCAAGAAAATGAGAGCTGACCAAGTCTGTCAAATGACCAGTAATTCAAGGATAATGAAGTCTAAGGTGTAGGAATTGGATTGATGACAAGAGTCGTTTGAATGGAGGAAGAGAGAGGAAAGTTTTTTTTCTTGAAATATGCTAAAAGGGTGGCAAAGCAATGAATACATAGAGATCCTAGGAAGAGTTGTAAGATCAAGTGAGTGCTTCTTATTTAGAGATGGCAGGCCTTTGGAAATTTTTGAATGCTGGTAGGAATGATTCAGTATATTGTTGGTAGAAGAAAGAGAATAGAAAGTCCTTGGATGGATGAGAAAGGGTGACTTTATGTAGCACCAGGGATGTTTGAGAATGTAGAGATACAGGTAGGAAAGAGAAAAATGGTCTTCTAGTTGCTTCTATTTTCTCAATAAAATGAGAATCAAGGCCCTCAATAGACAGAGTGTTGACTGAGTAGAGAGAAGAAGAAAGATAAGAAGAAAGAAGTATTGACTGGGTACTGGTTGGTTTTCAGCAAGTATTGGAGATCCACTTGAGTCATGTGTTCATAAATCTGAAGTGGGACCTGTAATCATGGCTGTGACATTTCTCTAGCCGCAATATGACATTTAGTTATAGACAGGAAGGAAGAAGAGAAATGAGTTTAAACAGCAATGAGCTTCTCTGCAGCAACAGAGGGAAACAGAACTGAAGTAGAGGAGGGAATTCTTATAAGGATGGACTCTATGGAATCCAACCTGGAAGAAGAGGATGACAACATGCAAGGCTGGGATCGCCAATGGGATATCAGTACTGTTTTAGGGTGTGTGTGGATTAGAAAAAGTGATCTGGTGCTGGCCAGAGGATCTGATGTGAAGTCTAGATATTAGAAGTCATACAGCTATTGATAATGAATAGGTCTAGGGCATATCTTTAGAAAAAGATAGCAGATGTATATTGGAGAAAAACCACTGAATGGTGATTGTCCCTGAGGGAAAATCTAACAAGATAATATTGACATTATTTTAGACTGTGACTACTGAAAATGATGAAAAGTAGGGATGGTGGTAAGAGTGAGTTCCTAATATGAATACCTTAGGTATGTAGACTAGTATTCTGAGCCAGTATTTTACTTCTCAGCAGAGTTGAGGTCTTCTCATGCTGTTTGTTACTTATAATGAAGCCTTTGCATTTGAAATCATGTGTATTTTTTTGAGAAGGAAAATAGACTTGAAGTTAATTGTTATAATAATCTCACAGTGTCTGCATCACATTGCCTGTTTATTCTTGAATGTGAGAGAAGAGATGGATTTAGAACAGGGTAGAGAACTCTAAGATTCCATAGCTTCTCTTGACAATAATACAAACTGTAGTGAGTGACCTTGAACTGATATACCATTAATAGCTGTGGTGGTTGTGATTTTCTGTGGTGTTTTGTACTTCTCATGCAGTCTTTTGGGGTTGGTGAACATCTGGACACTCCCATGCTTGCATGTTAGTCATGGAATGGCATCTAACATGAGTGTTTATGGAAAAATAAAGAAGGAGGATGTTGAGGGGTATTGTACTAGCAGACAGTGTGGGAGCGTGTCATAGAACTGGCCCCCATGAATCACAGTACGCATGCTCCTTTTTAGTGTGATTTTGCTTCTCTTTCCACTGGGGAGTGGAGCTTATTTCTCCAGATTCTAAATTTGAACTGGACGTATAACATACTTTGACATAGAGTGACTACTGAGCGTAGTCCTCAAGAGGTCTTGTAGGTTTGCTCTGGCTTTCCTGGAACATGGCTGCCTTCCTGCTGAGATGCAGGCTAGTCTCTAGAAGGGTGGGAGCTCTATGGAGTGAGAGGCCCAACAGACAGAGCTAACAGAAAGATGTGAATCAGGCCACCTCGTACCAGACAGCCACTATGAAGTCACTAGCAGAGAGTCACCTTATAAATGACCCCACTTGAGACTCTGCAGAAGTTCCTGGCTGAACTTGGCCCACATCTTAACACATGGAATCATGAGCTCACAAAAATGACTATTGCTTTAAACCACTAAGTTTTGGGATGATTTGTTACACAATAATAAATAATTGATGAAAACAGTGAGACTTATTAGCAACAAAGATGAAGAGAAGGAGAGAAGTAATGTTTGTTGAATTCCTACTTTGTGGTAAGCAACCCTGAGAACATTATCTTGAATTTCCTTAATTATACCTCTCCTGAAAGGTATCATTTTCTTGACAGTGAGAAAACCAGAGGTCAAAGTTCAATAATTGGTTCAGAATCTCATATCTAAGGAGTAATAGAGCTAAGATTAAACACAGAATCTGTCTACGTGTAAGAATTCTACTCTTAAATATATGTTTCCTAACTTGTTTTAGCAGATCTTTATCCTATCTAAACTATTATTTATTTTATGGTACTTTCTTTAAATTGACTCACTTGAATAAGTGGCTAAACAAATATACTTAAAGAAGAAACGTTTTGTCTCTGTGACTAATAGCCACATCTAAATATTTATTGAATGCTTTCCCTATGGTGAGTGATCTCTTGCTTGCTTTGCACAAAAAGTCTATGGGGTTAGAGCTATAATTATTGTCAAACCCACTTTACAGATGGAGAAAGTGAGCCTTGGAAGATGAATAGTTGCTCAGTGTCACCAAAGAAGAAAATGGCTGGGTATAAAAACATCTGTTCCCATCACTTACACACTTATCCTCTAGACCAGAGGGTCTTAACTAGTGACAATTTCCCTAGGGGACATTTGGCAATATTTGGAGATACTTGCAATTTGCATAACTAGGGAGTGTGATACTGATAATTAGTAGGTAGAGACCAGGAATACTGCGAAATAGCCTGCAATGCACAGTGCATCAAAAAGAATGATCCAGCCCGAATATCACTAGTGCCAAGGTTAAGACACCATGTTCTAGGCTTCCTAAATGTAAACAGAAGCAAGTATTCCTTGTCGTAAATAGAAATTCAGCAAAACCCAAACCATACTAGAGAATCTCCCTAGAAATCATTGTCCCTGCTCTGAGCCTTGAACCCGTCCTTTAGTTGAGAGATTTTCAAGTGTTAGAATGCTAGTAAAGACTAGCAAGATTGTCTACTTGGTATAATTAGAAGATTATAATACGTGGAATTAAATTTCCTTGTGCAGTTCTGAGTTATTTACACCATGTCTGTGTCCCTACCAAAACATCCCTGGTACATATCCCATCCTTTGGGAAATGTGGCATTATACACTGAATGAAATACCTGCTTCCCATGAGCCAGATCTACTACCTGTTTTGCAAATAAAGTTTTATTGGAACATACTTATGCCCATTTATTAATGTACAGTCTGGGTCACTATTGGCTGCACACTGCGTTGCATAGAGATAGCACAGCCCATATTGCTGGGAAAGACTAAAACATGTACAGTCTAGCCCTTTTCAGAACATCTTTGCCAACTCCTGCCTAGTACTATGCCTGGCATATAGTTGGTGCTCAGTAAATGTTTGCTGAATGAACAAAAGCCTTCAGAGACACCACTTTGGGCAGAAACTCTACATTTATTTGCCTAGGTTTCCCCCAATACTCTCTTCGTCTTACCCCATCCTGCCTAGTTGCATTTGTTTGTTTGTTTATATATTTCCACTTTGCTTAACACAAAGTGACAGCTCCATTCTTAAAACAAACACTTGTAGGGTTATATCGTTGATCACTGTAAGCCGTTAAGTTTTAGGGCTCACAGATATAAATGGATCTGCTTGAGAGAGGACAGTGATAGATCACCATCTTCCTAGGAACCTGGGCCATTGCATTCTTCCTGTGGCTGTTGGCATTCACTTCACTCTCTCAGCTGTAGCGCCAAGGGATATGTAATAGACATGGGACGGCCCATAAAAGCAACATCTGAAACTGCTGCCGAGCTGAGTATTGATTTATTCATTACTATAAATTTTTTGTCATTACTGTGCAATCGCTCTATCTAAGGAAGAATTGATAGATGTGGTTGGAAGCTTCAACCCACTGTGCAAAACTTTTTCCCCTTCTCTAATTTCCTGTAACTCTTCTAAAGAATCATTATTCCTTATTATATAGCTCTGGCATGCCACCTATTTAGATAAACGCATGAACGAGAGTGCAGTAAATATCCATAGTGGCCCATGTGTCAATGATATATGTCACTAATTAGATAATTTAGTGGTTGAAATAAATAAATAAGAAAATAGAAGCACATCTAGGAAAACAGAGAAATAAAACGTAGACTCCTGGTTGGGTCTGTACATACAGTGAGGTTTTCAGGCTTCTGGTATCACCAGCTGTGTCAGTGGCTCATCGAAAGGTCACAGGAAAGTTTAAAGGAGCCCTCATACATGGGAAGAGAATCATCCCCACCAGCAAGTGACATCTGTCCAGGCCTTGTCAGCAAGGCACTCACTTGTTACCTAAACAAGTCCACTGGGGAGTGGTCTTTGGGGATAGAAGGGTCTTTTTACCTCTTGCATTGCTTTATTTCATTGAGTCTGTTATTTACAATAGGATCAATAAAAAAAAGATGAGCTAAGAGTCTGAAAATGATGGGTTTAAATCCTGACTCTGATGGGAAGTGAAAAAAGTCCTTATTCTACTTGGGCCTCAGAGTTCTTATCTGCACGGTGGGAATAATTACAATTTTGATTAAAATAACAATGATGGTATCTCCAATGAGATAACATCATGGGTGCCCTATGCTGAGTCTAGAGTTCTAAGCAGACATTGGAAAAATTATTTTTAACAGTAAATAATCTCACATAAAGTGAAATAGGTACATAGAGCAGCTCATCCAATAATCAAGAAATTAGGAGCTATTATTTATCAGGTGCCTTCTTTGTATACTGGGCTAGATTCTTCCTGAAGCTTAGTGACTAGAATTCAGCTGGGGAAGTAAAGGCTATTTTTTTTTTTTTACATTTTACAGATATCAAAACTGAAGATCAGAGACATTCAGTATAACCTGCCCAAGGCCACACATCTAGTAGGTGAGATGCTGTGCTGACATCTACCTCTGTCTGATGTTACCCCAGTCTCCCATGCTGCCAATAATGAACTGTGTTGCCTCTAGGTTCCCATTTAAGGCTCTTACTTATTTTGAGTTTTTAAGAAATAAAAAAGATTTCATTTTCTGTTATCTGATAGCTTGACCATATTGGATAAACTCACAGAGTGATCTCTTGGTTATATGAACAAGTCTGGGTCCTGTTTACATAAAAGCAGTTATCCCAGACTTAGTTGGTTTGATCAAGGGTCTCTGAGGTGACCTCATCAAGTTGGTGTTGAACAAAAATAATTGGATCTACTGAATCCTGAGATGTGGCTGATTAGCTCTTAATGCACAAATCAGGCCTTTGCCCTTTCTGGTGACATGTTAGAATATGAGGGAGACAGATTCACCTTGTCAAACAGTTAAAGCCATGTCTTCTAGACATGCCTGGACTAGTCATGGTCTCATATGGGTATGTTGACTTCTCAGATGTGATGGGATGAATCCTGTACCTTGCCATTAAGCAATCACAAAAAAGTTAACTCACTCATATCAGCCCTAGAGCCAACCAAATCATCCGATCAAGGCACTACCTTTCAAGGTCAGGTTTATGTAGTCATAGCTAAAAGCACTCATTAGTTTATTTAGCAAATATTTAATTTGCACTTGCTTTGTGTGGGTAGCAATGGAAGGAACTCAGAATGCTGGTATAATCAAATTTAAGTGATATTACCTGTCCATTTAAATGATATTACTCTTAACCCTAGTTAAGAGCTCCTACTGTAATTGTTGAACAATGAAAATATAGGTAGGTGAATGGTGGATAAAATATGTGGGTAGGTGGGTGGATGGATGGATGAAAATGTCTTGAAAAGATACCTTTTCAAGTTTCCTTCTGACCTAAAACAAGTCCCAGACCTATTTATTAATATCTCTGTATCTTTGGTACCTGAACTAATCTCTTCAGGTTCTATATTGATGTACTCTTATTGTGAATTTTGGTCCCTTTTTATTGCTAGCTGGAGTTTTGGATTAGTCTCTTGACTGGGTTTTGTCTGTTAGCCAAGTCTTTCTCAAATGTCACTTATACCCTGCATGGACTTGAATCAGGATTCATCTCTTTGTCCTCCCAACCTCCCTGAGATCTACCCAGTCCCCAAATCAGTGCCCACAGGAGTGGAATTCTACATGGTAGACAACTGAATGATCAATGAGAGGTTGGTGGGCAGATGAAGGAATGTGTAACCATATTGTTCATCTTGTTCTTCTTTCATCCACAACAGTATCTTTTGGTTATAGATTAAGTGAATATGTGATTAAGAAAGCCATTAAGTGACTGAGTGCACAAATGGTGGGCAATTAAATAGGTGATTAATGGCTGGATTCATCTATGGATGAATGAATGGATCACTTTCTGGATTGGTTATTGGGTCAGTGAGTGGCTAAATGGAGGAGTTGACAAGTGAATGAATGATTAAAAGGGGGCATACAGGTGGATTCCTGCATTAGTAAATAAATGAATGGGTCAATGTGAATAGAAGAATGAGTGGGTGAATCTATGGATGTCTAGCAGCCTGGAGAAGACCTGGGAGGATCTAAGGGAGACTGAATAAAAGAATGAGTGCTGGGATGAATGTTTGGACTGCTGGGCACTGGGGAGAGGATAGGCTGAGGCTTCTTCAACTCTGCCCTGATTATGGCCAAAGTAAACAGTCCTCTTGGCTTAGGGAAATGATGCCGCTGACTGGAGGGAGATTAAGGGCATCACACACAAGGGCATGGAAAGTCTGACTGGCTGGCCAAAAGAGTGATAATGACCCATGGTTTCCAAGCACTGTTTATAAAATAACCAACAAGGCAATGAGTATGTTTCTTGGGTTCCCTGAGGCCACAGTGAGGAGAGATGTAACCTCAGCAGGGACAGCCTCTTGAGAAAGGCTAGCCAACAGAGTGCATGACTGCAAGATGTTACAGCCCTACCACTAACAAGATTGTTTTTTGATAGTCTCATTTTCTCTCTCTCTCCCCTTTCTCTCTCTCTCTCCTCTCTTTCTTTTCTCTCTCTTTGAATCTTCCTTCCCTCCCTCCCTCTTTTTTCCCTCACTACCAAGCAGAGGTAACCCATATCCAGAAAGCAGGGACTCCTAGGAACTGACCCACACTTTGATTTGAAATTTGAACTTCAAGCTTCAAGCTGAGTTAGATAGATGACTGCTGTGGTCAAGATCATTTACCTCTGATAGATATGTGCTCTGGTTAACTGAGAAGAATTGCAACAGTGGAATGAGCAAGAGGCTTGGAGCCAAACATACATTATTGCATAGTGACCTTGGAAAGTTTCCTATGTTCTCAAACTATGCTTTATCTGCTAAAATTAGTGGAGCAAGGGTATAAAATCAAAAACACCTGTCTCATATGATCATCATAAGAATGAACAGAAATATTATGGAAAAATCTGTACCTGATCAGCATATACTAGGTGTCTTAAATAAGTTAGTTGTTCTTCTTTTGAAAATTTCTTAATCTCTTTCATAGTCAGGGATCACCATAAGAGACTTACGGGTATTCATCTAACCTGTTGAAGGCTTGTGCCCATGAAGTGTAAAGGTGAAGACCTTGGTATAGTTACATCCATGTAGCCAAATGGCCTAGCATAGCCTCTTGAACCATTCTACCACAGGTTGTCCTTTTAAGATGGAAAGGTAGGATTGTCTGTATTAGTCTTTTCCCATGTTACTCCAGGTATAATAATTTTACTATTAATTCCATTGAGCTCAATGAGATAGCTCACTATTTGTTTACTTCCCTTAGACTATCTTGGTTCACTGAGGGCAGAGACTGTCCAGGTCCTGAGACGAGCTTCTCCTCATTAGATGAGCTTTGACTGCACCCTGAACTTCGTGCTCGTGATGCTCAATGTTGTATAGTGACTGCTTGTATAATGTCTTTTCTCCCCAGTAGACAACAAGATCTATAAGGAACAAGGATGTGAAAATTTGTCTACTGCTGAGTTCTAGCAAGACAACATATACAAGGCACTTGAAATAAAATGTCTCTTAAAAATGAATAGCTAAACTGGTCTTATTCAAAGTATCAAAAAATGTCTCTTCACCATTAAATTCCCATCTACTCATACAGCATCTGGAAAAGGAAGTGGAATAGTCAGTGTTCTTTGAAAGAAAATAAGCAACAGAACCTGGCTCTGATGAACTTATACTTAAGACAGGGAACTGGGCAACTGACAGATCACAGGGAAGACTTGGGCTAGTAATTGTGGAAAGGGTGGTAGCCAAGAATTCACAGTCTCTTAGCACAATGACATTGGAAATGAGGTGGCTATAGCTGCCTTTCCAGTATCTGGTTCTACTTAAGGATTTAGTGGCTGAAGAATGCTTGGCCCAAGCTCTCAGCAGAAGAGAAGTGGATTGGGGACAGATAACAAAGAAGAGATACCTGCACACCTATGTTTCTCATAGAACTATCCCAGCTTTGGAATCAGCCTAGTTGCCCAACAACAAGCAATGGATAAAGAAAATGTGGTATCTACACACAGTGGAGTGTTATTCAGTCATAAAAATGAAGAAAGAAATTATGTCTTTGGCAGGAAAATAGAACTTAAGACCATCATGTTGAGTGAGATAAGCCAAGCTGAAAAAGCCAAATATCACATGTTTTTGCTTTATGAAAATTTCAGACTGAAAAGGATGATGGGGAAAAGGGACTTCTGGGGGGATCAGTGGGCGGAGGCAGAGAAGCAAGAAGGACTGGGACTATATGAAGTAGCATAATGAAACCCACAAATACTGTTTGAAAAAGGAGAGAGGGAGTGGAGTGGGGGTTAAGGGAGTATAATACAGGGGGTAGGCTTGTATGCATCTGTGGGAATATCACAATGAAACCCTCTATACAATTAATGTATGTTGTTAAAATATGACAAAAAGAAAACAAAGAGGCCCAAGCAGGTGGACACCTCTACCATTGTTCAAAAGCTTGGAAACCATCTCTCTTAGCACCTTTACTGTTCCCAGATATTCAGCTGCACCAGAAAAAGTGTCTGCGTCAGTCTGGGGAGGCCACAGAACTAAGTTAAGACTTTTCTGGCCCAAACACAGCCTGGTGTACGTGGAAAAACTGGGCTGTGCAGGAATCCTGTTACAATATATGAAGCACTCGAACCTCAATTATGGGTGCTCTGAGGACAAAATTTCAGACTTTGCTCTGGCTTTTGTCAGCTTAAGGCTCTTAAGGTAGTTTACACGAAGATTTGTGTGTCTGAATTTTTCCCTGGCAGGTTCTCATTATCACAGAGATAACGCAAACCCCAAATATTTGTGGTTAGCAACAATAAGGAATTTTCAAGTTGTCTGCCATATTCTTTCCTCGTAGAGCACCACCTCAGATCAATAGTCAGCTCTGAGACAAAGAGGGAGAGCAGGATGGTCGGAATTCTTCTATGGTTTCTGTAATGTCTGGATTCAACCTCCTTCTCTAACACCTTCCCTCTGTCTCTCTGTCTGTCTCTTTCACACACACTCACCCCCATAGCTTTTTGCCCTCCAAAGCCTCTTTCAGGACCATGCAAAGGAAAGTGCTGATATATCACTTCAAAGTCTAATCACCTCACAAAAGTGTTACCCAAAGAACCCTATTGTTTCCCAACCCTGCAGAAGTGGAGAGCAGCTGGTAACAGGAGGTTTTATGCGCAGGCTTTGCCATCTCTCTGTGGTGGGTTTTACCCTTTGCTTCTATGCCAACATGCTTTCAGAGCTTCCCCAGTTGAGCAGAAGTCCTATACCACGCTGGGTAAACAGAAGACTGTTTACATAAAAAATAGAGATTTCCTTTAAGCACTTTTCTTAAGCCTTCACTAAGTCGTATTTACATTATTATTGTTTATGTTCCCAGAAGCTGGCAGAAGAAGGGCCCTGGTGCAGTTTATGTGGCTGCATGATTCACACTTGATGAGGCAGCTACAGCGTGGGGCGGGGACGTGGAGCAGGGCAGAGTCAGGCAAGCACAGAGATCAAGCGAGCTCCCTTGTGCGATCCACTGCCTTACTGTAGTGGTGCGGCAAAGGGCCTGGGGATTTCTGAGTCAGCCTCTCAAATTCCCAGACATGTTTATCAGTTTTGATTTCCAAACGGGCCCACCTGGAATAAATCCTCTCCCACCTGATGTTTCAGTCCGGCTGCACTCTGGGAGCTTCTGAGATAAAGCTTCTTCCCCAGGTATCAGTTTGACAATGCACGCAGATTCTGTTCTCAGCTGCAGGGGCCTGAGGCGTCCTGAGAATGCCTTCTGTGGGCTGATCTTCTATCCCGCAATTGGATGCTGGTTCAGCTCCTTCCTTGGGAACATGGTGCCCACCTAGAGGTGTTTTGGACTTGGATGGCATTGGTGAGAAAAGAGGATCCTGTCCCCAGCGCCAGAGTGTTCCTGGCCTTATCACTTGGTGAGAAGTCACCAAGAGCCATGTCCTGTGGTCTGACCAGCTCTGGGCCATTTTATAGTTAAAAGCCAGTTTCAAAAACCAGATGAGACCAAATAAGAAGGCATGAAATATTTTCTTATGTGAGACCTTGAGAAAGATGAAAAAGAACCAGTGTTTTGGAGAAATTCAGATCTTTTTTTGCTTGTTTGACTGATTCTTTATTTGTTTTGTTTATAAGACATGTTCTGCTATTTATTAACCCCATGACTTTAGGCAAATTTCCTAACCAATTTACTTGTTTGTAGTTGGGAGATGCTCCATACCTCATAAGCTTCTGTGAGGATTAGACGAGCTAATGAGTGTAAAGCACTTGGCGCAGTATTTAGTAAAAATGCTAACGAGACCTGATAGAGAGACATGAAATATTTTTATTACATAAAGGCAGCATGCAGAAAGAGAGAGAGGTGTCGAAAGTGGAAGGTAAGGCAGAAGGAACAAACTGGATTGTTTTTTAGGCATTTATGTGTGTGTGCTCAGGTTCTCATGTGGAATGCTAGGAATATTTAAAGGAGCCTCATGTCACAAACTCCCCTGGGAGTACCTTGAGACTCAGAATGGCCCAGCTCATATTTTATCAGTGACTGTGTCCTGTTAAAGACTCCGGGTCCTCTGAGACATCACAGAACCATCTTTTACCAGTTCTCCTGGGCACCACATGTCCTGGACATTTGATAGTTTACTTCTAAGACTTCTTTGGTAAAAGCTCTAGTCAGCAATAACCACTAGAGAATTTGTGTTTGGGAACAATGTCTGTTATCAAAGTCTGCTAACTTGAATAACCAGATCTCTATTCTGAAGCCAACCCATTCATCCTTATTCCTTTCTACAACAAATATTACCGAGTACCTATTATGCACCAGGCTGTATGTCCAGCACTGGGCGTGTCACAGTGTGCAAAGTAAATTTATTGTTTTGAGCATAGCTAGTGAGAGACAATCAGAAGTAATCATATATTATTATTATTGAAATATAATAATTTAGCTACAGTTATGACCAGTGATATAAAGAAACAGTATAAACTCCTGTGAGAGCATAAAGGTGTCTGAGATCTAGAGTGAGGGTTGATAGGAACAGAATGGTGTTTGAGGTGAAGAATGAGAAGGAATTAACAATGGTCTATAGATAGGCCGAGAAGAGTCATATAGGTTCTGGTTATCTTCAGTTGTGTATCAAATTATCCCCAAATTCAGTGGCTTGAGACAAGCTAATGTTGGCAGCATTTCCCACTTCAGTGGTGGATTGGGCTCAGAGGGTGGATTTTGTTGCCAGTGTTTCTCCATTGTTGATGAGACTGGATACTTGAAGATGAGGAGGGCTTGGCTGGATGGACAACCAGGATAGCTCCCTCTCATAAAGGAAGCTGATGCTGGTGGTGCTGGTGGTGGGCTGGAAGCACAGCCGGACCTACCATATGGGGTGTCTATATGTGGCGTGTTTGGGGTGCATTAGCTGAGGGAGGAGCATCTTGTGAGAATGTTCAAGAGGCTCAGGCAGAAGTTACAAGTCTTTTCATGAGCTCACCATGGTAATCCCAGAATGTCACTTTTTCCCCATTCTACTGGCAGTCCATATCCAAGAACAGGAGAGGTAGATTACCCTTCTTGGTAGGGCTGAGGAATGGAGGAACAGGAAAGGAAAGAATCATTGGCAGACATCTTGGAAATAAGCCACCATGTCTGGCTTTTGCTCCTGCTCTTCCTTCTCTAGAGTGATCCTCCCAGAGTCACATGACCTGCATTTAGACCTCAGTTTAGAACAGCTCTCCATCCCATTTCACACTGTCCCTCCTCAAAAAAGTTCTCCTCAAAAATGGCTTCGTTTGTGTGCAGTCTCTCTTTCCCCCCAAAATCCTGTGTGTTTCATAGTATTTATCTGGGGAATAATCCATTCATTAAGTTAATGTTTGTTGTAGGCTTTTCCAAAACTGTCCTACCTTCCCATACACATAAACTCCATGAGATCACACCCCTGCTCAGCAACGCATCCCCTAGAAGAGCACCCGACACTTTGTGGGCACTGAATACATGTTTGTCAAAGGAAAGAACGGCATTCCAGGAAAAAGAAATGACACGTGCAAAGACCTAGAGGCGGGAATCGAGTGTGACAATCTGTGTTTGAGTGCACGTGCGAGGAGCAGCCACACACGAGGGTGTCGAGAGCCACAGAGTGCTTGGTCAACCCCCAGTTGATTTGGCCCTGACCAGGTCACTAAAACACAGACCTTATTTCTGGCATGAGAGCATTCTAATTTGAACATGTCCATTTTGTTCCCCAAATGACTTACTTCATGGGTAAATGAAGCCCACTGGATTTGAGTTCCTTCTCATTATTTTCAAAACTAACAGATAAAAGAATAACAACAACAAAAAATACAAACAGTTAAGTGATGGATGCGTATACTCAGAGCAGAAGTTTTGCACTTTTCCATAGAGATACCTGAATATCATTTCATTAATTTCTTACATCTCTGTGAGGTTAATTTCTAATAGTCAGTTTTCTGTCACTATACTTAAATGTCTGAGGCAGTTAACTTATAAAGAAAAAAACATTTATTGGCTCATGGTTCTGGAGAGTCCAGTCCAAGACCAGGTGTCCCACACCTTTGGGCCTTGATCAAGGAGTGCTTCATTATGATGTGGGACATGGAGGAGCAAACCACGAGCCAGAGAGAGAGACAGGAAGCAACTGGGCTCCCACAATCCCCTTCAAGATTCCACCCCAATGACCTAAGGACCTCCCCTAAGTGTTCTGTCACCTCCCAAAAGTACCACACTGGGGACCAAGCATCTAATACTTGGGCCTTTGGGAGACATTTAACATCCAAACCAAGCAATATTTTAATTATATTTTTATTTTAATAAACGATGACACCTGGAACAAAGGAGCTTGCTCAATTCTCCGTCCATTACTGGTAAATACTGGGTTTAAATATAGGTCTACATTACTTCAGAGCCCTGCAGAGCTTTGAGAAATTGCCTAAGATGAAAGGAGAAAGAAATCAGGGATGATTAAATGTCTAAACCAAAGCTCAGAATGATATATTTTCCCTGTGGCACTGAATCAACTGGCTGAGCCCCATGATAACCGAGTCAGCCCCAAAGGACACAAGGCCAGCTCTGATTATAAGACAAGGATCTGATTCCCGCCTCAATTACCACGGAGTAACCACTAGTTTGGGATCATGAAAGGGCCAGCATTAGACAAGCGGGTGGAGAAAAGTCTTCTGGTTGCCAGAAAGTGTAGGGGTGAGGGCTGTCAGAGTTGAGGTCACTGTGGTCAAACCCCCAAACAAGACATCAGCACAGGATGTTGGTGGCCAGGGGCAGGGATGGGGCTGTGACTGGGGAAAATATCAGTGATCCCTCAGGTCCTCAGGTTTAGTTGGAAGAGAGAAAAAAGTCTTCTGCTCTGAGATTATTGAAAGTTGACCTCAATGTGACTGCCACAGGTCTTCTGTGATGGAAGTGACAGGGGGATTATTTACCCACAGCCTATGGGCATCCCTTTTACTCAACAGAAGAGGATGTAGGAGACACTTGGGGCTCCTGCCCCTCACCCCATATCTTCCAGCCCCTGGGGCTTTCTGTGCTGCACCCATGCAAACCATAAATTTCTATATTCTTCTGTGCCTCAGTGGACATCCCACTTCCTCTCTCTGTGCTATGAGCTGTTGCCCTCTTTCCTGTTGCTCCACAAAGGGAAAAGTTCAACCCATTTTTTAAGGAGATGGTGATAGTAACTTTCCTTAAATCAGACCATCTGTGTGGGTGGAAATTTCAAATTCTTGTCTGGGAAGTGAAATTTCTTCTTGTTGTTTTCTCCTGTTCTTTGGGAAATCCAGGGAACAGCAACAATAACAAAAATTTCAAAAGAAAAGAAAACCAGCTTTTAAAAGAGATCTGGAAATGAAAGAAATTAAAATGTCTAAGAGATACTTCAGAAAACTGTGGATAATGTGGCATTTCTCTGAAGGAATGCACAAATAAAGAGATGCTCAAATTACGAAGGAGTTCGCCTTGGTTCTGGACAACCAACAGCACACGTTACTCATTTCTTCCCTAGGATGTGTATATTATAGCCAAGGTCAGCTTCCCAGAAGAAATAGTAGATGGGTTTGGACGTTAAGAAAAGAAATGGTGAGTGAAAGTGGAGAATCATTCAGCCAGTTGAGCCCATTGTTGAAATGAATGTTCTGTTTTTGTGTTGTTATTTATTTCGGTTTTTTTTGGGGGGGGGTGGTCCTGGTGTTTGAACTCAGAGCCTCATGCTTGCTAGGCAAGTGCCCTACCACTTAAGCCACATCCCCAGCCTTTTTTGGCTTTAGTTATTTTTTGGATAGAGTCTTGTGCTTTTTGTCTGGGACTTGCCTCAGACCATGATCTTCTTACCTGTGCCTCTGGCATAGCTGGTATTACAGGAGTGCACCACTATGCTTAGGTTAAAATGGATGCTCCCGGTCTCCATTTCAAACCTTGCTGTCCTTCAAGGTTACTATGATCTCAACTGCCCCTGAACCTTCCAGAAGAAATTACTCAAAGCTTTCAATTTCAATTCTTGCTCACACCAGAGGCTTCTCAGGCTACTACTGGCACCATCTTTGACACCTGGCTTCACACTGTGAATGGGAATGATGATTAAAAATGGTGGCTTCAAAGGCAGATAAACTCCAGTGGCTGCTCTAGTCTTAGTGTGACATCATTAAAGCCAATCACAAGATGGGAGTGAGGTGTGTGCAGCCTCTTGTATTGTATAAAAACTCCCCCATTTAAGTGAAGCCCTCCCCCCCACACACAATGTTTTAAAACTCAGAGAGCCTCAGCTTTAAGTCAAAGAGGAAATGAATTTCGTCTAGACCCATGACAATAGGACTTTAAAACAGGTGGACTTGATGGAGGCCAGCTCCTACACTTGCCTAAATTGTTCCTATATTTGGTCCAGTAAATGGGACTCAGGAAGGAAGCCAAGGCCCCTGATCCTGGCAAAAGTTCCACAGATTTGGTGGTAAGTGGTGGGAGTCACCCGTCTTCTCTGAGCCCATTATTTCAGATGTGAATGAGATCAGTGGTTTGCAAGTTTGCCTCTTGGAGCTCCCAGTGTACCTCAGAGAGGTCCTAGGTTTGTAAATTGAGGGAGTGGGATACTCATCCTACTCCAGCCAGATCATCTGTTTTGATCTGATGGGAGTCTGCATAGGATTTTATTTATTAAGAGGGTTTTATTGTTTAGACAGGGAAAGGCTTGATAATCTGCAGCTCCATGACTCCCAAACTCTGGTGTGCACCTGTGTTTTACCTAGGATCTTGTGAAAATGTGGATTCTGGTCCTGGAGGCCTGGAGTGGGGCCTAGGAACCTTCATTTCTAACACACGTGTGTAGCAAGTCCTAGACTACTAAGCTGGGTCTTTCTTATGAAATTGTACTGACTATGTTTTCAATTTATAGTACAAAACAACCAAATGAAAAGCCCCTCAAACATGAGAATTGAATTGTTATGGGATAATTTTACTTGGGGGGGTGATGAGTACTGGGGCTCAGGGGCACCAGGTCAGACACTTTCTTTGTCAGGTTGGCTTGGAGTGAAGGTAGAGGCCTCAAAATTGGAGAAGTTAGTGGACTTAACATGGCATCCCCATGTGGGCTTCACCTCCCCCACATGCTCCTGTTGGCATTGCCCTAGTTCTGGGGGACTTTCCTGGGTTCTAGCTCCAGGAACAAAATGAAGAACAGCCAGACTGAGCTAGGATAGCAGACACAACCTGCTAAGCCCCACCAAGAACCATCGGTGTGCCATGGAGAGTTTTGGAAAGATCAATATTGAGAAGAAACTGTGATGTCCTCCAGGCTCAGTAGATTCTGTTCCAATACCCTCTGTAGTGGCAATGCCCAGAAACTTACAAAATGGCCTCTCTCAATGGATTTGCTCTTTGGTCAGCGATAGGTCAAAAGAAGAAAGTGCACCAGGGTGTGGCCCAGGGTCAGAGTCACATAACTTGATCACTAAGTAGAATCAAGCTCATTTCATACTCACATCAGCAGCACATTGTGGTTTCACTATTAAGTATCTTTTTACCATTTTAATATGTCTGCAATTTCATACTCAACCCGATTCAGAGGCCAATGGTCCACAGGACACGTTCCAAGCATCCTGGTCCATGTAGTAATGGTAACCTCTGAGATGTGGTCTTTGCCTGGCATCATCAGGAATCAAAGGTGAAAGTGGAAAATCATGATGAAAGGGGAAAAGAACAGAGAGACCCAGAGGAAGAGAAAATAAGCACAGAGAAAGCAGCTCAGTTGCAACACTGAAAGGTGGAAGGAGAAGAGCAGGGAACCGGGAGTTCCCAACAAGAAAGGTGGGGAATCTCACTCATGTTTCTTGTATTAGCTGATGGTACTAAGTCAAGTGATAATCAACTTTAAAAGTGAAATTTTGTTACTAGAAATGTCAGGAAGAAATAGCCACAAAAGTTTTGTGAGAACTTAAAGTGTTACCTGGAGGTTATAGGAAAGAAAGAACTTAGACAAAAGAGAAGGTTTTAGCTGTGTGTGTTTTATGTGTGTGGAAGGGATGAGGGGATTAGGAAACGGGAAAGAAAGGATCTCACTTTCTGTCATTCATTTTGAAATGTTGGTTTAAACTATGGACAAGGTACTGTGATATTATACCCATTTCATAGAAGGGAACATTGAGGTTGTAGAAATAACAACCATAATCTCAGCTCTTACAGTACTCCTGATCCATTGGACTTTTGCTGTTCCCAATGTGGTCCCTGGGGCTTGTTAGAAATGTAGTCCCAGGCCATACCCCAGACAACCTGAATTACAATGCTATTTTTAAGGTGATCTCAGACCATTTGTAGGCACATGAAAACCTCAGAAGCTGTATGAAGTATAAAAGCAAGGCAAGAACGGAAATATTAAACAGCTATTACTTGTCCAGGCAGTGGACAAGTTGTGGGCAGCAGATGATCTGGGTTCCTCTGGGGGAAGTGAGTGGTTTGAGAAACTCCAGCATGGGAAGAAAACAGGGGAAAGAAGATGTTGAAGCTGAGCCACAGAGCTGTGTGTTTCAGCATCCCCCCTCTCACCAGTTGTGGGATCTCAGCAGCCTCAGTTTCCTCATCTGTAAAAAGGGAGTGAGAGGAGCAGTACCTGTTTCACAAGTTAGTTGGGAAGATTAAGGGTCAGAATATGTGAAATGCTTAGTAGTGTCTTGGTGCCTAAGTATGTCAGCTAGTGTGTCTCTTCCTGTGATGCATCTGCTCTGAGCACTTCCTGTGTGGGACACACTGCCCCCTTGAGGGCTTCCTGTGTGGGACATACTGTCCCCTTGAGCAGTGGGGAGCTGAGCTGTGGTGGAAACTGAAAGTTCTTTTTAAATGGATTACTACTATTTTAACTTACGAGGTACAGTGTGATAGTTCAATACATGTCCACAATGTGTACTGATCCAGTCAGGGTGGTTAGCATTTCCATGTCCTTATTGTTACTTTGCATTAGGAATCTTCTTCCAGTTATGATTATCCTCAAATCGAGCATCACCTTCTTGTAAAACCATCCATGTACTTATTTTAACATTTTTATGAGGACAAACAATGTTACCTCTAATTACAAAATTAATCATAGATAATACCAGTAATGATAATAACTCATGTTTGTTAAACACACATTACTAGCCAGGCACTGTGCAAGGTGTTTTAACAAGCTTGGTTTCGATTTAATTCACTCAAGATCCTTATGAGATTTTGAATAATTGACTTCTATTTTCACAAATAGGTAAATGGAGGCCCAGTAGACAAGAAATCTGGCTGTTGATGATGTCACATGGTGGAGTCCTGGGTAGGATGCAATGGGAGTGTACCAGAGGGTCCTCTGATGTGCAGCTCCTCCCCCATTCCTGTCCATCCAGCTTGGGTGCCCATCCCCCAATGCCCAATTTTCTCTCTGTGGTAGGATGAACCCTGATTATGCCCCCCTGAGGCTCCTACCCCTGGGTTATTTAATAAAATCTTCATGTAGGGATTTTGCCAGGCATCATTATATTTCCAAGGTAGGTGATCTTAGTGTATGCAGATATTCCAGGTGGACTTAACTTTGAAGATGGAAAAGACCATGTGATGAAGGCATCTTGAAACTGAGAGTGGCCCCAGCTGACAGCTGGGAAAGAGACTGGCACATCAGGCCAGCAAGAACTGGATTCAGCCAATGCACAAGTGAATTTTCAAGTGGATTCCTCACAAGAATCTCTAGATAAGTACCCCACTCACAGATCCTTGCCTTTGGCCTTAGAAGACCCTATGCAGAGATACTGGCCAAACCTGTCTGGTCTTCTCCTCCATGGGAATTGTGGGATAGGAAGTGGTTTGCTTAAAAGCCACCTAACTAGTGCAAGTTTGTTACCCATCAGTAGAAGTTGAATATACTCTCCACTGAGGAACACATCACCATTGAATCCTTCTCTCCTTTTTATGTGAAATCAAATGGCACTGTTTTACCTTTCTCTGAAAAAAGTGAATGTGAGAGCTCACCAGAATATTTTTCCTAAATGATAGACTGGATGGAGTACAGTGCTTTCTGCCATCTGTCACAGGTTCTGGCTTACAGCTTCTCAGCTCCAAAGTCCAAAGTTCAATCTTCCCATAGGATTTATTCCTCTCCAGTTTCTTTTTATTTTTTTTAATCAATCTCCCTGGGCCTCAGTGTCTCCATCCATAAAATCGGGATAATAACAGGGTTGTTGGGGGGATTAAATGATGTAATACTCATAAAGCATTTGCTTCACTGCCCAGCACACAGTGCTCAGTGTTATCTGTCCAAGTGATCTTTACCTGCATGAATCAATGAATGAATAAATTCCAGCAGGAGGGAGATAAGATATCACTATCGTTAGCACAGAGCACAGCTTTTGAAACTCTGGCCACCTTTTTATATCAGGTCAGATCAGCACACATTCCTAAAGTTGTGAGCCTAATGGATGGTTATCACACTGGGCCCTGGGATACAGGATTGGCTCTTTAAGGAAGTCCCTGGACAGCCCAACTGCAGACTCCTGTCAGAAACCCAGAGAGCCAGGAGTCCAGGCCTGGGATGCTCCTGCACACATCAGCACCACTGCCAATAATTCGGTCCCCCAAACTGTCGACTCAGGATGTGAAAACCTCTCTGAGGGTCTCTGAATAACAGAACTATGGGTCAATCAGAACTGTCGAGTCAGCAGCACAGTGACAACCTCATTTATGGTTGTCAAGCCTTGCCAAGGAGACAAAGGTGGAAATCTACAAACCTACTTCTGCTTTAATTGAGTGTTATTACCTCTTTCTTTTCTTTCTTTCTTTCTTGTTTCTTTTTTTTTTTCGTGGTATTGGAGTTTGAACTCAAGGCTTTGCACTTGCTAAGCAGGTGCTCTACCTCTTGAGACCTGTTTTGCTTTAGTTACTTTTGGATAGGGTCTTGTGTTTTGGCCTAGGGCTGGCCTCAGACCATGATTCTCCTACCGCTGCCTACCTTATGGTCAGGTTTACAGACATGAGTCACAATGCCTGGCTTGTTGGTTGACATGGGGTCTCACTAACTTTTGCCTAGACTGACCTTGAAGCTTAATACTCCCAATCTCTGCCTCCAAGGTAACTGGGATTATAGGCATCCGTGCACACCACACATAGTCTACCTTGTAGTATTTTAAAAGGAGACTTATTTAGTGACAACATGTTTATGGCCTGTTGTTATGTTATTTTAAAAAATTCTACCATGCTTCTTTAAGGAAGAATCTGTGTTAGAAAATGGTTTTGTCACCTAAAAAAATACATTAGGTATATAACAATAAAACAGCACCTTGGCGCAGAGAGGAAGATGTATTTTTTTAAATTAGAGTGTAACATGCAGTCATAAAATCCATCATATAGAGCACAAAGTAGGGTCACTCCACACCCAGGCAAGGATTGAAGTCTTTCTTGCAATTTGACAATGAATCCTGCTAAGTCTGCTTCTTGTACTCCCAAACTTTGCATTATTTTCAAGGCCATCACACAAGTGCTGTATTCTATCCTCACCCTCCATAACCCTAGTCTTAATTTAGCAAGCTAGAAAACACCATGGCTGCTGCACAGTAGAAAACTGGAAAAGTGAAAATAACCAGTGAATCCAACGATCCATTTAGTCGAGGGAAAAGGGAAAGAACACAGAGTTCTGTGGTCCCTGTATGGATGAGCAGCGTGCGAAGGAAGAAGCAAAAGCCGAGAGGGCTGCCTGGAACGATGGGCTGTCACAAATGCCATGTTACGTAACTGGATGATTTGAATTCACAAGTGTGAAGGTGACGATTGTGGAAGAAGTCTGTCCTGCTCCATGGTGGGAGAGAAGCAGGCTCCAGAGCAACCCCAGCTGGCTTGCAACAGACTCTGCCCTTCCTGGTGACACCGACAGCTGGCACTTAGGAAAGGAGGGCTGGGATGGCTCCTGACACTGAGGAAGCACTCGTGTACTTTCTGAACGTTTTTAAGAATAATAATGACCATGAGAGGCAATGAGCAAATTAGATCCTGTCTCTCCTGCAGAACGTGACCATGCGAAGGTGCGCTCAGTGCATGCTCCCTGGGCTCACACAGTGCTCTCTGGGTGGGGGCATTAGGACTGTAATTCACACATGCCATCCACAGCTGTGCTGAGGCATGTGGATGTGGAAGTGTGGAAAGATCACAGAAGAGACACATCAGGGAATGGCTGTTGGAAGAGGTGAGTGTTGAGGATAGCATGATCTTGGCAGAGACATCAGGCCCAATTATGAAGGTTACTTTCCTTTTCCATGTCTTGCCTGTGCCACCCCAAAACTCAGGTCCAGGAGTGAAAGGAAAAGAATGTCCTTTGCCTGCTTCCCAGTTCTGGTTGAGCTGCCTTTCTGTGCCAGAACTGAACAGCAGCCGCACCCAGGCAGTAACTCCTGCACTTTGCACATGTCCCAGACTCTGCATGTGTTATTCCCAGTGACAGGGACACTCTCGTTCTTACTCCATCCATGAAGAACCTGTGCCTGAAAGCCAGCTAGGCCCTCACTGGTGCAGTTAAGTCCTTTTGTCCCAGCCCTCCCTTTCTCCTGGGCATGGGTGACTCCATTGCTAACTCCAAGCACTTACCCACCTGACGCTCTCTCCCTCTCTCCCTTGCTGAGAGCAGGAACCAGATTTTTTCATTTCTATATCTTTAATGTTCAGCAAAAGGGTGGCCTTCCAATGTCCCATTGATGAGGCTCTTCCCACACAACCCTAGGAATTTGTTAAGAGGCTTTGAAACAGGTAAGCTAACTTGCAGGTGCAAGGCTGAGTCCTTTTTCCTTTGTACTTGTGGCTGTGTGGTTGTTGTGTGTTTAAGCTGGGCATGCAAACACTCAGTGAGTGAGAAGCTTGGCTCTGATTTCTCAGCAATTCTACCTGTCTGGACAATTTGTAGTTCCTATTGGCTGCCAACTCCGTAAGGAAGAACTTTTCAGACAGGCAGGCGTTTGGGGACAAATGACTAGGAGACTTGGTCTCTCCTGGTGTCCACAGGTGGAAGTTAATGGAGGATGATGGTGGTGGTGATGGTGATGATGATAACGAATGGTTGAATGGGTGCTGTGGAGTGCCAAGCACTTTCCATTATTTTTGTTGTTCCTGTTTCTCAAATCTTGAAACCAACACAGTGGCTTGGTATAGTTACTCTCATTTAATGGAGTGAAATGATTGTCCCAAGTCATGCAGCATAGGAAAGCCAGCACTGCAGCCCAAGTAACCCTCACACAGTCTCCTTAAGGCCACTTCCTGCTGCTGTGTGAGTGACATGTGCACATGTACACACACGCTCATACGTACATGCACGTGTGTAGATGAGCACCTAGAGTGGAACTGCAGAGAAAACAGATTATAGAAGGCAAACTTGCACTAGTGAAGACTTGCTCTTCATTGGCAAGCGTATATGCAAATAAGCCCTGTCATTATAAATCTCAGTTGCTGGCCACAGTCACCTCTCAAGGAGCAGACTGTATTTGTAAGGTCTGCTTCAAGCTGGGTAGAATCCAGGCTGCATAACCATGGCAGACTCCGGGGCCCAGTGGCAGGTATGGGTGTGGATGGAGAAGTCTGGTGATGGATGCAAATTATACCATCAAGGATAGTGTTAGCAGGCATTTTGTGTTACCAGGCCATGGAAGGTAACCCCTGAGACGGAGTTCTCCAGGTTAGAGGTTGGACTGCAGAGTGGCTTGTTCAGTCCTATTAAAGTTGAGAATGCATTGAAGACTGCTGACAGAGCAGAGGAGCTGCTGTTTGTTCCCTCAGACAAAGAGTTGACAGTTCAAACAGAAAAGAAAGCTCACCCTGCATTTCTGTAATGTTCCCAAGTCCCGGGGATAGCACACCAAGACTTGCTGCTTTCCCCACCCCCCATTTTTTATTGTCAGAGAGTGTCCTGAACATTTTTGTTTTGTTTTTATTTGTTTTATTTAATTTAATTTCATATTATTTTATTCAGATTTTCAGGTTAAAGATGACTGGCAGCACCTCAATGATATTAGTAAACAGATTTTTACCATGAAATTGTATCTGCTTGGGATATCTTGAGTCTGTGGAAAAGATTTATACTTTTTAAAAGTCCTCACTGAATTAAAAGTGCACAATATTTCTTATAGCATCAATCCATCCAAAATAAGTTTTCAAATGTTTAGTGTGGGTCTGGAGCCATGAAAAGCCTTATTGTTTTACACAGGAAGACACTGAACTCAAGGGTCTGGCAGCATGCCTGAGGCCACTCAGCGAGTGAGAGAAGGAGGCCGAGAACCCAAATGTGATGGCAAAAATATCCAATAAAATTTTCCACTCAGAGACTTTGGCAGACCACAGAACGATACACAGTGAACACTCATGACGGGAGATCAATTAAGAGAAGAAAGGGCCAGAAGCAAAATATGACAGCCAGGTATAGAGAGTCCTATGGAAGGGAAAAGATAGCTATTAGCTTTTGAAATTCTGAAACAATGCTTTTTCATTATAGAAACTCTGGAGGTAAAACAGCCAGAATGCATAAAGAAGGTATTTCTAAGGATTTATAGTTCTATCACACAGATGCACACTGTGTACTTTCTAGTCTTTTTTCTCCACATCTGAGTGTGTCAGTAGCAGAGTTGGAGCAGGGTGTGGTCCTCAGCAGGCTGCAAGGTGAGCAGCCAAGGAACGCAGGTGTCCATACCTGAATCCTGATCTATATGTCGAAAAATGTCCTTTCCCACCACCACGAAGACTTTTCTGTTTTTAAAATCACACTCATTTAGCAACAAAAACGTTTTAACACAAATGGAGGTTCATGGTTATGTTATGTCCCCTTAAAAGATGTGTTAAAGGAGAACCGTTAGGGGTGAATATGGTCCAAGTTACATTAAATATATGTATGAAAACAGCATAATGAAACTCACTGAAAACTGCTAAAAGAAGAGGGAGGAGATAAAGGGCTAAGAAAGAGTAATGTTGATAGGGTAAATTTGATCAAAGTACATTATGGAGCATATGAGAAGGAGTTGGCTTGGCAGACACCTTGACTTACAACTTCTGGCCTCCAGCACTATGGGAAAATAAAGTTGTGTTGTTTGAAGCCACTCAGTTTGTGACACTTTGTTATAGCAGCTCTAGGAAACTGATACAGTTTGATTCTTGTTTCCATTCATGTGTGAGCAATGAATGGAACACCATTCATTCAATGGTGTCCAATGGTGTTCAAATGGGTCCAATGAATGGACACCGTTTTTGCAGGTTGGTTTTGCTTTGTTTTGTTTTTGATGTAGAGATCAGAGGATGTGAACTTACAGAGTTTGAGAATAACTGCTTTGTGTTTGCTCTACAGTTGTCTTCTTCCTGTGCACACAGTGGGTGGACTATTTCTTGGGCTTCTTTCCTTCCTGTGGTTAGGCCTAGCCCTTTCAAATATCTATCACAATTTCTCCTGTGACAGGGACCTCAGAAGCCACATGTTTCACATGGCATATGTACAAGATGGAAGAAAGTCATCCTGTCTCCAGTCCCCATCAAATTTTACAAGCATAAGGAATAAACTTTACTCATGCTGAGATGTTGGGCTTAGTCTGTGACTTAGAAAATCCTCTCCCATCCTCACCACTATCCTACAAGGGATCTTTCACCAGGCATTCCTGGCATCAGCAGGGAGATAATTTATAAGTAAGTCACATTCTGAGATACATCTTCTCTTCCCACCCATGTCCTTCCAGTCTGGAGAAAATGCAAATTGATGTGGTCTAGTGATTATAGGTTGGGTCAAGGAGAAAAAGTCCTGGATTTTAATGTATACTGTCTAGCTAAGCAACTCTGGGCAAGTCCCTTAGATGCTCAGAAACTCAGTTTACTGGGTATAAAAAGGGGTAGGAGTTGATGCCTCACAGCACTGTTGGGAAGTTTAACTGAAGGGAGAACGCAGTGATCACTGGTGGCATGGCTCCATTGATGAAATATGTGGCCCAGTGCCCAGCAGGGAGTCAATTTGTTTATTGCACTTCTTCTACTTTAGCAAGGGGGTTGCCATCTTTGGTAGATAGGATGAACGTCTCTCCTGCATAATCTAGAATCTGTCACCAGTCTTTCATAGACTTTTAAGTTTCTGTGACAAAATACCATAACCTGGGTGATGTATAAACCACAAAAAATTTAGTTCTCACAATTCTGGAGGCTGGAAGGTCAAGATCAAGGCACTGGCATATCTGGTGTCTATGAGGGCTCACTCCACACTTTCTAGATGGTGAATTCTTAGTATATCTAAATATGATGGGAGACACTAGGTGGCTCTCTGGGGTCCCTTCTACAAGGGCACTGATGCCATTCATGAGGGCTCTACTCTTATGACCTAATCACCTCTCCAAGTCTCCACCTCCTGATAATATCACATTGATGATTAGTCTTCAACATATAAATTATGAGATTAAACACAAGAATTCAGACCATAGCAATGTCTGAATTCCAATAGATATGTAAAATTCACAGACTTCCTTCATGGTTAGATCTCTCTCTCTTAAAATGTAGAAATTGCCATGTTTTCATGACTTGTTCTTCAGATAGTGTGGGTTGACTTCACTATGCCCTCAGCAACTTAGTGACATTACTTATTATATTCAAAAAAGGAAGAAATCATAGGAGTACATTTAAAATAAATACATCTTAATGAAACAAGCAAGGGTGGGTTGTGGTTTCTTGAGGAGAAAGGTATCTTAAAATATCCATGTTTAACAGTTTTTCCTTAAATCTATGGTTTTTACCCTTACCTGTCCCCTATTTGCTGCACCAAAAATTAATAAATGACAATTTGGGGGGCAGGGCGGGCCAGGCACATATAATGTTTGATAACTGTGTTTATTAATTTTCTCAGTGCTATGACCAAATACCTGACAGAAACTTAAGGAAAGTAAGATTGGTTTTGCTCACGGTTTAAGAGGGTTCAGTCCATGGTTGCTTGGCCCCATGGGCTTGGGAGAACATCATGGCAGCAGGAGCCTGTGGCAAACACTGTTCTCCTCATCGTAGACAGGAAGCAGAGAGAGAAAGAGAGAAAGAGAGAGAGAGAGAGAGAGAGAGGAAGGGACTGGGTATAACATTCAAGGGCATGCCCCCAGTGACCTACCTCTTCCAAGTAGGATCAGTTCCTAAAGTTTCCAGAACCTCCCAAAATAGTCCCACCACCTGTGAACCATGTGTTCAACATTTGATCCTGAGGGGGCGCATTTCCTACTCAAACCATAACAAGGACGTAAGTGGAGAAACCCACCTCTAAAGAAAATTTGATCCAAGTTCTCTAATGACTGTTTCTACCATCTGAGGTGTGTCATTGGCAGACAGGCCTCTGGAATTTGCCAAGGGTCACCTCACCTTCAGAAAATAATGATGCAATAATGAGCCTTCTCTCCACTTTCTACAAGTGGAAACCGAGTCTAAGAGAGACAATGTATCTTGCCCAAGTTCACACAGTCAGCAAGAGCTGCAGTTAAAACCTGAACCTCAGTCTGTCTAAATTCAAAGCCTCCTGAAGAGAGGGCGGCCCCTGTTGTTCTGCTGATCTTTGCTATGAGAGCTAAGGTGAGATTCTGGTGATGGCCATCTGCCTTGCGTGGCTATGTCTGGGAGTGAGCAGTCATGAGTTTTCAGGACGCAACATTGTAGCATGAATTTCTCAATGTGTGAGACTCTGATATTTGTCATAGAGACAGTTGAGTTCCTTCACAGAGAAATCTTCTGAACATCCTTGTAGAAAGACCAGCTCACTATTTTCACAGAACCACAGAGCACAGTTCCTCATATGCAGTACAAACTAGAGAAGGTGAATTCTCCTGGTTGTGGGTCTATTTGTTTATTGATGGTGCTGGAGTTTGAACTCAGGCTCTTGCAATTGCTAGGCATATACTCTAACACTTGATCCATCCCCCCAGCTCTTTTTCACTTTTAGTTACTTTTTGGATAGAGTCATGTGTTTTTGCGTGGGACTAGCCTTGGACCGTGATGCTCCTACCTATGCCTCCTGAGCAGCTAGGATCACAGGCACACACCACCACACCCACCTTGTTTGTTGAGAGAGGGTCATACTAACATTTTCCAAACCGTGATTCTACTAGTCTCTGCCTCCCAAGTTGGTAGGATTACAGGCATGAACCACTATGCCTGGCCTGGTTGGGGACCACCCTAGTGACGCACACATTCAACACACAGCCCATCCTCCCACACCTGCCATATATGTTCTCTGACCGTTCTAAATATACTCTGATATCCTGGTCTACAGGCCCTTGAGAATATCGTTTCCTCAGCCTGGGTTTCCCTAACTGATACCTTCTACTTAAACAATTCCTATGTCACTTGCAGACTCTAAGGCTTAAGTCCTACAAGTCGATGGTAGCTCCTCTTTCTTTTTGCTTCCATAGCTGACAGTCTTCCCAGGACCAACTCCTTTCCTTCTGTGACACAAAGGAGAATTGTCCCTGCATCATCCACACCAAAGACCACATTCTCTTGGTGTCCTGGGGGCTCCAATTAAAGACAATGGATTGCTTGCAACAGGCCCATGCCTTAGAGACATGAATGAATGATAAGCTGATAGGAAATTTGAGTCTTCTGAAGTAGGCCAAAGGATTTCATGAACCAAGGAATCCCTGCTAGCCCTCTGACCATATTAAACACAAGAATACCAATGAAACACATTGGGCCATTTGCTGTGAGCCTGTGGTTCGTTGTATCATGGGAAAGTCACTGGAGCTGGAGTCTGAGCCCTCACAGCTGAGAAGATGTCCTCTGTCCCATTAAGAGGATTCCCCCAGTAATTACAGGGTAAATGACTTGTTAAATCCGGAACCCTCACAATACATCTCTCGACATGCAGTTCATATTCCTTGGGCGGTTTATCGCGCTTTTGGGTAGTACATATTTTATAGAGAAGAGAGAGCTCTCCAATTAATAGTAATTGTGATCGAAGCAGTAATGGTTGTCTCCAGCCTCATTCCACAAGAGGAGACTGGAAGGCCCATGTTAATTGCCACAAAGAGCTCTGTCTAACTGCGGTAGTATATAAATAATGAATTAGAGGAAGAGAACAGCACAACTGTTATAGTCTTCGCAGAGGGACAGATATTTATGCAGGGCTGATTACTAGAAATCTTCTCTGAGTAATTATTAGCAAAAGTGGAATGCCTACATTTGTAAGGGAATTTTAATTAAAGGGAAGGTGACTCTTCTTACAGGGTAGAAGTAGCATTTAGGGATTAACATGCTGGTCCAGGACCAATGCTTTGGGTCTGATTGACTTCCCCTGTTGCTACTTGGACAACAGCAGGAAGCCCAACTCCTCTGGGTTCAATTTCCTCTGGTTTTTAAACCAGAGAAAATAAAACAGATGTAAGTGCTTGATGTTCCATTGGATAAATCAGCCCTACTATTTATCTGATACAGGGCTGGACCATCTACCTTTCTGAGCTTGTGTCTGAAGAATATTTGAATGTTATCATTTTAATGTTGGCTCTACATGGAGTAAATAAGACCAAGTATGCTGAAGGACATGGCGCCATTACTGGTATATTACGAATTTTCCATAATGTTATGAGAAAAACTCCTGGACTATTGGTTTAATTTCCTTTGGTGTAACTAATTTGGCCCCCATGATTCAGAACTAAGTAGGGTATTATTCTTGACCCCATGTAGCTGAATGAGACACTCCCATGTCATGATCACTCTTCATTACCACGACATCACTCTTCATTTCATTACAGTGAGTCTTAACATTGGCATTTATTTGGAGGTGGGGTGTAGATTTTTTTAAGGTGGTGATGCAAGCCATTCAATCTCTTCTAGAAAATTTCCTATATTTTATATGGAATTGCAAATATTTCATGGACTCCTATGTTGATCATAAATATACCTTCCCTTAAGGGCCCATGATGGAAATAAGATTTCCAGAGTTGGAAGAAGGAAATGGAAAAGCAAATGGCCCCAGGTGACTTGTGATGCCTGGGCATTATAGGCAGTCTCCCTCTTCTCCTGCAGGAAGACAGCTTAATTTCAGATCCAACCCAGCCCTTTTCTATGTGCCAGAGAGGAAGCTTTTATATTCTGGACGTGTATCCACCAACAGATGGTCAGGGATTCTGACTTGACCTGTGGGAAATGCTGTTTAGTCTTACCTCCCAACTATCTCAATTGAACAGTGGTACAGACAATCAAGATATACCAACACTGCAGAGAAAGTGGCCTGTGGAAAGGAGAGCCATTTTAAACAGAAGAGGAAACAGACTTACTAAAGGAAACGGATATGTTCAAGTTAATGTAATACCCTTCAATGATTCAGTGAGATATCACAACATTAATATAAGGACAACTCCATTGTTAAAAATTTGAGTTCTTGGGTGAAGAGGAACTTTGTTTGTGGGAAAAAAACATGCAATTAAAGACGAACTTAGTCCAGGACTTGATAATCTTTTCCTTAATGGACTAGAGAGTAAATATTTTTTGCTCTGCAGGACATAAGCTATCTGTCACAACTATTCATCTGTCATATCCCCCAAACAGCCACAGAGGGAGTAGATATGGCTATGTTTCGATAAAATTTTATTTATGGACACTTAAATTTGAATTTCATTTGTTGCAAAACATTCTCCTTTAAATTTTGAACCATTTAAAATGTTCTAGTCATTATTAACTTAGGAGTTGTACAAAAGTGGTTGGCTGGGTTGTAACTGTGTACCATAGTTGGTTGATATCTGACAAAAAAAAAGATCAGGCTGAATTTTTTTAAATCTACCTGAAGCAGAAGTAGAAATTTTGAATGGAAAAGGTAAGAAAAACGAGAGAATTAGCTGAACTTTTCTCATTGAAACTTAAAAATGTGTATAACTCCATTTTTATTTCATTCATTCACTCATTCATTCACACTACCAGGATTAACTGGCAAGAGAGAGAATTGACATTTGATTGCTCATTGTGTGCTAACAGATAAGATATTTTTTAAATTTCACCTTTCTAAAAGGTAAGCATTATTTCAGTTTTAAAGAGGAACCTGATGTAACATAGATAAAGTTACCCAGCTGAGAACCACAAGGATTACGTCAGCTCCTAAACTGAATTAAGGTTTGTAGGCTTCCAAAGATTATAATGCAACTTAGCTATGTGAGTTCCAGCAATTCCTAACTCAGTCCTGGGCTTAGTACTTTATAATTGTATGTCATTGATTATCCCCATGTAATTACGAAAATCATCATTAAGAGGAACGTTCAACCTCTCAGTTGATAAATGCAGGACCAGGAAGCAGCATTAAGAATCCGAATTTACAAAGGCACAAACCAACTCACTGGCCTTAGAAAGTTAGTAGTTTAATTACTTAAATAGTTTTTCATTCTATAGAAATTTACCTTGCAAGTCCATACAAACATACAGAATGCCTCTATATAAAAGTAATAGCAGCCAATATGGTTGGACACTTCCCCTTGGCCAGATACTATTCTAAGGGTGTCCCATGTATCATTTTCATAGTGGCCACATTGTGGCCATTTTGAAGCTAGGAAACCAAGGCTCAGAGGGTGAGTCACTTAGCATTCTAGAAATAGCTTACATTTATTTGTGGTTTCTCTCCATGTCTCTCCCTTACAATATAAGCTACCTAAGGAAGGATTTTCATCTAAGTTGTTTCTGTGTTTCCTGAATTTAGAACAGTGCCTGATGCATAAGTAAGTACTTAAAATAATTGTGAAATAACTGAATGAATAAAGACATGGATGGATGTGTCAGTGAACTTGCCCATTATTCTACAGTCAGTTAATGCCAGAGCTGGAACAGCCAAGGGTGCCTCCCTCATTAACAACCCACCACTCCAAGAAACTTAAAAGTGTAGGAGGACTGAGCAATGAACAAGAAGGTGAGCATCTTTGGTTGTATATAAAGCTCTGTAAAAACACTACACCATTTAAAAAACCCAGTCTCTACTCCCATGGATGTACTTAAGCCTACAATTGAGACATGGCAATGGTATTTTCTAAACCACATCGTGTTTTCTTAATGTATTTTAAGCAAAGCAACTCATATAAGAATTGTTTCATAAAACATTAGCTGCTGTTAGGATTATTGCAAGGGTGCAAAGGTAGTTTGTTGACATTCCAAGAACTATCATAGATGTGTCTGCATTTGGTGGAGGGGGGAAGGAGGAAAGCAAGAAAAGGAAGGAAAGATGAGGAAAGAAGGAGAGGGGAGGGGAAGGGAAGGCAGGAAGGAAGAGAGGGAGAATTGTTGATTGGGCCCAGTAGACATGTACTCTAATAAAATGCAGAAAGAGCCTGAGACAGCTCAGTAGTTTCTGAGACATTTCATCATTCCATTCTTTAACAAGTAGTATGAAACTTATCTTGATGCTAGAAGGATCTGGAAAACTTGCAGAGGTTGGTGAAATGCTCTCAGGATGTAAAATGCTGTCATGTATGAAAGAGAATGCATTTTGGTCATGTCAGATATTAGGGCTCTCTGAAGTCACCACAACCACCTTTGCTCAGCAGACCTCTTTGTGACCTCCTGTGGTCCTGCCAAGGGTCTGCAGATCCAACAGGAAGGCCAACATGGAGGGGAGGAGACCCACAGGCTGATAGGCCTTTGAGCTGGTGTCTCCACTCAGGGTTTATCCAACTTATGACAGAACCAACACTGTTCTCTTAGACAGTGTGTGAGCACACGTTGTTGTAGGCACACACTAACATACAACACACACACAGACTAAAATTCAAGTATGCTACACATACACACTTACATGGACAGACTCACACATCCACACAGATACTCAGCTCACACTCATGCACACACTTCTGCACTATTGCCATACACTAACACATTCACACAGTTACACACAAAAAACCATATGTAAATTCTCACATGGGCACACTCATGTACACTCACACATGCAAAAACTCACATATACACACTCTCATTCTGTGCACATACACTTACACTCATACTTTCCACTTTCCTTCGTACACTTATGCATATATGTACACAAATCAGCATACACACTTACACATGTAGTCATAATACACATGTGCTCACACTCATTTGCATAAAAACTCATGTCTACACATATGCAATGTGTATACACATAGTCATATCATATACTCACACTCAGACACACTCAACATACTCTTGAACACAGTCAGGTACATTCCACTGACGTGTTATTTTTTTCTCCAACCTCAGAACCCATTTAACGCCCTATACAGAACTCACAGTACATCTCCATAAACACGCACTGCCCTGTCTCCTCCTCAAAATTTCCTCTGAGCTAAAATGAATCTTCTGGTTACCTCAGTTACCTGCCTAGTTCACTTTGTCACTTTCTTCCCCCAAAGTCTTGAAGAACAGGTCAGGAAAATGTCTGGAAAAGCTGGAAAGACTGGGGGAAGGGCTCGCAATCTGGTCAGCAACACAGCCACTTGTGGGGCTGCTGTACCCCCGCCTGTGTGTTATTCAGAAATCCATACATCGTGTTTGCCTTTTGTATCCAACTTTAACAGGCCTCCCTTTGTCCCCACCACAAAGGCCAGTAAACTCTGTGTGGCAGATAAGTTCCAGGGCCTACAGGACATTATGACTAATTGTCATGCGGTCTATGTCCTTCAGACTATGAAGTGATGCGGGGAGACAACGGCAGAGAGGGAGCCCATTGAGTGCAGAGAGCCCCTAGGGACCCCATGGGGCCGGGATGGACAACAAGAGGGCCATTGACGCGGCCCCGGCACAGAACCAGGCGAGGGGGAGTGGGCGGCATGGCCACATTGCTCACTCCAATACTGCTTTGTGTGGCTGACTGTGAAAACTGGCCCAGTGCAATCAGTCCTGTTTATTTTTTTTCAGCTTATATGGAGGTACAATTGACAAGTCAAAACTGTAGATTCAAGGTGTACAGCATAACAATTTGACATATATATTCATTGTGGAATGATCACCACAATCAAACTAATTAACACACATAATGCCACCCACAGTTACCATTCGTGTGTGTGTGTGTGTGTGTGTGTGTGTGTGTGAGGGGAGGGTGAGGACACCTAAAATCTAGTCTTTTATAAATTTCAAGTAAACAATGCAGTATTATTAACTATAGTCACCATGCTGTACGTAAATCCTAGAAGTTACTCATCTTATAGTGGAAAGTTTATACTTTCTGACCAATAACTCCCCATGTTCCCTACCCTGGAATTAGTTCTGGGTCAATAGCTCTGAAGCTGGAGGCAGGGAGGAAGGCGGAGAGATGCCTTTGCAGCCCCCTCCTCAGCCACTGTGCATTAACCCAGGCCTGCTCTGCGGGACACCTTGGATGCACAGCCTCATAGTCCTGCTATATGGAAATGGATACTAAAGATATTTAGATGTGAACGGATTGATGTCCATCTCACTTACTAAAAATTGTCACTTCCACCTAGCTTCTATCTGTTATGGCACAGGACACCTGTCCACCTTGGCTAAGAATGGTCTTGGGTCTGCCCAAATCCCCAGTGCTGAATTCCAGAGGAAGAATGGATCATTCTACCAGGGTAAATAGCACTTTTTCATTCACTCAGCAGTGCCCATCACAAGCTTTCTGAACACCAAGTGTGTGTGAAAGACAGAGAGGTACCAGCAAAAGAGCAAAGAGCAAGGCTGGCAAAGGTCCTGCCCCTCCCCCACCTTTAAAAAATAATAGCATTTACTTCATCTATTCTTTTCATTTTGAAAATAATATCAAGTAGGTAGTAAAAGACTTTTTTTGTGCTACAGAAAGTTACTGAACAGCTAACTTTGGCATGTAGTATTCAGTTGTATGGCCTTAGAAAAAACCTGGATTTTGGAATGCAAACCAAGTGTTGGATTAGTCATTTTTATGGTATTCCCCATTAACTCAGGCCTCTAATAAAGTGGTAATGATTGCACCTTCATTTCTGTGTGCTTTATTATTTTATTTTTCTGCTCTTCTTTTCTCCCTTCTGATTTGCATCCCTACTTAGGACATAGAGTGTGAACCAGATCTCAGTTTCTTGTCCTATGCTATTTTTGTGCAGAAAGCTAAGAAAGCAAAGCAGTAGTAAGAGTGTGAGGAAATGTCAGAGACAGCTACATTTATGTAGCTTCCTTACATGAGGCAAGCTTGCAAGTGAAGTATTCTCCCAGCAAAACACCAAAACATTACAAATATTCTAGACTATATCTCTTTCAAACAAATGCCTTTGATAGCCTTACCAGTTACAAAACGTTAGATGTGCATTTAAAGATGGGCTTATAAGATTCCCCTCTAAAATGATGTAATTTTTTTGCCATTGTGGAGTGAGCACTCTATTCAGAGAGAGAAAATCCATCTGAGGACAGGTTGTGCTTGTATTGTGGAATGTTAAAGGGATTACAGTGACAGTGGGAATGGCCTGTTTCATTTGGAGCCCCTGGGAAGCCTCCCAGTGGAGATGACTTTGAACTGAGACCCCTGGGGTGAGAAGCCTCCTTTGTACCATGTGTCTGGGGGCAGCATTAGGAAGGCAAAGGACTGAGCAAGGGGTAGGCTGGCTTGTCAGGGAGAGGAGAGAAGGTCAAGGAGGCTGCTGCATGCTGGGGAGAGGACAGTGAGTGGTGGGAGTGAGCCTGTGTGGATGGGAGCTAAATTAGGTGATGGTTATACCTCTGGGCTCTGATTGGCTGATATACCTGCCTATATTCTAGTTAAGTCATCTTCTGTTTATTATCTGGGTGGCCATGGGTGAGATGCTTAAACTGTGAGCTCTAGTCTACTTATCTCTAAAGTGGGAATATCACCATGACCTTATAATGGGGCTGATGACAGAAGTCCAAAAAGGTCCAAGTATAGCACCTAGCATTAGCTTAACATGAAGTACATATGCTATCATCAAATCATTAGAGCTATGGTGATTCATAATAAACATGGTGACATCACTGCCATGTTCCCATATTTCTCTCCAACCAGGCAAAATGTTATATAGAGCAGAGATCTACAGGGTTCTGGCGGCCTTCTTAAATCCCCAGCGTTTGTCAGAACTTTCACGCTTCATATAGAGATGTGAAAAGACTAAAGGAGGTCACGGACTAATGGGAAAAGTAGGCAAAAATGTCGACAATTTTAATAAAATGTGACGAGAGGTGTGCCACATGCTGGAGGGTACCAGGGATGGTCCTTGGAATAGGCTGAAAAGCAGAGAGCATTGATTTTTCCATGGCTCCCATGTTCAAAGTCCCAGGAAGACATGTGTGCCATTGGTATTCACAGAAACTTGCTGTAAAATATGATCAGGCGGAATACAAAGGCCAGAGATGAGGATGTGATAGGAGAGGAGTAAGGGTTAAGTGATCACCCACCTGTGGAACCAGAATGTGGAGGAGAAATGTCTAAAGACAGTCTCATTCACCTTTGCCCATATTAGGGTTGAGTTCCGTGGAATAATAAATTTCCTTTTTACTTAATCCTATCGGAATTTGACTTTTTGTCAAATACCACCTAAAGCATCCTTTCCAATTCCAGGGTAAATACAAGGCTTTCAGAGCACAACCACAAGTACCTAAGACCCAAATTTATGTGACCCACTCAGGAACTCAGAGGCCTTGGCCAGCACTCTAAGGAATCATCAACTAGCTAATCCAATTTTCAAAAATTAATTACACAGAATAATCTGTCAAATAGATAGGCACGGTGTATGATTCCTCCTTTCTGACATTTAAAAATTGCAGCGCGTATCTCTCTCCTGGATTACTGCAATTTGTCAATGATCTCTAGAGCCTCAAGTCTTGCCCACCTGTCGCCCCCCCATCCCTGCTTTCACACTTAAGCCACATGAATTTTTAATTTGCAAATCAGGCCATACATCTCTTCCACTCTCCCAAATTATCTCAGGAGGATGTACACAGCTCTTCTCTTTGGTTATAAGGCACACTCTAGTCTGTGCCCTTGCTGCTCTCCAGCCTCATCTCTCATTAACATTCTCCAGCGACATCATTCTCCTCAGTCCTCCCAGTCACAGTGGAATCATTTTCCAGTTTCTAGAACATACCAGGCTTTCATTTACAGGTCTTCAAACACTGCACCAACCATGATAAGCTTCCTACGTGGAGCTCTCCTTCTTCCCTCATTCCCTCCTTCACCTGCCTTTCACTTAGTCCTTATGTTATTCCTTTATGTCACTTCCTCTGGGGAATTTGGACTAATAGCCCTTTCCTTGGTTGCTTGAAAACCATACCTTTTCCTGACTATATAACAAAGATTTTAGTTGACCACTCAACTCATGTCCTCTCTTCCAGGGAGCACAGTTAGCTTAAACTTCTCATTCTCCTTCTTAGCCATGTAGTATTCTGTAATGGAGTTCTAGCCAATGGATGAAGTGGTAAGCATTAGGAATATACAGAAACAAAACATGGACCTTGTCACCATCTTCAATTCTCAGAAAGAAAGATGGCCCATTAGCAAGGGGTCAAACAGAAATCGCTCAGGTAAAATGTATACCATAAGGAAATATGCTGTGTAATGGCTTACATATAAGTCAACATGGTGGAAGAGGGAGGCAGCCCTTAGCTGAAATGGTGGAGAAACCACTTCTGGAAAGATGTCAAGTGTTCTGATAGTTCAATGATGGGATGGGAGATCCATGTGTATTCCTAGGGAAATGTGTTCTCAACTATGACTACGTGTTAACTCCAATATATGAGGAGCCTGAAAATATATATGCTTAGTTCATTTCCATAGGAATTCTGATTTAATCAGTACACGTTGAGTCCCAAGCATTTTACATGTCATTCTTCATTTGATTCTAATGTGTGACTAAAACTTATGATGCGCAGATCTAGGGCACCAGCCTTCCTAACAGAAACAAGCCAGAGGTCAGAGGGCAGCAAGGCAAAGTCACAGTCGGTTAAAAGAAGGAATCTGAGTTTTACACTAATTGTTGGGGGAAGTCTTTATAGCAGTATCTCGGGTAATAGGTCCTGATTCACACTTTAAAAATACCCTGTCTATGGAAACAGTTGGGAGGAAGAAAGAGAAGCCGTTATTGTTGGAGGGCATCCAGGAGAGGGCATGGTAGTGAGGAAGGGAAGACACTAAGAAAATTGAATTCCAGACCTAATCTGGGCATAGAGTCATGGCTGGTATGATGAAAGAAAAAACGAGAGTGACTTTCAGGATTTAGGGTCTGGGCAGCAGGAAAGATGGTAGAACACTGGCAGATGGAAGAAACTGGCAGGACCAAGGGTGGGAAGGTGGAAAGTAAAGGAACGGTTCTATTTTGGGCACATTATGTTTGAGATCCAGCAGATAATCAAAGAAGTCATGGGAGTTGTGAGGGTGACAAAGAAGTGAGACATTTACTATGGCAAATGAAGCTGACCCATTGACTAAAAGAACTTCAAGTCATCAGCCACTGGCAAGACATAGATCTTTGGTGACTTTGGTAAGAGCTGTTTAGGTGGCATATGGAATGAATGTATGTTGAATAAGTGAGGAATAAGGGGTACAGATGACTCTGGAGTTTTAATGTTAGAAAGGGCAGAGAAATGGGCTCTAGCTGAAGGGCATTGTGGGAAGTCTTTTACCATTGTGTATGAAGTGGGTCATGAATCAATGAATGAATCTATAAATGATGGATGGATGAATAAATGAATCAACTGTTCAAGCCTCAGGTTCAAGCACAAGGTTAACTGCTTGATGGTGTGCCCACTTTGCAAAAAAAAAAAAAACACAAAACGAAAAACAACAACAACAACAACAAAAAGCCCCAACAACCCTCTGGCCTTGTAGGCTCCACATAATGAATTGTTTGGCATTGGCTTATCAAAGAAATGGTTCATTTCTCAAATGTCCTCACAGAAAAACAGCCATAAATTTCCCTTTCAGGACTGGGGATATTTCCAGGTGTTTCCTGGATGATCCAGGTGGACTTAGGAAACTGCTTCCCAGGGAGGCTTGGTACTTTCCTTGCCCAGAACACTAGGTCCTGAGAAATCCTGTAGCTATCAGGCCTGATGCCCCAGTGTTAAGTCTATCAACACAAATAGTGTCACTGAGATGGCTTTCTAAAGAAAATCAAAGCTCAGTTTTCTCGTATGCCTGCTTTCATATTTTCATTCTAATATGCCTACCTTAATTTTTCCCATGATTCTCTTTTTTTCTTAAAAGGAAAGAAAAAAGAAACCCAAGAAATAAAAACATGCAAAACCCTTCTATTTTATTTCTTGAATTAGCCCAAAGCAAATAACATCAAATCAGGTGCTGTATCCTTCAATCTGTTATTTTCGTGTGGTATGAGCTCCTTACTTCCCTGTGCCTGAAGAATGTTCTTTGAAGGCAGCTACATCAATAAACCACTCTGACGAAGTTTCACATGTCTAAAGTAATGAATAACAATTAGGGGCATTTAGAAAGTAATATTTTTTCCTGCAATTTGCAAACTGATTTATGAATTTGGGGATCCTCCAATTTCATCAAATAAGTGGTTTCTTCTGTTTGGTTCTTTTGCCTATCTGAGCAAAGCCCCTGAAGGCTGGCAGGCTTGTGGACCTTCCTTGCCAGTTTATTGATTTTGATAGAAAAGGAAATTTGACACTTAACAAAATGTGAGCAAGTGAATGAATAGTTCAGATTCGTTTTCACCTAGATAATTACTACGTGGAGATAATTTCTTGAGCAGTTTGGACATCTCATCACCTAAGCCCAGTTCTCGTGAGTATTTTCTAAGAAGTTTGGTCAAAATTTTTAATTAGTATACCTTGAAAACTTAGAAAAGAAGGTATAGAATGTATTTTCTTATTACTAGAAAGCAGGAGATGATGGGGAAATAGTTGGATAGATAATAGATGAGTACATATATACATACATAGAAATATACATAGATACATTGATGGTTGAGTGGATAGACGGATGGATAGCTAGCTAGATACAGAGATACATATATAGATACATCAATGGATGAGTGGAAAGGCAGATAGATGATAGATCAATCAGCAGATAGTTAGATAGATAGCACATTGAAAGAAAACATCACATTTTTGGATCTATGATTTCTAGAAAGAAATTGACTTTGCATCAAAGTTCTCTTCCTTTTCTCCCTGTTTCCCATCATCAGTAAATGATCTCCCTTTGTAGTACATCTTCTTAGATTTTGCTACATCTCATGGCAACACCTGAATAGGAAGCAGCATGCACCCTCCTTCCAAACTAAGTACTTTAGGAAGAGTTAAAGATTTAGTCATATTTGGCTAAAATATGACATGGCATTTCCATCACTTAGTCAAACACCACCTCTGGAGAAATTCCTTGATTAACCTGGACTTAGTCAATTCATCCGACAAAAATTGTTAAACACTTCGATGTTCTAAGTACTGAAATGGGCCCCAAAATGTAGAAATGAACAAGAGACTTTCCCACTCTGTAGAATTCTCAACTTTAGACACTAGAATGATAGAATAACTGAGAATAAATGAAATAAACTAAAATTAGATGGCTGACTCTTTACTTCTCACTTCTTATTCTCATGGCAGAGAGGTAAAGTTGTTTAGGATCCTTTTAAGTAAACACAGAGAATTATTTTTACTTTGGTCTAGAGGTTTATTACCTGATGTATCTATATATTGCTTCTTAATTGGCTTGAATCTTGAATCAATGATGTTAAACTACAGAGCCGCATGACATCTTAAGCATTTTATGGAGAATAGCAACTGCCAAGCAGCAAATTCCAGATTTGAGCTAGTCACTTGCTCTTCTATTAATTGAGCTCTCACCTGAAGTCACTGTTCTATGTATGATACGCATCCATGAAGGTAACAGAGCTGACCTTCACACACAGGGAAGACCCTTGCTACATGATGTCCAATACCTCTGAGGATGGCTGGACTATTTTCTCACAGGGAAGTGAAATCTTTCATCATCCCAAAGTCAATCATGTTCTTTAGAATTCTTTACCTCTACATTGGTTACCTGGGTTAACCCTTATGAAATCATGGTGTCTACTTCCATTCTTATAACTTGAGCATTTTCAAGTCTTTATCTCTAGCTCCATCTTTGGCCTGCTGTGTAGATTGTGATATTAGGGTATATGCCCTCAACGACTCCATCTGGGGGTTCTGACAGTATTAAAAATTAATAAGCACCTAAAGTAGCTGGTCTGGCAGGTGATTGGGTGGACCTGGGATCTGTCTTTCTGGAGAGAGTGGTTTATAGTCATGGTCCCATATAAAAACTCCTGAATTCCATTAGTGTGGGGTAAGGCTGGTCTCTACTTCTTTATATATTTTCTAGAGGGTTCTAACACAGTGGATCTCAGCCAGGCATATTTTAAATACCCCAGTGTTCAGCTACACCCCACAGTGCAGTCAGAATTCCTGGTAGTTGGAAGGAACACCAGCAATTTTTAAACTGCCAATGATTTCAATGTATAGCCAAACAGAGAATAGTGTCTGACACGGCTCTGTAAGCTTAGTGAGTGGTTTAACCTCTCTAAGCCTCATTTTACTAATCTCTAAATTGGGGATAATCACCAAGCCTGTCTCAGAGAGTGTTGTGAGGATTATATGAGATAAATCATATGAAGTATTTCATAGTGTTGAGTACATAATAAATACTTGATAAATAAAAGTATCATTGTCTTAGCTTGACTGTCATAGCAAAGTACCATAGGCTGAATAGCTTAATAACACATCTATTTTCTCATTGTTTTGAAGCTGGAAGTCTGAGGGCTCTCTTCCTAGCCTTATAGCTTCTTGGGTGTTTATATGGTTGGTGGAGGGGAGATTTGTGGGGGGGGGAGAGAGAGAGAGAGAGAGAGAGAGAGAGAGAGAGAGAGAGAGATTGATTTCTAGATTGGCACTCAACCATTATGAGCTTACTTAACCTTAGAATCCATCTAAAGGTCCTATCTCCAGATACAGTCACATTGGGAGTTAAGACTTCAACATACAAATTTTGGGAGAACACAAATTAGTCCATAGCAATTATCATTATTATCCATTTTCAAAATTCTACTTTGATGGTGACTAACTTGATTTGCCTGACACGTTCCTTGTTTGGCCTTTAAACTCTCACATCCCAGAATCCATTCTAAATATCCAAATTAGAATCCTGAGCTAGCTGGAATTCTTCCCTAAATCTACCTTCTACATTTGATCAATCATCAAACCCAAGCAGTTCTAACTTAAAAATAATCCTAGTTTTGCTTTCATAGCTTGGTTTTAACTGTTTCCTCTATTGACTATTTCCTCATTATCTACCATCTGTACCATTGTTGGATCCTCTAAATTAGGTCCCCTTCATTATAACTTGAGCATGAGTCAGATGACTCGTTCAAACACAGATTGCTGCTTCTCTGCCTCCCTGCAGTTTTCTGATAGGTCAGGTCAGGGATGGCATTACCTATTTCTAATAGGTAATGCAATGTTTATGGGCCCTGAAATTTTAGGCTCAGAACTGAGTGTCTGGGTGTGGTTTTCACATCCAGAGTCATTTGGGAGATGGAGCCCACTGGAGATTCCAGAAGCCTGTGGGTCACACAGCAATGATACATTCCCATCCAGGTCCTTTTGTGGACTATAGATTTCTGCATCAGCAGGAAAGCCCTGGCACCAGACAAGCTCATTGTCAAGTGACCTGCTCAGCTGTGAGCTCTTTGTATCCCATCCTAGCTCCCATCCACAGCAGTTACTCCTAATACAAAATGCAGAGTCAGTGACTCTGGACAGATGATCTGGATTGGGATGTCCCTGACTTGTGATTTGGGCTGTGACATCATCCATCATGCTCAAGACCTTAGCACCACATCTACACCAGTCCAAGAGGAGTGAATGTCTCCAAATAACTAGGAATGTGTTCCTCCTAAAAATTTCTACCTGGTATAAATTCATCTGTTAATATGTTCATTCGGGCTGGATCAAGTCTGGATTTTCTTTATTCATTTGTTTATTGGTTTGTTCATCAGATGGTTGGTTTATTTAGGAAGCATTTACTGTACCTGCTCTGTGTCAGGTACCCAAGATACTGTGATGAGGCGATCCAGAACCTGTTCAAATCCTGTAAGGTTTAGATTAAAGTCTGGGGAAGTTCTCTGATATCTGATATTTGAGCAGAAACTGTCCTTTTTCTTATTCTCCTACATAAGAGGCAGAACAATTGCTCTTCTGTTCATGGGCTCAGCATAAACAATTTGATGAACCCCTTAGTTTTCATCTTCTGCTATAGTCTTGTGGATACTCTCCCTCCTGTGCACGTATCCTTCACAGAACATATTAATCATTGTTTATTCAGCCAAACTGCTGTCAGCTCATGGTATTAGTTACTGCTGCTGCATGACAAATTGCCCCAATACTGCTCAGCTTAGAACAGCCTCACTGTAATTTCAGCTTTTTTGGACTAAGAATTCGGGTAGAACTTAGCTGAATCTTCTCCTCATACCCAGGTATGAGCTGAGTGTCTGCAGTCTCATCTGAAGGTTTGATTAGGGAAGGGCCTTAGCTTCTCAGTGTTATGGGCAGCATTCATTTCCTCATGGGCACGGGACAGGGGACATCAGCTCTCCTCTGACTATGGACTTAGGTTGGTTACCTTCTACTCTTTGTCTTATGGACTTCTCCCACATGAAGTTTGCTTTATCCATGTGTTGTGAGGTAAGAAGACAATAGAGTCTGTTAGCAACATGGAAGTCACAGTCATTTATAATCTGATCACAAGAATGACATCCCATCACCTCTACCTTACTTTTTTTGGTTTGAAGCAAGTCACTAACTCAAGGGAGTATTTGGAAAAATGTGAGTGTAAATGTGACCTGAAGGTATTAAAATCTTAAATCAGTAGAGTTTGAGTGAAGCACATTATCTTCTATAAGGTAATGGGCCTTATCCAATCAGCTGAAGATCCTAAGAAAAATAAAAAAAGACTCAGGTCCCCCAAGGAAGAGACAATTCTTTCTTCCTCCAAGCTAGATTCAGATCCAGCCACAGAATTAACTTTTCTCTATGCCTCAAGCCTTCTGGCCTATTCTGCAGATTCAGACTTGCCAACCCACACAACTTCATGAGCCAATTCCTCAAAATAAATCTCTTTCTCTCTCTCTCTCTCTCTCTCTCTCACACACATCTGTTTTTATAGGGAACCCTGCTTAATACAAGGGCCTACCCCTGTTGAATCATTTAGTTGCTTATATGACATTTGTTTTTCCCACAATTCTCTATTTTCTATGACCTGCTACTGCACCTCTCTTTTTCTCTGCTGTATTTCCTCTGGCCAGTAGTGTATATGATACAAAACACATATTTTTATTTTTTATTTTATTTTATTTATTTTTTTAATTTTTATTTCTTTTATTCATATGTGCATACAATGTTTGGGTCATTTCTCCCCCTTTTCCCCTCTGCCCCCTTCCTTTCCCCTCCCACCCCCTCCCTCTCCCCCCCTACCCCCTCGCTACCAGGCAGAAACTATTTTGCCCTATCTCTAATTTTGTTGAAGAGAAAGTATAAGCAATAATAGGAAGGACCAAGGGTTTTTACTAGTTGAGATAAGGATAGCTATACAGGGCATTGACTCACATTGATTTCCTATGCATGTGTGTTACCTTCTAAATCAATTCTTCTCGAACTAACCTTTTCTCTAGTTCCTGGTTCCCTTCTCCTATTGGCTTCTGTCACTTTAAAGTATCTGTATTAGTTTCTCTGCATTGAGGGCAACAAATGCTATCTAGTTTTTTGGGTGTCTTACCTATCCTCACCCCTCCCTTGTGTGTTCTTGCTTTATCATGTGATCAAAGTCCAATCCCCTTGTGTTTGCCCTGGATCTAATGTCCGCATATGAGGGAGAACATATGATTTTTGGTCTTTTGGGCCAGGCTAACCTCACTCAGAATTATGTTCTCCAGTACAAAACACATACTTGATAAACGTTTGTAGAATTAACATATATATATGGTGATAACCTACAACAGTCACTAAATATTTGAAACTCTGCTAACAGGCATCTACTTTCCACCAGTTAATTGTATTATAAGTAATGTCTTATATCATTTAGTCACATATATAGGTATAGTGATAGAATCTTCTAGAATTCTGGAAGAAATGAAATTAATAAGCCTAGCCATCATATGCAATTGGTTACCCCGTGTAAAAGATGGCACACTTCTGAAAAATAGGTATTCCATTATATTAGACATTAGTCCATATCATTTTTTGAAAACCCATGGTTGGACAGTAGAGTCTCCTTATATTAAATGGACTTAAAGTTTCCTTTCTAAAAGAAGAACATATAAAATCAGCTATAATTAGCATGAAGGATACAATTTTGGTGAGAGCTGGCTCGCTGACATGGTGGCTCCCAAGCTGTCCTGATGAATCAGCACACTGCTGGGTGACTCAGCACATCTCTTCTGATGAACACAGATTTCCACTTTCTAAGTAAAACCCTTTCTCAATTGCTGTTTTCTCAAAGCTTTTATTTCCATAATGGATAATAGCGCCCCCAAAAGAGAGTACAAACCCCAGAAATATTTATCTCTCATTATATTTTAGCACTGGTATGTGAAATTTTTAGCACCCAGACCCCCTGTAGGTGTTAAGGCATGGGGCTGAGTCTCTAGAACTCAGAAATGACACCGAAATCAGGGTTATTGGTGGCTTACTTAGAGTGATAACATCAATTGGTGAACACTTCCCAGGATTCATCCCCACTGATAAGAACTTATCAGTGCGCATATTGACTGCAGATTTATCTGGACCATCCGTGGCCCTGGAAACTAATGATTTGGGGCTGTGTCTCCACCAAAGCTGAAAGACTAAGAAGAACCATGTGGCTAAGGAGGACCCTCAAGCTGATAATATCTTGTGTTCAGGCCAGTATCGCAAAATGTTTTGTAGGGTAATTTCTGGGCTACTGGCCTGGGCAGAATGTGCAGAGACTGCATGTCCCACATTCAAAAAAAGTGACCTCTTAGTCCAGAGATTCACATGGTTCATATGGTTGCAGAATTCCATGGAGGATGGGACCCACAGCTTCCATGCCAAAGAGCAAAAAATGGAAACAGTTAGCCTTGTGAGCTGCCCAAAAGTCTTGATATGGCCTGAGAAAGTTTTGAGGGCAGATAGCTGCTAAACAGGGAGGCTCTAACTAGAACCTTCTGCAAGAGCTGTTTCAATGCTCCATGTAAACTAAGCTAAATAGACAAGGGCATGTATGACTGAGTGAGGCACTGCGCAGATGAGGTCAGAGAGAATGGGCGCTTACGAGTGAATTATAATGTCTGAGAAAGATTTCGGCTTGGCAAAGCACTATGAGGCCTTGATGGGGAAATGTAAGTCTAGCATAGAGGGGACACAACTGTAGACATCCAGGCATAAGTTGGAATTTCTGGTATAGGTTCAAAGTAAGAAAACATGGGATGTGTAAAGACTGTTACTAATACTTAATTTATTATTAATCAATTTATTGAGAGCACAACTTATTAAGAAACAATTACAGGGTTAGGAATACACACACACACACACACACACACACACACACACACACATCTAAACCTGAAAGATGCCAATCAAATCAGTCTTCCTATTCTAAAGGTAAGCAAATTAAATCTCAGAGAGGTTAAAAACTTTGTTAGGATTAAATGTCTAGTAAATGGTGAAACTGAGACTGAATTCAGTTATATTTGATGCTGAAGTTCAACAACATTGCTGAACAATAGAATATTCTGGAAACAGAGGTGTTTTCCTCAATGTGCTTCCACAGAAATTCCTAAATGTCATTTCTGTCAGGGACTTCAGCTTCTGTTCAAGTATTTGGGAGTGGGCATTCACTTTTTCTCAAGATGTACAATTAACTGTGGGCAGGAGGAGATATTTAGAAGCTCTTGTTTTTTGCATATATGTATGTCTCCTCTCTCATACATATCCTGGGAGCTTTTTAAAAATTGCATATGTTCACGCCTTCAGGAGTCCAGATAACTGTTTCACAAAACGGTTATCCCCCCAAAGGGGTTTTGAGGTACATTCCTATTTCAGAACTTCCTTGTACCAGCAGGCTGGTAAACTGTGGCCATTGGTCAGCAACCAAGTCTTTTTCAAATCTGTTCTCTCTTTTTTCAAATCTGTTTTTGTAAATAAAGTTTTATTGGAGCACAGCCATGCCAACTTACTTATGTATTATCTATGGTTTCTTTCTAGTTACAGTGGGCGAGTTGAGTAGTCCTGACAGACACTGTCTGGCCCACAAAACCAAAACTATTTACTCTCTGGACCTTTACAGAGCACAATTTGTTGTCTTCTGTTCTAAAACATGAGTGCTCACAAAACAACACAACAGCTGGAGCCAGTGTTGAAATGTAGATTTGGAGGTCCCACAGCAACCTATTGAGAAAAGCTGGGTGGGAGGTAGGGAACTTTCCATACATTTGGAATAGCACAAAACGGCTCTCAGGAGGAAAGATCATGGCTTATCCATTTGACAGAAAGGTGTCAGCAATGGAACAAGCAGGGAGGATAAGAACAGGATAGAGGAGGTGTTCAGGACACATCACACAGCATCTGGCAGGCTTTGGAAGATGTCTGGATTCCATCCTGTCTACTGAAGCGAATGAAGGGTCTGAAGGAAGAGATGGACTATGAGAATGTTCATGGTGTGAAAAGATTCCACCAGCTGCTCTAGGAAGAGCAGTTTGGGGGAGGGGCAGGAAAGGACACAGGATAAGTGGAAACCTATCTGTCACCTAGTTGAATAGGGCTACCTTGAGCCATATGTCCTGGCAAGAAATTCAACTGGAATTGGTGGAAGGAATGAAGAAATGTGAGTTCTGGGCAGCCAGGAAATTCTTTCCAGAAGAAAGTGGACTTGAGAAGAGCCTTAAAAGATGGTTGGAAATGTGGATGCCCAAGAAAATTCAAGTGGTTTCTTTCTCCCTTACTACATTCCAATTTGGAAAATGCTCTAAAAGAAACATACTAAGTAGGCAATAATTCTTTGTCAAAACTCTTGAATTGGTATTTCCCTTTCTTGGCAAAACAGTCAACATCGTATCAAAGTTACACTCGTGCATAGCTCAGCATTCTTTCTCTGCCCATTGAATTTTGCTTTAGGAGTGCACCATTTTGAGTGTTTCCTATTAATCCATTTCCAATAACAATCACAATTGGAATGTTTATTTTGGAAGATAACATTTATAGTTCTTCTGCTTGCCTAATATTTGTTATTCTTTATTTAAAACCTATTACTAGGAAATGCCTGCCTGAAACTTTTGAACATTTTGTTTTATTCTAAAGCATGTTACACTTCATATTATGGACCACAATGCATACATATAGGAGATAGGAATACACACAAGAAGAGATTTATTTCTGATTAAAATTAATAGGAATATGATCAATTTCATATGAATTATAAATTATATATGAAATAAATAATTATAATTATAATAAATTATAACAGTAAGTGCAATCACCAATTCTTTCAGGGATGAGTTCTTTGTGATGCCATTATGAAGACATTTATGACTAAAGAAAAAGTTGGTCTATCAGTGACCCTTATTTTTCTGTTCTTTTCCTCTTTGTCTAGGATAAGCAAATTAAATTAAATGGTTTGATCACATATTTTAAGTGAGTTGCCAAGTCTGTGACATCATAGAGGCCCCATGAACCATGTGTTTCAAGGTGAATGACAGACCTCTTACTGGGAACTTTATAGAGGTCCCATGTTAGTAAAGTCTAGGGAAGCCTCAGCTTTCACCATATAGAACCCAAGAATATTTCTGCTCAGGAGGAAGAGTGATTAAAAAGTAGGGACACAGGATGAGGACGGTTCATAGATGCTACTGAATTGGCTTGGCTCTGGGGGTTCCTGTGAAACTCCATGCTCCCTGCTTTGGAATGGGGTGGAGGCTGCTCAGAACCCCTCTTGGCAGCCATGGTGAGAAAGGAAAAGAAGGTTGAGGAAGGCCACATGGGAAGGTACTCATTCTGTGTGAGAACATGGTAACTGGAAACAGCTTTTGTCCTGGCCAAAGGATGCACCAAAAGACATTGGGCAAGTGTCATAATTATGACCAGGAAACATCTGGCTGTATCAGGAAATGGATGAAATTTAGATCATAGGCACATCTGTGTGGACAGTAGGGTGGGATCCAAGAATATGAAGATATTTCAACTTTGGTGGTAGGATATATAATTAAAAATAAGGAAAGAAAAATGTCTAATTCCAGGGTTCTTTTAGAAACGCTGTCTCATTTTTTAATTTAATTTTTACTTTGATAGTGTTTGCATCAGGTATACTATGAATGCTGAGATAGAAGACTCTGGAGAATAAATTTCCAGGAAAAGGCCAAAGAAAAAGTCAACTAAAGTCTTCTGGAAGAGATATCTCAAACTTACTTTCCCTGCAAAACTATTATCAGGGCCCACTTGGGAAATGGCAGATTAGATGCTTAATTAACATATGGCTTTGCTGTTATACTTGATGGCCCTTTTCCAGTAGGAAAGAAAACATCTTCTTCAAAATATTTAAAGATTGCTGAGTCAGATAAGAGACTTTAAAAAAGGATTAAAGAATTTAAAGTCTGAGAAGCAAAATGGAGATTAGGTATGGGTAATTTGGTTGCTTTCAAAACACAGGAAGTAGAGAGAGACATCAGAGGCAATTTAATAAGTTAGGAGCCAGAAGCCCCCAATTGCAGGGGAGGGGTTGGTTTCTGCCACTAATATGATTTGTTCCTGGCTGCATTTCTCCCTCCTCTATTTGCCCCAGGCCCAACTCAACAGCATTAGGCGTCAAGCATTCATTTAGAGGTAGCTTAGGAGTGTGATGGAAGAGCAGCAAAAGAAGAAGGGATCTAAGATGGCAAAGAGGAAAGTTTTAAAAGCATTGAGATAGGAATGTTGGGTTAGTTTGTATCTGTTGAAGATTTCAACTTCAGAATTTGCCCATGCTTGGGGGATGAAAAGATCAAGAATGTCAACCATTAGGTGAAAACAACTCCCATCACCAGAGCCATGGAAGTGAAATGGGTCAGAAGTGAAGTGGAGAGTTCATAATCAGAAGAGCAGAGGGGAGAACGGAGATGGGACCATTTTCCTTTCTGAGCTCTGTGCAGGGATCAAGCTGGCCAGTTTCAGAGCATCCTTAGAAAACAACAAATCTCCACAGCAGCACCTGGGAATGGAGCCTGTTGTCTGGCAGAGTCAAACTTTCACCCAGATGGTGTCACAGGTGAAAGTATGATTCAGCCAGAAATAAAAGCACTCCTTTAAATCATGAGCTCCTGGAAACAGGGTCTTTGTTTCTAATCTAAATCTTGATAACATTTTAGTACTTAATTCACAGCCTAAATGTCTAAAAGTGCCAGGCAGAGGTCATTGCCCCTCAGCATCTGTGAGGGATTGCTTCTAGGTCAACCCCCAAGGTCAAGCCCCTTGTGTAGAATGGTGTGGTATTTGCATAAAACCTACACACCTCCCCCTGTAGTCTTTAAATCATTTCTACATTACTTTCAATGTCTAGTGCAGTGTAAATAGTTGTTCTATTGTATTGTTAAGGAAATACAGCATGAAAAAAGAAGTCTGTCCGTGTTCAATTCTCTCTGAACATTTTCACTCCACGGTTGGTTGAATCCACAGATGCAGAACCTGAAGTCATGGAAGGACTACTGCATTGCTGCACTGAGTGTTCCTGGGAGGCACTTTGCACATGGCCTAGCATATGCTTTCACAGGGACATCTATGGAGTCAACATAAATGGAAATGACCTTGACTTATTGTCACCTTCTTTCAGCATTGGATTCTTCTTTGGCAAAATGAGATTGCATATTTACCTTGAAAGACTCTTGTGAGAAGTGGGATTGTGGTGAGATCTAACTTGAATGAAACAACACATAACAAGGGCTCCCTTGGCCTCTTTTTTGTTTTTTTTTTTTTAAACTCTTCTCAGTTCTGGAAGAGTCTGCTAGAAAATTTGAAGTGATTTGATGCAGAAGCAATCTGATCTGTTTGAAAAACAAAAGCCAAATATGAAACATTGGGTGAGGTCCAAATTGTCTACCCTCAAACTCATCTGTCCCTCTTCAGGGAAGCTACATCCTGTGAGTAAGGTGGCCCAGGGGACTGGGGAGGATGCTTGGGGACAGGTTCCAAAAAGGCCAATAATTCTATCAGGGGCTTGAGGGAATACAATGGGGCCTGAGGGCATGGAGCCAACAGCCAACAGTGGGCCTCCCCCAAAACAATGGCGGCCACACTGTCTGTCACCAGGACTGCTGATTCCTGTTGCCTCTCCTCTCTGAGCCCCAGGGTCCTTCCTTTTTAAATTTTGTTTTGCTTTGTTTTTGCTGTTTGGTTGGTGAAGCAGGACACAGGGAAACCTGGTTAAGGCAACTCCCTATGAGCTGTGGGCTTTCTTTTTGGGGCATTAAAATCTTAGTCAAACCCAGTAACTGGCATCCATCCAGTCTGCGATTGTTTGGGAGACTGTGCAGCCAAATGGTTAACCACCCAGGCTTTGGAATCAGGCTGACTGGGTCAATATTTCCACTCCTCTACTGCTTAGGTGGAGTGTCCAGGCGAGTCCAGTCATGACCAGTTTCAAGGAGCCAGATGGAATATGTTTCTATAACCACATACAGCCCAGTTTCCCTATCTTCTCCTTTCCCAGAGGCAGGATTTGAGGTTTCACAGTGGGTTTGAATCCTGGCTTCTACACTTACTTGCTGAGTGACCTTGAGAAAAAAATCCCTTAATCTCTCTAGTCTCAGTTTTCTCAAAGAGAACTGATATTACCTGTTGGAGGATTAAGCAAGATAAAGTGTATCAAACACCCAGCAGGGTTTCTGTCACACAGTGAACTTTCCATATAGAAGAGCTATTGCCATTGTTTTCTTTGCATGAACTTCATCATTCCCCCTCCTCCACCCGCTAATACCCAAGGCTTGGTTATTTCCACCAGAGCTTTGCTCAGAACCTAATTTTTGACTGAAGTCTTCCACGATCACTTATAAAACATTGGATTTCACCCTTGCCCCGGGATTATCACACACCTTCCTCTGTTTTATTTTTCTCTATGCTTTTTTATAATCTTAAGGCTAATTTATCGATAGCTATCATCCTTTTTGTCTGTTCATCCATCCATCCACCCATTCATCCATCCATCCATCCATCCACCTACACATCCATCCATCCATCCATCCATCCATCCATCCATTTCCATTCATCTTGCTGGTTAGCCATTCATTTATCCATTATTCATCCAGCTGGTATTGCTCTATTCTCTCTGTAGACTGAAAGAAGAGAGGCATTTTCATCTACTGTATCGGTAGCACTTAGAACAGTGCCTAGCACTTAGTAGATACTCAGAAGTATTGAATGGCATAATGCATATTGTTATTATTCTTTAAGTTGGGACGTTGTGGTATAAGACTTAGTTCAGAGTCATTAAATTCACACACTAACCTGAGAGCTAGCTGTCATAACCTCTACCTGTTACACACATGTTCTTGGTAAAATTCTGTATCTTTTCTGCATTGAGGTGGTGGAAGAGTTAATGTGCCACCTTCAGGACCACAGTACTGAGGTACTCATTTATCCAGTGGCAGGAGCATTGCCTGTTTGGGAATTGCCCTTGCTTGACTGAGGAGAAAGTCCAAGGTCATGCCTTCATTCCAAGGGCAGCTGACTTCTAATGACTGGCTAATGCAAAGGTATAAAGGTCTGACCCAATTGTTCCCATTCAGGACAATGCTGATGGGCAATCCCAGATCTCCAAGTGATTGACTGAAGCCCCTGCTGCTGCATGGAGGACTTCCTTCTCCCTTTGCCTAGTCTGCTTCATTCACTTGCATACAGGTGTTGATCCTGAGAACGTTGCAAGTAAAGCCTCTGTATGCAAATCTCTATCTCAGAATTGGCTTCCCCATCTGCTGCAGTGACTCTTTCACCTTTGATTTGTGGAAACTTCTTATTCATTGTATATGCAAATGCCCACATTTCACAGCACCTAGAAGCCCCATCTTATGATCTTTTAAAGACAATTCTTCTTTCCAATGTGATACATGCAATGCTTCATGAGATTATCTTGCTCACCCCAGGAATAAATGCCTGGTGCCTGTTGTGTGCTTAGCACTGAGATGGACTCCCTGAGTTGAAAAGTCAGCTCTTTCTCCGGCTTCTCCATAGCAATCAACATTTTGCAGGGACTAGAGGGTTACATTCCCTTCCTTGAGTTAGCAAGAGGTACTGGGTAACACTCATGCAAGCTTTCAAAGTATGTTTTCATACAACAAAATTGTCTATTCCATATTCCTTCTTATAAATCTTTCTTCATATCAATTTAGGAGAAAGATTCTGTCTAAATATATGCATCATTTAACTTAAAAAATAAGTTATTCTATGCATATTTACTGTTCTTTTGCCCAATGTTTCTTAGATATTTGTCCATGTCACTCATACAGGCCTCCCTTATTCTCTTGTTAATCTAGATAGTAAGGCTATGCAATTTTTGTTCATTCATCAATTCATTTTATCATCCAACAAGTGTCTATCAAACTTAGACTGCCTTCTCAGCTCTGAACAAGACTAAGGGTGTTTGTATCTTCAAAGAAATAAGATTGTAGTGGGCAAATCAGAAAAGAAACCATGATGCAAACAGAAGAATGAACTCTTTTCAGAGAGGAAGAGATACGAAAAAAAAAATCAGAATAATGGGTACTGTGGAGAAGAGGCTAAATGAAACTACAAACATTACCTAATAAGAACAATGACAATGACAAACCCTAACTGGTCACAGAAAGTCTCTTTTAGGAGGTGACATTAAAGTTGAGTAGAGAGAAATGGAGTAGGCAATGATAATGAACATTCTGAACAGAGAGTAGAGCCAGTGCCCGGGATCTGATCCTATAGGTCCTGTGGCTTTTTGCGATGAACAGATGAAGACCAGCGTGCGTGGTCACAGGATAGCACGCTGCAGTTTGGATATTGTAGGAATGCGTCTTCTAAGGATTTACATGTTGTTGGCTTGGTCCTTGTTGTGGTAATGTTGGGAGGTGATGTGGACCTTTAAGAGGTGGGAGCCTAGTGAGAGGTCATTAGGTCATTGAGGGGATTAAGTCAGTTTTCTTAAAAGTGAGTTGTTACAGAGTGATCCCCAACCAGAATCACTCTCTGGCTTACTATTTTGAAATGTGGTCTCTTCTACATACATTGCCATCTATCATGAGAAAGACTCCACAAAAGACTATACAATGCCATTTTGACTTTCAGTACCTAAAACCCTGCACTAAATGAACCTATTATTTTGTAAATTTAGCCTGTCTCGGTCATTTCATTATAGTAGTGCAAAATGGAGAAATATAGAGCATGTATCTATTTACTGAAGGGGTTGGTTTAATTACCTCCTAGTCTGTGACAGAAATATCTCATGGGATTTCAAAACTGAAATAACATCTACCCTCATTGAGCTTATGACCAATAAAAGAGACAGAAACTATTTTAAAAATAATTTAATTAGCAAAAATGGATATCTGACAACAAAAATCTTAGCTTCTTGTTTGTAGGTAACAAAGCCCAGACTCTCTTCACAAACTCTCTTTCCCTCTGTGGCAGACAGTGGATAAAATAAATAGTGTCACCTGCAGGAGCTTATTGGTCTTTGAATTTATTTTAATCAAATGCTTAATTCCATTAATCACCTATACACATCATTTGTTAGATGTTATTTCTGGGAGTTCCTATTCATACCATACTGGCATCCTAAATGTAATGTTTTTCTTTCTTACTTCTCTGAGTCTATCTTTAAAAAAAAGTCTTCTCTGGGGTTGCATTGACCATGGAATTCAGCAATCCTCATTTTGCATAGCATGGTTCTCATCTGTTCAGTGCATAGGACTTTCTCTTAATTCTTATTTTAATATTTTCTCTTGGCTATAATGTTTGATCTTTTCCACTCAACGAAACCCCAGCAGCACAGCAACTAAGAGCATAGATAAATGGGACCTCATAAAGCTAAAAAGCTTCTGTTCATCAAAAGAAATGGTCTCTAAACTGAAGAGAACACCCACAGAGTGGGAGAAAATATTTGCCAGCTACACATCAAAGGACTGATAACCAGAATATATAGGGAACTTAAAAAACTAAATTCTCCCAAAACTAATGAACCAATAAAGAAATGGGCAAGTGAACTAAACAGAACTTTCTCAAAAGAAGAAATTCAAATGACCAAAAAACACATGAAAAAATGCTCACCATCTCTAGCAATAAAGGAAATGCAAATTAAAACCACACTAAGATTCCACCTCACCCCTGTTAGAATAGCCATCATTAGCCACCACCAACAGGTGTTGGTGAGGATGCGGGGAAAAAGGAACCCTCTTATACTGTTAGTGGGAATGTGAGCTAGTACAACCACTCTGGAAAAAAATTTGGAGGCTACTTAAAAATCTAAACATTGATCTACCATTTGATCCAGCAATACCACTCTTGGGGATATACCCAAAAGACTGTGACATAGGTTACTCCAGAGGCACTGCACACCCATGTTTATTGCAGCACTATTCACAATAGCCAAGTTATGGAAACAGCCAAGATGCCCCAGCACTGACGAATGGATTAAGAAAATGTGGCATCTATACACAATGGAATTCTATGCAGCCATGAAGAAGAACAACATGGTATCCACTAAACATGTTTTATCAAAGTATCTCTCTTCCACTTACCCCCAATTCCACGATATTTAGGGCCATATCTCTTGAAAGATCATCCTGTTGCATGACACTGTCCCTTGTCCAAATGGACAGTGATAAACTGACAGGATGGAAAGGGTGGGGCTTGAGAGTCAGGGTTTAAACTTTCTTATGTTGACTAGGCATGTGTCCTTGAGCAGAGTATGAATGTTATCTTAGCCTTTTCTTATTTGCAAAATGTGCCTCAGGGCTAGGAGTAGGATGAAGGGAATGAGACACTGAATCCAGGTGAAAATTTAAAGGGGTGCTGAGAAAAAAAATCGAGATAAATAATATTTTAATGCAGCCTTTATTAGAATTCAAAATTAATGCACAAAATCCACTGTGAACAAAATATGAGAACTAAGTAAAAATAGGTTCTGACAGTAGCAGAATTAGCATGACATAAGAGAACCCAGGCTATGCAAAGGTAGGGGTCCCTTTAACTTTCTCATGGGAGGCAGTGCGTCACACACTCTACCTTAGTCCCAGCCTGCATGCAACTAAGAACATCCCACAATATATCTGTCATGAAAATACATTTTGATAATCCAGATAAAGAGTCTTGCATATAACCTGTACCCACATAAGATCTTTCTCTCCTCCCCTTCCCATCTTCACCATCCTCTGCCTGCCCCAGATGATGCAAGATGGGGAGGGATCAAAGGGAGCCTTTGACTCATAGAGTATTTATCCAGGCTATGTACAACTCATCAGCTCCTCTAAGCCCTAGAACATTGGTCTAGCCAACTGACAATGTTCCTAAGTGCTTTCTTTTATATGGATCTCTCTCAGTGCAATGTTGGCAGCCCATTTATTTACTCTCGGCAACAAAACCACTGCAGCCCTCAGCGGGAACATTCTCTGGCTCCATGAGACTTATCCAGACATCGTCTAGATCTATGACTTGAAACTCTTCCCATCAACCTCCCTCCCTTGCACAACCGAGGCCTCATGCACACTCATCACCTCACATCCTGTGCCAAGTTCTTGCTTTATGTGCACAATTTCAGATCCATCGGGCTCTTGGGCAAGGGGCCTAATATGAAACCCTAAGTATTTTCTTGGCTCCAACTCCCTCCTTGGGGCTGCTGCCAACTCTGCCTTCCCCATGGTGTTCTCTGTCCTCACTACTGCAGAAGATGAGGGTTTCCTAAGCTTCGTGATCACAGGACATCCCCCAAACACCAGAATCCTGCTTACAGTTTCTCTCCCAGTGAGGTAGGTGACGTCAACCTGGAGGTCCACAAGGCTGACCAGAGGTTCAGATGGGAACATCAGGCCAGTGGGATGGCATTCCAAGGAGGGATTGATGTTTCTCAAGAACAGTGCTGGAAATGGAATTGGGGAATGCACAAGAGTGATACAAAGCTAAACCCTTTTCAATTGGAAGTTTAAAAGTCAGAATATAATAAAACCAAGAGTGAATGTTAAAACAAGAATTGGAAAGAAGGCTGTGGGCACTGGATTAACAGCTGATGAGCCTCTGTGATAAATGAGAATTAATAAAAGGGTTATTGGCCTCTTGAAAGAAGCTAATTTTCTGAAGCAGACTTGGGGAAGTAGGAAGGAGAAGGCATTATGTGGGGTGTTATTGTGGTATGAATGGAACTTCCAGAGACAACACTTTATTTTGGGGGATGCTGGGGTTTGAACTCAGGGCCTCATGCTTCTTAGACAAGTGCTTTACCAGTTGAGCCACACCCTCAGTCATTTGCTTTTAGTTTGTTTTTCAGATAGGGTTCCCCACTTTTGCCTGGGCCAACTTCAGACCATGATCCTCCTACCTCCATCTCCCAAGTAACTGGGACTGAAGGCATGAGCCCCCATGCCTGGCTTGTTTTTGAGATAAAATATTGATAACTTTTGCCTCAGCTAGCCTTCAATCTTTCATCTCCACCTCCCAAGGAGGTGAGATTACAGGCGTTCCAGAGACAACTTCTAATAAATGGTGTGTAAAGGTGATTAAGAGGAATTAAGAATGTGGTTCAAATAGATTCAAAAACCAATGAGCTCCCATGGATGACGTTCATTCATTTCTCACCTGGATCCAGGCAATTGGCAAAGTCTTTGGTTTCCCTTCTGCAACCCAAGGATCTAAAATTTGGCTATCGAGCGTTGTTTAGAGTTCTGGAAAAGGAGTATTGTCCCTCGGACAGAGGAACAGAGAAGGGATTATGAACTTTTGAGTAAGTTTTACCTGGTTTCAAATCTGTCTTTATTAGTGGGGTAACTTTATGCAAATCCCTTGAAACTGCTGAGTTCCTATGTTTTAAAATGTCAATACCTACTCCACTACTCAGGTTCTACAAAATAAACTCCATGCAAGAGTTCTGTTTTAACCTTAAAGACATGAAATTCATTGGTTCAAACAAAAACTCTAAATTGAGAACCTATAGTGACAGACACGGCTCCTGTTTTCAAGTGATTCAAACACCAATAGGGAAGACAGACAAACAAGCAAATGCTAAAGGGGGCAGAGGCAAATGTGAGTGGAATTATATACAAACTCCTGCAGAAGCTCAGGAACGTAGTCTAGGAGCTGCTTTGGATGAGATGATGCCTGTCAGAGGGGGTGCCACCAGAGTTGGGTTAGACATTTATGGTTGTCAGAGGTGCATTGAAATTTAAGGACAAGGTTATGGATTCAAATGTGTTTTCTTCCCATTGCCATCAGTGAACCAGAAACCTTCGGGTTTGCAGATCATAACATTGTTCAATCTTTCCTTCCCTATTCCTTTGTGTTGTTTGATTATTACTTTGGTTTTTCCCAACATTTCTTTCTTCCTCAAAGAAGGGTAGCTTGAAGAATCTCACATACCTCAAAGGGCATCTGCTAAGAATGAGTTGAGCTATGGAGTTTTAAGGAATACAACTTGAAGATACTTCCTCAATATCCTTTTTAGGAACATGGATGAGCCCTTTGCTGGAGACATTGCAGACAAGATTTGCTCCTCAGAGTCTTGCAGTTTGGTGACAATAGATCTGGGATGGAACTTAGCTCTTTGTGTCCCAGAAATCACTTCTCTAACCACAATGCTAGCTGATTTTGTTGTAGACACTGGTAAACAGAATATCCCAGATTCTTATATTCTACTTGGATGCATCAAGGCAGGATATGTAGACATAGTGAGGGTGATAAAAAAAGTTTATTAAAGATAAGAGAAAGGAATTTCAAAAGACAATGATGGGCCAGGTGGAAGGTAGAAACAGACAGAGAGAGCGTCTCTCTGTTACCAGGTGTTTTTGAAAGATTGCGCTAACCTGTCGGAGGGGGAAAACCTGAATAGTCCCACATCACCAATAACTGGTCTGTGGGAAGGGTTTTGGGTGGTCACTGGGATAGGGTGTAAACAATCCATGCATCTTTGTGATTGAAATGGAGGGAGAGAGGGAAGGAAGGAAGAAGAGAGAGAGAGAGAGAGAGAGAGACAGAGACAGAGACAGAGACAGAGACAGAGAGAACGTTCAATCTGAAATACAATATTAAGTCATATACATTTAAGAGTCCCAATGTTTTCAATGTCCTGGCCTGCCTTACTTCATTATGCATTTCATATTATTAGTGATTCTCAGCCTGGCTGAAAATACAGTCATCAGGACAGAGTGGAAGTGATCACATTTAAAAATTACTGACTGTTGCTATGTTGAAATATATTGGTTTTATATTTTCACTAAATTAGAGGCTTCCTGAGGCCAGGTATGCAAACAGTATCATCAGTGACCAGCACAGGGATCCATTATAGAACAGTCATTTGTACCACCGTGATCTATAGGAGCCATAGCTACCTGGAGTTTCATCTTACAAATGTTGGTTTGTGGATTTCATCTTAGACCTACTGTATCAACTAGGGTTCTCCAAAGATGTACATATAAAATGCAGATTTATTATAAAGAATTGGCTCCCATGATAATGGAGGCTGAGAAGTCACATAAAAGTAACCATCATGCCTATTGAATTAGAACTTCCAGGAGTTGTAGGACCCTGGAGTCTCCATTTTAATAGAATCCATAAGTCATTCTTAAGTTTAATGAAGAGAACAGTCTCACAGAGACTCCATGATGGAGGGTGGGGAAGCTGCCAATGAAATTGAGCACCTCTCATTTTTTTCAGAACTGTAAGAGTAGTAGTAGGAGGAGGAATCCATGGAATAAACACAGAACACAGGAGTGAGGAAGGGGCTATCCATCCAGACTTGACATGACAGTGAGTCACAAGAGAATGTAGCTGTTGTTGAGGGCTGAATCAAACCAGCCATCTTAACAGACGTGCATCAAAATATCCCAGTAAGAGGATCAGTGCCTGGCTAGCAAATCTGGATGACATTGATACTTCAGTGGGCTTTTAAATAGCCCTCAGGATTCAGCCTCTTTATCTTGTCCTTTGTGCTTGGTCTCCTGTCTAATTCAACCATAATTCCCATATTAGTCTTTATGAAGGAAATGCCTACTGTGTGGTGGTTACATTAAGTCTCCTTTGAGTAGCCATAGCGCAAGCAAGTATATTCTTATTTATTTTCAAGGATGTGCCTGTCAAAGGCTAACCTAGTTTCTCACCGTGCTAGTTACTTTTGCATCAATGTGGGCAAAATATCTGAAAACAACTTGAAGGGAGGCATTATTTATTTTGGCTCATGGTTTCTGAGGTATCAGTCCATCATGGCAGGAAGACATGGTAGAGGAGAACAATTTACACCACAGAGGCCAGGAAGGAGAGAAAAAAGGAAGAATCCAGGGCAAGATATAACTCCCAAGCAAGCACACCCCCAGTGATCTACTTCCTCCAGGTAGGGCTCACCTCCTACTTTTTACCACATCCCAACAATGCCATTGTGTCATGAATGCATCAAAAGATTAATCCATTCATTAAGTCAGATCCATCATGGAAACACCATCATAAACACACCCAGAGGTGGGCTTTACTAATCTTCCTAGGTGATTCTCAATCCAGTCAAGTTGACAATCAATACTAACCATCACACTCTGACAAGCTTGTTCCCAAGACATTCTGGGACATCGGTAACAACTGAGTATGACAGCAAACCAAGGACTCAGTTATGTGAAAGTGCTAAGGGTTTGGTTTCTCAAGTGTTATAGACTGGGTTTGAATCCCACTGCTACCATGACCTCTGCAACCTGGTACAATTATAAGAATGATAACAATAACACCAACCTCAAAGAACTATAAGATCAAGTGAAAAAGTCATCTATGTGAAGGACTGGTCTACTGCAGTGCCAATAAGTGTTAGGTTAATGTCTCTCCAGAATTATTCAGTCTGAGTCAGCCCCAGCAGGTCTTTCTTCCCATAGTTAGATAAGTCTATCTTGCTATGCCAATGTGTTGTGTCATGTCAGCGCTCAAGAGTCTCTTGCTGCTTGACTTAAGTTTGTTCATTGCTCACACGAAGTCCATTTGGGTTCTCTAGGACAACTTTCCTCTGTATAGTTACTCAGTATTCATGGTTTTGCCTTCTCAGCAGGAAGCTCTGTGGGTCATCAGAGCAAAGAAATGGGGATAGATAAAGATAGACATGAGAGAGAGAAGATGATGGTAGAGATGAATGAGAGATGGGTGAGGATGGAGACAGGGGAAGGGAAAGAGATAGGAATAGAGATAGTGATAGAGCTGGAGTGAGAGAAAGAGAGGAAGAGGGAAACTTAAGAGAATGTTCAGGGCTAGCTCTTGTTAATTTCAGCTTAGGAGTGACACCTCCCATACCTGCACAGCCTATTGTCAGGTAACAGGGCTTCCCCTAAAGGTAAGGGTGCTGAAATGGGGTGGGGAAGTGAATGGAATGGGAAATGATCACCCCTCCTTCTGCCACCCTCTCCTCCACCACCAGACCCACAGGACACCTCTGCAGCACCATGGCTTCTACCTTGAATCCCTCTACCAGATTAACCGCCAACGTCTCCACCCTCTGTTTTGAAATGCTAACAATTCCCAGGCATGTCTCCAGCTATCACACCTCTATACTTTGCCATGGTCTTCCTTCCACTCGGATGCCATCTCTCTTCCCATTCCCCTGACACACTCTTAAAGGGTCAGGCCCTAGGAGGCTCTCTTTTAGGGATGATGAGCTTTGGTGACAAAGTGCTGAAGGAGATGTACTACTTGTCACTCCCGTAGGTAGTGTCTGAGCTCAAAATCTTCATCATCCTTTGTTCTAAGCCATACTTCACGGTGACCTTAATAAAAATTTAAAGACCTTGTAACATGTTATCCTGTAGGTGTGTTAATTAGTCTTCTATATGACCTCATCTCTGCTCCTGGGATTTTTTTATGCTGTCATGTATCTTGGGGGAAAAAGTTTAGCTATTCTTTACATAACTACATAAAATTTTTGTTGATTTTGCCAGGCACAAAAAAAGGAAATATGTGCTCTAAAACATCACTAGGTACCTATGAGAGCAAAATAAGTATAGAAAAATATTTAGAGAATATTATTTCTTTTGAGCAAATACGCACACTTAAAACAAATTTTCAAAATTAATACTAACCTGCGGTCAATTTCAGTCATGTGTCATTCTGTAATTTTTGAAGATTTTGAAGTCTTTAAGGGCTATATATAAATACCACATTGAATCTACATGTAACATTGTCACCTCTGGCTTTTTACTCATGTCAGAAATCTGAAAGAGCCTAACAGTCTCCTTGATGTTCATTTGGCATACATATTTTGTAATGTGGCTGAATTTTTAGGTCTGTTTCAGTGTTTTCATATTTTATGACCACTTTGCCTTAAATTTTAAAATCAAAACTGAGTTTTTTTAAAAAGGAGGTAACAGAATTGACAAGAGAGTCAGAATTCTTTGGGGGTGGGGAGGCAATGCTGGGGCTTGAACTCAGGGCCTCATGCTTGCTAGGCAAGTACTCTGACACCTCAGTATCATTAGAGATGTGTGCCTTTAGTGACTATAGATTCAGTGTGTACTGTATGCAAAGTGTTGGGTCATGTTAAATGAAGAGATACATCATAGTTTTCATCTAGATCATATCAGCTTGTCTTGTTTTTCCATTTTCTCTGTAAATTCTTCATGGCAAAGAAAGAATTGTCCCTGACCTGTTAGTGGGAACTTTATGATTGTATCCTGAGTATATAAATACAATGATTTTTCCAGGGTTGGATAGTTTACCCAACAAAATAAATGTAGTCTTTCTATAGTCCACTGAGAATTCAAACAGATGGTCCTTATTATCCCAAGAGGTGGCACGAACAGAGCCAACGGTTATATTCTAAAGGGTTTAGGGAATGTATGCAAGTCAGAGATTGTCATACACCCTCTTTAGGGGTCCCACCCATGATAAGGAGGGTCCTCACAAGATTACCTGACTCTTGATGGCAAAGGATCTGACTACCAATAGTAGTCATAGTCTCATAAGTAAGTAGAATGAGTTCACTTACGCATTCTACAAATGCTTATGGAGTGCCTTCTACGTGCTCAGGACTGATCTGAGTAGATAAATGCTTAATTAACATGTCCCCTTCTTGTAATTCCTTCAAAGGGATTTCTTTATTGTTGGTGAAGAGTGGTATGATTTCACCCTATTTCACCTTTATAGCCAAGAAGCCAAAATGGAGAGAGAGGCAGCTAACTGGATGGGGACAGGATTCAGCCTCATGAATCAGAAATCAGGCAAAAAGACCAAGCAGGAAATAACCCTCACAAGTAGCACTCTGCCTTAAGCCATCCAACCTTTCCTCTTTAAATATTATTACTATATCTGCACAAAACTGACATTGTCAACTGACCCAAGGAGAAGCCCTGAGCAGTTGTCAAGGTGACCTCATGTCTCCATGCCAATTCTATTCCACCCTAGTGTGTAAGATACTTTAATGATATAATGGCTTTGTGGTAAGATAAAGAAGTGCACCATGACTTTTTATGAAGTACTGGGCAGCTACTGGGCACAGAATACCAGGAAATGGGCTCATTAAACTTGGTTTAGTGTTCCACGGAAAATACACTTATATAGGTCATGCTGCAATTGCCAAGGAAGGATTTAGTGTGCACTTCCTGATGATGGGAGGAAGATTGCCAAGCAGTTGAAACAGAGCACTAGAACTTGTTAATGAATTAAACCCTATTGATTGGTGGAAAAAAAAGGCTTAGATTCAAAGCCTGGTAGAGAAGCCCCAAAAGATAGAAAGCCTACAATAATTAGTTTGAACCATTTTTGTTGTTTGCATTTTTAGGTATCAGATCAATAGAGTAACATTAATAATTAAAGACCAGGATAAATATACCAATTCCAGATTAAGCTTTGAACATTAAATTGCTTGTGCCGAAGCCTTTTTAACTAGACTCTAATCTCCCCATATGTACTGAAGGGCCACAATGTGACTACTTAAACTATGGATTTGGTTCTTCTTTTGGAACCAGTCAAGGGTCCCAGGGCAGGCACCTGGCTGGGCTGTCACAGGAAGGGCCAGGTATGGCTCAGTAAAAAGAACTGTATCTTGTATATCCGCCCTCAGATTAGTTTAGTGACTCACAAAACAATGAGGTGTAGAAAGTTCTGTTCAGCAGAGGTGAGCTGAAATTCTGCCATGAGAGACTAAAGCTTGAAAGAGGAATAAGGAAAGATCTGATTAAAACTTCACCAGGAAAGTATTTCTGGATGCAGACTCTGTGGGTAGACATAGGACCTGCAAGGGACAAACCCTGCAAAGAACAATTTGTGACCACTCAGAAAAGTAGTGGGAAGCAGTTATTGACTTTAGGAAAGGTTACAACTTTCCCCAAGGCTGGGGGAAAGAAGAATGGGAGACCAAACATGTTCTCAATGAGTTTTTAGTCCAAGAAGATATGCATCAATTTCAGGTCACCAAACAGCCACATCCCGTGAGGGAAGTGGACAGCAGTTTCCTTAGGTCAGTGTGCGTAGGGACATGCTATGTCATGAAGCAGGAGGCCTGCCTGTCCCACTTCCTCTGAAGCCTTCTGGCTGATTTCCTGAGGGGCTCTTCCCATCGGGAAGGAAGTTGACTATGTCCACATTGGTCTGGTCTCTGGCCAGGTATTCCTCATACTTAAAAATAAGACACATCCACACCCAACAATTTCATATTCTTCCCAATTGTCTGGCTCCCCATTTGTTGTTTAATTCTCCCATTGTCCTTTTTTCCTCTTAGCAAAATGCAAATTGTCTATTCTTTTATTTCTTCTATCTGCCATATGTTTGGCTCTCATTTACTCAGAGACATTTTACAAAGACAATGTCTATTTCCTGAATTCGTTTTTATATCTTTTAAGTTAGTGGTCTCTAATATTATTATGATGTCTGTGCTCAGTTTTTCTAACTACATGGGCTTTGTTATACTTCACCACAGCTAGGTACCATTCATGTAGTTCACTTATATGTATTCATGGAGTCTTTAAGTTGAACATATTTTGAAGATCATATATGTGTGTTTCTTAAAGATCATTTCATCCCTACCCCCCCCCAGCTTGACGTGTCTCTTGTAGATTACTACCTTGGAAGTAATGCATAGTAATATCCTCTCAGGGGAGGATACTAAAGATTCTGTGACATGTTTAATTCTGCTTAACTTAATTTTCCAAAACTTCTTTAGCTGGGGAATTGTTCTATTTTTTTCTCAAATAACTGTTAATATTTTGTAGCAGTATTTTGAGAAGAATTACGGGGAATATGACTTATTCCAGAACCCTTATTCTATGAATACTTCCCTTCTTCAACATTTCTGATACATTATCATCCAACCAGACTCAATTTTGATTTATAAGTGAACAAAGCTTACTAATGGTCAAAGCTCATTCCACGGCTAGAAATTATTGTTACAATATTGGCCTTTTTATTGTTTTGCCACTATTGCTATCATTGGCTTTAATTCTCTGTTTACCAGGGATAAACAGTGTTTCAAGATAGTTCTTTCACCCTAACTTAGCCTTTAATTCTTTCAACATGCTGTCTTTCAAACACTGCTGAAAATTTAAAAGTCAAAAAGGGTTTCCTTCTTAATTTCTCCTCTTCCTGAAACAACCTGAGAAATTGGCTTATTTCTGTTCCATTTTTGGATCTTGAGAAATTAATTTTGACTGTATTCATTAAATTGATCAACACTAGAAGCCTCCCTTCCTCCATATGTCACACACTCTAATTTTACCTAAATAAATATTCAAGCTGATTAAAAACATATTTCAAAGCCAGGTGTATGGCACATGCCTATAATCCCAGCACTAGAAAGACTGAGGATTGAGAGTCTGAGGCCATCCCAGGTTACACAGGGAGTTCAAAGCAGCCTGGATAGCATTGAGACCCTGTCTCAAAAATTAAAAAAAAAACTAGCAGAGGGCCAGTGGCTGGCTCACACCTGTAATCCTAGCTACTCAGGAGGCAGAGATCAGGAGGATCATGGTTTGAAACCAGCCCAGGCAAATAGTTCACAAGACCCTATCTTGAGAAAACTCATCACAAAATGGGTTGGTGAAGTAGCTCAGGGTGTAGGCCCTGAGTTCAAACCCCAGTACTGCAATAAATAAATAAATAAATAATAAAAACTCAGACTCTTAGTATATCTTTGTATCATCTTTCAGTCTACATACTTAGTCTTACATAATTGCCTTAATAACACATCATCCTTATTTTTCTTCCACCCTTTATATAATTTTTTTACTAAAAAAAAATCTAATGCCATCCATTTTGAAACTTCCAAGGACTCCATCTCACTCTTATAAAACCTCTCATTAGGCATTCATTCCTAACAGCCTCCACACTCACAGGCTGAGTCCTAAGACCATGATATTTAATTTACCTACACATTTTCTTCTCTTTGTTCAGTCTTCTTTCTTAGTACTGAACTGATCCTGAGATTTTCAGTTCTGAAAGCATCACAGGTTACACCCTGACTATGATAATCCTGTACTGGCTGACTATTGATGGAATGTTTGATCATGGGCCAGGCACTGAGCTAAGTATTTTACATGAATTGTCTCATTTTCTCATCATAGCAACCCTAAAAGGGTAGTGATTTAAGGATAAGGAAACTGAGGACAATGAAGCCTAGTCAAACTCATCTGAGGTCACCCAGTACATAAAACTCAAAATAGGATTGACCTAGTCTGATTCCATCGTGGAAAAACTTTAAACCACTATGTTATGTGTTAGTGTTGTGAGTCTAACTGCCATTTTCTATGTCTTGGGATTGTATTTGATAGTGAATTCTAGCTATCATGGACTCTTTTCCTTTCTTTTTCCCTTCCCTCCTCTTTCCTTCATTCTTCACCTTCTCTCTATCCATCCCTTCTTCCTGTCTTCCCTATTTCATCCATTGTCTGCCTGTCTGTCTATCTATCCATCCATTTATCTATCAATCATCAATCTATCGATCATCTATCAATCTATCATCTATCTTTCTATCATCTATCTGTTTTTCTATCATCTATCTATCATCTCAATCAATCCATCAATCTCTCCTCTTCCCCCATTTCTTACTTTCTCATCTTTTCTTTTGTAGTAATATTATTTTTATCCAATTCCTCCCTCACTTGTCCTTTCTTTCTAAACTATGCAGTTAACTTCTAGCATGGAGAAACCATGGTCTATAATGAAAGGGACTCAGAACTGAGCCTCCAGAATTTGAGTTCTTGCCTTAGTTATGCCAATTTACTCCTGGTCCTGGGTTCTTAACTCCCATGCTATCTTTCTGGAAGGAATTCAACAGGTCACAAACATTTACTATGTTCCAGACACTGGGGATACAGAAGATTAAAATGTGACTGCTATGTATTGGCCTATATTATTTGTCTAGTGCTGTGCCAACCATCTTACCTAACTCTCCCCATTTTATTTATTCTTTTCAGCAACAATCATACTTGATAAGAGTTTTAATCCCACTTAACAAGGAAAGAAATCAATGGCCACAGAAATTTTACATCCACATTTTGTAAACGATGGGGGTAAGAATCCAATCAGGTCCAATGATTCAAATCCCACTCTGTGATCCATCCATGTGCATTCCTCAAATATGTGTTATATCAAGAAGTGTCACACGATAAAACAGATTCTGTGATCAGATAAATGTGGGACACTCAGAGGATTAAGTAAAACTCAATTAGATGCCACTAGTAGCAACAGATTTGTGATTCAAGGCAAAGAATATGCACTGATCATCTTCCTAAGACACTATAATGTCTTGGTGGATTTTGGGAGAAAATTTGCAGATATCCTTGAGTTTAAAAACATACCCATATTTAAGACTGTGCAGCACCCAAAGACTTTAATAAGAATGCATACTTATGCTAAGTGACACTGCAAATGTAAATGTCATACATCCATATTTCTTCTAAGTATAATTCATAACCCAAAGGCGGGGGACATGCTTCCATGGTGATGACAGCAGAACAATCTTTTACAACCAATTGCTGCCTTTTTAGTAATTAACGTGCTCTATGCAGATTGAAAAGTCATTGCTTATCCCCTTCTCTAATCATCTTTAATATTTACCAAATAATGTCTCATTGTTAGAAATGTCATAGGCTCTATAGGGTGAGGGGTGATGCCACACAGTGATTCATGATGACCTAGTTCATTAAGAAAATTACAGCTCATTTGTTTGGATGCTAGATCTCTTCACTCTCAAAGAATTCTCTTTGATTAGAAAAGTGAATTATGTTGACTTGTTTCTATATTGTAGGTGGCCTCTAATTAAAAGGAAAAGATAATGTGTCATAGCCTACAGGATGCCTTTCCTTTTCAGTGACCATTAGAAGTTCCAACATAGAAGTTGTGAGGGCAAATACAAAGCCATTGTGAGCTGAGTTCTCCTTTTTGTTAACCCCATCTCATAGCGTGGTGTCTTTGTTAACCCAGTTTCTCTAGCCAGTGGGCATCTCTAGAGCCCACTGCTCTTTCTTCCCTACCTCCAATCCACCACAGTGTCTGTCTACTTGACTTTTTAACTTTACTTAAATCTATCCCTTTTCTAAATCTGCAGGGTCACTAACCTAACCCATAATAACTAGTGACTATGAGGTCGTTATCATTGCCTTCATTGTCTTCCAACTGGTCTCTTCAAAACCACCCTTCATTGCCCTAGACATTGAATCTAGAGTAGCATTTACAAACTATTGTTGGCAAATGACTAAATATTTTCCACCAATGCATTGTGGACCAGAATTCTTGTAAAATGAAAAAAAAAACTCTAAATGTATGCTTGGATGTTGTGCATTGGTCAAAATACTAAACAAGTTTCTAAATGTGTATGTGCAATTTCTTTGCTCATGATTGGTAACAACCTTTGTAATCTGGCACTGCTTTGAAGCTCACTAAGAACCTTATCACTGAGCTGGAGAAATTTAAAAAATGTGCACATTAGATCATGATATACCCTAATTATGATTTCCATTAAAAATCGCCATCTATGTGACCAGCTAGATGAGCCCTTTCTCTCCCTCTCTGCCTGTCCTCCAGGATTTCTACCACAGTCCATATGGAATTCTGTTCAAGTCTCAGAATGCAGTGCTTGCACACATATTCTTCTCTCTGCAGTGTTCTTCCTTCACCCCTCAGCCTGACTCTCTCCTCCTTTCTTTAGGTCTGATCTTAAATATTTCTTATTCAGAGAGGTGCAGCATCTTCCTCCCACAATACCACCACTAAGAATTAAGCTGGGTGACATATTTAAGATGCATAAAGTTGTTTGACACTCTCATCCAAATGGAGGCACAGGGAGAAGGTGTCCACGCCCTTTACCTTGGAGGCTCTGTGAATCTCCAACAGAATGTGACAGAATAGATACTGTGCCAGGATCCAGGCTCAGCGTTTTATATTGAACACTTGTACTCTCTATCTCTTAGAGCTTACGCTAGGAGAAAGCATCCACAATGTATAAAGTCTGACTAAATGAGCCACATGGAATTCTCCAAGTAGAGGGATGCCTAAAGAGTTCAAAGTCAACAGAGATGAGCAAAGAAGCCCTCAAGTGAAGCCATTCTCACTGACTGCCTTCAGATGAGGGACTTTGAGTAAGAACAACCCAACTGAGCCCAACTCCCGTGGACCCACAAGTGATAAGAAGTGGGTTTTGTTAGACAATAGATTTTGTTTGTTGTGCAGCAAGACATAACTAGGAAAGTTTTCTGTGGTATTATTTTATGACATTCTATAATTTCTCCTTTGTGGAATGAACATGGTAAATATTGATATGTTTTTAGTTTGATTTTCTTGCAGAAGTAGAACACAAGAAAAGCTGTCATAGCAGGTGGAGGAAAAGAGTGCATTTTCCTTATTTCTGTCATGATGCAAGGAGGTGATTCAGGAGGTGCTGTGGGGAAAGGTAGGGTGGGTTATCTAAAAACTGTTCGAGGTCTGCTATAAACTGGGCAGAACATGCCTCACAAATGTCCCACTGCCAAAACGGTGAAAGCAAGAAAGAGTTGGTCAAAGGTTGCTTCTGGAATGGTAACTGTCTGACACTTCAGTCTGCACGGTCAGAGGATGGAACATATTCCTGGGTCTGGAGAATGGCAAAGGGATGAAGAAAGCCACATATATGTTCAGAAAACTCTGTGGGTTGTCTCTGGGGTAGAAGAAGGGGTCATAGTTGGAGACTGGAAGTTCTACAGAGCAGGGGACTGGTGAATTTCATTCCCCACTTTGTGTATAGTCCCTGATGACCACTGAGCATACAACACAAATTTGTTGAAGGAGTAAAGGAATGGGAAAACCACTTCATTTCATAAAGACCATAACACTGAGATCTACTCCAGAAGGCACAAGCTATAGTCTCAGATTTTGTTATTGACCTTGGTAAGCCTCCTCCCCTCTATGAGCCTTAGTTCTCTGCATTATGTGAGAAGGGAGTTCATGATTTCCACAAGCCCTTCAGCTTCAATATTCTATGGATTATGTGTAGAATACAGATAGCCTTATTAGGCCAAGAGATCATATTCTAAGCTGAAGAAATTAGTTGGTTTTCACCAAGAAATGAAATGAGTATTTTAACAAGAAAGTGTAATTAATGGAATCATGGAGAATTACATTGTGATCCTCTGTGCTTTTAACAAGAAAGGTTAATTATTTCATAAATTGGGCTACATATACACAATGAAGTTTTTAACAGCCATTAAAAATCAAGCTTATGAAGAGTATTTTATGACATTGAAATATAGGCATATGCAATAATATATATAAAGTGTGTGTGTGCGCACATACGTTTGTGTACATGTATCTATATATCTGGAAGATAGAAGGGAACATTTGAGCTATCATTTTAGGTTGGTAAGAAAATAGGTGAATTTATTTTCAGATTTAAACTTATTTACACCGTCCAAATTGTGGACAATAGGCATGCATTATTTTTATGATCGGAATTTATATAACAAATGGCCACATAAATGTGTTTAAATGGTGCAAAGGAAAAGGTAAAGAAATGCAACCAAGGAAGCATTACCAGCCCCTCTGTTCTCCCTCACCTGCTGAAGGGAAGACTATACTGTTCTCCCCACGTGGATGTTGTGAAAATGTGATAAGTGTTGCTTATGATGTCATTTTAGATGTATACTCAGCCATTATCATTAGACCCATCTCTGTTGAATTCTTTTTATCCTCAGTATATATATCTATAAAACAGGTATTCCAAAGTTGACTTCACAGAGTGGTGGTAAATTTTCTAGGATATGAAAATAAAAATACCTGTATATTTTAAGATTACTAAGATTTTATGAAAGATAATGAGAAACAAAGCATAGGAAACTATTAGTAGGATGCTTTATAATTCATAGAGTTTCAAAGGCAGGGGAAGGATTGGTTTGCTTTAGTCTGTCAAAGGCTAACACCTGCTCCTGGACAAATGGTTCCTGTAGCTTGATGAGGGATTATTGATGCAAAAGGCTTTGATTTGAGCTTGAGGGCATGAGGCATAAGGGTAACGATATGATCAGTGTTTACAAGACAGTCACATAAACAAAGGACACTTGACTTATGAGCTCTTAGTTGTAAGACTAATTGGGTTGAATTGTGTCCCCCTTTCCTAAATTCATATGTTGAAGTCCTAATCCCAGTATCGAGAATGTAATGTTACAGTCGATCTTCGGTATCTACAGGACATTGGTTCCATGACTCCCACATATGGCAAAATCTGCAGACACTCAAGTCCTTTATATAAAATAGGGTAATATTTGCATACAATTAATCAATTAATGCTGTCTGTATCAGTTTCCTTGGGTTGCCACATATCAGTATGTGGGTTAAACACATACTGATTTCTAATGGCTCTGGAGGCTGGGAAGTCCAAAATCAAGGTGGTGGGGGGCAGATTTGGTTCTTGGTAAGGCCCCCTTCCCTCTCCCTGTGTGTTCATGTAGCCTTTCCTCAGTGTGTGTGGAGAGAGGAAAAGAGCTCTCTTTCCTTTTCTCCTCAATCTTTTCTACTAGTCCCAAGGAGGGCTCTACCTTAATGACCTTATCTAAACACATTACCTCCCAAAACCCCTAATTCTGAATATCAACACAGTGTATGTTAGGCCTTCAACATCTGGATTTAAGGGGAGCATAAACATTTAGTACACTGAAGGTACTAAAACTTAACCACATGGAAAGCCAGATAAGGGTAGGTTTTGATTCTGCATGAGGAAGTAATATGGACTCAGAGCAGTATGAGAATACGTGTCTATTGGTTGAACATGAACCAACATGAACCTGTTGGTTGAGCCCCCACCTTCTTCCAGATCCTGTCTAGACTGTACCTCACTGTCCTGGGTATGGCCTAGCAGAAAAACAGGAGGTACACTCTCAACATTGCAGCAATGAGCTAGTGGCAGATGGTATTTCATAAAGATGGCCACAGGAATCACATACTCTCTTCTTAGAATGTAATGCTGATCCCTCCATCTAGAAGTTGGATCCATCCCAGTCCCTGGAGTCTGGTTATTCTAGATGTATCACTACGACTTCTAAAAGTAAGTCAGAAGAGTTGTAGAAACAGCTTCTCCCTGGCACTGTTTTTTTAGAATATACACCTTTCAAGCCTGCGCAAACATGCTGGGAGCCTGTGAGGAGAACCAAATAGGGCAAACAGAGAGGTACCAGAGGAACCCCAGCTGTGCTTCTCCCCACCCCCTGGTCAAGTCTTCTTAGTCAGGCACCAGTCAGGAGAATGATAAAGGCTTCGAGATGACCCTGCCCTGGCAGCCACTTGACTGAAAACTCATGAGACACTGAGCTGAAAGGGCAAAGTGGCTCCTGAGCTCCAGGCCCCCAGAAACTGAAAGATAATTAGTGAGGATGGTGGTTTCAAGGAACTAAGTTTGGGATGATTCATTCCAGAATAGATAACTGATCATATTAGAAGTATAGACAAGGTGTAATGTGATGTGTGTCCCTGAGTGACTTATAATTCTAAGTGCTTGTGTCCTCATCCTTCATTGTAACTAATAGAATATGGCTGAACTTTCTCCATGGGGGAGCAGGGTCAGGGAAGTGGGTCTTGAGTTTACTACACCCACCCTTTCACCTTTGATGCTTTTTAAATGATGACTTATGTCTGTATATCATGCTTTTCATTTCATTTTGACCCATGTAAACACATTTCTCTAACCTCATTATCAACAACAGCCAAGTAGAAATTAATCAGTGGAAAGAGCCAGCTCTTTAATTAATGACTATGAATGTGGTTTTGGGATGAGGGCCTATCGAAGGACATACATATGTTGCTTTTACGTCTTTCCTTTGACATCTTTTACTGCCACTGATTCACAAAAGCAGGTATAATCTCTACCTGAAACAATGTAAAACATTGCTAAAGGAGGGGGGACACAGACAATTTGGGGGGAGACAGTACTGGGGTTTGAATTCAGGGCCTTATGCTTGCTAGGCAGGTGCTCTACACGTGAGCCATTAGGCCAGCCCTTATTTTGTTTTTGGTATTTTTTGAGATAGGGTCTCCTTTTTGCCAGGGGTTGGCCTTGAACCACAATCCTACTGATCTCTACCTCCCAAGTAGCTAGGATTATAGGTGTGAGCCACTGGTACCTAGTTGGACACATACAATTGTGTACTACTTACAAATTATTGGAATTTTTAAAATATTTCCTTTACATTGCATTTAGTAGTTTTTGTGGATAGAATCACCAAACTCACTAAGCATTTTGACACATTATTCTCTCACTTGCAATTTCCTATTTCATTCAGTGTGTGCTCTAGATGAGTATATGTTTAAAACAGACATTTGTACATGTGCTCAACCATGTGTGTGTGTGTATATGTGTGTGTGTGTATATGTGTGTGTGTGTGTACAATTCCTACCATGTGAGAAACATTGGGCTAGCCTTAGAGATGCAATAGTGAAAAACTATCACACATGGTCTCTGTCCTCACAAAACTCAGTCTAATTGAAAAGGCAAACATTAGCTAAATAAGAAAATCATAGTTGTGTTGACTGTGCAGAACAATGAAAAGTTTCTTTTATGACTAGTCGAAGAATATATTAGAACCATCATGCTTAGGAAACCAGTTTGTCATTATCTACTAGATATGGGCACTCTCAGGTTTATACAAACTCAAATGTGTATATATCTTCACCAAATGACCCATATTAGAATGTTCCTACCAGCACTATTTATCATAGCTCCAAAATAGGAATGCCATAAAAATATCCATCAACTATGGGATGGATTTAGAAGCTGTGGTCTATTCATATAATTAAAGACTGCACAGCAATGACAAGTTGAGCTACAACTATACAGAACAATATTATGACTCTAAGAACATAACATTGAGTAAAAGTACACACTGTATAATGCTATTTTAGCAAAACTCAGAGAGCTAATCTGTGCTATTAAAAATAAAGATAGTGGTTACCCTTGGCAAGGTAATTGGGAATGGTCATGGTTATGGTTCTAGGGGCTTCTGGGTTCTGCTCCTGCTCCTGACCTCAGAGTTGGAACATGGTTGTGCTCATTTTTTCTGCATATATGTAATATGGTAGTGTAGAAAGATAAAATGGTCAGTGCACCCCTATTGTCTGCAAGTTTAATCCTAAAGTCTTGTGAATGAAGATAAGACAATGACTGAGTTCTGATCTACCCTTCCAACCATATGTCCTTTCCCTTCCTGCCAACCTTGGCCCATCTAAAGTGATCCTTGGTCCTCAGGCATGCCACACTGTTTTCCATCTTCTTCATTTTATAAGTGTAATAGAAATACTCTGTTATTCTTGCTCACCTTGTGTGTCCCTTCTCATTGGATGCTTAGGCTCAGCTGTATTGGTACAATTAGCAGAAAATTATTCTAAATTTCTCTTTCTACCCCCATACTCCACTTCCTGTGGTTTTCAATTCCTTGTTGTATTTCCTACTGTGGTTCATTTAGAATTGTCCTTCACATGTCTGATTACCTCCCTCTCACCTTCTCTGGACTCCAGACAGTGAGCACCTCCGGGAAGGGGTCTGGTCTTAGACTTCCTTATCTCTCAAGTGCCTGGCAAAGTCCCCGACATACTGCACGTGTTGGTAAATACTTTCACAATGAATGTGTGAGTGGATGCCTGAGTTGATAAGACTTGGAGTACATATATAACTAGATTGTCAAATAAAGAAGGAAGTTGGGACCCCTAATTGTAGAAATGGTGAAACTATCAGTTCTTGCATAATTGACACAAATAGGTGATGGGAGTTCTGGTGAATTTTAGGAAAATCGTGTCCTCCAGGCACAGGTGGGAGAGTTGAATGAAGGAAAACACTGAAAATAAGAAAAGTTCTTCTAAGCAAATGAATATTAAAGGCAACTTGCCACTCAACAGAAAGACATGGCTGCCTCCCTCATGACTAATCAATATATCTAATGCCATGCAGGCATTCGCTCCTTTGCTCCCCCATCCATGTCCTTTAGTGAGAAGTATCTATAACGCAGGGCATTTCGCTATGTGCCAGAGAGCACTGGTAACACAGAACAGAAAGACATGTAAATGGATCTGTAAGTGAACTCAACCTGATTATGGAGGATCAGGGAATACCTATTTCATGTACTCTTGGTGCTTTTGGAATCACTATTTCATTTCCATGAAGCATTTCTAACTAGTCCTCAAATCACTAGTATTAAAAGCAAAATCAATTTTTGCTTTTAGGTATTCCACAGGCAGTAAATCATATTTTTCTTTGGGAAGTTAATAAGGCAAGGGAGGGAGAGAGGGAAGAAAGGACAGAGGGAGCGAGGGATGAGGAAGGGAGGGAGGGAGGAAGGAAGAGAATTTACTAAAATTTATTTTCTCTCCAAGGAGACAAAAATCTGTATTTTCTGATTTTCTCCTGAAAGGTTTCTATTTTGCCATTGGGAGATCTGAGAACACTGAGAAGCAGAGTCAAGCATTATCTCTGGTTGATAAATAGGTCATAAGGAAGATAGTGCTATGGTTATAAAATGTGATCTATTTTATAACCTTGGTGTCTCTTACTGTTGGAAGTTTCTTTACCACTTTAGGGACCTCTTTTTTTTGAATATTTAAATATATTAGAAACCAGAACTCACTGAACAAACCTCAGCTTACTTTCCTTTTCACTTTCCTAAAAGTTAATCATAACCATTTCAGTTGGTACATGGCCTCAGGGAGAATCTACAAATTCTTCCTATGCATTCATACTGGTACCTATCACTATGTGCTCAGCCTTGTGTACTACAACTGTGCACAGATACATCTCACTGCCTGTAATGATTCAACTGCTTAGCGTTCTTCCTTGATTTTAAACTTCTTGAATGGAAATTGAAGACTCCCATCTTTAATCTTTAAGTCCCTAACTCAAAAGGTTCATTGAATGGCACATTTTGAAGATTTTATTTTCATGGAATAGTGAATCAAATGAGTGTCTTAACTCTGACTACTTTCCAAATTATTTCAACAAGGGTATATGGTTTAATTAGCTTATATCATGATTGGTCTTGATTCTGCTCATATTGAATGCTTTTATTCCAAATTGACTTGCAGAGATTTTTAAATCATTGGGCTGATAAGACAATCACAGATGTCTGCATAGTTTCTACATGTTGATGCATTAATTGTGTGAGGGAGGAGAAACTGACAAATGCAGACATGTCCCCTAGACTAAGAATAAGTGGATGTGGTGAAGTCACCCCTCTGGGAATCCCACTGCCCACTAAAGGATGTCTGTCTTTAAAGTTGGCATGACTGGTGGATTCTCAGCTGTCACTTTCTTCTCACATTTATTCTGAATGAGTATAATCCATCCATCAATGCTTAAAGAGTTTTCCAACAGTCCATTGACCTTGAATGCAGTACATTGATTTTCAGTAACACACCGCAAATAGGGTCGTTACTGAGTCATCCAACAGTGAATGTGATTGGGAACAGATTTCTGAAATTCCAATAGGGTGCCACCTGCCTTGGATGATGGATCAGCCTACTGTACACCATCAATCCTTTCCAGGGTCTTGAAAATGGTGACACCTGTATGAAATTTATCATTATGTACGCCATCAGGCAAAGCACAAGACCATAACAGGGTTTTTCTGCCATAGTGGGGCCTCTTGGGTAAATGGTCTGCTTTGTTTGCAGTAGCATTTATTCACTGAAATGCTTTCCTGAGAAGGACCCACTTGTGACGGTGACAAAGATGTAAACACTGTGGGGAATTCCATCGGCTGCAAGGATTGAGCGATAGATAAAAAGCCTATGTCTTCAGTTGTTAGAGGTTAACGCCAGATCAATTAAGGTGATTGTGTCTTAGATTGCCTGGGACAAATGTACAAACACAAAGGGGACATTAGCACAACCGGGAGAGAAGAACAAAGAGATTAACTGATGCTAGACTCCAGATCAAACCGGAAAATGATCTTACGTTCTTTGGAAATGCTGAATTATCTTAATAGTTTCCTTTCAAAGTGAAGTCCTATGCTCCGTTTTTGCCTTTAGTGTAAGAAACCTTAGAATAAATCATTGTTTGTTTTTTTTATCAAGAACTGGGTAATTGTAAGGACTATGCTAATTTTGCAATAATATGGGATTTGGAATTCATGTCTCTTTTGAAAAGTGACAGTGTGTTTTTTAAAGAAATAATAATTATCACTTATGGAAGACCTTCTGTGGGCCAGCTGCCACCCCAGGCATGTTTCAGGCATTATACTAACTTCCTAAAACTTACAGGATGTAGGTTTGACTTTCTTCCCACTTTACAGATTAGAAAACTGAGGGTCAGAAACATTGAAGAAGATGTTCAGTCTTACTATTTATCAATGGCAGTACTGAGATTGGGAATCTGGCCTTTTTTCTTTGGCTTCTACTCTGCATACTTTCCACTATGGCTCACTGTCACTCAAATAGCTCAAGTATAAAGTCATTGATATTTAATTATGTATAACTTGGTTCTAATATTGCCTACCTTAAGAGCAGCAAGCTAGAGCAGAATATATGTTGGCCATTGGTCCAAAAGGGTTAATAGATGCTGATGGCAAGTTCATGGTTACACTTCCCTAATTATAGTTGCTGGAAAGAAGGAAAATAGTTGGAGGGTCTGAGAATTATAATTGATGTTTGTGAATGCACACCCTACCAGTCATATCTCCTTATTTCAGGCAGTCCAGTGTTGGGCATCCATTACCCTCTCCCACCAGACTCAGGGTTTGAGATCCAGCCAGGCTGGACTTCCAATGATGATAGGTGAGTCAAAACCCAGTCCAACCTCCTCATAGGAGCTTTTGGAAAATGCTCACCTTGTTCTTTTGATAATTGAGTGCTGTATTGGTGCGAACTCAATGTCTGCAGCCAGCATGAGCTGTGTGGTGAGATGTTTGTTTCTAGAACTGTTCTCTGTCTGACTTACTTTCTGGAACTGACACAGAGAACTGTCTCCACAATGTAGCATCATTCATTCATTCATCTTAACACCCACACCCCTCCCAAATTCAATTTTGGGTCACTTGAGCATCCTGAATCCTTCTGAACCATGAGGTAATGTTTTCTTTGCTTTTTAGTTTATGCAACTAAAATAAAGCTGTTTACAAAAGACTCTCAACACTTATTCTTTAAAACACACAAAAAAATGTTAATGGAGAGACTTGCTGTGGTCCAGAGCGCTCTTTACCTCACAAAGGCTGTGAGACCATGTGATAAATGAAGGTAATGAGAATGGCCTTTCCATGAGGGAGGATGTCCTGGGATTTGGGGTTCGTGAGGAGAATAACGCAGCTGCCATTATGCCCATCTCTGTCTCACATACAGTGGAAATTTAACAGCTACCTATTGAGAAGAATAATTATTCATTAAACAAGCAGAAGAATAAATATCTCTTGAAGGAATGAATATCTATAAAGTGAAAGAGGACTGTCAATAACTAAGTAGTTGTTGAATGAATGGATGGATGGTTATTTCTTGAATGACAAGACATGACTTGACTGTGCTAAGTTTCTCACGGTGCTAGGAATTCAAGCTGAACTAATACAGTGGACAACTTTGAATCTGAACTTGTCAATGTGTTGTGTTCAAACTGCTTGAATGTCTCAACTCTCCAAGTACACAGTTGATAGAATTGACTACTCAGAAATCTGTCTTTGAAAGTCTAAAACCTTCCCCATAATTCCAGTTTCTGTGCCTAAAGATAAACCTCTGACTCATTTTTGCTATTTATATTCTCATTTCTGACTGACCAGAGAAATGGTATCCTGGGTGGTGGGCATACTGTGTGTGTTCAAGGAATGAATGGAGCTGCATTAAACATGTATTTCAGGAGCTATCAGTATTCATAAAGCAACCCAATACACGACAAATGTGATTAGAAATGACTGCCAAATAATGACAAATAAGTTCTAATAACAACAGACACAATCTTTACAATAACTTGAAATGCAAGTATTTATCAAACGGTGCAAGATTAAAAATGACCATGTTGCATTAAGGAAATCGAACTAATGGAATTTTAAACATGCAGCTCAGCCATTCCCCTTGGCTCACGCTTTCCCCACTCGCCAGGCTCCTCATGGAGAAATGGGGTGGGAGTGAGTTTAAACAAAGAGTGTTTTAATGTGCCCTGAAGTATTCACATTTTTAACCAATGTTATCTTCAGAGTTCAACTCTGCAGAAAAATGAGAGCACAGTACAGGGGCGAGTGGGACAGACGACCCTATCTCATACTTTCAGACTCTGATTGTGAGAAACAATAGAGACACACAGACAGCCACTTGGGCAAGAGGTGCTACAGTACTGTCCTCAAAGAGGCATTTATCACTAATGAGAAAGTCCAGATAGATTGAACTATGGAAAAATAATCAGGCAGGGCATTGATGATGAGGAATCCTTCTCTTTCTCCCCCTGCCAATTCATTAATTATCTGTCTCAATTTCAAGGGGCTTAAAAAAAATTCTGTGACAGCAGCCATAAGCCCAGAAAATCCAATAAAAACTCACCAATTGTTTAGCTTCCTATAGAAGTGGCAAGCATAGTTTTCAAACTACCACTGACAATAATAGTTGCAATGATAAAAATTGGCATAGATGTTCTTTTATTTACCAATGATTATTTGTAATTTATTAATATGAAAATCCTTTCACACCTCTAAAAAATTAAATGGGATTTCTATTGTCAAACATTTGGAAAATGCTGTTTCTATGCTGGGTTTCACACTATAGGTTTTGGGGGGCCTGACGCTAATATACTTTGGGGGCTTTATGAAAAATGATCCAAAAATCAGTATGAAAGTGAATGTTTATTTAGAATGAAAAGAGTAAAAATTTTAACAAGCATTTAGATACTGCAAATGTGAAAAAAGTCCGGGGTCTTGGAAAGAACCTGTCTTTGACACTATTTGGGACTGTATTACTTAGGCCTCTCACAGTCCTACGAGATGAGTGCAACCTGTAGAGAAAGAGACTATGGCTCAAAGCAGTTAAACCTCTCACCCACAATTACAGAGCCAGAATTTGGACTCACTTAAGACCAAAAGTGACACTATGTTGTATTCTCTCACAGTAAATCTGCATTCTCCATGACCCCTCTAAATGAAAAAGATAAGCATTCCATTCCATATGAAGCAGTCTGGGAATTTTACAGCTTCGGGACACATGTGTCAAGCCTAAAAGTTATCAGCTTCAGTTAAAATAAGGGAAGGTAGGAAGGGAGGAAGAGAGGGAAGAAAGAAAGGAGGGAGGATAGCCAACTCCTATTCTTTGATTATTGGTGATATGCTTTCATAAAATGGAAAACTGACAAAAGAGCTTTCCCCTCATAAAGGGAGAACCATGTGCCATGATGTTTCTGTAGTTGGGAGCTGGCTATGGTCCTAGGTGACAAAACAGCATGACTTTCTCTTGACGGATCTGTTGTCTACACTCAGATACGGTTCCCAGCCATGGAATTCCATTTTGCATACTGTGGCTAGAACCCACTCCCATATCTCTTAGACATTCACTTCTAGTGATTTATACCCAATTAACTTTATTCAGAATAAAAGCTAGGTTGGAGAAGTGTTGCAGGACTTTATGTGGCTCCCCTCAGTTCTGCTCCAGCCCTAACTGGAGCATCTAACTGACATCATTTTTAGCTTAATCCCAGACAACCTAATTTGCATAATTACTGTTAGGAATTAAACATTTTTGATTTTACAAGTTTTTTCTTTCCTTGCTCATGAACTAAGACATGTCGTTGCTAATAATGTAAAGGAGAATGACTGAGGGTGGTGGCAGAGGATTATAATCCCAGCTACTGGTGAGGCAGAAATAGGTGGATCAAGGTCCAAAGGCAGTGCCAGCAAAGTTTCTGGGAGACCCTATTTGAAAAAGAAACTAAAAGCAAAAGGATAGGGGCATGACTCAAGTGATAGAGTGCTTGCCTAGCAAGCTCAAGGCCCTGAGTTCACTCCCCAGGGTGGAGGATGAAAAAGGAGAAAAAAACATCTCTGAATGCTATCTAAAGATACAGGTGGGGAATGAAGGAGGATGAGGTTTTCAGTGCAGTAGTCTCTGACCCAGTGCATTCAAGGGCCCTTGTCACTGTCTCCTGATGAAATGGAGGGAGCCCTCCTCCAGGAGAAGGGGCTTGGCCTTGCAGAGTTTGTTTGGTAACAAGTCTGATTTTAAAAGTGATGCAGCCACTTGTCGTTCTCTGCCTCAAGCCACTTGCATGTCTCTTGTCATGTCAGGTCCTTGTGTGGTAACGCATTACAGTTGGACCTTGGCACTCACCATTTCCGTACAACTGTATTCATCATGGCAGCCATGGCCTCCACATTGCCAAAGCTTTGACAATTCTCAGGCATCATCTCCCTGGACTCATCAGCAGCATTTTAGTCAATTGGCCATTTCTTCCTGTTACTTGACCCCCAGAGTCTTCCCTTTAGATACTTCTGTGATGTTGCAGAGACTTCACTCAGTTGCAGTGTCTTTTCCTGGATTCTTCTAATCTTCATCAAATCTAAGTAGTGGTGTTATCTATGGCTCAGTCATTAGACCTCATTTCTTCTCTACATATTGTACCTTTTTAGGGGATGTCACCCAGTCCCACACTTTGACTTTAAGCTCTAGCTCAATCCTGAGTCTCAACTCCAACTAACTTTTGGGATCTTCACTAGGATGTCTAATAAGCATCTTGAACATAATGCCTCTAAAATCCAGGCTCAGGCCTCCTATTCAAATCTGCTCCTTTTTCTTCTCCCTCATCTCAGTCAACGGTAATTCTATCTGTCCAAAGCAAGGACGCTTCTTTAATTCCATTCCTTTCCACAGTCATATCTTATCAGCAGACACCCCACCCAAATGGAATACAGAGTTTTGACTAGAGCATGACATACAGGTGTTCAACACATAGGTTGAGTGCAGAAAATTACTCCTAGTTTGGAACATCCCAATATTCTTCCTGGGTCTATTTTCATGGTCCCATGTTGTTTACTTTTATTATGATTAAAACAATATAAAATTAAATTTTTATTATACTTTGACTGCTTACCACAGGTCTTTTCTATGTGACATAAGATCCATGATGGTAAATCTCTTTTTGTTTCTTAATGATTTTATTCCCTGTTGGAGAGCCTGGTGTCTATCCAAGAGTCATTCACTCATTCAAAAAACTTATTGAGCCTTAACTTTGTTCTTGATCTTTGTAAAGCACTATAGACCACAGATTTTAAGACATAGTCTCTGCCTAAAAAGGCGTTTTATACTATCACCAGAGCAAAGGGATGAAAGAAACACTGGCTTATTCATCTGTGAGAGGAGAGCCCAGGAGAAGGGCACGAGCACCTCTCAGGATCAGTGGAAGGTTTCACACAGGATGTGACATGGGATACAGATTCTTTAGACACAAGGATTGGATCACATGAGTTGTGACAAGGAGAAGGTGAGAAAGAGCAAAGGGTACCAAAGGAAATGAAAGAATGAAAAAGAAAAGAGAAGAGTGTGTAAGGCAAGGACTGATGATGACAGTTCAGAATAACAGGAGGTCAGGTGAGTGATGCCCAGTGACAGAGGGTTAATTTTCAACACATCCAATGCAGAAGCTCATGGAAATGTCAGTTATCTTCTCCATGGTCTTTCTCCCAGGCCTTAAGGCATTCACCTGGGCTTCCACTTCAAAAGCTTCAAGAGCAGGGGGAACAGGAATCCTGAAATTCAGATGCATCCCTGCCAAACTTGCCAACACCTTCCAGTCTTTTCCAACTGTGCTCAGAATAAGATTGTAACTCTGCCCCAAACTCTTCAACTTTATACCACTTTTCATTCTCTATGCCCCAGAGCCTGAATTTTTTTCAGTTCATGGAACTTTTTGGTCTCTTTCTCAATTTGAAGGCACTGAAAAAGTCTTTAGCAGGTTCCTTTGCATCCTGTAAAGTTGGTCTTAGGCTGCACATGGTGGCTCAAACATGTAATCCTAGCTACTTGGGAGGCAGAGATCAAAAAGATTGTGGTTTGATACCAGTCTGGGCAAAAAGTCCTCAAGACCCCATCTGAACCAATGGCTGGGCATGGTGGCATGTGTCTATCATCTCAGCTATGTGGGAAAGCACAAATTGGTGGATCTCAGTCCAGGCTGGCCTGGGTGTAAAGCAAGAACCTATCTCAAAAATAACCAACACAAAGATAGGGGAACTGGGAGAGTAGCTCAAGTGGTAGAGCAATTTTCTAGCCAGCAGGAGGCCCTGAGTTCAACCCCCAGTTCTGCTACAAAAAAAGAAAAAAAAAAAAAAAGCTGGTCTTAGACATTGAATCCTCAGCAAGGCCTTTCCTGCTGCTCTATCTATGTTGTCCCTCCCTTTCCTCCTTATCTTTTTTGACCTTCTCTGTTTCCTCCTTGGCATTTGCTATAATTTATAATTACCTTGTTTTTCTGTTTTCTTGTTTTTAATCACTTCCCTACCAGAATGTATTCTCTGTGAGAACAAGAATAGTCTTGAAAGTCAAGAAAGCCCCTTCATGTTCAACATCCTTGACGTGAATTGCATTCCCTGTAAATAGGCAAAGATTTTTTGCAATGATCATTTAACTGAATGTATGAAAAGCAGCATCCTCCAATAGTTTTGGCCCTTGTGTAGAATGAGGAATTATAGGCATTTATTTTCCTTGAACAGAGTATGCCTGTTCAGCTGCTAAGGGTTGAGTGGGGCTGGAGGATTAAAAGATCCCAGATGACAAGGATGCTGTATGAACACAAAAGGTGTCATTACCCCCCATCATTGATCTGTATGTCTATGTGAACCCGTCTGTGGTCATATAACAAAACTTACCTAGAAATGTCATGCATAGATTATCTCAGGTGTGGCATTGCTTGTTCAAGGGTACATGGGAAGAATGGATGAACAAGACCGAGGTCAGCAAATGAGCTGCCTGGCTGCCTGGCTGCTTTGTGTGAGCTTCCTGTTTACCCTGAAGTACTGTGAGCAGTCATTGTCCTCCCCCAGTGTGTGACTTCCCATCTTCCTGCACAAGGACATGGAAAAAGAGAAAAGTCAAAAACACTTTGTCCAAGCTGGGATGACTAGAGGCAACATGGAGATTGAGAAAGAGCCCAGGCCTGCGGGACAGAAACAACAACCGTGATTACCAAAATGGGGCCTTGGATTTATCGCCTAATCCCTGTATTGTGATTTATTCATCCACCAGATGAAAACAATAGAAAATGCCTCTTTTGCAGAGCTTTTGCAATGGAAAAGTACTTTGCACACAGGTATGAAAAGGTCATAAAAAAGATTTAATTCTTTTTTAAATTACAAGAAAGATTTTAAAAGGGGAAAGAGAAGTAAGGATAAGAAAAGGTAATGGGGGGTGAATCTAATCAAAGTGTATAATACACATGTATGGAAATATCACAACAAACCCCTATATGTACAATGAATATGCACTAATAAAAATGTAGGCTGGACAAGTTGGTGCAGGCCTGTAATCCCAGCTACTCAGGAAGCAAAGATTGGGAGTATGGTAGATCAGAAACCAGTCCTGGAAAAAAAAAGTTAGCAAGACCCTGCCTCAGCAAATAAGCTGGGCTTTGTGGCTCACACCTATAATTCCAGTTACAAGGGAAGAAGCATCATGGTCCAAGGCTGGCCTTGGGCAAACATGCAAGACCCTGTTCAAAAAATAACTAAAGTAAAAATGGATTGGGGTCATGGCTCAAGTGTTCAAATCCCAGTACTGCCAAAACACAAAAAATGTAGAAAAAATAAATCAGAGAATACTTTTAAAAAAAGAAATGCACATGTAAAGTGTTTAGAACAATGGTTGATACTAAGAACACATTTCAAATGACCCAAGCCTTGTATGCACATATGAATAATAAAAGAAAAAAAAAAGACCATATTTCAACAAAAAACCCATAGAGGCTAGAAGTTGGGTTACTAGAAGTCCTGTTACTAGCAGGGTGGTGGTGGTAGCTGTTACAGGAAGAGGAGGGGAGGAGCCACAAGCTGTGGGTGGAGGCAGTTACAGTATTTGTACAACAGTCTGAGGCAGGGTGGTGTTGGTGGGAGTTAGAGGAGTGGCAATGGTAGGCGTTGTAGCCGGTAGAGCAGGAAGAGTTGTCATAATTTGTTCTGGTGGTGATGGTAGTTCTAGTGAGAGGAGAAGGAAAAGACTTTGCACGGGGATGGTGGTGGTAGTCAGAGGGAGAGGGAGGAGAGGAGTGGCTGTAGGTAGTGGTTGTAGTAATGGTAAGAGAAGTAGGGATTAGAGTAGGGTGTTGTTGATGACAACTGTTGTCACAGAAGAGTAAGTTGGAGTTTTAATGGAGTGGTGGTGGTGACAGCTCCAACTGAAGAGGAAGAGGAGCAGAGGGAGGATGAGGAGAAGGGGTAAGGAGAGGAGGATCAGGAGGAGGAGGAGGAGGAGGAGCAGAAGGGAATAATAGCAGAGTGGATGGTGGTAACTGTGGCACTAGCACTGGAAGAAACAGAAATAGAAGCCAGCTCAGAAGTGGTACTGGTGTGCAGCTCCAACACCGACAAGTGTTCACTGCAACCCTAATAGTGACACTGATGGTAGGAGTAAGTTTGACAACTGCTTCCTATCCCCTTGGAATTTCCAGGCAGGACTGAGTACAAAGCTCTCCGTTCTGGTTACTTTGGAACAATTACCAAGTTCTGAAAACCAGACTAACAGGCCCTATAAAAAAACCTTAAAGGACTTTAAAGAGGTTCTAGGAGATGACCCTGGAGTCTGCCACGTGGGAGCAGTACATTTCAAGAAGGACACATAGGCCCACCCCTGAGTGACAATGAGTGCCAGATCCATCCATTACCCACTTCATTAGTGAGAAGCTTAAGCAAAGGAAAAGGAAGGAAGGATGGTGTTGATTTCATGCCCACCCAGAGCCATGCCATGCCTCGTGCCTCCTTTCCGCGAGCACCAAGAAAGAGGTTTATGTTCAGTCAAGAGAGGAAAACAAAGGCTTGGAATGTGTAGGATAGTGGCCAAGTTCACAAGGTTGGTACCAGGAGACTTGGGGTTACAATCCAGGTTGGTCCTTTCCTCAGGGACCTCCTGAGATCCTTCCAGGCCTCACGCCTCCCTTTTCTGATGACCATATTGGGTTACTCAGCGCAGAAATCTCTGCACTGAGTTCTTCTTTTACTAACTCCGAAGTGTTAATTTGGAGCACAGAATTATATTTGTGTCATACATGGAACCTTGAAAAACACACTCTCATTGCTTCAGTATGACGTGCTGAGAGAGGCCTTCAGGGAAGTCCTTTGTACAAACAATCAGAGGGAAACTGGAAAGAGCTTGGGCATCTTGGGCAGATGCTTGAGTGAGTCAGAAGTGGGTTTAGACCCAGTCCTATCCTTTATTATCTGAGAAATAAGAGAATAATGAATTGCATGGCTCCCTTGAGCCTATGTCCAAATCCCTGAACACAAGAAATTTATTTATTTATTTTTCCACATTTTTATTGGTACATATCAATTGTATAACATGGGGTATTTCATTGGGATATTTCCATAAATGAAAATAACATACTTTGATCATATTTACCCTCTCTATTACTCTTTCTTATCCCCCTCCTCACACCCCTTTTAAAATCTTTCTTACAATTCTTTAAAAAATGAGTTTCATTATGACCTTTTCATACACACATACAGTGTACTTCGGTCTCATTTCCCACCCCTTGTACTCTTTCCCCACTCCCACTGGATGCCTCCCAAATGGCCCCCCATTTATGTTCATGTTCCTTTTGTTTTCTTTAGATCTGTCTTTCACATATGAGAGAAAACATGTAAGATTTGTCGTTCTTAGTCAGGTTTATTTCTCTTAAATGACAATGCCCAGTTCCATACATTTTCCTGCAAATGATATAATTTCATTCTTCTCTATGGCTAACTAGTACTCCATTATGTATGCAAACCATGTTTTCTCTATCCATTCATTGGTTGATGGGCACCTGGGCTGATGCTATAGCTTTGCTATTGTGAATAGAGCTGCTGTAAACATGGGTGTGCAGGTGTCTGTATTGTATGCTGACTTACATTCCTTCAGATATGTGCTCAGGATTAGTTTTTGGTTTCCATAGTGGCTGTACTAGTTTACATTTCCACCAACAGTACATAAAGGTTCCTTTTCCCAAAGTCCTCACCAGCATTTGTTGGTTGTTTTCGTGATGACAGCCATTCTGACTGGGATGAGACGGAATCTCAGTGTTGTTTTGGCTTGTGTTTACTTTATGGCTAAGGGATGTTGAACATTTCTTCATGCATTTATTTGTCATTTGTATTTCTTTTGAGAATTATTGTTCAATTCATTTGGTGTTTAATTTTTTGAGCTCTTTATGCATTCTGGATATTAATCCCTTGTCTGATGAGTAGCTGGCAAAGATTTTCTTCCATTTGTAGTCGTCTCTTCATTCTGGTAATTGTTTCCTTTGCTATGCAGAAGCTTCTTCATTTGATGCAATCCCATTTGTCAATTCTTGCTCTTATTTCCTGAGATTTTGGAATCCTATTCAGAAAGTCATTTCCTGCACCTACCTCATCAAATGTTTTCCTGTAATAGTTTCAAAGTTTTACATCCTACATTAGCTATTTGAACCATTTTGTATTGATTTTTGTGTAGCGTGAGAGGTAGGGATCCAGTTTCAATCTTCTATGTGTGGATATCCAATTTTCTCCATTGTTGAAGAGGCTGTCTTTTCTCCAAAGTACTTTTGTTCTGGTGCTATGCTGTTTTGTTGCCATGGCTCTGTAGTATAATTTGAAGTCAGGTATTGTGAGACTTCCAGCATTGCTCTTTTGCTCAGGATGCTTTGGCTATAATGGGCTTTCTGTGCTTCCATATGGGTTTTAGTATTGATTTCCCTATTTCTGTGAAGAATGACACTGAAATTTTGATGGGAGTTGCATTGAATCTGAATGCTTGGAAATAATCTATGGGAAATACACAGTTTGGCACCTGGCAATTGATAAGGAATAACTCCAAGCAGAGGAGGAGTTGAATCCCTGACTCAGCCATTCACTGACTTGTGAGCTTGGGTAGTCTCTTTGCCACTCATTGCCACAGTTTCTTCATCTGTAAAATGGGATAACAAAACTAGGCACTCACAGGGTGAGGACTCATGGAATGCATACACCATCTAAGAACTTGGGTTTGAATGACACACTGTCAATTCTCAAAAATATTAGGAATTAGCCTCAGTTTTATCCATAATGGCAGAAGACACTGTGAGAATAAGAAACAGGCCACATGCCTACCTAATACATCGAGGATCTGGTGTGAGGGGGATGAAGCAGAAGTTGAGAGCTGCTCTCATACTGCATCTGGAATGACCAACCTCAAATTCCAGCAATGACAGCATCCTACCATTTACATTCAACTTACTCTCCATGTATTTTACTCCACATACTGTGTACTGATTTGTCACTTTTTTAGGGTAAGATTATGTCTCTGAGTAAGCTGATTAGTGTTACACTGATTGTTTTAAAATAACTCAAGCAGCATCTGAATTTATTTACATACATGATATTGCCTTCTATAAACACAGCTGTATGCAGAAAGAAAATTCAACAGTATTTTAGGAAGTTAAGCCAACAGTTTAGCTGTGATGAAGGCTGCCTTCTCATTCTGGTTTCTTTTTATTCTTTTTCTTTCTGGACTAAGTTTTTCAAGAAGAGTTAGACTGGAATACTCCTGCCAGAGAGTCTCAGCTAGCAGGAGAGTTGAAGCGATGGTAGGCATGAGGAACATTAACCTAGAGAAGGCAGAAAGTGTCTTTAAGGAAGTGGCCTGGCCCGTTTCACAAGGGCATGCTGGCTTTCCTGCCCATGGAGGCCATAATGAGTATTACATTGATTCCTTATGTACTTATTGAACGTAATTCTGGGTTGCAGACTCATATTAGGCTCTGGAGATCCAAAAATGAACAAGGATGGTGCAGACCCTGTTCCCAATAACCTTACAGTCTACTGATGGAGACAGGTGCATGTACGTGGGCATACACGTGTGTGTGTGTGTGTGTGTTCAGTCCAACAAAAGATTTAACAATTGTATAGATATTTTCAACAAAACTGCCCCTTTCATTGAATTTTCTTTATTGTTTTACTCTTTCTATTTTATTTAGTGTTTGCTTTGTTTTAATTTTCTCCTCTAACTTATTAAGGTAGACGTGAGGTCACTGATTTGAGACCTTTTTTTCCTAACATTAACAGTTAGTGTATTATTCTGCCTCTACGTACTGCTCCAGCTGTATCGTGAAGATTTTGATATATGTTTCTATTTTTATTTTTTTCAAAATGCTATCTGAATTCTTGTAGAATTTTTTCTTTGGTTAATGAATTATTAATGATTATAGTTTCTTTCAAATGTCTGTGGGGACATCCATATATTTGTCTATTATTGATTACTGATTTAATTACACTCTGGTTAGCAAACATATTCTACATGATTTCAGTTGCCTTATATTTATCAGTACATCCCAGAATATAATACATCTTGGTGAATATTTTATATACATGTCCTATAAATGTCAAGTAGCTTGTATTGGTTGATAGTGCTGTTTGGGAATTCTACATTCTGACTGATTTTCCATGAATTTATTTACATATATGACATTGTATGTAGAGAGAGAAATCTTGAAGTCTCCAACTGTAATTGTGGATTTATCAATTTCTTATTTCTGTTCTATCATGTTTTGCTTCATGTAACTTTTAGCTTTCCATTAGGGAAACATTTGAGATATATTTGGGATTGCTATGTTTGTTTGCTGAATTGGCCCTTTGATCATATGAGAGATTCTTCCTTATCTCTGGTCTCCTTTTGTTCTGAAGTCTATTTTTCTGAAGTTTATATAGTCTCTCCAAACTTCTTTTAGTTAGTGTTTACTCAGCATATCTTTTACAATCTTTTTACCTTAAAATATTTGGTATGGGTTTCTAGTAGAAGCATATAGTTGAGTGTGATGGGTAACTATATTAACTAACTTAGCTAAACTTGGAATCAGTTGTTTGGTCAAATACCAGATTAGATACTGCTGCAGAGATATTTTAGATGTGATTAAGATTTAAATAAATGGACTTTGAAAATGCAAATTATCCTCTCCATACTGTGAATGGGTCTTATCTAAATCAGTTGAAGGCTTTAAAATTTGCCCTGCAAATTGTACTTGTCAACCCCCATAATTTCATGATTCAGGTCCTTAAAGTCTTTCTTTCTCCATATGCATATATATGTGTATATATATATATATATATATATATATATATGTATGTATATCTATATATGTATGTATAGCTATGTATGTATGTATCTTCTCTCAGTTAATCAATAGAAACCTGAAACCTGACTAAGTCACTGGGTTTGCTTGTGCTTTTTTATGCAACGTGACAATGTGACTTTTAATTGGAGTGCTTAGACCATTTACATTTAGTGTAATTGCTGTTATGGTTGACTTTTACTCTACTGTTCTGTTATTTATTTTATATTTATTCCTTCTATTCTTCAATTTTTATCTTTTTCCTGCCATCTTTTGGACTACTTGAATATTTTAAAATTCTACTTTATCTCTATTATGGCTTATCTTTTTATCTCTTTCTCTCCATTTTTAAAGAACTGTTCCTCTATGACTTTATATGTCATTAGAGAAGCTATAATAATGTGACATGAGCTCCTTCAAATGTTATACCTTTTCTTATTGTGGACCCTTACAACTATACAAATCTTTTTCCTTCCCACCTTTGGAGCTATGTTTGTTATATATTTTGCTTGTATAGATCTAATAAATCCAATAATAAAATGTGATTTTGCTTAAAATATGTAACTATTTTAACAGAATTTTTACAATCAGAACAGTCTTTTTTAATATTTATTTTTAATTACTATTTCTAGCACTCACCATTATTTTGTATTTATATATATACATTTTTTCTAATTATTTACAGTAAGAGGGTAAATTGCCTATTATCCCACCTTAATTAGAAATGGGAATCTGGGGTTACTCTTTGTTCCAGTGTTTTTCAGATAATCATAAATTATGAACATTTTCCAAAAACATGGGGATGTAGACTTAATAGGAAATCAGTGTACTTTGCTGGTATTACCCTCACTCTACAAGAACATAGTATGGAAAGACATTACAGGCCCTAACTGTGGTTGCCTTTAGATGCTAGAACTACACATCATATGTTTTTTTCTCTTTTTAAAATACTTTTCTAAAATTTCATAATGGAAATTTAGAAATTTGCTTTTGTTCTGAAAAAATAAAGTTTATTTAAAAATAATTCAGGCTATTGAGTAGTTACATACTGAAGTTGTAATTCCAAAGTTCTTAGTCTTGGGCTGTTGAATAGTTATACACTGAAGGAGTAATTCCAAAGTTCTTAGTCTTATCTACAAAAGAGTTATGCTCACATAAACTAACATGAACTTATGAATCATCTTTATATGTACCCAGTCCTAGGCTTGATAGTTCCCTTTCTACTTCATTTATTTCCGAAATATATTTAGGGCTTATAAAAAGCATAACTACAATAAAATAGCAAGATGATTAAGATGGAGGTGAAAGTTCACCATACAGGAAGTGAAGAGGGTAGAGTACAGTACTGGTCTGGAAAGAAGCAGTGTAATTTTCCTAGAAAACCTAGACTCAGATGAAGGACAGGAAGGTAAAATAGGTCCTGTTCAGTGCAGGTAGGAGTGGGAGGATGGAGAGTGAATGCAGAGGGTAAAGGAGGGTGAATATATTTAATACACTTTATATATTTGTATGAAAATAGAACGATGAAACCTGTTGAAATCATTTTAGAAAGTAGAGAGGGAAGATGAACGAGAATGATAGAGGTGGTGAATTTATCCAAGGTATATTGTAAATGTATATGTAAATACCACAATGAAACACCTCTGTAACACTAGTATATGCTAATGAAATGTCTTTTAAACAGAATTTTTATCAACAATTCTAGTTTCTTCTGACTTAACAGAATGAAGTTTCTCCAAATGAAAGGAATTATATATATATATGAACTATAATGACAACATAAAATATTAATTGTCACAAGTGTTGATAGAACATATCTTGGTCATACTAATACAATGGGCAATGTTGCTTAAACAAAGACAAGTTAATTTGTGAAATAAATTTTAGAAAATGAAAACTTACACTCAGGGCACCTTCAGAAATTGAACACAAAACTTATCTGGGAGCTTTCTGCTAGCCTAAACAAAGAAGGAAACCATGAGATTCAGAGTGCTTGGAATCACACCAGAAGTTATTTCACCTTAGAAATGCTTTTTAGTTTAATGTTTTCCAGTTCTGACTTCTAACTGAGCATTTCATATAAAGTGCCTCAGAGAAACACTCCACCAATAGAAATGTCATGCTCTTCTCTTCAAGGACAAGAAAAAAGAATGCCAGGCCTAGACATTGCTTAGTGGTGCTCGGTTCCAAGAGAGCAGGGAAGACACATATAAAAATCTGTAATAGTTTCAGACTGGAACAAGACAGTGTGTGATGATTGACCTTAACTAAATCAAGAGCCTGCAAGATTCCAGTGTAAAGCAGACCTCTGGTTCTTAGCAGGAGTGAATGTGGATGAGCCAGGGCTTTCTGGGAGAAGTGCACAAAACAGAGAAGGGCAGAGCAGCAGATGAGGGACTCCAGGAGTCCTCAGTGTCATGAGGTGAGGAATTGACCATAGATCCTGAAAACCATAGCTCAAGCCCTGTCACTGGTAAATTAAATGAATTTAAAAAAGAAATGCAGTATTCACCACATTGAGTTTAACAGGGCCACATGAAGTTTCATCTTTTCATAGATACTGCATGCCAGGCTCTGTCATATGTAGCAAGGCCTTTGACTCCATTTTAAGACAATGAAAAGACTCCATCTATGTGAGGGAATACTGTTGGGCCCAAACATATTCTTTCTAATTTTTAATAGTGTTATTTGTGCAATCAGGCATTTCTGGCCCACAGAGCTAAGACTTAGAATTTCTAATGGAACCCTAAGGCCTTCAATTTAGCACAGAACCTTTGTTAATTACTGAAGAGGAGTTGGGTTTGTTGAAAGGGGTAGGAAAAGACCAGGCGGGATGAAGAGTTTCTAGCCTGGCTCTTAGAGGGGCCAGAATTTGAGATCCTCTGCACAGAAGACAGATGGCCTGGAGTAGACATGCCACTGGTATGTGTGTGTGTGTGGGTGGGTGGGTATGTGTGTATTGTTGTGGATTTCTCTGGGGAGCCCTCATTGTTCTGGTACTGAGTAAGAGAAATAATGGAGTTCCTTGTGGGCCGTCAAGAGAACAAAAACCACACTGGGTATTTTGGGTAAGTAATTCAATAAAGGGATAGATTGCATGGGTATTGGAAGACTAAAAAGGCAAATGCAGGCACATAGAGGTCACATCAGTCATAAATGCAGGAGATAGCTGCCACCCCTTGGACTGGGGAAAGTCATGGGGAACTTGAAAGCTTGGCGCAGCTTGGTGGAGCCCATTCTGGGAATACTGAGGAGTTGCTTTCTCCCCAACATGGCTCAGCGCAGGGACCTGAGAGCTGAGGTCAGAGGCCTGTTGGTGTTCATACCATGCAGATGTATAGGGAGGCTGGTTCTGCCATTTCCCACAAAGCTGGGGCCTGGAGTCAATAGCCACCAGGGATGAAGTACCGTTGCCAAGCCTAGGGAAGATAGCAAATCCTGTGTCAATCTTTTATTCCATGGTCAACGTCTAGTGCCCCGTATTGGTGGAGTGTAACTGAGTCCTATGCAGAGGCCCAGCTTTGCCTTGCAAAGAGTGAATAAGGCAGAGGAGCCTCCTAAGCAGCTTCCCTTCAGGGCCTCACCAAGGCTGGACAAGTGGGATGCTGTTATTGGCATGAACACGAGAAGAAACTGCATTCTTTGAGTAACAACCAAAGTCCAATGCTGAGATAAAAATATTCACGCTTCTTATCTTGCTTTATTCTTACAGTGGCCCAAGAGAGGAGTGTTCTTGTTCACATTTTACAGATGCAGTCTTTGAAGCTCAGAGATTTTAAATTAGTAGGCAAGAGAGGCAGGGTATAATCCCAGAACTTGGTGGCTCCAACACTCCTACCCCTTCACCAAAAGACAACTCTCTCTCTACAATACCTTTGGCCACAATGATCACCTGAAACACTGATCAAGCAATTCCTTCTTCCCCACTTACCTGTAAGTTCTGTGAGCTCAAGCCTGTCCAGAATTTTCTGGGAGCTTGATGTATATAACCAGCAGGATATACCTACATAGGTAAATATGTGTTAAATAAGCAAATGAATGTTTAAGTTTCTTTAGCCTTTTTAATATAATAACAAAATATAGCCACATATAGAATTTCATACTCAAATTTATAAATTATATGTGATACAAGTATATGTCTAAAATATATTTTGGAGCTACACAAAGGAAGACTTTTTGAAGCTAGAACAAGAGCCTATGACACTAATATGCTTGTCTATCCACCTGCTAACAGACTCCATGTAGTTTTTAAATGAAGCAAAAGTGAACACATATTTTATTTTGAATCAACTATCCCATTAAACCATGGTCGCTTCTTGCCCTTCCCCCACCAGCCCCTCCATCCCACCCCCCACCCAGCTTAGCCTATCATTAGCTGCTATCTGGAATCGACAGTAGAGTAATTTGAACTCTGGTTCCCAAGGGCCTATTCTTTTACTTCCTGCTGTAGGAATACGGTGTGTATTGATTAGATATCAGACTGTAATGGGCTTCCAATCTCTCTGCCTTAAGATATATGATGGAGATGACAGGAAACAGATACCCTGTTACTACTTGTAAATAGTCTGGTTGAACAAAATGGTTGGTAACCTCTTCAGTGCCGTGCACTCCCATCATGGGGAGATGCTACTTTCTGGTTCTTTCTAATAAGATTGCTTGGAAAGGGAAGGCATAGAATTTCATTTGGGGGCCACAGCCACTGCCAAGATGGTCCTTCCTGTGAAAACTATGCAGGGAGCAGGATTTCAGAATTAAACCAAGAGTTAAGTTTGCAGGCAGCATCCCCAGCTCAGTCCCACCTAAGCAGCTGACGTGAGGGCTGAGGGGCTGGACACAGCAGAGACAAGAACAGGACTCCTCTTCTCTGAGCAAGACCTAGAGTAAGTGACTTGTAGGAGCCTCACTTTCTGCATCTGTTAAATAAGACAGAGGAGTTCCTAGAATAGCTGACAGTGCCTGGTGCTTGGTGGTTCTCGTTCCCTACGCTGCTTGTGTCCAACCTCCTCCTTCCAAAACAGAAGCTTTCCTGTGCTGGAATTCTGAGCATCTTCTGGATCTGGGAAGCGGCAGGCACTCATAATGCATTTCCTTGCACATAACAGTGCAGGCCTCCCATAGTGCATAGTGGTGGATTTGTGGACAGGTGGACTGGAAGTCTCAGGTGAAATGAACTTTCTCAGGCCCTGGAGTGCAAGGGCTGCTGGTGGCAGGGCCTGACAATTCCTTGTGTGAAGTCAGCCTTGGTTTGTCTTGTGGGGTTTGCCTACTTCCTGTTGTTTGAGTGGAAAGGACCCTATTTTGTGGCTTGATAACTGCAAGTATAAACACTAAGTTGGCTGGTGACATCTTTCCCATCCTGATGACCCATCAGGCGCCAAGGATGGCTTTCACATGCCTCCCTTCCTGATGTGGGTTTGATTTTGCACAGCAGGAATGTCTTCTGTTGGGTCCTCAATTTCCTTCCCTTATCCACAAGATGATAATGAAAGCAAGTTGAATGGTGCTTCAAAAAGGATTCTAAAGGAAGATTGTAAACTTTTAAGGGGGAATCAACTGTGAGTTTATGCATTTTTAATTACATGGGCTTGAAGCTTAGATTAATTTATTTACCAGAGGTATCAGCCACTTATCTACTGCTTCTCTCATCTTTGCCCTGCAAACAGACATGACCCTGGTCAAGTAAGATAAATGGAGAATTAAAAATGGCTACCTTCTGGGAATTGATTGGAAAAGAGGGAATGAAAAGCCAGGGGCACCAGTTAACCCTGGACTCTCTCCCAATCTTTCTACTGCTATTGCGTCTGTGAGTGAAGACAAAATCCAGTGGACCTAACCTCCTTCTTTGCTAACATTTCCTCATTTCTCCTTCCTCCCTGCCCCCAATAGGATGAGGAGATCAATAAAGTCAGCTCTGAGAGAGGAAGGAACCAGTCTTCATGCTGGTATCAAATGCCGTATCAGTGCAGCACGTGGAGAAGGGCCAGCGTTCAGTAAGTGACCTAATTGCACATTCCAAAAACACTGAATTCATATTATGGCTTCATCAGCATTGTCCTCCTGGAGGTTGCTCTTAATTAGCCCAGGAGAGTATTGAAGAAAAGAACTGTGACTGTCACCTTCAATACGGAGGGCTCTGGCCAGGAAAGAAGCAAAGACACACATAATGATGGCTGCCAATTACTGAGTTCTATTGTCACACCAGCTCCTGTGCTGAATTTATGATGACTGATATCTCATTTCATCCTTGCCACCACACCTCGAAGAGGGTCTGATTATTCCTGTCCTACAGATGAGGACAACTGAGACATGGAGGAGATAGAAAGCTTGTCCCATTTGCATAGCTGGTGATTGCAAAAGGAGATTTTACCCCCAAGTCTCTTTGGTGCCCCAAGCGAAGGTTGGCTCTGATTTCCTATTATGTTGACCCACTAGCTATCCACATAATGGTACAAAGAGGGCAGTTAATCTTGCCCTTTAACTTTAAGTTGCAGAGACAAGTCTGGAGAGGGAGAGTGATTTACCAAGGTCACAAGGCCTTGCCTTGACTTAGTCCTCTGAATTGAGACTGCCATTCCCATGCCCTTGGAAAAGACACAGCACAATTGTCTTCTACAGCAGCCTCTTCCCCAAACACCAGCAGGAAGCTACCCTGCCACGATGACATGGACTGGTAAGGGCCAGAGAAATGGGAAGACAGAGGGTTGACATAATAAAAGTGGATCCCATAGGTTATTTTATTAATTAACAAACTTTTATTGAGTACCTAATATATATAAAATCAGGGTAAGACACTGAGATTACATCAATGAAAAATAGGTACATTAAAGATGATGTGTGTGTGTGTTTTCTTTCTCTCAAATCCAAAGATAAATTTCAGCTAATAAATAACATGAGGCAAATAAGATTTTTTAAATGACAAAAACCATAACCATATGTAGACCTCAAGTGCAAATTAAGTCATCAAAACATTCACTTCAGAATTTACTTGATCACTCAACCTATTTTTTACAGTATTAATCAAATTTCTTGAATTCACTAGTTGGAAAAGTAAATGAAAACAAACTAAAATGAAAACATCTCTTGACTGTATGTTTTTGCTTAGAAGGCAAATGCTGAGTGTTTTAGAAAGGACAAATAAAGACAGTGCTAGTGTTTCCACAGACATGACTTCATTTAATCCCCTGGAAACTCTTGCAAGGTGTTATTATCTCCATTTTACAGATGGGGAAGCTAAATGCATAATGACATCTGATTAAGGCCTGCTCACCTGTAGCCAGACAGCAGGAATGGTCAAAGGACCTGCAGAGCTGGTATCGTTTGAAACACAGCTCTCTACTTACTCACAGGGATAGCTAGGGTCTTATCATAACAATAAAAATCCATGATAAAATGACAGTCCACTTATACTGAGTGTTCACAGCATACTACATATTGTGCTGAGCCAATTCCAGGCAGGATCCTATTCGATCCTCACAACAAGCCATTAATAGAACACTTTACTATCTTCATCCCACAGAGAAGAAAACAAAACCACAGACAGGGTAGGTAACCTATCCAGGATCACACAGCTGGCGAATGAGAGAGCCAGCATTCAAACCCTGTGTGTGTAGCTCCAGCCTATACTCTTTTTTTTCTTGATGTTTACTATTTTTATTGCTGTATATTAAGTTGCACATAGAAAGGGGTTTCATCATGACAGTTCCATACATGCGTATTTTTTATCATATTTACCCCCTCTGTTACTCAACCCTACAGTCTTTTTATAGTAAATAATAATATATTGTATATTTCAAAGTAGCAAGAAGAGAGGACTTTAAATGTTCCCATCACTAAAACATGATAGCTATTTGAGGTGATAGACTCCATTTGCCCTAATTTCAACATTACATGTGGTCCCCCTTAAATACAATTATCATGTATCAATTAAAAATTTTTAACAAAAGCATCGAGCAATGTATTCATTTTCTCAATAAGAATTTACTGAGCTCCTTCCATCATTGCAGCTTAACTTTATTTATCTTGAATTTTTATTAGAATAAACTAATCATAAAAAAGGGTTTCATTGTGATATTTACATACAGGCATATAATGTGCTTTGATCAAATTCACCCTGCTACTCTTTCTAACACTCAGCCCTACACTCTTAGCTACCACCCTACGCTGCCTTTCCAGGAAGAGAAAAATAAGAATTCCACATGGGTAAGGTGCTGTTTCCAAAATACAGCTTTATATGCTAGGGTCAAAATGGGACTGGGGGAAGCTAAACATTAGATAACAATGAAATCAAGAATTCTAGCAATATCAAAATGTCACAGTTATCACCACTTCAGAAAATGCAAATATGGTTTAAATAGGAAGCAATTGCCCCAGATACTGTTTTCATTTGGGAATTTAATGGACTTTTACCTTTTGATATGCATGATAGCATTTCTTTCCCCAACATTTCTCCCTGTAGAGAAGCCCATGCGCACAGCTCTCTAGCTGGATATAAGGATGCATGCTTGTCATCCCAGCTACAGGAAAGGGGTAAGTCATGGTCCGAGGCCAGCCCAGGTAAAAATGTGAGACCTTTAGCTGATAAAATAACTAAAAGCAAAAAGGACTGGGGATATAGCTCAAGTGGTAAAGCTCATGCTGTATGAGCATGAAGTCCTGTGCTCAAACTCTAGTACCACCAGAGAAAGAGAGAGAGACACTTGGATCTTCCCCAGGGCATTTCTTAGCTCTTCTTAGAGGTAAAGAGCTTGGGTTCCCCACTCCCTGCATGAATGTGTCTGGGCCTTCTCTATGGTTGTACCTTGGATTTTCAACTGGGGCTGTGACTCACTGCTCTCCTTGTCTGTCCTTATGGTTTCTCTGGGTTTCCAGAAGTTTCCCTGAGTGTCCTTTTCCTCTTTGCCCTTTGGACTTTAAAGAACAGGAGGCCTTTTCCTTCCTGCTGTTTATCAGACCCACCCATATTCTCCAGGCTATCCTTGGACAAGATGGTCATCCTCTTCCCACGGATGCTCCCAATCAGCTCACAGAAGTGTCCTTCCTACCCCGCAGGAGGGCTGTCCAGTAAGTAGAAGCTGAGATAGGAATTGACATTTTTTAAAAATTTCAACTCAATGGGCACTTTATACCTATTATCTTATATGCTTATCATAAAAACCTTGAGAAATTGCCATAACTGTCCTCATTTTATAGATGAGGAAATTGAGGGTCCTGAGGTGCCAAAGTTGACACGATGAATTTTATATTAACAAGCATGCCTAGTATTTTTAGGCTTTTTCTATATGCTGAGAACCATCTCAACAGGCATCAGTTCATTTAATTCTACTATAATCCTGCAGGCTAACCATAATTGTTAGCCTTGTTTTGTAGTAGAGAAAGCTGTGACAGAAATGTTAAGCAACTTTTCCAAAGTCAAACAGCTATGAAGCAGTTTGAAACTAGAGGACGTGACTTTTGAGCTTTCATTCTTAAGACAAAATGAAGTTACCAATATTCCCAACAAATCAAAGAGTAAGTTTTGATGACCTCCATGATTGAGATATGAATGGATGGGGTTAGCTTTGGGTCATTCCCAGTTCTTAAGAGGGAGTTTGGGTCAGATATATTAACTGGAGTGTTGGTTCTGCTGCTTCCTGGGCATAATAGCACCTGCCTCCCAGCAAAGCAGAACAAGCAAGAGAATGAAAGGCAAGATACCACATAAGCTCAGAGCTGTCACTGAGGCCCATATGTTGGCAGAATGTTGGAAAACCCAAAAGAAACTTTCCTTCCAAAGAGGAACTGGGCTCCACATTGAGGGCCACAGTTTAACACAGACAGATGCCATTTTTCTTTTGTCATCATATACCTGCTCTCCTTTTGGAAAACCTTCTGGAAACCTTTCACTATCCTTAATGAAAATTCAGGAAACTGCTTCTCTTTTCTCTTTTATTTCATTTACTTACTGATTTAAAAGAAACATTGAGATGACATAGAAATGTTCAAAGTAGAGACAGTTTCTGCCTTCTTTTACAGGAGAGATTTTTAATGAACACATGTGTAGTTTGTACTTGCCTTTCTCATCTCACAGGGCATCATGAACCTTCTCTTCCATTAGGGCACAAGGTTCCACTCTGTGTTTTATAGTAGCCACTATTAGGTGGAAACTCTATTGCTTGTTTTTTTCCCCATTCCCTTTCTTGATGATCCTATAACTTGTTTCCTGCTATCTTTAGTTATTAAAGTTGTAAAAAAAAAAAACCTTGTGTGTGTATAGGTACATTTCTGAACAATTGCTTTTGATTTCCAATTAACTTGACTTATGAGAAAAATAATTGGAAGATTTCAATAGGTGTTTAATTTGCTCATATGTGGTGAAAAGGGGTGACCCTGGAGATCACTTCCAAGAAAGGGATCCCCAAACTACCCTTCTGTTCCCCCAATTCCTTCCTTGTCCCTGCCCTGACTTTCCATCCTCTCTTTTGTCTAAACCACCAAGGAATTCTCCAGGTCACTTGCTTTGACTTTTGAACTAACTCTTTGGGTTGGGGCTACAATTTGTCCACAATAAAAAGTGATTTATGATTTTAAAAAATTAAGCATGATTCACTGACTTCTTGTGTTATGGGTGTCAAAGAAAGAAGCCTACACTGGTGACTGTAGACATTTACCACATTCACTTGGATCAGAGTGAAATTCTAGAAATATCCCCTTTGTCACTATAGGTAAATATGAAAGGTGTTTGGAATATAATCTATCTCTTTAATGAAACCAAATATGAAGCCATTTGCCTCAAGTATGCCAAAGATTTTGGCTCTTCCTCCACCCCTTTTAAGAATGATTATAACATTGTCTCTGTCTTCCAACACCAATCATTAGACTCTGACGCACCATTTTGGGTGAACAGGATTTGAGAATGAGTGTCTTAAATCAATACCTTCTATTTCTGGTGAGAGATCTCCATGTGTGAGCTTGCCTGTGACTCTTGGGTGTCCCAGCATCAATAAAAGTAGGGCTTTGAGCTTCCAGAGCCCACCTGACATTGACATAAGGAATATATTGGGATTCATTCATTTATTCATCTTTCCTGCTGGTTCCTTCCCCACCTCTGTAGCCAGCCTCCCATTAGTTCGGAACTGAATTCTTTTTGAAAAACTAAGCAAATCTTTCAGAACACTTTTCAAGTCTTGTAGCAGCATGTTTGTGCTATTATAGCTAAAGACCTGTCAGGCAGACCAGCGTGCACCTCAACTTCAGCTCAGCACACAGAGCAAAATATCCATTTTGTGCATGAAATTGCCTGTGTTCTGCATGGGAATCTGTGCTTCTCAGCACCCTCCGCACTGAACAGGCAGTGTTTGACTTTTCCTGGAGCTGGGAAATTGGGTTCGGAAGAAAAGGCTCCCGCTTGTCTGATGCTGGCAGTCATCCCCAAGGAAGGAGAATTCAAAGCGAAAAGCATGAATTCTCACTTAGAAGGTTTCTCTTAGAAAAATATTGTTTTTCTTAAGAGGGCCCACTGTTGGTGGGGGTCTGATCAAATGTTCACATGCATCCAATACTCTTGAAAGTCCAAATAGCTCAGTCTTCATGGTGCAAACAAACCAGCCACGAGAATGACAATCAAATAGACCTGTCTTTTATGTGCTATTCAGAATAGCATTGAGGGTCTGAAAACCCTTTAATTTCACTTGTTGAGATTGATCCTAAGGAAATAAAACTTTACCCATATTTCCAATCACATTCAGGATACTCATCAAGCATTATTGAAAAGGGTGAACAAAAAAGGGGGGGAACAAAATATATCTAATAATAAGAAAGGGGTTCAGGTGGCACAGACAGGCCATTTTTCAGCTATTAGCTTAAATTCATAAAAGGGATTCATAAAAGGGTTATGGCAGACTTTTTAAAAAATATATTTATGGAATTCTAAAAGCAAAGCACATACAGCTTAAGCATGTCTCTCCCTGGATTTTGAGAAAGTGAGCGCACCCATGTGCCCAGCACCTGGATGAAAAATTAAAATGAAGCATCCCCAGCTCCCCAGAAGCTTTCTCCATTACTTCCCCCAGGGAAGCTGCTTTTAACACTTTAGATCAATTTCATCTATTTTTGAACTTTACTAATGGAGCCATCCCTACCTAGTGTATTCTCGTGTGCCTGACTTCTTCCACTGAATTTTTTGTTTGTAGAAGTCATCATCTGTTTTGTACAGAGTTGTAGTTCTCACAATCACATTTCACTGTGTGAACAGATTACAATTAATTATCCATTCTTCTCTGGAGCATTTGAGGAGGCTCCCATTGAGCTCACTCTGTCCTAGGCTACTGTGATTATTTCTTAGGCCTTTATTGCTGGTCATGTGTGTAGATTCATGTTGGACATGTGCCTAGTGTAGAATTACTAAACCATTGAATTTGCACATAGTCAGTTTAGAGACCACCAAACAGTTTTCCATTTGATTATACCAATTTTTTCTCCTACCAACAGTATATGAGAGCTCCACTTGCTCCAAATTTATGCTGCCCTGATATTGTATATCAGATTGTTCTTTAAATTTAAAAAATGTGGCTAAATTACAAATACGATATAACCACAGAGTTGTGAAAAAAACCAAAAAGCTTAACATGTTAAGAATTCATAGTTTTGGGTTAATAGAATGATGTTCTTTTTAAATTTTTCTGTCATTTTCCCCAGACATGGTCTCATTTTCAATAATGAAGAAGTATTACTTCTGTCACCCTTGTTCTTTTCATCAAGTAGCTGAAGGTAAGGTATTTATAGTAGGGCTTCAGAATTAGGCAGGGGACCATCTCCCCATATGACTGTCACTTTCAAATGCTGTTGGCTCTGGGAGAAATTCTGGTTTTCATTGGAAATCTCCAGGGCTTAATCAAACATTTATCCATCTAACCATCTGTCCACCTGCTTACCCATTGATCAATTTATTCATGTATTCAATAAACATACATTGAATACATACCTTGTGCCAGACATTGTGTTAGGTAGACAAGTCATGGAGTTCATACCTGTTTTGTAATTAGTCGTTAAAAATAGAACAGTACTGAAGCTATACTGGTAAAAATAAGTATATATAAATAAGTATTTCTTGAAGGCTCACAACATAGTAGGAACTGAGCTAAGAGAGTTACATGTATATTATCAATTTAATCACAATTACCTTATAAAAATATGTGTCATTTTTTACCTCCATAGAACAGGCTTAGAAAGGTAAGACAGCTAGACTGGGATTCAAACTCAGATCTGTAGGACTCCAGCCCTTGCTCTTCTAGTCACTTCCTTGGCCATGCCACCTTCTACCCAGATAGGGTGGGAGGAGTGGGAGGAGGCAACACAAAGAATGTGACATTGATGAAGAACTGAAAGACACTTAAATTTGATAGTCATAAAAAGAAAAAAAAGGTGTTTTATGAAGCTTGAACATAGGAAATGAAAGTTGGCACCAACTCTGAATGGAGAAATGGATGGAAGTGGAAGGTCAGGCAGAGAAAGGGACTATGGTGAGCTTTAAACCAACCAAAGAAAGGGCCCTTAAGTCCTCTCTGTATGTCCGCGATTTGGGGGTCAATCCAAATTCAACCAAAAACATTGAGGTCTAACTTGGCCCAGTGCCTCTGAGTTCCCCCATCACACTGAAATTGTCTATAGTTCTTCTAGTCAATAAAGTAGCCACTAGTCATTTGTGGCTATTGAAGTTTAAATTAGTGAAAATTAAATTAAATTAAAATGCAGTTCTTCAGTTGCCCTGCTCACATTTCAAGGGCTCAATAACTATGGCTAGTGAGGTATAGAACATTCTTGGCATTTTAGGATGTTCTCTTAAGGAATACTGCTCTGTGGTCTGTCTCCTTTGCATGAAAAAGCATCTGTGCTGAAGGATGTCCCCACTGGCTTTTAAGAGGCATGCAAAAAAAATTGTTCAGATGTTTTGGGGAAGTCAATAATAACCTTAGGACAGGAAGGGTGCTTATTTATATCTCACAGCCTCTTTCAATAGAGACTGAGTCTGACACTGTTAGTGGCAACGTATACTTGATCAAGTGACTTTATACTCCGTGCCTTTCCAATTTGTGCATATGACTCACCTGGGACTCCCAATAATAGTACAGACCTTGAGCCAATAGTCATGGGGTGCAGCATAGATTCTTCACACCTGAGAAGCTCCCAGGTGATGTGGATGTTGTCAGTCTGTCAACCACACTTAATAGTGGCAAGGCTCTGTAATTAGGAGAAAATGCAAAAGCAAATACTGCAGGACACATCTGGGAAGTCTAACTGTTGGGATGGAGATTTTTCTGTGAATTCATTTTGTGTCCATGAATTTATTTTGTGAAGAAAATACATTTAAACCACTTACTCATCTGTTCCTTTTATGATACTAAGATATCCCATTTCTATAGCCTTTTTGAAGATGAAAAAATTGGAGTATGTTCAGAAGTGCCACCCTCATGTTATCTCTGATTCAGTCCCACACCCAAATAGAAAAGTTAACAGGAACACTAACAAAAGCTTAAATTTGAGAAATCATCTATTATGATTCTATTTGAGAAGATAAATTTTAAAACAAATAGGTAAACACACTTTTGAAACATGAGTCAGAAAAGAAGGAATAAAGTCAATGTGTTTTTAAGAAACTCCAGGAAGAGAGGTACACAGGCCACACACTTTTCCCAGTAAGAAAAATCTCTTTCCAAGTCTCTCCCTTCTACAGGTATCTCCCTCAAAACCACATCTGCCACAGGTCTAATTTCCTTGCTCAATAGCAGCATCATTAAATGGCCACATATCACTAGTAACGTGATCATCATTTGAGCATTTCTTCCAAGATTGGGTTTGAATTATGGATTGTAAAAACATAGATTCTGTTGCTTAAGAGGGGGAAAAGGAACTCCATCAAGTGTTCTAGAAAATGAATTTTTAATATCATTTGAAAGAATGATTACAAATGCTCAGAGGTTTAACTCTTTAAGACCATTTTCATGCCTTGAACCAAGTATATTCCATTAAGCACATAACGGCTGTCTGTAATGATAGAGAGGAGGAGGGAGACATGCAGACATTCTTCAGATAGGAGCAGACACTTAGCTTGTCACATGTGTGTCAGTCTCAGAGTCAGGCTGCAGCAACCTCCCCACTGTGCTGCTCCCCAAATCCAGTAGGTCATTGTGGAATCAGGGAATGTGCCATGTGAGTCAAGTGGCTTTGGGATTAAATCTTGTCACAGCCTCTTTCTAGGCATTTAATTTTGGCCAAGTTACTTAATATTTCCTGAGCCTTGGCCATCTGGGTGATATTAAGACATAACTGCTGGGTTATAGGAAATATTAGATTAAAATAGTGCATATGAAGAGCCAGATACATGGCAACAATTGTTTTAATTGAGGTAGTAATACTCATAATGGTGCTTGGCCTTCATCCCGGGATGGGGAATTTGTGAGGGAGTGGAACAAATAGAATTTTCAAGGACATTGAGGATCCATTCATGCCCTAACCTGTGGGGATGACTTATTTTCTACCTCAAAGACCTCTATGAAAAATGCATACCCAATGTAGTTATAGGGTAGTAATTTTGAGAGTAGGATGGAGGGTCTAGAGAAGAAAAGAGGGTGGTGGGTATGTAAGCTGGTGGAGCACTGTGGTAGAGGCACTGCTTATACCCATTAAGACAGTTAACATTGACCATGTCCCAACGTGCTCCAGGCAGCAGAGAAAACACTCTGCAAGCATCACCTGGCTCGCAGCAACCTTGGTAGGTCAGAGCTACTATTATTCCTATGTGCTACAACCTTGGAAGACCTTTCAATCTTGGAAATGTTGACATTCAGGGTTGAAGTATCCTTTATGGGTGAGGTATATTGAGTACCGTCTTGATGATCTCTATCCATCAGAAGCCAATAGTGTCCCTTTCCCCATCCCCTGTGGACGATAATGACATCTCCAAAATTATACCTGGTTGAGGACCACTAGGTAAGTAGATGAATTAAAGTTCCGTGACTTCCCAAGATCGCCTTGATAGAAGTGTCAGAGTCAGGGTTAGAAATCAGGTAGTGAGATTTCATATCCATAATACCAAAACTATGTTGTCACCTAGGCCCTAAATATAAAATAAAGCTCTGAGTGTTTTGTTTTTGTTTTTGTTTTTGATGTTGTTTGTTTGTTTGTTTTTGGTTTAGGTCCAAGAGAAGGAACCTTTACAGCAAAGACTATGCTAGGACTAATGAATGTAATAAAGCATCCAATGACCTGGACTGTCAGATGTCCCTGGGTATCTATTTTCCCTTGAGAAGCTTCCCTGGATTCTAAAAGTGTTGTTTTTGCACAAATGATTCTCAAAGAATCTCAGGAATGTCTTCTTTGACCAGTTCATGGGAGTCTAGGAAAAATTTGACATTTGGCCTCACACCATTGTCCCCTCCTTATTAACAAGCCTTAACAGCAGGTGTATTTAGGATTTAAAAAATAATCTACTTTCAAAGATGGAAGTTTACCTTCACTGAGGATTGCATCACAGATAGATCCAAAGGGCAAATTAAACAAGTGCATTTTGATTATGCTCAAATATGTGTTCAGTATCTCAAGAAGACAAATTTTACTTAAGTCAGTTATTTCTGAGACATTTGTTAAAAACACTGCCCTTTTTGATCCTAGGGGCCCATCTCTGTAGTCTAGTTGAGCCCACCATGGATCCCTGAGGGAGACCATACACCACCTCTGTGCATTGCTTTAATAATGAGACGTGCTAATTTGCCTTCCAGTCACAAAGCACATTCATGTTCATCTTGGCTAATCTTTCTGCAGGTCTAGGTAAGGTGTTAGACCTATCTCTATTTTTACATATGTGGAAATGGAGGCTCAAAGAGCTAGATATTCATAAGTCAATACCTGGCAGAGACTGGGCTCAACTCCAATCCTCTAGTTCCAAAGGTATGATAAATGATGGCTGCCTAGACAGGTGCAGGCTTGGGGGAAGTTGGGAGTCTGTCTTAGGGGACTAGCTCTATTCATTTTTCCTTGGACCTGTGACCAGCATTGTAGTTGGGCCCCAAGAAGATCTATGAGAAAGTCCATAGCTAGTTACAGTCAACTGGTTGTGTTAGGCCTAGATATAGCTTACAGATATGTTATGTGTGTGTCTCCAATGCCACCCCCGTAGGGGACAGCAGACACAAGTGTGCATACATGGGCATGCAGAGGTACATTAAAATAAGCATGCTAACACTCATACTTAACATCAGATGGTCAAGGTCAGGACAAAGACACAGGCCCCAGGCAGAGTCCCCAGTGAGGTTCAGTGATATGTTTAGTGATCATCTCTATCTTTAGGGCCCACCTTCTCCACCATCTCTCTCTTCCTCACAAGCATCTCTAAATGTTCCCTAAATTTGCCCATCAGAATATTGCTTCTTCCTGCACACTCTCCAGCTCAAAATTTATTTCCTTTATGGCCCAACTCTTGTTCAGAATGCATGAAACCCTCTTTCAAGAAAACCAGTAGACCATAGAGCACAAGGTCAGACACTGAGAGTACATGTTTGGCTGTGTCCCCAGGCAACTGAGACCTGACACATAGGACATAGAAGGAACGTAAAAGTTGGAGACTGAGCTAGACTACCAAGACTGCCACTCACTGACCGAGGGGCTTTGAATGAACCACTTAACAGTGGTGGGTAGAGTAGTGGCCCCCCAAAGATGTCTACATCCCAATCCCCAGAGCCTGCAAATGTGTTACCTTACCTGGCACAAGGGAATCCAGGTTTCAAATTGAAATAAAAGATTCAGATAGGGAGATTATCCTGGATTACCCAAGTGGGTCCAATGTAATCACAGGACTATCTCAAATTGGAAACAGGAAGTAGAGAGGGAGTTGGTGACTGAGCGATGCCATGGGAGAAGACTTGACCTGTTGCTAGTTTAGATAGTGGAGGAAGGGGTCATAAGTTAAGAAATACAGGTGGCTTCCAGAAGCAGAAAAAATCCAGAAAATAGATTCTCCCCCACAGATTCAAAAGGAACACAACTCAGCAGACACCTTGCTGTTAGCCCAGAGAGGTTAATAGTGAACTTCCTGAACAGAAGAATAATAAATTCAGTTGCTTAAAACCACTAAGTTCATGGGAATTTGCTGTAGCAGCAATCTGAAGCTAATTCACTGTCTATGCCTCAATTTTTACCATCTGTCAATCAGTGACAATAATAGCACCTGCTTTCTAGTATTGCTATAAAGAATAAATGAAAGAGCACATATAAAGTTGGAAGAGAACTGGGCTAACCTCAAAAAGATCGGTGCTTGTTACACATGTAACAAATGTCTGTCCAATGGTGGAAGAATGGACAAATGAATGAACAGAAGTACTAGAAGCAAGAGTTAGGCCATTTCCATGAAGGCTCACATGTTGCAAACTTCAGTGTTTAAACAATGAGCTCCTTGCTGTTTGCCATTCTCTGTCATACCTGGAAGATGTGACAGCCAGTCCTTTCCTGGATTTTACCCCTAAATTTCCCTAGGGCCAGGTTTCTAGTGTGTGTATCATCATTTTCTGGACTTTCATTTTCATCCACTGCAGAAACTGGCGGTTTTGGAACCCCTAGAATCTCTCAAACAATAAATAAAATGATAATCACAACATGTTAAACAAGTAAGTTCTCTCTAGCACTGAGAACTACAGGCAGTGGGCCTTCACGACATGGCAACCACCATGGCCTGAGTAATGGGGGTGCGTTACCATCTTTGTGGGAAATGATCCATCCTAAAGGAGCCTCATCTCCACTGAGAATTGTTTTCCTTCCTATTTTCTTTTTTCTCACAGTTTCCTGGAGGCACCTCGCCTCCAACAGAACGGCCTGCTCTGTGTCCACTCCCAGCATTTTCCAAATATTCACATTCTTCAGATGCCAGCTCCTTCCTTATTTTCTCAATTCTGTATTTGTTTATCCTCAAAAGCTCCTTTGTAGCTGCCCACATGGATCTGGGAAACTGTGGAGGCTGGCCCTCTTCCCTGGGGCAGGAGGGCAGCTCAGGCCCACCGGGCTCCTTTTCTATTCTCCACCTCTGGGTTATTTGCTGAGAATAGAAGCAGCCATGAAGAAGTCCAGTGGGTCAGGAAAGCAGCCCAGCCCTCAAATACAAACTGCCCCCTGAGGCCCAGCTCCTGGTGGGGCAGGTTCTCTGACTTTGGGGACATTGTGCAACCAGAGCTTCCAATTTGTCAAGAGGAGCTTAGCCTTCAGCCTGAGTCTGCCCAGACAGACCTTGGAGTCCACAAATTTAAAATCCAAAGATCATTTCATGGTCAGTGCACGCCAGCTGTGAGGCAGGCCCATGAAGGTTGTCATGCTTGCCCATTGGTGGGAAGGTCACAAGCTTAGTGTTGTCCCCAGACCCACCTGGGCCCAATGTAGGGGCTTGGAAACTTTGCAGGAGGAAGTAGGGTACAAGCTGTGGACTCCTTTCAGAGGAGGAGGAAGACAAGAAGAAGGAAGAGAAGAAGAAAATGATGAGGAAGAGGAAAGGAAGAAAATAAAAAGAAGGAAGAGAAGAAGGAGAAGGAAGAGAAGAAAGGGGAAAGAAGGAGGAGGAGGCAGAGCAAAAAGAGGAGGAGGAAAGGGTGTTTCGCTTATCAATAAAAAGGAATTTTCTTGTCTCCAGTCCCAGCCATATCTATGACATGAGCCATGGTTCTAGAATCATGCCTTCTTTGAGAGGAGTGAGCCATCTCTCTGCTTCTTACTCTTTAGCTTTTCTCACTGCCTTTAGAGAAACGCTAAGCCTCTCTCCAGGGTCCCTGGCTTCTGCTCTCCCCATTTCCTCCCATACAGTTGTCCTCCTATTGTTCTAGATAGTTAATGGGTCCCTCTAGCCTTTTCACACCTTCCAGACTTTGGTGCCTTGGTGAAAATGGCTTCTCCAGCCCTCTAGTCTGTGTCTGCCTTTCTAGCACCAACACCACTGTCTGTCCACCAAAGCTGGACAGACACATGTTCTTATGGCACCAAGTGTGGGCTCACTGACTAGTCAATGGTATAGAAGGCCCCAGTCTTTATGTTTGTTGACTGACCACCCTATGAAGTAGATAATATTAGGAAACTGAGTCCAGAGAGCTTAAGTAACCTGCCTGAGTTTGCAAAGGTGGTGAGAGGCAGAGCCAGGATTTAACCCTAAGTAACTTTAGCTACCACATCTGAAAAATAGGATTACAAAGTGAACCTATCTATGAGATCATAACCCATCCCAAGTCCCCAGCATGCAGTAAGTAATATCAGCATTGCTTCTAATAATAATTATGTTCTCTCCTCATAGCTCTAATGACTAAGGGCAGAAATCCCATAATGTCACAGTGAACACAGAGCTTAGCGGACCCTGTGTTGATAAATGAGGGATAACTGAGCACTTGTAGTCCAACGTACTTGGTGTACCAGGCTCTTGTTATTGTTCAGTTAATATTCACAATTGTCTTGGACATCAGGACGTAGACACATCTCTGACAGAGGGCCTTTCCACTTCTGTCACATCCACACATCTTGGATGCTTCAGAAGACCTGTTGCAGAGTTTCCCACTGCATCTGCTAAGGAACCTACAGTGAACAGCCATCCCTTTCTGTCGTTCAGATTGGTGGTGAGGATGGTGGAAGAGTCAAATAGGGTAAAAGCCAAAACAGACCAATCATTTACCCTGTGAAGAGAATCACTAACCACAGGACCAGGGTCAATATTAGGGCAAGTTACATATCAATTGGGAGTCATAAGTCCTTGTCCTTCCCCGTTCTAGGACAGAAGATTGGCTCTGCACCAGCCCATGTGAGTGGGGAGCTGGCTGCGTGGACTCTGACCGAAAAAAACAAGCCACTAGAAGGTTTTATGCTCCTGGAGCTGAAAGGTCAGCCACGATGTGGTGACAGTGTCCACAGGCTTTCTAGTTCCCATCCACAGGATGAACAAATTCCTGAGAGCAGGAAGGAGCTGAGGCCCTGAGCTCACCTGACCACACGGGCATCAGGTGCTCTTCCTGGGAAGGGCCTAGTGCAGGGGCCCAATGGGGCCAGTGATTGTTGTCACTCCCACTACTAATCAGAATGGCACCACTTCATGGACATAGGCCATGTGCCTGACATTGTAGGGGTTCCATGTGTGACTTCAATCAACTCTGATATCTCTGGAAGGGGGCTGTGGGATTAGAACTATGATTTTATAAACTAGGAAGCTAAAAAGCTAGGGCTAGGTCAAGCTGAGTCACTGGTAGGTGGCAAAGAAGGGATTTTCAACCAGATGTAGCACACCTTGGATGTATGAGAGCAAGTGCTCAGGTCCAGCCCACTCTCTCCATTCTCTTTTGCTCATACTCAGATTTTTTTTTTTGGTGGTACTGGGATTTGAACTCAGGGCTTTGTGCTTGCTAGACAGATGCTCAATGACTTGAGCCAGGCCTCCAGCCCTCTTCCTGAGATTTTGTCCTGAACAGCAAGGAGCTTACCACTTGGGAACAGGCTTGCTCTTCCCAGTCCCCTTGCAGCTGGAGAAACCACAGGAGAGGTTGTCATGAGGTTTAAGGGGAGTACTACTAGGGGAAGAACTGTTCTCTTAAGGACAAGTTCACATTCCAGGAGAAAATGGGGCAGGCTTAACCCATCTTTTCCTTCCCTTACCTGGAATGCATTATTTTAGCCTGAAGTAGCAGAGGCCTTCTCATGCCCCTGAGGGAAAGGGAGACGCTCAGAGATCTCAGAATGGATATGGTTGAGTGGTGGAAGCAATGCCTGCTTTTTCAGGATTTCTCATGCGTCTAACAAAACCCAACCTGAGCAAAATAAGCAGACCACTTGCTTCACTGATCAAGGGCCCCATTTCTTCAGTAGGCTCAGAATGGACTTTGTAAGGTACATGTACAAGTGTTCCAGGTGATGCCTTTGGGAGGAATAAGATATAAAGCAAATATGTGTTATAAAAAGGTGTCAGTCTAAACACCACCTAGAACTTGTTTTTGGCGGCAAGCTCTTCAAGGCTGCTTTGGTTTCCAGTTTTTCTCTCTGGAGCTGAGAAACTGGTTTTGCTAGAGGATGACCAGCTTCTCTGCTGGGCAAGTGTCACAGTCTTCTCTGACTCTCTAATTGCACTTATCATGGAACTAATTAGCATTTAATAAAAAGCAACTGGGGACCCATTCCTGAAACAATAAAACAACCTTGTCCCCACTTCAAAGATGAAGAAACTCAGATTAGGACATTAACGGCAACAAGAATAAAGAGCCACACATATTTGATCAGAGTTAATGGCACAATTAGAACCCAGAGCTTTGTAATCTGGTATCTGGTTACAGGCAAGGGGATTTGATTATTAGCCTCCCGTTCCTCTTGGAGTCACATCCTGGGGTGGAATAATTAACCGAGGCATGGGTCCTTTCAACAGGCGCCAAGTCCAGGTATCTAGATGAACGTTAGGAGCCCCCAGGTGATCTCTGCATGCATCTTCTGTAAAGTGCCTAGTGGGGGCCCTTGGGCTTGCCGTAGCATAGCTGACTGTGGCAGGGGAAAAACAGATGGCAGAGTAGTTTGAACATACTTTCAGGGTGTGCATGAGACCTGTGCCAAAGATTTGCTTAGCAATGGGACACATTTTACCATTCCATCCTTGCTCTAACACTCTTAGCCAGGACTTGATGTCTTTACTGGGGAATAGCTAGGCCAGTCATTCTAAAAGTAGGATTCTTGAAATCAACGGTTATCACCTATAGATTTGTTTAAAATGGAATTCTCAACCTCGTGCACTCCCCCCCAGCTACACACACTGAATTGTAAACTTTAGAGATGAGGCTCACCCAAATGCATCTCAACAACTCTGCAGGAGACTCTGAGAGTCACTGAAGCTTGGGAGTCTGCTGGAGCCTCCTCCCAGCATAAGGGAGTGATGGAGGAAGCTAAAAGACTTAGGGTGCCCTTTCAGATCTGCCCAAGAGCAAAGAGCTCGTTCTGTACTTATCTCACAGAACTGCCCCTGCCTGGGGACCCTGGGGACTGTCTTCTAAGGAACAGCCTCCTTCCTCAACTTTGCCCTCATTTAGAACTCTCTACAAAGTGCCTTTCCTTTTCCTCCAGGAATCCTTCCCAGACTGCATGCTCTGCTCCCCTAGCACAAAGGTGAAGTCATATTGAAATCACTTGATACATATTGGTCCTTCCCTAAACTGTGATATGAACAGTGCAGGCCCTGGATGTCAGCACATAGTGGCTTATCTTCTGTGGCATTCAGTTCAATCTAGAATGTCTTGTCAGCTCCTAATGTGAATTCAGTACATAACTCTTATATTAATTCAAAGGAGAACTTAACCCAGTGTCATATTTTCTTATCTAATAAGGCTTTGTTTTTACCTCCCTTTGGTTATATATGGAAGGAAAATTTGAATTATCTCCTTCCCCCTAGTTTAAAAGCTGTGGAGTGTTTCTACCTTTAAATTTTGGTTCTCTTTTTCATGTGAGAAAGTCAATGATTACTAACTCAGCGTGCTGGACTTTTAGACATCATGTGACCTGTCATCATTTTTCTCCAGGTTAACATTTATTTACCAAGCGCTAATGGAGAAAATGCTATTTTAAAAACAACAAATTGAGTTAGCTCTTCCAATGTTAGAACCTGGGCTGGGCTGCAGGCTTCAAATCTCATAAAGGATCCTGGCTCAGTTAGTGAGGGTTTGTCAGTGTGATCCAGAGCCCTCCTCCCTGCTCAGCTCCTAAGTGTGACAGGGGGCAGGGCAGGGCAGGGCAGGGCAGAGTATGTGTGTGGTGATGTCTGTGGAGACCTAAGACAGGAAGGAAAATGGAGGACAGTGGGAAAGACGTTCCCTTAGGGCTGCATATGAGAAGCTAGCACTTTACTGATTGCCCCTCACTCTTGGGGATAAGATCAATATGAACCCTGGCCATGGAGTCTTACAGTTTGGTCAGAGAAATGGGCAAGCTAAACCTGAGCCCTGTAGTCTGTAGAGGTGCAGAAGAGAAATACCTAGGGCACAGGGTCTTGACACCTCTGCTTCCTGTGGGGAATAACTTCTAAGTGAGGCCCCAGAACTGTGAGGGCGTCAGCCAGGGAACAGAAGGGAGCAGAAAAGGAACATGGGACGTTCTGTTTCATAAGAAGAGCACACAGAACATGAGGAATTCCTGGAAAGACGTTTCTTTCATGCAGGACTGGGGGTGTGAGGTACAAAGTACCCACAGCATATGAAGTGGCTCTCATGTCTGTCCATAGCCCCCAGAGGGTGTGTCGAAGCTCAGATTTCTCGGCCCACCATGAGCAGTTCTGCCTCTGTGAGTGGGGAGACCTGAGGATGCATTTCTACCACCTTGCCAAACAATTCTGATGTGTTTCATCTGGAAGCCATGTCTGGAGAATCATTGGTCCAGGTTCAGGAAAGGTTGTCAAAACCCACGTCACTCACGTCCTCTGAACACACTTCTGAGCTCTGTGAAAAGTCTACTATTACTCCAGTTTAATACAAGAAACAGAGAGGCTGAATCCCTCACCCAGCTCCCACAGGAAACAGCTGTTAAGTTGGACTATGCAAGCCCCCAACTATTGCCATGCCATGAGTGAGAGAAGAGTAAGGGGGCCACATGTTCAGCCACTGGACTGTCACTATGTAATAAGTGACATTTCAGAGTGTATGAGGAGAGGATGAAGAGTAGGGTAAGACAGTGAGCTGCAATCACTCATGTCCCTGTTGCCCTGGATGGATTGAGGCATGGGAAGAATTTCCCCATGGCCAACCAAGGAAATGGATCTATAGATTCCATACACCCTTCAGACACAGATCACTAACATAAATGTCAAAAGAAAGGGCCAATGACATGGGAAAGGCTGATTATTGCCCTTATTAAGCTCTATTAAAGATTTAATCTGTATTAAAGATTTCACCAACAGTGAGTTTCTTGGGAACAAATTAAAGTCACTCTTTTGTTTTGAGAACTTAACAGTTAAGCGTGGTCACATACAGTGGCCACACAGAACACAAAGTTAAACGTGTATGCCTGATGACAACTTTTTTCAACATGCCACATGAAAACAAGACTGAGCAGGTATGAGGTTATGTGTGGAGAGTTCTGGGGCCAAAGTTGATCTCACAGCAAGGACCACATGCACTGAGGGACACTCTAGAGTTATTAAGGAGTGCTCACATCTCTTCAGCATTTTCTAAAGCTTTAGAAATTGTGCTGAAATCGAGGCTTCATCTTCCTTAACTCTCACCACAAGCAAGGGAAGTGTCCTATCATCTCTACTTTGCAGATGAGGAAATGGGGCCTCAAGAAGCCAAACACAAGACTTGATGCTTGTCAGAGCTGCCGTTTAAACAGAGATTTGTGGACAAGGAATGGAGAGCTTCATTCTCTCATCTGCAACCCCCTGAACCTTTAAAGTTGCATGCATGCCACCTGTGAAAAACTAAAATAATAATTAAAATAATAAAACTAAAGCACATATGTAAGCTTGTGCTCATTTGACTTTGTAAACCAAAGCCTTGACCACTGGAATCCATTGCTAACTTCAGAGTTCTGTTGGCCTACCCTGCAGCCAATGTGTCACCCAGCACTTCTAGACTTGCATATGGCACCAAAACATAGACAATAGCAGGAAATGAAGGCTCTAGGAGACAGTTCAAAAGATTTTGGAGATCCTAGGGAAACTTCTGCAGATACCCAGCACCCTCACCTCTCCAAGGTTTCCACGGCAGCTCGACACAATCAATGTGCAGTTAGACAGATGGAGATGGGAGAGGGAACTTGGGAAAAAGCGTTCCTTGCTGTTGTCTAACCGTCCATGGGCATTGATAGGGCATATTTGGGGGAGATTCAAGGGCAGTGGAAGACATGGAACGCAGGGATTTCATAGTGGATCCCAAATGCCCCCTAGATTAGAACTCCCACTGCTTTCCACTGGTGTTTTCTGAGCACCAGCCTGGGGCACAACATCATACTTGTCCATTGGAACTTGACTTCTTTCTCCAATGGCATCTCACCAGAGATAGGATTGCCAAGCAGTCCTGAACTGGAGCCCTGACCAAGACAGCCCCCATTTGAAACCTGGCTCCACCATTCAGTAACTCTGCAGATTTAGGCAAGTGACTTAACCTCCTTGTCTCTGTTCCCCCATCAGGGAACTCAGCGAGAACCCCTTTTACATAGTTGTTCTGAGGGTCAGTTGAGCTCGTATCTGAGAAGAACGGTACACAACTCACCCACAAACATTAGCTCGTAGATGATAATTGCTCACAGGCATTCTGCCTCCCCTTTCTCTTCCTTCCATTCATGGCCCTGCCAACTTGGGCAGTTCTTTTTCTCTAAGCATCTGTGAGATGAGAAGAATGGATGGACAGATTAGTTTCAAGGTTTTGAATCATTTATGATTTTAGCTGAAGTGTTAGTCAAACAAAATTACACAAGTGGAGTTTTTCTGTTTTACATAAAGTCTCATACTTTAAGTCTCACATTATTTTCTTGAACATCTCAGAGCCTTAGTTTTGGATAACTGGAACTGTTCTTTAAACTGACTCATGGGATTGGTCCAGTGAAGAAATGAATGCTCATGGCTTCCTTGATTTCATCCTGACCCCCAATCTCTCCCATGGAAGGGAGCTGGCTCTCACTCATTACTGTGGTCCCCCAAGTCTCCTCAATATGAACAAATCCTTGGAGCCAACTCAGAAAAACCACTGGATAGATGCTTTCTAATACCTTTCTGCTGTTCAGTGCAAAGTTCATGATTGATCATCAGACCGCCTGTAGGCAGACCCAAAGCACACGCTCAGAAGAACTTAGAGCTCTTCTTGGATTGAATGTCAGGCTCAGCAAAGGTTACATACAGATCAATGGGTTTTTCAATATGCCCAATGCATTCCCACCAAAACTCCATCCCCCTACTGTGAGTGCTAGCAATAGCAAGGCAAGGGTGATATCAGGGCATGGCTGGGGCAGAGGGGATGGAAGCTCCACAAGGTTCTTTGGAGAGCATTTTTAGAAAATAAGGGTCTTTTTTCTGCCACAGAATCTTGGGTTTACGGAGCAGAGTCAAATCACTGGATATCCTGACAGAACTCTTGCAGTCATTGATCAGCCCTGAAACACCCCTCATGTGGTATCACCATTGCAGGAAAGAGTCTGTTCTCAGAAATATGTGCACTCTGGGAAATACCAAGGCTTAGACTGCCTTCTACCCTCTTCAAGAGAGAGGGATTCTGGGAAATTATCAATTGATGGGCAAGAGACACATCTGGGCACTGAGGGGGAATACCTGAGCTGCTCTCAGTCAGTGAGTATCTGGCCAAGTGAGCCAGGCTCCAGGGTGAATATGTCAGAGGACTGACTCAGTGCAAGAAAGCAAGGGTCCATCAGGGTCTGTCTATGCCCTTTTGATTTTAAAATCTAGAAGATTAACTTCACAATGCCAATTTGGATCTTGCAAACCTTGTGCACACTTTGGCCATTGTTTGTGGTGTGATGAACACCACACCTCAGTTAAGCCGAGGTAACTTAATGATGTTTAATGATGGGTGTGCAGGGTACATGCACACGAGCTTGGCTTTGCATGCATCCTTATATGTGTCCAAATTAGCTAAGGTGTTATTTTAAAAGGCCATATCTTATCACTTTTAACATTATTGTTCTCAATAATGGGTCTTAATTCATGGTCAAAGTGGGTTGGGTTTAAAAAAACTTTTATCAAAAAAGAAGTGCAGAATAATTGCAAATCTTTTTTTTTTTAACATCTGGAGGCATATAAAATGTTCTCGAGAGGAAATCTCTGATCACTATTTTTTAGTGTGTATTGATCCATATATTTTCTGTAAGCATTTAATGATTAGTTATGTATTTTTAAATAAAGGGAATTGTATTGTGTATACCACTTCTTTATTTCATATCATTTTATTAAATAATACTGGACTTGCTATTGTCAGAAATTTCCATCAGATTTCAAGTTGAAAGGATGTCCTCATGTGCTTCCTGGGAGGTTGAAAACTGGGGAAAAGGTCAATTTTGATATTGAAAAGGAATGCAGGATATCAAAACTCAATGTGTAAAGCAAAATTGAGGCAGAGACAGGCCAGGAAGAGACATACCAGGTCTCAGTAGAGTTAGCTGAGGTAATGAATCTAGGTTCCAGTGTGGGACGAGCAGCCTTTGCTGAAGATTGATAGAAAAAGACAAGAATGGTACGTCAGCCCTTTCCCAAGGGTGGCCCACTGAATCACACTGCCAAGTTTTCAAACGATGTGCAATTCCTTCCAGATGGAACCCAGGCCCTCATGCTAAGTGACAAGACTTCAGAAGAAATAATTTGATGTCCACTGCAGGCCCAGCTCTTAAGAAACCTCCAGCTTCTTCTGCTTATGTCTTAAAATCTTTGCTCTGGAGCCCTACACCATATGTGAGAATTCCAGCAACTAAACTTGAGAAACCTTGTGGAGAAGAAGCCCCTTGGGAAGGAGCAGCCTTGGGTCAGTACGGAGAAGGAGGAGCCACTTTTGGGTTTTTAGCTTCAGATAAGCCCAACTCTAGCCTCCGTTTGGCTACAACCACTTGAGAGACCATAAGCAAGACCAGCATCAGAATGGCCCCACTGAGCCCAGTCAACCTACAGCCTGAGAAATAATAAAATGCTATTATTTTAAGGCACTTTGTGACTTTGACTCCAACATGTGTTTGCTACAGAGCAATAGAGAACGTATAGATAATGGCTTGAATCTGTTTTCAGTAGGCCACATACATTCTCAGAAAATAAAGACATTTGTAGGAATGGCCATTTCAATCTAAGACTCTCACACTTGTGTCTTGAAAACGATTACCTCCATTGCCTCCATAACTGGCAGGCTACATTTTAAGCTGAATTTGGTTTTGGAATTCCTTTGTGAGAATAGAAAGAAGAAGACTTTCTATTCCTGATGTTATTATCATAAAACCCTGACCAGTGTTCATTCAAACAAGACTAGCAAGAAGTTTACATCTTAAATAGAGCTATGTGGAGACAAGTGAGCAGCCTTTGGTCCAAGAATGTTAATTAATTGTATATCAAAAAATGAAAAGGAAGAAAATAATTATCCAGACAATCTAGAACAACTCCCTATATTGAGGACTACAATGATTTCTAAGCAGAGTACTTGTTTAGTCCCCTATGATAATGGTTGGCATAATTAGTTCCTGGAAAGGGCTATGTGTGTACTCTTTATTAATTGACATTTTCCTTTAACAAGGAACATAAGGACCAGGAAAAATTGTCATTATCAGAGAGTAATGGGTTTTCATTTGAGAAGCCCATGTGTTTAATGAGGACAGCATCTTTCATCCTGCAGCATTCCAGAGGTATTTAGAAACTTTATGGGGCTTGAAATGGAGCCACCTCTGGCATGAAACCCAGGAACACCTCTCACCATTTGAGGACAGGATGTACAGAATGCCAACCGAAACCACCCAGAGCACGTAATTACCAGGTGGAATTATCAATTACCAACTGGAATGGGTCCAGGCCCCAGGCTCAACTCCTGTCACAAACATAAAGGGCTATTTAAAGACCACACATGGTTTGTCACCTTTGCTTTGGCCTCTCCCATCTGGGACCCCAAGTAGATAGTATTTAAATAGATTAAGTATCCCTCAATGGACAATGTTGAGTTCTGACTCATAAAACATAGTCAAGCACATGAACTGTGTTCGACCCTGTTGACCACCTGGTCTGGGACACAGAAGAAGACAGCTTTGAAGAACAGAGGACATGAAAATCTCCAGTGTGGTCTCTTCCATCCACTCCAGTCTGAAAGGCAGATGTAAACCAGCCAGGTTCCTGGAATTCTGTAGCAAAAAAATATGCAGACATGTAAAGGTGCTGAGGGATGAACAGGACAATTTAGAAACAGTCCAAACATGACTGAGTGCATCTGTGTACCTCACACATGACTTCTTGTGTGTCAAGCTGGGGGATCTATTTGTGAGTTCCTATATTGGCTATGCTACACAGTTTTGAGTTTGCTTTTTTTTTTTTGCATATTTGGTTGTTTTATTTGACAAAAAGGTTTTGCCAGACAGTGGTACAAAGCAGGGCTAAGAAAACAAGCGAATAGTAAAGCAACAGGCAGGAGAAGAAGGCTGGCAGTTATGATTTGGTGTTAGAGAGGTTTACAGCCTTTGGTTGCAAGTGAGTTTTCTAGTGTGAATGCCTCTGTCCAGCTGAGTGTCCGTAAGACTACAACAGCTTGACAGAAGCTTGCCAAGTGGCTGAAGCACATTTTGGCCTCCAGAACACTTGATGATGAAGCTAGGGTCATAAACAGACCCTACACTATGTATGTGGTAGGTTGGAACTAGAAGCCTGAGCAGGATCCCAAAGCCTCAAAGCTCTGGCCATAGTAACTCCACTCCCACCTCTCTCCACAGCTAAATCAGCGTGGATTGTGGGTTTCATGTCCAAAGAACAGGGAGTAGCATGTTTGTTCCTGGAAGTGGAATTGCTGTACCTGCAGGAGTCAAGTGTTAGGTGTGTGTTTCCTTGTCTGGTTTGCAAATGACTTTCTGAGTTTCACGTTTCTAACTCTGAAAAGCTTGGAAACAAGGTTTCTGCAGTCTATTGCCTGTTAGGTTGGTGTGCCTCATTCTGATTTGGGTTAAATAGATCATGTGGGAAAAGAAGAAATCGGAAAAGAAGGAAGACAAATTCACATTTATTTCATGCTAACTGCTGTCAGTCTGAGCTGAGAGGCTTCATATGTGTTGACTCATATTTGAAACCTTTCTTGGGGGGGTATCGTGGTATCCATTGATAGTTGAAGAAACTGAGGCTCAGGTGGGGTAACTCAAATCTAGTGTATTTTTACTTTCAGTTTCCTTTCTTTCTTACATAGACCTTTCCCTCATCCCTGGTCTCTCGTCTAAAGTTCTGAGCAGTTCTCAACAGTACTTCTCATTCTAACCAAGAAGTACTGAAAATGATTCAAGCAATCATTTCACAACTTTTCCAAGGATGACACGCAACGCAACTAGCTGGCTGCAGAAGAGAGAGGTTCAGTCAACGGCCAGAGAATTCTAGATGCTGAAAAGAGAAGTCCATTCCATAACTAGAACCATTCTAGGTACAGACAGATAAGTTCATGCAATGACTATAACCATTTTAGATGCAGAAGAGAGAGAAATGCTTTTATTTCATGGAGTAGATATTTTGGGATAGAATTCTCTTATAAAACCCCAACTCTTCTACAGACCTCTAGGATGAGGTTCCCAAATTACTGCTTGATATAATTCCGTACTCTTCTTGTTGAGTTTGGGACTCAACATGGACTTCTTTTGGCTATTTTGGATGCCATGGGTGACCGTTTAATGCCCTCCACCTCAGAGACACTTTCCTAAAGTACATCTCCATAGCCACATTGTTCTATAGATAATTATTACAAGTAGCATTTAAAGTGTTTGTTTACTTGCTCGTCTATTATCTATCTCCTCTCTTTGGTAGGTAAGTTCCATGAAGGGAACAGGCTTGTCATTCTTGTTCACCACTGGATGGCCAGCATTTAAGTCACAGGTAGAAAGTATATTCTCAATAAATATTGGTGGGCTTACCTATCAGTAAATACTAGGATTTGTCACTACCCAGTAAGAACTTTTTATATGCAAAACAAAATAGTTATTTATAATTCACACATACATATACATATACACACACCACGCATGTACATATACACACACATGCACACACAACAGAAACACCCTTTTCTTGTACTTTTCTCTTCTTCTCAATAACTTCCTGAACTTGGCACACTCAGAAATTGCAGTATCATAAAATATTCAGGCCAGTTTATCTCTGCCTGCTAAGATCATGTTACCCTAAGGCCCCACACAGTCTTTCGGGAAGAGCACAGTTCCCTGGGGGAATGGCAGGAAGCCCATGCTTGGGGCGGAAGCGATGGAGAAGGAGGGAGAGGAAGAGGAAACAGTCCTATTCCTGCACCAAAAAAGTGATGGGCACATCTCCCAGATATCAACAACATCTGCTTGGCTAATAAAATCAACAAAGTTTGTCACAGTCAGTCTGTGGCCCCAGCAGGAGGAGCAGATCACAGCATTTGGGAGCAGCATGCACAGGCTGTTAGGGAAGGAATAGGCTATAAGGGCCGGGGTGGTTTTCCAAGGCAGCTGGGCCTGTCCAGGCATGCAGCTCCCACACTACGTCCAGGCACGCAAGTGTGGCAGCCTGGTTGTGATGTGTTTGGGACATCAGAGCCCTGTGGAATCGCAGAGGTTCTCCATGGTCCTGTCATTATGTGGCAATTTGATTTCATTTTTACTTATCAGATTTTGGTGTTCTGATTTCAGTCCATGTTAAGATGAATATAACTACACCCCATCGTGAAGGCCTAAAAAGTTGGACTGGTTGAAGAATGTATGTATTTATTCACACACATGTCTACATATTGCCTCTTTCAGTCACGTTATCAGGACATCCTGACAACGGCTGATGTTGTTGAAAGCTGTGGTTGATACCATGCAAAGTGGTTTATGGGGTAGGGTTGCCAAATTTCACACACAAAACAATATAGGGCACTAGTTAAGTGTAAGTATGTCCTGAATACTTCATGAGACCTACTGACTGCTGGGAAATTTTTTGGTTTTCATCTGAAATGCATATTTATCTTGGCATCCCTTATCTTGTCTAGCAACCCTATTCATATGTTTTAGTTTGCTAAGGCTGCTGTAACAAATGACCACAACTGAGTAGCTTAAGACAACCACCCAGAAGAAGCACATTCTCATAGTTCTCGGGCTACACATGTGAAATCAAGGTGTCAGCAGGGCTGTGTCCCCTCTGAGTCTCTGGGCAGAACTTTTCCTTGCCTCTTCCTAGCTGGGCCTGACAGCCAGCTGTCCTTGCTGCTCTGTAGCTTACTGCAGCACCATTCCCATCTCTGCTTCTGTTGTCACACAGTATCCCCCTGTGTGTCTCTCTGCCTCTGCTTCCCAAATTCTCCTTTTCTAAGAACACTGGTTGTATTGGATGAAGGGGTCACCCTACTTCAGTATGACCTCTTCTTACCTAATTGTACCTGAAGAAACTATTTTCAAATAAGGTCACATTCTGAGCTCCTAGAGATGAGGACTTCAACAGATCTTTTCAGGATATGCAATTTATTCCATAACATGGTAGCTATCTCATTTTATCTTAGTTCTTAGAATGTCTTCATTCTGGTTCACCATGAACAGTTTTTTAAAAAGTGGAGACTTACACAAGAATCAAGACCCTGTCTGAGTTTGCACAGCTGCTAGACAGGTTTTGTGAGATTGGACACAGAGCTTGTGTTGATAATCCTGACTCAGCACAGCCCCTAGATATGTGGAAAGAACCGAATTCAAGAAGTAAGAACACAGAGCTGTTGTTTCTGCCTCAAAGAATCTTCTTGTGGCATGACTGTGGACCAATTCTCAACCTTTTTCTTGGGCTTAGGGTCCTAAAATAAGAAGGTGTGTGTGGGCCTATGCTGCCTAAGATGGCAGCCATCACCACCTGTCCAAATGGAGCACTGGAAATGTAGCTAGTGGAAATGAAGGTGGCTTATGTGTCAACACACTCTGGATTTTGAAGACTTAGAATAAACAAGCAAACAAAAAATAGAAGGTAAAATAACTTAGCAATAATTCCTTCATGTTGTTTACATGTTGAATGATATTTTCAATACAATGGGTGTAAATAAAAGATATTGCTAAAATTAATTCCACCTGTTTCTTTTCACTTTTAAAATTTCAGATGAAATATTTTCTTTCATTATTTTTATGATTTTTATGCAACTGTTTTCTTTTGTACTTTTAAAATACCTCATACTTGGCTTTCCCTGGCTTAGGTCATTGAGTCTCAGACTTTTTTATTCATTTGCTTGTATATTTTTGAAATATTTGTCTTTTAGCTATGAAACCCTTCATTCAAGAACAACACAGGAGATTCTAAATAAAAAATACTTTTTATTTATTTAATTACTCATTTATTCAACAAATATTTACCAAGTAGATCCTGGGCACCACTCTGGAGATGGAGTATTAAGAGGGGAGCAGAAGAAATAACATATGCCCCTCCCCTGGAGAGCTTGCATTCTCTTGGTCTTGGGAGTTGAGAGAAAGGCAAGCAAGCAAATTAAACACAAAGTTAACTTTAATTTAAAAGGTCAAGTTTTATTTGTGATAAGTACCAGAAAAGAAACAAGCAAGGCTGGAGGTGGCCAGGGAAGGCCTCTCCTGGAGCTTTTCCTGGAAATCCTTGTTTCCACAGAAATAAGGATTGAGATGTGTCCATTGACCCAGCACACCTTTGTGGAGTGGGCACCACACATTCCCCTTACCCTGTCCTCCCTAGTGGGTGCCAGATTTGGTGGAAGTGAGTTGAGAATTTGTCTCTGTAGAAGAGATCTCTAAGGTCACCCCCAGCAGGTTCTGTGAGACCTTCTCAGCTCATTTTATTTACCCCACTGCTCCTTTCTCTTGCTGGGGAAGGGAACCCAGACCACCAAGGGCAAACTCTAGACAAGGTGCAGACAACGTGGACCTATTACCAACTGCCCAGAAGTGTGTATTGATGTCTTCTCATTCTCCTCTTAATAAAATCAATGCACCCTTTTAATAGAAAGAAAATAAATAGAGTGAGGTTTGACCTTATTAAAGTGTTGATATATTTTCAATCTTTAATTTTGATATGAAAAGCAAATAAAATTGTGACTAGAAAGGAAGTTGGAAAGAAATATAAAATATATTCTGAATACTTAACTGAGCAAGGAATAAGGACATTGTAACCCTGAACAACTGCCCCAACAGGGAACATCTACTAATTTGAGTCTTCAAAAAACAATATTTAAAGCCAGGCCTGGTGACACATGCCTGTAATCACAGCACTTGGGAGGTAGAGGCACTGAAGATTGTGAGTTTGAGGCTGACCTGGGCTACTTAGCTAGTTCTAAGCTAGCCTAGCCTATATAGTGAGACCATGTCTCAAAACATTTTCTGTATTGAATAATCAATAATGTTATAAAGCATGATAACCTTCCTAAAATGTTATTCTGACTATAAATTTCTAACTTTGCATGTGTAGAAAATATAATTGGGCCTAATAAAATGTAATAAAGAGCGGTATTTAAAATATTTAACTATAAAAATCATTTCAAGAAGAAAATCACCGTCCCTTACTACTCCACCATCCTAATAGATCTACTTTTTTTTGCAAATTCCTTTCCATCCCTGTCTACATATATTTACATATTGTGATTGTACTACACATGTTATTTCATGTCCTTTTATTTATGCATCTTTCATCCATCTGTCTTGAGAGTCATAATAAGCATCACATCCAGCTGCCTCTCCTCTTCCTGGGGGAGCTACCTGAGCATCCTGCCTCTGTCAGCCTCACTTGGCCATTATCTTCCTTCTAATTATGAAACGACTCGTTTCCTCTTCTTTTGAGATTGAAATTATTTGTATTTTTACTTTCCTGTGTACAATCCTTTGATTAACATTGGTTCCATCTTTCCAAACTGGAAGTTCCTTGACATATCTTTTTTTGCTCACTGTTACATTCTTTACTCAAGACAAGTGCTTATTAATCATTTCTTAAATACCTGACACATACTGTCCCCTCGTGTTGATATTGCAATGTTCTGACATCACATCACAATTGTTGTACATTAATTCACCTCAGATACAGTCACTGAAAAAAATTACAGTATAACCAACATCTTTAGGTAACTAACTTTAAAAATTGTTAATTTAGTTCCTTAAAATAGAAATTTCTAGGTCAATATTTATAAACATTTTATGGCCTTTGCTATATTTGACTATATTGTATCTCAAAAGTTCAAGAGTTGAACCCATTTTTAAATAATGTGTGAACGTCAAATACTGAATGAATACAAAATGATGAAACTTTGAACCATTTATGATTGTGAAATAAATGCATAAGTAGCATAGTTAACTCGAGAATATTAAAGATTATAAAGAATCTTCAAAACACACATAAGCATACATTCAAGCTGTTTCATGTTGCATGTGTGTTACATGTGTGGTGTGTGTGTTTGCGTGTATGTGTGTGTGTGTCTACCAAGAGATTCAGGGTATGTAACTTCGAACCACAGAAAAAGGCAGAGCATTGGCTGATCCACCTCAGCAGGGAACAGGCTTCTCTGGTGACTCAACATTCTCCCTGCTCTGTGTGTGACCACAAATAACTGAGAAAGTACCCCACGCACTGATTTGGGAACACAAATAAATTTTTGCAAATTTGCAAGCCTGCAAATACAGAGTCAGTGAATAATGAGGGTCTGCTGTACCTCTTTGAGGATATTGCTAAGTACACAGTTGGGACAAACATGGCAAAAGACTTAACCCTTGCATTCCTTTGAGAGGCCAGGAAAGGGAGCTATCTGACAGCCATCAAATCAGAAAGAGGGGAAGACACTCAGGTCTGGACATTTTATCTAGAAAAGCAGATGTCAGGGCCTTCCAAGTCCTCCTTACTGCTCACTCCTTTCCCATTTGTAAGTGGGTTAATCTTACCTCAAAGGGGTACTGCAAGGAATGATTGAGTCAATGTTGGTACAGCATGTGACAATGTCCCTCAGAATGGACATTTGGGGAGAGTGGGTCTCCAAGAGGCTGAACATGTGCCAGTTACAAAAGTCCCCATGCTTTACTGCCCAAGGCAGCCCAAGAGCATCAATGATGGTTTTATTTCCATGTCTATGGGGCCTCTATCACCTGAGGAAGGACAAGAATCCACAGATACCATCTGAGGATCAAAAGTTGCCAAAAGATGCCCATTCTGCTTCTAAGTCAGTGTTCTTATCCACTGGTTTCCATTTTTAGGTCTTCCATCTTGGCTTAGATCAAACAATTTCCTGTCTTTTGTTCTCAGAAAAACCAGTTAAAAACCAAGATTGTGATGTAGTGGACAGATCATAGGATTTTGAGTTGTACTGACCGGAGTTTGAATTCTTAGTTTTCTCTCTCTGTGTGACCTTAAAGCCAAGCCCAGGATCCTTCTGAGACTCTGTTTTTCCCATTGGGATAATGAACAAAATGATATTTAACTTTTTTTTTATTGTTATATTTGTTGAGTTATTTTTATTTTTTACTTTATTTGATATTTATTTATTGCCATACTGGGCAATAAAACTGGGGTTTAAACTCAGGACCTTGCACTTGTTAGGCAGGGGCACTACACTTGAGCCATACCTCCAGTCCTTTTGGCTTTGGTTATTGTTGAGATAGACTCTCACAGTTTTGTCCAGGCCAGTCTGGACCATAATCCTCGTATTTATGCTTCCCACATAGCTTAGATGACAGGGGCCCACCAACATGCTGTTTATTGGTTGAAATGGAATCTTGTGAACCTTTTACCTAGGCTGGCCTCTACCAACCACGATCCTCCTGGCCTCTACCGCCCATGTAGCTAGGAACAGCCACCATGCCTGGTTATGGAGTTACTTTTAAAGGGCCTGGCCTGATGTCTAACATTTTGCAGGTTCTAGGTAACTGTCACTATTACAATTTTGTCTGTGCATTATTAAGACACTTTTAATTTGGTTCTTTAAATCCTCCTGTGGCTTTCCTGTGTATAGGTTCACATTTTCCCTTTTGCTTCCTCTTTTTGATCTTTTCCTCCTGACACACACAAAAAAAAAAACCATGAGACTAACTATATCATAGGACAGAATCTTTACTTGGAATCTGAACCTGCAGCAAGAAGCAAACATATTGGCGTGTAAGAAAAGGCATTGCATTGACTTGTACTCTCTTGAAATCTATTTCAAAAATCCTGAGAGAAGCAAGACTCTAATAGAAGGATGGCAAAGCAATGGCATGGAATTGTTATAAAGTGACGATTCTTCCAGGACCAAACTGCAACTTAATAAAAGAGCACACTTCTGTTCTTTTTCTTCTCAGAGTGCAGAACCTGTTCAACATAATTTTTAGGTTACCACTCCCAAATAAATATAACTAATTCCCTCTTTCAAATATTCTATTTAGTGGTTGACTTCTTTTGTTCCTTTTATTGGTTAATTCCGAAATTTAGTTAGATGCATGCAAATATGTTTTCCAAATAACATGCTGTGTTATTTGTGTACCCACATACTGTCCACACGCCTGTGTGATTCACACACACTGTTATCAAGGGAGGAGAAAAGATTTGTCTGAGGGACTGTTTCACAAGGTGCCTCGATGTGGGAGGCCTTTGAGTAGTTGTTTGATTATGAATGCAGGTTCTTTTCCTTAAGAAAAAAAATGTATCAATGTAGCACATGGTTTAGATATTGAAAAGAGCCATGCAAGAGGTCTCTGTGGGCCATCTGGGTGCAGAATAGGTGGATCTCCCTGTACTTTGTTACAACTGCATAGAGACTTGTAAGTTTTGCAAAATCAAAAAGTTTAAAAAGAGAGGAGAGAGGAAAAGAAGGACAGAGAAAGGGAGGGAGGGAGAGTGATGAGAGAGAGAAAGAGAGAGAGAGAGAGAGAGAGAGAGTATCAGACCAGGAGAAGGAGCAGCTGCTCTCTGCCTTTGCAGTCACATGTGACACTCATTTGTCCTCCCCACTCACACCACACCCTACACGTGGTCCACTTCTTTTCAGACTTCAGGTTTGAGATAAAATGTGGCCATCCTTGTGGGTCCTCTAGTCCCTCAGACCTTGCTTGTTGAACCTCACAACCTCATACCCTCTTTCCTCATAGCCTCCCTCCTTTAGGCCATATAGTTTAAATTAGGCTGATTAGACTGTGCGTGTGTGTGTGCATGTGTGTGTGTGTGTGTGTGTCTAAACAGTCAATCCCATTGGAGCCAGTCTGCTGTTTCATACTCTGACTCCCATCCCTGTGTGCTCACAAAGTTGCTCAGTCTTCTGTGACTCAGTTTACCCATTGGTAAAATGGGGACCCTAGCTGACTCCTGGGATTGTTGTCCCTGCCGTGCAAGTTGCATAGTGGTACTGGGTACACAGCAAGCACTCAAACCTGCACTCTCCAGGCATCAGTGTGACACCAGTAGTGACCACTCTGAGGCCAGGACATCTGTCTTCTCTCATATCCTTAACTCCTTAGGTGACCAATGGCTCTTGTCTGCTAAGGATTAAGGGTCTTCCCAGGCTCAGAATTATTAGTTTGAAAATTGGAATAAGTGCTTGGCAAGTGGGAGAAGTTAGTCCCCCCTCCTTTGCCTTCCTCCACCCCATCCCAACTCCCTGTCCTGATTCCATTCAAGGCTCTACATACAGCAGACACCTAAGTGTGATTTCTCCTCCTCTGAGCCAGAAGTTGCCTGACAGGGTGGGGTATTTGTTTAACCCTTTCTGGGCTGTCTTGGCATTGTTGTGTCTGGACAATTCATTCCCTAATGCCTTCCCAGAAATGGGTATGGTTAGGTCCAGAGGGGAGATTGGGAGGGGACAAGAGGTGAGGATGGCTGGGCACTTGTAAGAGTGACTCAGCACTGAGTAAGGGGCTCTGTCATGACAGGCTTGTCTTTCCCTTGAATACTTGCCTGTGCACTCTGACATGACCCACCTGGTGCTGTGAGTCAGGCAGGACGAAGTGGTCTGGCTGCCTTTCAGTGAAGGGGCTGCAGGCAGATGCAGTCTCCTCCTCTCTGAGTGCTTCCCAGAAAGAGGAGGTGGCACCTTCCCTGGGCTGAGGGGCAGCAGTCAGACGAGGTCCTGGGAGAAACTAATGCTGAGAAGCCTCAAGTGGGGTTACAGAATAGAGGGCTGTGCCATTCCAAATGAATCCTGAGCCAAGGGAGCTGCCTCTTATGCCCAGCTTTTGGGATGAACCTTCCAGTTTAAGTTACTTCAGGACAAGATCCTTCTAAGCAAAAACATGATTGTGCAGCGTGTGGGCTCAGCTCCCCTGGGCAGTAAAGAAGTGATGGTTCTAATGATTTTGGTCACATTTGCCCATTACTTAGCTCTTCTTCACCAAGCTTGTCATATACTTTAGATTCAGTCAGCCCTTGCAATAGCTCTGGGAGATATTTATGATTATTTATACTGAGAACACAATAAAGCTAAGACTTTGGGAGATTCTTGAATGTGTACAATCACGGACATGGCTATGACTGGCAATGCCTGAATGCTTGGGCCCTACTCACCAACTCAAACCCTGCGTCTGGACCCAACCACCTTAAACACATTTGAGATGCCGTGTCTTGGGTTTTGTTCAGAAAACATAAGGAGAGTTGAGTGAGAAGCTGGATTCAGGGGCAGCATGAGTAGAGCAGGTTCTAAAAGAACAAATATCACCTTGTTAAATAAATTGTCCATGAACTCACAGTCCTTTCTCCTTGTTCCTGCCTCCCTTTCCTTTTGGGGTGATTTCAATTTATGTATCCATTTGTTTCTTAGAGTACTTTGGGCTCTCGGGTCCTGTTTAGGATTTTTACATTCTTTGGATACATTTGTCATATCCCTCTAGTCCTCATCCATATGCTATATTGTCAGTTCAATCTGTTAAATATATTTGGGAAAAAGAGCTGAGTGAATGGATTCCCTGGCTTGGCATTCTTGCTTGCAAACTCACCTGTGGACTACCTGGGCACTGGGTTTTCACTGAGTCAATAGGTTGAGCATTTATTGCTTCATGAAAGGAAGGCTGCATCCTTTCTCACACTTTCATCAACAAGGCTTAGAGTAGAGAAGGCTGAAACGGCTTCAAGTTGGCTCAAAAAATTCAAGATTAATAGTAAACCTTGAAAAAAGTGAAGCATTTGATTTGTGCGTTTCCATCAACAACCCCAATAATGTAGAGGAAACTATTAACATACAAATAGACAAGTTTCCCATTAAAATAGCAGTAGCAGATGGTTCTGGAAAAGACCTCGTCATGCAGAAAGCAATTATGAGGGGAAATCAGGTCTGATTCAGGCCCATTTGCAGCAAACTTGGAAAATCAAAACGTAACCATTCATAATTGTGTAGACAACCATATTGTGGGGGAGGGGTGGCCAGTTCTTTATTATTACTGCTACTATTATTTTACTTTTAAAGACTCCAACTTGATGAGCAACCACTGCTCAGAGTTACAACATGATGAGGACATATACTGACATGCCAACAGAACAAAACAAAAAGCAGCCCATGCATAAATAAATTGGTTTTGGGGTTAGTTTTCCAAAATAAATAGTGTGTCTAGGTGAGATGCCACTCAAACCAAGAATCCTAAATAAGTAAACGTCTGAGCTGAACATCTGCACCCTCTGGGCCCTTCATTATTGTAACACAGTCAGAATGTGCATGATCACAACCTGAAAGTCCGGGTGAGATCCAGGAGAAGAGAAGGGGCCTAACAAAAATTAAGACAAAATCATTTCCAGAAAACACGAGCATTTTCTTCTTCAATGGCTGTGAAAGAAACAAGGGAGAGAAAGTAGCAGATAGTGATGCTGCTATGGTTTGAATGTGTTCTCAAGAACAAAAACCATGTGCTGGAAACTGAATCTCTAATGCCAGTGTTGGGAGGTGGGTGTCTGATGGGAGGTGGCTCTGCTTTTATTGATGCCAACCTGAGCTCTTTCTCTAACCCAGGTGATGCCTTATGTTGTGGGTTTTAGGTTGAAGAAATTTTTAATCAAGTCCTTCCTTTGCTATTTATTATATGGAGACCATTGGAGGTTTATTTTATAAACATCTCACCTCTAAGATGAGACATGTCTGTGTATTACAGGGAGGGAACTAGTAGTTACTTCCTAGGGTTGCACAATCCTAGGGGCCAGCTAAGTTTCTATAAGGATCCACTTAGATAATGTAAACAAAACATTTACCACAGTGGCTGGTAACTATTAAGAACTCACAACTATTATCATTATCTTTAATAATGATTGCCCAAATTTCCTCACACCAGCCTACAGGAAGTTCCCTTAATTTCAAAGAATTGTCTTCATTGAACTTAATTCTGACAGATAACATGTTATCACAACTAAACGTTCTCAACATGCTGCCTGGGGACTTCCTGTATCACATTACCTAAAAAGTTTATTAAAAATACAGATTCCTGAACCCCTGCTCGGCTCTGGGATATGAGCGCCAATTGTTCCTTTGGGAAGTCAGTGGCTTTGGGGTGGAAGTAGGGTAGAATAGAGGATTCATGTTTTTTGAGACATTGTTTTCCTTTGTATCCCAGGCTGACCTTGAACTTCCTATGTAGCCCAAACTGGCCTCAGACTCCAGATCCTCCTGTTTGAGCCACCACAGTCAGCTTGGAATCTGCATTTTTTTTAACAAGCATTCCCATTGATCCTAGAACTTGTATGGGGGGATGACTTATCTCAGAACTGGAGGGCCTGACATTTACCAGCCAATATGAGTCATCCCTTGTCATCCCCCAATTCTCAGCTCTGTAAAGGAAACACTAGTCTGTCTTTCCTAGCTGTGAAGACTGACTGAGAAAATGCCGACATCAACTGACTTCTGTCTCATTTGTACACATGGTGCATCCTGACTGAAACTCAGGGTGATGCTGTGACGTCAGCCTTCCTACTGTTGACAGAGATGGACACAGAGGCAGCTGCGGGTGTATTTCTTGTTGAGGTCATACCATGACAAAGGTAGTACACAAGCTGAGGTCTTCTGCCTACTAATCTGACATGCATTCTCCCCATTTTGTGTGAAAGAAAATCCAGACCCTAGTTGAATGCAGTATTTATTGCTGTGTCTCACACAGCTGCTACATTGGTGTTGCTGCTTGGTCCATAGGAAAGGAACCAAGGAAGAGATTATGTCTTAGTTGCCCGGGCCACAATTATGCATGGAAAGAGCAATAATTGTTTTTAAATAAAAGCTGTGAGGTCACCAAAATATATTTCTTTAGCAGTGACATCAGAGAAAGTGTCCATCTTGGTGTGTCAAATATATACAATTCATACACTATTAAACTCACTCATCTTAAATTATGAACCTGATTAACCTTCTTTCATTTTTTCTTGGTCATTGTTTTGTTTCTTCTGCATAAGCTTATACAATGGAAAAATATTTGGAATATTGTTTGCTCCCCCTTAATACTCTGTGAATAAAGGACAGGGCTCAGCCCAAATGTGTATAATCCCAGCACTCAAGGGTTGAGGCGGTAGGATCGAATGTTCAAAGCCAGTCTGAGCTACGTAATAAGACTCTGTCTCAAAAACAAAAAACAAACAAACAAAAAGGGCAGGCCAGGAATTGGATAACTTATATTTTCATTAATAAAATTAAGTGTCTGCTTGTGTATTTTGTAAAACAGATGAGTTGGTTTTTAGATGGTTTGACTTTAAATATAGGATGCATTGTACATATTGAAGAGACTAATGGGTGCCAAGTTTGGATGTTCCAAGAGAAGTCCTCCTGAGTAGCAAAACTGAGAAACAAGGAGCAGCCTTGTGGCCAGGAAAGACAAGCTATGTGTATTAGACCCCTTGAGCAGAGAAACAAAGTGTTTTCAAATATGAGCACAAACCAGAGTCAAAGGTTTGGACACTCTGAACTGGCTTGAGATCCATGCTGCTATTAGGTCCAATGATTTTCAAATGGCAGCTCCAGGTTGAGAGCTCCAGACCAGGATCCTAGAGACAAGGACTTGAGTTCAAATGGTTTCTTTGGGAAGTGTTCTTAGTATTTGTTAGGGAAATGGCAAGTATGATAGAGAGGCAAGAAAGCCATGTTAGGGTGTAGGCATGGATGTGTAGGTTATTGATGGGGCAATTGGGACTCCGTCTAACTGGAAACTCTGTGAGACTGTGTTAAACATGGGGCACAAAAAAGTTGGGGATTATTTATCTATTTATCCATTACCACCAGTCCATTAAGATCCTGGCCCTCTGAGTGCCCTGAAGTGCCCAAAGGAGGCCCTCAGACAGAGAATCAGAGACACTTGTAGTTAAAAGCTGGCCACCTGCTGAGTTTCCTGCCACACAGAAGGCAGTGGCATGAATAAGTGCGACAGGGATGTTGGCATCGGTAATGAGGTGATTGCCTTTTTTTAAGTGTCTGTCATAGGGCAGTTACAGTAGGTCTATTACATATCTCATTTAGCCCACACGACCACTCCACATTGAAGGTGATATGATTCACACAGTATTGAGGAGGAAGTGGAGAGTTGGAAAGCTTTAGCCATTGGCCCAAAGTCACACAGTGAGAAAAGATGAGCCAGAATCTGAATCCAGTTCTTTGACTCTAGAACAAACCCTCTCCACTGAGCAAATAGATAGACATGAGATGAATACACATAAATGGTTCCTTCATACTCTTGACATTTCAAGACAGTTAGTGTCTTTGTTGACTTGTTTTGGTCTTGAGTCTTTTTTCCAAATCCCACCTCTCTCCTGTCTCCATGCAAGACTGATGTGCTCTATAATTTTTAGTACTAGATGCTTCTTTGTATATCAGAAGCCTTGGGGAATTGATACTGAGGGTTCAGTGCAGCCCAAAGGGACTCCAACAGTCTATCACTGACTCATGGTACAAGTTCATTCCTCTCATTCCACCCGTCTCCTGTCCTTCAAATTCAGAGAAATTGATCCTTTTAGCTTCATGCAATATCTAGCTATTTTCTGGCCTGGTTCACAACAAATATTATCAAAGTTTAAGAAAATATGTTGGGTTTCCAATAAGGTTTGCAGATATTGCTGGGATAGAAATGATGAGATAAGCTATTTCCTGCCACAGGAAACTTCTGCTACTTGTGGTGGGCTCAGGGTTGAAAGAAAGAAAAGTTTACAAAGAAGAAAGAGGTTTGAAGAGCTCTGAAATCCTTTTCCTCATGCAATCAAGCTGAAAGTCCCTGGGAATCTGGCCAGAGGAAACAAAATTCTCTAGAACAGTTTGACTCTTAATCTCCAAGTTTCAGCCACCCGCATGCTTGGTCCATCCACCTGAAGCCTTATGAAAAATAGAATTAGGAATAGTTAAGACTTGCCAGGAGTAAGCTGCAAAACAATTTCTGTGTTTATTTTTTGTTGTCTCACCCATCCAAGCTCTCCCCAGGCTCCAAGAGAGAAATCAAGACTATTTTTTTCCAAATAGATCAATGTCTGAAACATTGGCTTCTATTTCTGAAGAACTCACTTCTAAGCTTTTTGGCCCAACTTTACAGTTCAAATTAATTTCACCCTTCAGGGATTTGTAGGCATGTTGACAGATTCAATGACAAAAACGGAGTTTTATTGGAAAGGGTGTTAGTGGGCAAGCAAAGGGCTCAGGGGATAATTTGGTAATGGGCTATGGAGACTTTCTTCCTAGGTCATTGGTTCAAATCTAGAACCTGCTTGGCAGTGATTGAAAATCATTACCGTTTGACAGCTGCCTGACAGGTGGCCAAGTAACATCTTGGTTCCTATTCCTACAGCTCCTTCTAGTAATAAGGACACCAACTAGCAAATGTAAACACAGGAGCAAATTACCTGGATTCTTCTTCAATAGCTTATCACTTACTGGTTTAGTAACTGCTTCTACCAACTTAACAGATAATGGGCCAAAAGATTCCATTGCCTACCTTTTAACAGACTGAAATCTTATAAAAGCCAGCAAATAAACAGAACATATTGAGAAACGAAGGATGAAAAATATTACTGTGAACCTTTAGGCCTATAATTGCACTAGAATATCTATACATTTATATAAAAAGGACAAAAAAAATCTTAAAAGGGCAGATTGGCGCCAGAAAACATACAAGGATAATCCTGAATTAGAGGGAGTACAGAAAGAATTTAGCAGACTCCATCCAAAGCACCCTGAAGAGACTTACAAGGCAAAAATCTGAGGAGGGCCCAGGAAGGGAAGGTTGGCGCCATGTTAATTTCGGCATGGCTATTGTCAGCTGGAACCCAGTCCCCAAATCAGATCTCTGCAGGACTCCATCCTTAATGCGAGCTGGGCCAAGATAATGAGAACTTGATTCTAAGCAGGGGAATTTCCTTGTGTCAGTGGGTTTAAGCCAAATCCTTTAAAATTATTTCAATGTCATTTTTCTTTTTAATGGGACATGTAAGTACTATGAAAATTACAGGCATTAGAGAGGTTTCTTTGGACTTTCCCCCCCCCCCACTTTTATGATTGCCTTTTAGGGAGTGGAACTTCTAACTATTCTGAATGTTTCACTCTGATATGAGGTAAGCTCCTCCTCTTTTGCCCTAAAAAGCACTGGAGATGTTCACTAGCTTGAGTTCAACATTTCTTCCCCTAGACTATGCAGCCCTGGAGTTCCAGGAGGTGACGAGACTTCTCTGTGGGGTTGGTCAAAGGAAAGAGTGTGGTGAGACCACATAAGATTAAATGTGCTAAGCCAGGTGACTGAATATTTTACAAATAGCATGTTGTCCTGTCCCTCACAGTGGGGACTGGGTCTTTCACACTGCACTTGCATGGCATGGTGTGTAGGTTTCAGAGTGGGTTACTGCGTTGGACTCTGCTTCAATGATAACATGAACTGCATGTGACTTATGGTCATGCCTGGTCTGCAGCATTAATTTTTATGTCAATAGGCTGAGGTTTTCTGGCCCTGGTTAGGCTCCACTTCAGGTCACTTCATAGCCTCTCACTTAGGACTCAGACTGTAGAGGCAACGCTTGGCTTGGAAATGTTCTTCCCAACATGGTGGACAGGAACTCAAGAAAGGGGCAGAAAAACATGGACTCTCTTACAGCTTCAACTTGAACATGGACTTGGTCACATCTAATCCAGTTCCACTGACAAAATAGTACATATGGCCAAACCAAAGTGGGTGGTGGGCCGGGGAGAAGGAATATTGGTTGAATATTAATAAAATCTACCACAATCACACAACTTAAAACTCTCTGCTATAGAGTGACAGTCTCTTCCAGCTTAACACATTATCAGTCACTCTAATGCCAACGTTTATGGAACACCTACTCCCATAAATTATAAGAATGCACTGGGCCAGCACATTCATTATACTAAGTCATCCACACCAGTCCTCCAAGGGAGACTGTTGTCCTCATTTTGCAGATGAACAATGGTGGACCTGTGTGGCAATTGTGCTTCAGCTGAACACCTATGTGGAGGATCTGATTGCCCTCCGGCTCCAGCTGTCCCTGTTGTCCCTGGCACTGTGCTGATGAACAAGGCAGAGAGCACATTAAATCGTCACCTGGTATCTTCAAAACTAATGCATGTGTCCCTGTTATTAAACAAGAGAGGAATCTATTTTGGAAATGATTGAAAGACGTTTGGCTAGTCTGGGGCTGATCAAGTTTGGTAATCCCAGTTGAGGTCTGAAGTGAGACGTGACTATAAATTAACGAGGCTGACTTTGTGTGTTTTATAATACAGTTGAGAGGGAAAGAATAAGAGTATCTCCACTAGTCATTGTCCTTTACCTGCAATTGTGGCTGGGTTACTTTTGTGACACATGCATTACTAATTATGTGGAAAGGAGTAAGACTGTGCTATTCTAACAAAAGAATTACAAAGAGTTCTTCATTAATATTCAATCCCTATTTGATCAAGGGATAGAGAAAATGTCCTTAACTAATAACGAATACCTATCTAAAACCTACAGCAAACATCTTTTCCTGACAGTGAAACTACATAAGCATTCCATTAAAATCAGAAGTGAGACAAGAAATGAACCAAGCCTTGTATGCACATATGAATAATAAAAGAAAAATGAAAAAAAAAAAGAAGTGAGACAAGATTATCTTCTATTCACACTTGGGGATTGACATTTTCCTGGACATACTAACCAACACTATAGAACATGAAAAAGAAATGAGGAACAAAAATAACAGCTGCAATTCTGTGCAGATGATGGTTGTTAACAAGTAAAATTACATTATAATTAGTTACATTCAATAAGAGTTTAAAGATGTTGCTATCTATAATTTCAATAATCAAGAACAGTTCTATGCTTTTTTTTTGGTGGAACTGGGGTTTGAACTTTGAACTCAGAGCTTTGCACTTGCAAAGCAGGCACTGTTTGAGCCACACCTCCAGTCCATTTTGGTCTTGTTACTTTGGGATCTCTAGAACTATTTGCCTGGGCTAGCCTTGAACCTCAGTCCTCCCAATCTCAGCCTCCCAAGGACCTAGGAGTACAGGTGTGAGCCACTGGTGCTTGGCTAAGATTATGCTATTCTTAACAGCAAAAAGTGAAATAAAAAATTTGAGGCTACCTGGGAATCCTAAAAATCTGCAAAGATATGTGAAATATGCATCAAAAGTAGATATGATTTTAATGAAAACATCAACCAAGACCTAAATCGATGTAATGGTATTTCATACTCGTAGTTAGAAAACACTAAATCTTTAGGATAGAAATTCCCCCAAATTATTCTATACATTTAATAAATCTGAATAAAAATATCTAAAGATGGTATCATTGATGTAGACAATTTTTTTCTAAAATTTATTTGAAAAACTAAAGTGCTAGAGAGGTATTTTAAATCAAATGAAAAAGATGGATAATTAGATTAATCATGGGAACATTGATTATCCAAATGAGGAGAGAGATTAATTTAGAGCTGTATTTTGAACAATATCCAATACTGACGTTCAGTTAGATTCAATACCTTCAAGTGAAATACAAAATTTAACATATATTATTTTTTAAAATACTGGACTACATTTCTTTATGACCTTGGAATGGGAAGAGACTTGTTAAGTAAAATGTAACAGGCAAAATCCTTAAATGCGTTTTAAAAAATGTAAAACTTTAAAAAAATTGTTCATTTAAAAAAATTCATATGCTGAAAGAAATATTATCTTTATAATATATCCAAGTATGCAAATAACTATATTATATGAATTATTAAGAGATATATCTCCCAACAAGAGAGCAGGAATGACCAAATGGTAAGATAAAAGAACTTCAAAGAAAAGACAATCCAAAAACTCAAAAAATATGCCTGTCGTTTCCCCTCAGTGACTTCCTGTGCCTTGGTGGTCACACACATAACATTGAGGTCTATTCTAGACTCTTTTCTTTCTTTGATATATGTGTTGGTCTCTGATGCTTGGTAACAGTGTCTTGATGTCTAACCCTGTGTTGCCCAGTTACTATTACATATAGGTATTTACATTTAAATGAAAACAAAAATTCAGTTTCTCAGTTACTGTAGCCATGTTTCCAGTGCCCAAGAGACAGGTGTGAGTATCCCATATTGAAGAGCACAGGCATGGAATATTTTCATGATTCTAGAAAGTTTTATTGGATGGCATTACTTAAACTTATAAGTCTTGGTTGTATCATTAGGACTAGGGAAAGTCTCCTTGTGTTCTTCCTCATCTTTAAAAATTGCTTTGGCAATTTATGTGTTGGGAATTTGGAAATTTACTTTTCCAGATAAATTTTAGGGTAAGAAATCAGGGAAATATGAATCAAAACAATAATGATATAGTACTGTATACTAATTAAAATAAATAATATATACATATATATAAGTGGATAGATCTGGACATAATGAAAATGTGTAGAAGAGCAAATTGCAAAAGGAACATGAGGAAGTGCCTGTGAATGTGAGTGTAAAGCTGTAATACAGGCAAATCTTTAAAACGTACTAAAAGCTGCTGTTTATGTTTGTAGACCTCATAGTCATTAAAAATTAATTTTTTCCAGGATTTGTTTATAGAAAATCAAATGTGTTAACTTTTGATGATTGTACTTAAGATTGGTTTGTTGTCATCTTCCTGGTTCTACTGAGGCAGAGAAATGTAAGCAATCTGCTTCGGTTGATGTGGGGCCAATTGGTATAGGGCTGGAGCTGAGAGCCAGACTGTTTCCTCACCTGGATTCAGACAAGATGACACTAGACATGCACGGGAATATTTCCAGATACAGAGGAACTAGAAATGAGATAGAGGGCCTTACTTTCCGAGTAATATGGAGCGGGGCGGGACATGGGAGAGTCAAAGGAAAATAATAGCATCAGTCAGAGAGGTTGGTGGGTACATGGGTATCTGCCATTTTCTGTTTAAGCACAATATGGAACACTGTTTTGAATTAGTTAGGTAAAAAGTAATGTGTATATTAATAGATGAAGGAAGGACCCAGAACTTGCTTTTGACCTGCAATGTGCTAAGTGGACTGTGTGTTGCTAAGAGTGACCACTTCTCTTTTGCAGAGTGAGCTCTGATAGTCAAGGGTATTTGAGGAGCCGGTGATGAGGACCCAAAGCCAAGTGACAGGAGAGACTTCTAGGAGAGGTGCTTGGGATGGACCAAAGAGAGGAGACAGCTGGGGGCCGGGGGATGGGGATTGAAGCAGTGGAAGTTTAAAGGAGAGTCTCAGAAACCCTGTATTCCTGCTGGAATCCCTTCTTCCATTCACCCAAGACAGCTGCAGTATTCTCCATCTTTGTAGTGGCCAGATCTTCTTTTTCTTTTGGCTCAGAAAGAAGAGGTGAGACAGACTTCAGAGGGACCATGGCATACATGGTACACTGCCCATGTAAATGGAGTCACGCTCAGGTTCACATACCGAGTTTTTCTTCTTGGCTCCTAGAAGGCCTTGACTGTGGAATGGATGTGGTTAACCACTGCCCCCAATGGAAATCTCTTCTCACTCCATGCTTTCTGCCATCAAATGGCTCTGGTACTTAGCCTTTGTGCCCATGTCACTTTGCTCCAGTGGTGGCCTAGTGGCCTCCCCACCCCACATCCCAGGAAGGGAGGATCTTTGACTGTCTCCCTGGTGCCTGCTCATGTATACTGCTTCTTGCACAATCATGGTCCTTGGAGCCAATGGGTGTGTGACAAGGTGGGGCCCACACAGGCAGGTCTGAGGCTGTTTAACCATGTGAATAGCAGACACCTGCCAAGCCACCAGGAGAAGGGGAGCTGGGTCCCCCCAGGGCTGGTGGAACAGGCCCAGTGTGGAGCTTTTGTGTTCCTGACTTGTGGTGGGTCTGCACCTGCCCCAAGCCTACTGTTGGCCCCCTGCTGCTTTGCAGAAGTCAAAGTGATCTGCCTGGCTCCACTTCCATACCTGCCAGGGCGCTCTTTTAAAGGCAAGTGCTTTAGATAAAAATGATAGCACACTGAGTGTTTTGCAATTGGATTAAGACTTGTGAGCCTGTGAGGAGTGGATCACTGCGGGAGCTTTATGGGTATAACTGGACAGGGATCTTGGGTCAGCTGAGAGGAGTAGGCGCCTGTCATAGTTCATTACTTCTGCCGAGGTCACCTGTTCCCAGGCACTTTTGCACCCATGCCAAAAGGTTTTCTTGGTGTTTGGGGATCAGAGCAAGAGGCAGGAGAGACTACTCGTGAAGCTTGCCATGTCTGGGGACAGACAGACCTTTCATAGCTCCAGCTCTCCAGGGTTAAGCTCTCTCAGCTTCATGCCTTTGATCAGCATGGAAACCTCACCTGCTTTGAAGAGTTTCTAAACCCAGAATGAACAGTGTGCCCATGACTTCATCACCGTGTCAGTTGAGGACATGTCTAAGACATCTAGTTCCTACAATAGTCTTCATGTTGTAAGGGCACCTATTCATTTTGAATATACTTAGTGCACATGAAATTGTCATAGATATGCACATGTGTTTTTAAAAGTCCCTTCCACCTCGAAAATAAATACATGAAAAACGATTAAATATATGTACACTACACACACATACACACACACTCTGCAGTGCTGTGACAAAGTACTTGAACTCTAAACAGATGTGGGTCCTCCTATTCTCTCTAACATGTCTTGGCATTGTGACCGTAGGCAAGTTAGTTACCCTCCTTGGTTCTTCTTTTCGTTACATTGGAAGGAAGTCTGCATAGTGGTTATGCCCTTTTAACACTGGAACCAGGTCATCTGGATCCAAATCCATTATGTATTTCTTTGTGCCTCCATTTTTCCAGCTGCACAATAGGACTAATAGCCACCTCATGAGGATGCTGTAAGGTCTGAGCTAATAGGCAGTCATGTCATGTAAAGTTATGCCTTGAATAACTGCCCAGCACATCATCATTAGAGAGATTGGAATGGAGTGCTGAAGAATCCACTTAAGAAGGTTGTGGGGAAGATGAGATGAAACCAGGCCCAGGAGCCTGATCCCAGGTGCTGGGTAAAATGGCAGCTATCATTGCTGCTATTTTTACTGCAAAGCAGGAAGTGGAGAAGTTGGGAGACACTCAGGTCAGGCTGCGCACATACTGTGCCTTGGATCCACTTATGGAGCTGTGGTGCCAGGCTCTAAGGATACAGGGGTGGAGGAGAAGGAGGTGCTCATGTCAGGGAGAAGGGACCAGGGAAGGTTGACTGGGAAAAGCCGGAAGCTACAGAGGGTGTGGATGCCACACCTCTGCGAGGCTGCACTTTTGCTGCAGCCAGGCCAGGACCATTCTGCTCCTCTGACTCCTGCTGCCAACTGTTGCTCTAAGCAGGGTGCTTTGATCCACCACCAGTCCTTGGGCAATGGAGACAAGGTGTGCCGGATTGCCTGGCTATCCTGACAACCATGCTGGCACAGGGCCAGAAGGGAATGGCTCAGAGGGTGTGGATGAGCTGGGCCACCTGATCACTCACAACCCAGAAAGGCAAAAGCCATACACCACAGGGACCAAGGGACTCCCTGTTCTGGTGCTTAGACTCTTCATAGCAGCCACAGGAAGCAGTAGGAATAGGAGAAGCAGTAGCCCAGGTGTTAGTAGTGGTGCACACGGAGGGGTCCCCATGACCCTGGATCTAAGCTCATGTTACAAGGGTGGCACAGTTAAGCTTGGGGGCTCAAGAAGTTTTCCCAACATCCATGTCAAGAACTCATGTTGCTTGACCTTGGGACAATTGATATTTGGAGCTGGATGTGTCTTTTGGGGGAGAACTATCCTGGCCTTGGCCTTGACCCACTAGGAGCCAAAATCACTTCCTTCTCCAGGTGTGCCTATCAAAAAATGTCTCCAGGCACTGTCCATTGTCTCCAGGGGACAAACTCAGCCCCATGAGAGCCCCTTGCTGCCTGGCATCATAAAGAAAGGAGGAGGAGAGAAGTTGAGAATAAGAGGGAGAAAAGCCCAGAGGAGAATGGGACAGAGAGCAGGAGAGAGGAGAGTGAGGGGAAAGCACCTACAGCAAGTGATCAGTCTGCAGGGCCAGGTTTTTGCAAGTAGGGGTCCTTTAACTGGACCCCAAAGGGCAAATTGTGAGCGAGACCCACTTAGTGGTAGCATCTTCTCAGAATGGCAGCACTCCACATTAAGCCAGGAAATACCTGTTATTTGAGGGTGTTTTGTTTTGTTTTGTTTTTAATCATTTGTGCAGTCCCCAATCCCTCCATGTCTCCCTACTAAGAGGATGGGACCAACATTGTGCCCTCCCCAGGGCTGCTGGTGTCTCTTATGGGGCTTCCCCTCTGCCAAGAGCAGCTGACCACAGGGATCCATGCCAAGAATACAGAGGAGAGGACAGGCACTGGGACATGCTTAACTAAAAAAGTATGTGTCCTGTATCTGCAATTCAGATTGAACTGACTTTCTGTATTTTAACTGGCCAAGTCTGGCCACTCCAGACAGGCAAGTAAGACCTGAATTGCTGGCTAGAATGAGAAAAGAATTGCTAATATTTCAGGTCCATCCTCCAATCATTCCTATCCTAGGAGAGTCGCCAGCCTGGCAGAGCCCAGTTTGTCCATCCTATTAAGGATAATGCAGTGTTTGCTTGTTTGTTTTTGAGACAGGACCCAGGCTGGCCTAACTTGTAATCCTCTTTCCTCTGCCTCCTGAGTGCTGGGATTGCAGGTGCACACCACTAGATTTAGCAATTTGATCTTAATCTTAGCAAGAAAGGGGGAAAACAAAGAAAACCAGTCTCTTGGTCAACTTGATGCTAGAGTTGGTGTTGAGTTCCAAGTATATCCCAACGGTCTATGCTCACCATTTACAGGCGTTGTTGCATTTAATATTCACAGCCATACAAAGAGTAGGACTTTTACTTCTATTTCCATCTATGCAGATGCTCTTTGCACAGATGCAGAAATTGAGCCTGCCAGAGATCAGCAACCAACCTGCAGGTTGCAGAGCTCAACTCCACAATAGCTGGCACCAGCTTCCACATTTATGTTGACTGTGAGTTCTCAATACATTTACCATGTTGCTTCTTAAATAGAGAGCAAAAAACTCTGCCTGTTGCCCAGTTCTGAGTCAGACTTCTAAGGAAGCTATAGCAGAGTGATAAGGGATAAGGCACCAGGGAGCCAGAGCCTGGTGACTGATCCAGGAAGGGCAGGCCTGAAGGGTTCAGTTTGAGGCTCTCCTCCCTGAGTCAGAATCCTAACTCTGTCACTGCCTGCGTGACTTTGGGCAAGTTACATGCCATTGTTTGAGCTTCTATTTCATTTACAAAATAATTGGGATATTAATACACACTCCACAAATTGTTTGGATTTAATGAGAGAATGCAGGAAAAGTAAGTACTCATCAATTGAGCAATTATCTACCTCAAAGGACTGTTGGAGAAATATAAAAGGGCTATAAAGTAAAGAAACATAATAGATGCTTCATAAAAGGTAATTATTATTATCGTTACCAACACCCTTTGGAATTGGTCATTTATTTTCTGAAGTCTGCTGAAAGATTCTGTTCCTACTGCAGAAGAATTGGGTAAATGACGTCTTTGATAAACTAGCTTTTCACCTGGGGGATCTGGTTGGCTGAAATTACCCAGGTTAAAGTGACTGAAAATCAATTTGATTTGACAGCCGTGGAAAACACAAACTGTGTGAACTAACTGTCGAGCCACAAAACCCTCAGTGCCAGTACAAAGAAAGACACAGAAAACAGAATTGGCCCTGCTATCTGAGATCTTGCCACTTGGTTAAGGACAACTGGTCACCCATCACACTGATAGGATTGGATCTATTCTCCACTTCACTGCACCCCCCCCCCAAGGTCTCTTTCGGCAGGCCTAGAAGCACTGAGCAGATTCTAGGCACAAGAGCCAAATGACTGAAGCCCTGGCAATTTCCCTTCCTTTAGGACTTAGCATTGGACCCCTACCTGAGACATGTGAGCTCAAAAGCATTCTTTGCTGCTGTGTAGCACACTGAGTGACACTGAAGAGGCAGAACTGCTGGGGTCTGAGAGCTGTGGCTGAAGATGAATGAAGGAGGAAAAGAAAATTTCTGTTCACCTGTCCCTCACCACAAGAATAGATGACTCTAGCCCATGTGACTAGACCCCCCTACCACACCCCTATTTCAGGATTCTAATACTACTGAAGATCACAAGTGTTCCTTCATGTCCAACTTCTGAAATGATGTACCCCCGGAAGCCATGGGCATAGGCCAGGCTGCCTGAGGCTCCTTGCAACCTCAGGCAAGGCTCTTGCTGTCTTCAAGTCTCAGTTTCCATGTCTGTCAAGTGGGGAGAATAAGTCAGCATTAGAACTCCCTGCCTTGAATCAAGTGGATGTTGAAAGCAAGATGGCTTTGCAAGCTGGATGTTCCTTCAAATGGGAGTTTGGGAGTACGGGTCTTGTTCTAGAACACTGTGAATGGTCTCCTTATATAAGAAGGGACATTGCTTGTTGGCCTCATTATCAAGTTTCCATGTGTTGTGACAGTCTATTTGTCATGAGGCAGAAGTGGAACTCTCCCTGGTCAACCCCACACAGGATTATTCTCCCTGGGTTTTGAGTCTTGGTAACCCAGTTCTCCAATTGAAGAACCCAGCTGCTCAGAATTATTCTCTCTAGATTCATTTGAAAGGAGCTGTTAATCATTATGAAATTAAAAAAAAAATTCTCCTGTTTCCCTACAACCCGCCTCATGGAGTTGGCCCTGCAAGAATAAGAAGCAGCACCTTCTTAGAGCAATATTTGTTCAAAGAAAGGTCTCAGTCTCTCTCTCTCTCTCTCTCTCTCTCTCTCTCTCTCTCTCTCTCTCTCTCTGTCTTTCTTTCTCTCTATCTCTCTTTCAATCTCTCTCTCTGGTCTCTCAATCTCTCTCTTTCACTCTCTCCTGAACATCTTAGCAAATCAGTGACCAATGTGACACATGAACCATCTATTATTACCTTAGTTTGAGTTACTCTATTTTTTTAAGTACAGCCTACATGGAATTCCTATGCTGCTTAGCCTATATTTTAAGCCAGACCATGCTAAACACTTTCTCCAGAGTGTTTGCCCAATTGAATCTGCAAGAATAGAGGATAGTTTGATTTATAGGGACATTTATCATAACTCTCTGCCTACAACATAGAGAAAAGACTGACTAGACAATCCTGGGCAAGTTGCTTCCCCGTGTTCCAGAAAAGCACTCGTTACTTCCAATGTTGATAATAAGTTCTGTGTAGAGAAAACTGACAGTGTGCTAGGTATTGTGCTAATATTATTTAATCACCATATCTCCTCCCAGTGTCAGAAACTGTAATTATCCCATTTTGCAATGAGGAAAATGAAACTGCAGAAGATTAAGTAACTTGCTAAGAACTAAGAGTTCATACGTAAGGGTCAGGATTCAAACTGAGGCTTTTGGCTTCCTACTAGGCCTTTTGATTAACACCCCCCCACACACACACACAAACACCAATGAGCTGTGTGCTCACGTTGTCTTCATAGTATGGAGTGGGGCGAGCTTGAGGAGCTCAGGTGTGATGAGTTGAGGGAAAGATCAAAGTTGGTCTTGAATCTTAGCCTAGGGGAGGGGCCCAGGATCTTCCACAGCCTAGCCGCTCAGTAACTGAAATGACACTCAGGGTGTAATTATGCACAAGAATTTTTAATTAATTGCTTTGCTCACCTGTCACAATGTTTGCCTTCATGAAGTGTCTTTCATCTTGGATCTCCAAAGCAGATGTAAAAGCTGTAATTTGTTGTAATGACTGTTGTGTTTTTTAATAGTTACCTACTATAATATCTGTTTGACAGAGAAAGGTGCCAAGGCTTGGTCCAAGCATGAAAGCCTAAGGGAGGAGATCCAAGACACACAGTAGTCCTCCCACCTCAAATGCCCCATGTACAGGATGTTATGTGGTCATGTTGTAAAGGACATACAAACACCAGGAAACTGGAAATTACCCCATACCTATCAAGAATGAATAAGTGGAACAGAACACCGGAAGGGAAAATATACAAGCCACCACACCCAGACTAACATGGTGAGCTGAGAGACAAAATGTAAGCGGGAAAATCAGCGATGTCAGTTAACATAGAGCACAGTGACACACAGGTCCATGTACACATGCACATACATGGGTAGCGGGGGGATACCTACATAGGAAGCATGACTGCAAAGGAAAGCAAGACAGAATGGTCGGCATAGAATCCAGGCTAGTGGTTATCTGAAGCAAGAAGAGGAGCCTTGGGAAGAAAGCGTCACCAGATGGGTTCAAGGTTCTTAAGCTGACACATCGTTTTACAGGCACTTGTACTCAGTTTTATGCTATCTGCATAAGTTACATGTATAATTTTGTATGTCTTAAAATGCATATTTCAAGAGAAAAGCTTCCTAGCACAATGTCACAAAGGCAAACTCATTCAGTGATGATAGATAAGCATGACCTTCAAGAACTACACATACACACACTTGTACCTATCCATCTATCTATCTATCTATATATAAGGGACAGTGGGGAGACAAGGGTAGGGGAGAATTCAGAAAGAAAAGGAAAATGGAAGGAGACTTGAAATAAGAAAGCAGTAAGAATAATGTCAGTGGTTCTTAATTTTATTTCTTAATTTGTTATTTCTCTCCATAACAAGCTCTTGGTTGCTGATCGTCTCTCCCTATACCTTCTAAGAGATTTTTTTAGGGATTCATGGATGAAGAAGAAAACAGAGGCTCACTCTTACCAGGAAGAGAGGTTCGTTCACCTTCATTCTGATAAATTCACAGGCTGGAAGATAAACATATTTCAAGTCAGAAACCCCAGTCCTCATCTCCACTCTAAAAGTGTGGCCTGCTTTGGGCACATGTGCCCCCAGACAATGGGGGAGTCTGTGAATAAAATATATATGAGATGAAGCTGAAGCTGTAAAATACTATGTTTAACAGAAGTTAATGGTGACTGTCACTAGACCCAGAATCTAAGGTTACTTGCCCCTGCTCTGCCAGTGAGGACTCTAGACTTATTTTGTTGAATTACTTTACATTTCATGTAAATCACACTTTGCCAAACTTGGGAATATGTAATCCCATCTCCTCCACCAAAACACTGTGATTGAAACGAAACCACAAACTATCATAATAAAAATAGAAATTATTTGGATGTCACAAAGATCTCTTACTGAATGTCAGATGTTTTAATTATGGCATTCATCTTACCTTGAATTTTTATATGCATTGGATATCCAGTAAAGAACTCAATAATAATTAATAATAATAGAAGCTATTATTTAGTGATGCCAAAAATGTACCAAACACACTGAGGATCTCCCAAAACAGCATTCTACTTTCAAAGGAATATTTTGAGGACAGTAGCATTACCAATTTGCCAGTGGGACTTGGAGACTCCAGAAAAGTAAATCAACTTGTCTGAGAATACTCAACAATTAGGAAGGGGCTACACTGGAATTTCAACGTCAGTCAGTCTGAAGATATAAAGGTAACCCTCTATATCAAGGTCCTCATGGATTATTCTCCAAAGAGGTAACATCCAAGAGAAGGTACCAGCCAAGTTGAGACTAACCCTATTTTAGGAAGGACTTCAATTTATTAACACGCCTCAGAGCAATTACTGAGAATTCTTCAGCTCCTGCTCAAAAAAGGGAGACATGGAACCAAGGATGGAAGGAAATAGCTCATGACTCTTTCCAGAAATGCAGAGTTGACACCACAGGTTCAAAACCTGATGCTACTTTAATGGGAATAGATCTTGTTGCCTTCACTCAGCAAGTGCCCTAGACTGCCCTGGGGCTCTGTTTCCAGGTGATGGTGAGAAGGGCAAAAGCACCAGATGCCCTGGAGTGTAGGCTACCAGTAAGGGCCCCCACTGCAGTGCAGCGCAGTGCAGTGCAGCTCTGAAAGTTTGCCCTTTTGTCAGTTCCTCACTGATGAGGAAACTGGGACTACAGAAGGAAATGGAATTGGCCAAGGTCAAAAAAATCTCAGGAGACCAGCAGAAGAGCTGGAGAATGAATGGTCAGCCTGTTCCAAAGTTAGAGCCATTTACAACCAGGCACGCAATCACTCTAACTAGGGGCTCTCAGTGGGGGACGAGGAGTGGAGACTGTACCCTCCAGGAGACATTTTTTATTAGCATATATTAGTTATAAGGGGGGTTCTTTGTAACATTTACATATGTGCTTACAAGGTATTTTAATTACCTTCACCCCTCCCTCATCCCCCTTCTTAGAACAGTTCATCAGGTCTCATTGTTCTGTTTTCCTACACTCAACATCAACTTTATCTGGGTTGGATGTGCTACTGGTGTCTTGTGGGTAGAGGCCAGGGGTGCTGCTTCATGTCTTGCAACCCACTGCCCCCCAACACACAGACCCACACACAGACACACACACACACACACACACAAGTATCACCCTGCCCCAAATGTCAGCTGTGCTCAGGTTGAGAAACCTTGGACTAAGTTGGTATTAAGGAAACAGAGTTGGAGACAGCTAAGCCCGCTAAAGGAAAGGGAATCCTATTAATAGCATCTTGCCTGCATCCCAGTGCCCCAGGCTCTGGCCAGTCTGATCCTTAGGAATTCTCTGCCCTTTCCTAGCAGGACTGTTCAAAATGCAGAGACACTGGTCTTCATGCAGCCTCTCTCTCCAGCGGCACACGGCTTGGAGGAAGGGTGCAGAGTAGGGACTGGGGGATGTGGATGGGAGTGAAGTGGGAGGGCTTATTGGTTTTGAGGTGCAACTAGCACCTAGGGAGAGAAGGACTCTGAGAGCCCTGGCTTTTATCTCTAGAGACATACTATGCCTCCCAAGCTCTACTCCACAGTGGCCAAAGGAGCAGGAATGTGTCTGCAAAGGGTTAAGCGTGTGTCTTCTCTTGCTGGCGTGTCTCCCAGGCTAAGTGAAGGCTGTTTCATCTCACATGGATATGAAAGACCAACTGCAGATTGAAAACATCTGTACCCTGAGTGAATGGGCCACATATCCACAGTGCCATGCCGAGGCTTAGCGCCACTCAGGCCCTTTTGTTTGACCTTGGTGGAACAGCACATATAAATACAGTAGGTTCTGTTTAAACAAAAGACTCTGATCAATAGAGGTTTGCATAGCTTACGACTTTCAACCATAAACAGAAATTTGAAGTAAAAATACACAAATCCCAGATCAATTTCCAGATTATTCCCCCTTTGCACTGCTAATGTTCCAATCTGCCTTGCATACTAAGTAGCCAGGGAGGAGGAAAAGGATTTATCTTGCAGGAGAGGAAAACCGTATGGATTTATTAGCTGTGGCAATCAAAGCATGTGCCATATGATTTCTATATATAAACATGGCTGCTGTGATTGTGCAAATCAGCTAAGACAAATTTTAAATTCCTGGACTTTTCAGCCAAGGTTACCAGTAGCCTTAAAAATCTTTTTCTATTTAACCATCTGCCACAAAAGTGTTATTGCATTGTGGTTTTCTGTAAATGAAAATACATATGTTACATGGGGCTCTTGGAGGAGGTAATGGGAGATGGGGCCTCCAGTCCTCTCTGTGGGTGTTGTTAGCTGTGTATCCCTGGGAAAAGCCTCTTGCCATGTATGGCTCTGGGCTCAGTTTCCCCACACAAAAAACTTAGACTTATATGGAAGGATTACCCACTAGTTTGAAGCTTTTGATACCTGTTTTCTCATCTGTAAAATGGAACCATATGCTTACTTCCTAGAGTTGTGATGAGAATTCAGTAAGACCCAGCCCATGTATAGCGTCCAGAAAGCAGTCCTGGACAGGCAGAAGCTATTGTAGTTCTTGTCATTGTCATTATTATCCCGGCACTTTCTTCTCAGTGTCCTGAATTTCAACATGTCTGAAATTTGGCAATGAACTCTGAGTCAAGGGTTTGGAGGAGAGGACAGGAATGAAGAAACTGGGGACTATTATGAAGAAGACTATGGGGTGTCACCAGGAGGAGGGGAGAAACATTTCCCTAGCAGGTCATGCTCAAGACCCAGTAAGGAAAGGAGGTGGGACCCTCTGACTACCCAATGCCCTTCCCACCTAGCCTAGGAGCTTCAGGCTGGGTGTTTGTTCATCAGAACTTATAGATCTACTCCCGGAAGGACATGGCTTGAGTCTTTATACACCATAACCCTCTGGATCACTGGCTTCAACAAACACCATTTCCACCCCATTCACTGACGTCCATCCGAGGGCTGGGGGCCATGCCCAGCTTTCTCCTCCCATCTCCAGCCTTTAACCCTGTGAAAGACCCATACTAGATCTCAGCTCACATTTGTGAGTTGAGTTGGTCCCTGAACTGCCGGGGAGTGTCTCCTTTCTCTGTCCTGGATCATGAACTCCAGCCTTTCCCGTTTTATTGTCAACCCTCATCTTTACCTCCTCACTGTGGTCCACCATACCAATCAGAGAAAGCACTAGGACTTCTCCTAATCACATGTTTCTCTTCCTCCTACTCATAATAACAGGAATGAGAGAGAAAGTACTCTGTGCCCAGCAGTGTTGAGAGCTTGACATATACAGACTCGTAAAGTCACATAGCAACACTATTTGTCCACATTTTACAAACAGAGGGAGTGGGGGCCAGAGAGATTACTCACAGGCTCAAAGTGGCAGATGAGAATCGAAGTGAGGCCAGTCTGATGCATAGTGATTGGGTCAGCGGGCTCTCAAATGTAAATAAAATCAGAATCAGAGGGCTTAAGCAAACACAGGTCACCTGACCCCATCCCAGAATTCCTGATTCTGTAGGTTCAGAGTAGGGCCTAAGAAAACTCATCTCCAGTATGATGGTGGGCAGTCCTTTTGGAAAAACACTAATGGCATCCAATGCAAGACAAGCCAAAACAATGGTGGAGTATTATCGTGTTTTTCTTGTTGCATTTTGGTGAGAGAAACCAGCTTTTTTCGGAACCATCTGTGTGCAGCACCTCATCCTCAAATAAGGTATGTGTAAGTCAAGGGAAAAGTGAAATTCTCATTAGCCAAGTCTTGGAATCTTCTTCTGGGCGCTGGAGGGGTGAAGGAAACCCTTCCAAATTAGCCAAGAGGTCTAATTATAGCAGAGCTTGGCTGTTTCTTTAAAAGAAATGCAGTTTCTTGAGTTGTAATTATTCTACATATTATAAATGTGGAAAGTTACGGGTGGGGGAAGAAGGATTAGCCATTTGCATTCCTGAGTAATGAGCTACATAAGCAGTGAAAGCCAAAGTTAGAGTATTTTTTCCAAACTTCTACTCAATAAATATTCTGTCTCCAAAGTATCACAAATTCCAAATTAACAGCGTGTGGACTCATGAAATTCATTCATTTCTCCATTCATGCATCCCATAGATATTTATGGAAGCTTCTACTCGGTGCCAGTCATCTGCTGGGTGCCCGGCTGGAAAGACATGGGAAGTAGTTATTGAATGCTGATGTTAAGAGAAAAAAATTACACAGGACACATCCTTGAGTAGTGCACAGGATAGTGGGAGATGGGTCATGGAACAGATGTGTCTTCTGCTCATATGGGTGGAAGGTCAGGGATGGGGCTTTCTGACAAAGGGAATATCATATATCAACAGAAACTCTCTAGGAAAGGAAAAAAGGAAGAAGAATGGGTCAATCTTGTACCTCGGTGCTGTCTCAGGCCCTGTTTCCAAAAGGAGGTGCAATGCCAAGTATAGGGTCTCTGGAGCCACACGCCTGCCTTGTTATCCTGGCTAGTTTTAGGATTCTGGGAAAGTTCTCAGCCTTAAATAGAACTACTAATAGAAGCTCAATGGGTACAAGATGGACCCCCTAGTCCCATCTTTTCTTGAATCCCTCTTCTTTTAAGGAACACCATTGTGTGTGTGAACAAGAGTGCATACACACATGTACATACACACACACACACACACACACACACACACATACACACACACACATGCTCTCAGGCAATAAGAGGGAAGAAGACCAACCAGGAGTTGGGGACCAACCTGAGGCCTTCAGAATGAGACTCTCCAGAGCATTCTGAACCTGATCTCTTATTCTGTAACTCCCCAAAGCATCCATCTCGGCCTTTAGGACAGACATCTAAGACACATCCACATCAGCCTGAATGCTTTTACAAATAAGTAGTGGAAATAAACTAGCTTAAGCAATAGGAAAAATGCATTATTTCACATGACACACATCTTCCAGATGTAGGACAGATTCCAGCACTAGTTGATCCATGGTGTCAGTGGGGATTTGGGGTTTTTTTGGTTGTTCCATCATCACCAACACTGGCATGGGTTATCCTTAGGATGTAACAATGGGAGCACCATATGTCACTCCCAGTTGCAGGCTACAGTCCTTCCCTTCCATCTTTATGATCCATTACAGGTGATCTCACCCTGGACCAGTAATAGCTAATTGAGAAAATGCTATGTTCTGATTTGCCTAAATGCATCAAGACTCACCCCTAGAGTTGAGAATCAAAGGCAATATGCCAGTCAATAGCTTAGATTGATGGGCCAAAATGCTGGAATTCAAATCATGCCTGCACTACTTTCTACTAAAATGATTTCAGACCTATTAATTTCTCTGTGCCTCAGTTTCCTTATCTATGTGATAGAAATAACCATATGCCCACTTCATGGGGTTGTTATGAGGATTAAATGAGCTTAGAAATCCCTTGGCATATGGCAGGCATAAGTGGTACCTATTACCACACATGTTGTATTGTATCTGAACAAAGTGGAGGCAATTTTCTGAGTCCTAGTTGATCTCCTGGCTCTTTCACTGTCCTCATCCCAGCAATTCCAAGTCAAAACATCTTGGCCAGGTAGATAAGGTTTGAAAACCACTGTATCTCTGAGATGGTTCTTGGCATTCAAAGTACCTCCTCAAGCATTTGGAAATTGTAGCTCTAAGCCCTCTTCTCAATAATAGCATCTCTCACCTGATCCCCATCTGAAGCCCATCATTAACTTTCTTCTGAGTTTGGGTGGAGATGCCAGTCCCAGGAGACACTACCTCATCCCAGGAGGGACTAGACCCACCTGTCTGGCTGTCTCTCAGGGAGCGTACTGTGGAGATGCTGTCCTGGGTAGACCTGGTTTGGGCCCAGAATCAATGAGAAAGCAAACTGAATTAATCATATCATGCCATTCTAGGGTCTGAGGGTGGGAGCCCTTTTACTCTGAAAATGAAGAGGCACAAGTGAGATCCAGGCTGTCCCGAAGGAATTGAAAAGTGCTACACTGAATTCAGACCAAAAGCATCAAGAGATGGTTGGAGAACCTCCCTGTGGGGCTATTTATAGATGTTCAATTTAGTTCATTGGCCGTGTCAACCCTAGAGCTGGGGGCTGTATACTGGGACACTTAGATGGGTTTGGAATGATCACCAAAACCCCTTTTGTTAGGCAGTTTTCTGTTATTGTGACAGAATGCCTGAGATTATAAAGTTAAAGGAAAAAAAGGTTTATTTTGGCTCATAGCTTCAGAGATTCCTGCCCATGGCTGCTTGTCTTTGTTGCTGTGGGTCTGTAGCAACACAGTATATCATAGTCGTGGTGCTTGTTAGAGGACTGTTCACCTCAAGTGGCTGGGAAGCAAAAAGACAGTGAAAGGAAGAAAATGGGGTCCCAATACCCTCTTCAAAGGCACATCCCCCATTAACCTAACTTCCTTCTACTACACCCCACTACCTAAGGTTCAACAACCTCCCATTAACACTGGTGGACTGGCAACCAAGCCTTTAGCATATGTGCATTTTGGTACATTCCAGACCATAGCACCCTTTTCAATATTCATGTATGTGGTGTGCCTGGCCTCTGAACTTCTCTAATGGGAAGAGATTCATCTTCCAATGGATTCTCAGATTTGGGGTGTCCAGAAAATGTGTGGAGACATACTGTCCTGAATCAACCTCCCCACATCACAGCATTAACTGCTTTACTAACTTCCTTGTTTTCTGATGACATCTCACTTACCATGGCATTGCAATAGCAAGTTATAGCTCTTGGACTCAGTGAATTGTGAGGTGAGGGAGGGTAAGGATCCCAGCACTTCCTGCTCAGGGGGTGGTCCAGGCTTCACCCTGTCTGGGCCACCAACTGGAAGTCAGAGAAGCTCATTGCTGGGTTCTAAGATAGTCTGATGTTTTTCACAAGGATGGAATTAATTAGTGACATGTCCGAACTGTGTGACATACACGGCCCTTCTCACTTGGCAAGCCTCATAGTTCTACCACCAAATTACCTGAGGTACTTGATCAAGTGTGACCCAAGCACCCACCAGTCCAGAGCTGAATAAGTAAAGAGATACAGGGCCCACATTTAGGAAATTTTACAGCAATTCGACATAGTAATTTTATGTCGTCTTAATCTAAAAGTTTTTAAGTTTATAAAGGACTGTATTTTGTATGTATTAGTTCATTTTTTAAGGATTTATTTGGGTTGTGTTTTATTAAGCCATTAATATGAAATAGATATAATTTTTAAAAGCCTGGTATTCACAGGAAGGTGGAGAAGCACTGACCCAGGGGATTTTCTCCAGGTTCCTCCTGTGGGGTTGGGAGCCCAGGAACATTCTGTCCTGATATACCTGGCTCCACATCTGTTGGGTTGAGTTGTGGGGGCAGGACACAGATGAGCTTGAAGCAGAAACATGGATATATTTCTTTAAAGGTTCCTGCAAACTTGAAAATTCATGAAATTTTTACTTCATTCCACAATATATCCACTCTTGTTTTAATATAAAAATCACTTGGCTGTTTTTCATTTATTTTCCTTCAAGTTGGCAAATGAAATTTTAACTCCAAGAAGATGCACAAATAGTTTTTAGCTTTCTTGTTTGTTTGTCTGTTTTCCCTGTGGCTTTGTGCACCCTGTGAAATGCTGTTATGTACTCCTGGGAAAAAGCAACCTTCATAATTTTGGGAAATGGTTTGCATCAGTGATCCAATAGCATTTAGGTCTCAATTCTAGATTTAAAAGCAATTTGTAACCTTAATATATAGTAGTCAATGTAATCTTAGTATATAGATGAGCAAATTCGTGTATGATATTCACTTTGTACTAGGGAATATTATAGGTGCTTCTTCTGAAAGCACCTAGATGTTATTACAGTCCACATAGCAATCCTTTGAATTAGGCACTATAAATATGTCTAGATGCAACACTGATACACAGAGATACTAAGTCACTTGCCCAAGGCCACACAGTAGGTAATAGAGGTGGTAAAGCTGAGATTTCCCTCAGAGTTCTGCAGAGTTCCATTCTGAACTTATGCTCTGTTCTGTGTCTCCCAAATAAGAGGAGTTGACTGTGTCAGCTCAATAAACTCCTAGCTGCATAAAGAGAGTACATTTGCCCCAAGACCAAAAAAATGATGGCGAAGCCAGAGTTAGTTATACCTAGAATATACTCATTTAGCTCTGCTCAGATTAAATTGATTGGGTTATGAAAATAGTAAGTAGATGAATTTTAATGCACATTCTGCTCTGCATTTGGCTTTCAGTGATAGTTTCAGGTTGGGACCAAGTAGAGAAGAATTGTGTTTGAGGCTGTCCATTCAAGGCACCCCGGCTCGAGCAATTTGCTGGAAATTCAGGGGCAATTTTATAACCACGAGGACACTCCATCAATTCCACTAAATCTTTTAGCCATGACTGATTTTGTCATAGCTGTGAAGATTCAGTCTTTGTGAATTATCTACATACCAACCTATATCAGCATTCGATTTGGTGTTTCGAGCATCCCATTTGATTTTGAAATTAGTTGAAGAGGATGCTATTTAGGGGCTATGTGAAAAAAAAAGATAATCTGTCCTGTGCTTATGAAAAAAAAACTGCTGTGTTCTGATTAACTACACGTGACGCTGAGATCTATCCCTGTGAAAATGACCTCCATTTGCAGCCTGGTTTTGATTTGCAGGCTATGGAATTAAATTCCACTTCATTGGTTTTATGGTCCTCCTATCGTTTGTCCATCCATTCACTAAACATTTATTGAACACCAGCTATATCCATGTCCAGTGCTAGGTGCTTGTATGGAGAAAGAAATGGAAGGATGAATAAGCTGTGGTCTCTGGCCTTGAGGAGTTCATGGTTTTTGGTAGGGAGACAGACATGTACAATGCTAGTGCAGGGTGTATTTGAACTAGACCAACCCTATTAAAAGACCCCAGACCCATTCATTTTCTAGTGATTTGGCTATTTTGGTTATCACAGATACTAGGTTGTACTGCCTGGGAGTCTGTCACTGAGCCATTATTTACTATTTGTCTACAACTAAGGTTGAGGTAACCTATTGGATGCCTACAAGGGTAAATTTAGGAGAACAAGTAGAAGTGGTAACATTTCTCTACTTGATACACTCACGTTAAACAAATCCAACAAGCAAAGACCAGAAAGCATTTCCCTAGCACCTGCCTTTATCCAGTAACAACAGTCTTTCTCTTTGCCGCAGGTTTCACAAAAACTTTCACATCCACAACAGAACTCCCTTGTGGCAATAATCTCTGAAGGCATGTGTTATGTTCTGGAGAGAAATTTAAGGCCACTCAGCTAGCTAGCTAATGGTAGACACAGCATTCCAAAAGCTGTGTCCTTTCTCATTTATCATGCTACACTAATTATTCATTGGACACCTACTACTAATTCAGCATTGAATTCACTGTAAGATCAGACAGCAAAATCCCAGTATCCAGATATGGGCTATTTGGGTTATCTGGATAATCTTATGACTGTAGTTGAGTGACTATTCTACACCCAAGGAAAAATGGTTTGTTACAGAAATTTTCATGATTCTGTTAGGACACCTAGAACCTTCCCGAACCAGCTCTCCACAGTTCACTTGTCTTCCTGGCTGCACAACCTTGATGTTTGTCTTTATTCTTTAACCCAAATGACAACTCTTTAGGATGGCCATTAAACACACACACACACACACACACACACACACACACACACACGAGTTTTGCTTTTTTTTGTCTTTGACTTAAATAGGAAACTCAACTCAGCTTTTTGAAAGTCAAAGTGCCCTTTGTATTTGGAAATTAAGTTTTTATAGCACCCGGGGGGTAGTTATTACTCACTGAATACTTTAGGAATTTAAATGTGATCGATTAATTGATGGTAAAAATTATATTATGTAAATGCAAATTCAGAATTGAGCTTGGTACTCACAGTGGCCTGGAAACATTTTAAAAGGCTAGGTTAGGCCTGAGGAAATTAGAAGTTTTAGTCCTTGCTATTAAAAAATAAAAAAGAAAAGAAAAGAAAAATAAGGAACAAAAGAAAGAAAAAGTGAGTTTGCAACAAACTCAGTAATGAAGGCCAGAATTCTTTTCCTTTCGTTTTTGACAATGTTATCACAATCTTTTATCACTATCTAACTGTACCATACAGACACCAATGTAAAGGAATCAGGCCAGCTTTTGTTCAACTCTCTTTGTTAAAAAAGACTTGCGATGCACGTCTTATCAAGTTTATAAAGCTCATAAACACTGGAACCCCAAACAACTTAGGAAGATAGAAAGACAAAAACTGAGGAGGGGGAAGAACAGTGATAAATGAAATTGAAGACAGTAACACAAAAGAATCTGGAGCCATTAATTTTTATAGCTGACGCAGCTACTAATATTTTATGAGGTTTGGAGCTCTGAGCACAAAAACACCCTAATATCTCCCCTTGTTCTCTTTCTGTTGTTGTTTTACTACAAAGATAAGCTCATCGCTTTGTACCCTGAATGTGGCCTATTACAGCTAAATACGCTCAGGACAGAAAATGTTCTACTCATTGGAATTTTTCAGAGTCAATGTCCTTTTGTTTTTGTTTACTTTGGTTTTCCATGGACTACTTTATGTCTCATTTCTTCCCCTTGTTCCTGTTCTTTTGTTTGTTGTTTTTTGTTTTAACTTATCAGAGCTGGTTTCCAGTTTAGTCATAGTGGGTTCTGTGTTGCCTTGCTTTTCTGGACTGTACCACCTTAGAGGTCTCCATTTAAATGTGGATTTAAATGGAGAGAAGTGAGAGTCCTTCCGCTGCAGAATTAACATCCAGGTAAAAATATGAGTCTGACAGATGTCTTGTTTCCCTAGAAAGAGCTCTGTGAACCCAGTTGGAATATTAGAGGCGTTTATTCACAGGTCTCCATGTAACCCACAGGGGAAAACATTGCCCAAGTCAGATCTAAATATTTACTGAGGCCACAGCACAAAACTTTAGGTGAAAGAAACCAAATGCTGAAGTATCACAGACACTAATTCAGATGTACTAGGGGTGCTACCCATGACCCTGGGAGTTAATGATGGCTGTGACCAGAGGGGTACATTTAAGAATGGCTCATGCCTCTTTTTCTTTTTCAGGAGCCATCTTGCCTATGAAGAAATGGAATTTTTAAAAGTACACTTTAAATAAGGCTTAACTGTGTGCAAAACATAGCATACTTTGAATCATAGCTCCTACCCCTACTCATGCACAAGTTGAGGGTGGTTTTGTTTTTTAACTGAACTATGGATATCTATATTTTTCTTTGAGCTGGTGTCTGTATGTATCCCGTAGTGTTACACAGTGTCTCTAGTTTCCCACAGTGTTAGACAGTGTAGCTACATAACCCAGAGTGTTACACCGTGTACTGTCGGTGTGGCCATGTATCCCACAGTGTTACATAGTATCTCTACGTATCCCAGGCTAACCTCAAACTCATGATCCTATTGCCTCCACCTCCTGCTCTCTGGGAATACAGACATACACCACCATGCTCAGCTATGAAATTCATTTTAAAAGCAAAAAGATTTAAAAAAATTTCTTATTACATGATTTCTGCACCATTTTATTGATAGGATATTAAAAAGAAAAGGGGGAATTGGGTGTGATCATTTCTACAGGGGTTTTTCTAAGCTGATTGTGAGTCAATCCTGCTCTCAAGTGACACTGACCTGGAGCTTTCTGTACCATGCAAATAATTCAGTGAAAAACTTAAATTAATTTATCAAGAGCTCCTCAAAAATCTCTCACTGTGAGCTCACACTGATAGCTGTACTTATAGAACTATATGACATCATTTACTTTACCTAAAACCTGGTATCCAGTCTCTCTGAATGCCCCCAAAGAGAACCCCAGTCACTCCATGAGAAACTGGTGCCTAGCCTAAATCATACAAGATACTATCACACTCCCAGGTACATGCTGTGTGATTTTGTTTAAGTTATTTAACTGCTCTGCACTCCAGCTTGCCCATATGTACACTGGAAATGATAAAAAAAAATACCAAGCTATTAATTGTTTGGAAGATAGCTTCATTTTAATGCATGGAAAGGGCTTAGAACAGTGCCTGGCACAAAAAGTACTAGAAAAACATGTGGGGTTCTCCCTCTCTCTCTCTCTCTCTCTCTCTCTCTGTGTGTGTGTGTGTGTGTGTGTGTGTGTGTGTGTGTGTGTAGATAATTCTGTCCTGGAAACTTCCAGATCCAGACAGAAGAAAGAATGGCTCTAAACTCAAGTATCATTTAGTTTTTCTGTAGACCTTGATACAGAGGAGATAAGAAAATGACAGGGGAGTAAGTCAAAAGCAGCAAACCCTGGCAGAGATGGAGAAGAGGACAAAGAGAAGTATTTTAGTGAGTCTCTGGGTGCCTGACTTGGCTCAAAGCCTCTGGATCCCCAGAAAAATTCAGGGTTGAAAAAAAAGATTCCCTTCTCACCTCTACAGTCAGACCAAGATGATCATTGTTTGCACCTCATCTGGCCCAAATATTCAGTTTACAAATGGATATTGCTCACCGTCATGTGCTGTGGATGCCTTATGCTTATTTAGGAACTCGGCTTCAGGAATTGTCTTCCAGACGTGCGGTTCACCGCAATGGACAGCTGTTGATACTCGGATCCCATGAGTATTATAACATGTTTTAAAATTGCGACACTTTTAAAACCAGATGTTCTACATAAACTGCACACAAGGGGGAAAAAAGAGAAAAAGAAAGAAAGGGGGAAGAACAGAGGACAGGCGGCTCTGTCACTTGACATAATGTTTGGCGCTTCTCAAACTCACAGAAAATTCATGACAAAATGCAATGAGCTGCATAAAGCTTGCTCTGGGCTTTCTTCTGCAGAAAAGATTAGAGATAAATGGTTTTAGCAGATAGGAGAGCCCTATTCTCCATAAAGATAAGCATGGGTGTGCAGCTGTGGTTGCCATGAGTGTCTTTGCTGCAAGTGCCTTCTAGAATTCACTGATGTGTGTGGACGTCACTCCATCCTGGTCCTTTTGAGGTGCTCTGTGAGTTACTGCATGCTAACCCTTGGGGCTAGACTACCTGGGTTTAAACCCCAACTCCACTGCTTGGTGAGCACCATGGGTAAGTTACTTCCTAGGTTCAAACCCCAATTCTGCCATTTCATGAACACCATGGGTAAGTTACTTGATCTAAGGTTTCATACCCCACTACATAAAATGGGAACTTTAATGGTGCCTATCTACCAGGAGAACAAAACCATTTAGCATAGTGCTTGATGCACAATAAACTCTACATCTTAACTACTTTATATGTAAGATACTTCTTTCCCCCTAATTCAAAATACTTAAGACTAACTTGCTTAAAAGGAAGTCTTGGCAACTTTGCACCCTCCCCTGGGATAATTGGATAATTTAAGGTGTCCTGAAGTCAGTCCTGGAAATCACTAGTCCACCCCATGGGAAATGACCAGTTTAGAAAGAGATGGTGTAGAGGTATGGTGTAATGGAAAGGCGGCACAGACAGACAGATCTGGGCCCAGGCCCAGGCTCTGCACCTCGCAAGTTGCATGGCTTCCTCACAGGGCCTCGGTTGTGCAGGCACCATTTCTCACTGGGATCCTTGGTAACACCTTCTCTTCTCAGAGAGGCACAAGATTCAAAGGTGCCAACTCAGGTTAAGCATGTCGCACACAGCAAGTGCTCAATTGGTGTTACTGCTTCTATTCCATTATCCATATGGGTCCTGAAAACATATTTTATGTACTTAAACCAATTACTTCTGCTAAAATATAGGATTCATCAAAGTCTATTACTCCTTGTTGATTTACCATCTCTGCTAAAAAACCAACCAATGAATCAGCAGCCAATAGAGTGAACAAATACAAACGAAGTAAGAATGAACAAGGAAAAACGTCCACATGAAATAAAGCAAAATCATTCAAGGTACACATTGGCCTTTGTAGAAAGATCCTTCCTACTCCTCCAATTTCATCTCCTCATTCCACCCCACCCAACTTTTGATGCAGCTACCCTGAAAGCTTCTCCCAAATGTTTCCATGTCCTTCATGTTTGACCTTTGCCCTTTCACATTTTGGGCCCATGCCCTCTTCACTGTCCATTTCTCATCTCAGACTTACTCCGAGAAGGCCTTTGCCAATCTGTGCCTTGTTTCTTCATGTTCTCTTAATACTCAATGCTTACCCCCATTCCAGCCCAGAGTTCCTTGAATTACCATCTTCTTACTTAATTGGTTTTCTTATTTGCCTGGAAACCTCTTGTAGAAAGGTGTGGTTTCATATTCACCATGTTACTTCAGAATTCAACACAGTGCTGTGCTAGAGAATGGAATAAATAGTTGGTGAATGCATGAATAAATAGATACATGGATGAAGGAAGGGAAGGAGAGAAGGATGGATGCATGAGTGGGTGGATAGGTGGGAGGATGGATGGATGGCTTTACGGATGGATGAGTAAATGTATGGATAGATATATGGATGGGTGGGTGGATGGATAGATGGCTTTATGGATGGATGGGTAAATGGATGGATGGATGGATAGATGGATGGATGGGTGGATGTATATAGGTGTACAGATGAGTGGATGAATGGATGGATGAATTATCTGGGACTGAGAAAGTGGATCTCTGAACTCAGCTATGTCTTTGATAGGCTAATTGTTGTACCTATCAGCTGAATGTTGCCCAGGGAAACAACAATGATAACAAATTGACTATGAGGTCAGACCTTTTGTCTTTGGTCACTGGGCTATATTTTCAGCAAGTTCCGTTCCTCCACAACATGGCTTCCTTGGAGTGGTAGATGAACTCAGGACTCTTTAGCATATTTTTCACTATTATCCTTCTATAAGTTCTCCCTGATCACAGTCTGTCAGTTCTATTCTTCTTCCACTATCACCTGCCTGGCCCCTATTCAACCCTTTGGGCTGAGCTTCAGTATGACTCCTTTAAGTGAATTTTTCTCAACCTGCTGTGTCTTCACCCCTAGGCTCCAAACTGAATCAGGCTTCACTGTTATTTGTGTGTACAGCCCCTTCCCATGTTCAACATAGCACTTACCACAATTCTAATTATGTAGGAATTGGTGTGATTATCAGGTTAACGTCTGCTCCTCAACCACAGCATAAACTGGAGGGGCCAACTTGGGAGTTCACTGCTGTAACCCCAGGGCATCGCCGGGGTTGGTCAGAGACTGTGTACTTAAGAAACAATGCTTGTTGTTGAAATTAATGTGTTGAGGATAGGGGTCCCATGAATCCAATGAATTCTTTGCAAAATTCAGGATTGCATTTGCAACCAGATATCAGAGTACACTGATATCAGAGTACCAGTTGTTTATAATATGTGTCCTTTCTGATTAATCACATCTGGTTGGTTACCGAGACAAGCAATATCTCAGATTTTATGCCAGACTTTCAAAGGGACCCATAATAGATCCTTATCCCCCACAAAATTCAGGTAAGATCCACTTCTCTGGAGCCTGAGAAGGGCCCATATCATTGAAGTTTCTGGAAAACCATCAAGGGCTCTGCTCACAGAGCCCTGTGATGTGTAAGCCTGTGTTTTCCATCTGTTCCTGCGTTGTGTGCTGTCCCCTGACACATGCATCCTTCACAGCTGTATGTTGCACATGAAGGATATTCTGGGTTACTTGAAGTCATCGATGATTCATGCCTACAGAACGAGTGGGACACCAAGAATGACATACGTGGAACAGAACAGCCTGCATAGCAATTTCCCTCTTTTGAGAAAGAAACACCCCCAAGAAACATCCCAGTGGTCCACATGACAGTGTCAGCATCAGTCATCAGCAGGGTGTCAGGCAGAGAAGGGAGACAGCAAGCAAAGCTTCTCTCTCTTTCTGAAACAAGAGTGTACAACCCAGCCCTGACCAGATACCCTACCTAGTCAAAGAAAAGGGTCAGTAATAATAAAGCCGTGTGTGCTGTTTACAGTGGGTCAGGCACTGTGCTAAGTACTTGCCAGGCATTCCTTATTCATTATTTATTTAAATCCCCACAATCACCCAGTGAAGGTCAGTACTGTTCTTATTCTCCTTTATGTATGTGATCAAACAGAGCCTTCCTCCTTTTAATAAAGAAAAGGAAGCATGATGAGATTAAGAGTCTTGCCAAAGGTTACACAGCTAGTAAGTAGCAACAGAGTTTGACTCAATTTCTGTGCAATACCAAAGCCCATGAACTTTCTTCTGTCTGCTGTTGCCTTGACACATGCCAAAAGTTTTGGAAATACAAAGAAAAGGGAAAGCTTTCTGGCAACTCAGCAAAGGCAATTATGAACACGCCAAGGCTGTGCTTGGTGAGTGTGGATGTCTGGCTGGATTGGACTATTGTGTTGAGAGAGAAACAAAGCAGGGTAGGAAAGGTCGAGTGGGTCATGGAGTTTGTGTTACTAGAGGATGGGTCTAGATTCCATCATCTTGGCAACATGGAACCCCTGGCCCATTCTGAGAAGCAGCATAATTTGTTAAGAAAGTCTTGTTGGAAAGGATTGTTGGGAGAAGATAGAGGGAGGGAGGCCAGCCAGAAGGCTGTTGCAATAACTTCCTTGAGGAATCCCAGACTTGTCTTATTATCCTATCATGGAGAATGTAATTGCTCAAGTCATTGACGCCACCTCCTCACCAAGACAGTAAAGGTCATGCATGGTCTGACGTCACCTCCCTCTCTAGCATGCTTTAATGCATGCTTCCGGTCCTTTCATGGACCCTCCTGTATGACCCTTCAACCAATGGGCATTTGATGGACAGACTGGCTACCCTCCTACCCAACTCCAGAGCTTCATTCATGCTTCCCCTGTTCCTAAGAAATACTCCCTGAGTTTTTTAGAAGATCAGCTGCCACCCATCCTATGCATCCTTTGAGCCTCCACTTCTTCCTGGGAACTTTCCAGGACCCTCTCTCCTTAGATAGTCCCTTTCATGTGTCCCCCGTTACTCATTGACTTGCTTTCAGTTCATTTGTCATTATATTAGCTAATTGAATAAGTATGCAGTAACTTTCTCTCTCATTTTATGATGTCAAAGATGGTATCACTCTTTTTATTGTTTTGTTCACAGTGTTTGATGAATATTTATGAATGTGGGAGGAACTTGGGATGCCCATCCTGCAAATGTGCAGTGGGTCAAAGAGGTTTTGATTAGGATGTGGAGGCTGGACTTGAAACATGGCCTTGTGTTCTGCTGTCAGCTGTGGCCAACTGCCAACCTCAGCAGCAGGAAGGAGATTAGTAATTAATTGACCTACTAAATGAAGCCCACTCCAAGAAAGGGAGGCAGTAACACCTCCCATGTGTCTAGCACAATGTATCTCTGACCACAATAGCAGCCGTATCTATGTGTTTTGGACCCTTATTTATCTTGACCAAGATAGCCTTGTCACTAGCTTCACCTTACCATGGTAGAAACAGTCATGCATATATTAAGAATTACATGAAACAGTCAAGTTACTCCTGTCTAAATCTCCAAATGAAGATATACTTTAAAAATCCAATAGAGAACCACATTTCTTGAGTTTTTGTGCGATAGAATGTATCTGTCTTTATATTTAAATGTTAATATGACTGGGTATAAGTTTTAGGTGTCACATTTTCTTTCACTGAGGGTGTTTTATACATTGCCCCACTGTCTTCCTGTATTGAATAATCACCGACATGAAGTCTGAAGCCAGTCTGATTTTTTTTTTCTCCTTATAGGTAACTGGGTTGTCATGAGAGTCTCACATTTCTTGGCAAAGTGAAAACCATGCCAGTGTATGTCTCAATATTCATCAATTTCTATCAAATTTCCTGGGGTGCATTATGCTCCTAAGTTATATCTTTGAATTTTTCGCAATTTTTTTAATTTTGTTGAGTTCTTGTTTTAGATATATCAAATCAGTTGTGTTACCTCTAATCCCCCTTAATTCGTTAAAACTGTAAGTTAGTATGTCATTTTAATTTAGGAAAAATTCTTGAATTATATCATTGAATATATCTTTTCTTTTTCTTTTAAATTTTTTCTCATTTCTTTAGCTATATCAGTTATACATATACTTCACAGATCAATTGTCAAACCTTCCTTTATAACTTAACTTCATTGCTATCTTTTTATCCTGAGTTCTTTTTAACTCTTGCCTTTTACTAGTTTTTATTTCATTTTGATCATTTGTCTCAAGTCTACCTTCATGTCTTTAATTATTTGTGTTCAATTCTTTTTTTAATGTCTTCCAAAGTGACATGCACAAATACTGGTTTCTGTAAGGATTCTGTGTTCCTTTCTTTCAGCTTTCCTGTGTCTGACCACATCATTTTTCTTCTGCCACCTGTTGTAGGTCTTCTTTGAGGTCTCACTGCCCAGAGGTCATTCTCTGGTCAACCTCTTGGAAGAGTTGGCTAACAATGTATTGAGTCTCCTGAGAGAAACTTCTTATTGTCACATGTCACATGAGAACATTCTAGAGCAGGGTGTTGATGTTCTTATCCTCCTTACAGGTAACAAAGAGTGCAAAGGATCTGGGCAGAAGTCATATGCTCAATGCCTGTAGTTGGTCATCATACTGGACCCTACTGGGATGCTATACCACGAATGTCAGATTCTCACTACTCCCCTCAGACCTAAGGTGCACACATCTGCATGTTAATATGACTGCTGGGTGATTTATATGCACATTAAAGTCCTGAAGCCCCGTCCCAGGAGACCACCCTTACAAGTTATTCAATGCCTTAAAGGTCATCCATTTCCATCCTGATGCCCTACAATCCTGGTTTGTATCTATACTCTATGAAGCATGTCTTGGGAAGACAGCTCTCAGCTTGAAGAGAGAAAGCCCACGACTGTATTTGAAGCTCCAGAGTTTGTGATATTTTTCAAAGTGTGACTCCTTGTCAGCTGAGATTTACTGTCTATTCAAAGAGGAGAATGGCCGCCTGAGTGAACATGCTGATCAATAATTCAAATTAAGAAATCCCATTTTTAAAGCTCACACCATAGCAAAATGACAGCAAGGCCCAAGTTGTAATTATTACAAACTTCACCTATTAGAGATTCCACTGTGATTCCTGTAGCCAAGGAAAGAGAAAGATGAGAAAAACCACTCCACTTCTCTTAAGAGACTGTGCTTCTCGGAGACATGACCAATGGTTTGTATTATCCCAGCAGGAATCATCTACTGTGAGCTGTTTTGTATTTTGAAAGAGTATGTACGGGGTCTCCCGTAATGAAGACAGAGACATTGAGCTGAGAGAATATAAAGCTCACAAACACAACAAATTGTTTCCTGAAGATCCAAATATATCTAACATCCTAAATGTGGTTTTGAGGCGCTCAACTCTCGTGGGCTGCGATTTGTTTTCTGAGGACAGTTCGAGAGAATATGGTCTTCCAGGGCACCATGAGAAATGTAAGTTACATGGAAGGAAGAGCTTCCTCACCACACAAGGCAGAAATAAATGAGAAGATTGTCTCCAGGCGGCTCAGCTCTGGGGTGCCATTATACGCAAAATGAATGGCCACAGGCTACCTAAGGATGTTCCCATTGGAGGCTGAAGGATGCCACTGATGACCTTCGGAGGCATTTGCCAATTTTTCTGTATTGTAGCTGGGTGACAAAGCCAAAATATTCTGTAAATAAGAAAACGCCCAAAGCATAAATCTGTGATGCAATGTTTGCAGCACCAAATGGGAAGTGCCAATTTCACTGACTTGAGTACATTCTTCCTGCTGGAAATGGAGACATTTCCTGTGAATGCAGTGAGTCCCTTAGTAGCTCAGTGGTCACCAATCCCCATCTTTGATCTAATTTCTCTTTCTTGATTTATACTAGTTGAAGAACTCAGCTATATAATACCTAATCTTTCTTTTTATTTTTTTGGTTGGGCTAGGGTTTGAATTCAGGGCTTGGCAGGTGCTCTATCACTTGAGCCACATCTCTGATCCATTTTGCACTGGTTATTTTGGAGATGAGGGTCTTGCAAAATATTTGCCTGGACTGGCCTTGACCTGCAATCCTCTTGATCTCAGCCTCCCAGTAGTTTGTATCATAGACATGAGCCACCAGTGCCCATCTGGATATCCTATCTTTATATCATCTCATTTTTAAAGTGTAGGCATACTTAGATCCAGTCAGTGACTCTTTTTTAATGGATGTGGAGGCAGATGGTGTTAACATTCCCTAGTATAGCCTCAGAGAAGGTAAGTCACTTCCCCAAATCACTTGTTTCAGCTTCTGAGAGTCAGAACTTGAACTCACAAAATTTAACATCAGATTCCGTATTCTCAGCCACTAACTACAGGAATCTGTCTCTCAGATAGTTGTAGTGAAAACCAGGGCCTGTCCTAAGATTTTTTTAAAGACTAGAATAGGACCAGGTGTGGTAGTTCACACCTGAAATCCCAGCTACTCAGGGCGCAGTAGTAGGAAGAATGCGGTCTGAGGCTAGCCTAGCCAAAAGCACGATGCCTTAACGATAAAACAAACTGGGGGGTGTAGTAGAGTACTTGCCTAGCATGGACGAGGCTCTGAATTCAATCACCAGTATGAAAAAAAAATAGAATACACAGGTGCTAAGAAGGAACCCTTAAAGGGACGTGAGAGCCCAGAAGGCAGCAGAGTGGAAAGTACAATTGTCCAACACCCTGTGGTTGCAGTTGTTAGATGTCACACATGTGACAGCCGTGCGTGTGCTGTTCATGTCACAAGGAATGCTTTCATTTACAAGTAACAGAAAGCACAACTCCAGAGCTCTAAACAAATGAGGATTTAATGTGTTCCTGCTGCATGGAGACTAGTGATGATAATCCTGGCATTAGTCTAATACTGTGTTCTAATCAGGAATGATTCTTCTCATCTCCGCTCCCACGGGACGTTTGCCAGTGTCTGGATACATTTTTGATTGTCACATCTGGGAGACACATTTTTGATTTGTCACTACATGCTACTGGCATCTGGTGGATCAAAATCAGGGATAGTACTAAGTTTGCCATAGTGAACAGGACAGCTGTCCACCAGAGTCTTCTGGTCCCAAATGTCAAAACTAAATCCAGCAGTGCATGCACCCACGCCCATTTCTGTGCATTTCTCTTGGCCTTTGCCTCATGGCCTCAAACAGGCTGGTGGATCTCATCCTCATTCAAGATGGGGAGATGGGCTAGGAGAAAAGGCACTGTGTTAGCTGTGACTTCTTTGTTGATCAGGAAAAGAAATGCCTTCCCAGAGCCCTGAGAAAATGCCACTTCCATGTGACTGGCCAGAATGGCAACTCCCTCAGGGATCACAAAGGGTCAGGGACTTCCATGGGACAGGGCACACTGCTGCCCCAGACAAGCTCAGGATCTGTTAACAAGTGAGAAGGGCCTGGGGTAGCCCGCAGTTGCCACTTTGGGCCAGTGTTGCATGCTGATCCTCTTCAAAAAGCAGGGGCTCTTCTTCCCATGAGGCCTGCAGAATGCGTGGGCACAGACTGTGTACTCTTCCATGGTGCTAAACCAAGCAGCCTCCTCCTTCTGCCAGCACCTCTATTTAAAGGGCTAGTCCATCTCCCCAAAGCAAATGTTTTTAAAGCCTCTTTTCCCATTGATAAATCGTCTGAGCAGAGACAGATTGAATTATTTATCTGGACTCTGAAATCAGTATGGGCTATTCTCAATGCGGCTGGGGTCCAATTTTAGAAGATGTATTTGTGAAGCAATAAATAACAATATTACTCCCAGCCTCCTTTCATTGTTCTTTGATTCATTCATTCAACAAATATGTGGTGGGCTCTGATTCCGAGGGCTAGGCTTATGACATGGGCAAACCCTCTAGAAGAGAAGCATATTGAGGGAAGAAACCATGTCACCTTTGCCCACCAGGAGATCCCCAGCACACTGATGGGCCTGTGGTTAGCACAGGGTGAGTTTGTTAAATGAATAAAGGCACTCAGTGTTGTCTTTGTGGGGATTATACTCTAGTTGATGGAAGGGATGGATATAGAAGTTATGTAATTCACAGACGTGTCAGATGTTCTGGGATGACCACTTGATCCAGCTGTGGGGACTCAGATTTCCAGAAGAGAAGTCCATCTAAGTGAAACCTCTAATATGAGGATAACTAAGTGTCAATAGATCTGTGTTGCACCAGCCACTCACTCACCTACCCCAAAGACCTCCTCTCATTCATATTCTGAGAATCTAAGTATACTTTTATTTTAAAAGATAAATAATTCAATACAAAGTTCTTAAATCCCACCCAAGTTCTAATAACTTGTGAGTTTATTATTTGAGTTCAGTATTTCTGGTTTATGCACACATTTTCTTCTCTTCCTGCTTCATCTGTTTTGTTTGTTTGAGATGGGGTCTCCCTATGAAGCCCAGGTTAGCCTTGAACTCTTTTTTCTTTTTTTTGGTAGTACCAGAGTTTAAACTCAGGGCTTCATGCTTGCTAGGCAGGCATTCTACCTCTTGAGTCATGCCTCCAGCCCAGTCTGGCCTTGTACTATTGATCCTCCTGCTTCAGCCTCCTGAGGGCTATGGTTACAGGCATATGCCAACACATCCAGCAACCCATCTTTTGTTCTGAAGGCCTCACCACAAACAGAAACAGAGATAGAGGAGAAAGGACATCTGCATGCTCAGACTGCCCTTGGAGCTTGCAGAGGCTGCCTCTACCGATCCCAGGAGTTTCTAGACGCCAACAAATAATTTCCATTTCTTCCACATCCTCCTCTTTTACCTTACTCTTCTGTACATTCTGCATAGCTAGGATTATAGGTTTGAGCCACCATGCCTGGCTTTGAACACTCGTGAGAAGCCTCAAAGTCACTGAAAATAAACAAGCCAGCCCTATCCTCACTATGGGACATATTTGACCCAGCTCTAGAGGAAAGATCACCTGAAAATTTACCAGTTAATTGGGATGTTTTCTTAGTTGTTTACCAAGAAATGAAATGCAGTATATATAGTACTGAATTTATTATCACAGAGATCATTTTACAAGGTCCATTTGTCATTGCCACTTGTCCCTCCAGTCGGTAAGCGCTTACTGCTGAGCTGAACGCTCTAATGAACTTAAACTTTACAATAGCTACAGGAAATTAAGCAGTGTCATTTCAGGAGACTCCGTCTCATTCATCCAGTTAATACTAGGGTTCCATGGACAGGATGTTCTGGGGTTGGCAAATCTTTTGAAGCATGTGGTGATTCAACACAAATATCTTTTGGTAATTTATATAATTGGCCATGCATGACACGTGTTTACCCAAAGTTCCTGATTTCAAACCCAAGCCAGCTTCATCAGACTTTTTACTTGTAGATGGGACTATTGCCTGTTCCAAATGATGATCCAAAATGTTTCCAAAATGTTTTATAATTAAATTGGAAAGAAAGAAATCAGGCTTATTTGATGCCAAAGACATTGTTTTTCTTACTCATAAATGGGACCCTTGTAAGATTTATGAGGACTGGTGAGTTGGGATGAAGAGACTGGGACTTTCTCTCATTAGTGTGAGGTCTTGATCAGACATTTGTACTCCCTGAATCTCTGTTTCATTTTCTAGAAAGTGAACAGATTGGACTAAAAGGTCTTGGATCCCCGTTTCTGTTCTCTCTTGTATAAATGTATTTCCAGTGAGGGTAGTGACAAGATATAAAGTTACAAATTGAATGCCTTAACTTGCATCCTTACCACCCTTCTAGTCCTCATGGGGAATGGTCCATAAAAGCCTGGCTTGTTAATTCAACCTAGGACCTTCTTGCCACTACATAAGAAGGGGAGACGTGTAAGAGATAACAAGGGAGAGATAACCTTAGATTGAAAACCCTAGACTGAGGGCTAGAAGGGCTGAGTTCGAGTTCAGATGTCTAAACTACCCCAAGGAAACACTTTCTACGTGAGAACAATGTGCTACTGACATAAGCATTTCTGCCTGACCTCCATATAAGCACTCCTACTCATCTACTCTATTCCCGCTAACTGAGTTGCTCTTACAAATTTGGAAAGATCATGGTCCACCTCATCATGGTCCAAATGACCTGCCAATTCCTGGTCTTCTTTCAGATTTTTTTTCTTTTTTGGTGGTACTGGGGTTTGAACTCAGGGCTTCACACTTGCTAGGCAGACACTCTACCACATTGGTCTTCTTAAAGGAAGGTAGAAATAAACTTGTATCCTAGAGGTTCTGGATTGGAGAAGTTATGCAATAAGAAACAGAATGACGAGGGGACCCCGGTTACTCATAGAGTTCATGTCAGAATTCAGGGGCATGGCCTTGACATAAGTGGCACCATCCTCTTACGCTGGGCCGTCTGTAGCATTTGTTTTGTGGCTATTATCCTGGATGGAGGAACAACTGGTTTTTGAGTCCTGGGAAGGATGGATATCACTCAGATAGCAACTGACCTGATCTCCTATTAATAAGGGCTCAGGTTTTCCTTGAGGGAGCTGCCTCTGAGCTGTGATTGGGTAGGGAAAGACTCGTCTTCTTCAACATGCACAAGAGAGAAGCAAAAGAAGAGGACAGGACCTTCAGCCATAATCAGCTGCCTTGCTATCGTCCCAGGACTAACCCTGTGTTACACCCCTTTTAGCTTAATTTACAATTGCATACATTTTGCTGCATGGCTAATTAGTTACCTGGTGGCCAGAAGGCATTTCTGTGACCATTTCTTTGAGAACTGACCCAAGCCAGCATAAGAAATCTTGGTAATGGGAATACCTGCCTTGTGTTGGACAAATGGTGGGAGTCCTGCCATCTGGGTTCCTTGCTGACATTCTCAATGACCCCACAAACAATCATAAAAAGTAGATTTTATCACCATTTTACAGATGAGAAAACAAAGGCTTATTCTATAAAAAGGTTTCTCAGCCTTAGTACAGTCAATGTTTGGGGCTGGTCAGTTCTTTAGGGTGAGGGCTGCCCTGTTTCTTGTAGGATATATAGCAGAATCTTGGTCTTCTCTTCAAAACCTCTTTACTCTGGGGTTAAATCTGTAGTTTCACTATGATATAAGTATGAATCATTTTGTATAAAAATTACACTTCAATAAAGCTACTCAACAAACAAACCAAAAAAATATCCACTAAATAGCACTTTTGATCTTTGTCAGACAGTGATGAGTTTGAGATCTGGAAAATGTTGTAATCATTATTGAATAATTGGACTAGCAACCATATTTCTTTTAATTTGGAGCCAAATTTTACTCCCCTATAAGTCTGTCCTTACCAAGACTTGAAAACTTAAACACTTAAAGAGAATTTTGAACACTGGAAAGATCATTTCCATCAAATTCCAAGAAATCACCCTGTCTAATTCTGCTGGAGAGAATGTTAATAATATATCATTTAAAAGTTCCAAGCATGAATTATTTGCAACAGGAGTTTGATGGTAATAGCAAGCATCCTACATTAGTTCTTGGAGCTGAATAATGCAGGGCTTATGCAATGTGGGTCGATAGAATTTGGATTTCTCCAAATCATTTTCCCTTTCCTCACTCACCAAGCAGAAGGTCCTTCTGGAGGGCTAGTCCCACTGTCACAACAAGTAAGGTCTGTTCCCTTGCTTGATGCAAAAGACACAGTAAGACCTTGTTGCTCCAGGATTGTGTGCTGTGTGTCTAAGACACCACCTAGAGCTCCAGACACCAGTTAGGAATTAATTGATGAAGGTGGTTTTTCAGATACATGGCAAGAACGCATGCTCTGATTGCTGCACAGGCAGGAAAAGTAAAGAGGACACTGGGTAGCACTCTCTCCACCTAAACACCAGCAAATGAAAACTGAAAAGCACCAGGAGAATAAGTCTGGGTGTACTTTATAAGCCACTTCTGGAGTTCCGCCTGAATAATCAGGTCTTTCCTGCACCTGACTCTTCACATCTATTTCTCTCTTCCCTGTGCACTTTTGCATCTTCTTATTTTGCAAATACATTAATAGACATTTCTCCCAGCAGATTTTTTTAACTGTTAAATGCCAGTGTCGGATGCATAATAAGTACTCAGTAAAAAATTGTTGAATGAAGGCTGGGCACTGTGGCTCATGCTTATAATGCCAGCTACTCAGGAGGCAGAAATCAAGAGGACAAAATTAGAGGCCAACTGGGGTAAAAGTTAGTGAGAGCCCATCTCAACAAGAAAGCAGGATATGGTGGTATAATCTGTAATCCTCCTATGCTGGAAGTACAGGTAGGAGGACACAGTCCAAGATGGGCCAGGGCAAAAAGTGGGCACTACATGAAAAATGAACCAGAAGAAAAGGACTGGGGGTGTGTGTCTCCAGTGGTACAACACCTGCCTAGTAAGCATAGGCCTTGAGTTCAAACCCCAGTACCACCAAAAAAGAAAGAAAGATGCCAAATGACCTGAATATATGTTTGAGATTCAGTTAAAACCCTTTGAAATAACACCTCCCCGCTTCTGCACTTGCTCATTCAGATGATATAAATTTCCCCGAAACAGAACTGGGTAGGTTGAATTAGGCACTGTTGTCTGACATGGGCAGAGCTCCACTGGCTGCTGGCATGTCTTCAGCTTGGCCACCTTTGCATGATGGGTACTCTTCCTTGGGATGGCAATGTCTACCTGAGACTGACCTTGGGTTTGCTGCATGGGCCCAGGGAGCAGATGTCTGGCTGCCTATCTGGTCCTCCAGCGAGTGTGCAAGCATCATCTTCTGTGCTCGGCACTTGTAGACACTGCAGGTATCAGAGGAGCGGGACATGTGGTTAGAAGATGTCTGCTAGGCAAGAAGGAGGATCACCAGGGGTTCTGAGGATGTTTTGGGAGCGATGGATGTCTTCATGGTCTTTGTTGTGGTCATGGCCTCATGGGTGCACATAAACATCAAAAGTATCAAAACTGTCCCTTTACATATATTCAGATTATGGTGGATCAATTACATCTCAATGAAGCTGTTAAAAAATAAGGTATAATGCTATCTTTCAAAATGGCAGACCAAATGCTATTAAGTCTTGACCATTAGTTGGAATTCACAGTTAGGGCAATGATGTCATACCTGTCCACAATGTTTGTTTGAATGTTGGATGAGAAAGGCCTTGCTCTGAAGTAATTATGACTGGATGAAGAAGGATGGAGCAAGACAAACAGATGCTCTTTAAGGCAGAACAATATGGAACTTCCCAGCGACTTGATACTACTATGGGATCAGAGAGAAACAGAGTCACAGGAAAACACTTGGAAGAGATGGTGGGTCTTTAGATGGAAGTAAATTCAGCAATGTAATCAGATTGCAAATAAATGGAAACGAAGTAAGATTTTAGGATATTGTGTATGGAAGAAGGAAGGAGATTATTTTGTTCTCTTGAGTCCTGTCTAACTGTTTCTGGTGTTTCTGGTGCATTATGTACTAATGAGAACATTTGGGTAGGATTTCTAGAGGAGATGGATGAACCAAGATGGTAATAAGACTGAAGCGAATGTAGCATGAGGATCAGTACAAGGGGCTGAGATGGTTTAATCCAGCCAGTGCCTTCAGTGATCTGTGATTCCTGGGAGATTCACATTTGGCAGGTGTCAGGCACTTGATGAAACATACATCCACATGCTGTAAGTCATTATGTCTGCAAAAGAAGACTGCGAGACAATGTGGGCCCATGTGTTAACTTTCTGGCTCTTCACTTTTTAGGGACATGGTAGCATTGCCCTTCAAAATCAGACACAGATACATGACTCTCTTTGGCCAATGGAACTTGAATTCTAAGGATACTTTTATTTTCAGGGTGGATGCATGTATTACTTTCTTTTGTGTCACTATGACCACATACTGACAAAAACAAAAGAGGAAAGATGTATTTTGCCTCACAGTTTCAGAGGATGTAGTCCACAGTCATGTAGATCCATGGTGTTGGGTGGAACTTCATGGCAGCAGGAGGTTCTTCACCTCATGGTGGACAGGAAGTAGACAGAGGCAGGAAGGGATCAGGGACAAAATATCCCCCCAAACACTGGCTCCTACATCCATTTCCTGAAGTTTCCTGAACCTCCCACAACAATGCTGCCAGTTGGGGACCAACCATTCTAAAAATGACCCTGTGGAGGACATTTTATACTCAAACTATACCAATGCACAAGTCAGTACTAAGTCTCCATCAGCAGGGTGGCTGTGTGAAGACAAGGCAGGTCACAGCCTCCTCCAGCCACACTGCAGGGAGAAAACATGAAGCCTTGGTCATTTGAGCTACTGAGACTTGGTTGCAATCTATTACTTCAGCAAAACAAAGCTAGCCCTGATTGATAAATACAGTGATTAATGTCTTCTTATCTCAAACCGGGAAGTCCATTGCCTAAGATTTGTGCAGTCAGTGGTGTGGCTGCAGTACAAATCCCAAATCATATATGCACCTATTCCAGCTCTACCTGGAGGGGTTCAGTGTCACATGTCATACTGGAAACAGAGGAAGAGGCAAAAATAGAAGTTAGAAAACAGCCGATTTTTGACTCAACAGAAGAGATCTCTAACAAACACCTGACAACAGAAAATGCTGCTTGGGAAGATTTTATCTCCCCACCCCTACATGCATTGAAGCTAAACATCCTTTTCTAGGATGTCCTGGTGAGCATTCAAGCACTCAAGGATGTCTGGACTGAAAGACTCGTTAGTTTCCTCCACCCTGATGCCCTGAGAGACCAAACCTCTTAAGTGGTAGATATGCCCAGAGGGCATTTCACAAACTGAGGCTGCCTGCAATAAAACATCCCCAGCCCAAGTGGGGAGAAGACAGCTCCTTTGCAGTCTAGGTAACTGGTAAATTAAATCGATGATGATATCCTACACGCTCGACGTAAGTCCAGAAGAACCCAGCTGGGTTCTCAAATATTAATTGCGGGAAGTGATTTGTCTGCTCTTGGTAGTAATGCACAGCCTTGGGTCCATCTTTCTTTGCTAAGATCTCCTGCCAACAAAGTACATTTTTATCTTTCTATTATGTCCACAATCCTCCTGCCCCACCCCGTGCCAGGTTAATAAATGCCAATGTTCTGCTGTGACCAGCGATTCTGTCTGCATTTTAGAGTCCACCTTTCTTTTGTGGGATACTAAGTCCCGTGCTCACCCAGTCTGAAACTCTCAGCCACATAAATTGTAGAGCAAGGGGATTTTTATGCAAAATAAAGTACTTTCCATGCTTTCTCCTTGCGATGATTACATGATTTTCCCCTGAACCTGAACAATATATGTTTCATAAATAGGTCCCTCTCTCTGTAAGCAAACCTTGGAAATGGATTATTTGTTTGCTTTGCATTTTTGCCTCCCAGTGTCGCAGCTACCGGAAGCCAATTCTCACAGGCTCATTGCAAAGATGAGGAATTAGAAGGGCTGTGAGTCTTCAAAGAGACCGCCCTTCGCACAGGGACCTGCTTGACCCGAGTGGCACATTGCTTATTAGGACTTGGATCACAAGACACTCCGAAAGCCTTGGAAAGAGTTGGTTTCTAATCCTGGGTTGGGGGGAGACTCTCAAATTGTCAGTGAGGGAAAAGAAAGATACAGTAGAGAAAAACTATGTGTTTTAACATCTGAAATCTCATAGCATTTCTAAACAGATGTTTACTTTTACTACTCAGATGTCACTTTGGGGAAAAATTAATGAGGAAATTCAATACTTAAGAGAAATTACCTTTCTCTGCTAAACACCTAATTGTGAGAAGTCGGTAGCACTCTTTATGTGAGGTGCACATTAGATGCACAGGAAGTTGCAGAAAAAGAGAGAGAGAAGCAGGGGAAGAGAGGAGAGAAGGGATTGACAGGAAGGAATGGTGGTCACTGCCAAAGAAGAATACATTTAATACTAGGGTTTTAGGGGCTTAGTAGCAAAACACATCCAAAATGTATTGTGCCCCATCTCCCACAGAGTGCTTCAGTTCAGATGTCCCTGATGCCGGGGAGAGGATGTAGTATCTCCCAGTTCTGACTCTCCATGTCCCCTGGCCATGTGAGAGCCAGGGCTCCATGCCCAACTTGTCTAAAGAGACTAAGTCATTTGATTCCCAGGACAAAGGAGCCCCACCAGAGTGGACACAACCCAGCAAGGAAATCCTGACCTCACACAAAATAGAGACAACCTCATTCTTCTGGAATGCGCAGGCTTTAAAGGGTAGCAGAGCTGAAATGTGCCTTTGTGGCTTACCTAAAGCTGAACTAAGCCTGAGTATTTTCAGGTACTGTTGAGAGTATAGTCAATAACTCTCTGGCCCTGGGTACGTGCAGCATTGGCCATGGGTTATGGATGTGCATGAGACTTTTCTCTCAGGAAGGCAGCAGTCTTGTGGCTTCAGGCCCCAAGGCTTTCATATCAGACTCTCTCAACTCCAATTTCACTTCTCCTGCATGTTATCTATAAAAGGACTTTGTGCAAATTAATTCTCTGAACCTCATGTTACTCATACTTAAAATGGAATAAGAATGGCAGTTGTGGGGATTTCCAGTTTCTAGCTCAGAGCAAGCATTATTATATTTGTTAGAGTCACCCCCCCACCTCCGTTGTAAAATAGATTTCCTAAATACTTCGACTGGACACCCTTTGCTACTAGAGTGACCCTATTTCACAAGCCCACCCACATCCAAAAGTACAAAGATCCTAGACTTTGGGTGGGTCTAGGATGAAAAATGCCCAATGCTGAGGGCCTGGGTTCTTTACGTTTAAGTGTTGAAACTGACTAAGTTTCAGTTGTTCCATTAAGGATATGTTAATTATAGGCTTGTGATCGGGTGAGAATGAAAAAAATAGAGCTTCTAATGTAAATGGGGAGCTCAGTCCTGACCACAGCATGGTTAGCAGGGCTTGGCCCATTCATGACCTTGCATCTAGTCTTTCTAGCCTGACAAGACTCTGAGAGTGTGGGAAGAGATTTCAGGACCAACAGACACCATCTGGTTGTTCCAGACAAGGGTCTCTGGGAATGAGGTGAACCAAATGGCTGTTGTCTCCATGCTCCTCACCTCATAGCAGACTGCAGCTACTTCTGACCACAGCACTGACGTTGGTATACCTTAACTTCTTGGACATAGCTTTTAGAAGCAGCCACGTCTCTGTTTCTCTCTTCCAAGTATATGCAACATCAGGCTGGTGCATGCAGAAGAATCACTCATCAGGGAGAGCCAACGGACGAATGATAAAACACTGATTTAGCAATGTCTGTCCAGGCAGCACCTGTATGCTGCTTTTACCTGGTGTCATAACCCAGGGCAGCACACAGTGCCTGGCCACAGTGGATGCTTCATAGATGTTTGTGCTTTGAGTGGATGCATATGTCACGGAGGGGCTCAATGAATGTTGAATGAGGCTAAATAAAACATCTGCCATCTGATGACTTGGGTAAGTTTGGGCTTATGCATCAGCTCATTAAATCCATGGCAAAGAATCAGTCATTGAATTTGTCTCTTTATAAAATACAATTTGGGGTCTATAATAAGTGTAAAATTATGAATGCCTGGATAGTAGGCTTTCTGTGATGACTCTATTCACCGTGTTCCATCTTGACTTGAGGTCTTTAACGCATTTTCATCATACCCCATCTTCCCACCTCGTTCTGCTGTAGGGTCAAACCTGTAATTGCCACCTTACTTTTTTTTGTAAATTCCTTTTTACAAAAAGGAAAGGTAAAATAGAGCATTAAGAAGCATGGGATTCATGTCATAAGTATTTTATGAAATGGAGAAAGCCCAAGGTACATGAAAAATGAAACTCAGACCGTCACAAAGTGTTGGCAAGGATGTGAAAGGAACTCTCACATTTAGCTGGTGCAAATATGAAAAAAGTACTTTGAAAATCTGTTTTCAGATTTAATAAAACAAACTATATGCCTGCACTATGACCCTGCACAACTATTCCTAGGAATATATAGTCCAAGAAAAACGAATGCACATGCACAAAAAGACATAGTTTTAAAAGATAAGAATGTTTAAGAATGATTTATTCATCTTAGTCAAAAAATAAAACCCACGGTATATCCATACAGTGGAATACTACATAGTGTGTACAAAGAGAAAACTATTGGTATAACAGTGTTATCCATTTCTAGTTAGTCTGGAAGAATCTGACAGATAATTTATTGAGTGCACAAAGTGGATACAAAAGAGCCAATATATCAATGATGGGAAAACTAATCAGTGATGATATAAGTTTGAATTCTGCTGTCATGGGTAAGCACATAGAAAATCTGTATCATCAATCTGTACTCTTGAGGTAAGGGCACTCTGTGCACATCACCATAGGTATACTATTCCACATTAAAATAAGTTAATCACAGCACATGTCAGAATTCTCTCAATATACTAAGACCACTTGGCTTCTTTGATTATTTATACCATCTTAAAATATCAACGAATGGCTCTGGATGGATTTCCTATTACTCCAGTTACTCTGATGTTTGTACCATAAAACTGTAAGCTCAGAGGACAGTTGTCATAGCAACAGTGAGCTTGGACTCAGAGCCATGGAAATTAAGTTCAGGTTCTGGCTTTGCCACAGATTAGCTGTGTGACTTTGGACACACCACCTTAACCTCTTTGTGTCTCAGTCTACTTATTGAGAAAGGGGTATAACATTTTCATGACTTCATAGGGATGAGAAAATGCATGTAAAGTGGACAGCTCATTGCTTAGCACTGAGTGAAGGGACGCTTGTCACAGGACTGGTAGAAACAGATGTGTGGCTGTTCCAGTATGAAGTGAAATGGCAGAGGTGATCATGAAATGACTGCAGTCACATTGGCCTGTCCAGACCCACAGACTAAGTCTGGTTGAGCTGCAGGCATCCGAGGAGAGGGACTTGAGGGGGTCACTACACTACTGTGGTCATCTCTCCTCAGAATGGAAACCTAAGTCTGGTTTAGACAAAGGAGAATGCAGATGGCAAAGCTATTTGCTCCTGGGTCTGAAAAACTCCATACTTAAGACAGGATACTAAGCCATGTCCCTGGTGTCACCAGAACCCAAAATAAAGCCAGATGTGTTGTGCCCCCATCTGCACCCCAGCCTGCGGTCCAGCAGGCAGAGGAATGGCATGGTTCTCCCTCTGTGTCTGCCCCAGGTCACTGTGTGAAAAAGAAAAGCAGGGGTTAAAACTTGGTGGGACTGTGCCTGGCTTATGCTCATAATTATTTTCCATCACCACACTGGAGTGCATCTGGCTGTTCATAATGGGAAAAGTGATTTGCTGTGGCGTCCCCGTGGAGAAGGCTGTGTGAGTCATAGGTCGGGGCCCTGCACACAGAATGCGTGCGGCTAAGTCTTGGCTTGGGCTGATTCAGCCTAAGATGTCACACTCTTCCTTGGCATTGTCTTTAACACTTAGGGACCAGAGACCCATGAACTTAGTCGGGCATTGAAGATGGGCTGAACATTCTCCAGCTAGTGTTACCGTTGTCAACAGCAATGAGGGCCATCATTGCCTGCCACCCACTACATACCGCACAGCCATGGGCAGTGTGTCACAATGACCTCACACCTATTCTGTCTGTCTGGACTCAACTCCTACCCATTTTACAGATGATGAAGTCAGGCTTGTAAATAGCAGACCCTGAAGTCAAAGTTTGTCATGCCTGATTCCCAAGTCTGAGTTCCCCAGTGGAACCTAGTGGGTTGAGAAAATGTTAAGTGTATATTAATTGTACAGAGGAGTTTTGTCATGATGTTTCTGTACAGGCATATGATGTGCTTTGATCATTTTTACCCCCTCTATGACCCTTTCTGATTCCTCTCACCCCCTTCTTTACTATATTTATTTATTTATTGGGAGTACTAGGGCTTGAACTCAGGGCTTCACATTGTAGGCTGTACTCAACCATTTGAGCCACACCTCCAAGCTTTTTAAAAACTCTTATTGGGTTTCATCATACTGTTTTCATATGTGCATAAAATGTACTTTGATCATATTCTCCCTTGCCATCACCCCAAAACAGTCCCCCCTTCACATTTGTGTCACTCTCTCTTTAGGTCCAGATTCTTCATATGAGAGAGAACATGAAATATTTGTCCTTCTGAGCTTGTCTTATTTTGTTTAACATTATGATCTCCACTTCTATCCATTTTCCTGCAAATGGCATAATTTCAATCTTCTTTATGTCTCTATAATATATATATGTATATACACCAGATTTGCTTTATTCATTCATCAGTTGATGAGCTCCTAGGCTGACTCTATAGCTTGGCTATTGTGAATAGAGCTGCTGTAAATATGGGTGTGCAGGTATCTCTGTTATATGCTGACTCACCTTCCTTCAGATATCTGCACAGGAGTGGTATAGCAGAATCATATATTTTTTTTAGTTTTATGAGGAACCTCCATACTGTTTTCCAAAGTGGTTGTACAAGTTTACATTCCCACCATAGTATATAAGGGTCCTTTTTTCCCTATATCCTCACCAATATTTGTTGCATGTTTTCTTGAAGCCAGCCATTCTGACTGGGTTCAAATAGACTCAGTGTAGTTTTGATTTATATTTCCTTTATGGTTAATGATGTTGAACACCTCTTGTGTGTTTATTACCATTGGTACTTGTTTCGAGAACTATTTCTTTAATGTATTTGACCATTTATTAATTGTATTGTTTGTTCTTTTTGTGTTTGATTTTTTCAGTTCTTTATATATTCTGGATATTAATCTTTTATCAGATGAATAGTTTATAAAGATTTCTCCCATTCTTTGGGTTGTCTCCTGATTCTGAAAATTGTTTCCTTTGATGTGCAGAAGCTTTTTAATTTGATGCAATCCCATTTGTCAATTCTTGCTCTTGTTTCCTGAGCTATTAGAGTCCTATTCAGAAAGTTGTTGCCTGTGCCAATACTTTTGAGTGTTTTCCTGTATCAGTTTCAAAGTTTCAGGCTTATGTTATGGTATTTGATCCATTTTTAATTTGTTTTTGTACATGGTAAGAGATAGGGATCTAGTTTCAGTCTTCTATATGTGGATCTTTGGTTTTCCCAACACCATTTGTTGAAGAATCTGCTTTTTGTTCATCTTTGTTAAAGAGCAGATGGTTGTAGCTGTGTGGGCTAATTTCTACATCTTCTATTCCATTCCATTGGTGTGTGTGTCTGGGTTTGCATAAGTACCATGCTGTGTTTATTATTATGGCTCTGTTGTATAATTTGAAGTCAGATATTGTGATAGCTCAAGCAATTCTCTTCTTGCTCAGAATTCCTTTGGCTGTTTTGTGGTCTTTTGTACTTCTAAATGAATTTTAGGATTGATTTTTCTCTTTCTGTGGAGAAGTAGTTTCAATTGGCTGTAACTGGGCTCTACACTCAGGATCACCTCAACAGTGTCCAAAGTGCTATCCTCAGAAGACCTGTGTCTGAATTGGTCTAGTCATCCCAATTCTATATGCCAAGTTTCAATCCCCAACTCAAATATCGCATCCATTTGGGAGAGGTTGAAAGTTCATGGCGGTTCCCTTGGTTTTCCAAAGAAGCTGATCATATTAACACCAGGAAAACTGTGGGTTCAGAATAGCTCAGCTTTTCCAAGTTAAATCTCACACATATTTTTTTAAATTTCAAGAAGATCCCAAGATGAAGAGATATGAAACCTCATGTTGGCCCCTCCACAGTGCAAACACTTCTCTGAATGTACTGAGGTACCATATTGGTTAGTCAGTAAGACAACATCCTAACATTTTAATAATAGACAATGACAAATAAAAGTAGCTAATGTGGGCTCTTGTGCTTAGAATAGAAGATGTATTCAGTGACATACAGTAATTGTTTTTATTGTCATTCTGCAAAAAGTAAGTACTAGTTTTCATCCCTGTAGATAAGCCAGGAGACTTCCCATAAGAATGAAGCTTCCAGAAAATCTAACCCCCCAGAGTTCCACATCCACCATTGCCCATGGGCTGCTGGTTCTCCTGTACCAAATGGAAGCCCACTTGTCTCAGGGAGTTTTGGGGACAATGTGTCTTCCAAATACCAGACAGAATCAAGCTCTTCAAAATGGTATGCAACACCTGAGGAAAAAGGCAAACCCACAAGCATTTGCACAGGAGAGACATATGCCTATCCTGCATGGTTCTTCCCAGGAGTCATTGTGTCTGCTGATGCTGGGGTGTTCTCCACCAAACCATCTCCAGGACATTCAGATATGCACTCGCACAAACAAGTGGTGTGTAGAGGGAGCCGCGGTTGCCTGGGATTACAGCAACTATGCATCAAGAGACACTTAAAGTGGAACAAATGGCAGGCATGGGTGTGTTGCAGTCACATCTCCCAGATTTACATCTGCTTAGAATATTTTTAGCTCCACACATTTCTTGTCACTGAAACTGAGCAGAAGCTGTCACATACAATTGAAAATAGGGCCAGGTTTGACTCTGTTTCCTATTTTCAAGCAGCTAAAGGCCCACACTTCAGGACTCATTTGGGTGATTACGGGAATGAAGAAGTCATTGTAGATTTCATCACTGGGAAGTCCTGCCATGTCTTGTAAGTGATTTGATATTTACACAGATCAGGCGTCAAAAATAATGAACTCCCAGGAACTGTGCAATGGACATGCTTCCCAAAGTCACAGAGAGGGAGATGCTTAATCCTAAGGAAGGAATTAATGTAGAGTTTCCCCAGAGGATTTTCCCAAATCAAGACCCTTCTGTGAAAAGAGGCCTTTGCCATCAAATAATGGGTACACGGTAGAGCTCCATCTTAGAAACCACCAAGTGTATCAACAAACAAAAGCTCTGAAGTCCCACCATCATGAAATCTTCGTCCCAGGATTTCCTGCATGCTATTCACACAGATGCATGGTTTAACAGAACACCCAGTACCTGGCAGGACTTCTAGAAAATACCATCCAACTTGCCTTGTTGCAGGGTCCCAAGAAAGCATTTCATCCTCATCTATAAGATCTTGAGAAAAATCTACTTAGTAGATTCTACATGGAAATAATTATTTGACACAAATCAGATTTTCTGGGAAGGAGCTGAGAAGCTGATGTCAAATCACCCTCAATAACAAAAGAGATCTAAAGGAATTGTGATCAATAGGCTGAAGAGATGTCTGCTGTCCCGTGTTCATGCAGTACTATTTGTAAAAGCTAAGGAATGGAACCAACCTATGTGCATGTCATCAGATGAATAAAGAAAATGTGGTATAGATGCTTAGTGGAATACACTTCAGCCTTGAAAAGAAAGGCCCTGTCGTATGCTATGACATGGATGAGCCTGGAGGACGTTATGTTGAGTGAGATAAGTCAGACACAGAAAGACAAATGCCACATGACCTCACTTATATGAGGAATCTTAAAAAATGGAATTCGCAGAAATAGATGGTAGAAGGGTGGTTACCAGAGGATACAAGAGCTGGGTTGTGGGGAAAGGGGAGGTGTCGCAAAAAAGGTACAAAAGTCAGTTAGGAGGCATGGCTCTAGTGACCCTCTGCACAGAATGGTGGCCATAATACCTCACGATGCTTTGTGTATTTCAAAAATTTCGAAAAGAGTAGATTTTAAATGATGTTTTCTCAAAAATTGATAAATATGTAAGGTGATGGACTTTTTAATTAGATTGATTTAATTATCTCACAATGTAGACATTTATGAAAGCATCACCTTGTATTTGATAAATAGATTTGTGAATTGAAAATAAAATTCAAAAGCTAAATAGATTAAAAAAAAAAAAAGAGGAGTCCTGGACTTTCTTGACATTGTTACTCAAGTTAATATCTCAGAAAGTAAGTCAAAACTCCAGGTAAGAGACTGACTGTGACATTCATGAAGTTCTAAGGAGGGCTGTGGTTGCTGACCTGGGCACTGAAGGTAGAAGAATAAGTATCTAAGTACCTCTTCTCTTCCTAAGAGCAGTGTGGCCTCAGGTCATTTCTTTCGCCTCCTCCAGCCTGGCCAGGCTAAACCTACATGATCACAATTGCATTTGACCATTGAAGAAATGTGTCCACAGGGGGCAGGCCCTGAGACTGTTACAAGCATTCAGGAAATGTTGACTAGCAGGACCATTTGCCACTTCTGTGATTCCCCAGTTTTCCCACAGTGATCAGCACTGAAACCTGTTAGACAAGGAAATGTCATCAGTTTTTCCAGGACTGTGAAGGAAAATCAGAGTAAATGGCAGAGGGACTACAAGAAGGGCAGTTCATGGTGGCAGTCCTTGGGAAGAGCGAAAGCAGGCCCTGAGGTGGGACCTGTGCAAAAGCAGGAAAGAAGAGCAGCCCTGAGGCTCCACAGCCACTGGAATCAGCAAAGGACGTGCTCTGTGCCAAAACAAACTTGTAAAACATTGCCAGGAAATGCCACCAAGCTACCCATGGAATGCCGGGCATACCTTCAGGGAAAGGGAGAAACAGCGATGCTGTTTGGTTGCTCCAGTTTTCTCTGGCTTGTCTAGTTCAGGTTCTTTTATCTCTTCCTTAAAAGAGACATGACTGTCACCTGGCTCTATGGGTTTTTAAGGAGAAGCAGTCTTTGCATTGTTTACACTACATGGGGCTTTGGCACATGAGCCTGAAAAGGCTGGGTACTCACCACCTGCTCAGCATCCACAAGAGGGTGTTTGGAGGGGTGCTGGGTGATAAGTGGAGGGTTGACTTGTGTGTTAGTTTTCTAGGGCAGCCATACAAATTTCCACAAACTTGGTGCCTTAAACCAATACATGAAATTAAAGTGTCAACACCCTAGACTTTCTCTGAAGGTGCTAGGGGACCCATCCCTGTCTCTTCCAGTGTCTGGTGATCCTGGCATTCTTTGGCTTATGGCAGTATAAAGGCAATCTCTTCCATCATCTTTATATGACTTTCTTGCCTACTAGGTCCCTGTATGTTCTCTTGTTCGCATTAAATGTGATATTCACATTGGGTGTAGAGGTCACCCTAATCCAGGATGACTTCACTCCAAGATGTAAACAAACTCTGTCTGCAAAGAACCTCACATTCTGAGGTTCCAGGTAGACATGAATTTGGGAGCAAATCATTCAACCCACTGCATCTTGAGAGCCTGAGGTAGGATTCACTAAAGGGGTTCGTGATAAATCAACAGAGAGGGACAAATGGGGACCAGTCATTCAGCTAAAAAGAAATATCTAAGTCATAAAAAACCATAGGGACCATGACTTGTGCTAGGTGTCTCCACACATCTCATCTCCCACTGAATCCCCAAAACATACACATGGGGTCGGAGCCATGCTTATTCCTGACTTGCAGAGTGGAGACTAAGGCTCAGTTGTGCTGTGGAACTTGCCCAAATCCATAGAGTGAGTCGGGGTTGGAAACAGCTCTGAAAGGCAGGCCCATGTGCTATGAACAGCAAGGCTCTGAAACATGGCAGAGGACAAAACCTGTCCACCAGGATTCTTTAGAAGACTAGCAACAGGTCTTTAGTAAACTTTTGGTTAATTAAATAAGACACATAAAGTTTTCACTAATTCTAAAGCATTTTCTTTACACTGTTTTCTTCTTTTGCCCCACCACCTCCAACACATACCCTTGCTGCCTTCCTCAAATGCTAGAACAAATCTCTAAATTCCCTAGAATACAAACAACACTCTGACAGGAATGTAAGCAAATGCAGCACAGGGGACAGGCCCTCTGCGCCCCAGGCCTGAGGCTGTCGCTGAGGTGCACGATGAATTCTTCCCCATCTCTGGGTCTTCAGGGGCTTAGAAAAGAGTGTTCCCAAGGTCTGTCCCAGTTCTAATGTACAGTTGCTCTCTGCCTTCCTGCTGGTATCTCCACCACCAAGAAGCAACTTGAAAACTAGCTCCAAATTCTCTCTGGCCCTGTTGGACCTGGGTCTGTCCTCCACAGCTTTTCCCTTTCTTCTCACCCTTCTCTATCTTTCACATGGTCCAGGACAATGTAATCATTGTTCCCCTACCCTATTGTCTTAGTTTATGTTCTGCTGTCCTAACTGAATACCACACACTGGGAAATTATAAAGAATAGCAGTCTCTATAGCTCATGGTTCTGCAGGCTGAGACACCTGCTTGGCATCTGGTGAGGGTTTTCTTCCTGCATCAGAACACTGAGTAGAGCATCACATGATGCCAGCAGTCTGGCATCATGGCCAGTTGCAGTGGCTCATGCCTGTAATCCTAGCTACTTTCAAGGCTGAGATCAGGAGGATCATAGTTCAAGGCCAAACCAAGTGAAAAGTTGCAACAACCCTTTCTCAAGCAATAGCTTGGTATGGTGGTTCCTGCCTGTCATTCTAGCAATTGTGGGAAGCATAAAATTGCCTAGAGCAGCCCAGGCAAAAAGCAAGAACCTATCTCAAAAAATAGGCAGAGGAAAAGGACTGGGGTTGTGGTTCAAGTGGTATAGCACCTGCCTAGCAAGCACAAGGCTCTGAGTTCAAACCCCAGCACCTCAAAAAAAAATAACTAATAATACTACAGGTCTGTAGTGACAGAAGTAGAATTTGAATCCAGGTCTGAGTGACTTTACAACTATGGCCTTAAGCACTCGCTCAGATGTTCTCCAACTTAAATATTCATACTAGTAACTTGGGGGACTGATTAAACACAGCTTCCTAGACTCAGCCCCAGAATCCTTAGAATCACAGTGCAGATGGGTCCTCAGAATGCATGGTGGTGACCTTACACTTGCGGGTGACCTCGATGTAACTGTGTCTTGGGACTTACTTCATTTGCAAGCTACTCTGCATCCTCAGCTCAGGGCCAAAGTAGGGCAAACACCTGCTTTAGTTTGCACACAGAAAGTTCCTCATCCCTGGAGAGCTGGGACAACTGACCACTTGAACAAATGTTAATCAGGTACACACATAACCCTTCTAGCACAATGCCTGACATGTTGTGGACCTCCCAAATGAATAGGACTCACAGTGGAGGCTCATGGTTGATTGGCAGGGCTTCCCTGCAGCAGGAGATCTGAGGGAAACTTCAGGGCTAACTCAGAGGGACAGCTTCTTCTGCTGCCCAGAGGAGCCGGTCACTGCCCTGGAAAAAGTGATGCTTCATCATGTTCCTCTCTGTGCTGCATGTTCAGAGATGCCTGCCTCTAATGCAAGAAGAAAGGAGAAGACAGCAGGAGTAAATCCTTTCTGTCAGGATCCCTCTCTCTGCTTTTCCACTGTCCTTCCCCTGGACCCTCCAACCTCCCCTTCCCCTGCAGAGAGAGGCTTGTCCACTGAGTGATGGAGATCAGGCAAAGGATCCCAGTGTCAGAGACTATATTCTGTCCAGGCTCTGCCTTTGAACTGTTGGTGACTCTCTTTGCAAGTCAATGCCCCTCTTGGGACCTGAAAAGTGGCTATAAAACTAGGGGTTCAGCCCTCTGTGTCTCCCAAAGCTGGCTGCCGGTATAAGGGGACAGGACTGTACTAAGCCAACAAAGCTCAGATCCTAAAAACCAGCTATCTCAAATATCCATTCATTCATCCTTCACCTCCTCCATGGGTGCCTTGAAGTCCCTGTTCAAAGCCCAAGATGACACCAGGTTTTCAGAACCTTGCAATTCAAAACATTTGATCTGAAGGGCGGACATGTATGTGACAAATGATTCATACATGAAAATATAATTATAATCAGACCATGTGGTGGGAGGACCTGGCTCAGTCTTAGGTTCTATGGAAGGCTTTCCTGAGGAAGTAGCATTTAAGTTGAAGTCCAAAGGTCAAGTCCAAGTTATCCAGGAGATAAAAGAGAGAAGTGGTATTTTAATTCCCGCAAACACACAGGGTTGCAAAACTTTCCAGTGTGTTGATCTTTCTTGTCATTCTCCTCTTCCACACCTTCTTCTCTGTCTTGCTACCAGCTGTCTTGGTTTCTCTCATGTGGTTAATATACATTAGTTTACAGATATCATTGCTGAATTAGAAAATGAGCCCCCACTTCATACAGTGGTACGGAGAACTTTGCTTCCAAATTTCCATCTAAATATGCCCCGACATAAATGTTGGCATTCAGTGGTGTGAAAAGAAATACAAAGTGACAGGAAATTTCTCACTGCAATACAAATCACTTCAAAACACAGAGTCTGGACCCGACCTTGAACCAGCTTCTAAGTCCACTTGGACTCCTGGTGGACTCTAACATCTTCAGGTGGACCGTGCAGCCACTGTTGAATGGGTTCATCCTGTAGATTTGGTGAAATCTTGGAAAACATTTCCCTAGAAGTAGAAACAAGTGACATCCTTCAGGGAGAATTGGAGCTCTTTTCATGTCGCTTGCTGTGATTTGTGCTACATTAAAATAAACTTTCAGTGTCAGCTTCTGGTGCGAGCCTTGGGATCTTCTAAATGTAATATCTTCACAAAGACATTTTCAGTGTTAATCAATGGGGCGCCATGGATTTGTCACTCTGGTATTGGAATACGGGTTTTGCAGTTATTTGTCTACCGAGAGGGAAACAGAACAGTGGTTCCATTTGCCACTCCTAAATTTATTGTCAGTCCTTCTGTGTGGTGGAAAATTGTTAGTCATCTTCAACAGCTTTCAGAAATAAGCATTCCAAATATATTCACCTACTGTACAAAGATGTGCTGATGCCTCTCCTTGCAATTTTGCCAGAGAAGATGGGAAATAAGAGATCTAACTGGTAGGAAATGAATCTTGGGAAGGAAACAGAAGCCTGGGGGGCTTTGTAAAGCCCAGGAAATTGCAGGACTTGCAAAGGTGCCATGTGACATGGCCCACTTAAAACTGCATGGGTCAGTCACTGTAGGCATAAGGGAGAGGGGAGAAAGGGGTTATCACAGTGATACAGGGTAAGAGGGTATGCTTTTTCTGCAGAATGTATCTAACCAATGGTCAACCAATGGGCTCACCTACCACCCAGCAACTCATAGTCCTCTCTCTCCTTTGCCAAAATAAGGCAAATGTCCCCAACATTGTCTATAGAGAGAGAATTGTGTAAACTCAAGCATCTGGAAGCCCCCACACCTTTTTTCCCAGTGGTAGAAGCTTTCTGAAAACAAACAGGAAGTAGAGCATGTGTTTCCAATTATTTTACCACTCAAGCAAGGTGTGCTGAGCTCAGGGGAGCTGATCGGAATGATCTCTTTGATACTTAGCATTGAGTGACTTCTTGTTGACAGTGTGACATGGAGGGGATATTTATACCATGGAAATTGACAATCATTGAAAATCAGGACTTAACTTCTTTTTTCAGAAAGCCAATATACCAGCACATTGCTGTTTAATGTTCACACTCATCCCAGACTGTGTGTCTATCTACTATTCACTCAACTCATGTGGATTGAGCCCTTAGCATACACTAGCACTCTGTCAGGCAAGGGGATTCAGGGAAAAAACAGACGAGCTCCTTTTCCTTATAGAGTTGATATACTTCCTACTTTACACTTTGCATTTATTCTACAATTATTCATTCAGTTTTCATGTCAAAAACACAGATGTCTGGTCATTAAAAACTGCTCATCAGAATTTCTGATCACTTGAAATATGGTTAAAATGAATTAATGTCCTCTCATGAAAAGCACAGATATTTTATATAGCATGGGTGGGGAGGGGCAGAGATGTCTTATTGAAAGTCTGATTTCCATTTGTATCACCATTTACCAAAAAGAACCACTTCAGGTTATATACGGAAACCTGAAGGGGGGAATTGGCAGTCACGGTTACACTTTTAAGAAGTAGATGGGAACTGAGATTGTTAATGGAGACCCCCAAATGGGATCACATATTCCCAGGTGCTTTGTAATTAGGAATGTGCTTCGTAAGTGCCACTGCCGCTCACCAGCATTTGTTGGCATAATTATCACTACACAGAAGCATGAGACTCGCTAATGTCAAACACCACACTGGACTTAGCTTTCAAGGAGAAAGAACCCATGTTAAATCTGTGGGCGTATGCCCTTAGATCAGCCCTCTGTATAGTCTCAGGGGCTGTGGGGAGGGTCTAGGAGAGGAGGAGGTTGGAAAGCCAAGATTTTTGGTGAGAGCCATGCTTCCCAGTGTCCAAGACAATAAGCAGATGAAGATTTCCCTGGCCTCACTGATCCAGCATCAGGCTTTTGCCAGCATCAGAGCCATCACGAGACCTGAGGCAGAGATGAGGCACAGCTGCTGGAAGTCAAGGCTCCCTTCCCTTCCACACAGTAAACCACTCTTCCCAGCAAAACAAAATGTTCCTGTTTATAATTATTTAAAAAAAAAAAAGCCACGCGAGGCACTGAAGTGATGCTGGTTGTGTTCAAAAACTCCAAAAATGATAACAAATGTTTTTATTTTATTTCACTTTTTTCCAAGCCATATGGACATGCCAGCTCAATGCATCACTGCTTGTTTATGCTAGGGCAGCTGTCGGCACCCTGACAACGCTATGGTATCGCTCAAGTGCGCACCGCCAAACCGCAGTACATGCAAATCATTTCATAGATTGAACAAAAACACAATAAATAAATAAATAAAACCCCACTGCAAGCCAGACTCCAACTGTGAACTCGTGCAAAGAAGAGGCTTGGGGAGGGGGTGTAGCGTCCTATAAATAGTCTTAAAATTCAGTATTGTTTTAACCAGGATCAAGTGTGACTAGTCTGGTTAATCACAACTAGTATTTGACCTTTACAAAGGTACAATTACGTTTCATTGCCAAATACAACTTTGTGTTTTCTTCTTTTAATTACTAAACTATGATTCAGAAGTCAGACACAAGGACATAGTTTGGAAACTTGACTCTCTATAGGTTTTTAGGCACTTCTTATTTATTTATTTGTTTCGACCATGAAAAAAATAACCACTCATGACAGGGATAACTAGCCAAAAACACACATCTCGGCCCAGTGTCCTAGGATCACCCCAAACTTTTATTTTTGAATGTCAGTTGGCCAAGTCCAGCCCCTGCATCCCACATAGAGAACAGTTGTAAGGCAGAGGATCTAACCACAGAGAAAAGTCCCCCATCTGGCAGGAGGCAAGTTCGGTGAGAATAGATGGAGTGTTGTATTAACATTTGGACCCAAATTCTACCTGCTGGAGCTTCCTTTGTTGTCCAAATCATACTGCAAGCAACTTGCAGGGGATTCAAAAGGACAGGCAAGGCCCTTCAATGCAGGAGGCACTGCAGTTATCTCCTCTAATCCCCACCCATGCACAATGGAGGGGAACAAGGTTGTGTCCACTTTACAGATACAGGGGTAGAGGCTCCAAATGGAAATGAAACTTGTTCAGGTTTGATATGGGTTGAATTGCATCCCCCACAATGGATGTTGAAGTCCTAGGCCCCTGGTGCTATTTGGAAATAGGATCTTTGCAGATGTAATTGGGATGCCAATCAAACAAGAAAAATAGAGGCAGCCCTTAGTCTAATTCGACCAGTGTACTTATAGGAAAAGGAGAAGAGGCACACAGAGAGGCAAATTTCATGTGAAGACACAGACATACACAGAAAGAAGATGATATAAATTCTCAGTGTGAGGGTCATGTGTCAACAGAGGTAGAGGCTGAAGTGATGCTTCTACAAACCAAGAAAAGCCAAGAAATGCTGGCAACCACCAGAAACTAAGACTAAGACCCGGAATGGGTTCTCTTTGTGCCCTCAGAAGAGTGTGGCCCTGTCAACACCTCAAAGTTGAACTTCTGGCCTCTGGAACTGGGAGAGGGTAAATTCCTATTGTTTCAAGCCACTTAGTTGGGTGGTAATCTGTTCTGGAGACTGATAAAAAGGTGGCACTGCTTGGCCACTTACTTTGGCTAGATAACGTTTACTCAAAGTGAGAAAGGGAAGTGCGATATGCAGGAATTCCAGCACATTTCAAAGAATTCCAAAGACAAAGGGGAAGCATTTCACAGGGGAGCAAGACACTGGTAGCATTCTCCACAGCTCTATTTATCACTCATGCATCGATGCCTTCTCCATGCCCCATGGTCCACCAGGTACTGAGTGTCAAAGATGCGTCAGCCACGCTCATGCCTTGGGTGCTTGGGGTTCAGGCTGTCATGGGTACATGGTACCAGTGATGGGGAGATACTAGGGGTGTCTTCACTAGGGAGGTGACCTTTTCATAAGACTGTGAAGGATAGTGTCCGATGGGACAGGCAGAAGTAGCTCTTGGTACCGAGGTCTAGAAGCATAGGGTTACTGGGTTTTTAGCTAATAAAAATACGGGATGGCCAGATGGATGGAATTTCAGATAGGCAATAAGCATTCCACTTCAGTGTAAGTATGCACTACGCAAGGGCTGGGACATCACGCTACTAAAGTATTCGTCATTGCCTGTCTAAAACTCAGAGCTCTCTGGTCATGGCTGTATTTGTCCCTGGGAGCCCATGGAAGTGTGAATAGGAGACTGACCTCCCCAGAGCCGCTGATGGTGCATGTCACAGACACAGAGAGAGCTGAAGCAGATGGCTGGCAGGGTGAGAATCTGAAACCACAGGTGGAAACTGAGTCATTAAGGAGTTTATGCACCATGCAGTGGGAGTAGAAAGACAACACTGAGATGAGGTGCCTGGACGCAGAACCAGACTGCCTGGGTTTGAACCACTGCTTACTTAGGACATGCCAGGAGCCTGAGTTTACTCATCTGTAAATTAATGATGAAATAGTGTCCAATACAGAGCACTGTATGGAACATGGCAATTAAATGGGTAATATGTAGTAAGCACTCTGTCCATGTCAACTGCCACCATTGGTGCTGGGCACATGTTGTTTGTAAGAGCAAGGAATGAATGCTACTATTCAAATTTAGATGCTATTATAAATTAATAAACAAAAATTGAGAGCACCTACTGTGTGCTTGGGATACAAGTGTACAAAATGAATGCTTTGTTTGTCAGAGGTACAAATGCATCAGAATAAAAATGACATGAAATGTAATTATGATAGTAGAATGACTTATTTATTTATTTTGCAGTACTGAGTATTGAACTCAGAGCCTCATGCTCGCTAGGCAGCTGCTCTACCACTTGAGCCATGTCCCTAGTTCCTTTGCTTTAAGTTTGTTTTTCAGGCTCTCACACTTTTGCTTGGGTCAGCCTCAGACCATGATCCTCTTATTTCTGCCTCCCAAGCGGCTGGAATTACAGGCATGAGCCACCACACCCAGTCCAATAACTTATTTGTACAGTGCTTCTTATTAGTGATTATTTGTTGAGCATTTTCTAGACATGCTTTCTACAGTGAAATGCAAGGTTCTGTTAACTATGATAAGCCCATTACAAAATTATTTGGTTTAATTCTCATAAAATTCAATTTGTTGATATCATTATATCCAATTTATGGATAAGGACCCCCAAAATGGAGATAGAAGAAAATGTTAAGATTATAGGAACTTAGATGGCAAATCCCAGGGTAGGTTGCAGTTAGAGCCATCTAGACTAGGAGTGTTTAAAGCAATGCTTCATGTGGTGACAGAAAGGACTTGAGGAACAAGTCTAATTCAAGATCCCTGCAGTGCACATTGGAGAGCTCAGGGGACATTGGGAGAAAGGATGGCCGGCTGAGAAGCTGTGTATTGGCAACAGGCATAGCCCTGGGCTTTCGTAGGAAGGAGTCAAAAAACAGGATGAGTAGTACTATGGAGTTCTGGTGACCTGCTGCAGGTTTCCCAGGGAGGGTTGACAGACAGGATGCCTGACCTGGGCCTGAATGACTAATCTGAAACGGAAGCAGAAGCCAAAAGAGTCAACTACTGTGTCCAGACTCATTGGGCAGTGATTCTCAGGTTGATTTATTTCTCTGGACCAGCCTAGCCAGTGTGGGTGCTCCAAATTGGCTGCCATTTTGCCAGACTCAGGAGCCCCAAGCTTTAGGACATATATTTGTCCTCTGTCAAGGAAGATGACATCTTCTAAGTACCACTGTGGGTGATTTTGATGAGGCGCTCTATCATCTCATACCCCAGTCTGGGAGCCTCCATGTAGGAGGTTTAAAAATTAAGAACCATTTTGTTCACATAAGAAATTCTATGGGACTTTTCAAAGGCAAAATGGTTCTGGGCTTAATATTCACTTATTCCTCATGGCATGTTGCAGCTCCAATTTCTTCCTGGATTTAAGACTTAAACAAGTTGGTGTGAACACTTACGTCTCCACATCTTTATTTTACTGAGGGTTTGTTTATGTCATGTTCTTGAGCATCTATTTCATACCAGGCACTATGTTAGACTTTTGCATAATTTCTGGATATTTGTACTTTATTTCATTTGATCCCAATTGCATCAAGTGTTATCAATCCCTCTGTTTCAGATGCAGAAACCAAGGCTCTGATAAGTTAAGGAACTTGTCTACAGTCAGTTACCTGATAAGTTATGTAGTGTACAACACACAAGCTTTGAATACAGGTCTCTTGGCTCTATAGCCTATCTTCTTGCCTTTCCCAAAGATTTTAAGATCAATCATGTCCTTTATTTTCTGAATAAAAAAAATCAGACCTGTGGATTTTATCATTTATTGGTTTAAAGAGGTAGAAAGTGCTCTCAAAAAATCCTCCTCTTCTGAACTCTATTAGCTTATAGTTTCTTCTTAAAATTTTCCTATTACCAAACACATAACACACATACTCATGACTGAGCCATAACAACACCCTTACTCTTGAAAAGGAACCCAGAATCAGCTTGAAATAAAGGTGCCAATTTTAAACCTATTGACCTAAGAAACTATGATGTGTAAAAACTCTAGCAATGTGTTTCCTGCAGGAGTTGCATTGACAGTGATCTCTCACGCTACATAGAAATTGCTTTGCCAAAAGTTGCAGGTAAGCTGACTATTAGCAAATCTAATGAGACTTTAAATTCATCAGGAGAACCTCTATTGAGTTCTGCAGCAGCTTTTTGGTAGATTAGGTAGTCCTTTTGTAATCCATCCTTTAAAAATTGTTACTTAAAAAATTACCATGTTTGTAGGAAAACTGTGACCACCTGTCTGCTACGGGGACTGATCATTTCTTTGTTCCCTCCTCTCCTATAAGTATCTCTGACTTAAGGCTGATAAGCCCCAAAACCTTAAGAGATGTAAATCTTATAAGTCTCTATCAGGTACTTGACATAAATTCTTTAAAAAAAATCTCCTCCATTTAGGAGGAGACACATGCCAAGTTCTGGAGTCTGAGTTTTCTCATCCCAAAACTGGACTAAATATTCTTTTCTTTAGCTTCTATTTCAGTCAAATGTACTCACATTTTTCAGTGTCTTGAAACAGAGTTTGTGGATATAGAACAGATGACTGAAGCCACCTTGATTATAGAATTTCCATTATTCCCACCAGTGTGTCAAGCTGTATATAATTCACTCATTAGAGTTCTTGCTGAGGACTCTATGCTCCGAAAGGAGCAAGAACTCCATAGAAATAGCGACCATTGAAAGATCATCTTCCTTTACATTAAAACCTCTCCTTAAATTAGGTATAAAAGGAACATACCCAAGCATAGTAAGGAGCATATATATGACAAACTCACAAATAATAGCATCCACAAAGGAGAAAGTTAAAAGCTTTTCCTCAAAAATCAGTAATGAGGCAAGGATGCTCACTCTCACCACCTCTATTCAATATAATACTGGATGTCCTAGCCAGAGCATTCAGGCAAGAAAAAGAAATAAAAATCATCCAAATAAGAAAAGAATAAATAAAATTGCCTCTGTTTGCAGACAACATAATCATATATAGAAAAAACCCTTAGACTCTATTAATAAACTGTTAGAAGTAACAAATTAATTCAGTGTAGTTGCAAGGTACAAAATCAACATACAAAAACTAGTACCATTTCTATACAGTAACAATGAACTATCTCCAAGAGAAATTAAGACAATCCAATTTATCATAGCAAAAAAACTTAGGAATAAATTTAACTAAGGAGGAGAAAAAGCTGAACACTAAAAACTATAAAACATGGAGGAAAGAAATTGAAGAAGACTCAAATAAATGGAAAGATAGCCCATGTTCATGGATTGGAAGAAGTGATATTGTATACACACACACACACACACACACACACACTGGAATATTGTTCAGCCTTTAAAAAAAAGGAAATCTTGTCTTTTGCACTTTGCACAACATGGATGAACACAGAGGACATATTACACTTAGTGAAACAAGCCAAGGAGGAAGACCAATACTGCAAGCTCTCATATATGTGTGGAATTTTCAAAAGTCAAACTTATCAAAACAGAAGTGTATGATGGGGGTTGTCAGGTAGTGTGGGTGGAGTAGGAGAAATAGGAAGACGTTGGTTAAAGGTGCAAAATTTTAGATATATAGGATGAATATCCTTGAAATTTGCTAAGAAAGTAAATCTTAAATGTTCTCAGCACACACAGACACACACACATACACACACACACAAAGATAGCTACATGAGGTAATGGATATGTTAATTAGTTTGATAGTAATCATCTCAGATGTGTACATATGTCGAAACATCACATTGTATGTATAAATGTATACAATTTTGTCAATTAAACTTCAATAAAGTTGGGGGGGGGGACAAAGCTCACCTCCTCTCAGCTCTGCTACCCCTAACTCCAGAGATAGGCTGCTGTGAGCTGGAAGAGCTTGATTTCTCTCTGGAAGGAGGAAGGAGTAGTCTTTTTAATGGCAGAACAGACCTTGTCAATGGGTGAGTTACCTTAAATGCAACACACTAACTACTGATTTTCCAGATGCTAGCAAACTTGCTACCAGAAGTGAATACTCTTTGAAATGCATTAAGAATATTGGATTTAACTGGTTAGGATTCCTGGATGGAAAGTCAAAGACCAATCAGAGCCACTAAAAACTGACCTGAAATAGTGAAGCCTTGAGTTTTGTTCAGCTTTTAAGCCTCGCCCAAATTTTTGCCTTTGCCTTTTCTATAATAGCTAAAAATAATGGTTAAAAAATATGCCTCTACACTTTACTGTGTTCCTTCAGAACAAAAGCTTCCCTTTTCTCATCTTCAAAGAAAGCATAAGGATGTTATGAGAATTAAATAAATACATAAATAACTACACATTAAGCAATAGTTTGAGTCTCTACAGAGTGCATGATATTTTGGATGCTCTTGTTGATTCTGTTGTGACAGTGATGGTGATGGAGCTGAATGGAATGGTGGTGAAGTTGTGGTAGAAGCAGTGCTGATGGTAGTGGTGGTGACAGGTGGGTTAATGGTGCTGGAACTGACAACAACATTGGCGGCGGTGATGGGAGTATGGTATTAACAGTGATGGCAATGATGGCGGTAGCGAGGATGATAATGGTGGTGATGGTGTTAGCGTTGGAGGTGGTGGTGGTGGCTAGTACGGTGATACCCTTGGAAATAGGTCATACACATATTCACCACCCTGATCCAGCTTCTAGTCTCCTATCACCCCCTCCATCCACTCAACCTCTAGCAAGCAACCTTCTCTTGTTGTCTCCAAATACTACTTCCTACACTTCCTACATGATAGAAGTTTATACTCCATCTTATTTTCCCACTAGTCCCTTTCCCAAACCTAATTCTCCAATCGCAATCCCATCTCACCTGCCCCACTGAATGCAAACACTTTATTAGGAGTCCTGTAAATGCTGATTACCACTCCTTTTCAGATTCTCTTTTGAAATCACTGGGTATTCTATCATCCTTTACTTGTCTTTAGACTTGTCTTCTGTTAGACAAGTATATATTAGAGCACCACTCATCCTTAAATAGGAAATTATTTCCTATTTATTCCTGTGAAACAAACCTTAGAAAAAGTTACATATGCTCTGTTTTTGAACTTGATGTCTCACTCAAGGGTCTTATGCATTTCCTGGAAGCACTCTTCTCCAGCTCCATAAGGCCTCTGGCTGGCTTAGTCCCCCTGTCCTAATATCACACCAGGCAGCTGTAACTGCATTAGGTACTCTCCTTTACACTTGCTCCTTCTGAACAACTCACCTGAGAACCCATTCCCCCACACATGCAAAGTACCCTTCCCATTTTTCCTATTAACAAAAGTTTCTTTGGCCTTGGCTCTCTTACTATGTTATGAGCTGATACTAAGGTATATACTCTTAAGCTGTATATGTCAGCTGCTCATCCATACAGTAGAGATACAAGAAGCTAATTCTCAAGGGCAGGTGAGGAATAGATGAGAAAGTATACTTAAACTGCTGAGGGTAGCACCTCAGATCAAATGCTCAGTAAATATTGCCACAGTAATTTCTTCATAAAGTATAATCCAGTCATATTCTGACTAGGCATCATTGCCTTTGTTCAACTTTAGAAGATGCTGAAGACCAAGGTGACTTCAGAACAAGGTGACTCCTGTGAAAATGGACGCCCCATACAAAGATCCTCAGACCTCTCAGAGAAGCAGGGGTGCAGGGAAAGGTACAGTACACGGAGATGAGATGGAGAAAAATAAGAAAAGTAGGCCCCGCTTAAATTACCTTTACCCAGCATTAATCACAATGGATGCAGCACGAGCTCTATTTTTATACCAACATTAGAGGTCAAAGCCAGTGGAGATCTTGAATTTTTTTTCTCCTTCTCAAATTACTCAGGACTCAAAGTGGAAAAGATGACCTGTTGGTTTGCTGACTGGATATTTTAAGCAAAGTCATGGGGCACCGACTTTTCTCTCCCCAGGATGGAGTGAGGTGAAGCTTTGTCACCACCTGGCCAATTTTGTTGCTGCTGCCAATTGATCCTAATAATGTGGTCAGCAAAGTTAGCTGGGGGCTCCTACATGATCTACTTTGGCTCCTGGATTTCCCATACACGCTGTCTCCATTGATCAGATATAATCGAATAATGGCTGAAATTCTGCTTCTCGATGGGCCCTACAGGCCATTTCTTTATGACATGATCAAATTGGCCATAGCGCATTCAATTTGTTTTAATGGCCAACACAGATGCAATTAAGTGGATTGACTGTGCAGCGATCCAAATTGTCCATTAAGAAGGTGGCCAAAGTAACTGGACCAAATGCACGTACCCTATGCACTTATTTTGGGATGTCTAGACTTGGTTGCACCTTTCATTTTCTTAAAACCCCTGTTAACTAGTTCTGTTTGATGTTGATGCAGAACTCCAGAATGAAACAGAGCAGGTTTGAAAAATAATGAGGAATTTTTAGGAGGATCCTGAACCTTCTGATCCGAGTTAGGTAACAGGAAGAAAGTACTTCATTTGAGCTCTGAAGATTTATAAGGATAGGAGAAATTAAATGCATTGGCGCAGATTGCTACTAATACCTTTTATGAGGAGGGATTTATCTTCCCACATTAGGAGCCCCCAAGGTTGTGATCTGTCTCTATAATATGCACCTGTATTTCAACAATTGACAATTGACTTCATCTGTTCCTACTTTGCAACTACAATCTTGAAAGGATAACTACTCTTGCAGGAATTTTGAGGATGAAAAACATGTTTATGATACTATTGAATACAAGTGGTCTTTGAGCACCTGTGAATGCTTGGATATAAGCATTTGATTCCTTTGTATGATTATCAGAGACACTGTGTACAGGAAGTCTTACTGATTAGGCAGTGGTAAACCATGACTGCTAAGATGTTCTTGACTAGCTAGGAGTTTAGCAGTGGAGAACCAGTTACTGCAAGCATAGACAGGCGAAGATGAATGAATTCAATCTGAAATATCCTGCATGTCATACTGAACTTGTCTCAAGTTCCCTTTTCCACTTTAATGGATCAGGCAGTTTTTCTTTATATATTTGTCATCAATAGTCATTGGGCAAACCAAAAGAGAGAGGTATCAAAACAGAGTAATTAGCAAATAATTAAGTACATCTCAACTTCATTCTAAGCAGTAAAATTCTCCCATTGTTAGCTATAACTAATGGTATCTGTGTGTTACTTCAATCATTGCTGTGATAGAACCAACTAAAGGGAGGGAGGATTTGCTTTGTTCACAGTCTCAGAGGACTCAGTCCATTGTAGTATGGAAACCCATGCTTCCATGGGGAAGCCCATGGTGGAGCACAGCAGCTCCCATAATGGTGGACAGGAAGTAGAGAGAAAGACAGGTAGGTGCCACAAATAAGATACTCCCAAAGACCCATTTTCAGTGACCTACTTCCTCAGCTAGGCCCCATCTCCTAATGTTTCCAAAACCTCCTAAAATAACACCACCAGTTGGGGACCAAGTATACAAAACATGAGCCTGTGTGGAACGTTTCATATTTAGAGGACATAATGTTTTTTGGCTTTCAAAACATATTTTCAGTACAATCTTATTTCAGACTTTAGGACTTCTTCTAAATCAAGTGTATGTGGTCCACTTCCATTTGACCGGTGGGAGAAGCACAGAAAAGTTGAGCGACTTGCCAAGGTCATGTGGTTACTAGTGGCAGACAGAGGGATCAGGGCTACTGGCTCAGAGCCTGGTTTCCCCAGCTGGGAAGCTGCATCCAGTTGATATTAAGCAATGACTTGCAGGTCCACTTACTGTCATGCTCAGGTATGTCACAGCCCTGGAAGAGGACAGGTCATCCTCAGCGTCTCAATTCTCCTGAGCTCAAACAATTGTCTTAGTGGAAATTAAGATATCCTGGTTAAAAATGAAATATTCGGATTTTAATCCAGTCTTCACCATTCTGTAGCCACATCTCAGCTCCTTCTTTTCCTTAGATAGAAACTGAAGACAATGATGATATCTACCTTAGGAAGTTGCTTGCTCTATATGATCACCTGACTGAGATTTCAAATTCTCTTCTCTTTGCCAGTATTTACTGATTGAACCACTTTGAATACCTGCCATTCAGTCCATATTTGTTGAATGAATAAATGAGGAATAAGCAAGATAAGAATACCAAGTGTCTGGCATATTGTCATACTTGAAAAATACTCATTATTAGTAGTAGCAGGAGTAGTAATGGATTCCATCAGAATAGAGCCTTTTTTTCTTCCTCTATAAAATGGGCCAAACAATATTTCTTTCATCATTGTTGGAATTTCAGAAAAAAATTGTGCTGATATGGTACCTACTGTTGGTATTGCTGAGTTATTATTATTAATAGTATTATCATTTTAAAAATTTGAAGATCCTTGCAAGCATTACAGCACAATAGCTAACCTATGTAGGCAATATTTATATTCCTATTTTGCTAGTCATAGCTGGTGGGACTTAGGTGCCATTCTACTTTTCTCTAAAGTTTTAGGTTTTTTCAGATTATGTCCGACCTCAGCTAGTTGCCATGACCCCTCCCCACCTTGGAGCATATCATTTTCTAGGAATGAGTGCTGAGAGTGAAGGACCATGTCAGGACCATTCTAGTTGCTCCCTCTTGATTTGAGGATAACACAGGGACAATTACCAAACACCTGACAGGGACTCAGTAAGCATCTATGAATGACAATGTATCCCTCCTCAGAACAGAGAAGGTCAGAGATACAGAGAGGATACTCAGGACCTCTTTGCCTGCCTTGGGCCCCAGGCAAAATCTCAGAGGCTCCCTAGTCCTCGAACCATGGTGGACATTGATCAAATCCTTGTCATAACCACTTTTCAAGATGTAGCCCATGCTTTCTCTCAGTTTATAGAGAAAGAGAAAGAGGCCCTAAGTTAATATATCCCTCTTACCAACTCCCCAATATTCCATTCAGAAGGCTCCCAATCATCCCCACTTAAAACCTACAGCAAATTTAATAATATCTGTGAAACTCGAACCATCAAACCTTTTCTTGGTGGCACAATTAGCCGGATGATGAAACTCTTTTACATGAAGGAAAACACTAAAAAATATTGATTTTCTACAGAGTCATAATATTAAATGTATCATTCCCAACTAAAATGGGGACTAATTTAGAAGAAATGCATAAATCTAAAACTATCTGAGTGCAATGACATTTTTTTTAAAAACCTAACCAAAAAAAATTACATATATATGGAAGCTTGTCTATCATTAAATTACTTAGTTTGGATTTCCACTAATAAAATATAAGGACTTGTTACGATATTAGGTGAGTTACTCCCATTATTAATTTGTTAGATAAATGGCTTCTATATCTTGAAACTTTAAATGAAATGGAATTCACTAATCCTAATTGCTTTGCCTTCTACCGGAATTTTTTCCCATTAGTTCAGCATGTTTTTTCCTCTCTTTTTTCCACTTGAAGAGAGGAGCCTTCTTCATCTTAAAGCCTTGGGGCATACTTCATGGGTTTATTAATTATCAGGTATTCATTCAGAGGGGTTAATTAAGCAATAACTTTCTGTTGACTGCAGTATACAAAGAATAAAAGGCTTGACTTCGCCTGCTGATCAAGCACTAGTGACCGTATCTTCATTTTCCTCCCTGTGGTTGGGGGAAATAAAAAGCATTGACCAGTTCTGGACTTGGGTTGCAAGGCCACTCAGAAGGCCAGTTAAAACCAGTCAGTATTTACAACCCAAGCCTTCTTGAGAACATGCAAAAGGAGAAGAGACTCCTACTTCTTGGAATTTTTGAGGAAAATGTGTGCCCCTAGCATCTTCTTAAATCATCATCAGTCTTTCTTTTTAGCTCACAGCTTGAACATTGAATTTCCTTTCTTTTCAGCCTTTCTCTTGTTATGGTCTCAAAGTCTGCACCACACTTTTGAGCACCTAAGGGAAAGAGTGAGTTTCTCTCTCCTTTTAGGGAGTTTGCTAATATTGAAAGAAATCAATAATGATAGCTCCATAAACCAGGCAGGAATAGTGAAGCCAATTTGAGAGGGGGTGGGGGGACAGTTGTTGATTATTTTAACTTCAAATTGCAACTAACAACAACATGCTCCATGATTCTCCAAATCAAATCTATGATAGAAGCACATTATACTTGCAGGAATGGTGTGCTCTTTGAGGGTTGACCAACAACTCATGGAACAAGAGAACAAAGAGATAAATTCTCCAGCAAGGCTCTCTTAACTCAGTTTTTAGTATAGAATAAAAGAAAGCACCTTTTCAGTCTGGGTCTAGGAATGTTCTAGGATATTCTCAGAGCAGATGTAAAAAGGAAGGCTCCTGGAAAAACCTACTCAAAGCTATTCAACAGAGACTTTGATTTCCTGGCTAACCCCATCTGAAATTTAGGTGATAACAGGAAAAAATAGGAACCTACACCCTGGGTCTCTGATACCATCTTTTCTCCCTCCTCCCTCTTCCAAAATAACTTAAATGAGATGATGCCTTACCCGGAAGGACATATACTTTTTAAAACTGCTCCAGAGTAACTCAAAGAAGATAGTACCTTACCTGTAAAGACATATACTTCTCAAAACTATCAGTGTCATCAAAACCAAGGAGTCTGAGACCTGTCATAGTCAACAGGAGCCTAAAGGAGACATAATGACTAAATGCAATGTCTTATTCTGGATGGGATCCTAGAATAGAAAAAGGACACTAAGTTAAAAAAAAAGGAATCTGAATAAATTATGTACTTTAGTTAATAATAATGTATTGACATTAGTTCACTGATTTAAATAAATGCATCAGGCTAATGTAAGAGTTTAATAAAAGAAATTGCATGGAGGGAGTGCAAGAGGAGTAATATAGGAACTGTACTATTTGCTCAATTTTTCTGTAACTGAGTTATTCTTAAGTCCTGTTTATAAAATTATAAACATAAATTAAAATAAAAAGTTTTAATGCATATAGCAAACATAGGCATGTCTTATTGGCTACATGCCAAATACTCAATCTCATTCCCAGGTTAAGGGAGACCTCCACCAACAAATGCACTCAGATTATGATTCAGGGGGTTGGTTTCCTGCATGTTCACACCCCAGGACTGTCCACAATGTACCCTGAAGCCCATTTGGACAGTAGGGATTCCCACAGCTTTAGAGAGTCTCTGATACTGGATGTCCCTAAAGCAGATCTGCACCCTTTCCAAAGACTGAGTACCTCTTAGGGCCATGTCAGGGACTCAGAGAATCCTATAGCTTCTAGGATCAATGTCTGTGTCCTTGGGCCATATCTTCCCACTTCCAATGGGGTTGCAGAGGCTACACTTACTTGTGCATTGAAGTATCCCAAAATATTATTAAGTGGTTGTCTTGTGCCAAGCTCTGTGTTCAGAGCAGGTGCCTGCCTTCAAGAAGTTAACAGTCTCCTAAAGAACGGGGAGGTGGTTCTACTGAGAGGTAATACCAAAGTTCTAACATATAAGAGGCACCAAGAGAAAACTGTGTGAAGGGCAGAAAGGGAATGATAAATCCCTATGAGAACCAAGGGGAAGGGTCTAGAAGGTTGAGGTCCACACTGGAGTTTGTACTGGTACACACCTGGGGTCCCCAACTTGTGCCTTCAAGCCTTTGTTTAGTTGCCTTTCCCAGGTCTCTTGTGTATGCCTGTATGTTGGGGGTGCGGGTGGGGAGGAGCATAAATTCAGCATTGAGGAGAACAAAGGAAAAGCAGTTGTGACCCAAAGACTATAAATGTTTTTCTTAAGCAACCACAAGGGACAGGCTCTTTGGTGAGTGCACTTGCCAGATGGCTAGGACTCGTCAGCTGCTTCCCATCAAATCTTGCACCACTGAGTTGGTGCATCCCACACATTCAGCAAGATTCTGCTGAGTGGGGGGAAAAATCACCCTGATTTGCTTCATACCTAGAAAGTGTGCTCTTGGGGTTTGGAGAGCAGAATCCAAAACCAACAAGAAAGTAGCAGAAGAAGGAAATGGGAAACTAAGACAGCACCCTATCCTGGGCCATGTGTTTTGTTTTAAGTTTATGGTGTTGAAGGAAAAGCAAAAAGAGAAACTGGTTCTTCAAGTCGGTGTGGGCAAAGAGAGGCAGAAAAGAGGTGGAAGAGGATGAGGGAGTTGAATGGGGAGAGAAGAATGACAGAGGCTGCAAGGCAAAAATGAGACATCTCAAGATATTCACCAAGTTCCCGAGGTGCTAAAATTCAATTTATTATGATTGATACTATTGTGCAGATTATGATTTCTTTATTTAATTTCAGGTATGGAGAAAAAGAAAGCTGAATTCACTCATTCATATAAATATATATGTGAATATTATAAGCATATGGATTCATTCATACGCGTGAATATATGTATTCATAAATATGCGTATGTAAATATACCCTTGTATAAATAAAATAAAAACTTTGGAAAACACACTTAGTGGGCATTTAAAAATAAATTATCCATACATTATCTCCCTAAGCATAAAATGGCTTCCTTTTATAGACACAATGTTTGGAAAAACCATTTTTCTAAGAAGGAGGAGAAAAAGGGTCAGTGAGAAAGGAGAGAATTTCTAATGATTTGATTAAATATACTGCTGTTTGGTTTTAAAATCTCTCTGTCCACACAGCCACAATAAAATATAGCTCTTGAGTTTAACCTATAACCCTGGACAGCACATTGGGTTTCAGACAGCAGAACAAAGATTTTAGGAGAAACAAGCAGGCATTAGAAAGATTCCCTCTAAAAAACTCTCCCCTGAATCTCAATGATGAGATTTTTCAGCTTCCTCCTGGAAACAGAATGTCCTTTTGGGCCCTGGAACTATGCTTGCAGAATTTGACGCTCCAAAATAATGCCAGGGCTCTAATGAAAAGGGAATTGCCAAAAAGCCCAGGTTTGCTGGAGACATTCGGTGTCACCAAGTTCTGCACACCTAGCTATGTCCAGAAAGCACCAGGTTTGTTCACACCTGGTTATCACACCAAGTACAGGTGGCAGATGCTTACGCAAAAGGGAAAGACAAAACTCTACCAAGGAACAAGTCTTTTTCAGGTGCCCCATCCCAACCAATCCATTCCAGACAGCAGAAGTGGAGCTCAACAAAGGCGGTTATTGTCTTGTCTTCCTGCCTTTCCACTAAACTATACCAGCATGAAAGCGAAGGTCAACAATTCTCTTGTATGCAAATAAGAAGCATCACCAAGTTTCTGTACCTCCTGCTAGCCAATGCCTCTTCCTTGCCCCGCGATGAAAACCCTCCAAGATTTAATGTCCATATCTATAAAATATGGGTAAAATAATGGCTCACTGGGGGCACTGAGAAGTTTAGAAAGATGCAAGACTTGGGGGCACTTGGCTTACCCCAGTGTGCCCACTCTTTTCCCTGCCCTCTTTCTAGGCTGCAGAACTGACCAACAATACTCTCCTCTTGATGAAATGTAGTTTGGCAGCCTGTGAAATTGTTAATGTTTGGATTTGGATGATGGTGAGGGAGAAAATTTGATCGCATGCATCTGAAGTAAAACCAAGTGCTAAAGAATTATCTGGCAAGAGAAACTTGATTTAGAAAAGCACCCCTTATTTTCCCATTTCCCCACCATCAAAGCGCCGCCATAAAGGATTTGAGTGCTGGATAAGCTGAGCTCGAAAGTGCCTCCTTACTGGTAGAACTGAAGGATGAATCCTGAATTTCCCAGAGCAAACGAGAGAGCAAACAAGAGAGCAAGGACAGCAGGAGGAAGGGATGCTGCTCTTTCCTGGATTTGGAACAGAATGCCGTTATCCAAATCCAGTCCACTTCCCTTTGCCCATAAGTGAATGGAATTCATGCATTCTTGCAGCCAATGGTTAACGGCTAGAAATCCCTCCATAAAACCTGGTCAGCAAGCTGTAATTTTCCCCTCTCAAAGATTGTCTCTTTGTGTAGAGATTTTGCTTGCTTGTTTGTTTGTTTATTTGTTTAATTCTGATGAGATGCTAAAAATAACATGGGACTCATTGTTGACAAGGGTAGCTAAGTGTTTCTAAATCAGGATTTCAATGGATTTTGCTACCATTAAATGTGAGCTTTCTTTGAGAAAGAATGAGTACGATGAAAAGGATACAAATGCAAATATACTGTCTTGTTTGTTTTATTTTAATTCTCTTCCCTGTCATTTAAGCTAGCCAAAGGCATTTTAAACACTCTAAGACCCACGTATGTCTTTATTATTATTCATCACTGGGTATCAACCCCTCAGTAAAGAGTTCCCCAGCGTATAATGATAGCCAAGAACTATGGAATCGGAAGATAAAGTGCTGATTGCATAAAGGGGTGGTAGAATTAATGGTCTTTTCAAGCATCTGGCTATTTCTCTCTTCAATCCACCACTCAAAACTATTTCTTAGGAACTCCAAATTATGTCAGGTGAGCTTGATTTCAGGAGACCTCTAGGCTGTTTCTGACTTGCTCTTGTGTTCTTTTCTTAAATAACCTGCAGAGGTCTAACTCCCTTCCTCTTGCACTGTACACAAGTTGTAGGAGTGTTTCCAAACTTCTCTGATCCTGACAAGTCACCTGGGATATTTTACTGAATACACCGTTTCCCAAGTCCTTCCTGTGGATCTCAATTTCAGTTGCACATTAGGTTCAACTGGGGAGCTCTTACAACTCCTGATGACCAAGCTGGCTTCCAGACCAATTCCATCAAAAACTTAGGGCGAGTGATTCAGGCATCAGTAGCTCTGAATATCCCCAAGTGATTTGCGTGTGCAGCCAAGTTTAAGTACCACCATAGAGACTGCGATTCAGCAGTCTGTTTTGGGACCTCAGAGACTTCATGCACCATAAGCACCCCAGGTAATTCTTACCATCATGAAGAAATGTTGGAAATACAGGTTAAATAGCCTCTCTCTAAAAATGCTTGAGACCAGAAGTTTTCCAGATTTTGGATTTTTTTCAGATTTTAGGATATTTGCACAATTATATAATATTAGTTATATAACTCCATTATGAAATACCTTGGAGAGGGGCCCAGGTCTAAAGACAAAATTCATACAGAGAGGCTGAAGGTAATTTAGACAATATTTTAAAAGATTTTGTGTATAAAACAAAGTTTCATGCTGTGAAATTTTCCACACCATGTGGGTGTCATGTCAGCACTCAAAAATTTTGGATATTGGAATATTTTGAGATTTTGAACTTTCAGATTAGGGATACTCAAGCTGTGGTCTATAGCCCAGGTGCCAGGTCAATACTGCTTCTGAAAGGTGGGTCAATTTCTAAGACTGGTCAGTCAAAACTTCCTCTCCTGGCACAGTTGAGTGGATCAGTGGCAGACCCCAAACCAGGTTTGACTGATTCCACATTCTCTCCTGGGAGACTGAAAGGAGTCACTTGGTTGCAGGTGGTGTCACATATAAGAACACCATTTGGGATGGCCATGTTTATCCCATTGCCTGGTGACGTGGGGCGGGGGGGAAGGTGAAAAAAGAAAACCTGGAACAGAATCATTGAGAGAAGAGAAGAGCGAGCCCACAAGAAGATAAGAAAGAGGGAACAAGAAGGAGAAAGGTACCCTTGGATCCTGAAAGCTTCCTCTCCATTCCTGGTTCCAGTCCTCATGGTCCGGGTGTCTGCTCTACCCAAGGATTCATGCTATCTTCCTTAACACTTTACACTTTCTATATGTTTCTATATACTTCTTTATATTTTTTAGGTGAATGGGTTTTTATTTCTTGCAACCGAAAGATCCCTAAGACACTAATTCTATGATAAATGAGATCAGCCAGTGGGCAGACTATGGTGTGAAAATCCAGGCATTAGGAGTAGCTGTGTGTTGCAGAAGCTTTCTCTCCTATCTTTACTATGTCCATCCTACTGGATCATTCGCTATGCTTCTCAAGCCTTGAAGCTCAAATAACGAGACCGACAAGCTGCTAGCCTGCAGCTGACAGACTTGGTTCTATTACTTGATGTCTCCACAGCTCAATTTCTTCTTCTAAAATTAGGTATAACGATCCCAAAATAAATTGTAAAATGGAGTAATAACTAGAAAGTTGCTAAAACAGGTCTGAGTTTATAGCAGATGTTCCAGAATGCTACTCAATGCTCTTCTACAACGTAACAGGTGAACACTGTTTCCCAAGAGGCTAGCCTGCAATTAAAAGATGTTACATAGCAAAGTCAAATAAGTGAGGAAATGGTAAATTAAAGAAGGTGAAAACATATTTTCCCCCTGCAGTCCTTTTCAGAGCACTTAAACACTGGTGTGTATTTTGAGTTTACAAATCAGGAATGTAATAGGTAAAGTTGTTACTTTAGGGCAACAGAAGCTTCCTATCTCTGGAAGATTTCATGGGTCTGGCATCCTACAGAATATACTCACACATGCTCCATGTAGTCTTTAGTTTTTACACTGTGTTCCATGTTGCTTAGTGATCCAGAAAGAAAAATCTCAGGGATTCTGCAAAGAAGATTCAGATGGTGATGATGAAGTCGCATAAGACTCTTAAGACCTTTACCTTTGCTGGGGAGTCTTCCCACCCCACATCAGGAACTTAGAATCCAAGCTTTTAAATGATGGAAATAAAATATGCACAAATATTTAAAATGCATTGACTTTCATTAGAGTTTATGAATTCATGATTAACTGTATTGAGACCCACTTACCATTCTCACTACACTCCAACATGCAGTAAATTTCCTTGTACACATGTTCCAGGATCCCTCTTGCCTAAACACAAGTTGCTTTTTTTCTTTTAAAGAAAGTCAGACTGTTGAGCTATAATTCATAAGTAATAAAATTAACTATTTTCTGTTCAGCATTATGGATCTTGACAAATGTGGACATACAGTCACTACTAAATTGAAGATAGAGAATATTTCCATCACCCCCAAAAGTTCTCTTTAGTACCTTTTCCATCTCAACCTCTGGTAACCACAGATGTTTTCTGTTACTATAGCTTTTAGTATTTGTTATTCCTTTCTAGAATATCACATAAGTGGAATCAGACAGTATGTTTACTTCTGAGTCTGGCTTCCTCCACTTACTGAAATGCACTTGAGACTCATCCATGGTGTTCCATGTATCCTAGCCATGTTTCTTTTCATTAGTAAGTTGCATTTCACTGGATGGATATACCAGAATTTGCTTATCCTCTCATTAGTGGGATGGCATTTTGGTGCTTTCCATTTTCTGGCAATTATGAATTAAATGCACTATAAACATTTGTATTCATTTTTTTGTGTGAAAGCATATTTTCATTCCTCTTGAGTAAATATGCAGGGATGAAATTACTGGGTCATATGTAAGTATATGTTTAAGAAAATACCAGACCGCTTTCCACAATGGGTGTACCAGTTTGCATACCCACCAAAAATGGATGAGAGTTATAGCTGTTCCCATTCTTAGCACTTGAAGTTGCCATTAAAAAAAAAAAAACTATTAGTTGTCCTGTTTTAATACCTAAGTAGTGGTGTATCATTGTGGGTTTCACTTGAATTTATCTGATGAATAATTACGTCTACCATCTCTTCATGCTTTTATGTATCATATCTATGTCTTCCTTGGTGAAGTATCTATTCAAATGTTCTGCTCATTTCTTATTAGGTTGTTTTCTTATTATTGAGTTTTAAAGGTTCTTTATAGATTCTCTATAGTAATCCTTCTCCAGATATGCATTTTGCAAATATTTTCTCATTGCCTGTGGTTGGCTTATTCATTTTAACACTGTCTTCTGAGGGCAAAAATTTGTAATTTTTATGAGGTTCAATTTATCATTTTTTTTTAAAAATGGTTTATATTTCTTTTGTCATAGCTAAGAAATCTTTGCCTGACCCAAGGTTTTCTCTTATAATTTTTGAGAAGTATTATACATTTAAATTTTACATTTTCAGTAAATTTTGTATATGGTATAATATATTTTTTATTTATTTTGCACAGAGATGTGCAATTATTCTGGTACTGTTTGTTGAAAATACTATTCTCATGATCGACTCATTATATATAGACCTATTTTTTAGCTATTTTTAGTTGCTGCCCTAGGGTTTAAAGGATCCTTTTAAAACTTATTGCAGTCTACCAACAAATACCATTTTAACAGAACATGCAAAACAAGAAAAGCACCTCACAATGGTGACTTTCCAGTTCCTCTTTAGATAGGCCTTGTGTTCCTGGCTCTCAAGAGTAGGGCTTCTGGGGAGACTTTGCCCTCTTCCCCATGGCAGCCAAACTCTGCTTTGTGTCCACCGTGAGTGTTGGGAGTTTCACTTCCTTTCCTCTGCTCTAACAGTGGGTGATCTCTACTGGAATTGGTATAGGATGTGACTCCCAAAAGTCTTTTACTGGCTTCTCCCAGATATAGAGTGATTTTCTCTCTTACACTGCTTCCTGCCTTAATGTGTCCTCATCTGTGCCCTGGTTGTCACAGGGTATCGTGTCCTTCTCCTAGCAGCTTCTTGCCTTCCCATGTGGCAGTTAGTCCCTTTTCCAGACATACACCATGGAGGAAGGCTCTCGTCCCAGTCTTACTCGTGAGCATCTGGTGGAGGTCTCTGTTGATTCCCGCCCTGAGGAGAACTTCCATTGTGTCTGGGACTCCCAGCAGCTCTACACTCTCATGTGAGCCTTTAGTAATTTGTTACCAATTTTAAGATAGTACCACCCTGCCGTGGGGGGACCTGGGCTTCCAACCCATGTCTCCTTGGAAATGCCAGTATTCACTTGGAAATTTGGCTAGTTGTTTGCCCTGAACCCTTGACTCTTTCATGAATTCAAGAAAAGTTATGCCTTTGTAATTTAGCAACTTCTTATTGCTACAGTAGGACAATACCCTACTCCAAGGAGGAAGCAAACCTTCCTCTTCACACAAAGGTTCTAAGCTTCCAACAAATACCTCTTTCTCTCTTAGATACATATAGATTATAGACGAGATAGATCAATAGGCTACTCAAATACCCAGCTGGTTATTGAAACAACTAATTAAATTAAGGTACTTTTTCTGAAGTATATATTTATGTATTGATCCATTACACCACATGAACATTTTGTTGATACATATAAGGCACACAAATCTCACTCATCATGTTGTCTTCTAATGCATATCTATGCAAATCTCAGCTCAGAGTTCCTTTGATACTTTTTCAGTTTCTTTACTTTTTAAACATTCAGTAAAATAATTAGGTAGTTTGTTAGTTTCTTGGAATTGTCACAACAGATTATCACAAACTAGGTGGCCTAATAAGAGTAATGTATTCTCTGAAAGTTCTGGAGGCCAGCATGTGAAATTAAGGTATCAGTAGAGTTGTCATCTTCTGGAGGCTCTCAGGGGAGACTCTGTTCCATGCCTCTCTCCCAGCTTCTGGTAGTGGCCAGCAATTCTTAGAGTTTTGGGCTTGTGGCTGCATCACTCCAATCTCTATCTCTGTCTTCATACTGTCTTCTCTCTTATCTGTATCCTCTCTGATTCTTATAAGAATGCCTATCATTGGAGGAGAGTCTATCCTAAATCCAGGATCATCTTGTCTTGAGATTCTTAATTGCATCAACAAAAGCAAATCAACTCCCTTTCACTGGACTACGGGTTAGGACATGGTCATTGTGAAAGTTGCCTAATATTTGCCAGTTTCACCTAGAACCAAATGTTTTGATCAAGGAAGTTATTTGCTAATAATTTTTTTCTGACACTGCAAATCATTAGACTTATATTTTGACTGGATTGAGATTTTCATTCAACATCAAATGAAATTAGGTTGGTCTGCTATTTCAAAATGAAGTAGCATGTCATCACCATTAAGCCCACAAAAATTGAGGCAAAAATGAGTCAAGAGTAATTAATGACCCAAAGTTAGCTTAATGATGCCCACAAGAGTCAACTTCTGTCTGGCAGGTATAGACTCAGTTCTTTAGCCTATATTGTCATTAGAATGAGCCACCATGGCGCCATAATAATTTGAATAGCTTAACTTTGCTATTCAAGGAATTAAGAACTGAGTTCATGTCTTAGCTAATCCTTTTACAAGGTAAGAGATCTTGATCTTTAGAGGCTCTCTATGGTGGATGCCTCCCTTTCCCCATCTGTTAAATGAAAATAATTCTAGCTGCCTTCCCTCAATGTTGTCCAAGACTCAAGTAAGTGAGACAATATAGATGAGAACAACAAGCACTAATAGATTTCAGTGACCTTCCCTTCTGATCCCATCTTGACAGTTATTAAAACAATAGTCATTCCCACATGAACAGAAAATGTAGTACTCCATGGCGTTTTCTATTTGAACAGAAATAAAAGCAAGAAAGAGCCCTGGATTGGAAATCAGTCAGGAGAAGTGGGTTTTCATCTAAATATCCCCACCACCCTACTGTGTTACCTGCAACAACTCAGCTCATGTTTCTAGACCTCAGTTTCCCTAACCACCAAAGCTTATTGGGCATCTATGAGTTCCTTTCAACACACATATGTATGATTTGCATCTTGGTTAGCAAAATAAGTGCCAGAGAAGTCTTCAGATTTTCTTGTCATTTATTCCAGAGTTCCACAGCATTGCTGACTCATTCAAAATCTCTTCACTCAGAGACTAAAATCAGCACACTCCAGAGAATAAAAGTGAGACCTATCTGCCAGAAAAGAAGAGGCAGACTTGAAGGTAGAAGACACCAGAATATGTGGTTTCTCTGCCAGGCCCCATGGAGAGTGTATTCAAGGCTTCTCTTCTTCCAGAGCACCTGGCAAGTCACCAACCTCACTCTAGCACGGTTCGATGTTTACAGCCACTCCAAAACCTCCCAAGCATGTATTTCATAAAAACAGGGCCTGTCCAAATCCCTGTAAGGTCTCCAAAGGGAAAGCATAGAGTCAATAATCAGGGTTGTGTCCACATGTTGTAAATTCCCCCATCTCTTCTTCTCTCCCCATGCTCATATGTGCACGTGGGCATGCATGCACACACACACTCACATAAACACAGCCATAAATACATACCCTCTTGTTTAATAGACTGAGGGTTCGAATTACAATTACAGTGTAATAAAACCATCTGCAGGGTGTGTGCTGAAGTCTAAGCGAGGAGAGAGAAAGAGAGACTTACAAGTTTTCTCCCTTTCATGAGGTCCTAAATTCTCAAATTGTGAGATTATCCTGGAACATTTAAATAAGTTGTCTTCATAGGACCAGCTACATATATTTTACAGGTTCACTGCCATATAAAAACACGGGGTCCCTTCTTCAAAACTTATTAAGAATTTGAAAGCTGCATCAGCAGAGCATTAACCCAAGTGCAAGGCCTTCTTAGTGTAGGACCCTGGACATGTGTGCTGCTCAAATGCCCACTGAAGCCAGCTTGTGATGAAAACAGAGTCTGGATCAGGTTTTCTCAACACGAACCATTTCTTTGGGATCCATCATCCTTGAAGTGTGCTTGTGAAGGCGAGTGGCATCACGGAATTAGGGTGCTTTTGGAATTAGACAGGTGTGGATGTGCATCCTACCACTCACCCTTTTTAACTTAGATTTCCCACCTATTGCACAGAGACAGGGCAACCCCTTTCCCTGAATTCCAGCAGGGATTAAACTCACGTGGCTTATAAAACCCTAGGACAAAGTATGACACATCATAGGTTTCCAAACTGCTCTTCCTTTGAGCACAGCTGCACTCGAACAAAAACATAGTACATACACTAAGACAAGGTGTTGTCACAGGACCACGTGAGACCTGAAGGCCTGCCCTGCCCTTTCTGATCTGTCTCTTAGCTAGAATGAAGTTTCACCCTTGGGTGGGACAGGCCCTTCTAAGGCAGGATTTGGGGACGAGCACTTGCATCTGCTGGAAGTGGAGACAAGTTGCAAAGGGACAGGAGGAGGGAAGGGAGAGCGAGAAAAGAAAGCCGGAGCTAGAGTATGAAGACTCCCCTGGCTGGTTTTCTTGGCTGGGACAGCTAACTTTTTGGCAGCCAAGTTCCTGGAGCGGGGAGGGCGGCTCTGCGGCTCTCATTGGCCCGCACGTGGCTGTTGCTATGCGGATGGACCAATGGCGCGCGAGGACCTCGAGGCTCCTCCCACGCCTGGCCCGTGGGTGCGCTCCAGCCGCGCAGTTTGCTCCCCGCCCTCCTGCGCGCTCTCCATTCAATGGCGGGGCTGGGACCTACTTCGGGCGCCTCCCCGCGAGTCAGCCCAGGAGGCTGGGGCTATGGGTGCTTCACCTGTCAGACTTGTCCCTCCTCTCTCCAGAGAGGCTGCAGCCGCGTCCTCCCGGCTTTGCACGGTCTGGAGGGACGAGGAGGGACGCGCGGGCATTTGCTGTTGTTGTCCCCACCCCTTCTAGTGTGTGCTTTGTCTTAATAACTTAATCAAGTCGGTGAACTCTCGCGAGAATACCCGCTGCTTCTCGCCTCCTTCCTTCCCTCACCTCCCAGGTCTCTTGCAAACTTCCAAAACTTAGAGAAGGGAAATTAGCTAGAATAGAGAGATCCGTATTATATGCAGCACTGGGCACTTTGGATCAATAATAATACTGTTGACATTAATAACTATCATTGCTTGAGGACTTAACTAGCAGCAGATACTGTGTGTGCTCAGCAATCGCCATGCTTTGTCCTATCTAAAGCATATTCTACAGAGGAGTAAACTGAGGCACAGAACAGTGAGACCTTGCTCCAGGTGGCAAGGGAGAATCTGGACTCGAACTTGAGGGTGCCAGACTTCAGAACCCTTGGTTCTCTCGGCTTCCCTGTGTTGTTGCTCAGACAGTATGGGGGTTCCGAAGTCCCAAATCTGAGAGTGTGCCTCAGTAGAATTGGCATCCATCCCCCACACTACCCCTTGTCATCCAGTCCCACGCACGGCCATGATGTGTATTTATCACCCTTTGCCTAGTCTATCCCATCACAAGTTGTGAGGCTTATTAAAACCGGTGATTAGTAGATGGATCTACTCCAAGAATCCAAGAATTAGAAAATGTTCTGATTACTTTAGAGATACCTTATCTCTCTGTCATGCAGCACTGTCCGGTGAGCAACTTTCATTTAGCTGATGTAGTTGCTGCAACCCAGGGGAAACGTGACTTTGCCACATCTGTGGTATCCAGAAGCCAGTTCTTAAAGCTGGCTTGTAAAAGCATTTTTGCACCAAATGACTGCAGACTTCAAGTAAACGCCACTGCATTCTGGAAGTTACTACATTCTAATTTTGTGAAGAACTGTTCAGTGAAGTCCCAGGTATGGTGGTTTACACCTATAATCCCAGTTACTCAGGAGGCAGTGATTAGGAGGAGGATCATAGGTTCAAGGCCAGCCCAGGGAAAAAGTTGACTAAACTCTAATCTCAACCAATTAGCTGGGAGTGGTAGTGTAGGGCTGTCATCTCAGCTATGTGGGAGGCATAGGTAGGAGGACTGCTCTCTGAGGCCAGCCCTGGGTAAAATTGAAATCCTACCTGAAAAATAACTAAAAACTAAAAGGAGCACAAAGTAACAGAGCCTTGGGTTTAAAGTCTAGTACTGAAAGCAAAACAATCCAGTTGAATGTAAGCAAGGAAGTTGTTTTATTGTTCTTGCAAAGCTTCCTGTTTTTTCTTTTTTTCATGGGACTTTTTTCCAACTCATCTTATTATGACTTCATCATTGTGATTGTCAATACGAAATGCAAATTATGCCCCTTTACAAGGGAGGACATTGAAGCAGAGACAAAACACCCCTGGCCTAAGGCCACACAGGAACAGACAGAGCACTGGAACACAGATTCCTCCCCACCCCCACCCCAGCTAGATGGACACTTTGCTCCCAGTGTCCATCAATGCCTATGGCTTCTAAGTTACCAACTTAAAACAACAAAATGCTATTTTTCAAAGTTCAGGGATTTGGAATGAAAAAAAGAAAGAAAAGAGAAGAAAAAAACATCAGTGAGAAATGAAGTCTATCCATTTTTTCTTTTAGAAACTTCCTGAGAAGCTGCCCTTAGCCAGGAGCAGGCTTGGCCAGTGGAGACGCTCAGCTGGCTGGCATGGCTTGTTTCTACCTGGCAGCTCTCTACCTGCCTCTTTGCCCAGGCTAGGAGGCTGGCAGTAAAGGGAAGCATGTCTGTACCCAGTCTGCAGTTGCCTAGCAGGTTGAGCAGAAATGTCTCAGCCAGCCTTCCCTCCCCAGCAGAGTGACCTGGGCATGCCCACCTCCTACCGTAACACAAAGCAAGCCGGGAATGGCTCTCCTTGGATAACTTAAAGGAGGTGCTCTTGCACCTCCACACAGGACACCATCCTGCAAGCTGCTGAGAGCCTCTCCAGCTCCACCAATCCCTGAGACTCACTGGGTCCCAGAAAGATAGCAGTGTCTCCTTTCCTTAAATCCCCCAGCTTAAAAATCCTGGCCAAAACCCTCCTTAAAAGCTTTTGCCATGAAGTTTATCTTCTCAAACTTTTCTCTAAAACCTATGGCAAATAAAAAACAGGATTGCAGCGAAGCAAAGCAGATACTGTGTTAGTTGAGGCTGATATAATTGCTGGCTGTTTTCCCTAGGAGCCCACTGTAACTTGGCACTCCCCACAGACGTGAATGTTGAAGCCCTGGATTGCAAAGCATGGTTCTTCTGAGCGCTGATCCTCCCAAGCTTTGCCTAGAGGATTTGGGGAGCCAACATGACGGAGCTCTCACCGCCATGCTTACAGTCAAGTGAGAGAAGCAGTACTTATTACCCAAGTGCCACAAAACCATGCTTATGCTGTCATCTATCCTTACAAAGATTTATGTTCATGTTTGTGACAAAGTGTGATAATGGAACTTTAAGTCACTTGGAAGGAGAGCTTTTTAGTGTGAGGTTTCATGGATAGACTATAGAAGTTGGGGACAAGGGTAGACAGGAAGAAGAACCGGGGACAGAGTCCCTGGACCTGGCCTCCACGTGTGCACTGAGAATTGTTTGCAGAGCCTTCTAAATCCAATCTACTTTCCATGGATGGGAAATTACTTTTTATTGAAACTGGTAAAAATTAGATTCTCAAAGAACATTGGTCTTTCCTCGGAGACAAAGGATTGGGACCATATGTTTAGGCCTGGTCTTGTTAGGTGGGTGTACAGCTCACTAAAGGGATAAAATCAACACATTTTTCACTGCTTCCATAATCAGGGCGTGGGAACATTGGAGTCCTACCGATTTTTGCCTTGGCTCAGGGTAGCTTATGTTATTAAACTTTGAGTGCCCCTAAACTGAAAGAGCTCATGTTCAAATGCAACCAAGCTTTATGAAGTGCTGACTAGCAACCTGGTATTTCCTAAGTATTATCCCTGGGGACCCTGACCACAATGCTGGAAGATGGGACTTTTCAACCCCTATTGCAGATGAGAAAACCAAGTCTCCACAAAACTCCTTGGATCCTGATTCCAAGTTTGTGTCATGGATGCATCACAGAATAAGGTGTTCTTTGACAGCTCACAGAATGGATATAATATGTCACAGGCTTACAACATGTCAGGTTTGAACAGCGTTTCAAAGCAAGGTTTTTTTTCTGCTCCAATTCTTTGCTAATGTTTGATCTATAACACCCTTGACATGCCCAGCCTCAACTTGAATCTCTCTTCTGTTAGGGAATTAACTGCCTCTTTCATGAAGCCAGTTTGGCTTTCAACTCTTTGATTTTTCAAGAAAGCTTTTAGCCTCAAGACTTCCAATTGGTCTGAAAAGAAAACATTACTATTTAAAGGAAAAATAGGGATTAACCATTTAAACAAAGTCAGTAGGCATAAGCAGAATCATGTCTAATAATAGCCAATCTCTTTGTTTGGTGAGGATACCAGTCCTGCAAAGGCAGAACCTATAATACCTTCATAATATCATCTAAGTGTCTAGGAACACTGGAGGGGTTCCTAACACCCCTGCAATCTCTCCTACAGTCTTAGGAGTGTGAATTGACACCTTGAGTACTTGAGTCAACCATTCTGCTTCTCAATGGTCTTCCAATAGAAACCCTTGTAGACTTGAGGGTCACCTGCCAGGCTGCTGTGCCTGGGCTGGCAGTGAAGGACTCACTAAGCATCAGCTTTCCAACTTCACAGGGAACTGTGCTTTACTTCATGTTGCTTTCTCCTGTTGGATGTTTTCTTGGTAGACACAGAGTAGCTGGTATCCATCCTAAATCTAAAATCCAGCCCACCCCTCACCTTAACAGCCTTTCTTAAGGATGCATCCACCCATCGATCCATTCCTCTATCCAATGAATGTTTCCTGAACTCCCACTATGTACGATACTGGAGGGATAAAGTAAATAAATCAATCCTGCTTTTCATGACATTTACATTTTAGCAGAGGGAAAAAGCCAATATTTAAGAGCCAGTAATGAAATACCAAATTCCAGTGCTTATACATGGTCAGGTTTTCCGTTCAAAAAATTCCCTCTGCTTCCTGAGAAAGGAATGGGAGACAGGCAGATAGACATTTCTCTTAGTTGGTTGTTAATATGGCTGACACTAAGTAATTACTATTAAGCACCTGAAGCACACACTAGTCCCTGAAATGGCTATGTTTGTTCATTTGCTTACCAACTGCTGGTCTGCCTTTACTTTCATGGAACATGAAAGGAGGGACTTTCTCTAGCTTGCTCACCTCTAAACCCCTAGCACATAGCAGAGACTGTGACAATAAGTAAGAAAACCATTGCATTTGTTGAGCTAATGAATGACTTTACCCTCAAACCTGATCAGGGCAGGAATGTTAAAAGCACTCCAATGTCAAGGTGAGCAGGGGTTACATGAGGCAGCTTGGCTTTCTTGCACCTACTGGGAATGTCCTGCTACTTTGTGTTATAGTCCTTCAGAGAGCTGTCTACTCCCCAGGAATCTTTTGAGTTGGAAAACAAGGCTCTTCTTTGTTTTAATAATTTAATTACTGGTTAACAATTAAATCCAAGTACAATGATAACTTCATGGTTTTGCAACTAAAGATTTTTTTCTTTTTCTTCCCCACCACCCACCATCTCTCTTCCCAGAAATAGGTGTCTAGCCTAAAACCCATGTACTTAGGAGTTGGCTATAGAAGCACATGAATAATCTCTCACCTTGATCAAGGAAGGGAGAAATGGAAAACCTAATCCCCAGGTGGCTTCATAGTAACTGAAAAAAATAATTGAGATGCTGGCATTGTCCAGTGCTTATAATATTTTCCTTTTTTAAAACAATCATTATTTTTGTGCTTGCAGCATGCTTTGTAATCACTTCTCATCCTCATTGTATATATCAGCAGGCCTTTTATCCATTTTGAAGAGGCTGCAGTTGAGATCAAGATGGTCGAGGGCATCCTGCTAGAGATAGGACACCCAGAAGTCTTTGCTGTCCTTGTAGCGTCCCTCAAGTGCAAATCAGAACATCCACATTCCAGGTGGGTTTTACCCACCAAGAAAGTAGCAGCATCACTGAGAAGCTATTGCCAGGGCAGGAAGGGAGGACTGTGTTCAGAGGGCCAATATCCCCCATCTCTGTACAATGGCCCTGGGAATTAGGGATGTCATCTCTCATTCCCAAATTGCAGACAAGGAGGGGCAGTTGGATGTCACTGGAGGAGACAGAAGATGGATAGCCCTGGGATGTTCCTCTGTCCTATCGACGCAGACACACTTGTCTCTCTGTCTCATCGTTCACATCACCTTCAATTTGGCCAGATGGACATCAAGGGGGAATTTTGTCTGGACCAGGATTCTTAAAACACTAGCAAAAAGAGCTGGCTCTTGGGAGAAATGAGGATGGGGCCATTAGAAGTGGGGAGCTGGGGCCATTAGGAAGCAGCCGGGGCTGTGTTGATGCACTGGGGGATTTCTGCTCGATAATGGGAAATGTGAACACAGGTTAGTGCTGTGATTACAGCATCCTGGAGGGGGTCCCTGAGAGGCCAGGGATAGATTAAAACTCACTCAAGCAAAGCCTGGGGGAAGGAACGAAAGTTGCCCTTGCAGATTTGGGTAAGGTGCCATTGTGGGAAGAGACATTCTGCTCCGTGGGTCGACAGTGCCATTTTGGAGTGTCACACTGGGAAGTGGCACACACACGTACTTCAGACTGTGAGAACTAAACCAAATTAAGGTCAATGAAATAAAAGCCCAGAACAATAAAGCATTTGATTAGGATTTGATATACCCCTAACACAGCAAGATAAGATAGCTAAGCATCCTATTTCTGGGGGACAATTTGGTCACTTCCATCAAGAGCCTAAGAAAACAGCCTCAAAAACATACAAATTAATTCTAAGAAAATATTTAGATGTATACCCAAAGACGAATATGTAAGAAAGTGCATCTGCATGATATTTATGTTGGTGAGAAAACAGAAGTAGTTTAAATATCCAACAGCAGAGGAAATAGCTAAATCAATTATAGTACACTTCTACCATGGTACTTAGCAAACCTTTAAATATAAAACCATGTTTTCAAAACAAAGTTGATGACATGAGAGAATGATTATGGCATGCTAAGTAAAAAATACAGGTTACATTACGAAAGCAGAGAGGATATATGATCCCAATTCAATATAGAGCAAAAAAGCTCAAAAGGAAATAGACCAAACTTGATAGTGGTAATTGCTGTACAGCGAGATTGTGGGTAACATTTTATATTCTTTTTAATAATGTTCAATATTTTCCAAAGTATCTACTTATTAACATATATTCATACACATATAAATATATGTACATTGTGTGTGTACCTCTGTATATTAGTTGTTTTTCCCTCCTTACCTTCTTTACCTTAGTTTATTCTGGTCTACACCAATGTTCACTATCTGATACACTATGTACTTAACTGTTCATTTGTCATGCAAGACTTTTCACTCTTTTTGTCATCAAAAATTAAATATTATTAAAATACAAAAGGGAAAAATCAGAAATTCAGACAGTCAAGTTTTCCCCCATTTTCATGATCATGACAAGGTCAAGACCAGGTTACAAGAGGGATCAAGTATATACTCTGTTTGGCTGGCTGTTCTATGGCAGGCATCAATGAGTCCCCAATGGAGAAGGACAGCAAGAGGCTACCCCAAAAGTAGATGGTAACATTGATGACCCCCGGATAGAGGCTCTGAACCCCAGGATTCCACTAAGTAAAAAACCCTCATAGATAAAAGTCATAGGTATGACCAGCATGTACTAAAGACAGGCTTTAGCTATGGAAATTTAGTCAATCCATTTATAATGCCCAAGTTTTCTGCTAAATAACTATCACTTTAAACACATTAGATCCAGGACACATTTCACCTGAAGCCAGAGGTTTAGAAACTGTGTGGCATACTGAAAAAGGTTATGTTAGTCAGATTTCCATCACTGTGAAAAAATGTCTGAGAAAAATCAATTTAAAAAGAGAAAAAGTTCATTTTGGCTCATGGTTTCAGAGGTTTCAATCCATGGTCAGTTGGTATGTGGTAAGGCAGAACATCAAGACAGGCACTTGCTGAAACAAAGATGCTCACCTATTGGCAGTTGGGAAACAAAGAAAACGACAGGAAGGAATCAGGGTCCTTTCAAGAGCACTCCTCCAATGACCTAACTTCCTCCCACTTGATCCCATCTCCTAAGGTCCCATAATGTCCCAATAGCACTGCAGCTGTAGACCAGACCTTCAATACATCAGCCTTCGGTGGACACTTCAGATCCTAATTATAGCAAGGATGAAACATACATATTGATTTAGAACCCTGATTCCAATACTTCTCAGGCATGTGACCTCATTCAGGGTATTTAAATCTTCCTTATCTTCAACTCATTCCCTCACCTGCATAATAATGCAAATCTTCTCAGGTTATTTAAAGCAGGAAATGAGACTACAAATGAAACTTCTCACATGGTACTGGTCTGATGGCCTGCCTCAAATGCACACTGGACACCATTCCAGAAGCCTGTTTTGCAAAGAATAAACCCAACCAGTAACAGCTTCACTTGGCAAATATCAGCCTCTGCATTGGTTTGATCTTGATTTGCTAACCCCACACTGTTATTGTAGATCTTTTGAAAATCATGGTAAAAAGAGAACTTAGAGCTGTGATTTTTCTTTATCACTGTGGTCCCCAGACATCCCCACCACCTGCAGTGCTCATTATAATTAGGTATAGATTCACAATAAGAAGCTCCCAGCTCCACTGGACTTATGAGTCACAATGTCTAGGGGTGACTCCTGAGGAGCTGCAATTTTAAAGGGTCTCTAGATGATTCTTCGGCATGCTCCTATTTGAGATTAAATCCAAATAATATTTCTGAGCACAAGTAGAGGTGTCCATGACTTGTTTTAGGTCAAAGCACAAATTTTGCATACTTACTCCTATACCAGTCCAGGATTTTCCCTTTCACTGGGGTGATGTCTAAGCAGGTGGCATTGTAGAAGGAATACAGATGTTTGTCATATAGATATGAGTTCCCTCCAAAGACTGTTGAGTGGACTTGGTGTGCCTATCCTGGTCTTGGAGAGCTATTGTTAACCATGCCAGAGTCCTGAATGCCCCATGCTCAACGTGGACTCATACCATCTTACTTTGCTTTACTGACCCTGTACAGGGAATATAAAGAAAGTCATAAAGAAAGAAAAGTTCCATCTCCATTTTCATGCCTCCCCACAAATTAATCTCTCCCTGTTTCACATATTTCACCCTTCCAGACCTTGAGTACTTACGTTTTACAAATTCATAATCATTACATTGATGTGCTGCCAAGATACGGTTCTTTTCATTTCATGATCAATTTCCTTCCCTTTCCCTTTTCTGCCTTTCCTCCCACATTATAGAATTCCTGTGTAATAATTAATTCTTAACCTTTCTGTAAGGCTTTACCGCTCTCAAAGCAGTTTCATGCCTATTATCTTATTAACAGAACCAGATTCATTTACTTGTTCTTTCTCATGCAAAGTATCTCAGCAGAGAGAGTTCTCCAGCGAAGGCTTTAGATACATGGTGTCTATAACCAGAGGGACCCAAGTTCAATTCCTGCCACCTAAAAACTGGGTGAATCCAAACAAGCAATGTGTCTCCCACAAACTGTTTCTCTCTTCTGTATACGTAGATAATCACAGCACCCTCCCATAGTGTAGATTCGAGGATAAAAGGTGATAATCACTTATAAAATGCTTAGCATGGCCCGACATAGAGTAAGGGTTCCATTAATGTCAATTACTATTGTCATTATCACTGTTATTAAATATATTAGATAAAGGCATTTAATGACTACAGGAAGTGAGAGGAAGCCAATTCCATTTGGCCTCAATTGACCCCCAAATCTAACTCATACCAACCAACAGTTTTCAGGCCAGAACAGGAAAAAGAGCCACATTTCTTACTTTGCCCTTTGCTGATTGGTAGTCTAATGGAGAGATGGCAATTCCATATTTGTGTCATCTTCACTTGTGACAGAAAGGTTAATTTGTGTGTTTGTAGCCAGATGTGCACATATCTGGGTAAAATTAAATTCTAATTTTCTGTAGTTTACAAGTGTTTGAAACCTGCTTTTCATAGTCCTCAGATGGATCTTTCTAGACTGGGGGTGGGGATGGGGGTTCCCACTGCCAAGCCTGGCAAAGGGAAGCGTGTTTTTGCAGGCCTCAGCAAACTCGGCTGGTTCCAAGAGTTCAGGTTCAGGTAAGCGTTGGACAAACACCTGAGGCTCTGAGAGGCTTAATTGAAATGAGCCCGAACTTAAATGTTTTATGAGGTACACCCATCGCTAATTTTCTTGGCCAAGTTTTAGTCTACTTTATTGAGAGCGCCTGAGAAACTCAAGTCTTAACTGTGGAGCTGTGGGGTGATTTTATTCTAAAACATCTCTGAGAGTTGGGGACCACTCATGAAAGTCACTAGCTCCTAGCATGAGCACACACAGATCTGTAGCCTCCTGTCATTTCAGCTTGGGAGCTATTTCTCCCTTTGTGCAACTTGTCTTGAAGTTCCAGAAAAGTCAGGCCTTAGCCAAGTCGTCAAGGCTGGGACCAAACTCTCTCTCCAACATAACAAGTCTGATGAACCAGAAAACACCTAACCCAAGCATCTTGCCAGGCTCCTGTGTGAATTGGGACTGAAACAGAACATGCCTTGTGAAAGAAGATAAAAATACCCAAGCTGAAGGGAGCCCATTGGGCAATCTGAATGACAAGCCAATTGTTTGACCAAGACTTGCTATTTTTTTTTCTTTTAGTATGAGCAGGCCTCTCTCAACCAAAGTTCAGAATCACCTTGGAAACATTTCCTCAACTACTTACAACCTCCAAACAGTACACTTCTGATTTTTAGTTCATATCAACAATCATTAGACACATATGCCAAATAATATTATCAGAAATTTCGCACCCAGAAAGCAATACCTATGGGTCTATGTAATTTTCAGAATGTTTGTTGGGCCAACAGGAAATGAACTGAAAGACACTAGCCAATTAGATAACAGCCCACTGAAACTCCGGTCCCACCCCATCCCACACTATTACTTTTTAGAAGGTTCTGGAGCAGTTATACTCCAGAAAAAGAAGAGTCAAAGCTAGGGAGCGCTATGGCAAAAATTTAATATGTGGAAATATATTACAAGGTACAAAGATGTTAGTCAAAACAAACAGGGTCTAAGGAAGCAACCCAGAGATTAGCAACAGATGGAATCTCCTACCGCCCCTAGGGCTGGAGAGACTAAAGGATGTGTTTTTATCAAAATCCAAAAGCCAGAGCTGCATAACAGCAGCTTGGATGGTAGAGGATTCCTGAGTGGAGGTGGAATTATGGAAGAGAGACAAGCATTTGCAGGAGATGCTGATAAAAGAATAGAGAGAAGAGGAGAAATACACCAGCTATTCTGTTCTTCCTATCTTTGGACCCCAACCTGTGCCTTCCATTGGCTGAATCCACCCAGAATTCAGTTCCAGAAGGAATCTGGTGAGCATGGACTTCAAGAGGCAGAAAATGTGCCTAAGAGAGAGTCAGTACATGGCCAGTTCACACACATGGTCAAGGTCCTGTTGTATCATTTTTATACTTGTTACATAAAAGTCAACTGAAAAATCAGAAAACTATACGATTTTAATGCAAACAACTGCATCTTCAAGTGCATTATTAGATGTCATCGCTACCCTGCTGACTTCATATGTTGTCGTAGTTTCTTTTTTATATTGTCAATATCCAGTACGTGTACAGATCAAGCATCCCCAATGTAAAAACCCAACATCTGAAATGCTCCAATATCTGAAATTTTCTGAAAACTGACAGGATATCACTGAAAATTCCCCACCTGTCCTCATGTGATGGAAGCCAGTCAAAATGCAGACACACGAAAAGTACTATTCAAAGTTACCTTTACAGAGGCTTTGTATACAAATTGTATTTGAAACATAAATGGATTTTTGTCTTAGACTTGGGTCCTTTCTCCCAAGATATCTTATAATCTATATGCAAATATTCCAAAATTTAAAAAAAATCCAAAAACACTTCTGATCTTAAGCATTTCAGATAAAGTGATACTCAACCTGTACCAAAGCTTCTTTAAATGTCTCTGCCTGAAGAAAGAAAGAAGGCCAAGTCTACTATGAGCACATTTTTAACTGAAAGGAGGGCGGCAGGCATGTAGGTGGCAAGTGGCTACTTTGCTGGGCTGATGTAAGGATTCCATGAGATGTCCTATTTGAATATGCCTTGTAAATGTAAAGCCCAGACAAACACGTGCATTGTCAGTTCTCTTTGTGCTGTGTGTGCCAGTAAAACAATCCAACATCTTTTATCCAGGGTGATGTTGACACATGTCAAATACATTAACATTCCTATAGAATTGACTCATTTGCGGTGAACAGTCAGCCCAGAAGGAAAGGAGAGGAAGAGTGAGAGAAGCATTGATTGTTCAAGATATTGTCACCACATTTTTTTTTTGTTTTAAAGAGAGCAGTCCCAGTATTGCTATTACCGTATCATGATTTTATATTAACATCACTGCTGTGACTTGTATATTGCATTAACTTCATCAACACTGAATTCCAAATGAGATCATCAAACTAGTGGTTGGGCATGAATGACGCTCCCCTGCTCCGCAGCGTGACCTCAGCCTGCCTTGCCAGCTTCCCGGTCTTCTGTAGTGCATGGGGAGGATGGGCCCCTAATGTTCTCCAGATACTTCTTTAGCCTCCTTCTCTTATGCGTCCCAAGACCCTTGTCCACCCTCTTCAGGTGAATGGTGATACCGTGAGGTTGAGTACTGGAGTCAGGTTTGGGGGGTGTCACCTCCCCTTTTCTTCTCAAAGTCTCCTCTCCATACAGTTGGAATTTGTTGCTGATATTGGTTGTTTTAATTGGTTTGAGTTTTAGGAGGATCTAGCTGTGTTTGAGGGAGCAAATGAAACAAGAATCTATCAATTGCAACTAAAGGTGACCCTGTTTGGAGCTGCAGGCCCAGAACCTTCCTTGTGAGGTCTTTCACCCATCTGCTCATTGCATGCATTGTGAACCTTGTTATGCAGGGAGAACAGCTTTTCCCTCCAGCAATGACCTTAAGCACATCTCAATCTTGGAGTCTATGTCCTGGTCACCATAGAACACAAGGAGGAAACAGTGTTCTCTGAATCTGGGCTCAAGGCCAACCACCCATCTCTGTTTTAGTATTGACCTCATCCTAGGTTCACAGACAATGAGGAGTTCCATTATCTTCCAGACAACAGAACTCCATCCTCATCTTTCTACCCCTATCAACCCAAACATGTGACACCCAGACAATTCTCCAAACTTATGCCACTGAATGTTCAGGAACTCTGCCCAGAGCTTATCCACACAACAGTTTAGGGTGGGCTTTGCCCAGTGTGATCCATATTCTATTTTCTACCACACCTCCCCAAGATCAGACGGACATTTCTTTGGCTCTTTTCTTTTGTCTCATCCCCTTCACAGAAGTATACTAACATCAATAAGGAGAGGACACAACTCATAGTCACAGTGCAAACTGAATCTCACTAGGCAAAAGAAGTATTTCAGTCCCTGTTCTCCCTAAAAGTATTAATAATGGAAACACAGCTATGGCTCAGTTGAACCTTCCATTTATGTTACCAAACTTCTTCTAAATGTCTATACTCAGTTTCCTGGTCCCTCCCAGGTTTTCCCCCAAGGACCCTGGACTATCTTGTTTTCTATATGCACCCCCTAAAGGGCCATCCAGGTAATTTTTCTCAGACAAGAGAATCTACTTGCAGACTTGAAATGATGAGTTTCCATGTTTGACAAGACCTACAAAGGATTTTGTAGGCAGAAATTTCGTCCTGACATGCATTTCACTATTATTGTTTAAGTTGGTGGCTTCTCCAACACATGGTGACCCAGCTCCATTATGACGCACTGTGGCCATATGCCCTGTCTCCACAAGGCCTGGGCTTGCATCCCAGGCTGTCCCCACCCCCAACTCCCACTCATACGTACATGCCTGACAAGGCCTCAGCAGGCGTGACTTAATTCAGACCAGCTGCCTTCCCTACACTACTCCAAATAAACATAGCCCCGAATATGCAAGATCAACTTGCCCATGGGAGAGAGAAGAAGTCCAATTGCAAATCCACCTTTCAAGCCTGGAACATTCTCTCTTGGGACACTTAATATGGTTTTCCAGATTGAAGGAGTGTTTTGATGTTGTTGTGGTTTGCTTTTTCTGTTTACAGCATCACCAGTATCTATGCCATCTCTTCTGACAAGAGGTCACAAGGACCTTCCCTTGAACTTCAGTTTCAGCTACTTTGAGGGTAACTGTCTGCTTCTTGGAAACCACTGTCACCCCCACACTTAACTCCACATGTGCCATGAAGCTTCCTTTGGAAATAAAGCCATTCCAAAGAAATCCTGCATGTTTTATAATACTGTTTGACTATCTTTACACAATGTAATCATAGTTAAACAGATGGGGTGTTTTAAAAACTGGATTTGTGGTAGAAAACAAAGGGAGAGGATGTTACTGGAAACCTGTAAGTCCCTGAGAAATTGTTTCATGTAACCAACTCTGTTTTGCCCCTACCATGTTACTCTGGGATTTACCACAGGTCTGTCAGGATCTCGGTTCTTACATGCTACCATACTATCTGCCATTCAGGTGAACACCTGCTTGACAAGCCACCCCTTAATTCTAGGGTACATTAATCAGAGTAGTTTTGAATTTCACAGTCAGTTCATCCAGGAAGAAAGCCAAGAACAAACAGCCTCAAAGTTCTCTTCTTCCTTCCTTCCTTCCCTTGTTCCCTCTTTGTGGGGCAGTCATCAAGTGTTCCAAGAGAGAATATTCCAGGCATAAGAGATAGATTCATAATTAGAATTCCTCCCCTCCTCCCTTCCTTTTCTTTACCAGTATTCATAATTCATCCAGGCATCCCTTAACTCCCATCAAAACTGAGTCTACTATCATCTTTTACCTAAGCACACAAAAATTAATCTTCACACAGAAGGAAGATATCTGTGGTTCATTTCCTGAGTACCTTGTCCAACTGTTGTCAAATGTAGTCTTCGTCCCTAACTGCCTGAGCCCCTCTAGGGAAAACCTGAACACCTCCTCTGTACTTCATCTCTTTACTGTGAAGTCCAGCGTAAAAAGCCTTTCTAAACAGAGTGACCACTTTGCTCTGAGTATGCCTCTTGTCCTTGCATAGTTATTACAAATTTCCCCTTAAAATCAAAAGTGTCTCAATTTCCTGATAAATTATATAACCCCACTGTTCCTAAGAGAGCTTAAAACTTGGTTTAAACCCCAATTTCATGGCTTGTGACAGGAAACCTGAAGTCCCTCCAAGATTTCCCAGAAATCTGTGAACTTTTGGGTTTTGTCCTCTTCTGCTTTTCCATGGCTTCTTGGGTTCTCTGGTTTTTGTCTGGTATCAACCTAGATACAGATTTGGCTATCATTGGTTGGCTCAAAACTGTACCAACATTCATTTTATAAGCATTTTCATATAATTTATTTACATTTTGGGTGTGTACTGGGAATGGCCACATGGCTGTTTTGTTAGTCCTTCCCCTCTGTCTTGTTGATCCCATTTCTGCTTCCTGCCCCTTATCCCCCTTACCCCTTATCTCTCCTCCTCTGCTCAGGGGCAGTAAACACATTCCTCTCTCTGCCCCCTGCAGAGCTTGCTGTTCATATCAGGCCCTTGAGGCCCCAGTCTTTATCCCAAGCATTTGCCAAGAAGTTTTCTAAATATTTTGTTCTTCCTGAAAGAAAGTCTGGTGAATACATTTTTTTCAAAATGTAATTAAACATAAGTACCTTTGACTTAATTGTACTTATCTTGGTTCTTACTGGCATGTGGACAAGGGTATACTTTGACAGAAAAGATGGAAGAAAAGAAGAGATGAAAGCATAAAACGGAAGAAAAGCATGGAACAGGAAAGAGAAGAGAGGTAGGGAGAAAAAAGGGAGGAAGAGTGGGAAAGAATTGGCTCCAGAATTAAAGAAGTTATCCTCCTGAACACTGACTTTAAAACTTTCCTGTGAGTAGGTGTTTCTTTAAAACTTTCCTGAGTGGTAAGTTTGTGGAGTTTTGCACCCAAAGGCTTTGACCTTATAGGATCCACAAGGACTGTACTTTGAAAACTCTTCTAGAACATGCCTAAGCTTAAGGGTACAAATAAGACTACATAAAACTAAATATAGCTAAATTAGGAAGGATTGTAATTAGCTTTCCTTTCACCAATTGACTTCCAGTACATGAAGGTTGCTCCATCAGTCTTAATAACGCCTTTTGTCCTGAGATTCTGAAGTCATTGTAAGTGGGAAAAGACTAACGTTAGAACATCAAGTTCCTTTTCAAAACCAACCTTAGTTTAAACAGTAGACACATTAGCCTTACCCAGTACCTCATCAAGGAAAGTATGGCAACGTTTTTGAGACACTGAATGGATTTATTTGGAAAAAAAAGTCATGGAAATATTGATGGAATAATATATGGAGAGGGCCTACTACTTTGCCTGGACTGAAGTGTAATTATAATGAAAAGGACAATGATTTAATCGGTTGAAGACATAGAATCACAAGCTCCCTAGCATGTGATAGCCAGTATAACTCAATAATGTCTCTATGAAGAGAGCACCTAATCTAAGTGGTGAACCAGAAGGTCAAGATCAGCAAACAGGATGGCACTGACAAACCCAACTTCAGCGGTATTTAAAGTCATCATCACAAATGCTATATATGATCCATGCTCTGTTTTCATTCCTCCTGCAATTGTCATGCAAGCAATTCCTTCTTTTCCTCTGCATCTTACTCTGTTTCTGGCTACCTTTCTCTTTCACTTCAGAGGTGAGCCCAAACAGAGCACACCACATGGGCAATCAGAGTTCATGAGTCAAAGACCAGGAATAGAAGACTATGCCTATAAAGCTCAGAGCTAGCACATGGGCACCAAGAAGAGAAACTTCAGAGAAAAGCCTGAATGAAATTAGTCTAACACATATTGTGAACAGTTTGAAGAACCTCTTCAATTTGGCATTCCAGGTCCGCCATTTTGCCATCTGATTCTGAATATACCCTGATTCCTGTGTCTTTCTTAGAAACTCATTCCTTGGTTTTCCTCTCTTGGTCTTCTCCTTAAAGCTGAATACTGCCCCACATTCTTCTCCATATGTACCCATAAAGGGGTAAAACTGTACCACTCAGTCAGAAAACTAAATTCTCCTTCTGAAAATCTCCAAATCTAATGGCATCATGGACCTTTTCCCATGATTCTGCTTTCTTCAAGCTGCAAGTTTCTCAGCTTCATTCTCCAGGGATTAGAGAGCCTCATAAGATCTTCATGAGTGTCCTCACATAAATATCTCTCAGTTCTCACAAGTTTGAAAGCCATCACCAACTTTCACGTTTTTAAGTTAACTAAGGTACTATTGTTCTTCATGTAAAGCAAAAGTTCAGTGCCTTACTTGGGGCCTACCAATAGCATTGTGCAAGATCAGATCTGGATGGACAGTTCTGTAAAGGACATACACAAAAGCCAATCCTCTTTGTATCCACACTGAAAACAAGTTTGGGCGAGATCTATTTCACAGGATCTAGCTAATTCAGAGGCCACTGGGCTGATGACTTCACCATATTCCATGCAGATATTAACTTTCAAAATCCCTAAGCTACAGTAGGAGATTTATTTTGCACCTCATAATTCATTACACATACATTCATAATCACAGGGAGAAATTTTTTTAAAAAAACACCTTTGGTGTGGATTAAGTTTGGTGTGTTTTGAGCACTGATTCACAACTTACTTAAAATAGATGAAAGCAGAATGATACTCTGGAGGGATTTTCACACCAACTTGCTATATAGCTGGTTGATAAATGTGACTTAACCTGCTTTAGCATTCCTGAGGTCAATGGAAAGTGCTCACCAGATGCATGGGCCTTCCCTTTGGCCAGGGCTATGGAAAATGCACCAACAGCTTCCATCATTTTGTTAAACTCACCTTGGGATCCTTCCCTCAATATTGGGGGTAGTCTAATATGACATATTTGCAATTAAAGGGTGATGTCAGTTGACACAATGCCACAGAGCCCAGTTAAACATTGTTCCTTAGAAAATAAGAGCAGGATTCAATCCTGAAAACATTGGTAGTGGTCCAGGGCCTGAGTCATTTGGCTGTCTCTGAGCGTCTCAGCTAGCTGGAACATGTCAAGAACCACCAGCTCCCTACACACCATGCAAGCAGGAGAGTAAGAAGCAGGATAATATAATTGTAAAATAATACACTGCTCTTGGGATCTACTATTTCCCTCACAATTCAGGTCTAATCTTATTCATGGGTTTTAGCCCCTGGTCATGTAGCTCCCCACTCTGCAGGGTGGAGAGAACTAGAGCTGCACTTCTATATTCTTTCAATATTCAATACACTGTTAGGTGCTTGAATTTTTTTTTCTCTTCCTTGCTTCTTGGAAAAGGGCTGGAAATTGAAAGATTAAATCTACTTTTATGAGCACCTCCCATTTTGATGGGAAGACGTGGAATGTATTCTATACATGTAAAAGAAAATGCCTTCATGGAAACTTGAAAAGTCACCCAAGTGAATTTGTAGCTGTGTTTGCATGACTGAAGCTTCACACTTAAATTAAGATATCTAGCGTAGAAGAAAGGCAATATGGCTGCCCCTCTAGAGGGAGACTGTGGTAGCTTTTCTGTGTCAGTTTCCCATTGCTACTGTGACAAATCACTAAGAACTGAGTGCCTCAAAACGACACAGATGCATTACTTTATAGTTCTGGAGATCAGAATTTTCCCATGGATCTCCCTGGTCTAAAATTAAGGTGTCAGCAGACTTGTGATCCTTCAGAGGCTCTGGGGAGAATCTTTGCTTTTGTGTCTTCCATTTCTTAGCTCATGGCACCTGTCTCCATCTTCAAATCTAACAAGGGTGGGTTGAGTACCTTCTCAGATCACCTCACTCTAATACTATCTAATACTCTCTTCCACTGTTAATGACCTTGAGATGGTATTGGACCCTGTTTGATAGTCCAGGACAATATCAGCTGATTAATAACCTTAATTCTACCTGCAAGCTTAATTCCTCTTTTCCAGGTGAGGCAACACAGTCATAGCTTTAGAAATTCAGATATGGACATCTTTAGAGGACTATTATTCTACCTGCTATAATTTCTAATTCATCCTATGAAGTAAATCATGCCAAGTAAATTTCAAATGCAAATGAGTCCATTTCCATCTGTTTTTATACAAGGGAAAAACAACCAAAACTTGCTCTATACAACAATTCCAATAGAGAATCTGGAGTTATAAATTTATAGTAGGAGGAGAAAGGTGGTTTTCTTTTAATGCATTTTGGTGAAGAGCCAAAGATTCTTAACTAAAAATTTGCTGAAAGTACTGCTATAAACAGATGACTATTAAAGTTAAATACTCATCAAGTTAAGTTAAATTCAATTTAACTTAAATATTTATTAGGAGTGAAAGCAAACATAAATGTTGAAAACTCAGATCCTTATTTCTCAACTGTCTCCTCATTTTACAGCAATGTATTTCTGGCTGTTGGGAGGCAATTTCCTAGGTTTTATTAACTTGTAACAGAAGGGGTTTGTAACCCTAAGCTGTAGCATCTACAGCCAAGGGAATTAAGGAAATAAAACATCAACTCAGAAAACCTTGTTACCTGTGAGCAGAAATATGGTGGACAAAGATGGTCACCTCAAGAAATGCAAGCATTAACTCTGCATTAGCAGCAACTTAGGCAACTTTTCTTGCTAAAAATTTTTCAAATAAATGATATTATTGTACATTAAAAAATTGTAAGTGCCTGTCTATACTGATCATCATTTTAGGTACTAGGAACACATCCTTTGTGAATGAGGAAGGCCAGATATCTCCTCTGGTGAAGCATATTTTTCTGTAGTGTTAGACAAAAAATATGGATAAATTAAAACAATAAAGGATTTTATGGAGTGTGGAGCAGCCAGTTTGAGGCACCCCATTTAGCAGATGAGAAAGCCAGGGCCTGAGAGATCTATTAATTTTTCCAAATTTCAAATAGAGCTAGATTTGAAATTTGAAAGTTTCAAATCTCTGGCCTAAGCTCTTTGGAGTTCTCAAACACCAATATCGGGGTATTTATTTAAGAAGTTATAAGGTAATAGTGGGGGAAGGGATAACCAGCAATATGCCCAGTTTTTACAGAGATATACTAAGATTTCAGAGCCTCATGCATTCGCATGTGTTCCCATTGTTCTTTTTACTAATTCTTCTGGTGTTCTGAGTATATAATTAACCAAGGTAGTATCATTGAAGAACAGAAATGAAACCTAGACCGTAGAGTATTCCCATTATAAGCTAGAAAGAGCCACCCACCATTCCAGCAGGGCCTCACAGGCTCCTCCTGGTGCATTCTGGAGCCAACAAACCAAACTAGGAAAAGTATTCCCCTGTTTGCATGAAAGCTCATCCACCCTAGGAAGTGACTCAAAGACTGGACCCAGGAGTAAACACATTAGTCTAGTGTTCAATAGCCCTGTTTTGAGCAGTTCACATGCCCTAACTAGAAACATTGCTAACATTTTACCCAGTCCCAAGGCAAGTGGACACAATGAGCATGGACCCTTGAGGATCTAGGGACAGAATTCCAAACTACAATGATTTTGGAACTTTCATAATATAATTTGAAAGCTCCTGTTTGCCTTCAAAATCCTGCACAATTGGGTCCATCTTCATAACCTCACAGCAAATTGTCATTTTTAGAGTGAAGATCATGACATCCAAGTAGCTTGGGATTGGGTTCTGATATCCTGATTTCAGGTTGAGTGGACCTGGGACATGTTATATAATCTCTATGGGCCTCAGTTTCCCCATCTTTATTATATCATGGATATAATAATACTTTCCTCCTAAGATTGTTGTGAAAAATAAGTGATATTTATTAAGATCAGTGCCTCATACATAGTAAGCATGTAACACATGATGTCTTCTAGTCTATTTACTAGACCAATAGTGAATAAATGCTCATATCTAGACACTTAGATACTGGAGACATAACAGTTAACAAAAGAGAAACAAGAGAAAAGGAGACCATGATCTCATGGAGTTTACTTTCTAGTTGTGAGGAATTATAAGCACGATTGGCTTAATAGATTGGGATACTTCATATTACTGTATTCACAGTACAGCATCCAAACTCATCCAACTCTTCTTTGAAGCTCAGTCATGCAAGAGGATGCCTGTGTTTTGTTTTGTGCTCTCACATGATTGCTTGCTGTCTCTGTGTGAGGAGCCAAGGGTGCTAGGAGACTAAATAAGGAATGGAATCTATAGACAGTACCTCCAGAGTAGGATGGTGGGGTCTGGAAAAGACTGCAAGTGTTCAAATCTTCATACTGCACTTAGTAGCAATGAGACCTCAGGCAGGAATATTGACCTCTCAGCTTTTCTACATCTCTGAAATGGAAATAATAAAAAATAATACTTATATCACAGGGCTTTTTGAGAATAAAATGAACCAATATAAGCAAAGAACTTCAAAATAGGCTGGCCTATATCCAGCTCTCAAGGTGTATTGGCTTCTACCACTTTTATTATGATTGTTTCATTATAATGTCATTGTCATTATTTTGTACAGTTAATGCCAACCATGAAGTGAGTATTTAATATATCTTATGGCCCAGTGAGAAGAAAAACATAACAATAACCTGAAAAGCAAGTTGGTGTGTTCTGAGGGTGGCATAAGGGCCAGCCAAGGTCATGTGTACTGTAGGCATCACTGGCTTTCCTCCTCCACAGCCCCTGCCTTGTCATATATTGACGAACCAGAAAGTTGTGAAAGCCTTATCCTCATATGCAGAGATCTTACAGGAAGATTCATCAACTCATCTTTCTTATTTTATAAATTGTGATAAAAATCATATGATATAAAATTCACCACACTTTAGTCATTTTTAAAGTATATTATTCAGTGGTTGCTAGTATTTTTGCAATGGTACGTGACTATCACCACGAATTTCAGAACATTTCCATAACCCCTCAAAGAAATTACACACCTCCGGAATGCCCACCACCCACCAGTAGCTACTCTCCTACTTTATGTTACTTACCATGGAGTAGCCTATTCCAAGCATTTAATATAAATGGGTTTACGCAATATGTGGCCTTTTGTGTTTGACTTCTTTAGCATAGTGTTTTCAAGATTCATTGCCGTGTGTATCAGCATCTCACAACTTTTCATGCAATAATATCCCATGGAATAATATCTCATGGAATAGTGCCCCAATGCAGAGTAATATCTACATTTTTGATGGGCATTTGGGTTGGTTCTATTTATTGGGTATCATAAGTAATGCTGCTATGAGCATCTGTACATAAGTTTTGTGTGAGTATGTATGTTTTATTTCTTTACATTCTTAGGAATGGAATTCCTAGGTCACATGCAAATTACATGTTTGAATTTTTGAAGAACTGACATTTTCCACAGTGGCACTTTTCATATTCCCATTACCAATGAATGAGGGTTCCAAATTTTCACCAACACTTGTTATTTTCCTTGTTTTTTTGTTTTGTTTTGTTTTTACCATGGCCATACTGGGTATGGAGTAATATTACATAGTGGTTTTAATTTGCATTTTCTTAATGACCAATGATGCAGAGTCTCTTTATGTACTTGTTAGTTATATTTTCTTTAGAGCGATGCCTATTCAAGTTTATTCCATAAATTTTAATTGGGTTGTTTATCATTTTATTGTTGGGTTGGAAGAATTCTGAATTCTGGACTCAAAAGTTATATAATTTGCAAATATTTTCGTCCATCTTGCAGGTTATCTTTCTCACTTTCTTGCTATTGAAACTCTTTGATGCACAATGTTCTTAATGTTTTTAATTTTAAAACGAAATAGAAATTATATCTGTTTTTTTCTTTTTTATGCTTCTGTTGTCATCTTTAAGAAACCATAAAATAATCCAAAGTCGTAAACACTTTTGCCTGTGTTTTCGTCTAAGTATGTGATAGTTCAATCTCTAACATTCAAGTCTTTGACCCATTTTGAGTTTGGGCCTTTTTTTGTATGGTGTGAGGTAGGCAGTCCTATTTCACTTTTTTTATGTGGATATCTGGTTGTCTCAGAACCAATCTTTGAAAATATTATTCTTTTCCTATTGTATGATCTTGGCAACCTTGTTGAAAATTGATTGATCATGGGCAAAGAGGTTCATTTGTAGATTATCACTGATGTATATATCTATCTTCATACCAGTACCATACTGTATTGGAAGTATGAGTCCTACAGTTTTATTTCTCTTTGTCAAGATTTTGGCTATTCAGGAGTGCCTTGTGTTTTCACATGAATTTTAGCATCAGACTGTCCATTTGTGGAAAAAAAAAAAAGAAGGCAGTTGTAGTTTGGGTGGGATGTTGTTGAACCTGATTTCTGTGAGAACAGACATTGCTGTCTGTATGTAGTGTTTCAAAAGCTATGGCTGTATCTGTATTTGATGAGTGGAGTTATGCATGTATTGACTTACGTGGAAAATTCACTGTCCCTTTTGGTTAAATGATGTTGGCTACATTCTGACAGTGGCAGCCTTGAGCAGGTAGTAAGAAGAAATCATTGCTAAGGGCACTAAAATGTGTTACAATCACCATAGTGCTTACACTCTCTGCCAAACCCAACTTAAACCAAGTATAAATCTTCAAATGTAAACACTCCCTTGTGTTGTTGCCTTCTTCTCAAATGCCTTTTCAACATTTTATCTTCTATATACAGCACTCCTTTTTCCTTATAAGGCTCATCTCATCTCACCCACCACCCCACAGAAACTGCTCTCTGGAAGTAACAGCCGCTGAATAGCCATGTAGCCATTCCCTTTTCCAGACATAACACTTTACACAATATGTCTCCTCTCCTTTCGTGCCCTGACCTGCCATCTAGCAAATTCTAATCCATTCTCTAGCGTCTCTCAAACTACAGAAGGGTCAAGAATGCTGGTCTTGTCTTCATCTGAAGAATCGTTATGAAGGGCACAAAGTGGGTAGACCTTGATCTTCTTGTTAAAGAAGAGCAAATACATGGTCTTGTGCACAAGGCAGGTCAGTCATGCATGAGGGAAGGTTCAGGAATAGGTTAAGTGCAAGAAAAGGTGGACTGAGAGCAGGACATCACAAGATAGCTCGATATCTGAATTCAAAGTCTAAAATAACCTTCATCTCTCTGCCAGATACACACTCAAGTGTGTGGGCATGGGACGTATCCAGACACACAGAGCCTTTCTTTCATTCACACAAAAGCATGCCAATACTTTACCTGAAGCCATTTTCTCTTTCATTTCCTCCAGTGGAAATGAAAACAAAAGCAAAATGAAAAGACTCGAGGTCTTCATTCTTGGGGTTCCTTGGGAGACACCACAAACATACCATGACAGAAGCCAGGAAGGACTAATGCTTGTGATGAGCCTGTTTATCAGAAGTGGTTCCTCCATTCTGTGAGCTGGATTGCATGCCAGTGAATGTCAGGCTGTCTGCATACACAGCCACCAACAATTCCTTCACGTATGTAACTCTACATGCATGTTACTACATCCATAAAGAGGAGGAGTCCCCTTCTTTTGAAGCTCAGCTGTTCTTGTGTCTTGTTTTGCCCAACAGAATGCACCAGAAGTGACATTTTGCCTTGGAAAGTTTGGGGGCTTCCCCTTTCACCATTTTGGGGCCTGATCTTCACTGAAAAAGATTTGAACTAGGAGAGAGAGAGAGAGAAGAGAGAAGTTCATTTGTTTATTTTTAAAAGATGGTTTGGTGTTTTAGGAAAACAAGACCTTCCTTTTGAAATCAAAGTGCAACAACTGTGTTTGTAAGTGTTGGTACAGACACAATGGAATGCTAACCTTTGGAGTCATAGCTGCTGCATGGTCTACACATAGCTTCCAGAGAGATTCTTTCAAGAAGCCTTCAAAATGCCCCTTTATCTTCGGGATAATGAACATGATGTTTTGTAGAGATCAAGAAATCAGGACCCGAGTCAAGTGCTCACCTGCTCATGTCTTGAAGACTTCTTTGTAGGGGGAAGTCATCCACTTCCAAGGTAGGCAGGAGTTCCATTTAAGGATGACACTGTTGTAGTGAAATTCCAATAGGATTCCAGTACAGCCACCAAATAAGACCAGGCCTCATCCACTTTCCATTCTTCTCCCCCATTAATGACAGAGAGTTAAGGAACTAGGCCAAGCACATTAGCTCTTTTATGTCTCCTGGGTAAATGTCCACTGGGTTTGAAATGGGACCCTCGAGAATGAGCCTCTCCAGAGACAGCTCCTTCCAGGTAGGAAGGATGGGATATTCAGGGAGGATCCAGGTACAAGGACTTGTTGATCCAGATTTACTCCAATCATACCTGTCTACTCATTTAATGCACAGACTGACCTATTACTAATCAGGGATAGGCACTTGGAAATGTCTTTAAGTACATTAATACTCAAATTCAACAAAATCTGCAAAATTAGTTCTTTTTTTCCCATTGTACCATCAAATTCAAAGAATAACTTAGTAACAGTCATACATGTAGTCATTGCCAGAGCCAAAAATCACACAAGGCCTTCATATTTTAAAGATCACATTGATTATGCTAGTCTAGTGTTCTCTCAGAGGTATATGAGATTGCCTTACCAAATGTCTTGTGCATTAAAATCTATTTAACTTTTAAAATTCTTTACTTACTCTTTATAAATAAGTTTAGGAAGCTTTGCCTGGTTAGCAAGAGGAAAAAATAATATTATTTGACAGAAATGGAGAAAAAAGAAATAAAAATGAGGCCCACTTGTTAGATTCTGGCCAAATACAGGGCCTTTCCTAGGGACTTGAGTTTGAAGGCTGCTCTCTCTGTTAAAAAGGGAAAATAGCAATTGCTGCCCAGAAGTGTTAGAAATGTACTGACATCTGACTGAGAATTTCTTCTACACCAATGAGAGGAAAGAAAGAGAGCTGAAAAGGCAATAAGTTCTCAACAAGAGTTAGTACCTGACCTTCACTGTACCACCTGAAACCACATCCTATACCACCTTTGAAGAACACAGTTCTGTGTGGTGTTTCTTCTCTTATGAGTTCTGTTAGTGTAGGCATTGGAAAAGCCAGAAAAAGATATACAAATGCAATGCAGTGCTAAGTGTGCTATGGTCTCCAAACTTTTTGCCCATACACCATTAATTATAAATGTTATAGCCTGTAAGTCTTATCTCCACTTATATTTTCTCTTACAAAATTAGTATATGTGGAATAGTATTCTATTCTATTTTTTGAGGTGTTTTATTCACCTCAAACTATAAAAGGTAGGAATTAAAAAATGACATGCTACTTACTATTTTCCTCTAATGACTCAAAGGAAGGCCATGAGTCCCCACTTAAGAGATTCTGGGTTTAAGTGAAAGAGTAAAGAAAACACAATGGAATTCAGAAGAGCCTCCTGGAGAAGGTGTCCTATGAGATGTCAATGAGGTACAGAAAATGAGAAATGGGATTCAGGACAAAAGGAGCCAAATCAAGTGGGCATTGCACATGCAGGAGAGGAGGAGGCAGGGAAAGAAATGAGAGAAGAAGCTGAAGAGAGAGTGCAGAAGAGATTATGAAGAGCTTTGCAAGCCAAGGGGCCATGAGAAGCCATTGGTCAGTTTATATAGCAATCCAAGTTCTAGAATATTCTTCCTCCATTCTCTCACAAACAGACATAAGTGGGCATACAAACCCCAGAAGGAACAAAGAGAACTGTCAACCTTCCAAATGATTCACTTCACAACATTTATTCATTCATTCAACATACTTCATTAAGTGCCTACTATTTAGCAGGAGTAATATTTGTATGGGATAGTGAGCAGTGAGAAAAATATTATGGAGCTTTCAACCATGTGAGAAGGTAGTCTAACAGCCAGAAAGTAAGTGAATTCACTCATAATCAAGTTACAGGAAGGACAAATGGGAATTGGCAACTGGAATAGCAGTATCCTTAGATAGACTTGTCTACAGAGGCCTCTGGGAGAGAGACGTGGGAGCCGAGATCTGAGGAATATAAAGTAACCAGCATTTAAAGGGGTTGGGAGGTGTTGCCTGAGTTACAAGAATGTAATAGAGGAAGACCAGGAGCATACAAAATCTTGGCATATTTGGGAAACAAAAAAGACAGAGACTTGGCAAGTTGAGTGAGCAGAAGGTGAGGAGAAAGATGGTTTGTAAGATGGACAGGCAGCTAATGATGCCGACCTTATAGGGAAGGTCAAAGAGAACTGGGAAGCAAATGATGGGGTTTGACTACAGCTCTCGCAACATTTCACAAAACTCACTCTGGCCACTGGGAGGTTTGGCAATGGCTGTACTTGGTTTCCATTGGGGAAGCTGGCTTGGAGTAATGTTGTAATGATAAAGAGACAAACAGACATTCGGGTGACAATATTGACAGGACCCAGTGATGGGAAAGGTGAGAAGAGTAGATTTGAGGAAAGAAATGGGGACCAAGCTCCCAATGACCCAGAAAAACCCACTGCATAGGACAAGGAAAGACTTGGCCTCCAGAGAGCAGAGGGGAAATTTCCCCCTTCTCTCATATCAAGGCAACAGCAGTGTTCATCACAGCTTCTGGAAGGAGATAGATCTCTCAGAGGATCCAGGGAGTTCTCAAGTCCAAACTCAAAGGGTGGCCTCTTACATTTCTCTGTCTCCAAAAATGGATGCCTGCCCAATGCTGCCTTCCAAAAGAGGATCGAGCTATTAAAAACTCTAATGAAATCTGGAAATGTGGTATTGATCAGGGGTATTTTCTTCCAGTCTCCACTGGGCTGTAGAGTGACTCAGAGAAAGCCCAGTGCAGGCATGAATCATCTTTCATGTCCTCACTGTCGCCTATAAGGAGGACACCAAGAAGTTTGGGGGACCACCTGGTAAAGAGGTGGGGTAGACTCCAGTTGATGACTCAGGCCAGACCACCCCTTCGTGAGAATTGTCTTCACCATTTCTTCTTTAGCCAGATACCACCCCAAAGTTTTTTTCCCCCACTGCTCCCTTCCCTTGTTTCTCACATTGATTCTAAGTGGAGAACAATGTCCTGAGCTCCCTCAGATAGCAGTAAGTGGAAATGGCATAGATTTAAGCAAGAAAGTACCTGCTACAGCCAGGTCACTGAGTCAGCAGCTTTACATGACTTATGTAATAGGGGGTTAACAGACACACTTCACCGTGGGAATATTTTCCTTTATTATCAATAGGAAAGATGAAGCCTGGGGATACCAAGAGATTAATGCAAGAGTCTTGTAGCTAACAAGTTGCAGGGCCAACAAGATCCCAGATAAGGAGCTCAGTGATATTCAATCACTGAGTTTATATGTGTTGAGTAAGCGTTCACATGGGTTACACACGTTGACCCAAAGAATCCTTGCCCTGAGTTCCCAGGAGGAGACGGTAAGGAGGTGACAATCCATCACAACCCTCTGAGTCAGGTGTTCCCTGTTATCCATGTAGCCTGATGTCACCCAGATAAACAGGTCTGGGATTTGAACCCAGGCACTCTGGCTTTTCTTCCTTCTCTACTTTTGCTCAATGTGTATCCTTCCATTGTTGCACAGAACACAATAATTCTAAAGCCAGTGAAAGCTCTTCAGTGGGAATCAGGAATGAGAGATAATCAAATAAATGTTTCCTATAATGAATGTCACATTGACCCAACAGACTGTATGCATTCCCATGTGTCATCCATGTGTGTATTTCCAGGAACAGATAACATGGAGTCCTGAAGACCTGTCACGTAGTGATGTGTAACCTACAGCCCATGCCTTAAGGTCTGCACACTCAGTTTCCTCTCTAGTAAAATGATGATAATCACTTCGATATGAGATGAGTCCATGGAATGATTTTATGGCAACCAACAGAAAGAGGCATTCAATTCTTTCCTCCTTCTGAGGAATCTCAGTGTGCCAAGAAAAGGGTGGTGAAGGAGAAAGAAAATGACATACAAAGATCTCCTTCATGTTCCTAAAGGAAGCTCTTGCAAAAGACACAGTTCCAAAGGAAGAACCCAAAATAGAGATCTATGAGAACTCTGAGAACAATGTGTGTTGTAAGAGCCACTAGAATGGTGGGATGATTAATTGTGGAACAATGCCTTGTTAGGTAGTAGGAGAAAAATCTGGCGACTTTTTTTGCTGTTGTTTTCCACAATCTGTGTATGCCTCACAAGACACACTGTGGCCACCCATGACAAACAATTAAACTGTTGGCCTGATGGGAATCTCTTTTGGGGGGAGAAGAGGTAGACACCGAGACTCTTACATATCCACTTATACAGAGTAGAGATAAACAGAAACATAGAGAGAATATCCCACCCTCTACTGGAGACAAGTAGTCAACAAACAGTACAGGTGAGATGCAGAATAGAAATCCAACTGTGACAAGAGGAAGATGTTGCAAGACAGGAAACCAGAGGGCAGGGAGAGTGAGTAGGAAAAAGGCTCAGGACAGTGAGGAAAAAGAGAGCTCTGGGAAGAATTCAGGGTAGGTTTATGGGTGATGTGTTATGGAAGTAGTATTGTCAATCTTTATGGGGTTTCTTTGTAGAGAAGAATGCTGGTTGTAGCAAGCAGAATGCTTTATGATATCTATGATTATTGACAAGTATAGCCTAGCCTCAAGGGTAAGGATTGTGTTTTGCTTGTTTCATGGTCCCTGCTGCACAGCAGGGGCCCAGTTAGTGTTGAAGAAATTAATACCAATGGCAAAAGAATGGTCTTCTTGATACATAATCTCTGCTACTGTGTACCTTGCATGGATCCAGATTGCTAGCAGCAATCCCCCAAGAGCCCCAGTTCTGTGAGGTGGAAGAAGCACAAAGGCCCAAGGTGAGAGGCACTTTCTCCCTTTGCACTGCCCACAGGCACAAGGTAGTTCAAGGATGCAGCTGTGTGCTCTGGTCTGGGGTGGGAAGAGCAAGGACAGGGTAGTAGTACTGGAATGATCTCTAGAAGGGGGCTGAGCCAGCCTTAACACCATTCAACCTCATGCTGAACTAGACTATATGAGTTTCCATCCTCTTCCCTTCTCCAATGGTTTCCTCTTAACCTGTACTCTGACTTGTCAAAGTGGGTTCACCAAGATGTATGTTTGGGAAGCAATCAGGGACTAGAGTTAGTAGGGTGGGGGACAGTAAAACCCTTTGCTGAGTACTCATTATGGACAATACCCTGTGCTAAGGGCTTCACCAGCCTCCTCCAGTCCTTAAGTAACTGGAAGAGATGCTATTGTCCTGGGTCCATGATAAATTTTGCATAGATCAGAGAAAATTCATGACTTGCTCAAGACTATTCAACTAATAAGTTATGATCTTCCTGACTCTTAAGCACCACTCCCATAAGGCCACATGGGCCTCCATCTATACTGGGATCAGTTGTCAGGATGGCTTGTGGAGGTAGTAGTAGTGGTAGGGAAGATGACAACGATCATTTATGTTATTTCGTCACAGCCCTGACATGTTTATACAGAAACTGAGACTTAGAGAGGTTAAGGGATTTGCCCAAGACCACACAGCTGGTAGATAAATCCTCCTAATGAATGTCTAAAATGCACAACACTGTTGAAACAGAGGCATAGAGGGTGAAAAGTGGTGGGTTGAGTTTAAGAAAACACGTTTTCCCCTACAATCAGCTTGCTGCATTCAGCCAAATCACCCCTTATCATGGTAACCAATAACCATGGTTAGATAGGACTGTGGTTTCACTGCTGCCCCTTTGCATGGGTCACTTGCAGGCTTAGCTCTCTTATTCCAGGGCCTTAGGATCTCATCACAGAAGGAGGAAGGGAAAAAAATAATTCTGACCAGAGAACTGGCTTGGAAAGGAGCATTCAGTAGCCAGGAGTAAATCTCAGCATTTAATATCAGTTTTCGTCTCTTATTGATCTATTTTCTCTTCCTTTTACACAAGAGGACCATCCCTGCAGTCTAGCTCATCAGTGGGCCTTTAAAGGTTTCCTATTGATCTGCAAAACTATTGTCTCGGGTTCCATTATCCCTTTTGGAAGCATCCCTTGCTTTTTGGTCATGTTCTGTATTTAGTTTGCATCCCAAACATGGCTTCTTTTCTAGGAGCAAACAGCAGACATCTTGGGCCCAAAGTTGTAGATGGATTTGATTTTGTAATACTTCTGACACCTGTTTGGGGGCTTCAGGCAACTCCAAGGAGCAATGGAGAATGTTGGAAGAGAGATGGACGTGTAGCAAGAACCTGATGGCCACATTCCAAAGAAGCAAAGTAGCAATAAACCAGGAACTGCCATTTTTGAGCATTTTCTTTATGCTTCAACTATATGCCAATCATTGAAGAAAAATTATACAGATGAAGAAATCAAGGATGAGAAATAATTACATTCAGCTCTGTATTCTGGTTTCATACTTGAAGTAATTTGACAAAGTGTTTGCAGAGATTTGGTTTCCCCATTGACAAGATGAGGGTCATGGTAGAGCATTCTAGGTTTCTATAAGGTTCCATTAGGTAATGTATCTGAGGTCTTTATTACTTGATTAATTAATTAATTTGGTTGTGCTGTGGTTTGAACTCAGGACCTCACCCTTGCTGGGCAGGCACTCTACCACTTGCCAACACCTTCATCCCAATCTGCTTTTCAAATAGGGTCCCACACATTTTGCCTGAGGCCAGACTTGGACAGCAATCCTCCTACCTATGAGCCCTGCATAGCTGGGATGACAAGTGTATGCCATACCTGGCTTGTTTTTGAGATAGGGCCTCTTACTTTTTTGCCCAGGATGGCCTCAAAGTGTGATCCTCCCACTCTCTACCTTTGGAGTAGCTGGGATGACAGGAATGTGCCACACCACCAGGCCTTGTCTGGGACTTTTAGTAGGGCATGCAACACAGGAAAAGTGCCTAGTGGACATTTAGTGAATGAGAGAAGATCCCCCTCAGCCCATTTCCTTATAATATTTGTCCATCTACTCTGTTCCCCCATTATTAGAGAAGAATTCATTTTTAATTTCTAAAGCTAAATACTTCATCTGAATCCAGATTTCAGATGAAGAGAAAATGTTTAAAAACGGCAAGAATGGTACTAGCAATCATAGTTGCCCAATGTACATTGGGCATCTCATTCATCCCTCTGTCTCCAGTTCCTGAGGAACCATTCAACTCCTCTCTCCAGCAATTTCTCATCTCCTTCTCCTCTACCTCCAAACACAGTTGCCCTCTCAAACATTGCTCCTGACCCTCCTCTGCAATATCTATTCAGCCAAGCTCCCTGAACCTTCTTTGTTGGTCCAACACTTTAGCCCCCACTGCTCACTCTTCTTAACTCCCAGGAGCCACTTTCTGGCTTCTCCTAAAGGTCAGACCCCCCGGGGTTCTTCCACATTCTCCTTGTCTCCCTCGGCCTCTCCTAGCATTTGAGAATGGACAGGGTCCTCACTTCTTCATTAAAGTGCTCTCCTTCCTTGGCTTTTGGGTCATTTTGTTAGGTCATTCATTCCTTCACTCACTCAACAATTTCCATGTGCCTTTGTGTGCTGAGCGTGGCCTCTGCTCAAGGAATGTGAGACACAAGAGTGCACTCTGGCTCTTTCCTCTCTCTCCTGCCCTTATTTACGGACCACTTATCAAATTATTCAGCCCTACTCAGAAGTCATCTTCCCTACAAAGCACCATTAACCAGGGGCAACCATTTATTTTTCTCGGTACTGCTCCCACTTCTTCAATCTATGTCTGGCATTGTCCATCTCCCCTTTGATTGAAATTCTTTTATTTTGCATCTGACTGGCACTTTGAGTTTCTCAGAAGTATGCACTAGACCAGGCTCAATAAGCATCTGTTAAGCTGAACATAGCATTTTCAGGAGTTCCTGCACCTTTTCTCTTGCTTCTTCGTTTTCATCCTGTCCCACAAGCAAAGGCAGAAGCTTAATGTTGGCCTATTGTTCCTTAAAATGACTTCTTTATCACAAGCCGAGCTGGGAAAGATGAATTCTTCTGTCCCTGAGGGTGTTCAACCATTACCCCACACACAACCATACAAAATGAAACATCGTTCCTTTTCACCTGAGCCCTTTTCCCTCTAAGTTGAGACTCATACATGACTTAGCTCTATGGGTAATCCTCTTGACTCTTGCTAGCTATCTCTGGTATTCATTGTCTATGTTTCCTGTAACAAATTGGGAGGCTAGAAACAATAGAAATCTATTCCCTTGTGGTTCTAGAGGCTGGAAATCTGAATTCAAGGTGTTGGCATGACCTAGCTCTCACCAAAGGCCTAGGGAAGAATCTGGTCCAGACCTCTCTCTAAGCTTCTGGTGGTGGCAAGAAATCCCTGGTGTCCCCTGGTTTATAGCTGTGTCACTCCAACCTCTTCCTCTGTCTTAAAATGTCCTTCCTGCCTATGTCTGCAATTGTGTCTCCATGAGATTTGGCACCATTTAGCACCCAGACTAAACTAGTGCAACTTCATCTTAATTCTGCTACATCTGCAAAGGCCCTGTTTCTACAGAAGGTCACATTCTGAAGTTCTGTGAGGAGATACACTTGAGAAGAGGTGAACTCACTGTTCAACCTTGTACATACTGCCACCTAAGTCAGATCACCTAAATATTGCTTGATTATATCCTGGGTCTCAAAAACCTAAAACAACTTAAATTTTCTCTTACTTCCCTGATCACCATGAGCTGTGTAAGTCACCAGTTCTCTAATCAGAAAGCACGTTACTTTTATTTTAAGCACTGTAAAAAAATCATGACTGTAAGCTCCATGGAAATGCAGTTCAGTTGGCCTCCTTTTGCCTTTTTCCAGAGTAGTCCACAGTTCACTTAGGGGAGGGTCCTATACCTACCAGTTAAATAAATGCAAGGCACTCTGAGCATTGGTTTGGAGTCCTCTGTCTGACTTTGAAGGGTCCTCCATTACCTGTCACTCTACCATCCTCTCCGGTCAGCATTTACTGAGTAAAAATTAGGTGCTCTCAATAAATACTTGTTGGTTGATTGATTAATCCATCAAACTGGTTTCCTGCTCTGAAGCATCTTTAATGTGGGTCTCCAGGGGTCTGGAGTGGGGAGCCGAAGAGGGGCAAAGGACTAGGCATGGAGACACTTGATCAGCACTCCCATCTTGGAACTGTTGGGGTCTGCCCAAAGCTTCAATTTGCCTGATGAGCTACTTTGAGAAAAGGAAAAGGGAAGGTCACAGCAATGACTTTCAGAACCATGGATGGTGGGGTCCAGGACATGAAGGTAAGATTTGTGTTAAGAACAGGTGACACAGTCCCTTTTTCTCCATGGAGAATGTTCCAGAAATTGGTATCTGATCCCACATTGGAGAGATAAGTGGAACCTCTATTCTCTCCAGGATCACCCATGGTCTGTGTCAGTGAGGAAAATATGTGAGAGTCACTGCATGGCCACAGCTTCTAACACAGCCCACCTCACTGCAATTCATACCCAACTTTCTAGACAAAGGACATTCAAAAAGTCTGGATGAGATTGCTCCTAACATGAAGTTGAGTCTTCTAGAGGAAGTGGTTTCTGCTGTAGCTGACCATTCTGTAAACTGAGCCCAGCAGGGGAACGTTAATAGCTTTCTAGAAACACAACATAAACGTTCCTAGGCGGTAGTCCTGATCAAGTGTCTGTGTCCAGTCTTTTACCCCTCTTATATTCCCACTCTAGCCCCCTGGACACTCATGCCTCTAAGAGTATCACCTATGAAAAAGGGAGAAAGAAGGCAGGGGGAGGGGGAAAGAAAGGGGGAGAGAGAGAGAGAGAGAGAGAGAGAGAGAGAGAGAGAGAGAGAGAGGAAGAAAGGAAGGAAGGAAGGAAGGAAGATCACAGAACTTTACCCTTGAATTTGGTCATAGGTCACCCAATTGTTAACCACATCTGAGTTAAACCCCCTCTCACCTCTACCACCAGCCTCTGTGACCTGAAGCAATGAAGGTCAGGCATCTGGTAGTAAAGAGCCCTGCACATGTACTATTGTTTAATGTTTTTCTCTTTTCTGAAAGTGTCCTAAGTCACCCATCCTCTTAGCACTTATTCCTTCAGGGATTAAAGATCTAAAGCTGGCTTTATTTTGTTTCAGTTCCCTTGTATCCATTTCAATAGACTCACTAATACCACTCATTTTCAGATTTTGTGTGCTTAATAGATTGAGAATATGAGGTCATGTGTCCAAAAGGATAATTATCATTCTGGGCAATGATTGAATGGTTTCATTGTCCTTAAAATATATGAAAGGCAAAAAGGACTTTTGTTATGGCATTACCTGATGTGTGTGTGTGTGTATGTGTGTGTGATTCCTGAAACTTCACATGTCTTGATTTGCTAGTCCAAAACAGCAGAAAATTAACTATGCTCCAGGGAGGGAAAGTGGGGTTTTGTATGAGATAAATTCACATTATCAGGAAATGCAAGCTGTGGAGAAGTTGTGTTGAGCACTAGTCCACTGGCTCCCAATGAATAACCGTTTATCACATGCCCACTAGTTACCTAAATCCTGACTTCCCTATTTTCCACCACTTGGAGTTGGAGGAATGGGCAGCAGCTTCTCATGGCCGTCTGCAATAGCATTGCTGGCAGCATTTCTCCCAGGGCCTCTTTTCCTCCCTGGAGGCAGAGAGGACTTCAGCTTTGTGCTCTCCCAGAAGAAAGTGGGTGTGAACTGAAAGTCACCATTCCCATAGCTTACACAAAGGATTCAGGTAAGTATGCCCAGCTTCAGCCTCAGAGCAGGAAAAAGCAAATGCCACCTACTAAAAGCATGGGTAGAATGAGGAAGGGCAGCTCAGAACCTCCCTTTTGTGTATTTCAATTTGCCAAGGGTTATTTGCTGCTAAGCAGGATGTAGAGATGCCAAGAATGGCCTCATTTGGAGGCCTGCCTCCACCCTCTGTCTACCCAACTTCTATATACCTCCTTGCTGCTATTGCTCTAACCCCACCTGAGATTATAGGGCACCACAGACTGGATTTATGTTGCCATTGCAGATCAAGCGTACTTTTTTCCCTACTCTTTCTGTCTCTCCTTCAACTTCCTTTCCATCCCTCATCAGCAATATGTATCAAGATAGCATTAACCACCAATGCTGTTCAAAGATGAGCCCTATCAGTCAAAAGACTGGATGTAGAGACACAGTCCTTGGGTAAGAGTTTCACTGTATCACCTATAAGATGGCTGAATGTAGACAAGAGTCTGAGCCACTCCCCACCCCAGCCTCAATGTCCTCATACATAAAATAGAAATACCAACACACACCTCACCCTCACTGAAAAAGACTAACAAGCCCACAAGGATGCCAGGCACATACTCAAGAGACAGGTAGGGGAAACCACCTTCTCGACTAGAACTTTTGAACATTGGGTTCTTGGGTTAGTCAGATTTCCATTGCTGTGACAAAATACCTGAGATAAACAACCTATAAGGAGGAAAGATTTATTTTGGCTCACAGTTTCTGAAGTTTTAGTCCAGGACCAGTTGTTCTGTTGCTTTGAGCCAGCAGTGAGGCAGAACAACAGGAGGGGAGTACATGGCAGAGCAAAGCCATTCACCTCACAGGAGCTGGAAAGTAGAGACAGGAAAGGTCCAGAGTGCCAATAGGCCCTTCTGGGCCACACACCCACAAAGACCTAACTTCCTTTTACTAGGCCCCACTTCCTAATATTCCACCACCTCCCAGTAGTGCCATAGGCTGGCGACCAAGCCTGTAACATAATGAAACTGTTAATGGTTCTCATTTCAGTGATAAAGTAAGATTGATAAGTCATATTCTGGATTATCTAGATGGCCCTTTGTATTTGAGAACTACCACCATATTTTAGTGACAGTGATTGCAAACAATTTGGCACTCTCTACTACCAATTTGATTGATGCTGCTAATGAGCAGAATAAGGGGGAAATAAATTAAAAACTGATGTGCTGCTGTCAAGTTAATGCCAAGTGACTTCACAGTACCCAAAATAAATGGGAAGTAGTCGTGGGATGCTTGAATCATCACACCATGCATAGGTGTGGTAAGTTGAAGTATACCTGTATGATAGCATCAGTGCCACTTTTACATAATAAGTTTTGAGCCAGTTCATCAAAATTATTTAATTAATTAAAATTGTTAGGCTGAATTTGAAATATGGCATAGCTTTGTTTGCATGTAATTTACTAATTTATTTTGTTTTATAGTTTCATAGGAGCAAAAAGCATACAGTGGTTAAACAGAAATTTATTTTCTACATCTTTGAATAGCATTATTCTTAAAAGAATAAGCCAGATTTTTTTTCACTCTAAATGGATTCCATGAACAATAAACCTGGGGAAACACTCTAATAATGAATGTGGAAGTCTATAAAGAAGAGGATCACTGAAGACGCCCAAGAAATGCTAAGTTTTCTTTGTGGAGGTGAATGTGATAGGAGTATATTCCAGTATTGTGGAAGATATGAAGAGTAATGAATAGTCATAAATTTACATATTCATCACTTTCTATGAGTGCCCAGTCATGTGCTAGGGATGTTAGATTATCTTCCTATTCTTCTTAACTGTTTGAAAGCACAGGATGCTATCCAATCCTCAATATTGCCTTCTTTCCCTCAAGGATATAACAATCTATTCAGGAAATGACTCAGGCATAGGAACAGTTCATATGAGGTTGTGAGTGTGAAATGCTAAAAGAAAGGTATGTGTGAGGTTCAGGGAAGGAGGAATCTGTCACGGTTGGTTGTCTGAATGGATTCATCAAGGTCAGATTCAATATGGTAGGATTTCTGGAATGTTCCATCTATCCCAATCTGAAATATTCCAGATTCACTAACCCTGTTTGCCCTCTTCTCTAGAACCCCCAGAGGCAAACTTTATAGATACAGGAATAGCTTCTCTTGCTGCCTTGCTTCCCTTTGGATTCCACCAAAAGGGTGTCATCTTCTTGTTCCAAAGAATGTTGGGAAGAAGCTCTCTCCTTGCAAAAGTCATCTTCTTTTGGAATCTCTCCAGGAGCTTCATGGGTAGGTCAGCAATGGGACTGGATGTGACCATATTAACTGTTTATATTCATGAGTGACTTCCTGGGTTGCTTGTCAGATCCTCAGTGGAAGGGAAAGAAAAAGAGTAGATTATACCCTGTACTTCAAGGGTAGGTCCTGAAATGGTCCTCTCCAGAGTACTTTAAAAATTATTTTTGTGAGTGTTGCATTGACTATGTTTATACTCTAGGTTATGCACGTGCAGAGGCGTATCCATCAGTGTCCTCTTTGGAAATGCAGTTGTACCCCATGATCCTATAACTGCACATAGAAAGCTGCCTGGCCATGACCAGATAGGAAAATATGGTGAATTCAATCAGAGAAGCCAAGCCAAGATCTTGGCCACAGGATGGATGGAGCAGAGGAGGGCAGGAAGAGAGGGCTGGACAATTGACTCCCTAGTTTTCTCCTTCATGGTGACTTAATGCTCCCTCTACCAAAAGCAGAGATCCTGGCTGGTAACCCTCTCCCTTCAGCTGCTCTTGCTGGATGCTTATAACTGCTTCTTCCCCTTCAAGCTGGGGGCAAGGCATCTCCATCCTCCATCCCTGAACTGCCCTTTACTGACTTCCTTCTCTCACCTTGTAAAATTCCCTTTGCTAAACTGTCCTCCCTTACCTATTTGAACACTCATCTGTTTCTCAGCTGCCACTGCTATCATCACCAATATCACCAACCCACCATTACCATTCCCACCACTGACATCACCACCGCCATCACTATCACCATGCAGTGATAGGGCAGGTGCCAGGGATCCCAGAAGGGTGGATGCATCTTGTGGGCAGGTGCAAAGTGTATGTTAAGGTGAAAAGGTCAGTGAACAATGAATAAAACAATAACTATTATTAGTGTTGGCTTTGTGCCAGACCAGAGACCAGAATCTTTAGCTTCATAATTCCTAATTCTGAAGACACCCTTGCATTGTTGGCCAGTTTTTCATGGAAAAAAAATAGTCACTGCTGAGATCTAAGGCAGCTTAGGTGTTAAATGGCAAGGTCAGAATTCAGGTTCTGTCTATTTTTGTCTCTCTACACACATTCAGACTTCTATTATCCTCTCAAAATAGTAGTATCAGTGAGGGGACGAAATGGACACTGACCTCAAATGCATAATTCTTTCTTGAGGGGGCTCCAAGGAAGAAAAGGCCCAATGCCCACCCACTGTTAGATACCAAAGATCTTCCTGCAGCTCACCCCCCAGAGGAAAGGCTAGCTAAGCTATTTCTTTTGTTCGATGGATTTTCTGGAACTCTTTTCTACACCAGAATACCCACCCCATGTTAGCTGGAACACCTTCTCCATATGCAGCCAAAACTGGGCTTCAGGAATTCTCCAGGCTCCTCAAAGTTAATAGCAGTCCATCCTGCAACTGGCTGGCGTGCATGCCTCTGGGTCCTGAAATTCAGCCAGCTGCTATACCTGAGCTGGGGCCCACCTGCTCCTTGGAGAGCTGAGGACTCCAAAATGAGCATGCATTAATGTGGTTTCCTTGTGGTTAGGATGCTGAAAAGACCTAGTGTGGCTGGAAGAGAAAATCAGGGCATCAGGCACGCAAACCTTGCAAGGACTGTGCTGGAAAACCTGGCCGGGTGACAAGATTGAAGAGAAAGGAAGAACTTTCTGTATCAATAAAATTTATTACATTTTTAAAGGCTTTCTTTCCATGTTCATTATTAAATTTTTGAGAAAGAATAGTTTAGTGAAGGGAGAATAAACATAGTTTCCATCTTGAGAATAGTCTAGAAATATTTTTCTACACATGTATGTAAATGTGCATACACATATTTATTATAAGAGTGCATATCCTCTTTCCCCAAGGTGGGGTCTGTGGACCTATAGCCCAGCAATCACCTGGGAATTCATTAGAAATCAGAACCTCAGGCCAAACCCCAGATTTACCAAATCGTAATCTGCATTTAAACAAGATCTCCGGGTGATGTGAGGGCACATGGATTATAATGTTGCATTCAAGATAGGAATGTGCCATAAATAATTTCATCAATTCCCTTCTAGTGCAAAATCCTGTCCTGTCTAACTTGTCTTGATTGTGCATTGCAGTATAGCGAACATGGTGACAAAATATCCTTTTACATCTGTCTGTGTGAAAACAATGACAACTGCCATCATTATTGCTCTGATTTTTTTATTTTTTGCAGTACTGGGGCTTGAACTCAGGGCCTTTACCTTGAGCCACTCTGCCAGCTCTTCTTTTTTGTGTTGGGTGTTTTCGAGATAGGGTCTCGTGAACTATTTCCCCGGGCTGGCTTAGAACTGAGATCTTCCTGATCTCTGCTTCCTAAATAGCTAGGATTACAGGCATGAGCCATTATTGCTCCCATTTATTAAGTGCTAATTATGTGCTGGGCCCTGTCATGAATACTTTACAAGAATTCTGTCATTTCATCCTTAGGATGCCCTTACAAAGGCTGGGGTTACTCTTATCTTAGAAGTGATGGTAGGAGGCATGTTTTAAAATAAAATACAGTATTTCAAATAAAAATGCTATTTCAAATAATGGTCCTACTATGACTGATAACAAGGGTGAAGGTACTTATTGGATAACTTCTCTATTCCAGAGTCTATATTTACTGATTGCTTTATAACCATTCTCCAAAACTTAAACCATCACAAACAACTCAAAGAAACAAGTATCATTATTAATCTCCTTAAAACAGTGAGGCCACCAAGGCTCACAATTTAAATATCTTGTCCAAGGTCAATTTAAGACCTTAGCAGAATCTGGATGTAGGTTTGCTGGCACCAGGGCTCTGTCTGTGAACATCCTGCATGAAGTGCTAATTTGCTTCCTGTTCTTCACTGCCTCCTTAGCCTCCCTCACCTCCTGTCACTGCTAGGCTCTAAGCAGGCCCTTCATTCTTCTCTCACATTCTTTATATATGAGCAGACACAGAGTTCATGGCTCTGCCTCCTGGGGGATGGACTCAGGGCACAGAGGCTTTGTTCTAATCCAGCTCTCCAAAGTAGAGCTGCAGGCAGGCATTGGATCCTAAGACATGCAGGCTAGCCAGCAGCATGGCAAACATCCCAACTTTGCAGGGAACAATGGGCACTGAACTGCAGGTGACCCGACCTGCTAATCACTGCCTGATTACCAGCTAATCAGTGCCTTGTTTGGGACATGAATCCCAAATCCCTTTGGACTGGGCTGGGCCCTGGCAGGCCCCAGTCACCTGGCTAATGTGGCAGGGGCGAGGCAGGGGGTCATGTGTTCCAGTGCAGAGTGGCCAAAGGCCACCTTCAGAGAAATGGTCACGGGGTCTGTCTCTCCTTGCTGGTCCTGGACACCTGCAACACTTGCCAGCAGCATGGAAGGGAAGAGAGGCAGAGGAACGAAAGGCCAGTTCTCCTTTCTAGACCAAATAAGAAAAAGTTAATTAGCCCTTCTGGAGGAAAAAAGGACTCCTTTTCTCAGAAACTCCAAAGGAGGTCTAGTCTGAGACAATGAATTAATATCTACCATTCCAGGCCTGGGGCTACAACTTCTATAATCAGTACTACTATCACCTTCATTATCACTCTCAAGGTCACCCAACCACCATCATCACCCCACCATCACTATTGTCACCACAACCACAAACACACCCACCGTCACTCCCACCACTGTCATCACCCTACCATAACCATTACCACCACTACAGCCATCACCCCCACCATCATCATCACCACCATTCCCACAGTCGTTTCCTTGACTTCAAGAAGGAAAGCAGTCCCCCCATAGCCCTCAGGCATTAGGGGTCTGTTTTTCACCACACCATCACCACAACCATCACCACTAGAAGCATCACCACCTCTCTTCCCAGTCCTGCTGCCATACTGCCACCATAACTGTCACTACTATTATGGCCACCCTACCAACCCTTGCCACCATTACCATTATCACCACTATTGCCCCCTCACCAACACTACCATTACCACCACTACCACCACCATTCCGTTACAACCTTACCATTGCTAACACCACCAACTTCACAACCACCATCATCACCATCAAGAGCAAAACAGCACTATTGCCACTGCTCCTGCCTCCCTAACACGATCACCATAGCAGCCGTTGGTTGCTCCCTCCACTGCAGATTGCCCTGTCTAGGAAAGCAATTTGGACTAGTGATCTTAAAACACTGGTTTAAGAGACAGAAAAATTTTAGATCTCCTCCATGCATACTAGTTATTTGAATTTGAACAATTATTTAACCATTAAACTTAGTTTCTCCAAATCAAAAAATAGAGATTGTAATAGAACCAACTTATAAGATTGTGGCTTGTGTACAACATTTCTCCCAGTGCTTGGCACATGATAGCAATAAAAGTTCACTACCATTATCATTCTTTGCGCCCAACTCCATGTTAACACATAGCTTCTCTGCTAGCATCCTTGCTTGAAATGGCTCAGAAGAGGATCATTTATCCCTCCATCCCTAACATCATGGGGGCCCTCTAAACTGCCTGGCATCCCTAAGAGGCAAGTGTCCAGTCATGGCACTATACATTGAAGAAAGTTCCAGAGCTGGAATCACTTGTCTGGAAATGAATCCAGATCTGCTTTGCATAAGCCAACTGACCCTAAAGATTTCTCTCACCTCACAGAAATTCTCTTTCTTCTTCAGAGCAATGGGAAATACTAATGTCTTCCTTGGAGGACTGTGGGAGGATAGCATAATATATGACAGAGAGAACCCCAGACAACTCAAGTCACAGACAACATATCAGCTTTGAAGATACAGTTATGAGGAAGTGAAAAAAACGTGTGCCTTGCTCTGGAGAATCTCCTATTGGGGGAATAAAACCAAGTCTTCCCCACCTCCTCCAGATGGGGCCAAGCCCTACACTCTGACCGGTTCTTCAAGTGTACTGCAAAGGTCCAATAAAACCTTACCTTTGCCCAGTTGATTCAGTTCTAGGAAACTGTTCAATGTTTGACTGTGTTCCTCTGAACACTGAAAAACAGTTCATCAGGTTAGTTCAGTTGAATTATTGCTCCTTGGGAGTTTTCCAAACCCTGGGTTTCTTTCAGAAAGAGTTAGATTCTATTGTATTCTTGGGAATTCAGTCCCTTATTTCTCTCTGTGAGACCCACCCCCTGACAAATGCAGCATGAATACACTGCAGAACAACCACACTCCTCTGCCTCCTGCTCACAGGATAGAGTCTCATCTCCTGGGCTTCCTAAAGCCAGATTGTGAATCAGGCTGTGTGTTTCCCTTCTTCATTTCTATCCTGTCCACCACTACATTTTGGTAGTGGGCATAAGCAAGTGAACACTCCTAAAAGTAATTGCATGATAAGAGGAAGAGGGGGAAAATCACATTCCATCAACACATGTAGTTCTTCTGTGTGCTGAGTGAAGAGTCACACCATGAACTTTGGGAAGCCCACCACAGTGAAGGATCTCCCAGCAGCACTGGTATTCATGACCTTGTAGACCAGGCTGTGTATGAGGTCAAGAGAGGCAGTGATGAATTCTGAACCCACATAAATAAATTGCTAAGAATTAACTTCGGCAAACTCAGCACCTGACTGGGGAAACACCAAGCCCCACCACTGACATCAGGACCAGTAAACTGTTTGCCAGCACTGTCATGTCATACTTGTATTCCTTGTGAAAGTCCAGATTCAGCCACCAAGCAAGAAAGAAGAGATGAGGGGGAAAATTGATTGACAGCTCACAGATTCTGTCTTGAATAGTTTTAGATTCTACCCACTCCTTACAATCTTGACAAAAGGGTCAAGATGGACTTGACTCTGTCAATTTCACATCTACCTACTGATAAAATCTAAAATCTTCTTTAGACCAGGTACCATGTTGAGTGTTTTGAATCCTCCCAACAACCATGATTAGTTGCTATCCTTACTTTTTCACCCAGCACAGCAGTTTTAAGAACTTAGCCTACTGCCATGTGGTAACTCCAGACATTGCTTCTCACCACTGCACAGTACTTCACAATAGACACCACTTTTCTTTACTTCCTCATTTTCCTAACAACAACATTGTGTGTTCCCAGGAGCTACAGGTATTGACTCCATAACATCCTTTTATATTACTCTTCCGGACCCACCAAAGATACTTTACTATACCCCACAAATGGAATTAATGAGTCTGATGAACTAGGATGCTCAATTTTTTAGCTTGGTTTCACTAATTTACATCCTAAGAGCAAGATGTGATGACCTGTATTGTCTTAATATGTTTGCTGCTGCTATAACGGATTCTGATGGACTGGGTAAATTATAGACAACAGAATTTTATGTAGTACATGGTTCTGGAGGCTGGGAAGTTCAAAATCGAGGGACCACATCTAGTGAGGGCCTTTGTGCTGCATCACAACATAGAGAAAAGTGGGTATAACATGGCAAGAGACCATGAGAGAGAAAGAGACAAACAAGACAGAGAGGCAGTCAGACAGAGCCAGAGATACAGAGGTTCATTCTCCCTGCTTTGTAATGAACCCACTGTATTGGTAAAGGCACTGCCTTCATTAGGGCAGTGCCCCCAAGTCCTAGTCACCTCCTAAAGGTCCCCCCCCCTTAATATTGTCACTACGGCAAGTAAAATTTCAACATGAGTTTTGGAGGAGACATTCTATCATCGCACATGTGTTCCCATATCTCAAGCATTATCTGACTTTCTTATTTTTGCCATGGGACAGCTATGAAGTTGTGTATCACGACTGGTAATTTGCACTTCTCTGGTTACTAATGAGTTTCAAACACCTCTCTGTATTGTGCTGGTCATTGGATTTCTGCCTCTGTGCACTGCCTGTCATATCCCTGGCCCTGATTTTTGTTGGATTTTATGATCTTTTTCTTGTTAACTTATAGGTCCCCCTCTCGTATCCTACATTGGATCTTAGTGTTGGATGTCACAAATTTTGTATTCCAACTTTTGATTTTCTTTTAACTTTAACTTTGATATCTTACATTAAAAAAAAGAAATGCTCAATTTGTGGATCCTCATTTTTTTTGCCTTATGGTTTGTAATTTTAGGTCTTTCTTAAAAAGTTTCTCCCTACCTCTAAGATATAAAAATATTCTTCCTGGCCAGGAACCTGTGGGTTACACTTGTAATCCTAGCTACTTGAGGGGCTGAGATCAGGTGGATCATGCTTTAAGGCCAGTGCAGGGAAAATGTTAGTGTGATCCTCATCTCAACCAATAGCTGGACACCTGCCTGTCATCCCAGCTATGTGGGGGCTGTGATCAGAAGGATCTTGCCGTTCCAAGCTGGCCTAGGCAAAACAAAAAAAGGAAAAAAAGCTTGTGAGACCCCCCGAATGAAAAAAAGCTGGGTGTGGTGGTACATGGCTGTTTTCCCAGCTAGGGCAGGAAGTGTAACATAGTTCAGGCCAGCCTGGGCAAAAAGAGAGACCCTATCTCCAAAATAACCAGAGCCAAAGGCCTGGAAGCATGGCTCAAGTGACAGAACACCTGCAAAGCCCCGAGTTCAAAACCTAGTACTGCGAAAATATATATACCCTTAATTTTCTTTTGTTAAGCTTATACTAGTTCCTCTCCTTTTCACTGTCTTATTCATCTGGAAACCACACTTTGGATAGTATACAAATATAGATGTTATTGTTCTGCAGATGGCTGTCAGTTTCTCAAATAATAATAATCTGACCACTGGCAATGATTTATTAGCCACGTTAATCATATTTCAAGTCCTCATTTATGAATATGTTTACCTCCAAGGCCTCCCTTCTGTCCTGGGTGTCTCTGTTCTGGAGCCAGAACCAGGCTGATTTCATGAGGACAGTTTTGGAGTGTCTCAGTACTTTGTAGGGTAAAGTCCTTCCTCACAATCTTTGCTGTGATTGGTCTACTTTCTCAGGGAACTTACTTTTCTCATTTTGCCATAATATTTCTGTGTTTCTCCCAAATAAATAGGAAATAAATAAAGGCCACTGGAGCTCTTCAGACAGTTGTGCTGGGTTTGCTTTCTAATCTTTACAAGCAAGAAGTAATTTTTCAGGTAGAGCTGAGTTAGGGAGAAGCACTTTCATTGCACTTTTCCTGCTGAGATGCACACTGCTCCTGTCAGAGCAGTGGCTCTGTCCTGCTCTCCAGCCCTGTCCAGGATCCCAGGGCAGCTTCTTGGTTTGGGCGGTGCTGCTAACCCCTGGTCCCTTCTGGAATCGTGATTCTGGCTCTAATCCCCCCCACACCCTCATTTAAGCTTGTGGCTTCTTGGCCTGGAGCCTGTTCCCTTCCCAAAATGTTTGTTAGTACAGTGGCTTTTTATGGCATTTTATGGAAAAAAACGAAGGAAGGGGTGGAGGGGAGAAGACTGTGCTCTGCAAACCAGGCCGTATTTAACCTTCGCTTACTGGAATTTGAGTCTTCTGCATACCTTGCAAGCAGAAAAAACTTCAAATACGGTTTTTCCATGTAAGCTTACAATCGGAATGTTCTTCACCTCTTAACTCTGGCCAGGACAAATGTGGCTGCTCACACAAACAGCCTGTTATTCAGAAGAGTGGAGCTGGAGGTTTTGCACAACATTTACAACTGCGGTTATCTGTGTGGGGATCACAGAGGGGCCCTGGGGAGGCAGGGAGGGTAGAGGCCGCTCCATCCTTGAGGAGCAGACTCTGGGGCAATGCTGGCCAAAGCATCCTGAGCTTCCCCAGTTCCTCTGTAGCCCAAAAGTCACTCACGGGGGGCTGCAGGGTTCAGATGAGCCCTCCAGGAAGGGCCAAGTCTCTGCTTCTGGAAGAGGGAGCAGCAACCTCAGATAAAGCCTGTTGTCTGATAAGGGCTATGAGTTGGAGACATTGGCCATGGTAGTGGTGGAGGAAAAGGGGCCAAGATGAGGTCCTCCAGAAATGTCATGTTTTTCTTAGAACTCAGGCCTATATTACACACAAGTTTGAGATTATCTAGGACAATTATCTAAAATTAACTGTGGTTTTCAAATGAAAAACATTTAGGGGAGGATCAGATAAGAAGGAGGCCTATTTATAATACTTGCCACAGAGGGGAAGAAAGAGAAAAAACAAGAGTGAGCAAGAGAGAAAGAGAAAGAGAGAGACAGGCAGACAGACAAACCGAGAATGAGAGAGACACAAAATGATAAGGACTGTTCTTCCAGGTTGGGAGCCACAGGCCAACTTCCTTTCCTTGCAACTCATTAACAACAGAAAGAGGACCCTACCCTGATCCTGTCCCCCCATGCTGTCTTTTCTTTTTATTTATTTATTTTTGTGGCACTGGGGCATCGAACTCAGGGCCTCACTCTTGCTAGGTAGGTGCTGTAACACTTGAGGCATGCCTGCAACCTTTTTTTGCTTTAGCTATTTTTCAAATAGGATCTTGTGATTTTGCCCAGGGCTGGCCTCAGCCTGCAATCCTCCTGCCCATTCCTCTTGTGTAGAAGATACTATGAAAGCAGACCATCACACATGGTTTGTTAGTTGAGACAGGTGCTCTTTGCTTTAAAAAAGAGCAACACAATAAGGAGTGTCTTACACTTAATGCCATTTTGCAGGTGAGGACATTAAGGAAAGTAGCAGGGCAGAATTGGAAGCAGGTCTGAGTTCAGAATTCATGCTTTAAACCATGGCCCCAAATGACATCAACTGGTGTTTTTTGTTCCTGTTCCACACACTTTTAACTCCATTCTGCACTCAGTGTACGTGAAGAGCTTCAGCAAGAGGGAGAGAGATACCCGGGATATGTGTGACAGGGATGTCACCAAGGGGAACAGCAAGAGGAGTTCAATTGTCAGTTTAGCACCCACTCTGAGACAGACATTCCATGTGACTGCAGGCTACCTTCATAAAATTAGTAGCCAGGCATTGTGATGCATCATATAATCTCAGTATTTGGGAGGCAGAGACAGAAGAATCATGAGTTCAAGACCAGCCTGGGCAAAGTAGTGAGACTCTATTTCAAAAATAAATAAACAAGTAAGGATTATTTTTGGCATACATGTATGTTATTATATATATCATCTTCATATGTTCTTGTGTATGACATGTTATGTGTTTTGTTTGCAAGTGATCATCATGGATCTGGACATACAAGGTCTTGTTAGAGCTGGAAAACTGAGGCTTGACAGAGGGTTGAGGGTCACACTAGGCAGAGGCTGACATGGGGTTAGAACTGGGGTGCACTGCATCGCTCACTCTCTGCCACACCCTGGTACTTCCTGGCCACCGAAGCGTGCCAAGGGTCCACTGTTCCCAGGGCTGTGGGCTATGCCTACATTGTTTTTGCCTTTTAAACTCCTACAGAGGTTGGCAAAAACCAAATGCTCCCAACCACCACCAACAACCCAGTGGGAAATATTTAACCTGTGTACTTCCAGACTTTCTGACATAACACAACAACCTGTCCCACCTTTGTTCCTGGCTGGAAAGAAATAACACGAACAACAGCAATAGAAAAAAAAGAGAGAGTTTTTCTAACCTCTTTCAGTTCCAAGCCATGTTTCCTGTGCACTTAGCAGGTCTTGATGAAAACCAAATTATTCTCTAACGCATCAATAGTCTTCAGTGAAGTACCCACATGGTTAAGAAAACAGCACCAAAAGAAACATTTTTTTTAAATACCCCAACAAGACACCAAATGACTCGCTAATTCAAAGAGGCAGACGGAGGTTTTAGAGGTTGAAAGCAGTACGTCTTTCATGAGGTTCTTCTTGCTCAGGACCACATTTGCAAAAGTGTGATCCCTCCCCTAGCAAGGTTTTGTTTAAAAAAATTAAAACAACTCTTACTTTGGGCTCTCTGCAAAAGAACTGTTTTTCCAGCTGTGTTGTCTAAGGAGGACACAAGAGCCCTGGTTTGGTTGTATTTTTTTTCCAGAACAGGAGAAAAGTTTCCTACACAATTTTACTTGGGCTAAACTGCACACTGAGCAGTTTATTTATACCGTTTTATCACACACCTGTTTGGATACGGGCTGTTTTCTGGTTTTAATCATGCCATTTTCTTGCCAGTGGTTTTATCTTCAGAGCACCATGGTTTTGCTGTAAATGTTTCTTATTAACTCCCAAAGAAATGCCAATTGCTCCATGCTCGCTATTAGTGAGGGCTAAAACAATGTAATTTCCCTCACTTCTAACAGGTTACCACTCAAGAGCTATGTCCCAGGAACTGACTCAAAATAAGGTGGAAGCCATTTCTCTGTTCTTAAGGAGAAGGGAAGAGAAGTACCCAAGTGTTTTGGGGTGAAAGCCTTTAATAAAACATCTGTAAACAGCCACCTACTTATTTTGAGGTAGTATATTCTGCCACTTTTGATTGAAGTGGGCTATTTTAATCACTGAATTTCTGGGATTTACAGGTGGCAGCCTTGGAATTTGGGTGAAAGATCTGAGTCAGCTGACTCTTCCCAAAGCATTTAAACTCTAGGCACTTCTCTTGCTGTATCAGGAAAACATGAGTCCTAATGGCTATTCACCAGTGAGGCCATTTAATTCAACACAGTTATCCAATAGGTAGTATGGGATAAGCAATATGCTAGATCCTGAAGTGAAGAGATGAACAAGACAAAGTTTTCATGTCCAGTAACTCATACTTCACAGTCTAGCACATAGTAGGTTTCCAGTCGTTATTAGAAGAATCTGAAAATTTACATGTCAATTTGTAAATAGGTAACTAGAAGCCACAATGATGTCTCTGGAACTGAGACATTCATAAATGGGTTAATTTTTTCTACTGGTATAAATCCAAGTTGAAAGATTCATACACTGTACTAGTTATGTATAGCTGTGCAACAACATGACCCTCAAATCTAGAGGTTTAAAATCATCAGCATTTATTATCTCACCCTTCTCTAGGTCTTAGGAACCCTAAACATGGCTTGCTGGGTGACTATGCTTTTAGGTCTATTATGTTAGTCAGATTTCCATTACTGTAGCAAATACCTGAGATGAGTTGAGTTAGAAAGAAGAAAGGTTTACTTTGGAGGTTTCAGTCTGTGACCGATTGATCTTGTTGATTTGGGCCTGTGGCAGCACAGTGTATCACAGTGGGAGTGCAGGTGGGTCACCTGACGGCCAGGGTGTGAAAGACAGAGAGGAAGTCCCAGGGTCCTGTGATTCCCATCAAAAGCACACCCCAATGACCTAAAATATCCACTATGCCCCACCTCCTAAAGGCACCACATCCTCTAATAGCACCACGGGCTACAGACCAAACCTTTAACAAATAGGTCCTTGGGGGATATTCCAGATCCAACTAAAGCATCTCTCTCTGTTCTCTGGCCAGGACTTCAGTCTCACCTAAAGGCTCAACAGAAGGGAGGTCTTCTGCCAAGTTCAGTGACATGGCTGCTGGCATCATTGTGTCCTTTGTGGGAGCTGTTGTACTGAGGGCCTCTGTCCCTTGATGACTGTGGGGTAGGGGACATTTGCTCAGTTTCTTGACATGTGCTGTGTCCCACAGTGTGAGTCAGAGGGCAAGAGAGAGTGAACAAGGAAGAGGCCACATTCTCTTGGTAACCTGATCTTGGAAGAGACATTTAATTCCTTTCACCATTATCTGCTTATTGGCAGTGAATGAGTCAGAAGGTCCAGCCACATTCGTGGGGAATAGACAACACAAGGGCATGAATATCAAAAGGCAGGGGACCTCAGGGCCATCTCAGAGGCTGCCCTCCACACCTGTAGCACCAGGGTGGGTTTCAACCCCATCTTAGAACAAAGTGACTGGTTCCAATGGCTCAACATTTTGACCAGCTGAACAGCCCTATACACATCTGCATTAGAAACTTCTTTAACTACAGGGCAAGTGTGCTGGGATTTGGCCACAGTGACCCTGTCTTCAAGCCATTTCGTGGAAGGTTCTTAACAGAAGAGCAGCTAAATCATGACCCCTGGCAGATCCCACCGTGTCCCCAGGTGCCAGAGTTTGGATAATGCAGCCCTAAGTTGTAGATTCAGGGATTTTTTGGTTTGGGCCTTCTCCTCTCCCTTCATCATAAATATCTTTTTATCTTTGGAGACCTTAGTGGTGCGACAGGAGTAGTAAGTGACTCTTAACCTCTTGGAGTTGTGATGATGAAATGGTATAAGCATTGAATATAGGATTCTGGGTCTCTTCGGTGCCAACTAGCCAATACTCCAAGGCTTTACCCTGTTCTTTGGAGTTCAGACTGTAACAAAACAACAAATAATCACTGCTACATATCACAATTGTTAGATAATTCATCAAGGGGGGGACACATGAGCGTGGGTTACATGGACCAGACAGGATGGATGTTGGCTGTGACCTCAGACTCATGTTCTGGGAATCCACTTTGGTGATAGACTGTTATGGAGAGGTAGGGTGTGGGTAGGAGGCAGTGTCCCAGGGTGGGCCATAGTGGCCAGGGCTTGGCATTGGGGTCGTCAGAGCAGCTGTAGTTAATCTTTAACAGCTACAAAAATGGTATATGGCAGCATTTTACAAGGTGTAGACATAGTGAAGGACACAGGTTTTCTGCCTCCCATCAGCTCTGAGACTGGGCATTGTAGGAACCCAGGGTGGAATGACCTGAACTTATTTTGAGGGGTTGGGGAGGGGACTATGAATAGACCTGGGAGACAAGCAGAGGTTGTGCAGGTGAAACCGAAGGGTGGAAGCATTTGGAGCCAAGGGAATGGCATGTACACTCAGAGATCCCAGGAGACAATAATGACAGTGAAGCAGAGAGAACAAGAGAGCATCTGAGGTCACTCTAAGTCACATGAAGGATTTGGACTTTGATTCTGTGGGCTCAAAAGAGAAGAAACTATGGAAGGGATTTAAGCAAAGGCATGATGTTATGAGACTTTCATTCTAAAAGATCATTCTGGATGGAGACCCTAGCACAACAACATCAGCTTAAAAGTATTACCATGTTTTCTCCATTTCCCATTGCTACTGAAACCCCAAAGACACATGGGCTTTGGCTGCTTGCCCTATTGGGGAACAAAAACAAAACTCCTGGACCCTTGGATTCAATCCACCAGAGACTGGGTTCAAGTTCCCAGAACTAGTCAGGCAGTGCAAATAGTAGCTCTCTTGGTTTGAGCAATATTTTAAAGGTACTAGCAAAAATCCTGCTTTTATAGGATTAAACTTGAGTGTGCATATTTGAAATAACATCAATGAGGACAAAAGACAGAAAGTGGCATTTCTTGAAGATCAATATGCTAGTCACATTGCTGACATTATTTCTTTAATCTCTAGCATCCTCTCAAGGGTAGAACTGTCATTCTTTTTTCTGAAATAACAGTAAGTGAGGCTCAGGAAGATTACAAAACCCAAGATAGTAAGTTCTCCGATGTTTACTCCAAAGGCTATTTTCCTGTTTGGAATAGGACTTTCTTACGTGATATTGGGGTGAGCAGCCCTTAGCAGGTTTCTGGGTCCTAGTTCCATGAACACTGGGAGATGTTCCATTAATACCTCTTTGTGGGGGACACTACCCTGTGCATTGCAGGACACTATCTTGAGAGGTCCTTGACCTCTACCCACTAGATGCCAGTAACTTTCCCCTGGATGTGACAACCAAAAATATCTCCTGACATTGCTAATGTCCTATGAAGAGAAAAATCAACCCTGGTTGAGAACCATTGGTATATATCTAACTGCTGCAGTAGGGTGTCTATATACAGATTCACTAACCATGGTTCATCCCACTTTTTTTCCATTAGCCAAAGGATTTCATGTGGTCAGATTCAACATAAATTGGGTGGAGACATAGAATGGAACAGGCAAGTATACATAATCCTCTTATGAGGAAAGAACAAGCAATTGGAAAGTACTAAAATAAAAATAATTTTAAGTACAATTTATGCTACAAAAGAGGAGTGCAGTATGTTATACAAATGACATCAGGGGAAATAAACTAACCTGGATGGTCAGTGACATCTCTGATAAAGGGAGTTTTCAAATGACACCCATATGGTAAAACACTGTGAACCAAGCAAAGGACAAACGTACATAAAGGGAATATTTTAGGTAGAGGAATCAACGTGCTCATGGAAGGATATAAGCTGCCCTTCAGAATTTCCCCCAAATCTCTGATTTCCATTAATGTACCGCAAAATAGCTATTTTAGTGACGGTATTTGTTTAGCACTTACTGCATACCACTCACTGTGATAGAAATCATAAGATATTCACAGTACGAGCATAGATATATCATGAAGCTGGTAGCCAGTGGTATGTGCCACAGCAGAGAGCCAGGAGTGAGTACCTGGGGACCCCAGAGAGCAGCAAAGGCCCTGAGACCCAGAAGAGGAGAACAAATAGAGCTTTAGTTTAAGTGAAGGGTGGGTAAGGATTAGAAGAATGAAAGGAAGATGGTGGCATCCTTAGTATGAAATATAGCAAATGCTAAGGTGGGGAGTAGGGTCAGAAGTAGAACTGTGAGGGAAAAAAAATCTGTGAAGTAGAATATAAAATTCAAATAAGACCACTGACAGTTTTTGTCTTTATGCCTGAATTTAGGGGCTGAAGCTGGTGGATAATAGCCACTGAAGAAGAGAGGAGACTTACAAAGAGAACAGAGTGTCTTTCAGGACCCTGCTTCACATGGATAGACATCCATGGATCATCAGTCATGGGAACATGTAGCATTGCAAACCTACCCCCAGCACTACTGATGAGTTTCATTTTCACAAGCTTTCCAGGAAATCAGAAACATTGCAATAGGAGGGTCAAATTGGTTGAATTAAACTGTAAAGAGATCAAAGACAAGAAGGGAAATTAAGAGTTCTCTATAGATTTCTGGTGTGATCTTCTAACCACCTTGTTTATGGTGACAAGAGACACAGGAAGAGCCAAATGTTGATGAAGAATCAACAAGGCATAATGTCTGCAAGGTTGGAGGGGATAACACAGCAAAACAGAAACTGAGAGACCAACTGGAGAACTCAGACACCAGGATGGGAACAGGAAAGTCAAGAGGTGGGAAGCCAATATGAGAAGAGTGAGAAATTGCATCTCAGACATCTCAAGTTTTAATTTCCATAATAGCCTGACCATGGAAATCTTCAAATGACATCATGGAAAATTGGAGCAAAGAACAGAATGCACTGTCCCCCCAAGGGAAGCATTCTTTGTTCTCCACTCTATTCTCAGTTCCTAGAGAAGAATCTGGCCCTAAGTTGGTGCTCCAAGAATGTTAAATGACTGAATAGCTGGGAAACATTTGCATAGAGGCATCACTTGTAGCTCCTGGAAATCACCCAATCCCTACTAATGTCTACTCCCTCAGGTGAACCTTAAACTCTGAACAAGTACCAAGTTGCCTAAGAAACACTAAGGCCATTCGCAAATCTGAGACAAGGAATGCACGATGAAGAAAGGAATGAATTGAAAGCCAAGGTGGGTAAAAATGGTCACACTTCACCAGGACCCTTTATTTTCCTGCCATAAACTCATGGCTTACTATTCTCACCTCTTGGGAGTAACGCTCTCCATGTTTGTTATGGGTAGGACATGCCCTATTTCATTCATTCATGCACCAAATGGAATCCACTATTATGAAATTTGTACGCTGAGCATTGATGAAGCTTCTAGTATACACAAAGAGGTCACTGGAATGTAACAAACTGCTCTGAGCTCAGAGGACATAAACACAATGAAGACGGAGTCCCTGCCTTGCAGCACTCCATTCCTGCCTTGCCTGGTATGAGAGGCTCAGAGTACAAAGATTCCCAGAAGCCTGCAAGTGGGTAGAAAGAGGGTCAGTCAAGGACAACAGGGAAGCAAAAGGCAGTGGAGGAAGCCTCATGGGGGATCCAGGTGAGGCTTCTCAGAGGTGGTGGCACATGAGAAAGAAGCAGGAATTGGTTAAATGGATAAGATGGGTAGAGTATTCCAGGCAGAGGGAAGGGTGTGGAAAGAACACTGGGTTCTGATCCTCATGGTTCACATGGGCCTTTGTCCATGAATACTGTGATGACACAGGGACAGGCAGTTGGGTATGGAGAACAGGTCCCAGGACTGTGTGTGGAGCCCAGCAGCTTCGGCCTATCAGGAGCCATCAGAGGGACATGCAGGTGGGCTGGGGAGACAGCTGCCCCCTTCACTGCCAAAGACTGGAGCCCAAGGCTTAGAGGGCAGCACTTGGAGAATGGGAGGATGCCGAGCAAGTCTTGGCACCCCCTCCCGCCCATGACTCACTCTTGGCCTTTGGCACACTTGTCTTTGCCGAGAAGCCTGTAGCTGCTCAGAGAAGTTCTGAGAAGTGGGGCCCAGGCTGGGCCAGGGCCCCCTCTGCCCTCCTTTTCCTACACAGAGGCTGGGACAATGAGCCTGAAAGCCCTGCAGGAAAAAGTAAAAAGGCATGCCAGCTGAGACTGACCACAGCCCGAGAGATCAATAAGCACAAGACGGGGAAACTGAGTTCTCATGAAGGAAAGGACTTTCCCAGGCCATATAGTGATATGTGGGCTGAGCTGGCAGTTATATCCAGACCTCTGGACACGTAGCCCAGTGTCTCATGCAACCTCCTCCTGTCCCATGGAGATCAATGAGGCCAGCTTCCTCAAGCAGTTATGCTTCTGGGGACTTTGGTGAGCTGAAGGGTCCAGGCCAGAAGCTGGCAAATATTGCTTACGGGCCAAATGCAGATGGGTCCATTCACATACTGTCCACAGTGACCTTCATGTGGCAATGCCCAGCTGAATCTGTGCAACAGAGACTGTGTGGTCCGCAAAGCCTTAAACATTTACTATGAGGACCTTTAGAGAAAACAAAGATCGTTAACCCCCCGTCTAACTCATGCTCCTCAGATGTCAGCATATCTGAAAATCAATCCATTTGAGGTGGGACCTGGGAATCTGAAGGTTAACAAGAGGGTCAGGAGATGTGAGGTAAGCTCCAGAGCACCCTTGGAGAAATTTTGGCCTGTCCTTGGATCAGGGGACCAGTGATGACTCTGGTGGTTGTGTGGGCTTCAGAAAGCAGACAGGATCTTTAGACTCCATCACAGAAAGAAGTAGCTGTTTCTTTCATGGTCCAGAGTTCCTCCAGTTATCACAGAGCAAGGACCACAGGAGGAGGCCTCTTTAGGGTTACCCTCAGTTGATGGAAGGTATAGGGTAGTTGCCACAGAGGAAGTGGTCCTGTCCTGTTATCTGCGTTTCTCACTGCGCCTCAGTATTCTCACCTGTAAAGTGAACCACTCAGACTCCATGTTTATTTGGCTGCCTTTCTACTCTGTGACTGGTAATCTAACAACCAATTATACACTGGTACCAAAATCGCTGACATCTCCATGACATTGGCAGAATACTCCGAAAGCAGCAACTACCTGTGCAACTCACACCTGCATTCTAACTACCAGTCTCAACATCCAACACAGTTCATAAAGAGAACCTAAAGGCTGGGCGCTGGTGGCTCAAGCCTGTAATCCTAGCTACTCAGGAGGCAGAGATCAGGAGGATCACAGTTCAAAACCAGCCCAGGCAAATAGTTTGTGGAACACAAAATAGGGCTGGTGGGGTGACTCAGGTGGTAGAGCCCCTTCCTTGCTGAAGTTCAATCCCCAGTATCACCAAAAAAAAAAAAAATGAAATAAAGAAAGAAACTAAAGGGAGAGTTGGGGCTTAATGTTGGGTAGGAAAAAAAGACATTACTAATTATCATATAGTCCTTAATTTTTTTTTGACAACCTCTTATTAGCCTTAAAATACCAAGAATCATTGTGGATTCTACTTTTGAGAAACACACACTGTATCAAATATGATCCTTTGGTGTTTACAATACTCATGGCTTTAATTTGACCCAGTGCTGTGTTTAAGACAAAATATTTTAAAACAGTCAGACATGGTGATGCATGCCTGTAATCCCAGCACTTGGGGGGCTGAAGAAGGAGGAGCATGAGTTCCAAGCCAGTCTGGGTTACATAGTGAGATCCTGTATCAAAAAAAAAATGGTTTTGAAACTGCCTTGGAAATAGTATGCATCACTCTTTGGGCTATGTCGAGTGCCTCTGTAGGCCTCGTGTGTCCAATACAATATTTGACACACAACAGTACAAGAGCACAAGGCAGTCTCCACGCAAGACAAGATGAAGGATAGAAGGGCACAAGAGCTTTGGAAATGTTACAAAGCAAATTTTCTTCAAGTCCTGATGCTCTTTCTCAGGACCCTTGTGAACTTAGAAATTATTCCGTCCACTGAAGTCAAACATCTTTATTTGTTACACAATGTAACAATGAGGTAGCAATTCACTTTATCTTTGGTTTTGCTTTCCTCATTTCAACTACCTGGTATCAATCATAATCCAAAAATATTAAATGGAAAATTCTAGAAATAAACAACTCAAATGTTTTAAATTACACACTATTCTGAGACACATGAACTCTTATCCTGGGCCATCCCCCAGCCCAGAACATGAATTCTCCCTTTCCCAGCCTATCCACATGGTATATACTACCCGCCCATTAGGTACTGAGTAAATGTCTCACTCTCAGATGGACTACAACAGGATCATCGTACTGAATTCAAATAACCTTTATTTTACTTAAGAATTGTTCAAAGCACAATACTGATACCCACAATTTGGATATGCCGAGAAGCAGCTGTAAAAAAATTCCCGAGTTAATAAGAAAAAAAGTAACATGGTGAGGTTGCTCAGATCTGTGGGGACAAATCCAGGCACGAAATTGTGATGAGGGAAAAAGAAATTCATGCTAGTTTTTCTGTGAAACCTCAAACTGCAAAAGTTATGCTCCGACAGCATGAGAAGTGCTTAGTTAAGATGGAAAAGACATTAAATTATAGGGTTAGAGGTCTCCTTAGTTTCAGACACCCAATGGGGTCCTGGATCATAGTCCTGTTGTAGTGGGGGAGTGGAGTGGCAATGGCAACTGCTCAATGAAAAGTCTTTCTCATTGCAAGGACCACAGAGGGACCATGGGCCAAGAAAGGTAATGCAGGAGATTTCTCCCCAAACTGTTTACTGAGCAGTAGCATCCATTAATCCTTAAACCAATGAGATTTTGATTCAACATATCTTGCACCGCCTTTGTAGTGTAAAAGGATGGGACACACAGGGAGACCCTGCATGCTGGAAACAGAGAAGTTTCAGGTCTCTGGCCACAGGTTGTTTCTAGCTCCCACTCTGTAGGACCTGACCCAGGTGTCAGGTGTATGTAAGCTTGCCCCAAAAGCTGATGCTCCACCAGAGCCCATTGTCCCCTCATCATGACGAGGTTTATCCCAGAGTTGACATTAAATTGCCAGTCAGTGTCTGGGTTACACATCTCCAGCCCATGGCCAAGAACAGCCAAGCTTGACTGTCTCTGGCCCCTCTCCCAGAACCAGAAAATTCGGAATCCTGCAATCCAAAGACTTGGTGCCTCTGGCCATTGTGTGGGCTGTTTATAACACAGAAACCCTCCTTTTCAGTCCAGTGCTATATTGGGAAGGTTATCATTTAGAAAAGCAAATCCAAAGGTCCCTTGGCCCTGAGGGGCTGTTTCTGAATGTGTGTGCCCTGCTCCAAGGGGGTTGGGGAACAGATGTGCAACTCCAGCTATGCTATAAGAAGCAGGAAGGAAATCACAGTGCATGCTGGACTCCACTTAGCTGCCACCTATCTCCAGTGACTTCCAATATAACAAGATAGAGAGTATATTGTCATTTGTTTCTCCCATGTCATCCAATGTGCCAGCAGAAGCCCTGAATGTCTAAACTCACAAGGAAAGCCAACGTTCTCCAAAGCTGACTCAGGGTTAGGAAAAGTCACAAGGGTCTTCCCAGGCTTCTCCTGAGACTCCACAGAGCTTGGGTGAAGGCAAAAATGAAAACCATGCATGTAATGCAAACCACTCATGACAGGATGAACAGTAACAGCAAGATATCAGTAGGATTCCAGACAAAACTTAGCTTCACAGTTAGATTTCAAGTTTTTTTAAAAAATGAAGGAAATATTTGATTTGTTTCATAGAAAAGAAATGATTGCAAGGAAGTAGAGAAGAAACAGAAAACTTATTTTTGTTAGTAAGGATAGGTATGCCAACTCTAGGCAGGCAGGGCAGGAGAGAGAGAGAGAGAGGATAGAAGAAAGAAGGTAGGAAGGAAGGGAGGAAGGAGAGAAGGAAGGAAGGAGAAAAAGGATAGAAGAAAGCAAGGAAGGGAAGGAAGACTACCAATATTTAGGGCACATCATATGTTTAGGACCCTATAGAAATGCTTAAATTTTAATTTCTTTCAAAATCAGAACAAAAAATGAATATAATAATAGGTATTATTGAATCCTGTCTACGTGAATTTTTCTCTTTTTTTTTCCTAATGGAAGAAGCCATCCACAAAGGTAGAAGTGTCTACAACCTTCAAGTCATGGCATAGTCCTGGAGATGAAGGGAGGGAACAAGCCGGAGCTGACAAAGTGAACAATAAAGGGAGACATGACACAATGGTACAATTTTGTGCTCAGTGATAATGGCTGTTAAAGATGCTTCTAGAGGTAGCCCTTAATGCACTCTCTCCTTGGAGATTCTGTTTGGAGACTTGGATGCTGTTATTTGTATGTTAACATTCCAGTGATCAGTAATCCACCAGAGAAAGATTTAAAAAAGCAGAAGTTAAATCATCCCAGGTCTCCTGTCTCTGCTGTAGCACATTTGTGGGTTTAGATTACTTAAAACTCTTCAAGTCATATTTATGATTACTCAACTTTAGACAAGTTGGAGCCCAAGGCAAAACCTTCACGCTCAGAGGTCCAACCCTCCCTTTCCTAAGGTTGTAATTGTGGGACCATATTCTTCCTTTCCTGAACACAGGTTTGTGCTACCCAAATTTCTGGTCTTTCTAGGCCTCATTCATTCCTTGAAATGTTCATGATTTTCATTTTCATACCTGGCTTTCTGTCTTCCACTTGCAGACCCAGCAACCTGGAGCCCCATGTCTAAAGACAAGAGCAAGCTGTGACATCTGTGACAAACTAGTGACAAACTAGCCCATCTCAGTAGATTGAAGACTGAAAAGGAGAATTTACTACAAGAATGTGTCCTTCTGAGTTTGACTGAAGGGCACATAATATCATTTACACCCAGCTCCACTATTTAGTTCATAGGTCAGTATCTGGGTAAGTTGCTTTCTACCTTAGTTTCTCCATTTGAAGATGTGCCAAGCAGGACCTTCTATGCAAGGTTGTTTGTCAGGATTAAAATTAAATCCTGCATATGTAGCACTAAGTACGTGCTTAACAAGTATTAGGTATTTATGGACTGATAGTTCTCACTTTTACTATTGTTATTTAATTTTCACTCCTTCCCTTGATTATTAAAGAGATGATACATATTGTTCAAAAATTTAAAGTATTGGAAAGCATAAAGAAGCAAAAAAAAAAATCACCCATATTCACCCTACTTAGAAACAACCAATGTGACATTTCAGCATACTTCTGCCCCACTCACATGTTTTGAAGCATTTTAGATGCAAAATTTAGAATAATATGAGAGTTATGTACAAAAATCAACTGAGTTCTTATTCACTGACACCACATTGTTACAAATGAATTATTAAATCAGCTGTGATTAATAATGGGAGCCAAAATGATAAATACGTGGTGAAAAACCCATCAAAAATGTACATGAACTTTATGAAAAGTAGAAAATATCACCCTATGTCATAAGAGAACATCTCAGTGCATGCAGCTCTAGATTTGGATCCTGAGTGAGCAGATTACGAATTGGCAATTCTCCCTAAATTAATCTGTACATAAATTCAAAGTAATTCCACTGAAAACTTCAACAAGGAATTTGAGAAGATGGTTACTAACATTTCATATGGAAAACAGAAAGGGGAAGAATAGTCAAGAACATTTTGAATAAGTTGAACAAAGTAAGGCACATACCACATATTAAGTTTATTATATATATGTAAAGTTTATATAAATCTCATTTTAAGGAAAGAAAGATAGACCAATGGAATAGAATAGAAAGATCCAAAATGGACCCATTGTGCAATGATGTAGAATGTAATGGTCATAAAATCCAGGGGATTATCTAGGTAATCAAGAGTCCTGGCACAGCTGGTGTCACAAAAGAAGATAAATAAATTAGATTGCTTCCTCACTCCATACACACAAAAATGAATTCCAGATAGATTCAGACCCATACGTGAGAAACAAAGCTAAAAATTTAGCCAAACAGACAGAAGAGTATCTTTATGCTTTGTGGTAGGAAAAGATTTCTCAACTACTATCAGAAATACATAATCCTTAAAGGAAATTATGGATCAATTTAGGTTTATTAAAATTTGAAAATTCTATGCAATGAATACTAGAAACCAAAAGCCAAAAGGCCACAGAAAAATGTTAGCAACACAAAAGCTATCAAAGGTTTGGTATCCAGAATGTCTTACTTACACTCAGAGAGAAAAGGAAGCCAATGATAAGATGAGCAAAACATAAGACTAGGCAAATCATAGAAGAGAAAGCACAAAGGCCAACAGATGAAAGCAAAGATAGCCCACATCACTGGCATAAAAGAAATTCAAACCTAACCAACACTAAGCTACCATTTCACCTTCCTAAGCCAGTCCTGAGCACTGAAAATTCTAACTATGCCAAATGTCAACAAGAATGTGGAACAAAATAATTTCTTGTACTTTCCTTTTGGACGTATAAAGTTTTGTAGTCACATAGGAGAGTAATTTTGCAAAATATAAGGAATCTGAGTGTGACCATACCTGAGAACTAGCAATTCAACTCCTGGGAATATGCCCTGGAGAAAACGGCACATGCGTTCATGATGGGCAGGTACTAGAATGCTCTCTGCTATTAGCTAGAAAGAGCAGCCCAAAGAGGGAAGCCACCAAGACACCCATCTGTAGAAGAATAAGCAAACTGTGTCTTCATGCAGTATAACACTCTCTTGGCAGATAAAATGGATTAATTAGAAGTAGATGTCTCAAAATGAACTAACATTCCAAAATACTATTACACCAAAAAAAAGAGAGCTGCAGAAAGTTGTTGGTTACTTAAATTGTAGAACTAATAGGCTTGTGCTATTTATGGGTGTATATTTAGTATAGCACAAAATGATGCAGTAGGTTGATAATAAGCACACTCAGGGTAGATACTTCTGGATAGAGAAAGAGAAGAAAGGGTTCGGAGGAATTGAGTAGATTTCAACTACCTTTGTAACAATGCATTGTTCTGAGAAAAACTGAATGTGACTGTGGTCAAATAAAATGTTTTAACAAGGTTGACTAATGACTGCACTGGCTAAATTAATGTTATTCTTTCCATTTTTCTACATGCTTGCGATATTTCCTAGTGTGACAAATATTTATATTTTGAAGCATATGACAAATGCCTATTAGCATTGTAGTTAAAGGAGTAAACCCAATTGTTCATGAATATGACAAATAGAAAGCACATTGGTTAAGAAATAAGGGTCTGGGAAAGAAATCACTTCCCAGGAGGGAACTGCTAAGTGGAAAAACCAGAGTCTTTCTTCTGAACTGGCAAATATCCTCTGGGATATTCTCCGCTTAAATTTCAAGCTATTGGTGCCATCAGGTACCATGATGTAGGAAAAACCCAGAGTTTCAAAGCATTCTCACTCCCAGGCTTCTATTTCCTTCCTCCAGAAGAGCCACCACCAAGCCCACTTTGTGTTACTATCACCACCACCAAACACAAAACAAAAACAGAGGACCATGGTCAACACAAACAAGATGCACTACGTATGAGGAAAGCAACAAAGCCCAAAAGGTGTGGATTACACTCACTCCCAGTGACTTGGCTCTGAACGTCCCCGAAGCCAAACTATGGAAGCAAACATGACCAATCCCAAAATCTACAGCATCCAAAAAGCATAATCAATGGGACTTAGGGAGAGAGCACAGATTAGGGCCTGAAAGAAAATTCTCCTCCATCATTAGAAATAAATTAAAAAATAAGTAATTAAACCATATACCCCATACACAGCTTGGACATTGAGGACTGATCCTACCCATAGCACACAGAGCTCACTGTCTAGACTGTGTGGTCATGACATTCCTCTTCCATTGTCTTCACTGAGAACATCTCTTTGAAGGGAGCCTTTTGCCCATGCAAAGATTGCTCATTACAAGAACTTCTCCAAAGACCACTAGCTATTTCCCCAAAAAGCATCAGCTCAGACTGGTACCCTAGTAATCTTTGAGTCCTTCTTGTTTCTCCCAATCTTTTGGGTGGAAAGAGGGTACAATGTGGTCGCTGATACTAGAAAAGCCGTAGCTTTAGTTTGTATTAAGACCACAACTGGCATCCAGTGCATCATGAAGATGTTGCATTTATTATTGAATTTCATCATCAAAACATCTCTAAATGCTTGGTACTGATATCATCCCCATTTTCCAGATGAGAAAGCCAAGGGTTGGAGAAATTGAGTAATTTGTCCAATATCTCACAGGCAACAACTATCAAAATCAGGAGTAGAATTGTATCTGAATGAATTTGGTATCTTCATTCTCTAACTAGAATGGTTTACTGTTTCTATTGCAGGAAATATGGTCCATTCTCTACCCCCAGCCACCAAATTACTGTTTCTAGAATCCTAGAACCCATCTAGTTGTCCATAAAAGGAAGACGGCTGGTCATTTCTCTGTGTTGGAAATGCAGTGCACAAGATAGCTGTTCTAAACCAGACGCAATAGTTCTGTGGTATTTGCAACTAACCACAGTTCCCTTTCAACCTAGTCCTTTCTTTCCTTCTCCTCTCCAGGAAGAACCCTGCTAGAGTCCCCACTCTGAAGGCAGTGTGGGGCTGTGGAGCCAGCCGGGGAACATTTGGCAGGCGGGGTTGGTGGTGGTGGGCCAAGGCTGGTGGAGGAGTGTGGAGTGATCTGTAATCAGTGGGGAGTGATTACACATTGTTTCTCATCGATAGGCAAGCAGGAGCCCTGACGGGATAATGAGATGCAGCTGATGGAAAATCACAGCTGACTGTCGCCAGTGAGTGGCGTCTGCACAGCCATCCAGAGCTGCAATCGAGTCTTCCCGCTGCAAGTGCCAGGAGCAAATCCATGGAATTTTAATGCTAACCCACCCAGTAGTGCCAAGGAAATTGACTGAAAGGTCTACATCTTAAATACTAGATAATTGGTAAAAATAGGATGCAGGGATTCCCTCTGGACAAACCACAAGTTCTCCCAGGCTGGGGCTCCAAGCAGCTTTCCAAGGAGCAAAGAGCAGCCCCTGGACAGGCAGCCTGAGGAAAGGACTAGAATGCAAAGAAACAAAGGATGGAGCCCTTTGTCTTGCCTGGCCCCAGAGAAATGAGTTTCTTTGACTCTGTGCATCACCTGTGCAGGGGTCTGAGTGACGCTGAGTGCGTTTCTCACTGTGCTCAGTAAGAGAATCATTTAAACTTTCTTTCCATGGATCAGTTCATTAAGGGCCAATTTGAGCCTGTTTACACTTCTGTTGTCAAGGAAAAACAGCTGTTTGCTTAAATTGAGGTCTCCCTCTTCCATGACAGTATTATTGCCTCCCCAGTAAGAGAGAAGGGACTCAAATTTCCCAAGTAGACGTGAGTTGCTCAAGTCTGACTACCCCAGTAAAGACCATACTCCTAACCCAGCGTGGTGTTCCCAGGAAGGTCCTGTCTGGCTTAATCATACTTACATTCCCTATGGACCTGCAAAGTGGTCCTTAATAAATGAACTTGGTAAGAGTACATCTCTGGCCCTTGACCTTGAACCAGTGCCCTCCTTTACCATTCATACCAATTTCTTTTAGGCTGCACTGCACCTGAACAATGCTTTGGACTTGGTTCTAACAAAGGAGCTAGGATTTGGACAATCCATGATTTGCTTACAAGAAAAAAAGACATACAAACAGTTGAAGGAATCAACTTAGTTAAGTCGTTTTATTTTGTTTTGCTAGTAGATTACAATATCACTTTTATAATTAAACTTTTTATTTTGAGAAAGCTGTAGATTCACAGATCATCGTTGTAAAAAAAAATGACATAGAGAGATTCATGTAGACTTCATCCATTTTCCCGGATGGTAGCATCCTGCAAAATTGTAACATACTATACAGGCCAGGAATTTGACATTGATACAAACCAGTGATTATTTCCACAGATGAGTTCCAAGCAATTTTATCCCTTGGGTTGTCTTCTGCATCTAGCCTCAAAGTCAATATACAACAGAGTTTGATCCCCACAAAAACACTTCGCACTGTCCTGTTATTCTCTCTCCACTCCATCCATAACACCTGGAGAACACTAATCAGTTTCATTTCTAGAATTTTCCTAACTCAAGAACACTGTTTGAATGGCATCATGAAGTACATAACTTTTGGGGATTGACATTTTTTTTTCCACTCTGCAGGATTCATCCATGTTGTCACCAGCTCCTTCCTTTGCATTGCTGATTGGTAGTCTATGGCATGGATGTACCACAGTGCGTTTAACCATTCCCCTGGTGATGGACATCTGAGTTACTTCCAATTTGGGGATATTTTGAATAAAATTGTTCTGAATATTTGTGTACAGGCTTTTGTGTGAGCATAGTTTTTTTAATTTCTCTAGGATAAATATTCAACAGTGTCCTGGCTGGGTCATATTTAGTTGTAATTGCATATATAGTTGTATAAGAAATTACTGACCAATGGCTGTACCATTTTACATTCCCATCAGGAATGTATGAGTGGTCTAGTTCCTCTGCTTCACTAGTTTTTGGTGTTGTCACTCTTTTTATTTTAGCCAATCTGATAAGTATGCAATGATATTTCAGTAGGGTTATAATTTTTACTTACCAAGTGACCAGCAATGTTGACCATTTTTTCATATGTTCTTTTGCCATCTGTGTATCCTTTTTGTGAAGTACTTGTTCACGTATTTTATCTTTTGTCCATTTTCTAATTGGATTGCTTTGGCTTTTTACTGTTGACTTTTGAGAGTTCTCTATACATTGGAGATAATAGTCCTTTGTCACTTTTGTGGTTGTAAATTTTTTCTTCCAGTCTGTAGCTGGCCCTTTTATACACTTTGTTGAGTCTTTCATAGAGCGAAAGGCTTTTAATTTTGCTGGAATTCAGTTTATCAATGTTTTCTTTTACAGATAGGATGGCAATTTGGGTGTCAAGTCTAAGATCTATTTGAGTAGACCTCAATCCTAAAGAACTTCTCCAGAAGTTTTCTAGCTTTTACATCTGCATTTGTAGCCATGATCCATTTTAGGTTAATTTTTGTTCATGAGGTGTGGGTTGGGGTTTAGGTTTAATTAAGGTTCATGAGGTTAGGATGGTCCTTTTTTATTTTAACCTGTGTATATCTAATTGCTCCAACACCATTTCTGAATAGTTTATCCTTTCTCCACTGAATTTCTTTTGTATATTACCATATGGAAACAGGCCCAGTCCACAAAACAAGAAAGTTGTAGAAATGTAAGCCGGGGTGTTTTATTATATTTTGGTGGTAGTGGGGATTGAAATCAGGGCTGTGGGCTTGCTAGGCAGGTGCTCTTCCACTTGAGACATATTCCCAGTTCTTTTGCTTTTAGCTTGTTTTTTTCAGAAAGGACCTCTCACTTTTGCCCAGGGCCAGCCTCACTTGGCTGGGATCCTCCTACTTCCACTGACAGTAACTGGAATTGTAGGTGTATGCCACCATATCCAGCTAAACTCAGGCATTTTAACACTGTAAGTGGCCCTCTGAACCCCTGCCTTACACTGTCAACCTGTGTGTTGTTCAAATATTTGACAACATGAAGTTATGAATTTTGTGATAACAAAAAAATACTTAATATAATCTGATTTGCAAAAGTGACCTGCCCCTTCTTTGACCAAATCAGCTGCAAAATCAATTCATCAGTTACATGAGAATCTATAAGGATATCCTCAGTAGGACCTTTAACCCCTAAATGAACTTCTAAAACTCCTAGAATATGCCAATGACTTGTAGTTCCTAAAAAGAAATCATTCCTAAAAGAATCAATTTCTTTCTTAAGAATTGTGCTTGTCTGGCTTCAGATGGCTCCTGAGAATTAACCGCTCTCTACAATGTCTCCTCTATGTTCCAAATAAACAAGTCAAAGTCAGAAAGCTCTGAGACTGAGGGAACCCAAACACTCAAATCTTTATGGCCCAAAGTCACCTCTCAGAATGCATTCAAAGGCAAAGAGAGCATTCTTTAAATATTTCTGGTAAAGAAAAAAAGGCTTTATTCCCTTTTAAAAACAGCAAACTCCCAGAAAGGAAATAGTAAAGAAATTTGAGTGCATTAATTAAAATGTGTAAGTATTTACTGTCTGACAACATCCCCAATAACCTAAATCCCAAAAAATGAAGAAAGGGGGGAGGGGTGTTGATAAAAGTATTCCAAGTGCTCCCTCAATCTCCTTTTGTTATACTTTTCCGATCCACTGATACCTCCCCACAAACTCAGACCTCCGCGAAAATAAAAATTAGGAAGTAAAAGAACCTTTTAAAATAAAAAACTGAAACACAGGTATTTTTCAAGATGCAATGAATTACAGGTTGGATCTTCCTCTTCCATTACCTACATCCATTTGGTTTTCTCCCTTAGTTTAGGCTCATGTCACTTGTTTTCAGCTGCATTCTTGGGACAATCTTCTGACTTCTTCCTACTCTAGTCTCTTTTCTCTCCAGTCCATTTACCCACACTTGCAGATTATCTGTCCAAAACACAACACTGGACATAGGATTCTCTTGCTCAAAGGTCTTCAATGGTTCCCCATTGTGCTCTGATGTAAGTACAAACTCTACAATTCGGAATTCAAGGATATTCACAAAACTCCTCCAACCTAACTTTCCCTGCCACTTCTCCTACTACTCGCCTCCACCCACCATCACTCTTTGCAAGCTGGAAAGGAGACCACGACCAAGTGTGCCTTCCCACCTGTGTGAATTTCTTTAGGTCCAAGGCTCAGCCCAGACTGTCCTTGTGAACGTTCATTTCTGCCCTCAAAGCCATCAGAGCCCCTTTCCCATGAAGTTTATCCTGTACTCCCATTCATCAGGACCTTAAATATTACCTACTTGAAATCCTTACTTTAAAATAGCTGCCAGCAGCAGTAAGAACACCAGGCTCTCTTGCTCCATCTTAACAGCAATGGAGTTAGGCAGGGTGTGCTGGGGTGGGGGAGAAAGGTAATATGATTATATATATGCACACATACATTTATTATACATGTCACTGACATTAATAATATAAGGCACATTTACAAGTAATAATGAAATATTCAATACTTTTTGTAAATTCCATATAGCCCATTGATTCTGAAAGGATGGCTTCGTTTTTGTCAAACAATTATATCTGTAGCCAACCTATGGTTGCAAAAGGAAGATGAGGATAATTCCAACATGAGGAGCTATAAATATTTTTGTTAACATCAGTGAGCAAACTGAAAGGGAAATGAGGTAGGCTGGACCTTCACTTATTTATCAGTGATCAGAGTTATTTCGTTGCTCTCCCAGCCAATAGCTTTCAAATACTGAAAGAATATTTGCTCAAAAATGTGTGCTTGTTACAAGGTAAGAGTTGGAGAAAGTGTGCAATGTAATAATTAATCTGAATTGTAAACAATTTCTAGAGAATCAAAGTGACAATAAATTAAGCTCTGATTGGTAATGTTTGCCTCTATCCTGGTGTAAATACTTCCACTATGACCAAGGTTATGGTACCAATGTGATGATGATGTCACAGAGCACAGAATGGGAAGAGATAAATAATAGCATCACTTTATATCATATTTCTGTCACACAGACACAAGGGATACACACTAACAAAGAACATAGGTAAATGTGAAACCATCAGGAAGTTTTGAGGATTTACCCTTGTTTTAATATAATTTATTTGATGATAAGTAGATAATTCAATCTTTAATAATGACTATGCTTAATAGCAGGTCTGCATTTTTTTTTCACAATACTGGGGTTTGAACTCAGGGCCTACACCTTGAGCCACTCCACCAGCCCTTTTTTTGTGTGTGTGATGGGATATTTTGAGATAGGGTCTCGTGAACTATTTGCCCAGGCTGGCTTTGAACCATAAGCCCCCTGATCTCTCCCTCCTGAGTAGCTGGGCTTACAGGTGTGAGCCACCAGAGCCCAGTCAGGCCTGCAAAATTTTAGTAATCAGCTCTTACTTATCATCACAAGCCAGCACAGAGCCTTGCTGGACTGAAGAACTGGTAGTTCTATACTGTGTCACACTAAGACCCATTGAGCAACCCTGAATCTGGAATAAATGTTTAACTCATGCATAATTTTGTAACATCATGTTACAAAAACCATCATGGCTCTAAACTCTCATCTCTGCACCACGATTCTGTGTTATAGTAAATACAGGTGGAAGGTCAACATGATCCTGCATTGTCTCTTGCAGAATGTCGAAGAAGAATTATTTCATATATATTTACTTAGTTTTACAGTTGTTTATGGTAGGAAGGCTTCTTCCATCTTGGCCAGAATTATGTATTTTTAGCGACAAATATGGATAGCTGAGACAGGCAATAAAGCCTTTCTGCCCATCTCTGTCATGACTTCTCATCTTTCAAAGGAACCAACCTCTAGAAAGGAGCACTCTCAGTTTACCAAGAGCCATTTGCAACTATTGTCTTACTGCCTTTTATCATGAGCTTCCATTTTAAGGCTTAGAGTCTAGTGGCTAGCCCATGTCACAGAGCCAGGTGGGACCTGCTGTGTGGAGGTGAAGAAGCTAGCACAGGTGTTTCATTGCTTAAATATAGTGGGTCCTATGTTATTGCCAAAATGAGCTTGTAGGTCAGTCTTCATTATTAATAGCTAGACAAGGTGAAAGGCAAGGTTGAAAAGCACTGAGGGAGCCCTGCCTGTGTTAGACTCAGGAATCCAGGGTTGAAGGAAATAGATGACACCTGTCCTCAGCAGGTGGTGTTCTGCTGGAGCAACTTAAACATGGGTTTAGTAACTCAACCAACACATCTGTGTGGACTAGAGACAGAACTGTTTCATCACCAGGAAGCAGGAAATTGGTAGTTCTTCAGTATAGAACTGATAGGGGCTTTGATTCTTCATGCACGTAGCCTTTACGAAAATACTACTTGTCAAATGTGGGTAAGGTATAAAGAATACCCATAGCTATCTAAAACACTCTTTCAACGTTCCTTTTTGAATACATATCTCTGTGAAGCGGGATCTTCTTCATATAGTTCAAATAAAACATAATGCAACAAATTGGGTACACAAGCAGGTAGGAAAATCTAACTGCCATTTTATGAGGTAGACAGAAATTTGTCAAAGTATAAGACAAAATTGTACTTCTCAGTAATTTTTAATGATATAGTTGTTTTTCACAAAATGTTCATGTGCAATGGACTTATTATTGCTTTAAGGAAGTGAAATAATATGTTTTAAATTTTCAGTTTTAATTGACAATATCATAAATATAGATACATATAATGCACATGACTGGGTCATCAGACCTAAATATTTGATAATGGCTGAAATAGAGTAATGGTTGTCTTAGAAGTCATGAAAAGATTGTAATGATTGGGCAGTAACGATGGCCTTAGAGGAGAAATATAACACTTTATGAAAACTTTATTAAGAGAAATCAGAAAATTCAGACACTCCAAAAGTAGCATCCACAAGTTCCAACATCCAGTCAAAAAAGGAACAGAAAAATACAATCCATACCCAGAAGATTCCTCCGTAGAAGCAGACACCATGACAGAGATTTAAAAAATTAGCAAAAGAAGAATTTAAAAGGGTTAGCATAAGTATGTTTGTATTAGTCAAGCTTCTTCAAAAAAACTAAGACCATTAGGCTATATATTCACTTTGTATCTCTTATATATGATCTACAATACATTATATGTATTCATATAAATGTGTGAAGAGAAAGAGAGGGAGGGAGAGGGATTTATGCAGAAGGGTTGGCTCACATGATTCTGGAAACTGAGAATTATATAACAGCCATGTGCAAGCTGGAGTCATGTAAAAGTTGATGGTCTAGCTCCTAAAGCTGAAGACTTGAGATCCAGAGTAGTCAACGGTGAAAGTCCTGGTCCAAGACCAAAGGCCCAGAACCAAGAGCTCTAATGTCTGCAGGTAAGAAAAGATGGACGTTGCTGCTTAGGCAGGGATAGCAAATTCATCCTTCCTCTGACTTTCTACTTGAGCCCTCAGTATTTTAGATGACATCTAACCGTATTGGCATGGGTCCACTGATTCAAATGCTAATCTCTTTCTCAGACACACAGAAAAACTCAGAAATAATGTTTTACCAGCTATACAACATTCTTTAGCACAGTCAAGTCAACACATAAAGTAAATTGTATCAATGTCTTACAATTCAAAGGAAAAGATTCATATAGAGGAAAAATAAAAGGAATCTTTCAATAAAGAAATACAACTTTAAGAAAAAATAGAAATTCTAGAATTTGAAGATGTCTTATCTGAAATTTTTTATATTGCTAGATGTTTAATAGCAGACTAAACAGTCGAAGAACTGAGGAAAAAATTAAGCATCTAAGCTATCAATGTAAGCTCAGAGTAAACAAAGCTGAAACCAGAATTGCACAGATTCTCAGGGATGTGTGGAAGGAACTCTCAAGCAGACTAACGTGAATGATTGAAGTAGCAGAAAAGAGAGAGAGAAGAACAGAAGAATATTTGAATGATGGTGGGATATTGTTCAAATTTGCTGGAGTTCACTAAGCTTAAAGCCAGACACACACGCACACACACACACACACACAACCACACACACACATTATATACCAAGGCACATCAGAATCAAATGGTAAAACCAATGACAGAGAAAAACTTTAAAGCAGTTGAGGAAAGCGAGTCAAAACAAATCAAAATACACATTACATAAGGAAAACAATGAGAGTAATATCCACTGTCTTCTCAGGAACGATGTAAACAAAAAGGCAATGGAATCGCATCATTAAAAGGCTCAATAAATAAATGATTGCCAATCTAGAATTCCATACCCAGTCACAAAACACATTAATCATTAAGGTGAATATCACTTATGCGGGAATAAATATGATAATCTATTATAAGCAGACATGTTATGTGTTTCAAGCTCAAGGAAAATGAGATAGTGTTGTACATAAAGGAATGAAAAGTTATATACAGGTAAATACAAAATACTCTTGTCTTGCAGCAATTTTTAAAAATGATACTTGACTGATTAAAGAAATAATAATATCAATACTAAAGCCAATTTCTTGAAACACATAACCTTTTAAAACTAGTGCAGGAACAAATAGAAATTTTTAATATACCTATATCTATTAAAATTTCAATTTGCAAACACTTTACTACAAAAGAAAATAATTTTAAAATCTATGTATGGATGAATAGAAATTTTAAATCTATTGAAAAATTTCATTTTGTAAACACTTTATCACAAAAGAAAATTTAAGCCCAAATGGTTTCCCTAGTGATTTTTCTATACACATCAGGAAGAAATGCAAAGTCCTTCAGAAAATAGAGAAGGAAGGAATGATTTCCATCTCATGTTATGAGTTATCTGTTGGCAAAACCAAAAACACCACAATTAAAAGTTCCTCATGAATGTAAGTCTAAAACAAAAAAATCAACAAAATACCAAGAAATAGAATATGGTAGCATTTGGTCAATCAAATGAGATTTGTTCTAGGAATGTCAGGTGGGATTAATATTTGAAAACACAATGTACCACAAAAACAGAGTACAGGAGGAAAACATGTAATTATCTCAGTAAATGCAAACAATCTGACAACACGCAAAACAGACTCATGATTAAAAAAAATTCCTAGCATACTAGGAATTGAAAAAAGCTTCTTCAACCTGATAAAGAGAATCCTTAGGAAATCCATAGCTAGCCCCAGACCTCAGAGATGGAACCCTCTCTTTCTAAGATTTGGAATACAGTAAAGATGTCTCTCCTCATCAATTTCCTTCAACATTTTACTGAGGACTCCAGACGGTGCAATAAGACAAGAAAACATGTGAAGAAAAAAAAAGAAAACTGCCTTTATTAGCTTATGGCATCAATATATATCACCTATACTGCATATTACATATCATTTTATATATACATATATATATATATATAAAATCTTGAAGAATACAATGAAGTATTAACCAGAGTGAATATACAACTTTAATGATGTCATAAGCTATAAAGAAAAAAATATAAAAACCAATTGTATTTCCATATTTTTGTAAGAAATAACTTTTTCCAATAATACCAAAGAGTGTAAATAGCATCACAGAATATAAAATACTTAAGAACAAATTTATTTAAACATGTACAAGGCCACTATACTAAGAATACAAAGCACTGAAGAAGTTAGAGATGTGAATAAATGGCGAATATACCATGCTTGGATTTTTAATATGTGTTTACGATGGCAGCTCTTCTTAACTTGTTCTATAGATGTGTTTCAAAAGCAATCAGAATCCCAGCTGGCATTTTTGCAGAAATTAACAAGTAGATTCTAAGCTTTAAATGAAAATAAAAAAGGCCTAAAATACCCACAGAGCAAATTTGAAAAGGAAGAGCCAAGTTGAAGGAATTCTACTTCTTGATTTCATGACTTGGTACAAAGCTGTTTTAATCACAATAGTGTGTTCTATTGGGAAAACACAGGCAAAGCTTGTCAGTGCAACAAAATAGATCAAACAAAGAATCCAAAAATAGATCAGGATATAAATGGTCAGGTGATTGTCAACAAAGTTACCAAAGCAATTTATTGGGGAGAGGAAGTTAATTGGGTGGGCAAAAATGATTAACTTTTTCTCATGTCTCACACTGTATGCAAAAATTAATTTGACTTGGTTCATGGGTCTCACCACAAACCTTAAAAGTATATATCTTCCATTAGAAGACTCAGAATACCTTCACAACTTCCAAACGAGCAAGTGTCTTAGGACACAGAAAACACCAACTGTATAGGAATAAAATGTCAAAAATGGAATTAGTCAAAATTAAGCATGTGTACTCTTCAAAGGATGCCTTAGAAAGTTAGTAGACAAGTCATAAACTTGGCTAAAATAGTTGAAATATAGCTGACAAAAGATTCATGTTAAAAATATATAAATATACAAACACCACCTTAACCTCAATATTCAAAAGATAAACGACCCACACTTTATAAAATCAACAGAAAACCCAAATGGCAACTTGAAAAAGAAAAAAATATTCAAATGGTTAACAAAAGTATTCAATATCAACCAACAGGGAAACAGGAATTCCAATCATGAGATGACATTATAGGCCCTGTAGGATGGCTAAGACCAAAGAGAATGATGGCCCCAGATGTTGATGTGGACCTGGTAGAAATGAAAAATCATAACATTGTTTTGGAATCCATCAATATCATCAAAGTAGACATACAAGACCTACCCCATGACCCACCAACACCACTCTGAGAAGTCTGCCAAAAAGAAATGAAATAATATATACACAAAAAGATGTGCACAGAAATATTTATAGAAGCATCATTAATAATAATAAGTCATTTAGAAGAAATAGAGATAATTAGAGCCCAGAAGCCCATCAAAATTAAACAAATAAACAATTTGTGACATATACATACAGTGGAATACTACGCAGCAATAAAAAGCAACACATTACACATATGAGTCTCAAATTCAATGCTGACCAAAGAAACCAGATACAAAACAGTAGTACTATTTTACCCACTAACTGGATTTTTGAAATGTTGCAATAGGCAAAACTAATTAGTGATGAAAAAAATATGGCTTAAATCTTTTTTTATTACCAAAAAGGCCACTCAATGTGAAACCCTTAAACACACACACACACACAGACACATGCACACAACCTTCTCATAGCTGATACCAGACTTGACTTAGCCTTCTCCTTCACTGAGATACAGAAATCTGATTTTTTTTCCCTCGGCAGTACAGAATCTTATGTGCTCAAGAATGCAAACTGTAAATCAATGCCCACCACTTAAAGGTGACATTTCAACAACTGTACATCCTGGAGCCTTTCAGGATCTCAGGATCATTTTGTTCCTGTCATGTGTCTAACTTTTTAAATAATTTATGAGCATTCAAGTCCACATCATAGAATACAGGATGAGCCTTCTTCATTTTAGGTATGTTTATCTTCATTCAAAGAGCCAGTTTTTATTCATTAAGTATTATTGAGCACCTCCTATGTGCCAGGCACCAAATCACGCAGTATGGACAGGGTAGTGACAGGACAGTCACAACCAAGACATGGGGGTAACATGGGAAGGGGTGGGTAAACATCACATTACGGGTTATACAAACAATTGTGAAATTGTAGTTTTAGCAATTGCTTTCATAAAGAGTGCATCATGTAGGCTTCTTATGAGAGTATTTACCCAAAAGTCCTGACCTTGTTTTAGATGAAAGGAGTCAAAGTCAAGGCCAAGGACTGCTGCCTGGAAGAAGAGTCTTTGGTTTGGCTTTGAATAGTGAGGAAGAACTTATTTGGAGGGGCTAATTATGTGTAAGGTGCCAGCAGGAAAGCTGGCATTAAAGTTGAGACAGAGGAGTCTGGGTAAATTGGCAAGGGCTGTAATAACCAGGGTTTGCTAAGAATTCTTGCTTTATCAATACCTAAGATCAGTGGGCAACTTAAATAGACTGATGCTTTGGAAGGATAGGGTCACTTGTTGTGATGAGTCTTGGCCAGCTTGGCGGACAATGGCAGCTCTTCTACATTGGTTTGTGAGCAACGTGGACGTCAGAATGGGGTTGAGTGAAGAGGGAGTAACTGCCAGCAATTATGCTGCCCAGTGCCTTTCCCCCATGGGAGGAAGAAATGCTACTTAATGTGTATTTAATGTCGGGCATTTTAGACCTTGTCACTGCACCTACACAGCTTAACTGTAAATTAACCACTCACAGGTCCCTCAGGGTGAAATGCTAGAGCAAGAATGATTCCTCAGTTACCTACAGCTCCAGTGAAGATAGGAAACTCAATTTCACAAATAACAATGGAATAGCCCCTAAGAGGCAGAACATGGAGCTACTCAGGATTTCCAAAAGTGAAATTTACATTATTTATACTTCACATTATACATCAGTACCTAAAAGGAAACACAAGCTACCCAGAAAAATATTTGAAGGTCTAGTCTCCCATTGCTAAATGCAATTAATTTGTAGCTATTACAGATTCTAGAACTATCCAAATCTCCTAGCAATTCTTGACAAAGAGGTACCCACACTGATCCCATCTGGGAACGGTCTCTACTGAGTTGGAGAGAAGCCAGACGTGATGCTTCCTGTTCCCCAAAAGACTGGGGGGGGTCATCTCTGTGGCAAGCAGCGGTATTTGGGGAGCTTGGAGTCTGTCAGATTATCAAGACATGATTATTTTAGCAGAATTCTTCTCCTTCACAGACACCATCTATAGTCTCTGGGTGCAGCTGAGGTGTAACACTTTTAAGACAGAAAACATTAGCCTCCACAAATAGGAAAGGAACTCTCTATAGCTTATTTTCCCAATGTCTCTGTCTCACCTTTGACGAAAAGTAGAAATTACTTAATTTTTGGCCTGTCAATATGTCTTCTCAACCTGGGGGAGGCAGCAGTCTTTGTACTTCTGGATTATCACTGACTTTTTCCCATAACTGCATTTTCTGCTGTAGAAAAACTCCATCAAAGTTGTGGTGAAGAAACAAAATCCCTGGACGTATTAAAAAAAAAAAAAAAAGGTCGAGTGATGCAATGTGTGGAATTTGGATTAACTCTGAAAGGTTTTTAATTCTTTCCCCACTGTTAACTATTTCTGTGTTTTAAGTCAAGTTCAATAACTTCTCAAATTAACATTTATAAATGTTAATTTTTCTTTCAGGATTGTCATACGATAAAATGAAACCCCTACAATATAGCAGGTAATTAGCATAGTCCCTGTCAAAAAGTTGAATTATTCTCTCTTTTTAAAAAAGAAAAACAATTGACACTAAGTGCCCTATGTTTCTTTATAAATCCAGAATGGCTCACCTTAGTCCAAATAAGACACTACACTGTGAGGACTGAAAAGGGCAGAGAGATAACGTAGAAGTTTGAGAAAGGCTCTGAGCAAAACCAAGAGACGACCGATAATAACAGGGGATTTGCCATCCTCGGTCCTGAAGATCCTGCTGCCGTAATGTGGGATGCTTGCACAAGGGCCAAAGATGAATCTGACAAACGGAATGATTATTTTGGTCTGTGGTAGGTCAGAGAACAACAGTGGGCCAGAAGGCCATAAAAGGGATTTAAATTGGCAAAATCTTTCAACCACTCCTGACAAGTGTAGTCAGCCTTGAAAGATCCTGCCAATGCTAGCTTCTGAATATCCGAGGACCCTCACCCTCGTTGACACCTTGGATGCTAATAAGCATCACTCTGTTTATTTTGGATGTGGTAATGAGTGTGAATAGCATGAGACCTTCTCTAGATTCTTAAACAGAATCGCTTCTTAGATTTCACGCAACTGAGGATTGAGGTTTCTTTTTAATCTGGAAGACAGATAATGAGGTCATAGCCCTTTAATGATAACTTCTTTAGGACAGAGACCAAAGCCAGGCTCTTTTTTTTTTTTTTTAGTTTAGTTAGATTTAGCAAATTCAAAAGAAAGAAAATGTGAAGTTCTTAACAAATATTATGTTTCCTAAGAGGCTTTTTATCCTTTTTCTCCTCCTCTGGTTTTTATGTATAACCCCAAAATGCCTGAAGTCAATGGCACCCATTAATGAAGATGAGCTGTACTGTCTCCATGACTCCATAACACCACATGAAGAAATCATCAAGAAAATCAAGAACAGTGGCTCAAGCTTGTAATCCCAGCTACTCAGGAGGTGGGGATGGCAGTTCCAGGCCAGCCTGAGCAAAAAGTTAGCAAGACCCCACCCATCTCAACCAATAAAGTCGGTATGGTGGTGTGCACCCAGGCTAGGCAGGAGGTATAAATATGAGGATTATAATCCATGCTGGCTCTGGAAAAAACATGAGACCCTGTTTGAAAAATAACTAAAGCAAAAAAGGGCTGGGGGTGTGGCTCAGTTAATAAAGCACCTGCCTAGCAAACACAAGACCTTGAGTTCAAACTCCAGTACTGGGGAAAAAAAAAGTAATGAAAAACCCCAAGAGTGAATTTGAAAAAGGACTACTGATAATAGTAATAATAATATTCTCTTTAAATTCTTATCAAATTGTTTTCAACACTTGACACATGGAGGTGCTAAGGTTGAGAAGGTAGCCACACAACTGGAAAGTAATGGGAAGGGGATTTGAACTCATGTCTATAAAGTCTTTTAATTATGCCATGGCTTAAAGATTAATGGGGCAAGTGTGTTCTACACATGGCCACCCCTCATTCCAGAGTCACTGATTGCATGCTGGGCACTAAGGTAGAGGATGACATGAAGATGATGGAACTCAGTGGTTCCCCATGAAGAGGTCAGGGAGGGAGGTCAAATGCACAAACAAATTGTTGTGCAACCCTGTGGGAAGAATAACAAGAGGTGTGGTCAAGGATGCCCCAGGAGCCCAGAGGAGTGGACTCATTTCTGGACAGGGAAAGGAATGGGGAAAGCAAAATCACAGAGGCAGGAAAGAGGAAGTGAGGAGTGACCAGCAGCAGTGTGGTGAGGACTGGGACTTGGGGAGCACTGAGTGGTGAGACCAGGAGGATATTGTGACCTCAGCTAAGGGAGTTATCCTTTGCACATGTCGGGGGTGTAAGTAACACTTTGACATTATTCTAGAACAGTCTGTCTGAACAGTTCTAGAATAGTCTTTCTGACTTCAGGGATTCAGTAGGTCTCTATGGTCTATATACTGGTCCAGTCAAGAGAGAATGAGGTCATGACACTATAACTATGAACAAATTCATAAGGTATTAATGAGGTTGATTCAGCAAGACTTGGGAATGGTGGGGGATTGATTAGGCATGGAAGGAAAGGAGAGAGAGGATCAGGGGTGATTCAGGCAATATGGCTCTTGGGAACTAAGATAGTTCTGAGACCATTCCATGAACAAGTACAGTTTCTAAAAGATGAAGTAGTCATTGAAAATAAGTTACTCCTCTCTGCTGGCACTGTGACTTCCTTTCCATAGGTCCAGCGCCTCATGGATTGAAGCAGAGGCTTTGCTCTCCACCCTTGTGGTGGTTCATAAGGGGCGATCTGATTATCTATGTCTACCATGTGGTCCATCTCTATAGGTAAACCAGGACCCCCATCCGGAGGGGAATCAGGATGGACAGCTACAGAACCCAAGCCTTGAAGAGCACCTGGTTGCCCATCCTTCTGGTGCTATGATCTATGGAGAGCTGAATCACATTTCCTCAGCATGGAAGCTTGCACCAAAGACTCCTTTCTACTCAGCTGCACCCAACCTGCACATGCTGAGACTCCAACATGTCATTCATCATGATGTTTTTAAATGTGATTGGGGACCCACTTTACACCCTCCTTCCTGTAAGAGACTAGCTGTTGGTGTGGACTACTGGTCAGCCTAGATAGCAGCCTTCTATGGCATGGCATTTTCTTGAGACTTTGGAGATTTTCTGATTCAAGTTTCTTGCTCTATAGGCTCTTAAGATCCTCAACTTTTCAGTCCCTAGCATCCTTTCTACTTGGTCTCAAGAATAAGTGGCTAGGTGATCACCTCCAACACAGGTGGGATAGACTGATAGCCAGAATATTTCCCAACCCCATGGCAGCCCAGAGGGTCATGCTTTGATTTCCTCTTCCTCATTAGAGGCAAGTCCAAACTTTGCAAAGGAAGAGTCTTTTGGTGATGGCCAGCAGCAGCAAACAGACCTTGAACATGGATTTCTCTCACCCTGACCTACTAGAACCTGCAGTTACAGATTCCACAGAATGAAAACACACAACTGAGCTGCACTGTGGCACAGGCATAGCTGTTCAGAAAGAAATGTAAAGAATCTGAGAGTGTCTGCCCCACTCAGCTGCTCAGGATGAGGCTTGCAGATTTCTGCAGATTTCTCGTAGTCACTACTCCAGCCCCAGAAACCTACTTCCAGTTCACACTCTGAAAATGCAAGGCCTTCTTTCTTCTCCAGGTCTATGCATACACTGAGTTCCTTGCTAGATAACTTTGCCCATCCTTCTCAGTGAAGCTTAGACAGAATTTCTTAGAGGTAATATTTCCTGCCACATCCAGATTGAACTAAGTGTCCCTGCCAGGGTTGCCAGCATATGGTTCTGTTTGAGCACTACTGACCCTGTGTGATAATAATCATTTTCCTTTCTAAATGACTAAATTTTAAACTTAGAAGCAATGACTTTCATCTTTGTATGCTCAGCTGTTTCATAGTCTATACAGTAGGCATTTAATGAATGTTGAAGATTGCAATGAAAGAATGGGAGGTGGGCTCCACCCCATGATTCTCAGTCAGCATGTAACCAGGAGAATCTGACATCCCTCCTGACAGGCACTTGCTATATGACTTTCTCCTATGGGGTGACTCCAACCGGACAGGGAGCAAGCCCTCTTAGCACTTCTCCAGCCAGGGTGAACCGTTCACTGTGCTTCAAGGACTGTAACTCTCCAGGGTCTAGGAAAACTGGAGATGGAACTCTAGTTGGATATTGTTGTGGTTATGCCTCAAGATGACCCATGATGCCTCCTTCAGGCACTGAATGTTCCATCCAAACCAAAATCTTGGACAGAAAACCCAGCTATCACCTGCTCTCTGTTAAAGCTTTGGGAATCACACACAGTGAAGCAATTGTCTGTTCTACAAGGCAGCTCCATCTAGCAAATCTCGTAGGCCTGGCTGATTGGTACAGTCCTAAAACTCCCTGGGCTGTCTTCCCTAATCTGCATAATCACTCCACATGTGCCATATCTCAAGCATGCCTGCCCCAAGCCAACTTGGGAAATAAGGGAGGAGCATCAGGTTTAAATAGCCTTGTGTATGCTTTTCCTGGTACTTCTAAACCAAAATTCATGAGTATCACTTCACACGCAAATTTTCAAAAACACATCTATCTCTTCCTCTGACTGATATGGTGAGAATTATTTGCCCCTATCCAGGATGCTCCAAACACTTGCCTCTTCAATTGGTGCACTCCCCCCAGTTCACACTATAGTGACAATATAACATTTTTTGGTTCTAGAGTTTTACTTTTCTTTACTATTCTGATAGAAGCTTATACATATTTGGCTATACTTGTAAAGGAAATGGAATGAAATGATCTTGAATGAATGTGCTCATTAAACGAGGCATGGTTTCATATACCAGTCATCTGCAAAGGTATATAGATATCCAACAAGGGTTTATAGTATCTTTGATTCTTTAAATTGGTCTTGATAAATAATACATTTTTTATTCAGTTGTGAAAGAAGCAGAAGAAATACAAAGGTGTATATAGAAATCACTGTGAACCATGATATACTCGTTAGAATGGCTAAGGAAACAAAGAATGGCAACATCAAATGATGGAGAGAATATGGAGCAACCAGAACTCTTATACATTGCTGATAACAGCATACAATGGTAAAAAATTCTTAGGAAGACTCTATTTTTCAAAAAGTTAAATGTCCGTCTACCTAATAACCTAGAAGCTGTATTCTTCCTTTTATCCAGCAGAAATGAAAACACGTAAGTCTACAAAAAGTCTTGAGCCAGCATGTCCAGAGCAGCTGTCCTCATAGCAGCCAAATGAAAGAGAACAAAAGCCCATCGATAGGAAATGGGTAAACAAAATGTGATAATGATTTCCTAAGCTGTCTCCAAAGAGACATCCTGAGCTACCTAGGATGAATGAGAGTTGGCCCCTGTTTGTGGAGCCATCCTTGGGCCACCAGAGATATCCTAATGAAACATTACTTAGGAAAAAAAGGGATAAACTACATGCATGAAACCACGTAAAGGAATCTAAAAAGCAGTAGCTAAGCAAAAGAAGTCAGACATGAAAGTACACATTGTACAATTCAGTTTACATGAAAATTTAAAATATGCAAAACTAACCTACAATGATAGAAGTCAAATCAGTGGTTGGTTCTGGGGTGGAGAAGTGGAGAATTGTACAGGGGAACTTTTTGTGGTGATGGAAATATTCTGTGTCCTGATTGGGGTATGAGGTTACACTGTATATATGTTTGTCAAGACTGAGTCAATGGTACACTGACGAGCATGTCATGTATGCAAATTATACCTCAACCTTACAGACCCATTTTGAATTTGTTTTTTCTCAAAATCAAGAGAAGCTTAGATTTTAGAGCAGAAAGAGGGCTGGGAAAATCATAAGGTACCATTCATCACATAGATGAAGAAACTGAGTCCCCAAATGAAGTGACATGTCCAAGATTACAAGGTCTAGTGGCTGAGGCAGAACTAGAATTTAGGGTTCTTAATATACAGGAAGGTTGGAAGTCCCATTGAGTGACCACTTCAGTGGAAATGCTGAGAATCACTTAGGCCCCATGCTCTTTGCTTTAAAATCATCAGTTAAATGACCATTGGGACTAGGCCAACATAAGGTGCTTTCTACCCACTCTACCCCCTTCATATGAGGGGGCCTTTGTGACAATTTCCCAACAGAATGATTTCTTAAGCTTCATCTTCAAAGACCAGGGCAGAGGTAGGCTAGCTAAAATGAAGGCAAGTTGGATTATCTCTGCATGTAGGAGCTCTGTTTGTGAGGTCATCCTTGGGCCACTGGAGAGATCCCCAACAAGAGACTGAGCAGCCTAAAAAGAAGACCTAGCACCATATTTGGCAGACACCCAAGCTCCTGCAGAAACTCAGGGAAATCATGGAGCCAGGCAGGACTTGGAGCAAGCCGGAGGATCCATATCCTCCCTCCCAACACCTCTGCAGACCAGCCTGGGAAGTTCCAAGCCGTCTCTCTACCAGCCCCAGGCAACTTCTAGGCCTCTGGTGCTGGCTCTGTGCTCTTTAATTAACCCAGACATCACTTGGATACTCCTGAGAGCAGACAGGGAGGACTGACTAGGTGACATGTGGTCTCCAGCCCCATGACCTCTAAATAAGGCAAGGTTACCGTCCAAGCATGACATTACTCTGAAACAAAATATACACTCTTAATCATAAAACATCAAATGTGAATATTTTTCCTATGATTGCAATTCATTGCAATCAACTTGGGTGGGATGCATGTGAGCATTGGCTAAATATATTCTTTGGCTACTCTTATGTTCAGCCAGTAAAGTCCTCAGTTGGCCCGTCACCCCTCTCTCCATTAACAAGAAAAACTATGCTGATTGAAAGAGCCAATCACAGGAAAGTAAGCTGAGAGTTCTCCATTGAAGACTCTTAGAGAGAAGAAAGCTGGCTGCCAGCTATGCAAAACTCTTTGTTAACTCAGAGGGACCATTCCTTACTCCATGCCAGGTACTTAGTAGATGGTTTAAAAAATATATATTGTTTGGCTAAACAATGAGTGAATATCTATTTTTTGGAATCTGTATCATTGCATCTTGGCGTATTCTGGAGAAAAAAAAATCAACCTGAGTTTTAAAACCCAACAAATCTATACTTAAGGGCATGATTTGCCATTGCGGGGGGGACCATAGCACGCAACTTCCCTGAGCCTGTTTATTCATTTTCTATATGGGAAAATGATCACACTTAACTAAAAGCAAGTACTTTTAGCCCAGAGTCCATGGATCCTTCAGGAGCCTTTAAATTCAACATAATTTTAGGTACACAGGCATTTTTATGAGGAAACGAGTTTTAGACTTCATTAGTTTGTTTAACTAGGTCAGTGACTTCTCAAGAAAAAGAAAGAAACCACTGTGGCCTTCGCCTTTTTTTTTCTGAAGATGGAGATCACATGCCCCTTTAGGGTCTGAGAAGCGGGGATCCATGGTAGCTGCTGTACTCTCCTGGCATGGTAAGTGAGCAGCCTTCTAAGGTCTGGAGCAGATGGTCCAACCTGTGTTTCTGCAGCCTTCAGGAATTGTTCTGTGAGTGCACACAGATCATCTTAGGCAAATCCTTCCTTTCTGGCTCTGGTTTCTTGTCTGTAACATGAAAGTATGTACTTGTGTTCTCCCAAGCTGTGCAAATGCACTGCATCTTGACCCTGTGCTCCTCCCTCACATCAAGGATGAAGGACAGATGAGCACGTATCTATCCAGCTGGGTGCTTCATTTCCTGGAGGGCTGAGAGTGGCCTCCACTGTGTACCTCCACTTGAGCCTGAAGTGGGGCCTCAAAGTCAATTTTGGTGCATAAACAAAGGAGTCTGGGAGTGGGATGGAAGTGACTCAGGACTACAAGGAGCCAAGCAGACTGGGGCTTTGGGGTTTCTCCATTGGAAAGAAAAGGTGGGGTGAAGTGGCAAGCTTTTGAGGAAGCAAAGTAGTTCAGAGAGCAGAGGGCAGGTGGGTTACTACTCCCTACTCTCTTCTAATCACTTTATCAGCTGAAAAAGAAGCTGAGATAAACATCATATTTGAAAAAGGAACTACTGAGTTGGGCACAAAAGAGCTCCTTTGGCTCTCTTCCTTTCTGGTTTGCTTCCAAAAACTCTTGGAAGAGACTAGGTAAGGGGAAGTAGAGAGGAGACAGGAATTTTCACCCTTTCCAACCATCCATTGCTTCGTCAAAGGCAACTAGGGGAAATGGATCGAAAGCTTGCTCACTCTTAGCTATCTTTGCCATGGAAGCCAAGCCAAGCCAGGCAGGATTTGGACAGGGGGCTGTCCAAATGGGGTCTTCTGCCAAATACTCATCTGATTCCTACATTCAGAAATGTAGGAATGAAGTCTTACTGTTCCTCCACAAAGGTTGAACTCATTACCCATATAGCTCATTGAAAGCAATGGGGCCACTTTGACCCTGGTTTTGAACTCTGGCTCTTAGGCATACCAGCTCCAGGAGTTTGGTTAAGACACAATCTTACCAAGACTCAGCTTCTATAAAATGGGAGAATATTAGTCTTAACCTTGCAGGGTTTTTGAGTGGATCAAATACATTCATATGCAAAAAATACCTAGAATGATGCCTGCTGGTCTCCAGTCAATGTTGGTTATTGTATTAGCTGTTTATTGATGCCTGAAAAATCACCCCCAAATATTCTGGCTTTGAATAGCAACTTTTCTGATCTCACAGATTCTCAGGCATCTGGCCAGGCTTAGTTGGGTATTTTGGCTCAAGGCCTGTCAGAAGCCACAAACAAAGTGTCATCTGTGTCAACTGTCCTCTCAAGACTCACCTGGAACAAGAACCACTTCCCAGCTCACTCATCTGGCTGTTGGCCAACAATGGTCTCTGGGGTTGTTGGAGGGAAGGCCACTGGTTATTCCTTGGTTTCTTACCATGTGGGCCTCTCCATGGGGCAGCTTACATCATGGCAGCTGGCTTTTCAGAGTGAGAGAAGAAGCAAGAGAGAGAAAGAAAGATACTGAAAGAGAGAAAGCACCAGGTGGAAGCCATATGGTCTTTGTAAACTCAGGTGACATCCCATCGCTTTTCCTACAATCTATTCATTAAAAGCCAGTAATAGGCCCAGCCCATCTCGAGGGGAGAGAATTACATATAGATGTGAATATGAAGAGGTAAGGACCATTGGTGAAAGCTTGAGAAAGGTGCATATCCTACCTACCTACCGTTGGTGTTATTATCTGAGATCATTCTATATAGAGCAATGAGCACAGTGCCGAGCATACAAAGAGTCCTCAATAAATGCCCATTGTTATTCTTCATTATTATCAACTTTCAATGAATCATCAGGACATTGGGCAAATGCGACTTGAGTAATCTTTCATTTATGTAGCCAGATACCCCAAGTTCAAGGTACTCAGTGTGGAGTCTCACCAAGCCCCATCCTCCTCTTCACTTTTAGAGACAGTGGTAGAAGGTGGACAAAAATCTGTAGATGGCAAGAAGACCATCAGGAATCAAAATGAGGATAGCATCTGGGTCCAAAGAATCTTTAACAGGCCAGAAGGATGGTAAAATCTCATTAAAATAGATGCTTTTTAAAAAAGAGATACCCTCTGATTTACAAGAAAGAAAGAAAAGATCCAAAGGAAGGGGACTGGAAAAAGAGGCCACATAGCTGTATACGGGAATAAGAAAGACACTGCTGTCCTGGTCTTCTATGGACAGCAAGGGTGGGGTCTGGTTGGGCAGGAATTAATGTGGATTTCAGATATATTCACAGAAATAGACATTTCAGAGCAACAGAGCTGAAAATCTTGCCTTACTCCTCAATGGCCAGTCCAGTCCTGCAGTCAAACCTAGTGTGGGTGGAATTGCCAAATTGGAGGAGCTCCCAATAGAACATTCCACAGTTGGGACAGAATCAGAAAGAAAGAGAGAAATAAATTTCTAGTATTTGGAGGCTTCTGACCTGCAGTGGGTTTACGTCCTTATCTTTAGGGGTCTCCAAGCCTTAACTGAGGGACCCCATTGAAGAGAATCTATTAGAAGAGAAATCCCTGCACTGGCTAGAGAAATTGAGATGCTATCTACTTCCTCCGAGGTTCTGTATTTCTCTGCTCTCTCTGAACTCTAGTCTATGGGTAAGTAACAGAGGGGCTTACTAATGTATCTCATTGTGTTAAAGCAAGTTTAACAACTTGCCAGCCCTACAGAACTTCTGGATACCAGAGCTCTCTGGGGAGGTGAGGGTGTGGCAATTCTTTGCCATCCCAATGGCTTTGGAATGGAGTAGCGTCTGGCGGAGCCACCAACACCAGGAAGCTGCTGTCCTTGGTGTTTGGAGAAACCTGGGTCCCTTTGCATTTGTAGGGTGAAGAGTGATGCCCTGCTTACTACTTTGACTGCCTGAAGTCTGCAGTTCCATCCTATACAGGCCTGGTAGTCCTTCACATTGGGCACTGCATGGACCCAAGAACTGGACTGCATGAAGCACCATCTAGAACAACATTTATACCATTTATACCACCGGATCCCATGGGCCCACAGCATATCTCTTGCTTCTGAAAGTTTCCTTGTTCTTTCTCATAGCTTGTGTGGTTTCCAAGAATAAATATAGGTCAAAGACCCTTCCTCCAGAAAGCTGTCCCAAACCCAGCCCTCACTCCCAGCCACAGATATGAGCTCCCAGATCAGAAGCCACCAGGAGGCTCTCCACCCATCCTGGCGTAGTCATCACCCACTAATTGTAGCTACTGACACATTCATCTTACCTCTCACTCCCTTATTTGTTCATGCCAGCACTCATGCCTAACTCACTTTAATCCATTCTCTCCCCCAAATCTGCTGTCGTCAATTTTTAAATTGATCTGTTCAATCACCTACTTATTCGCTCAAGAAAATTAACAGAGCACATATTCAAGTCTAACTGGTGAGGAGGACTGTAACCAAGTCAGCCTTACAGTAAACAAGGAAACAAAAAGAAATGAAAATTGAACACTATGGCGAGTGCTATGGGAGGGAAGTACATTATGTGCTGAATACAGGGTTTTGGGATGTGAGTGAAGCAGGTTAAAGAAGGCTCCCTCGAGGAGAGGTGAGGAGGGAAGTAAGCAGGAAGCAACTGGGCAAAGAGGGGAGAAAAGTGTGTTCTGGGAAAAAGAAGCAGCATGTGCAAAGGTACTGTGGTAAGAGAAACCATGTATCTGCTAAAACAGGAGGTAGAGTATGTGACCATGAGTGTGCTGCGAGGTAGAACTGGAGAAAACAGGAAGAAGAAGCAAATGACTGGATGATAAAGTCAGTGAATAATTCGTGAATCAATGAGCTGGTGAGGGAAAATGTTTCCTGTCTCTTCACCAGGAATAGTGTAAACAAATTGGCTTGAAAGCCAAGACAGAGACATACCAGGCCTGTCTGTCACTGGCCCCTCTGTGTTCTCAGATAAATTTCTCCTTGCTGGGACCCCGTGTCTTTGTCTGTCAAGATGGGAGGAGAGGTGGTTATCACAATGATATGTTTGTCATTTTTGACTGTGCCTACCACCGGTCCAGTTTACTATGTGATGTGCAAAATCAATGCTCTAGGCACCTACCAGGTGTCACAAAAGCAGTTGCCTCCCAAGCCATACTGGTCCCATAAAGGCATCGAGCCAGGCTGCTGTTAATCGGTGGGGGTCCACATGCTGCCCCACACCCCATTTTCAGAGTGCTGTCCAAGGGGGAGTGACACCTTCCAGGTGTCCTGCTCTGTAAAAGTCCACTCAGGGTACAGGCACTTTACGTGGTGACATGCCAACAAACCCCTTTGGACAAATTAAAAATTAAATGAAAAGTCTCAGATCATGTGAGTTGGAGGATGTGCAACTTTTGCATCTTGGGGCAGAGCGACCTTGGTCCCTACATGTGATAGCACCTTCCAGATGTCCTGTCCAGACATGGGGCTGACCCTCACCACCGCTGTGCACTGACACTAGTTTTCAGACCACTCTTCTTCTCTGTCTCAGTCACTCACCAAACCATCAGCTGTGCTCACACTGTGCCCACCTTGTGCAGAGACTCTGGAGAGAGGACTCATCCTCTATCTTGCCTCCGGTTACTAGCCAGCAAGTGAGAGGGACAGACAAGTCTCCACTTACAGCTAGACACATAAAGGGTCCTTCATGTTCTGTCAGCAGCAAAAAATCATGCCAGCCATGGTTTTGGTAAAAAAAAAAAATTGATGAAACTGGGTTTGAACTCAAAGCCTCACCCTTGCTAAGCAAGTGCTATACCTCTTGAGCCACACCTCAATCTCTTCATTTGTATTGTGTTTTTGAGACAAGATCTTGCTAACTTTGCCTAGACTGGTGTCAGATTGGAGCTTCTCCTGTCTCCACTGCCCAAGTAGCAGGGATTACAGACATGCACCACCACACTCAACTTGAATTTAGACATTTCTAAGCCAAGCCATCAAAATTCCTACCCTCAGAGGAGCTTATATTTTGGTGGGAGGTAAGGAACAAGAAACTAAACAAATATATTCTTTATGTAGATCATTGGACAGTAACACGGAAAGAGAACAAGGACAAGGACAGGAAGAGTTGGGGCATTGGGTGGGCTGCACTTTTAAAGACAGTCTGGGCAGTCTTACAGAAAAGGGAATGTTGGAACTGGTAGCTGAAGAAACAAGGGACCCTGCAGGAAAACGTGCTATAGTCACAGGGAGCAGAAAGTGCTAAGACCCCCAGGGGAGTACACCTGCACCAGCCTGCCCATGTGGAGGGGGCTGGGAATACTTGGGGTTAAGCCCCAGGGTGACAGCCTAACTCCCCTCTAGCCCAACCTATTGGTGTACTCGAATTTAAGAGAAATCAGAATGTCTCCTCTGCTTTCTAGGTCCTGCCCAATGAATTGCATGTTGCTCTGACTGTGCACCATAAAGTACTATGTTCCCGTGGAACACAGAGTAGAGATAAAGATACCCACACACTAAACCCCGAAACCTATGGGTGTTACCTTGTTACCTGAGATGGTAGAGGGGGACTTGGAACTGTGGTGAAAGTGAGGATGTTTATGGGGAGGCAACCTTGGTTTATCCGGGTGGGTCCAATGTAGTCACAAGGGCCTTTATAAGAGAGAAGCAGGAGGGTCAGAGTCAGAGGAGGGGATGTGACAAAAGAAGAAGATTTCAGAGTGACACAGGGGAACAAGCCAAAGAATGCAGGAGGCCTCTGGAAGCCAGGAAAGGAAGGGAATGAGCTATCCTCCTGTGCCCTGCTGACGCTCTGATCTTAGCCTTAGGAACCCATTCAAACTCTGGCCACCAGAAATGTAAAATAGTAAAATTGTGCTGTTTTAAGCTGCTCAATTGGAAGTAACTTGTTGCAGTAGCCAAAGGAAATTAAAAACAACTTCCAAATTTCTGTATTTGATAAAAATATGCATAAAACTTATACAGCTCTGGGCTTCTTTACAAATATTCAATTGTTATTTAATCCCCATAAGAATGAATCAAGGCAGAAACGATTAGCATCTTCATCTTACACATGAGGAAATTCTAATACAGAGTTTAAATAATCTGCCCAAGGGCACCCAACTCTAAGTGGATGCTCAGAATTTGAACTTGAACCATTTGACTCCAAGAACAATTGCTTCTGCTCAGATTGATTTTCTTTCCTTCTTTCCTCCCTCCCTCTCTCTGTTCCTCCCTTCCTCCCTCCCTCCTTTTTTCCCTCCCTCTTTTCCTTCCTTCCATTCTTTCTTTCTTTCTTTCTTTGGCTCTTTCTTTCTCTCTTCTTTTTTGTTTTGGCAGAACTGACTGAGGATTAAATTCAGGACCTCATGCTTGCTAGGCAAAGGCTTTCCCACTTGAACCATGAACTCCAACCTGTACTGATACCCTGACACTCCTTTGCAAACTCAAGATCCTTGCTCTTCTCAGGCTGGATGATCTTTTCTCCTCTGTGATGTTCTCTCCCTGTCAGATCCCTCCCTGTACACAGGTGTGCCCATGGAAATGACCAGAAACTGCTCAGATCATCTCTGATGCCTCATGTGACAAGGCATTTTTTCCTTTAAAAAAGCCAAGTGTCACTAAATCAATATTGAAGCTAATGCCTGATTTCCATTTCTGATGGAAAAATACAGAGGTAAAGAGGTTATCAATTTATAAATTTTATAATGTAACCCAATATAACCATAAAATTCCCCTTTTGAAGACATACAATCCAATGCTTTTAGTGTATTACCAGGTCATGCAATCATCACTACTATACAAATTCAGAAATTTTTCAGCACCCCACTAAGAGACTCCATACCCACCAGCAGCCCCTCCATTCCTCCCCTTCCCCCCAGGCTTTGAAACATCTATCTATTTTCTCCATATCTGAATTTGCCCATTCTGGACCTTTTATATAAAAGGAATTACAAAGAAGGGAACAGTCATGCTGGGTGTTTATGTACTGCCAAAGTCAACCCCTCTTGGATGACAAATGGGTGTAGAATGCCATTGAATTGCATATGCCATATTTGGCCAATGTCTTTCTCCATCCTCCACCCTATGGCTGTTTTACCCTTACTCTACTTCTCCCTTTATGTGGATATCTTTTTAAGCCTCTATGAATCCTTTTGGAATTAAGCAATGTAAGAATAACAAAAATACTGACTCTCAGATAAATAAATTGAATCATGCACAACGTGGATTTTATGGCTGGCTTACCTCACTCAGGATAATGTTTCAAGGTCCATCCATGTCATCGCATTCATCAGTACTTCATTACTTTTTAAAGGTGAATAATACTCCACAGCAGGACCAGGGACAGTACCACAATGACACCCATTTAAAATAAAAGCTATTTTCATTCCAAATCCAGTGGCGGGAATCAGAGAGACAATGCCCTTTCCTGCCTGGTGACGCAAGTTAAAAATATTGCCTGCTTCTTCGGCTAACTCCAGTCTTAGCCCTGCACATTTAAAAATACACCCGTCAGTGTCTCTGCATTTGAAAATGTATTTTGCATCTGATAATTATGATGCATTTAAAGGGCAAAATTAGAAAGCACAAAATTAGGCTGGCAGGCTTAATTAGCTCATTCTTTTTTTAATGGGTAGAATTTGGGCAACTGTCTGCTCCAGGGGTACAAAGACCCCTAATGGGGATGGTGGAAATTCACCGGTTCCTCTGTTAACCCAGTCACACAGCAAGGCAGATTTGCAGATTAATTGTGCGCCAAAGAATGTGAGACACACGAAGCAAGATTACACACTCTGGTCCACAGGAAAACGACTTGAGCAAGATTGCAAAGTAATCTATTAACAGACAATAGAGGACAATGCAGGTGGCTTTTCATGACCTGAACTGCAGTGGTAACATGGGTTTTTATGCACAGAAATGAACTCTACAGCCTGTACGTGAACATCCATTTTCCCCACCAGACCCAGTCCTGCAAAACAGTTATTGAAACACCTTCCTCTGCACACTGCAACTGCATCTGGCTATTCAAAGAGTCCCCTGAGCTGGCCAGATGGGACAGGAAACTTCCCATCACCTTCCAGTAGCCACACACTGTATTCTCTAAAAGCTGATTACACATCCCTGATAAAGTTATCTTGATGGCTGGCTGCACCACACAGGGCTCGGCCTGTACCCAGATGAAAGGATCTGTCCCCAACACCATGTGCAAGAGGGAATTTTCTCTTTCCATGTTGCCATGGCCCTTTGCAAGCCGCAACAGGCCACAGGAAGCTTCAAGGCTCAGTATCCCAGGTCTGAGTCATCCTGATGAATCAGACGTGTCCCTACTTTTTTTTTTTTTCAAGTTGTGGTTTACTTCATAACAGAGACTGGGCTGTTCTTTATGCTGCCAGATGTCAAAGCCCTCTGCACTCGGAGAATGGAGGCCCTACTCTGCTATGTCCACCAGACAGAAGGTAAAATGGGCCACCCCTGCTTCAGGCCACATGGAATGATCTGCAACAACCCATGGGGCAGCTGCAGAGCTATGGGAGGGAGCTAAGCACTAAACTTGGTCCAAGACGCTCCTAAAATCTGGGTGGTCTCTAGCAAGACACTTCATGTCCCCAAGGTAAAACCTCCAAATTGTAAGAAGATGTAGAAATTCATTCATTAAGAGAGGGCCAATCATTTAAGTATGAGCATGTGTTCCTGGGGACATTTCACAATGTTTGGGGACATATTTGATAACCACAAGTGTCATCTTTACCACTGTCCATGTGACATTTGGTGTTACAGAAAAATCCTTTGAGTTACTAACAATAGGTCAAAATTTCCAACATTTTGAAGTCTTTAAAAAAACGTATATAAAACCTCAAATTCCATAGACCAGGAGTATGGTTGGAGAGGCAAGAGAGCCACACCTTCCATAGTAACACTTACAGTTGTATTTTGTAACCTGGGGAGAATGTCTTTGTAAGAAGTTGTTGGTCATTCACTTCCAGAGAACCAAAATAGAAAAAATTAATAAGTTAATAAGTAAATAAACATACGTAGGTCACTAGAAAAAGGTATAACATATTTGAGTTCATAAAATCTAGTAATTGGAATTTCTCTAGCGTTAAGAAGAATCGATTTACTCAATCAGATGACAAGATAGCAGTCTATGACAGAGGGAGGGAAAGTGAGAGAGATATTCAGGAACTACACACAAACTCCCAATTACCCCGATCCTTGGAAGGATGAGAAAATCAGGATGGTCTGTGCAGGAGACCTCTGGGCTCCCTGCTGAGGAACATTTCTTCTACAGAATTTCAACACAAAAATCCACAGAGGAGCACACAGTAGCCCTGTGATGAGAGAGAAAAAAAGATCCAGCAGGACCCTGCCATGACATGTATAGTGCACTAACCGGGTTTTTAGGTTCTTGATTCACCATTCATGTGAACACGGCTGCTAAGGAGGGAGATGGCTGGGAGTCAAGAAGGGGTGACAAGGGTGGAGTGGGAACCAGGAGGAACAGGACTGTTTGCAGACTTGACTATTAAACTGACTTAGACATGGCTCTCCCCATTGCTCCCTGCCTAAGACAGTTGTCTATTTCAGATGGATTACCACACACTCCCAGACAGAGCCCTTAAGTGCTGTTTACACAGAGCTCTAATTGCAGTAATGAAACCCACCCCTAGCTGTCCCTCAGCTTCCGTCCAGTTTTCCTCATGATCTTCATTAGCAGCAGCCCTATTTGTGGAACTTTTGCTCAGCCCCCAACAATGAGCTAAGTGGGAAATATGTAATTATTCATTTTATTGCTATTGATGCTGCCAATGCTGACTGGCCATTGCCACCCAGGGCTTTTGGACAGCAGGGATGCCATTCAAGAAGAAGGTCAAGAAGACAAGATGACCTTCTTTCAGGACCAGCCTGAGGTTCACTATCGGTAGAGCATTGTCTAGGTAGGTCCTGGGAGGTTAATTAATTTGTGGGGACTGTCCTTCAGTCATAACTGTTGCATTGGTGCCTGGTGGTCTTGCTTTTTCTCCTAAACTTAGCAGCAGGAATAAGAGTCCATGTAGTTCCCTTAAGTAACTGTCCACAGCTTGGTGAAATGCACCCACCACTGCATTAAAGTCAAGGTCAACCAGATGCTCAGTCTGCATGCCTCATGACCATGGTCATCTTCTTTTTCCTCTTCTTCTTCCTCTTCCCTTTCTCTTCCTCCTCCTCCTCCTTCTTCATCTTCTTTTTGAGGCAGTGTATAAATCAGATTGACCTTGAACTTGTTCTATAGCCCAGACTGACTTTCAATTCACCATCCTCCTACCTCAGTCTCTTAGCACTAGGAATACAGGTGTGTGCCACCTGGAATTCTTGAGTATACAGGAGCAACTTGTTCATGAATGTCTCTCATTCAACAGCTTTCATCCTTTATGAGGACTTTATCCCTTCAAGCCCCATCTAGACTCTACCTGAATGCAAGGCCAGTTTCTCCTGACGTGAGACTGTGGCCCTGTAACCACTGTTTGCTGTTGATGTAGCAGTGTATCTCAAATTAAGCTGCCTAAATCAACACAAATTCACTCTCTTACCATTCTGGAGGTCACAATTCCCACGTGAATCTCACTGGGCAAAACTCCAGTTGTTGGCAGACCTGTTTTCCTGCTGAAGGCTCTAAATCAGATGCATTGTCTTGTCTTTTACAGCTTCTAGAAGCTTCCTTCAGGTTTTCACCTTTGGCCCCATCTCCATCCTCACAGCAAGTGAGGGAGGGTCTAATGTACCTCCTACCATATCATGGTGACTTTCCTCTTCCACCCTCACTTGTGTCTTTAAGAACCCTCTGATTACAAGGGGCCCACCCAAGTAATCCAGGGTAATCTCTCCTTCTTAAAGTAACTAATTAGCTGCCCTAACTCCACCTGCAACCTTAATTCCCTCAGGCCATGTGGCTTGCCTTATCTACAGGTGCTGGAGAGTAGGAGATGGATATCCCTGGGACCATTATTCAGCTGCTCATAGCTCCTCTTCTGAGGATGACTCTTCTCAACCTGGCGGTTGCACAAATGATCTTTCGGGTAATGTTTTTCTGAGATAATCCTGGATAGTCTTGAATCTGGGATTTCCCTGTTCATAGAAAGTACACACACATGCACACATGCACAAGCACACCACTGGTTACTACTTCATGGAGTAGACCAAAAGAAGAATACAAGCTTCATGAAGGTAGTTTGTGGCTATCTTCCCAGTGCTTAGAACTGTACCTGGTGTATGGCAAGCACTCAATTTATTGAATTGATCCATCAGAAAGCTAAGTTCCATCCTAGGCGTGATACAATAATGCAAAGCATGGTCCCTACAGGTAGATGCACGATTGATATCTTAACTAGCTACTTAACAGTTCTATGACATTGCAAGTGAGCCACAGTAACACCATCTCTACAGCAAGGATACTGTCACCTGTCTCTCGAGCTGCTTAAGAGTGAGAGCATGGGCAGTGGAAGGCCTGGAGTATGAAAATGCTCCAAGAGCAGAGGTCAGTGTTGTCATCCTTGTCCTGAGGTTACCAGTTTAGCTAGGAAAACAGATATGTAGGCAAAAAGACCAGCAAGTGTTAGAAGTGGCTTAAAGGAAACATGTTTACATTCATTCAAGACAAAGCAGTGAGTGGTCAATTCAAGGAGACATTGTAAATCTGTGAACTGAACCTGAATAATGAGTAGGTGTTGGAAATTTGGGGCAAGAAGAGAGGAGAGGGAACAGCATGTGCAAAGGTCCAGAAGCACAGGGTGACCTGTCCCACTCAGAGACCTGTGAGCAGTTCCACAGGATTAGAGATGAGGAAACAATAGGGAGGGAGAGACATGCAGGTGCTCAGGCTAATTGTACCTCCAAGGCTCAGCACAGACGTGATCATTGTTTCTAATTCTCTGCTTATCTCACTCATTCGGCAAGCTGACACAGACAGAAGACACAAGTACAGGGTTTTGCAAAAATAGCATGCACCTGGAACATGAATCCTCATTAATTTCATGTACAACATTCCAACTAAAACAGTAAAGGCATTTTGAACCCACACCTCATATATAAACATACTCAGTCTGACTACACATATGAGTGTAGGCATAAGTGTACACATATGAGACATATACTCCAAACAAATACATCACTAACCACTTAACCAACACACACACATACAGAAGGCATATGTGAAAACATGTATATGCAATGCAGAAATTAATCACACACACACAGAGTCATACAGCACACTCCAGAGCACTAATGACACAGGCAAATGAAGAAAGCTCATGTACATGGGCACATACAAAACACTGACATGCATACTCTAACACCCACTTATCAAACAAACTCACACACAAACACACATTTAACACACCACACCATTTAAATGCACACAAAACCCATGCGCACACACCCAGAACATACACAGTAGAGTGTGCCACGGGGCACACAAGTGTGTGCGCACACACGCAAACACACACACTGTAACCAAGCACATGCAGACCCTTCATTTCTTTCTGGAATGTGTTTGGGTTTCCAAGGCAGGCAATTGTTTGGCCTGAGGGAGGCTGTGAATACTCTCCCCACCACAGCAGGCAGAGCAGCTCTGAGACCTGTTTTGGATTACACAGTTTGGGTCTGCCTCCCTCCCTGGAGAAAGGATGGCATGCAAGGAGTGCCATGGCTGTCCCTGGGCACCCAGCTTCCTTCTCCTTCCCAACCCAGCCCATGAAAACAGAATGTCATCCAAAAGCATTGCTGCATCTTTTGCAAGAGTTACCCATGCTAGACTTCCTGCCTGTCCCCACCTCCCCCTTCCAAACAGAGTTGGCAAGAGGCCAGCCCAGCCCAGAGGGGAGGGGACAGAACCAGGCACTGGGAGCTCCTAGCACTGGGAGGCCCTCCTCAGTGTGCTCCCAGGGGGCCCAGTTTGGGTGATGAGCCCAGCCCGCACTGGAGCGCTGCAGATTGGAGACCCACACAACATCTGCTTGGCCTATCTGCGACCAGTCAAGCACAGCCTCCTCTTCTGCCGGCACTCATCTAGGAATTGGGTTCCAATGAGCTGGAACCTGCTGCTCTCCTCTGAAGTTTTGACAAGTTGTTGTTTCCTGGCAGCAGCCAAGAAGGAGCTCTGACCTCCATCTGGGTTAATGAATGCAAGACTCTCCATGTGTCCTCCATGCTGCCCCAGTTCATTGGCCTGCTCCAAGGAGCTCATAAACAAGGCCAGGCTCCTCTGGGTCCCCTGTGCTGACAGTGGCCTCCTCCTTGGAGACCACCCCATATCCTCAATCATAGTGAGTGCCAACATATGTCACCCGAGCCCCTTGTTTCTGTCAGAGAAAGGAAAATGGTACTATCATTGAGGCAGGAATTCGAGGGCTGTCAGTAATGTAACTCAGACGTCCAAACCCTAACTCCATAGTTCTGGAAGAACCTAATGTTATCCTTAAAACTGCTCTGAATTCTCCCAACATTTATTTCCTTACATTTTTCTCAGCTCCTGAGTTCACAACCAGCTACATGTGGCTTCAAATTCCAACCCCGTTAAGCTGACCAAAAAGCCCATTTCTTAAAGAGAATCCCAGACTAAACCCATTTGTCGGAAACCGTTTGCTTTTTGTGGCTATATAAAAAGGTTCTTGACCACAGGAAGGTATATCTCAAAGGGGCCAGTGGACGGCCTCCAGACATCCCGGGATTTCCCACCTGCACTCACTCACATCTTCCTCTTCCTTCCCTCTCAGGAGTAACACACAAATCAAGTCCCCCTCTCCATCAGCCTACTCACAATCAGACCCAGAGGATAAGTTCCTATCACCTATCCCTCAAGAGATCTTTTTAAATCTTCTTCTCTCCCAAGAGTGGGTATCTACTCATAAGAAATTCTCATCACAGCTGCCAATAAAATAAAATAATCCCCTTAACATTACATCATCAAGCCAAGTGTTCACTAGAGAAGTTCCTGGAACAAAGGTAAATACACATCACAAATGTTAGCTCCTGAAGTTAGAGCACTTGCAATATTGGGATGATGCCTGAATATTGCCCAGCAAAAGAAGGAGAAAGCAGGCAGAGGAACTGAATGTCAAGTTTGAATCTTGTTTACCCAGGCTTTGGTGAGATAACAAAAGCTGGAGTCAGAAGATAGAGCCCTTGATGGGCTTTCAGAAAATTCTTCTCTGGCAAGGTCTGCTATCTGTGATCCGTGCTGACAACAAAGGCCTGATAACCAAGTGTCCACCCCCACCCCTCCAAGTCATTATGATTTCTCCAGGCCAGGAAGGCCAGGAAGGGGCAAGAGTAGGTTACAGTCTCCATCAGAAGAGTTGACTAGGGGCCATTCATTCACAGGACATTTTCTCCTTCAACAAAGTCTGTTTATTTCCCCCAAGAGCCTGGGGACTCTGCACCAGGACAGAATGACTCACTGGCTGTGGGAGACGTTCGGTCATGGACCCTCTCCCCAAGAGCTCCAGGCCGATGGGGGTTCGCTATACAGTGAGCTTGAAAGGCAACTTGGAGACATTTCCATGTGTGAGCCTTCAGGCCCGGACCCTAGTCCAGGATCCCTGTATCCATGTGACCTGACCCCCCTTCATTAGGTCATATCATCCATTTAAACCTGAGTCTAGCCCCTCCAGGCCCCCCTACTCCTTTGGAAATCTCTGGAAGTCATGGCCAACTTTGAATTCAAAAGTGGATGGTTTGACTAAAGCTTCCAGAAAAGTTTTATCTACAAGAGAAATCCATCAAGATCATTGAGAGAAAAACAGATAAAAGGCTGACAGTTGACCTAGCTGGTCTTCAGAACTTGGTCTATCCTATTGAGATTATATTTGCTAGTGACTTCATAGGACTATTGCGGAGATTGAATAAGGCAGTAATAATTACCAAGGCAGGCCACAAAATGCTCTCAGCACCTCACAAATATCACCTGACTTCTTCCTCCTAACCTTCATCATAGGATTCTAGAGACACAGACATCTTTATATGCATCTTGAAGAAACTGAGCCTGCTGAAGCTAAGTGGCTCAAGTTCACACAGCTAATAAAAATCGTATTATGCAGCAAATTAATAGGGCAATATGATAGCAAAAGGTGAACATTCAGTTGACTTGGAGATGCAAAAATGTTTTAGTGGTTTATAAGTACTTTAGAAAGCACATGTATTAATTGGCAATGAATGTGCTAATTATGAAGCTAGTTTATACATTCAATAAAAACCATTTCTTGTGAATCTTCCACTATATCAGTCCTCAGGCAAATTATTTCCTGGAACAGAACATTACAAACCTGAAACCAATCTCAATGAGTTCTTCTCATGTTTCCTCCCAGTACAAGATGTCACCTGCTCATTCAACTAATGTATTTATTCATCTCCTCCTTTGAGCCATGTACTTGGAACTTGAAGACCAAGACAGAGTTTATCAACCTCAGGTAAATGGTAATATTTAGGACCAAATGACTCTTGTTGGAGGGCCTGTCCTGTGCCATGTGGGAGATTAGGAAGCATCTCTGGTCTCTGCCCACTGATGCCAATAACTCCCTCCAATTTGTGACAACTAAAACGTGTCCCAGGAGACACAATCATTCCAGTTGAGAAGCACTGCTATAGGGAAGGAGTCACTGTCAGTGCAGGGGACCCAGAGGACCAGCCCTAAAACCAGCTTTCTCAGTAAAAGAGATATCTAAGTGAAGATCCAGGCCCTGGCAGAACTGGTTAAGATTAGTAGTTTGGAGGCTGAGAGAAAGGAACACTAGAAACCTATCAGAGGCAGAAGGAAATGTGGCTGACTCAAGACATGGAGGGAAGTGTGGTCCTGATTTGAGGTGTGCTGCTCCATGTTCACCTCAGCACTCTCAATAAAGACTAACATCTGCATTAGTTCATGGGCAGTTGACACACACGGAGAGAAATGGCAGAATCTGTGTTCTAGAAGTCTTAGACAATCTAGAATCATGGGCCAAAGTTGTGACACACCAACAGGAGCGAACACAAACTCCTGTGCTGACGACCAGTCATATAACAGAGACCTCCTGACTAGCTGAAAGGCAGAAGATTATAGAAGTCTTTGGGTATAACCCTTCACTTCTCACATTTATCTATTCATGAGAAAGACTTGGTAAAGCCAGGTTACTTGTCCCCCACTTCTGGAGTCTGTGATTCAGGAGGTCTTGGGTAGAGCTGGAGAACCTGCATTTCTAAAAAGGTCTTAGGCAATGCTGACCTATGCTGCTGGTCTGGCCATCAACTTTTGAGAACTGCTGGCATCAACCTTGCTTTCTGAAGAGCTTAATAGCAACTAGGTGACATTCTTAGAGATATGCTATCTAGCACAGAAAGTGAGACCCTCAATGCTCAGTCTATAGCTGGTGTGCCAGAAAGAATGCTGAATGTCATATTTTAAGAGGATCCCTAGGAACGTGGAAGGTGTCCAGAGGCAGGTGAGGAAACTAGTTGCTATAGAAAGTTGGTGAGGAATGTGGGGGTGTATGGCCTAGAAAAAAGAAGTTATGTGAAGAATTTGAGAGCTGCCTTCAAATAGCAGAGAGACTATTAGTGTGAAAAATGGATTTAATTCAGTTTTTATTCCCCAAAGTCAATCACGATTAGTCCAAGATAGGAATAGTCAAGGTAGGAGTGTCGGGGTTGGAGGTCTGGGTTGGACAAAGAGTGGGGTCTTGTAACAATGGTAGCTATGAGCATGACTGTCAGTAGAAATACAATTCAAGTCATATCTGTAACTTAAGTTTGTCTATCAGCCTTAGTATAGAGAAAAACAGTAACATTAACTTTAATAAGTGTAATTTAACCCAATATTCCCAATATGTATCTCTTTGATATATGATCAACATGAAAAGCATTAATGAGATAGCTTACATTCTGTGTTTTTTGTTCCGTGTTCTAAATCAAGTATGTGCTTTGCACATGCAGCATGTCTGTTCCAGATCAACCACATAACCAGGCAGTGTCCGTGGTCATGCATGGCTTGTGGCTGTCCTACTGGACAGCAGAGTTCCAGTGAATCAGTCATCAAAAAGTGAATGGTTCCTAATTTTAATCACTTGCCTCACCCTGTTATCGACTTTTGGATTTAATGACATATATATTCCTATTTTAAATTGAAATAAGCTCATTATAAGTTTCTATGTACATTTTGAGACTTACTTAACATGCCTTAAGACATGCAGAGGCAGCCTGGAGCATCCTAAATAGAATTGGTATAAGGACTCTTTACTTTATGACAGAAGACTCAGCTCAATTCAACCTAACTCAAGTCCACCCCCAAATGATTGCTCGTTCACATTTTGGAAAGCCCTGTGGTGACGCTAGCTGTGGCTGGCTGCATCCAGTTATATCAATTGTGTCCCCAGGAACTTATTCCTATGGTTGCCAGATTCTCTTACTACTAGGTTGCCTTCATTCTTTGCCTGGATCCACGACTGTAGAAATATGTCTGCTGTGAATGCCAGTCTTACATTACGCTCAATGAGTGAGCAGTCCTGAAAACAAGCTTCTCTCTTCCAGTAGTTTCAAATGTCCTAGACCTGAGGTTTGTTGGCCTGGATCATACACTGTGGGATATGCATTCAGGAGGTGCTGAGTTACGTCGAGAGCCTTGATGCAACATCAGGAGTCAGACCCAGACCAATGACTTTCAAAGATGAGGAGGGCGATTTAATTGTAGGCACTAATTTTAAGTGTTAAGGCCACAATGCAATGCAACCCTTTCTTCATTTCTGACCACTCTCCTTAAAGAAGCCTTGTCCCTCAAGGCTGAATTTAGGTAACAGATTGAGGTTAGAAAGAGGCCCTCCAGTTTGAAGAATAGCTTAGTAAAATTCCCAGGAAACTGAGATGATCAAACTGTGTTATAGTCTGTCCTTTTCCTTCCTTCCCTCAGACAATGAGTTTTCAACCAAGATGGTGACTAGCCTCACACCCAAGATTCCCAGGATCACAGATGTGAAAATCTGAGAAGACCCAAAGTCTGACATCTGCAGATCCCGGAACACTGGAAACTCAAATATGATTGTTCACTTCCTCCCAATACCTGAGCCCTTGCCCATAGCCACTCTCCATTTGCTCTAGTTGCTCATTGAGGATACTCACTAATATCTGCTCAGAGGCTCAGTTTCCCCAAGTTATGTGCTTTCTCTGCTCACATATGCCTAAATGGTTCTGGAATTCATTCAACAATCTAGACAGAGCCATGACTGATGATGCCTGAAATCTTCCCATGTGAAAGAATTTTGGGAAAAAAGGGACTCCAAAGACTGATCAAGCCAAAGGACTTTGGGGACAAGTTATCATTAGTGATATAGGATCTTTATTAAAAACTAAGGATAACTTACAAGCAATGATGACCAGGAAGTAGTAGTCACACTGTCACAGGTTTTCCTCACAAAACACCCAATTTCTCTGCCAAATTGGGGGCCTCCTATTCATCCTTCAAGAGCCCCTAAAACTTTATTGACTCTACTCTCTGCTATTCTCTACCACTATCAGGCCTCATTGCAATGACCTGAGCCTGGAAGACAATATGGTTTACTAGTCAGGTTGTCTGAGACTCAAATATCAATCAGCTCTGTTGTTTCTTAACACGGTTTCTAGAAAGTTCTTAAATTTGCCTGGGTCTCAGTTTCTTCACATGTAAAAACAAGTAAAAATTCTGTCTTTCTGGGTTACTTTAAAAAAAATATGAACTAATGTATGTAAATTACTTGGCACATAGGCACTCAATTAATAGTGACATTATAATTAGTCTCACACTGCACTGTGGTTATTTGTTTAGAAATTGGGCTCCCCCATTAGACTCTGACCTCTTCTAGGGCAAGGACTGTGTCTTGTTAAATTTTATGCCTCAATCCAGAGTGTAAAGAAATACATGATTGTTGAAATAATAACATAAATAAATAGATGAATGCCCAGAGATGAGGACGCAGTCCACAGCCAATCTCCAGGGGACTGTGGCCCTTGAATAATAACATTGCTTTGCACACTCTCATTTCCAGTGGGACACTTCACCTCATAGTACACTGAATCCCATGGAAAGTTTCTGAGCATGGGTAAGATGGATAATTTCCTATGATTTCTTTGATTAAGAGATATAAGTAGAGTTAATTTCAATACCTTGTAAACACCACCATATGATCAATTGTAAGGTTTATTGTCCTACCTCCTATGAACCACAGTGAGCCAGCAAAGACTAAAACTCAAATCAACAGTGACTATCAATGCAAAATGTCCATTTACAAATCAAGATGCATGTATAACAGCCCTGGATCCTTAGAAAAGTTTGCTTTTGGGGTTCAAGCCCCTCTCTGCACTCTGGTTTGGACCTTGAGAACCTACCTGTGTGTTTTCAACTTGAAAACAAAGCCAGGCTCATCTTACTACAATCCACCATGTAACCTCACTCCTGCCACCTTCAAACCAGAGAATCGGAGTCAGAAAGTGATCAAAGGCAAAGCCACCAACATCATCTCAGCCTTACTGAATCAGAAGCCGTCCGGCTGGACAAACTCCCTTATAAAAAGTGGTCTCCTATTTGGATCCGACAGCCCTTTTCAGTGCAGGATGTTAATCTCATTCTAACTATATTTTGTAAATACAAAGCCAGGCTCAACAATTCCACTGAGACCACATTTCCCAGTAATGAGGGAGATGGCGTTTACAGGAAGGTCTGAGCAGTCCCTTCAGCAGCCTGCATTTTTGTAAGTCCCGTATGAAACCTCCATGTGGGCATGACTAATGGATCCACCTAATTAAATTTTTACAGCATTCCAGGGCTGGAGTGTCAAATGTTTGCTTCCAGCTTGTCTCCTTGTAACACTGTCAAATAAGTCTCCTATCCCGCCCTCTCCCCCCCCACACCTTTTTTTAGGGGCTGTAGGCTGCATTCCAATGTCAATGTCATATGAAATCAGAATTTGGTTGATGAGGATGAAGAAATGGATTGCCAAAGAGTTTCTGCAAGCTAGTTTACCTTTGGTTAGAGAAGTTAAAAAACAAAATCCTCCCAGCCAGAGAAGGACTCTAAGTGGAACTTTGAAGAAGTTGTTTCTTATGGGTAAAGAAGTTTGTCTTAGTCATTTACAAATCCTTCCTTAAAAAGGGTAAAGTTCATTTAGCAGATAGAATTTCATTTGAAAATCCACTTGAACTCAAAGGATTCTATGAACTTCAGAAAAAAGGACCTTGCCAAGGGTAATCTATATATAATAAATGTTTTATTTTTCTTTGCTATTTTATTGGTTTCCAAAAGAAGGTATCTAGTGAGACCATTTGCTAGTCTCCTTACTGAAAGGGAAGGGTTTATCACAAAATGGGTAGATATTTGAGAACACGTCAAAAGAAGAAATGGAATTGAATTTTCAGAATAGTGGAGTGGTTGAGCATCTGTCTAGCAAGCATGAAGCTCTGAATTCAAACCCCAGTACCATAAAAAAAAAAAATGGACTAGAGATGTGACCCAAGTGGTAGAGCACCTGTGTTTTAAGCACAAAGTCCTGAGTTCAAAGTCCAGTTCACCCCCCAGAATTGAATTTCCATGCTGACTGAATATCAGCACTCAAAGTCCAGGTGATGAGCTCCTCATTGACACCCAGGAACAAGTCAGAGGTGCCTTCCTAGAGATAGATGCTGAAGATGGACATGTAGCAATCAACCTATGGATGCTTTCTAAACGAGATTTGCCAAGGTTAGTCCATGTCATCTTTACCAGAATCATCTGAGGGGCTTGTCAAAATGCAGTTCCTGGACCTCAACCAAAACCTTTGAGTCAGAATCTGGAAGAGAAGACAGAGACTCTACAAGTTTGTCCAAAGAGGCTTACCCCACCTCTGAAAGAGCCCAAAGATGCTTCTTCTAGTCTGAGACCTATAGGACTCAGTGATGGTGGGGAACCATCTCCTAGCCTCTCACTTCCTTTCCTCTAACCAGCCCATTCTCACCACACAGCCTCACAAATACATCTGCACAAACTCTCAAGTCTACCTGCATATACTTGTACATACCTGCACTGGCAAACACATGTGTTTGCAAACATCCTTGCTGCCCACGTGTTCTAACACAAAGATGCTATACTTCAGGCCTTGCTGAGACAAACTGCCATCCCAGCAAAAATTTCTCTTTCTTATTCACCTTAAAAAATTACTAGAAAAAAAATAAAATACAAACAAAAGAAAATTACTACAGAGGCACATGACTGTTTTCCCAGCATTCACTCAGAAGGCTGACACAGGAAAATCTCAAGTTTGAGGCCAGTCTGGGAAACACAGAGAAAGCCTCTCTCAAAACAAGAAAAAGAAAAAGGAAATCACTAGCCACAGAAAATTCAGAAAACCTTCTCCCTCCAAGAGCTCCATCCTTATGTGTGAATCTGCTCACTCCATGATAAACGAAATTGTCAGAAATTTATGATACAACCAAGAAGGATTTCTTGGCAGGGCCTCCTGGCCCTGGCCCTGGTATGGAATAGCCTGCCACCATATTGAACAAAGTGAAAGTGCTTTGAAACCAAACGGCTTAGTAATCAGGTGGCCCTATAGGGTCTTCAACCAGCACAGACTATATGTACTTGGCCAAGTTATGTGGCTCAACTGAGCTCTGAACTCCTTCTCTATAAGCTAAAACTTTATGAAGACAAAATGACACCTTGTAGGAACGTGCCAGGGCTTTTCTGGTGCTGGGGCATCCAATAAAAAGAAGTGACTGGTCAGTGATTGACTTGGAAAATTACCTACATTCCATAGACTTTAGAATCATAAAATTCTTGCTTTGAATCTTGACTCTTCTACCTGTTTGTTGGGAGGTTTTTTAAAAGTACCTCAAGCTCTTTGACTGCCATATTCTTCAGCAGAATAAAAATAAGGCCATCACTGAAGTCTCAGAGCTGTTGAGAGGGTAACAATGGGAACACAGCAGAGTATATGTTAATGCACTGTAAGAATTTGTGCTAGGCAAGGTGAATCCTTAGAAAGAAGTGGCTGGCTTCTGTTTCTGCTTTCTCTTCTTCTCTGAAAGATAGACTGTCCCATAGGAAGGAAGGGCAAAGAGAGCTACTTCCTTTTTAGGGGAAAACACTAAACCAGTGGAAGGAACCAAAGCAAAAAAGTTGTAATTGCTAGGGAAGAATTCATGCCCAATAACACCAGTCACCAAATGGTCTTTCAAAAACAATGCTAATCTCTTTTTCTCATTTGGGCTGAAAGAAGTCTCCCCTTGCCTGTGGTTGGTCTTTGTGTCAGATGCCCCTTGCCCCCCTAAAAACAGGAAAGAGGTTTTTCTCCTTGAACTTGGGGCATTTCCTTCTGAAAGGTTTTGCTTTCTTAGGCAGGAAACTTATAGCCACTTGAAATTGCCACAATGGCTTCGATTACAAATGTTTAAGAAGCACATGTCTCTTTGGACTTAATAAGGTCCATTATTAGCTCTGTGTCCTTGACTTAACCTCTCCAAATCTCCATTTTTTTTAAAAATGGAGATAATAATGCTTGCTGTATAGAATTTTCATTTGATTGAACACCTAGTGTCATAGTAAATGTGTGACCAGGTGTTCCCATGAAGATGGAGAGAGGGCCTTTCTGCATCTCTTCATTCCTGGATAGAGAGCCAGCACTGTCTCAGGAGGTGACTCCCTGACTTAACTCTGGGCTCATCTTGGGTGGAAAACATATTATCTGATTAGACACCAGGCTGGTTGTAAAATAAAAGCCTTTAAAATATTCCCAGTTGCTCAAAAAATATAGAATTATCATATGACCTAGCAGTTCCATTTCTATATAAATAATCCAAGGAATTCAAAACAGGACTTCAAACAAATACTTGGGCAAAAACTTTCATCACAGCACTACTCACAATGACCAAATGATGAGGTCAACCAATGCATAGATAAACAAAATGTGGTATGTCCATACAGTGGAATAGTATTTTGTTATAAAGAGAATGAAATAGTGATACATGCTGCAACATGGATGACCTTGAAATTACTAAGCTAAGTTAAAGAAGGCAGACATGAAAGGTGAAATACCTTTTCAAGAAATGATTACATTTCTAGGAAATATTCTAAGGAGGTAAATCCATAAAGAGAGAAAGCAGTGGGTGGTTGCCCGAGGCTGAGGGTAAGTGAGGAGTAACACTTAACAGGCATGGGGTTTTCTTTTAGGGTGATGAAAGTGTCTTGGAATTAGGTAGAAGTGAGGGTCACACAACATGATGAATGGTCAAAATGCCTCTTCCTTGTACACCTCAATTAAAAAAAATTCCAAGTCAACATCGGGGTGCTTCAATGCTGACATGAAGAAAAGAGAAGAAAAAGAAGGCAGTGCTTGTCAAAGCACTGATTAAAAATTTACACTTCCAGGGCAGGAAAGTCTCCTAAATCTCCTTAATTAGGACAAAGACGACAACAGAAGAGAAGGAACCAGCAGTCCAGCAGATAAATAGCAGCTGAAGGATAGCATCCCGGAGACTGGTCATCCACACCGTTTTCTTAAAGTCAAGTTAACATGTTCAGTGTGCAAACAACACTGTTGATTCCTTTGCTCCCCGACCCTCTCCGCCACTCCTCGGCTTGGCAAGCTTCCTATTTTCTGAACAGCAGCTGTGCACAGTTGAATAGTAAATCAAACACCCTAAAACGCTGTTGTTTTAAAACAATGTCTCAGATTTCCCAGATATTTCATTTCGGTTTTTCCTGCCCTACACCCCTTGCCTGAGGACAGCAGTGGTCGTCAACAACTTCAGGTTATGTGCTGCTGCCCTGAGGAAGGGAACTCATGTGTGAATGAACCCCACAGAGAATTGGTGTTGGGGGCAGAAGTGACAGGAAATTTCAGGCTGATCGTGGATGTTGTTAAGAAGCATGTTGTCAGCAAATGCTCCTGGATAGGAAGGGGTTGGGTGGTCAGGGTTTTGTGGGGACACATGCCACAAAGGTAAGCCCCAGGTTTCCAAGGATACAGGCTCCCCAGCCTCTGTGTTCAGCAAGTCATTCTGCAGAAAGTGGTTTCCTGCAGTCCTGAGCATAGGTTTGTATGGGTTCCAAGCCCGCTGTCTGGAGAGGCACTTTTCCTGTGAGAAGAGACAAGTCATTGTGGTGAAGGCTTGACTTGAAGAGCCGGTGCTTCCTGGAAGATCTCTCTCACACACACACACACACACACACACACACACACACACACACACTCACACATGCTCACAAGCTTTCATGCCATGTTTCTCCAGCTCGGCCTCCAACTTGACTCCAAGTCTAAACCTTGGCCCTTTTTACATTGGAGCTTGATTAGTCTTTGTTGGAGTTGCTATCAAGGCTCAGAAAGGTTAAATGATTCAACAAAGTCACATAGCAAGTAAGTCACAGAGTTCATCTTATATTCACTCAGCAAATATTTTATTGTACCTCCTGTGTATTGGGCATTGGTATAGCTACTGACAGTCAGCATGTGCTGGATAGGTACAGGTACCAATATTGTGACAATAGGAGAAAATAAGGAGGAGGAGACAGAATAAACACGAGTCACTGTATCAGCTTCAGCACTATAGACATTTGGGGGCTGATCATTCTTTGATGTAGGGGACTGTCCTGTATATGGAAGAATCCTTAACTTCTACTAGATTCTAGTAGCATTCTCTAATCATGACAAATCAAAGCTTGTCATGGACATTCCCAGATTGTGCCTAGAGGACAAAATCACCCTCAGGTGGGAGCCATTGACATAAGTGAATTTAAGAAAAGCACTTATGGCGGGATGGAGTAACTCAAGAAAAGTTGGTGCTTCTCTGTCCAGAGCCTGCATTCCAGAAATGCCTTCTCTTAGTGGGGTATGGAGAGACGAGAGTAGCCCCTGGAGTAGGAGAAAATGAGCCCTGCTGAGAAGAAAGGCAGCATTTGCCTGCAGAATTGGACTAGCCAGTTTATCTGAGATGAGCAGATGTAATCACTGGTTTATGGATAACATTCCTACAACACTGTAAAGTCCAAGCAATTGGAATTTTGGCTTTCTGGGTCACAGCAGTACAGACCCTTGACAAGTGCTGGACACCAAGTTCTGGATGAGGAATGCAAACTGAATCAGTCCTGATGACCTCCTTCTCATGAGACCACCACACAGTCATCTTTGCTCCTTTCTTCCTTGCCCTCTCCTACTTCTCTGTCTGTCTTTCTGGGCTTTTCTTTCTTCCCATCCACACCAAAACATCTCTATACACTCTCGCACACAAAAGCAAATATGCTAATGCTCCCACAGAGCCAGATGTGTGCACATACATGTACACACCACGCACACACATACACACACACCCCAACACACCAGCACACCAGCAGGAAATTCAAAAGAAAGACCATGACTGGTCCTTGGATCAATGTTCTGAGGAACAAAACCTATACTCAACTGCAGGTCCCCAGGACACAGATTGTCCCATAATTGTCAACTGGCCTAGGATCCTCTTGGCATTTGTGGAGCTGTTCCAACTTAAAGGCTTGATACCCTCACCACAAGGTCATCTGAAGTTCTGTGTCCAGGCCAAGAAAGTGGGTGATCCTTGGCATTCAGAGTCATGCACATTGAAAATCCACCCTCACTTCCCCCAAAACAAACAGCACTCTGTGGTTATAAGGCCTTAGAACACAGGCCCTGTGTCTTGGCAGAGATGGTGGAAGTCTGGCTGAGCAGGCAGAGATGAAGTTCAGAGAACATCATCGTTTATTTACTCAGATAAATTTGATACTTGTTACATAAATTTGAGGGTATTTTGCTAAACACTTTATATGCTATACTACACCCAAAAGACTGTAACTATGCCTCGAGATGGAGGAGGATGATTGGGAAATAGCAAACCAAGCAAATAAATAAATTATATGTATTTATTTTTTAACATGCTTTTCCAGACATGCTACAAGGTCTTTCTCAGGTCACGTATGCTTGGCAACCTAAACTAAAAAGTGGCCTCTTGATCCAAGAACATCTGACTCCTAAACATTTTCTTTCTGGGCAGCAAACATTGGCCCAACTGCCACTTTTGGTGAGCAGAGCCAGTTCAGACCCAATCATTGCCATGCTGAGTCAAAATGGCCACCTCTCCCCTAACTTCACACTCAGGAGTTTTTAAAAATTAGGAGGCAAAATGCAAACAAAGCAGCCATGAAAATCCCCAATCATATTTGGATCAAAGGGAGGACCAGAACATCATGGAAACCACATACAATCCTCCACAGAGTGCAGTTTAAGACAGCAGCAGAATTCTTCCCAAATACCAGTTGACCTCTCGTGATGGGGGACTATTGCTTTCGGCTGCCTGAGTTCAGAAATCCCCAGGAAAGTCAGACTGGTGGAGCCTCTGAGGAGCCCTTAATCTTTCCAGTTTCGTGTGTTCTTCTCAGGGCACTCAAACGGCATTCATTGAGATTTAGTAAGTGTTGGGTTGTTTTAAACATTTTACTTGACTGTAATACTCTCTAAAAATCCTAGGAGATGCTATTTTGTTATCCATGTTCAACAAATAAATGAGATCAACGAAGTTTAAGTGATACAAGTCACTAAAGTTAACACGGTAACTGAGTGGTGGCAATAGGGTTTGAGCTCAGGTAATCTTCCATCGGGCTGACACTTTCAGCATACTTCACTCTTCCCCCTGCAAACAGGGCTTTCCCAACCATCCATAGCTTCAGTCATTGTCTCTCTGACAGTCATGAAGAAGTCAATGACCATTCCAACTCCAATCTGCCGTTAGTGGCTGCCTGAGTCATTGAGCTTAAGCTGCCCAAGCTCAATGAAAAAAACATAATTCCATGATTGATTAGCAATGCCTGTTCTGAGTGCAGAAGTGGTCACTATGAACATGTATGTAACCTATTTCCTCACGGCCATCCAATTTCCACCACTCACCAATACTCCCTCTTCCCTTATGTATCTACAAGGGATCTGTACAAAGTGAGCCCCTGGGAATTGCAGACTTCTCAAAGCTAGTTTCTTCACTCATGGTCCCAAAAAAGCCAGGTTTAAAAAAATAGCTATCCACACAGGTGTTCAGGTTAAAGACCTGGGAGCTGAGCTTAGCAATTCACTCTCCTAAGCATCACATATCTTCTCCATTTTCCTTGAAAATTTTTAGGCCCTCCTTTCTCTATCACATTCTTATGCCCTGAGTTCAGGATAGGCTCTCATCCAAACTACTGCAATAACCATCTAGGTAGGGCTTCTGTCCCCAGACTTGCTCAGCACTGCCACACATTCTTTCCGAACCCTAATATGCGCAAATGCCTCTGTGGCTTTCCTAAAGTCCAAATTCCAGCTGACATAGGAGACCCTTCACAGTGAGGCCCTACTGTAACTGTGCAGATTACAATGTTCTATGCCCTCCATTCCTTTCCCATCCAGTGTTACCTGTGCCTCAGCAGCGTAAGCACATTTCTGCATCATTCCATCATCACTCCCATTTATGTGTCTCAGTACAAAATGTTTCCCCCTCGTGGAGTGCCTTCTACCATCCAGTGATGCTTTCTAGAGGTCTCCATGTTCTTGGTGGGCATAAACCAACAGTCACAGATTGTATCCTCAGCTCTAAGAGGCAAGGCCTGAAGGCACCTGTAGAGCTTACCAAACCCATCTTCAGAGGAGCTGGCCCATCTTGGTCTGTCCTTCCAAGAGCTCCCTTGCAAAGTAGCAGCTGTAGGATGAGATTTACAGGGGAGGCATCCATAACCAGATGATGAGGTTCAAAACCCTTAGTCACCCCTGACAATGTGAGTCTCACTCCAGACACCTCAGCTGGTGGATGTTTGTACCAGCTTCCAACTGCTTTTGCATTTGGGCCACACCATTTCAGGACAAGCAACTCATAGCCAGCTGTGGTATTTGGCTCTGATTCATGACAGGGAGCTTGTGGCGGGCAGGGACCAGTCTGAAAAAACTTCTTTCCCTTGCACTTGGGTTTGGTACCTAGTGTAAGGCAGTCATTCAAGAAATGGCTATTAATGGATTAAACAAAGTAAGGCAGAGAAAGATGACTCAGTCTAAACCCCATGCCTTATTAGCTGGGTGATCTTGGTCCAATTTTTTAACCCCTCTGTGCTTCTGTTTCTCTAACTACAGAACTGATTGAAGAAAGCATGAACTTGGATCATGTCATATTCTTGGGCTCCTCAGACATTGTTATCAATGAGTTAGAAGATGGATGGGTATATGGATGGATGGATGGATGGAAGGTGAATGGATGGTTGGGTAGATAGGTGAATATTCATGTTGGTGAACTAGTACATTAACAAATAAATTATTTGATGAATTAATTTTCCTACATAATTCATTAAGAGAAATGTTTGTCAATGCCAAAAACCACCATCCATTCATACACTAAAAACAGTGGCTCATGCTGGATGGCCCTCGCTCAGGGAACAACCAAATAACAGTAATTCCTCCACAGCTATCCTAGGCTCCCTTCTAGCCACTTTGTGGGGAAATACTCTTCCCCACAAAGAAAAGGAGAGGCAGAGAAAGGAAGAGAAGGAGGTTGGAAAACTACACATCATGGTCAGGCACACAGAGAAATGCCTGAAAGTCAGGCCTTCCCCCTGGGCACTTGCCAAGGCCTTCAGTTCATGCTGAACCCCCCACCCTCACCCTCCAAAGAGAAGCCTTCAGGGATGAGGTTATGCCTGGTAGAAGGTGACAGTGAGAACTCCGGCTCCCAACCACTTAGTGTTGAACTTAATCCATCTTCCCAGGAGTCTTTGGGCTCAAAGACAGACCACTGGAGAAGGTCACAGAAGAGCCAGTCCCAATGCTTTCCCTCTGACCTATCAGTGGTCACTTCTCCCCTGCCTGGCACCTAGCACCTGTAGCTAAAAGGTTCAGATTGCCCTGAAAACCCAGACCCTCCTGATGGTGGACCCTTAAGACTCCAACCCCTCCCCGGCTCCCTGTATCAGCTGAGTAATCTCTGCACACATTCTGACACACAGCTGCAAGAGATGAAGACTGTACTGTTGATAGATGAAACTTTGGATAAGATTACATGGTTTTGAATATCTTGATGACATATTTGTCTGAAAAGTCTTTTAGAGGACGGCCTAATATAAATGCACGGAAATGTTTCTAATGACTAGCGTTTGTCTACAGTCTTCGTTGGAGAAATTAGTATTCATGTGTCTCTGGGATGTCATTTGCATTTGTATGTGGGGACCAACTTTTGAATAATCATTTCTTCCAGCCCAGGAGAGTTAACTATTTATTCTGAATACAGGCTGGTTCCTGAGGCAAACTGACTGGATCTCTGATGTCCAGAAATGGGTAATGATGTTCTAGGCATCTCTCCTCCCCAGTTCTACTGGAATCTTCTCAGTAATCCTCAGATACCATTTATCTTGACAAATATTGACTTGGCACTGCTCTGCTCTGGCCCTGCCCACCTAACTGGTGTTATCACAGCTCCTGCCTCAGCCAACCTCAGCTCTTTCTACAAGCTCCAGCCCCCTTGGGTTGAAGTCTGAGATCCAGTGGGTTAAACGTATACTCTTTCCATAATGACAGAATCCACTGAAAACTCATGGAAAATAGCTAGTGTATGAAGGTATCCTGCAGCATAATCCCTGTGGAATTTTTTAAAGGTACATTGGCTGAAGTCCAATTTTCCTGGTCCAATCTTATTTTACTCGCACAAGGAGAGTCCCCATAAAGAAAGCAGAGGTAAATACAAAGGAGGCTCCTCCCTGCTCTGTGATGTCCAAGAAGTAAATTCATTTCTCTACGCATCAGCTTAATAATTTGAGGAGATAATTCCACCAGCCACCCAGAGTTTTGAAGATGAGAATTGATCATTTACAAAAACAAAACATCAGAGCTTGGCACTTGGCACCTCAGACACTGACACCCTGACTCCCTGGTACCTCTCAGTGTGTCCCAGCAGCCCCTTGAGGCTCCTGAAAGCACATTTGCAAACAGCAGAGCCCTTCAGGATCTGATTCATTTGGGGGGTTGAAGAGGGGCTTGTTTATTGATGGGTAGCTGGGCAGCCCTAAGGCTGTTGACTTGTGAGTTCTAGGATTCCAGTAAAAATCTATAACCACATCTTGGTTCTGGGAGTTCTTACCCCATGTCAGCTCACTGTGGACTGTCTGCCTGAGTTGCTTATTCTGGAGAGAAAGGTTCAAGGTCAAGGGAGACACAGCCTGGCTCTGCTCTGCGACCCAGTACAATGCACGCAGCAGGCATATATGGTGAATGACCAGGAAATGAATCAGGGTGCAGGTATGGACTCCTGATGGTGCTGTGCTGCTCCTAGAATAAGGACATGAACATAGATGCCTTGTGTTCCTAGAGGCAGTGTCAGCGTCAAGAGAGGAAGATGAGCATCAACAGCCATAGAAAAGCCCATTTCTGGAGCCATGACTGCAGGCGAGCTTCTTGCAGAGTGCTATACACTGCTGTCAGCTGTCACTGCCCATCCCAACAGGAAGAAGAGGCTTGGAGCCTCCAAAACTGTGAAACAAGGATGTCCAGGCACCTCCACCTGTCATCCCTCCCCTCCCCATGGCCCTTGCCTGTAATGTTTGCTGCCCAAGTGACTAATTTCAGACACCATCTCCTCTTAGAAATTTCTCCCAGCTCCCAGATTTGGAGGTGGAAGCTCTGTGCCTCCACATGTGGCTTCGTTCAGAATTTCAGAGGATCTGAGACCTAAGTGATGATCACCTGACATGTAATTAGAACTAGAATTATCCAACTGAAAGAAAAATAAAAGAAGTCCAACAAAGTTGAGCTTTTCCCACGATAATGACTTTGATTTGTGTTTTCAATTGCTGTCAAGAGAAATATTTTTGGGAGGAGGTGTGGCTTCATTGCTAACATCTCCATCTTGCATCTCTCTGCCTGTGATGGAACTTGGCATTGCTCCTGTGCTCACTTCTATCATGGGACATGTGACTCCACTCTGTGATCTCAGGTTTGCTTGTTTGCCTTACATCTAGGAGAGCAGGAACTGGAATTTAGAGTAGAGTCAGACATAAAGCAGGTGAATGTTTGTGGGGTGGATAAACTTGCTCCTGTATACTATCCTTCCTATGTTCTGGTGTGTCCCAACCTGAAGAGGTGTACTCGTAAACCAGATTCTCTCTCTCTCATTCTCTCTCTCCTCATGTTGGCAAAGAGGGAGGAAAGATTGTGACCTGATTTATCAGAAATTACTTGACTTCTTTCCATCTTCCTCTTGGGCACCCTGTGAAGAGCGTGTGAAGCTCTCTGCCGCCATGTTAATATGTTAAATGATGCTATCTGGTGTCCTCTCCTCCTGCCAGGGACAACGCCTGCTCCCAAAGAGTTCCAGGCCATGACCCACCCTTTTTACATTTGTGAAGGCAGGTTGGGAGAGGCAAAGATGATCCTCCTTGAAACTTGGAGGTTTTTTCTTTTTTGTTTAATCAGTACACCTCAAGAACATTGCTATATGCCTCTTGCCAAACCCGAAACTCAGTGTTGGAATTATTGGTGAGACTGAAAAGGAGAGGCCCAAGTGGCACCAGGAGTACACATGGCCACTCCCAACAATTTCCCAAGTGGCTAAAGACTACATCTACTCCTCAGGTTAGAAGCAGTTCCACAGAATGGCCCAGAATCTTCCAGCATCAGTTTGTACTGTTATTGTGAAACAAACAGATTAACCTGTAGATATGGGGTGTGTTTTGACTGGAGTCTATGTTTTGACGGAGCTGGTTAGTCCATCAGGGTGCACAAGTCATTAAATGAACATACCCATGAGTAGGGACAGATAGAAGATCTGTCTATCCATCTGTCTGTCTATAATTTGTACTTGGTTACACCGTCCTGTTCCTTCTGACACTAACCAGTTGTTTTAAGTATGCACTGATATTTGTGGTTGCTTATTGCATCGCCATTTCAAACTTCCCTCCCCCCAATATAACCCAAATCCTTGACATAGATTTACATTTTTATAATTTGGATCTTATAATTTATTGATGAAAGAATATGTTTGCAAAACTGGTTCTAAGAGTTGGTCACTGAAATCTCCCTAGCTGAAGGATGTTTAAGGAGAAACACCATGGAGGATACTTCTGAGTTTTGGGCTTGGAATTTAGGGCTCTGGCAGGATTGTAAAAATGGGCAGGCAACAGAGTTCAGCACACACAGGCAGAGCTCCCTATGCAAAAGAGTTCTAAGGAAGTTTCTGGAGCATTCTCTGATGGGATAATTGTAGCAGCAAAAGGACTGCAGGAATGCTAATAACTTCTTTGTTGTGATTCAATTTTACTTCAAGTGTATTTTTTAACTCCCCTTTCCAGATCCACCCTCCACCTTCCCCCCAGACTCTGTACTCTAGCAGGCAGACGTACATGGACCTGCTGCTAAGGCTTGAATTTGTCCCTGGAAATTCACTTGTTGGAAAATCAGTCCCCAGGAGCGCTGAGTGGTGGCAGGAGCATTAGGAGGTGGTTAAGTTGCAGGAATGCTCCTCACTCCTCTTGTGACTGGTTTAATTCTAGCAGAATGAGTGAGTGTCTATTTTCCTAGGACTGGATTAGTGACCAGGAGAGCATGTGGTGTGAAACAGAGGCCTACCCTCTTGTCCTTCTGCTGCTTCATGTGTAATGACAAAGCACAGGGAACTTGACTGGTATAGACACTGGATCTTGGACTTTCAGACTGCAGTACCACAGGCCAAAATAAACATCTTTCCTTTTAAAAATTACCTGTCTGTGGTAGTTTGTAATAGCAACAGAAAATGAACATCAATAGGCGCCCAAGTCCTCTGGCTTCCATTTGGGTAAGGCCTGCTAGAGACACTGGAGGGAGATCAGAAGCCAGGTTCAGGACTCCCTGTCCTCTCAGTGCACCAGTGCACATTCTCCCTCTTTCTCCTCCCTCTCGTCACCCTCTCTCCCTGCTCTCATTCTCCATCCTTCCTCTCTCCTCCCTCCATTCTCTCCTCTCTCCTACTCTTTCTCTCCTCCTCCTCCTCCTTCTTCTTCTTCTTCTTCTCTCTCTCTGTCTCTCTCTCTCTCTCTCTCTCTCCCTCTCCCTCCTTCTCTCTCCTTTTCCCCTTCCCCATCTTCTCACTTTCTCTCTGGTCCCTTTTCTTACCCCATCAAACACCAGGAAGTAAGTGGTCCTGGCTCGCTGATGTTAGCCCCAGGAAATAGCCCTTTCCCTATTATTATAACTGCCTCCCTTTGACCCCGGTGGACCTCTTCCTGCCAGGACACAGTGATGCAAAGTGTGTGGAGCAAACAGAATCACAGTGGGTGTGGCTCTTTTGAGCATCCCCGTCTTTTTCCTCCCTCCTTCCCTGGGCCCCATCCAAGGCTCAGTAGCGATGAATACGAATGACCTTCCACAACTTCTCAGGGCCCCTGCCCACTCCACCCACCCACTCAGTGCCCCACATCAGAGCTGAGTGGGCAAAAGGGTGGACAACTGAGCTAAAAAGTCAGAGGGCCTAGGACCAACTTGATCCTGCTCCTTTCCCGCCTTTCTACTATGAGTCTCACCTATTTCCTTCTCAGAGTCATCAGTCAGACCAAGGTGACAGCCCCAGCTAGCTTCTCATTGTGCTCAGAGAACATGAAAGATAAACAAAGACAATTTGAAACTTGCCATGCAATAAACCAATGCCCATGCTCCTCTTTCACTGGTTAATTGCCTCTGCAGCTAGACAGGAAGTTCCCTGTGTCAGGACTGGGGCATGTACCTAGCTTTCCGCTCCTCCACAGGCTCTACCCCAGAGCTGTGCACCTGCAAGCTTAGTGAATGACAGTTGACCAGCAGCTACCACTTGCTTTGTGCTTTGTGAAGGAAGACAAAAGACACCCTTCTGGAACTTCAAAGAGGCAAGCCAAGGAGGTCTACTAAAAACACTACATTCCTAGGTTACCTTGCAGCTAGGAATGGCCATGGGAGCCAGTGCTTACCAATAATCTATGAGTATTCCAATGGTACCATTCACTTTCTATTTCTTTTTACTTTTCTGTTTGGAATGCAGACATAATGGCTGGAACTTGTGAAGCCACCTTGGGAAGATCAGGTGACAAGCAAGAAGGAAACAAAACATGAGAATTGGTTAGATGCTGGCCTTAATATTATTATGCCATGGAACTGATATGTGTGTGTGTGTGTGTGTGAGAGAGAGAGAGAGAGAGAGAGAGAGAGAGAGAGAGATAAACATTAACCCATTTGTTTAAGCTATTGATTATTCTGTTGCTTGTAACCAAATCATTCCTATCTGACTCAGTGTGTGATGTGTGAATAGTGTCCTTTCCCCCAACACTCATTTGCTTTGTTAGTTGTGTACCACAGTCTTTTGTTAGTTGTGTTAGTATTTGTTTTTAAGGGAATGTCCTTCGCTGAGATTAATTCAAGCCTGATTTGCCCAACGCTGCCCCAAACCCATAACTACTCAACAGTCTCTTTTCAGCCACTCTTGGAGCTCTTGGGAGCAGACACCAGGCTGGAATCTTGGTCCGTCCAAATCAGTGCATTTCCTTATCTCTGGTATTCACCAGAAGGGCAAAGCATGAAGACAGAAAGCTAGTTTTGGTTGTCCAGAGCAGACGCTGTTAGCAACCACCTTCTATTGAGAGACTGTATCTGCAAAACACCTGCTGATCACTGCTGCAGACACAGGCCTGTCAAGCAGTATGTGTGTCCCCCTTTTACAGAGGAGAATACCATGGCCCTGAGAGTTTGCAGAATTTGGCCAAAATCCAGAAGCTTGTGAATAACACGGCGAAAGTGTGAGTCCCAGCTCCCAGCTCTGTGGTGGTCGTCTTCCCTGATGAACACAGCCTCCAGGGTACGGAAGTCATCATAGGTCTTCGCTTATCTCCCTGTGGTATCTGAAGGTCCCAGCAGGTCAGGCCAGGTGCAACACGAACTTGGGCTGAGTCTGCACTTCACCTTCAAAGGCTCTGGGATTTGATCCACGCATGGTTCAGAGGATGGTGGTTTGGGGCGATTGAAAATTGTCCCTTTCCACTCTCTAATTTGCATGCTGGATGTCTATTGAAAGTTGCTATGGCAATCCGTTTGACCCAAAGTTTCCGCTGAATCATCCCAACACTTACATGAAAACATGAGTGTGGTTTGGGGACCCAGAGCCCAGCAGTGGGGAGAGATGGCACCATTTTTCACTTGTGACTCACTTGTGGCCATGCGTGGGCCCAGATAGGAGGAAGGTGAAACCTGTATGGCAGGTGTCACTCCCTGGAGAAGTTTAGCCCCTCAGGAGCCATTGAAATGGCTTTGGGGGAAGCTGAAGACACAAGAAGGAAGTGTAAAAGCCACACCTGGGCAATGCCCTACTCCTCAGGTCCTTCCCGAGCTGCTAGGCATCTGAAGATTGCCACAGCTTGGAGATCTGAAAGGAAAATCTGCCATGAGCACTTGTGTTCAGGTAGTTCAAGTAGGAGCTGATATAAGGACGCAGCAGGGAAGCAGTAGGAATTCTCAGAAGCGAAGAATAAGCGGTCCACTGTCCAGGTGGCAGACTTTTCTTAGAGGAAGTGGGGTCAGACAGTGAGTTGAGCATGGAACTTGGAGCAGCCAGAGAAGGATTCAGATTTTTCTTTTTGCTTGTTGCATTGCTGGCTGCAGGCCTGGGCCAGTCTTAACCTTGATGTTGACTTCTATATGCACAGAACTAGAGAAAAGAACCTTGTGAGTGCAAAAGGAAGGATGCACACAATGGAGCCTAGTACTAAGCCTGGTACCTGGTATATCCTCACTCACTTTTGGTTTCCTTCTTTTCTCTTTTCACCAGGGATCCAGCTAAGTGACACCTGATATTCTTGGCTGCAAACCATGCATAAGAGCTGATGGCTGAGTACTTCATTTGTAGAACTAAAGATTCAAACAGAACTCTCAAAAGAGGTCCTTCATTATCTCTTTTGAAGTCAGCATTACCTGCATTTTGTCTTTATTTATGTCTTTGTTTGACACAGTACTCCGTCGCTAGGTGAACCTGCATAAGGTTATCTTTACAGGCACACAAATGTGCACGAAGTTGCCTAATGAGTCCCTTGTTTGCTACTTGGAGACTGTGGGGAACAGTACGGAGTTTGGAGGTGGGATTTGAGTTTGGAACAAGAACATGGAGGACTTTTTTTTCTCAAAGGAAAAAAGTCCAGGCAGGGCAGGCTGTAAACGTGCAGTTAAGAGGGAGATACTGTTTCTCAAATTAACATAGATTAAAAAAATGTGCAACACATTATGTTGACAAGAGTGTGGAAAAATAGATCTGAATTTTCTAGAAACTACTTTGTCATATCAAAGCCTTAAAATACTTTAACCTTTTTACCCAATAGCCCCAATTTGTGTGTGTGTGTGTGTGTGGAGATGGAACCCAGGGCCTTGCACATGGTAGGCAATCACTCTACCACTGACTACATCCCCAGCTCCCAGTTTTTGATATTTATTTTAGAGAAATTATCAGATATTCTGTAGCTATATACAAGGATATATATCAAAGTAGTAGATACATTTCTGAAAAAGTGGAAAAGAATATAATGTTCCCAAATAAGGAAAAATAATAATAATTTTCTTTATAATCAAATAAATTTCTTTAAAATCACATGATTAAGTTTTATGTGGCAAATATGTGGGAAAACCTTGGTTCAAGGTCAATCTAGGCAAACAGTTCCTGAGACCCCCCCCCATCTCAACTGGGTGCAGTGGTGCATACCTGTCATCACAGGCTACAGTGGGAGACTGAGATCAGAATGATTAGAGTTTCAGGGCAGCCTGGGGGTGGGGGGAAAGTTTGTGAAACCCCATCTTCAATGGAAAAAAAGCTGAGCATGGTGGTGTGTTCCTGTCATCCCAGCTTAAGCAAGAAGCTAAAATAGGAGGATTGAAGTTCAGGATAGCCAAGGCAAAAATCAAGGTGTGGCTCAAGCCACACCTGCCTTGTAAGCTCATAGCCCTGAATTTGAACCTCAGTAACATCGAGAGAGAGAGAGAGAGAGAGAGAGGAGAATCGCTTTCTGACAGCTAGTTCTGCAGTTCAGGATAGAGTGTCAAATTTGACCTTAGCCATTGGAAAATGTATAGGCATGAGTAGAACTCACGAGTGGCTCTTCCACCACTTGAACTGTGAAAAATTCCTCTTTTTTTAAATAAGGAAGAATATTATTACATTCTTAGGAGCCTTGGTAGGCCCAGAATGGAATCAATTTTCCATATACAAATGTCTGCCATGATCCTCAGAAGGGTAACAGTCCCTTTGCAAACTCCCAGGTCCCATCCTCAAGTGACAGAAAATTGGCAGAGGCAAAGCAAGTTATCCAGACTCTATAGAGCCTGGGATGAAACTTCACTACCATTTTATTCAATAGCTATTGAAGCACCACTAAGTAAATAACCCAGGCAGGAAGTTTGACAGTTCACAAGCTGAGTCTGAACTCCCGGGAGCAGACACTACGAAATATGGCAGCTGTGTCTCTGGCTTGGCCCAAGAAGCTGTCATTTGAATCATGATCAGGACCTTCCTTTCTTCCCTGCTGGAAAGAACAAGCTGGACTCAACCACGAAATAGCACATATCTGTATAGGTCACTGCACAGGACACATGGCCTGGGTTGAGCTGGGACTGAAGTCCAGCCTTGACTTGCCTTGCTTTCTGAGACCACAACTGCCTCTACTCAGATCAAGGTCCTAAACAGGACACTGCTGTGCCCTCCCTTTCCAACTTTCTGTGTTTCTCACTCACAGTGCCAGAGGACTTCAGAGAAGTGTGAAGTTATACCCACCAGACACTGATGCCATATGGGCTGACCAACACATAAAGGAATTACTATCAGAAAATCTGTTATGGACCCTTCTTCTGCCCTCTTTACAAGCTGTGTGGGCTTGAATGGGGAACTTAACATCTCTGAATTTCAATTTCTGCACCTATAACCAAAAGAGATGAACAGGGAGAATGGAGTAAGTCTATTGTAGAAATAATATTGAAAGCTGGAATCATTTTCTATTGGTTATGAAGCAGCTAAAATGTCATCCACTTGTAGTGTCACGGTTCTAAGGGTCAGAAGTCCAAGTGGGCTCTGTTGAGTTCTCTGGATAGGGACTTTGACAGCCAAGATCCAGGTGTCTGCCAAGCTGAGTTCTTAAGTGAAGGCCCTGGGGAGAATCTGCTTTCAAGTTCATTGAGCTTGTTGGCCGAATTAATTTCACTGTAGTTGTAAGATTGAGGTCCCTATTTCCTTGCCAGCTGTCAAGTGGGGGCCCTCTTTTGCTTGTAGAGATTATCTGTGTTCCTTGTCACCTGCACTCCTATGTCTTTATCAGGAAATAATATCAAATATTGTATCCTGCGTCTCTCTGACTTCCCCTTCCTGCATTCAGGTAGAGAAACCCTTGGCTTTCAAAAGGCTCATGGATTAGATTAGATGCTGAGGATCTGATCCTGGATAACTTATTTTAAGGTCACTTTAATGTACCCTCACATTCATCTGCAAAATCCCTCTGCCATGTAACATGATTTAATGGCAGCAATAGCATTCATTAGTGACACTCACTATTCACAATCCTGCAGATGAGGGTGGGGAATCATGGCAGGCCTCTTAGAGTTCTGCCTTCTATGGTAGCTTCTAGAAACCAAGAACTTGCTGCATGCCGGGCACTGTTCTTAGCATAGGGCAGATATCATCTCATTAAAGGTTTGTAACAACTGAGTTTTTGAGGAAGAAGCCAAGATCTGGGGAGAGTAGGAAAATTTGCACAAAATACCACAATTGGTCACTAGAAGGCTGAATTTGAATTTGCATTGAACTCAAAGCACTAACTCTTAAACACTCCACTCTGACACCTAAGTGATGTACCTGTTCCCCACCCACCACCACCATAGGTTTGTTCAGTAAGTGTTCATTGGTGTCTCCAACTTCCCATCAATGGTCTGAAAAACACAATTCCCATTTACTGATTTCCAACCCAGGGATCTAAGCAGAGATGCTTACAACCACCAAATATTTATTTTACTTATGAACAAACAATAGTATGACAATAGTTCCAGAAATTAAAATAGAAAAATAAATAAATAACAAGTTCCAAAGCTCACATCTCTCTGGACAGGATGAATTTCTGAGAGTTCAAGGTTGTCCACATGTAAAGTGTTGCACCTTGCAGCAAACTTTGAAATCAAAACCAACAGGGTTTCCATCCTAAGCTTCCCTCAAGACTCTGGTGGGAGGTAAAGGAAGGCCAAAGACATCCAGAACTACCTGTATGGCTCTGCCTGAGTGTCTCTTCTTGCTTCTCAAATAGCATCACCATCAATGGGAGTCAAGGAAAACTTTTCATAAAAAAATCCCATTTATAAATGAGCTTTAAATCATAAAGGACATAGCTTATAATCACTTGACATTGAGAAGACACAAAGAGTTCTAGATATTAAAAAAAAGAAATCCTCTGTGACACCTTCCCCCATGTTGCTCATGGAAAATGAATCTAGTAGTCATTCGTTCAGTAATCCATCCAATCTTTTTGTCTACCACATCTCTGAGTACTTGATGGGCTCCAGAGCATTAAGGGTGCAGGGAATAGAAGATGGATTTAAGCTTTGTCCCCATCCTTGGAGGCTCCCAGATGAGCAGTTATAAGGCAGGGTTATCAGTGTTCAAAGAGGTTTGTGATGGGAAGAAGGAACAGTCAACATGGCCTGGGGGAATCAGAGAAAACTTCCCCAAGAAGGTGAATGTGCAGTGAGTCCTGAAAACCAATGAAATTTAGCAGAAGGACAAAGAGGAGGAGCACGTGGGAATGCCCACATGTGAGACAAACTGGGCTGGTTCCTGGGATCTCCATGCATGGGCAAAACTAGGAATCCTGTGCTATAAAAGGAAGAAGGGTGTGTAGAGTCACAGGTGGGACTTGATCCCACTGGTGGGCTCCTTCTGTGCACATGAAGGATTTGGACTTGACCCTAAGGATGAAGGGTAGCTGCAGATTTTAAGAGACATTGAGGCATAATCAAGTTCATATTTTACAAGATTTTTTTTTGATACCCCAAGAAACACAGAGATGAGGGAAAATATGGAGACAGATACTGGAGGCATCAGCTCTGAGCAAAGGCAGCGTCACTAGGACAGAACAGAAGTGGAGGTGGGTGGAAGCTTCAAAGACAAAGCAGCAAGGAGATTCAAAGGTTGGAAAATGAGGGCCCTTTGTTGTTCATTTGTTCATTCTTTCACTCATTCTTCCACCTGGTCAAGACATTGAGGCCTTGCTTTGTGTTAGACATTTTGCCAGGCATTTGGGAAAAAACAGAGAGCAGGACAGAAACTTCTTCCCCAGGGAGTTGCCAGTCTCATAGCAGAGTTAGCTCTGAAAACAGCAATTCTGTAAAGGGCCAGATAGCATTTTTTTTGTTTTTTTGCAGTACCACGGCTTGAAGTCAGGTTCTACACTTTGAGCCACTCCACCAGCCCTTGTTGTGTTAGGTATTTTTGAGATAGGGTCTCACAGAACTATTTGCCAGGACTGGCTTCAAACCACGATCCTCCTGATCTCTGCTTCATGAGTAGCTAGGATTACAGGCGTGAGCCACAGGCACCCGGCCAGACAGCAAATTCTTTAAGCTTTATGGGTCTTGGGGTTTCTGTTTTAATGGGCACACGGAGTTGACTGTTCAAACAGGGCTTGGGAAAATGCACTGGGAGAGAACAAAGAACACGTGCAAAGGCCCTGGGTGGGAAGAGCATGGAGAGGCAAAAAAGAAAGCTGGTATAGTGGGAGCATGTTGAACCACACGCATGTGCCTCACACTGAGGCTGGACAGAATCAGGGACTAGATTTTAAATTGAAGAAGAGATACCAGTATGTGCAATCAAAATAGAACATCCCCCTGCAAACATGGGATCAGTGAAGGACAATGAGAAAGGAAAGGAAAAGGAAATAGGAGGTAACAGAGGCTAGGACTCCTGGAGAAAGATAAGTAGACAGAAAGCAAGCAGTGAGTCTGGCAGTGGGAGGGAGAGCTTGCCACCCATCCCACCTCCTGGAGCCCTGTTGGAGATTCAAGATGGTGCCTGTGATCATTCAGAATGATGGCTGGCATTTAGTCAATGCTCAAAAAGGGTCAACTACAGGACAAATACGTCACAATATATAGATGCAATAGACTTTTGGGGAATGAGTGAGTGGAATACAGAATGAATACATGAATGAATGAATGAATGAACAGGAAAAAATCAGTAAGTGCTCCTGTTCTGGAGGGCAGAGGAAATCATCAAGGGACATATCTAAGGGCAAGGGGACATTCTGATATGAATTCCATCCAGCCACACAGTGTGAGGGTTCAATTCATTCAGCTAGTAAATAAGGTTTCATCCCACAGCAGGAGAGCACCTATGGTGCAGCATCTGAGCCTGCTTTCTGCGCTCGGGAATGCAGCCAGCACCGGGACCCCAGGAAGTCTTACTGGCACTGAGAGCCAAAGGAGCAAAATCTTGTCTCTAAGCACTTTTGCCCTGAAGTTCCAAATTGCTCTTGGGATCTTTCTGTTTCTCCCGCCCAGTGCAAAGCCCCCAGCTCCTTTCCCTGGTAGAGGGGGCAACACAATTTCTGCTGGAGGGAGATGCAGGCTGGTGGTTCAGCTCTCAAAAGCTCTGGTATTTATAATCTTAGCAATCACCTGAACATCATCAAATTGTTAGACTGTTAACTCCAGTGCCTGCAAAATAGCCCAGTACCAAAGATCAGTGAAAAGAAGTGGCTCCTGGTGTCTGATGGATGGAGGGATGCCTAGAAAATCACAGGCTCCCTGGCTTCCAAACCTCCTCAAAAGGGTTTTTATAACTTCCCAAAAATGCTTGAGCATTGAGTTTAATTAAACATTTAACGTGCAGCATACACACTGATTCTGCCAGGGGGGAGGTGAATTTTGTATTTGGGCATGTCCAGCTAAGCTGGCTCATATTTTCACAGGAGCTCCTGGAGGGGACTCTAGTCCTCGCCCCTCAAGTTTGAACAGTGCTGCAGGGGGAGCAGAGTAGCATCCCAGGATCTGCAAAGTTGCTGTTTTAGAGCAACAATGTTCATTTCTGAGCATCTCAGACTCAGTACTGAGGCTGACCATGGAGAGAGGTATGAGCTGCCGAAATTTACATGAAGCACTTAAAACACTAAAAGTGGTCCCCATACCAGGTGCTGGAGGCTCATGCCTGTATTCCTAGCTATTTAGGAGGCTGAGATGGTGAGGGTTGTATTTTCAGACCAGCCCAGGTTAAAGAGTTCATGAGACCGAATCTCAACTGAAAAAGTTAGGCAAGGTGGTGCATACCTGTCATCCCAGCAACAGCAAGAAGCATTAAACTAGGAGGATCACTGGCCTGGGCAAAAATGAGACCCCAGCTCCAAAATAACCAGATCAAAAAGGGCTGGAGGCATGGCTTAAGTGTTAGAGTGCCAGCCTAGCGAGCAGGAAGCCCTGAGGTCAAACCACAGTACCATTAAAAAAAAAAAAATGGTCCCCACTTGTCATGGGGTCTCTTACTCTGATGATTGGTTCTCCCTTCCTTTTACCATGACCACCATTAAAGTTTGGATCCTGGGAAAGGATGGGCCATGCAACCCAAAAATACTTTGAGGAAATGTCTCCTAAATGGCAGAGATCATCCCATTAAGTTGATCATTTATGGTAAAAATTCTAGAAAAATGACAATCTAATAAACTAAATATTCTTATTAACTACAAATGAATCATAAAAGCCTTTGGATTCCAAACTCCCTTAAAACTCCTTCTAAATTCAAATTAGTCCCATTTCCTGCCCTTTTAAAGGAGAATTGAATAAAACTTTCTCTGGTGAACAAGGATTGGAAAATGCCCTCAGCTATTCTGAGTACCAATATTCATTGAACAAGGCAATAGCTTAGAGATGGGACTCTCAACTGGACAATTTTGCCCCCCTGAAGACATCTGACAAGTCAGGACACATTTTGAGTTGTCATAACCTGGGGCAAGGGGAGGTTGCTACCGAAGCCCAGTGACTGGAAGCCAGGGGTGGGCTGAATACCCTACAATTCACAAAAGACTCTGTAGCCCTCACATAACACTGCTGAAATTGAGAAGCCCAGATGTAGAGGTGGAGGAATGCATGCAATCTGGGTTGGCGTGTTAGATCACCAACTAAAAGGAGACATGAGAACCAAAGTCTATATGATGAGAATCTAGTGACCATCCCGCCACCAGACAGCTGTATGACCTAGTGTAAGCTTATGTACTGAATATATCGAATTCAATTTATTCATGCATTCATTGGGAAAAATGGCCCAAGCTAATGTAAGCACAGGCAAAAACATACGTGGTATGTGCAAAGGGTGAGTGCAAGAAGGAGACCCTGTACAAGGAAAAGCAGAGAGAACACAAAATAATCAAGGAGAACAGGGCAGGGAAGAGTCCTCTCCCCGACTTAGGAAGAAGTTACACCTTAATTCCAGCAGTAATGGATGATTGCAGGCAGGGAGTGACATGAGTTAGATTATGTGGCAATTTCAGCTGCCTACACATTACCTTGTCCCTTTTTTTCACCACACAGGCTCTCAAGGTGCCTGTTGGATGTGCCCTGTCACCAAAGGGAGAAGACCTGACCAGAAGGAAAGAAAAATATTAGAGGAAAAGTGAGTGATCAAGAGAGCATTGTGTGGCCCGGGGAGAGGAAGATGAAAAAGTCACACCTTTCCTCAAACGTTAAACTTAGCATTACAATGTGCCCCAGCAATTCTGCTCTTAGCTACACACCCAGAAGAAGTGAAACACACCCACGCAAAAGCACATCCATGTGTGTCCATAGCAGCACGATTCACAATAGCAAAAGGTGGAAACAACCCCACGTCCGCTGAGAAATGAATAGACAGGCCAAGGGTGTGGTTCCCTGCTGGAGCACATGCTTACCACACACAGGGCCCTGGATTCGATCTCCAGCATCTCCAAAAAAGAGATGAATGGATAAACAAACAGGGTGCATCTCTACAGAGGAATATTATTCAGCCTTAAGAAGGTGTGAAGTGTACAACATGCAGCACGGCCATGTTGTCACATGTATAGAGACAGAAAGTTGGCAAATGGTTGCTGGGGGCCAGGGAGAAGGAAGACTGGGAGTGACTGCTTATGAGCAGAGAGCTTTTAGTGGGAGTGATGAAAGTGCTCTGGACTGAGGTGGTGGTAATGGTTGCACAACCTTGTGAACGTATTTTAAAACCACAAACTGTACACTTCAAATGGGTTGAACAGTATCTGAATTGTATCCCAAGGAGGCTATTTATTAAGAAAGAAGGTAGGAGCATTAAGGTGACAATGAACTCAGGTTGGCCTCAGGAAGGGCTCCACAGAGTTCGGAGGCTGATGGTAGGTGAAAGGAGGGAGGGAGGGAGGGAGGTACCTGCCTGCTTCTCTGTGCTCAGTACTGCTGCTGCTCTTGACAGTTCTCTTCTGGTATCGGCTTCATCCATGATGGTTTTTCTCAAAATCTGCCTTTCTCTTCAAATTGGACTGTAAGGAGAAAGACTTGGGAGGGAAGATTCACTTTTTTTAGGGAAATTTTAAACTTTTTGTTGATCTTTTCACTCTTCGTGCCAGAAGACTGTTACCTTTGACCTTGTGGATGCTGGTGAAACAGGCGACTCAGGTCTACAAAGCCTTGAAAATTTGGTTAGCTTGTCATGGAAGGATGTGGTACATTTGAAGGCGGCTGGCTTCCTCAGGCAGTCTTAGGCGATCAGAGAGAGAATAATAGTGGTTCTTTACTTAGAAACTTATCTCAGCTTGTCATCCACATTCAAGTGTGACTTCTGGTAAAATCAGAAACAAGAAGAACATTCTTTTATGTTAATGAGAAGTGAAACTAGAAAAAAAATAAAAAAGACCCAGGAACACTTCATTCATCAATGTGAGATGTCAAGTTTTCCCTGTGTCACCTTTGGGGGAGGAGGCATTGCAATTAAATTATAGTGACAAATAATGACCATGTTTCTGACCCCCACAAGAGGTTTCAGGATTGGAGCAGAAACTGACCTTCCTCAGTAGATCCTGAGACAGGAAATCTCCCTCTAGCCCCAGAGACTGCCCAGGAAATATGTTCTTTTATAGTCACAGCAATGTAAATTTTCCAGAAGTATTGACTTCATTCATTCACTTGTTCATTCGTGCAATAAGCTGTTTGCTACTGGACTCTTCGGGGGATATGAAAGGAAGATGCCATCCATGCTTTTAGAAAGTTCATAGATATATGGAGGAAAAGACAGATTAATGGTAAGTGATTCATTCTGTAAATGGCGATGTAGTGAATTACTGAAGTGGCTCTGAAGGATCTGTGTGAGTGGGAATAATTTTGGCTGCAAGTAAGAATGCATACTACACACGGAGCTCACACAAGGAAGTGGTGCTTATCCCACTTAGTGGACATCTGTGTGTAATCCCAGATTTAAGGCCCTGGCTGGTCTTCAAGGACCAGCTGCCTCCATTTTGTTCTTCCATCGTCATTGTATCATCTTTTCTCTCTTAGCTTTATATAAAGAGGTTTCAAGGTAGTTGAATAACAACAATGCATACTGCTAACTGCATTTATTCAAATGCAAGTGGCTTACATAAGATTTCCACAAAAACCATGCAAGGGGAGTATCAGAAAGCAAAGTAAGTGACCGGGGTCATGATTTCTTTCTCATAGCTTCCAATATCATCAAAAGTCTCCACTATAATTAAAGGACCTGGGGTTACCCTTGTGGGATTCGTAGAGCTTAGCTTATTCCTCAAGTCCCATCGTTCAAAATCCAAGTGGTTTGAGTGGCCCTGGGTTTCAGCCAGACCACCTCCCCTAGCCCTGTCTTCCCATCAGTGAGTCAGTAAGGAGGCAGGTTTTATTTTCCAAGCCTGTACCACTGCCCGCACACTGTGCAGTCATCTTGGCTCCTTGGTGTGGGTGGATGCTTGCCACATGCTGGGCTGAGCTCTAGGCTCCTTGTCCCACAGCACTCCCTCACACCCTTTAGGGTCTCAGTGCCCAGGAAGGCTTCTGTACTCTCTCCCCAGACCCTGTTGCGCCCACCATCTTGGCAGGTGTCCCACCAGTTACCCAACAGTGGCTGTGTGATTGTTGTCTTCCTGCTCAGGCAAATGCACAGTGGGTGCATCAAAGAAGAGCTCAAGGTCTGGTCCCCCTCAACATCCTAGGGCCCCTCCTAACTTCCTGGTTGCTGGCTAGAGACCCCAGCTGGGCTTGGAGGCTCAGAGGAACTAGCTGCCAAGCCATCCCATCTGAAAACTCAGCTTGTGACCAGAAAACCAAGCAAATTGAATACAGAACTCACCCAGAGAGAATAACCAAGGAACCCTGCCGACTGTGACATCTTCACAGAGTAACTCTTCTCATTATGCTCAGACTTCAACCCAATTAGAACTTGGCTAATGAGTTTTGTGTGGTGCACAACAGTTGGGGGAAAAGGTCACTTTGATATATCATTTTCTTTCTCTCTCTTTGTGAGCCACAGAACTTCCTCCAAGGAACAAGCTTCGACCTCCAGTTCTCAGAAGCAAAGCCGGACAAGTCACACATTTCTATGAATTTTCTCAGCAAGCTGATGACTAGTAGTAATATCAATAGTGGCAGATATTTATTGAGCACAGGTATAAAACTGCACAGATCTCACATATAATAGAGCCTCCCCCAAGACGTGGGCTATCCACTTCATACACGAGTAAACTGCATCACACACCAGACAAGGAAAAAAGGCTGTGCAGATGGTAGGCAGAGCATACTCAAGAGAGCTGGAACCTTGTCCTAGCACTGCCAACCCTTCTTGGGCTTGGGCAAGACTTTTTCTTTCCCAATGGAAATTCTAACTGTACAAAAGAGTCAGTATGTATAATAACAAAATACATATTGTTAGAAGAGTCCATTGAAATGAAGTGTTTCTACCAGCAGGTGCATTGGGGCCTCTCAAGATGGAAATAAGAAAACAAGCATCACTGGTTTGGGTGGCTGCCATGTGTCAGTCACTGGGCGAGTTACCGATATGTTTTATCACCAAAATAGTTTTGAAAACTGTGAGCGGTGAACAGAATGGTAGACTTCTCAGATGGAAGCTTGGTTATCCTTTAACATAGCTCTGTTATTTTATAGACGAGAAAGCAAAAGTCTGTAGAGTGCTGTCTAACTCCCCTGAGCAGTAGAGCTAGCAGAAGGATCCACAGAGGTCCATAACATCAGAGGATCAGTGAAGACAAAATAGAAGTTTGGACTTCCTCAGGGCAATATAGAGGCCCAGTCCTTGAATATGTTTTTGGGAACCATTCCTTGAGCCTGTAACTTACAGACCCTTAACCCCAAACCTAAGAACTTCAATCTGTGGACTTTGAACTAGCATGGCACTCTGACCCAACTCAGTCACTTTTTCTCATACCCATCATACTGTTTCTGCTTTTTGTTCCAAGAAGACACCAGCATGAGCCCAGTGATAAGCTCTGGCTTTATATGTCCCTGTCTCTCTACTACTGGGTTTTCATTTGGTGTAGTGTGCCTTTTCTCTTCCTGGATTCTGGTTGTATAACCTAAGACTTTCGTGGAAAATCTACATAGACAAGAATTTGGCAATAAAAAGCACTTGCAGTTAGACTTTATCACTGGATTGGAAGAGTGACTAGCCAGTGAAATTTGATTTCTAATAGCTGGGGGAGATCAGTACAGTGAAGACTGATAAGACGTTCATCAAAAGCTCATGTGGCTAATCCTAGCTGCTTGGGAGGATGGCAGTTTGAGGCCAGGGCCAGGGGAGACGTTCGTAATACCCCATCTTAACCAATAGCTGGCCACATTGTCACATGCTTGTCATCTTGGCTACACATATGCAGGAAAGAACAAACAGGAGGATTGTGATCCAGGCCAGCCTGGGAATAAAGCAAGACCCTGTCTCAAAAATAGCCAGCACTAAAAGGACCTTCGGGATAGGTCAAGTAATAGCACACCTTTCTCACAAGCATGAAGCCCTGATTTCAACCCCTAGTACCACCAAAAAACAACAATAACAAAAAAAAATCCTCATGTAGCAACTCTGTGGCTTTAAGTGAACACATTGGTGCCTTGACTGGGTTCAAAATACACCTTTAGATCTTTGAGAAAATGGCTGATTCCATGCAACTAACTCGGCTCTCATGGAACAACAGGAAGACCAGTGAAAATAAACCCACTGACCTGGATTCTGATTATGAGATGTGCGTCACTACTGTGAAGCTTTGGGCAAGCTTGAGGTTGTTAGAAGAATCTTTATTCTTCCATAGGTGAGGCTGAATAATCACTCAGATTTTCAATTTAGATCTTATTTAACACAGAAAGAGAAGAACATTGGTTCTTTTGTCACCAAGAAGCTGTTCTGCATACATTGTAAGGGGTTGGTACTCTTGTTTCTAGGAGCAAAAATATATTAGTGTCTGGAAGAGGCTACAAAGAAGATCAAAAAGCTACTCTTGCCTACTATCCTTTCACCTGTTTCCTGGATCTACTAAAAATGATGTTAGGCTCTGTACATAATAATGGATGTACACACGAATGGATGAACAAATGATGAAAAAGAAGGATGGATAGATGAATGAATGAATAGAAATATGGATAGGCAGATGGGTGAATAGATAGATGGATAAGATGATATCAGACTATCCCAAAGCTTTATATGCAAAAAGCTTTCAATAAATGAAGATCTAACACTTGCCATCTCAATAACAGGTCAACTGGTCACTGCCCTTTCAAGACTTGGAGGGAATTGCATGCCATCTGACACACTTGATATTTGTTTACTCTTCAAAATCTAGGGATTCCTAAGTCTCATCGGTGGCTTCATGAATCAATGACGCACACAACCATATACATGAAGAGCATCATTGCTCCAAGACATTCTCTTCTCAGAAAACTCTACCATTAGTAGGATGAAGCTGCTAAAAGAACTCAAAAAAGACCTCCTAAGGAAGGGGCTTCTCCCAGAGGTAAATATGAGTTTGCCAGACTAAAAACCTGGGGAGTGTGAAAGGATACAACAGGTTGGGAGCACCCAGCACCCACAGACACCATGGCTAGAATGACAGTACAGCCCCTAGAAGCAGGTGAACACATGCCAAGACCCCCAGTGGATGCCCAAAACCATAGATAGCTGTGAACCCTATAGATAAGTACTTTGATACTGAGATAGTTGGTCTGTTGGCCAAGATGGCCACTAAAGGTTAGGCAGCATATACAATGTGGAAACCCTGAACAAAGAGATGAGTCATGTTTGGCGTGGGATTAGTGGGATGGCTCAAGATTTCATCACGCTACTCAGAATGGTGAGTAATTTGAAATTTATTAATTGTTGAGTTCTGAGATTTTCCATTTAATATCTTTACACCTCAGTTGTCTGCAAGTAACTATAACTGGGAAAAGGAAAACCACGGAAAGAGGGAGGACTAACATGTGCCCCTCACCTTCCTCACAAGCTGGCTTTCAAGCTATTGCTGCAACTTGCTTTGGACCTAAAATAAGATCTACTTTAATCTCCCACGGTTCCCCATACCCCTCTCCTCCTTTTCAAGGCCATTTATTTGTTGAAGAAACTAGAATCTTTGTCTTAGTGAATTTCCCCAATTCTGGATTCTAATTATTGCTTGATCATGGAGTCTACATCATTTATCTCTTACATTTTTTGAAAGTGGTATTTTTATTATTATGCATATCATCACTGCCGAATTGTCCCAGTACAATTGGAAGGGTAAAAATGTAGGCCACAGAATGATGATTTCTATAAGACTCATCACTCTTTCAAATAACTTTCTACTAAGCCCTTCCTCCCAGTGGATAAAATAGACAACCATCCCATGTTGGTGCACAAGCTTGGAAAGCCATTCCAATGGACTTGTGCAAGTTCATACATGGACTTGTGTGATAGCCACGTTTGTGCATTTCAGCTTCATGCAATTTGTAGAGGCTTTGGGAACAGACCTTTCTGACGGTAAATGCCAATAAAGTTGCTAGGTGTTGTATTAATGGCTAGACTCTTAGTCACCTACAGGGAACTGAAATCACACCAGGATTACACCAGGATCATGGAAGAATGGAGATATTAGCAATTCTGATTACAGATGGAAACATAATTTCAGGGCCATTTTTTATCATTGCTTTTATACTCTGATTAAATGCCTCCCAATAATACTGGCTACAAGGTAGGAGGCAGGAGTGAAGGGAGAAAAGTCAAGGTGATTTTCCTTTGAGAAGACAGCAAAAACCTAGGCTTCATCATTAAGTAAAACATAAAGCCTTTGGTCTTTAGTTGGCCCTGTGCACATTAACACAGAAACCCTTTAAGGAGACCAATGCATATTTGTGTGGAGCAAATGCCAATTTAGGGATAGGCATTTAGGTGATTCTCCAAAGGTCAAGAGCATTTTTAAATAAAGGGGTAGGAAGACTTTATCAATTTCAAAAACTCTGTATCATTTGTATTTGCAACCTGAGTCCTTTTCCACCTGCCTGCAAAGGAGGTCTCCTCACACCTTTTCCACCCAGAGTGCCCAAGAGCATAGTGTCCACAGCAGAGGTCCCCTCAGACATCTTTATACACTCACCGCCAGTAGAAATCAAAAAAGCAAAAGGTCTAGAAATTCCAGCTCACCTGCTTTCCTCCTTTCATCATTTGCACTTCTTGTGAGACCGAAATAAACATTGGAATGATAGAAAAATGTTGCCATGGCAGAATCAAGGTTCTTGGATCAAAAGAGTCACACTGTGCTCATAAAGTAACCATTCAGTCAGCTGGTCAGCCTCACCAGACATCTCCCTAGGTCACAGTCACAATAGATGTTCTTGGGATGTATACAAAGATAGTTTGCTTAGCAGTGCCTGTCCTGATATGATGGATCCCATATCTTATTATAAAGCATTATATTCTATTCCATGATTCTACACCAAATGGTATTATGTTATTTTACTTATATTAAATTGCATTTTGTTATATTTTGCCTTGTCTGTTTCTTGACTATCTCCCTCTTACAGAAAATAATAAAAGAAAGTAGAAGTGTGAAATTTGCAGCCTTGCCGAGATTTTAATCTTGTACCACTCACCAGCCATCTGACCTTGGAAAGACCCTCTACGGGGTTACCTATGGGGAAGTCAAGGGGCTACCGTGGCTTCCTACTGGTGAAGTGCAAGTGACAGCTGCACATTTCTCTTGGGGTGGCTGTGACTCCAATGAGTTCACACCAAGGGCAAGACCTGGGTGAGTATCGGGTACCTGTTGGCTATTAATAATGGCACAATTTGGAGATGGGCTCCACGGTGTCACCCTCAGAGCACCTCAGACCTTCCCCAGGCTCCTGTCCTACTCTCTTTCTAAGTCTGAGTCAATTAGATATTTCTTCACTTTGTCTTAGGGGTTGGCTCAAGGGTGAGCATATGACCCATCAAACAAGCTACTCTGGTGCCACTCCAACCATTACTTTGGTATACCCTGTTGGGAACTCAGACTGAACCCCCTGGACCTAGCCTGAGAAGACTTACAGCTAGAGCTGACCTGACCATCTTGCTTCCATGGAGAGCCCTAGTCTGGAGCTCACACAGATGGAGGAAAGCCAGTTCCAGTGACACCACATGACCCCTGTCCCCAGCCAGGCCTGACCCCAGCTCTGTCCCTGGAGCCCTTGCTTATGTGAGACTGTTCTCTTTTTGCTTAAGCCAATTTAGGTCAGTCTTTCCACCTGCAACACACAGCAGGCTCAGTGGCATTGCTTTATACAGAGACACTAACACTGGGAACACACAGAGAGACCTCTTCCAAGGTCATACAACCCGAAGTCACTGCCCTACTGACCATTGCACTGGGCTACTTCCCAGAGCTACACTGAGAGGCTCCAGAGAAAGAGACAGCCTGAACTAGCACCCTGGGGCTCCTGAATGAAAGGCAGGAGCTGGGAGGACTTTGGGACCTGTGGCCCAGTATGGACATCCAACCTTTGTTCAATGCTTGCTGGATGCTAGGCTCAGCTCAGTGCTTCGGGAGCAGTAACTGCATATGAGCTTGGCTTTGAGGAATGAGCATGTGGAAATGAGGGCAGGCCTTGCATTATGATCTGAGGGTTACAAAATTGTGTCTGTGTGCCTTGAAGCCTGGGGAAGAAGCTATGATGTAAAGCTGGAACAGAGCCAACCAGGCAGGAGCAAACAGAACTGGAATGCAGACACCTTGCTCACTCGCAGGCACTTAATCCCATCCCTCCCCACACTCAAAAAACTCAGCCCAGCCAGATTTATGGTGCTCCCCCTTGGCTCCAGGGCCGCACATCTCCACAATTCCATTTTGGGACAATGTAGGCTAAGGAAGGAACCAGATAAGCATCCTGGTCACTGAGGGCTAGAACAATAGGACCAGGGAGAAGTGAATGTAACAACTGTCATGTTGCAGCAGAGCAGTCAGTCACCCTGCCCTGTCAAAGTCTGGTTTTGTGGGACATTTGGCAGGGAATTCTGTGTGGGCTAGAACTAAAAAGAAAGAGAAGGAAGGAAGGAAGGGGGGGAGGGAAGAAGGGAAGAAATCAGACTGTCATTGGATAAAAACATGTTGAATGCCTACTGTGTGCCAAATACTGCAGTGGGTAAAGGAGAAGGAGAGAGGGTTGTTTAGGTTTTAAGGTGCTCGTGGAGGTGGAGAAGGTAAGTTGTTAACAGAAGACTCTATGAGGACTCAACTATCAACTGTCCCCTGTGCACCTGCCCTGCATTGGGAGACCGTGGGCAAGAGGACTCAGGTAAACCCGATGTGGTGATATATGCCTGTAATCCCAGCTACTCAGGAGGATAGGGAGTTTGAGACCATTCAGGAAAAAAATAGAAATACCTTTCTCAAAAACAAAGGGAAAAAAGGGGGAGGGTAGCAGAGTTGGGGGCACAGCCGAAATACTGGAAAGAAAAGAAAAATAATAAAAACAGCCCAAATCAGGTAAGAGCCCAAATCAGCCAGGAAACAGAACAACAGGCAGAGAAGGTGAGAAGAAGACAGAAATCTAGGTGAGCAAACCCATGTAGCTCATTAGAGGGAAAGCAAGACCAAGAAGATAGAAGAGGGAGCTACTTTCTGAGTCCCAGTGTGCTGCAGGTCCTGGGAAATGGCATGTGCAAAATGTCCTCACTGTCCCTGGCACGTGCTACCATGTCACGTTCCTTTGAGTGCTCCCGGGGCCAGGCACTGTGCCAAGGCTTGGTCTATATGCACAATCACAAAAGCCCTCTTCATCTCTATCCCAGGAAGACACTGGGATCCAGAGAAGTCACTTGTCAATGTCTTGCACTGGATCAGAGCAGGATTCACACCTGTGCTGGCCTGGTGCCGAAGGGAGGCACCTGTTGGTACCAGAAGTACCTGCCTGGTGGCACTCAGGAATCCATGAGGTTTTTCTTGCCATGGTGCCATCCAGTATTAACCTAAAGCAGATGCTTCTCTGGCCTGGAGATGCAGGCCCTGTCCTCTGACCTCGCTTAGCTGGCTTTGTTGTCTTGAGAGAGATCCTGACTCTGCCATTATAACCCAGCACGTCAATGTCGCTCTGTCTGTGAGTACCTGCTTCCTTCCCAGGGCTGGGAGCATTCCCTCCATGCAACCCCTTTCATGCAATCTAGTCCATTTGCAGCTGAAAGATGAGTTGCAGGAAAGCAGTGAAGAACTTTACTGAGGCAGAGGGTGAATGGGCAGGAGACTGGAGCTGTGACCTCAGTGCCTATGTTCCCAGACCAGCCCCACCCCCCATTCCTAGTGAGCAGTTCTTCATGAACCACTAGTCAACAGTCACTTTTCTGAAGTCATTCCCCCTAAGCCCTGAGGGTCCAGGGCTGGGTCTGCTGAACCAGCCAGAGCCAGCCCTCTGCAGCAGGTCATAAATAACTCACAGGTTGCTTCCTGCTCTCATTCCTGGGTGTCTCTGCAAAGGGGTGAGGTGGGAGCCTCGGACGGTGGTTTTTGATAGAGCTACACTTGAAGATCCTTCAAGAGAGACTGGAGGGACAGGTCACTCTCAAAGATGGGACATTGAAACGTTGAACTTTTCTCTTCAAGAAATAGCCTCTGAGCCTCCTGTCTCAAAATTGGCATCAGGAAATGTCAGGGATGTTGGGGATCTAAACAAGAGGAAAAAAACTGAAGGAGGAAAGAACTGATCTCCAGTGTGCTTTGTGCACACAGAGCTCTCTGCTTAGCTTCCATGTTTTATCAATTTTTTATTAGTCTCTAAGGTCCCAACTTTGGACAACTGCTATGTATTTTGACAGGGCAAAAGTTTCCAAAGACAAAGGCAAGGCAGGTGTGAAATGCAGAATAGTTATTTAGTAATCTACCCTCTTCAACAGACCTGTAGCATAAAACAATGGTGTTATTGCTGAATTCATTAGAAAGATATAGGAAGTTCAGATTGCGTAACCCAACTACCAAATAAGCCATGTCAATTTCTAATGCCATTGGGGACTTGAATGAATTTTCCAGTGGATCACTTTGTGTGATTATTGGGTGATTGGGAGGGACAATCTCTACCAGGATGCCACAAGGCTTTGTCCCTTCCTGTGTCGCTATCAACAATTCAGAGGGATAGTAGAAAATGCAGAAGAAGACCAACCTTCTCTGTGGCCCCATGTTGTACAAGACCCTTCACAGGACAATCTCTATTCCTGACAATATCCCAATGTACAGATGAAGGACCCAGATCATATATACATAATATGTAATATGTATATATGATGTATGTATATATGTATATATATATAATCCATTTCATTTGCAGCTGGCACAAAGCTGGAAAGTCAATAAAATCCAGTCCACAGCACATTCTATTTTTTTTTTCTTTTATTATTCATATGTGCATACAAGGTTTGGGTCATTTCTCCCTCCTGCCCCTACCCCCTCCCTTACCACCCACTCCGCCCTCTCCCTCTCCCCTCCACCCCCTCAATACCCAGCAGAAACTATTTTGCCCTTATTTCTAATTTTGTTGTAGAGAGAGTATAAGCAATAATAGGAAGGAACAAGAGTTTTTGCTGGTTGAGATAAGGATAGCTATACAGGGCATTGACTCACATTGATTTCCAGTGCATGGGTGTTACTTTCTAGGTTAATTCTTTTTGATCTAACCTTTTCTCTAGTTCCTGGTCCCCTTTTCCTATTGGCCTCAGTTGCTTTTAAGGTATCTGCTTTAGTTTCTCTGTGTTAAGGGCAACAAATGCTAGCTAGTTTTTTAGGTGTCTTACCTATCCTCACCCCTCCCTTGTGTGTTCTTGCTTTTATCAAGTGCTCAAGGTCCAATCCCATTGTTGTGTTTGCCTTTGATCTAATGTCCGCATATGAGGGAGAACATACGATTTTCGGTCTTTTGGGCCAGGCTAACCTCACTCAGAATGATGTTCTCCAACTCCATCCATTTACCAGCGAATGATAACATTTCGTTCTTCTTCATGGCTGCATAAAATTCCATTGTGTATAGATATCACATTTTCTTAATCCATTCATCAGTAGTGGGGCATCTTGGCTGTTTCCATAACTTGGCTATTGTGAATAGTGCCGCAATAAACATGGATGTGCAGGTGCCTCTGGAGTAACAGTCTTTTGGGTATATCCCCAAGAGTGGTATTGCTGGATCAAATGGTAGATCGATGTCCAGCTTTTTAAGTAGCCTCCAAATTTTTTTCCAGAGTGGTTGTACTAGTCTACATTCCCACCAACAGTGTAAGAGGGTTCCTTTTTCCCCGCATCCTCGCCAACACCTGTTGTTGGTGGTGTTGCTGATGATGGCTATTCTAACAGGGGTGAGGTGGAATCTTAGCGTGGTTTTAATTTGCATTTACTTTATTCCACAGCACATTCTAGATTCAAAGAGGTTTGGACAAGCAAGGAACAGGTTGGTTGAATGGAGTGAGGTGGAGCCTGCTGAGGGATGTTGTGCGTTGCTTGGCTCGGAGTGAAACCATAAGCACACAAATACAGAATGGGGGAACCATGAGGAGAAGGCCAGGTCCTGTGTCCACTGTGCACGTACCATGTATCACTGCTGACTCTCGGCTGCAGAAGCTCATGAACTTATGGTCTACAACAGGACAGATGGGCTATTGCTCACGGAGGCTGAGAGGGCAATGGTGCTCTCTCTGTGATGAGAGAATCACACCTGGGTACCTGGGTTTAGCTCTGGGACTTGAACTCTCACCCTCAGGTAGGGCCTCCTGGGAGTAAGCAAGCAGGAGGCTCTTGAAAGCAAAGCATTATATTTAGAATGAGTGACAGCATGCAGGGAAAGGGTGCCACAGCTTTTGACTTCCCAATGATCCTGTCACACAATGAGGACTTCATACATACACAGCCTTATAAGCACATAAAATCCCAAATGTATAGGGAAGGGGGTTAGACTCCAAGCTAAAACAAACAAACAAAAAGCTTTCTTGACAGCCTCAAGAGCCACAGGAAGGTGGAAGGACAGGATAAAAGGTAAGATAGCTAAGTAGTGATCCCCTTGTCACTGGAGGTGTTGTCGGTGTTACATGTGGACTTCTGAGGGTCCAGGGCCCTTTGGCTTCTGTGGACCCCTTCTCCCTGAAAAAATATGTTCTAAATTATAGTTTATGACTATGTTGGTATGATGACAGCTGTAATCCATGCTCGATCACATTCCTTTCTTTTCTTCTGGTTTTAAAAGATATTTAAATGTTTCTGTGGGCTGGTAGCAGCCCCACAGGCCCTAGCCCTGAGTCTGTTGTACTTGGTAGAGAAGTGAGTCCTGCGTGCTGCCAGCTCACCTGCCGGGGATCAGAAGGAAGACTCAGACTTGCAAATTGTTGGAAGGACAGTGTTAAGCTCAGGTCTCTGAACACCCTACCCCCACAATGAGACGCATTGTGGAATTCTGCCCCCAAATAGAGTAGCACTTAAAACCTGCTGATGAGATTAACATGAATGTGTTCTGAAGTGAATACAAGTTAAAGCACTATGTATGTGCTGGGATTCCATTCTGCAAAAAGTGTACACATGTACCCCAACTATTACAGATGGTAACACCAGAGACTAAATTCAGGGTGCTGGGGTGCAGATAGGAAAGAGCAGCTCCTTTGTTGGATGTGTTCCTATTTCTATACTACCCAAATATTTATATTCAACAAAGAACATACACCACTGTTATAAAATTACTAAATAACAAATGTTATCAGAAGGTCTGTCAACTTGACTTTAATTTTCACTTTGGGTAGGTGGAAGTGCGAGCCCAGTTTCCTGTTCTTCCTGGAATTGGGCGCACTCTGTGAGATGGACGGTGGTATGAGGGTGTCACCAGGCTTGTTTAGGATTTTTGATGAACAGAACAACACATAAAAAGTAAGCTCAGCCACACCCATGAAACAACTAAAGATATAAAACTGTTATCAAGGACCCATTTGCTCAGGGTCCAGCCAAACAAATTTAGAAACACAGAGATTCAAAACCCATCTGCATCAGCATCCTTCTCCCAGTGAACTTCAGGGGTGTTTTAAGTTTGGTCTGTATTGTCTTGAACTGCATGTCTTTTCCCAGGTGTCAAGGTTGCTAAATGCCTCCAGAACAGGAGCTACAAACCTCCCCTTCTTCATTAGGGGCAAGAGGGAGGGTGAGCAATACTTCACAGAGCTATATGACTGTGGAGCTGTCACCCAGTTGTCACGAATGAAAGACACAACCTGTATACATAGTCTTCCCATATCAGGCCTTTTTATTATCATTATTTCAGCTTTTTCAAAAAAAAATTCAGTTCTGAGCTCACCACAATAAAAATCTTAGAGGGGTTGAATGACTTTGAGACAAATTCCCTCACCTGTACAAGCCATGAATAGGGTCAAAGTGGATCACAATAGAAAAGCAAATCATAAGTAGTCTCTAATTTAAAGAAAAGAAATGTCTAAGGAGCAGACTATGCCCTGAAGAAAGAAAGGTATGGAAATTGGTTGATTTGGAATAGCAAGAATGGGGAACTAGGTCCCACCATTTGACATCTCTCTAAAAGCAAAAGAAGTCCTCTGATGTCAATGTTCCTGTGTCCCCAAAATGATTTGTTACGCCAATGCTTTCTGTCTGTCAGACCACACAGGTAAAGATAGGTGGCAGAAGACGACAAAATCTAGCACACCTTCCCAGAAAGCACTTGAGTGTTTCACTTCTCTTGTGCAAAACAAGTATTTCATGAAATGGGATTGTATTCTAAAAAAGAACCCTGCAAAGACACAAACAAGCAAACAAAATGAAAGTCAACAAAATCCCCAAACTGTGTCACTATTGACTGCTATAGTCACCAGCCACCATGCAGAGATCACTATTTTTTCAGAATTCACATTTCATGTGACTATCACCGAATAAATAATCCAAACAGTGTAAGCAGAGCCCAGCACCCTTTCCTCCCCCCACAGACCCCCCCCACCCCCACCTAAATGACAACACTTGGAAAGAAACCTGCAAGTCTCATTGTTTGCTTCCTCCCCTGACGCCCACCCTCTCGTTTCCCCATAAGCGAACGTGAGTTGTTCTCTAACTGCACCAGAAAATCAGAATTTATTGTACATATGTTTGTGTTCCACTTAATAAAAAAACCTATATTTTAAGATAAACTTTGTTAGTAATTCATGAGGTAAGTGACTATTTATGCTAATCAGGCAGAAATATATTCTCAAGCATAATGCGTTACATAAATTTGAATGCAAAATGTTCAATTATGAAGTAAATACAGGTAATGCAAATAATAAATTACCTCTAATAAAAATTATAAAAGATGTGTCTTCAAAGAGAGCGGCTTTAACTTACAACTGTAAATTGCTTAAAGAGAAAAGAATTAATAAATGCTGAATTACTCTGATGATTACTTAGCACATAATTCACCTATTCATAACGACTCCTAGTAATCAGTCTGCTTCAGGTCCTCCAATATGAGGCAAGACTGGTTCCTCAGCAATTTTACCCTTATCAGATTATCTCATCTGATTCTATTAATTTTCTTCCATGAATCTGCTAACAGTGATTTGTGATTTACTTACCCTGCTAACTGAAGACTGTTAAAAGGATTTATCTAACATTAGACCTAAGAACAGCATATACCTTATCACTGTTACACTCAAGAACTCTTTCTCAAATCAATTTAGTTGGTCTCATAGTGAAATTTAGTGGACACTAGTTAGTTCTACACCATAAAATCACCTCCTAGATAAACAAAGAGCTCAGACAGTATTCCTGATACATCCTGTTCTCTTCGGATTATATAGGTCTGAATCCAACATGATATACTTGAGCTGCAATAACTCATAATCAAGAAGAATACATTCCTTTTAGCTTGTCCTCTTTGCAGTTTGGACATGAAGGGCTTTTCTTTTTTTCCCTTTTGCATGAAGTTGTTATGTATGCACTGACACGAAGCTACAATTGTCCTTTTGATGTTACTGTTTCTAAATCTTCTACGTGATTTGACCCATGCCCTCCTCCTCCTCGAAAATCTTCTATAAATATTCATTGGTCAATAATGACAAATGCATGGTTTCTAAATTACTGTATATTGTTCTACAGAGATGACTGGAGTATATATAAGTGAAGGGATATGAAGCAGTAAGAAAACAGAGTTCAGATTGGATTTGCATTAAATTGGCTTGGATAGAAGTGAGACAATATTAGCAAGGAAGTCTAAAGAGATGTGGCCTGCTGTAATTGTAGAAAATCAGAAACCTGAATAGTACTAATTAAAATGAGAGAGCTCAATTGTTATCAAAGAAACACCACTCACAGAGAACTGTAAATGTTTAGACACCCCTGTGAATCACTAAATAATAAAGTAAAAAGGACAAAAATGAGAATTAAGTTATAAGCCTGAGAGCACTCCTGCACCACAACTCAAAAACAAAAATTCTGATCCACTCTTTTTTCAAGAGAAAATGGGAGACCATAAAATACTGTAATAAGAGGAAGAAAAATACCATCACTTGACAGCAGTGAACAAAAATAAACCATAAAAATGTGCAGATAATAATACATTTAGCTGCCCAAACATGGGCATTTAATTTCTAGAAATGATAAATAATTGCAACAATTAGGTGTGTGGCCATGACACTGTATGGTATGGTCGTTGTCATTAGCAAATTGTGTTTATGAAATGTTGTTTATTTTTAACTGTAGCTGTTTCATTTTCCTGGCCAAAAATACTTTTTGAGAGGCAGGGATCATCTTTGAGCTCTGAACAATAAATAATGTCACGCAGAAGGATTTAAAAATTATCATAAACAAAAAATTCATCTGTGCTAAGTACACATAAACTTTGATTTTACGTGAAAAATATGAACTTCAAACATGTGTGGGTAATGATTTTGACAAAGACATAGAAAACTATTGCACAGGACAGAGCTAAACACCACAGCACTTATGTCCTTTAAGTGGGGTTTCCTCTGAGCACATAAACTGTAATCCCTTAACTTCATTACTAGGTAAAATATTGTCAAAGGGGAGGAAAGCAAAGGAAGTCTATTAGGTTGCATAAATATTGACATAATCTTCACTCTTTCTTCCCCGAACTGGGACTAGCCATAGTTCACTCCATTCCAACAAAGTACTCCTATGAACTCAAAACTACCCTTGCAAACAACTTCTCTGCAGTACTAGTGAAAGAGAGAAAGAGAGAGAGAGAGAGAGAGAGAGAGAGAGAGAGAGAGAGAGCTGCTTGTCTGGCAAATACCAACAGCTCTGGGCTTTTGGGATTAGGATGCCCCTACAAATCTTCTGGGGAGTATCCATTAGGGACTCCTGGGTTTGCTGAAACTGAAGGCTGCCAGGGTCAGAGAAATTAACCCAGGTCTAATATGGTGTATGAAGCCAGGAGTGACACCTAAGGTCTTGTTATAAGCAGCAAAGTATGCTATGCGGCTGCTGCGGAGTGGCTAGAACCATTGTGAAGTGCAATGTTCAAGAAGCGGGCTTAATATATGACTAAGTGTCAGAAGTCAGGTTTTCTGAGAATTACTTTCAGATAAACAACTTTATAGCACTGCACTTAATCTTACTTACTAGAGACATCTCATTTATCACTGAATTACAAGTAACTTTAATTCTATTGATATTGCCATAAAGCCCGTTGAAAATTCATCCTGGTACTTTCAAAGGGTTTAGGGCCCTGTGACATGGAATCCTTTTGCAAAAGTGTCTCCGCCGGAATGATTATCCCTAAGGCTCCACTTAAAATGAAGGCGGATAGTAGGGAAAAATGATCCCATATCTGCTAGCATTTCTTCAGCCCCTTTCCTACAAGGTTGGGTTCTCCCAATACAATGTAACTAACTTTCTGAGCCTCCTTCCTCCTCCCACATTGGGAAACTAGCTTCTTTTCACTTCAACAAAACTGGACACGGATCAATTTCAACTGACCTTTGCCGAAAGGTGGCGCTGTTGAGGTAAAAACCAGCTTGGTCCAACAATAGTTTTCACTCTTCATTCTTTTGCAGGCTTTTTAGATTTTTTTTTAAGTGCACCTTTCTAGCGTCTCCCCCTCCCATAAAGTTAAAACAAAAACGATTAGCACCAAATACATTTCATTAATTGGAGGAATCAACAGTTCCAACTTCCAAGCAGGTGGGCTGGTCTTCCAATTGTGGGTCGGTCTCAGGCAGTCTTGCTTTTTCCCCCCAAATAAATCTCGGCTTCTCCGACTTGCCTATCGCTTTAAAATCTTAGAAAAAAAGTTGTTGCTTTCTTTTCGTTTCTTTTTTCTTTCTTGCTTATTTCTTTCTCTCCCCGCCCCCCTTTCCGGCACAGCTTTAAAAGAACTGATAGAGAAAAATTGAACTAATTATTGACATTTGCAACCAGGAGGGGGAACAGCCCCACCCCACCCCCCACTCTGGGTTTCCGGGCTTGTCCGAGAAAAAGCGGTTTAAAAGTTAACCCTTGGAGGGGAGCTAGTGATGGCTGGGTATTGTTTTCGTCCTGGTTCCCTACCACGATCAAGTCCGAAATAATTAAGTGAATTTTAAAAGTGCAAAGGGCGCTCGGGACCCTGATAAACAGGGGGTCAGACTTCATAGGGGATGGCGAGCGTGTGTATGAGAGAGAGAGAGAGAGAGAGAGAGAGGCCAAACTCGGGCTAGAGTTGGGAGCTGGAGGGCTGACCTGACTCTGAGCTGTGCCCGGAATTAACTCGCTCGCAGCCCCCCCCAAGGGCACGCGACGCCGGTGAGCAGCTAATGCCTGCACGGAATGGCCACAAACGACTTATTTCACCTCCTTTAAAAGTGGGTGATTAATTGGGCCTTTTCTCTCTGCAGACTCCACGCTGCCAGGAGAGACGCACCACCGCGGGGCTGTGTCTCGCGCTCTGTCCCTGTCCCGACCCCCTCACTCCGCGTGTCTCCACCAGCGCAGCGCACCCGGGAGGACAAAGGGTTGGGCCAAGTTTGAGCCTAGGGCGCACCAAGCTCGGGGAGAGAAAGTCCCCTGGCAGACACCTGGGGTGCCGAAGGTGGAGCGAAGAGGGAAAGCTGCAAGGCGAATTCACAATCCCGGGGTGGGAGGCAGACAGTGGAGGGGAGTCGGGCCAATCCCCGCAGAGCGAGTGGCGGGAGAGCTGGGGCTCCGGAAGGAAGGCAGGCCTGTTTCACGCTCCGAAGAAAAGCAAACTGTCCTCCCGGGTCCGCCCGGATTCCAGCCGCCCCTCTGGAAAACTCCTTCCCCTCTTGCACTAAACTTTGCACGGGGCCTCGCTCCCTCTCTCCCCGGGAGCTGCGGCGCAGGAAGGGTTAAGCCAGCCGGTCCCAGCTGACAGTCAGCTGATTGGGCCCTGATTGACAGCTCCAAAAAGTTTCCTTGTTTCTATACTATTATGCTAATAGCGGCCGCTCTCGCCACCTCTCATTGGCCGGGAGTGCCAGTCAATTTCCCATTTGGGCCTGACGTCACGAGTGCTATAAAACTCAGCAATTGCTTTAAACTCTTCTTGCTGGATCAGAGGCTTTAAAATCTTTTTTCATCTTCGAGCTGTAGCTCCGGCTGCTCATCGGCTCGGCCTCCCCCTTCCCTTTGCTCTCTGCCTCGCCTTTCCCCGGGACTTTGCTATTTTGCTTTAAAAAAAAAAAAAAAAACAGGCAAGAAAGAACTAAAGTCCCCCCTCCCTGTTCTCCAGCCGGCCTGCACCTCTGTCTTGCACTTTGCACGGAGGGAGCGACAGAGGAAAGAGAAAAAAAATAATAATAATAAAAAGAGCCAGGCAGAAGAGGAGGCGAGAAGCATGAAGTGTTAACTCCTCCGTGCCAAGGCCCGCGCCACCCGGACAGCCGCCCGCCGCGCCTCCAGCCCCAAGCGGCCGCCGCGCGCGCCCCGCCTGCAGCCCGGCCGGCGAGTCGAGCCCTCCTTATGCAAAGCGCGCAGCGGAGCGGCGAGCGGGGGACGCCGCGCACCAGGCCGGGCTCCTCCGGCTTCGCCGCCGCCGCCACCGCCACCGCAGCCCGCGGAGGACCTTCCCGAGCCTGAAGCCGCCGGCTCGGCGCGCACGGAGGCGAGCAGGCGAGGAGGGGCCGGGGCGAGCGAGCGAGCACATTGGCGTGAGCCGGGGGGAGGGAGGGCGGGCGCGGGGGGCGCGGGCAGGGCGGGGGGGTGTGTGCGCGCTCGGAGGTTTCGGGCCAGCCACCGCCGCACGAGCTAGAAGCGCCCCAGCCCGGCAAGCTGGCTCACCCGCTGGCCACCCAGCACAGCCCGCTGGCCCCTCTCCTGCAGCCCATCTGGCGGAGCGGCGGCGGCAGCGGCAGGAGAATGGCATCAGAACTGGCAATGAGCAACTCCGACCTGCCCACCAGTCCCCTGGCCATGGAATATGTTAATGACTTCGATCTGATGAAGTTTGAAGTGAAAAAGGAACCGGTGGAGACCGACCGCATCATCAGCCAGTGCGGCCGTCTCATCGCCGGGGGCTCGCTGTCCTCCACCCCCATGAGCACGCCGTGCAGCTCGGTGCCCCCTTCCCCCAGCTTCTCGGCGCCCAGCCCGGGCTCGGGCAGCGAGCAGAAGGCGCACCTGGAAGACTACTACTGGATGACCGGCTATCCGCAGCAGCTGAACCCCGAGGCGCTGGGCTTCAGCCCCGAGGACGCGGTCGAGGCGCTCATCAGCAACAGCCACCAGCTCCAGGGCGGCTTCGATGGCTACGCGCGCGGGGCGCAGCAGCTGGCCGCAGCGGCCGGGGCCGGCGCCGGCGCCTCCCTGGGCGGCAGCGGCGAGGAGATGGGCCCCGCCGCCGCCGTGGTGTCCGCCGTGATCGCCGCGGCCGCCGCGCAGAGCGGCGCGGGCCCGCACTACCACCACCACCACCACCACGCCGCCGGCCACCACCACCACCCGACGGCCGGCGCGCCCGGCGCCGCGGGCAGCGCGTCCGCCTCGGCCGGCGGCACGGGCGGCGCGGGCGGCGGTGGCCCGGCCAGCGCCGGGGGCGGCGGCGGCGGCGGAGGCGGCGGCGGCGGGGGCGCGGCGGGGGCGGGGGGCGCTCTGCACCCGCACCACGCCACCGGCGGCCTGCACTTCGACGACCGCTTCTCCGATGAGCAGCTGGTGACCATGTCGGTGCGCGAGCTGAACCGGCAGCTGCGCGGGGTCAGCAAGGAGGAGGTGATCCGGCTGAAGCAGAAGAGGCGGACCCTGAAAAACCGCGGCTATGCCCAGTCCTGCCGCTTCAAGAGGGTGCAGCAGAGACACGTCCTGGAGTCCGAGAAGAACCAGCTGCTGCAGCAGGTCGACCACCTCAAGCAGGAGATCTCCCGGCTGGTGCGCGAAAGGGACGCGTACAAGGAGAAATACGAGAAGTTGGTGAGCAGCGGCTTCCGAGAAAACGGCTCCAGCAGCGACAACCCGTCCTCTCCCGAGTTTTTCATGTGAGTCTGACACGCGATCCCAGCTAGCCACCTTGATAAGTGCTCCGTGGGGGTCCGGCTCGGGTGTGGGCTTGCTAGTTGCACAGCCACACTTGCCACCACCTCGCCCCCTCCCTGCCGAGGTCGCCCCCTTGGCCCCCTACACACACACACACACACACACACACACACACACACACACACACACACACACACACACACACACCCTGCTCCGAGTTCGTGGTGGCGGTGGCTGTTTTAAGTTGGGGAGGGACTGGGGGTCTGGCTCATGGATTGCCAATCTGCAATTCCCCATAACTTGCTAGCTTGTTTTTTTACACACCAACCCCTCCGGACTTACACAATGGTCAAAGATCCCAGGAGAGTGCTTCATGTGAACATTGCTCACCTTTGGAGTCAGCCTCATTCGCATATATTTTTTTTCTTCTTTTTCTTCAGTTCATGAGCTGGTGTTCATTTTCTCTGTGTGTGTGTGTGTTTCATTTTGTTTGGAATTTTTTTTCTTCATTTTACCTTTTGGAGCTTGCTGTGTTGCCAACCTTCACCCTCACTCCCTCTCCACCCATCTTCTCCAAGATAAAAGAAAAAAAAAAGCAGGTTTTTTTCTCCTCCTGAGTTCTTCATGTGAGATTGAGCTTGCAAAAGAAAAAAAAAATGTGAAATGTTATAGACTTGCAGCGTGCTGAGTTCCATCGGGTTTTTTTTTTAGCATTGTTATGCTAAAGTAGAGAAAAAAATCCTCACGAACCCACCACAATCAAGCTTTCATCAACTTTCTGGGTGTGACTTGTGAGTTTTGGCCTTCTGATGCCAAATCTGAGAGTTCAGTCTGCCATTGAAAAACTCATTCTCATCTCATGCATTAGTTTGCTTGCTACCTTGTCTTAGCAACAATGGACTATAACTGTTTCAAAGACTTTATGGAAAAGAGACATTATAGTAATTAAAAAGCCTGCATGCTGGACATGTATGGTATAATTATTTTTTTCTTTTTGTTTCCCTTTTGGCTTGGAAATGGACGTTCGAAGACGTAGAGCATGGCATTCATACTTTTCTTTTACTGCCTCATGACTTTTTTGAGTTCAGAACAAAATAAAGTGCAACCCTAGATCCTTCTCCCCATGAAAGTGTGCATCTGCTCCCAAACTGCTTTGAGTTCTGCAGAACTTCAGCCTCCTCTGTAAATGCACTCAAGGCATTCCTTGTCAAAGATGCTAGAATGGGTTACAAATTTAACATGGTGAATATTGCAGAACTCTTATTAATACTTTCTTTTTTAATAAGAAGGATGCCCCACTTTGGGGACTTAAATCGTGCTGTTGCTGAAAGCAGTCTAAAATTTATTTAAAAAAAAAAAGAAAAGAAAGGAAATCTGCCCCATTATTTTTTGGTTTGTTTTATTTTTCTTGTTTTTTTTTTTTTTTTGGCTTTTGGTCATTGTCAAATGTGGAATGCTATGGGTTTCTAGTATATAATTTAATTCTAGTTTTTATAATCTGTTAGCCCAGTTAAAATGTATGCTACAGATAAAGGAATGTTATAGATACATTTGAAAGAGTTAGGTCTGTGTAGGCGTAGATTTTTTTAAAGACTGATGCACTAAATTGTCTACTGTTGTGATGTTAAGGGGGGTAGCGTTTGCAAGGGGACTGTTAAAAAAGTAGATTATAAAGCATGTGCTTGCAACTTAAATATAAGTTGGGTATGTGTAGTTTTTTGCTATACCACTGACTGTATTGAAAACCAAAGTATTAAAAGGGGAAACACCCCTGTTTATATCTGTAGGGGTATTTTACATTCAAAATGTATGTTTTTTTTTCAAAATTAAAGTATTTGGGACTGAATTGCACTAAGACATAACCTGCAAGCATATAATACAAAAAAATTGCAAAACTGTTTAGAACGCTAATAAAATTTATGCAGTTATAAAATGGCATTACTGCACAGTTTTAACACGATGCAGATTTTTTTACAGTTGTATTGTGGTGCAGAACTGGATTTTCTGTAACTTAAAAAAAATCCACAGTTTTAAAGGCAATAATCAGTAAATGTTATTTTCAGGGACTGACATCCTGTCTTTAAAAAAAAATGAAAAGTAAATCTTACCACAATAAATATAAAAAAATCTTGTCAGTTACTTTTCTTTTACATATTTTGCTGTGCAAAATTGTTTTATATCTTGAGTTACTAACTAACCATGCGTGATGTTCCTATGTGCTTTTCTTTCATTTTCAATTCTGGTTATATCAAGAGAAAGAATAATCTACAATAATAAACTGCATTTTTTTGATTCTGTACTCAGTTTCTTAGTGTACAGTTTAACTGGGCCCAACAACTGCATGAGAAGTACAAAATGCATCCTTTTCTCCAGTAGACGGGAGGAGGAGGGAAGCAATAACTCAGGGTGAAATTATAGGCTCTTGTGTGAGGCAAAGAGGCTGGTCCCCGATAGTAATTAGTAATACTTAATATAGACATAAATTATGACCTCTCTATTTTTTTTGTCCCCAAAGTTTTCAGTTTTCAAATGAGTTGGGCCATCTTTGTCCTTTGGTGAAAACAAAAAAGAAAAACAAGAAAACAAAAAAGTAGAACATAGCCCTTAGTTTCTCTGACCCAGGGACAAATCCATCTAGAGAAAGAGGAACCAGCAAATATGACCCAGCAGAGATGGCTGGCCACATATGCATTTAATGGTAAAGACAAACAGTTCTTGCCTTTTGGCTAAAATTGATTATTTTTCCTTCCTCCCTTATACGCCATGATTTTCTTGTTAGCAAGGCCTGACAAGACTAAGCATAAACACTTTGGACAAATCAAAGTTGTTTGTTTTGTTTTGCTTTTTTTCTTTAACTTCACAGTTCATTTGTCGTAAATAGGAAAAAGAAAAGCCACCCCTTACTTGCAAAAGTGCCACCTCATAGCTGGTTTTAACTGTTATCAGATCATACTTCACTAAGAATATTCAGTGGACTGTCTCCATGTGAAACACCTTAGTCCTCCAGATATAAACAAAAATATAATGCCTTTGTAGAGTGAAGACTGTGCTTTGGTGTATTGGTTTTTACCCCAAAATAGGCTGCGGATGGGGGCTCACTTGAATATTGTTTGGAAAGATTTCAACCAGTAGAACTCTTAAGCATTGACCTATTTTAAGTTGACACAGATTCGTGCAACTAATGTTACAAATTCATGTACTTCGTAGTCTATGTCAACTTCCCTAGCAGCTAACAGAACGTTAGACAAAGCCAGTACTGTTTTGAAAATATAGCCAAACACCATGACTTTTGTTTTATTTTGTTTTCAATTCTCTAAAAAAAAAAAAAGATAATATTGAAACTCTGAACGAGGGCCTTATTTTGAAGAACACAGGTTGGGCTTGGCTGTGATGTGTTCTGGCCGGTTTATCACCGGCCTTCCTGCCTCTCTTTCACAGAACACGAAGAAGTGTTTGCCCTTCATATTTCCACCTTCCTTTTATGTGACAGTTTGGATATGGTTCCCAAATCCACACTTAATTTTGCTTAACAAAAGTCTTCCTAGCAAATCTACTTCCCTGTGCTGGCAGTTAGCTGTCCTGGGCGTCTGAGATTTTGATTTCTCTGATCACAACCAGGGGAGCGACACATAGTCGCCCTCTGAAGATACAGAAATAGGTCTGCCACTTTTACAAATGGAGGCAAACAGCTCAAAATAAGAAGGACATTCAAGACAGTTATTGCAGTGATTTTGTGAAGACCGGGACCTGGGTTTGGAAATACAAAAACTCCAGCTATGCAGCAATTAAGCATCTTGCTGGAATTCCACAAGACAATTCAATAGCAAAGGCCAGTTTAGCACCCCCAACACCCCCAACATTAGAAAATAAAGCAGAGAAGTGTCGTTAAGGGTGGACTTTCAGGGAAGGTTAACTTGTACTGAAAGCTACTCTCGGAATAGTAACTATTAAAAACTGTGGAAAATTGTGGCAGACACCAATAATTTTTATTTTTTAAGAACTAAGTACTCCCCAGGTACCCCTTTATTATAAATAAGTCTGTAAATTAAAAAACAAAGGAAATCTAGCCTTTCCCTTTATACTGCATTTGAGTCTTTGTCTAAATAGTGTTAAAATTCCTCTCATTCCAATTACAGAACTGAGTCTGCTCACTTGAAAGTTGGAGCCATCAGTAGGACATACCACATCTTGGAAGCCCCAGCAACGTGTCCTTACCAGTGTATTTCCAAAATGAAATTTATATGAGAGCTATACATTTTAAAATATTATTTTTTTATGATTAGTTTTAGAGGGCAATTTACCACTGACTTCTAGTTAGTCTTTCTCTTACAGAAAAATTACTGTGTTACAGAAAGCTGTCAAATGTATAACCCCTGTCCTCTTCTCGAAGGGTCTTATGTGCAGGCACATAGGAAGGGGCAGGTGTCTTTTGGATGTACGGTTTGCTCAACCGAACAGGTGTGATTGTTTTCAACCTGGAATATTAGTTTTAAAAATCCCCTGAAATTACAAGTACACGTCTAGGTACACACATACAAATAGAGAACAATTTCTGAAAGGTAGCAGCTAGCGTGTTAAAAGCATACCTAGACGTGCACATTCAAAGCAGTGAATTTTCATGCTCTGCTGTTCTCCCTGGCAGAGGATTTTGCTAAGGAAAAAATAATAATCTGATTCCTGTCCTCAAACTGACACCTCCAGTGTCAGCATTGGCAGAGTGGGACATACTAGTTTTTCACAGGCCCTAGATAATATTGTGTGTTTCTGTGATGTCAAATGGGCACTTACAGACAGCTGTAAATGAAAACAATATGTAACAAAATACATGGTTAAATATATGCCCTCTGTGTGTGCCCCCCCTTTTCTAGTCCCTGACACTCACAAAAATCACCCCCTTTTAGTTTCCCAGCTTTTTCCATGTTTCCTTTTTCAAAACCCATGTAATAGTTTTTTACAATGTATCTGGCACATTAATGTATTGACATCAAATAGACAGAGGTCTGATTTCTGCCCAGCAGATAAATCTGTTATCTAGACATCATTTTCTTGCTGTCTCCAGGCCATAGCCACTGGGGTCCTCTTCCACACAGACCACCCGGTGGGAAAAACTCTATTTATTGCTGAGCGTATAGTGCTAATGTACTGATCTTGACTCCCTTATACCTTTACCCCTGACGTTTTTATTTAGTAACATCAATTCTAGATTCTTCTGGTCTCAAACAAGATATCCAGCTTTCCTCCTAAAAGCTTGCACCAAGGGAAAATGGTAGTCATCCTCAGGAACATGGCACACAGCTGTCTGGGTAGCCACATTCCCGGCATTACCTTGTCTAAGGGACGCATTCAAAGGTTCCTGTGTAGAGTGCATTCTTGTCGTTGCCTTGTTTTGATTTAGATGAATTTGCTTCTAGATTCACATTCTCTTGGCTGGCTTGATAAAATTCTCCTGTGGTATAGGAGCCAATCAATACATTTAAAAATCTGATTGCCACACGGGGTGTCTCCTTATTTTTTCTTTTCTTTTTTCTTTTTTGGCCTGCCCATAGTTGAAGACTAACTGAGATACAAGGGGAGATGAAAAATCTGTGAGTAAAAACCTTCATCCCTCTGGTCTGATTAAGGTCCCAGAAAAACACACCCACCCACCAAAGCTCTGTGACCTTAGCTCTTGAAGAAACCTCCAGTAAGGAAGGGAGAGAGGCAGTTAGTTTTACCAGTTTTGCGTTGTGGATTTGCAAGTCTTCCCACTGTGAGTCACTTTTATTTGATTTTTTAAAAAAAATAATGTAGCCCCTTTCTTGGAAGAAATGTCTTCGTCTTTGTTTTGTTTTGAGGTTTTGGGGGCAGTTTTCTTTGCAGTGAGAGGCTATGATTTTCACCCTTCTGGATTATTTCTTAGGATGCTGAATGAGTAATCTGGAGTCTGCACCTTCCTTATTACTGTGAGGAAAATAAGAGAAATCTTGAAAGTGTTTTCACTTTTAGTGGATCCCTTGATCTGAAAGGTGTTTCAAGTCCAGACAAGAGCCTTACGGGAGGCAGTCCAGGGTCCAGCCCTCAGAATCAGAACTTGTTTGTTTTTGCATTTATTTGGAAATGTAGGAAGATCCTTTAACCCACTTCCCATAACACAAGTTTTCTCACTTTTAATATAAATCTTCAAAATGCAGACATCAAAAGTCTCAGAAAAGGGGAATTCTGTCCAGGCATTGCTCCACCCCACCTCTGAACAAGCCCATCTCTGTCTGGCATTTTTTCTCTAGCAGGAGTAGGAGATAGGGTGAAAGAATTCAGTTTCCCAGACTGTCTCATGATTGTTGGGGCATAAAGAACTATAGTCCGCTCACAAATTGGGAGCATCTTTATCCTTTAAAGAGGAACAAAACAAACAACAAAAAACAAACTGAATTGCTCAGTGCCAAGACACAGCAAAGCTGGGTCCTTGTTCTCTGCTCTATCTGTAGGTGGTGGGAGAGGAGGAAAGCTAGAGAAAGAACTTCTAAGACAAGAGTCCCTGCAGTAAGTGTCCTTCTGAATTTTATTTTCTCAGTGTCAGAGTCAGACCCAGCATACACATAAGCCAGGTACAAACAAGTGATGGCTGCTTATTTCTTTAAAATATACACACTTGGGTTTCTTTCTGAAAAGCCATTTGGGGACCCAAACCCAAATGGAATACTTCGAGGAAATCATTAGTGTCTTCATTTGGGGGCATTTATAAATATTTCAATTGGTGATTTGATGGACCAGTCAGACACCACACTCAGTGACATCAGGACACTTTTTATTGTTTAAATTTGAAAGCCCTTTTTGGTGTGCCTTAAGTGTGCCAGGCAGAACAAGTCTGAGATAGAAAGTACACATCAACAGCACACAGAAATCAGATCTTTATATGAATTGGCACCAGAGTTGGCCAGTTTTAAGAAACTCCCAGAACACATTTTCCACCAAGAGGCTATGAATGGAATGCAGAGTGCCTTACTCAAATCAGAGCAGGTATCTACCATTCACCTCTCCGTTAGTTTAACACAAAAATTCAGTTTCTTTTCCTTCCCTTTTGTTAAATAACAATTTTTCTCTATAATTAGGACTTTGGATTGCAAAATCACATTCCTCCCTTCTGCACAGAGTCATCTTGGATCTTAGTTACGATTTGAAAGGGGGATTAATTTAGGAAGGGAGGATGAGGGAGGGGTGCCTGCCAGGGCTTGGGAAAAAGAGGGGGAGGAGAAGAACAGTATTCTCCACCTTTCCCTGCCACATACACTCCTCAAGGCTCTCACCCCCATCCCAGGCCGGGGTGTGAGCTGCACATGGGGATTTTGCTTCAGAGTTTCTCTGTTCTAAATATTCTCACTCTCAACCTTGCCCATTTCTGAGCTAAGATTCCGAAGAAAGGGTTTTCCTTGTGGATGGTTCTTTGGATCAGGGATCATGGATCAGGAGAGGCCCTGAAACCTTACTGAACTAGGCAGGGAGGATTGGAAAACTTTCCTTCTAGAATCTCCAACAAGGACAGTTGTAAAGAAGCCTGGCCTGAAAATCCCAGCAAGGGAGCAAGTTCTCTTCTCCCTGATAATTCTCCATAACCACATCCACTTCTGGAGGCCTGTAGAAAAGGTATCTGATTTGCTGTGTGGGACTCACCAGAAGAAGAATATGGGCCTAATAAGGTCCCCAGGACAATAGGCAATCCCATCCTAGGCCCAGAGAGCAGAGGAGAGGAAGGGGTTGTGTGTAGAGGCTAGAGAAAGTATTATTAAAAAAGCCCAACCTTGGTTTATGACCACCAATCACTAGAGGTCAACTCAAGTCGTTCTCGGGGTCCTCACCTCTCACCAGGAAGAATTATTGGCAGAGTGACTGATAAACTTTTGACAGGCCCTGAACTTCCCTCAGACTGTCAAAAATAGTGAGGTCCTTAGCAGATGGATTTGATTCCCTTACCATCTGACCCCTGTCCCATCTCAGTGTCCTCTCCTCAGCCCCATTTCCTCCCATGCCTGGTCACACAAGGCCATGAAAAAGCCACAGAGGGCAGTGCCCTTAAGCCAGACAGCAGTCACCAAAGCTGAGGCCTTGCCTAGGTCACTCCTGGCATAGTTTAAGTGCGGACAATGGGAGAGGTCTGTGGAGCTTGACGCTGGGAAGGGTGAGTGGCTCCAGGATGTTTAACTCTGGCTGCCTCTTCTGCTGGCGAGAGTCTTGAAGTCTGCAGTGAAGAAGGCGGGCAGGATGCAGAGGGTGGCCCCTCTCCCCACTCACATCTCCAACTTCCAGGCACAACCAGACCACACACTATCCATACCCTATCCATCTGGTCCAGGGCCCTTTCTAAGCTTGCCGGGTGGAGCCCAGTCGCCCTGAGTATCGCTGCCCCTGGTTCAGTAGCGGGAGCTGAGTGGGGGCCTCTGGCTGGAGCTCAGCAAGTGCGCACTGCTGGGCAGGACCAGCGATTGCCCAAGGCCACCCGCAATGCCTCCGCGGGCCCCTGCGAGATGCCCAAGAAGCAACTCGGCGTGGGGCGGGGCAGGGGGACAGTGGCGGCCACACCCAGCGCGACCCTGGGCGGGCTCCCAGCCGGCGCCAACGACCCTGCAGGGCGCTCGGATCTGTTGGAATTTGGTTAAAGTTTTCCGAAAGGACTGCCTTGGCCCGAACTGGGCTTGGGACAATCCAAACTACCTGCTGTGCTGCGTGCTGGGCGCGCTGGGAGGGAGGAAGCCAGCGGGATTCAGCCCCCAAAAGCTCCGCCCTTCACCTTGAGACCCCCGCCCCACCCGTCAGCGTCCCGGAACCTTCTGCAAATAAGCTCACCCGCTCCGGATCACTAGAGTTCTAGTCTAGGAAAATTTCCTGCCCATTTTCCCAGCCCTTTCCCCCCACACCCTTCTTCAGTTGGAGAATCAAAAGGGGAAAGAGAAAGGAAAGGGGGAAGTCCAGACAGCTTGTTTGAAAATCTTTATGGAAGTCTGGAGATGGTTTGGGTTTTCCGTGGTATGCAGTTTGATGCACATTATAAAGCCAAGTCAGCCAAGCAAACTTTATTAAGATTTCTCCAATAATGCCAGGATGAGAAGCTTCCTCGCATTCCCGGATTTAACAGAGTGCGGGACAAGTCTCAGGCATTCCACTCGGAAACTGGCTCCATAAGACAAAGTTTAACACGACAGATTTGAGAAAGGATCCTTTTATGGGGGGGCCTCTTTCTTAGAGGCACTCTCTATCTTAAGTTGATACTTAAGGTAGACAAGTATCATTGTATCTTCCTAAATCTCTTTCCCTTCTCTGTTAGGGGAGGATTTATTAATGTACACATAATATGTTGAAACTAAAGCAGTGATGTCAACATCCCAGACATTTTTATACTGTCGGATTTTAATATACATAGATATGTACATATCTATATATGTATAGATATTTAAATATATATATGTATATCCTTTTTGATAGAACAGGAGAAAAAACTGGTACTATCAGTCTGAGATTTGAATCTATTAAAAAGTGATACTTGTGTCTCCATTTTCCGGCAATGAATTCAACATATTCTTTCATCTGCCATTTATTTGTTTATTTACTTATTTATTTATGGGCCCTTTTAAAATAGCACATTGGAGAAAGGGAAAGATATGAAGCTAGATCTTGCAGTTTCGACTTTATGAAATTAAAATGGTCTTAGGGATGGAGTTAATCAGTCTATTCCATACTTTGGTATACAGGAGAAGAACTTGACCTCCATTGTCTGTCTTAAAACAACATTCCCATAAAGAAGACAGGCGACACACCTCTACCAAACTTTTTGTGCCTGGAGAGAGTGTGGAGACACGGCTTGACAATCTGTACACGTTTTCAGGGTCCACAGTCCACGTTAATCCAGTGCACTAGGAAGGCATGGAGCCTTCTTTAAATCTTCCTTGGATATCACACTCCTGTGCTATTTTAAAAAACTCATCCATGGTTAGCGTAAGAGGCTCTGTGCTGTCAGACATCTGGCTTAGATTACACCATCGTGGTCCAGCACAAAAATCTCTTCTATCTCACTCCCCGAGGAGACCCTCTTGCCCTCAACTCCCCTCCCCAGTGACTGGTCTGGGCAAAGGTACTGAGAACAGAGAAACCGCAATGGCTTTTGGACTCTATTCAGGTGTGCAAACAGAACCCCCCCCCCCAATCCCTCCCTTTTAAAGTGAATGTCTGAATAACAGGATGGGTTTCCCAGGTAGCTGGGGAGAGCAGAGGTCATCCTGAGGAAAATGACACCAGTGATCTAAAAAGAACATCTACTTTATGAGATTTCAGGCAAGATGCCAAATATTGCATTTAATGAGGCTGATTGCTTTTCTCCAAAAATAACAGAGACTATCAATGATATGGTCAAGAAGGAAAGGCGGGTATTTTGCAAAACCTAGTCCAATTATTGCTTTGTAATATTTTTCTAAAATTGAAAATGCCTCACAAGTATATGATCTCATGCAAATATTCCTTGCCAAAGCCTAACGTATGTTTGCAACACCCCAGAGAAATTACAACAATATTTTCTCCACAATCTCTTAAGCTTTTAAACTGTTTACTTGTATTTCTAAAAAAAAATCTGTTGTTCCTAAAGATTAAAAAAAAGTAATCTTAAATGGGAAGTTTTTATTTTTATTGCTTTTAGAGATTAGCTATTTGAACTTCAAGTGGAGAACAAGTTATATTATTGATACACTTCCAAGTTTTGGAATTTCTTTTCTGTTTTTTTTTTTTGTAGAAATACTATGTTTGCAAGAGATTCATATGTGAAGAAAAGTTTGTGCTTGAAGAGTTTAAAAGTGCTTCTAATATGAAACATGAATGAAGGCACATAATGCATTTCTGACAGCCATGACAGATACAAGGGTGCAAATTCACTTATCCGAGCATTTGGGTATAGTCTTACTATTTAGATATAAAGACACTTTGGAAGAATTAGACTTATGCTGAGTGACAATTTAAGTGGAGAAAGATTATGTGTTCAGTTACAATAGTCTTCAGAATTCAGCACAGGAATGAACCTAGTCTGTTTGTGCTCATCAGCTGTAAGGTAATCCACATAAAAGTGTGCGGGATTAAAGAAAAATAACTGACTATCCTTGTTGGGAAAAAATAGAGTGACTTCCTAATGTATCACTGTTATTGTATACAGATTTGAGGTAGCCATGTTGACTTTTTAAAATTAGATTTTAAATATATTTTGACAGTCTGAACTGGTATAGTGAGACTAACTATAGGAAGAAATGACAGGTCTGCTTTGTTATTAAGCTGCTGTGTGGAAAATATTGGGTTCTGAACAGTAAATGATCATTATTTTGCCACTTACTTTGGTACAGCTAATAGCAATAAGGGTTTTTTGAGCCATAGAAAGCTAAGTACTCTGAATTACTTGCTTTGTTATTCCCTGCAAAGCAAAAAGTCTTTTTTTAAAGCAACCTCATTTTCATATCACCATTCTAAGTACTCCTGCTACTAATTTAAACAGAGAAGAAGTTAATAAATAAAAGGGTGTATCTAAATGGTTCTAGTTGTTAAGAGAACATTTGCAGTTAAGATCAGCAGCTAACAGAATAGAACAGAGCCATGGAGGACAAGGTGCAAATATGGAAGAGTATGTACCCCAGTAATGTGGAAGCTGCAGCAGTGGGGCTGGGCAGTCTGCCATAATAGTAGAGAACCTCATCAGAAATGATTCGAATCCTCCCACAAAGAATCTGGAATCTCTAGGTTCCCTTTGAACTAAGGACAGCTTCAAAAGTAATCAAGACTGCCAGGCCCATGGGTTGATGGCTATCGAGGTCTCCCAGGAGGTTGCCTTGTAGGTCTCTCTTCCATGCAGTCCCCTCCTCTGGCCTGGCTGGGCTAAGACCACCCTGCAAAAGCAAGTGGAGCCAAATTACCCTTCCTTTAGTCTAACTACCCTTTTCATTGATAGTCAAGCTGTTCATGAAGAACTAGTCATGGTTATTAATTACCTTTTGTTTATTTTGATATATTTACTAAATCAGGTACCCAAGGGAATCCTCTACATCAGTGATGTGAAAAATCCAGTTGGCTGAAGTCGAAGAGGTACATCTTGATTTTTGATATGCATGTGCCTGCTTCAGGGAGGTTGCCAAGAGGGGGACAAAGAGCAAGCAGTGCTGCTCATTTGTTAAGTGTGAAAAGCTCCTAGTTTTAGTTTTCATTTTTTGGGGTTCACATACAACCCAAAGGGTGACAGTAGGTCTCTGAAGGGGTGATGCAGGGGTATGAGCAATGTGTGTGAGAACAAGCATGCATTTATTTTCTGTATTTATTTCGTTACATAGATGTCTGACTCATAAAGAGGAACTAATCCAGCCTGAGTAGAGCTCAGATCTTCAGCCTTATCCCATACTAGTTTATTGACACTGAACAAAGCACTTCTTCTATTTGAATGTTAGATGATTTGGATGAATTTCGGCAACTGGTATCCATTGCCCCTGGCCAGCTCTGCCTGACTTTGTAAGCATTCCAAATTCTTGGTCCCTCACCCTCCTGTCTCAACTCACATTTGAAAAATTTAGTGTAATTTGAAAGCTCAGTGTGTCCTTCCTTCTGCATCCAAATGTGGCTGTAGTCACACCCACTTCAGTTGGAGGCAGAAGGGGAGGGAAAGAGACAAGTGGGAGGCAGAAATCTGATTTTCATCTACTAAAAAAAAATTGAAATTGTGCTATTTAAATGGCTTTTCATTTACAAGTATCTCAGCATGAATTTAATGATGAACCTTCTTCGTTTGGAGAGCTAGACCAACACTCTTATACCACTAATTATTTAATGTCATAGTCGTGTGTATTCTTGTTGCTGCTCATTGGCTAATAGAACAAAGTTTGATTTTTTTTTCATTAAAATTTTTGCTTGCTGAGAAATTTGCATGAAGTCCATTTTTTTTTTTTTTTTTTTGGTTTCTAGAGGAACTGAGGGGGGCAAAAGTCACACTGTCAAATTGCTGCTCTTTGCAAAGAAGGTACTTGAAGGATACATTGAAAACACTGGAAAAAAGAGAGTCCTCTTTTCCCTGTATTTGAAAATAGTATCTGATTACTTACTTCTACTGCTGCTGTGATGAGAGGCTCATTTTGAATAACTAGATCGGGAATGTACGATATGGCTTCTTTGCTAACCTTCTGCAAAATTAACATTTTCTTTGTACATAGATTTTAACTCAGCATATACCTTTGGGGTTAGTTTATACTTCTGTGTGCGTGCAGTTTCACTACTGTATTCCTTTCTTCTCCTTACCTTTATAATTGCAATTTGAAAACCACCTATTACATATGATGATCCAGGCCCAGTGGCAGGCTTCATGACATTGAAACCATCCATTTTGAGCAAAGAGTTAATGAACTCTAAAAGCAAGGTTCACACTGGTCTTGACCCCTTTGGCAATATTTCATATAAGGTTACTGGTGGGAAAGAAATCAAATTTCAGCTGTGAACATGATTGACAGGTGAGAGCAAAGAAGAGAAAGGCAGCTGGTCAGATGGGGAATTTGGGAAGGAGGAGAACAATTCCTTGAAGTTCCTCTGTGACATTAGATATTATAAGCTGATATATGAAAAGCTCAATACTTGGTATTCTTGGGAGAGTTACTTAGTTTATTCTTAGAAAGTCACTTTGGTTAAGGGATTTTAGTAGGGTGAACCACTAGATTTTCTTGCTAATTTCAACCGTGTACAACTTGGTGGCTTATTTCTGGCAGTTTTCTAGGCTAGGTTCTGAAAATTAAATCAGAGACCATTTGGGGAGACATTTAATTATCTTTCATTTATTCTCAGAAACACAGTCTAGATTATACTATGGGTCACAGACATATTTCAAAACATTTGTCCCAAGTGGTATCACAAAAAAGATTAAATTCTCCATTTCGGCAGTGTCCCTTGATCCTGACTAACATTTTCTATTAGTACATGTTACAGTCTCACACATGAAAATCAACTAAAATGCATGGTTTATCTGGGCTCTGATTTCTCAAGAATGGTCTCCTAACTCACAGATCAATGTCCTGGCACTGCTTCTCTAACTTTTACCCAATCTGGCTATTTTTACTGAAATTGTTCCACGGTAGCATCACTGCCATAGGCATGATGCGACTAATGCCATGGAAACAAGTGAAGGGGTGGCTTTTGGGTTAGCCTTCGACAATCTCACAGCTTGACCTGTCACTCGGAGGCAACCAAACTACCCAGGATTTGCACCAATGTGGAAAGCAGCCCTTCCAGTCATGCACTTCCATTTTACGTGCTGAAACGTGAACTTGGAAGTGGTAATGGGACTTAGGCAGCTCGTGTCTTTACTGTGCCCATTTCGAATGTTTCTGACATGGGCTGAGACCCATCTGGATGCAACCAAGTCGTGCAGTGCTGTTATGGGGACACAGACATAGGGGAAGCCGCTTGTGGCCTTCCTGTCACCTACAGGAGACGCTGATGGAACCCATAGAGGCAGCACCTGGGTTCTGATGTATCCATCAACTTTCCCTACTCTTACAGTGTGGACACATTTTACCCTTAATATAATGAATTTTAAAAACCATCAAATGTAAGGAAGGAAGACTTTCCTATTTTATGACCTAAGGTAAAACTAAACTGTGACAAAATAAAAACCAAAGTACTTTCCATGTTGCCCAGAATCATCCAGAAGTAAAATGCAAACGTGGCTTTCCGATGCCCACTATTGATGTGTGTGCCTTAGCACAGCCTGTGCAACTATTTAGTTCAAATATGAAGTAGAGGTGCCACAGTCTGGTGTCATTTACATCAAGTATTTTAACAGGATTGGCGAATGTGTTTCTGTACAAAAGTGCATAGAACTCAGACTGTTAAGTTCTCATTTCTTGGTATCTCTGAAAAATCAAAGTGGCTGCCCTTGACTCTATTTTCCAGAAGGCTTCTCAGGGCTTCTAAACAGTGGGTTTTTAAAATAAATACTCCACCCTGCAGGATGAGAAGGAGGATGCTGTCTTGCTTGGATATTTGCAGCAGGGACCAATCTAGCACAAATTCTATGAGTCTGTCTCAATATATCCTTTGGCACTGAGAAAATTAGAAGAAACAATTCTGTTTAAAGGGTTTCCTCATGCAGACTCACCCTTATTGTCTTTTGTTGTTGTTTGTTTATTTATTTAGATTGTGGTTGTCCCTAACCTAGACTACCTCCTTCTCATAGCCTTTCTTTCTTGCCAGCACTGGCCTGCTGCTGAGCTGATTCAATTAATTAATTACACCGCACAACTGGCCTATGTTGCCATATGTATTATTTTCAGTCAACTCTGGGATACTATTGACTTAAAGAAAGAAACATGCATTTGGGAGGAAAAAAGAAAGAGGGATTTCTGCAGAAGTACAGCATTCATTACTTAAAACAAAACATGTGCCTGTGAAGAGGTTTCCTTGTGAAGGCACACATTCAGTCACCTGGCAAAAGCTCAGACTTACTGCTGTCATCTCCAGGTGTCAATGCTGAAACTCCACTCACCTGGCACTTGCTCAGATTTTCTTTTCCTCCCTCCAAGAATTACTGTCAAATTGTTGTTTCACATCTGCATTTTTTGCTTTTCCTGGCACCTAATAAAATTATCTGCAATAAATGAGCAAAGCACCAGGGTTGAGGGGTTTTGTTTATTTGTTTGTTTTTGCTTTCTTTATTTGTCATATTTGGAAAATGCTCAGACAAGAGAAAATTCAGTTGCCTCTCTTTCCAATGTGGATGGGGAATATAATAAAGCCATTAGCACGGATATCCTTTTGGATGGGAATGAATGAATACCAAATCAGGTAGGCGAGAGCACAGTTTCAGATGCTCAAGTGGGAAAATCAAGCCAGCTGTGGGATTTATAGGTATTATCACTGGGAGACAAAGTGGTCACTGAGCAGTGACCTCAGGTGTAAGCTGCTGGAAGATATTAACACCTTAATTAACAATCCAAGGGCACATGCTGTAATTTAATCTTGTGGTTATTCACACACAGCCATGCCAGCCTATTGAGAAGCACAGGTAGCCCATTTGCTAGCAGGTAGGCAGTGGAGGTGAGAATTGAATTGATCTCAAATGCTCCGAGAAATTGACCCCAAGGTCATCTTCTTTTAAATTGGGTTCTACACACAGTTTCTTTTTTTCTTCTTCCCTGGCTGCAGCTTGCTTCCAGCAGCAGAGTTGAAGTTTGCAGTTCTTTAAAGGGGCTGTATGTAAGGGCTGACACCCCACCCCACATACATACAGTTCATCAAAATAGAGACTTTTGTTGCCAGTGGTAGTAAAGGGCTAGAGTCTATATTGCTGTGGGCCCCCAGCTTGCTTATATTTTAAAATGCATTTAAGTCCTGATGGATAGGAAAGGGAGAGAAAGCCAATGTGGGGGTGTCTTACTAGGCTGAGCATTTGGACAGGAGAGCAGAATTTTCTGTTTATTTCCATTACTTCTTTCCCTCTCCCTCTCTCTTTAATGCAGCAACTAGGATCCCTTCAGAAAATCTTAAGGTGCACTCTCTGCATTTAACAGTGTTTGTAATTAGGCACTGCATTCTAGAAGGCGTGCAGGCCTGCTGGAAGGATGCCTGGCATTTCTCTCCTTCCGCGGTGAGGGTAGCCAAGAGAGATCAGAAATTCCTTTGCCAGTGCTGACCTTTTTGACCCGGGCTGAGAACTGCTTTCTCATTCTTTGCTCCTGTGGGTAGCATGGATTTGAAGTTCTGTCCTGATGGTCAAAGGCTGTTTTGTTTATTTGTTATTGGTTTTTTCCTGGACTTTTTGTGATTTATTTTTCTTCTCCCCCCCCCCCCCGCTTTTAAAGCTCAAATGGGTTCTTGCCATTGTCTAATAGAAGGAAAAGTCTTCCTTGGGTCTTTTTAGAGTGTTGTGGCTGGATTCGCCCTCCTGTGCAGACAGGGAACAGAGCAAGGTTGGGATTTCTGCAAGCTGCAGGGCTGTAAGTAAGCTCAGGTCTGAGGGCTCCAAGCTGCTCTCCTTTCTAGAAGACTTCTAGAGGCTTGCTGTATACTCAGAGCCTTTTGTCATCTCATATTTTTTCCTGGACTCACGGCCTCTTCACCTACTAAACTTTCTACAGATCCAACAGAACCACCAAATCAGAACTCTCACCCCTATAATTTTCAAAGCCTGGTCCCTTCTTAGTTGTCAGTGATAAAATTGTCAGTAAAAGTGTAGTGTGTTCCAAGCACTCTAGTCTCTAGGGGCAGGTGGGAGACAGTTATTTAGTGTTACAGCTGCTTGCTGTGGTCTTTGCTTGCACATAGTATTCTGCAAGACCCTAGTCTAAGGGGGAAAAAAGGCCATGGTCATGAAATAGCACATGATCTGAGCTGTACACCATCCCTGCAGATCTGTGGGCAAATAATACGTCCTGCTCCCAAACCAGGCTGCTAGGATTAGAGCTGGAGAGTTTGGGCCTTGACCCTGGAAGAGAAGTTCAGGGTATAATGCAGCTCCTGCCTGAGAGTGGGAGGTTTTACAGAGGCGTCCTGAAATGTCACTCTGTTCCAGAAAAGAAAAGAAAGAAAGAATTTGTTTTTTGCTTTTTCCTATTTTGTTTGAGCCAGCTGATATTAGTGAAGAAAGACTTGCCATTGCTATTGCCGAGAAATTCAGGTTCTCTAAGGCACAAGAGGGGAGGAAGAGTGGGGTGTCGTTCCTACAACGTGTTTCTGTCTCCCTGTACCCAACATTTTACAGTGTCATTCTGTTCCCCCATCTGCACAAACATTGCTTTCTTCTGTAATAAAAGCATCTTCCCACCATTGCCACAGTTAACTGCTGAGATTTTCACTTAAGGAAAGACGAGATTTTGGTGTGTTGATTTTATTGTAAGCTCACCAGTTATTCGTGGAGCAATGGAAGACACAGTTACTCTGAAAATGCATCTTTTTACTAGTTCTTTACAATTAACTTGGGATCTGGCCACTGTGAGGGCTGCTTCTTTTTTTTCCCCCTTTCTTTCCGTTTTTATTATTTTAATTTTTTGTGGCTGAAAGCTGTGATCAAGAGCCCTGTAATTTATCATCAAAGTTTAGTGTCATTGAGCTAAACTGTAAAAACTGATTTGCTTTTTTTTTTTTCTCATCAAATAAATCTCTGCAAAAAAAAATACAGCAGTGGGGCTTGTACAGTAGGAGCAACGGCAGTTCATATGTGAATAGCGGTGTACATGAATACATATGGATGAAGATGATTTCAGAGCCTGTGAAAGCCAGCTCTGAAAAAGCATCTTCCAAAACCATGACTTCTAAACATCCAAGGAAGACGGTATAATGATCGAGATGGAAGCACAGTTACTTTAATGAACTTCTAATGTGTTACACAAATTACACGTGTTACTACACGTGTAATTCACATTGTCTTATTTTCTTCAGTTATGTTATTTGTGTACCGGAGAGTCAGAATATGCGTGCTAGAATTTTCCATCTGTATGCTATAGTACTCCTTAGCTTGGAAGACTTTTTTTTCCTTCCCCCTAACAAGGAAGCTCATTTAGAAAGAAATGTTTATGTGAAGTGCTTGTCAGTTGGCATTTTTACTGGTTTGCTAACCCAAAGGTAAAATATAAAGCCATGTCTTTTCCTCGCTGGCTTGTTGTTACTAGAAGGGTCCCTCCCTTGTTAGCTTGATAAATAATTTTACTACGGGGAACTCTGCTGTGTTTTTATGCTTGCTGTCTATTTTCTGCTTGCTGCAAATAAATTTCTGTACTCAGAGGGCACTAAAACTCCAAACACATGGTATTTCCCCATTTTGCTGTTGGTCTCCTGAAATATTTATTCCATCTAGTATTTTTAATTAATTTTTTAGAGGAAAAAATAATTCGTGGCTGATAATATTGAACAAAAATTATTCGTGTATTTCTTGGGACCCTTGGGGTTTAAAGACATCATTTTGAATGGCTTTGTGTGTCAAACTGTGTCACGTGTGTCAAATCGAGGACAAGTGTATTTATTGGAGGGGTCCTAAAGTTTCTTCATTATGTATTTCCTTATCTGTATTTCCAACTTTAACTATTAAGCTGTTAGTATAAGAAATGAATAGGGTTATAGAATTAATTCTATCTAGAAACAAGGCACCACAATAAAATCTTTACGTTTGAAAAATGATACATGGCGTGAAAATGGAGATGAAATTGATCAGAGGTATCAGTGCTAATATCTGAGTGCTGAACACTTAGTCTTGGGATTTGTTAATGCTGAGGAGAGCTTGGTATGGCTCTCTGGGGGATAATGGGTCCTTGGCATAAACTCAACAAACACACCCCAAAACATTGCAATAAAATAAAATACAGATCAATGTACCCTATAAATTACAGACATGTAACACAGAGCACCATAGGCATATAATGCAATGTTTAATGAAGAACCCAAAATTCATGAGTGTTAGTAAAACAAGTGATCATTTTAAATTAACGCCAGATTATTTCATTAATTGATTTTTTCCAGAGAAGATATTCTACTTATTATTTACTAGTTGTCATGTGCTCATTAGCAGAGTTTTATCTTCTGAAATCAGAAAATACTTTTTCACAAAGGTACAGAAACATAAACTTGCAAGCAGAATTCCAGCACATGTAACCAGCATTATGGGTATTGGAGAGGATAACTGTCAGGAGCTCAGCTTTTACAGAGACTGCCAAAATGAAGAGAGAAATGTAAAAAGCGGGTCAGTGGTTGTGTGCTGACACACGTGGAGGTCAACAGTCACCATTTAGAACAATTTTTCTCCCGGACTCCGCCATATTTAATCAAAAAATTTCACTCTAGACCTTTTTTTCTCTGACTCTGTAATTATGGAGACTATTATGAGAATTTTTTTTTTATATTTAAAGAAGAGTTAACATTTAGCTTGTCTTGTGGTCACATAAGGACTGTACGAGTATGTCACGAGTTAGAGAAAATTCCACAGATTTGAAGACCAGGATCTTCCTCACCACTTTGACCTTTGGAGGTTGTCCAAAACTTCCTAGACACCATGGTTGGGCATCTCTTGGGAACCAGGATCTATGCCATCTTTGAACCTTAAAACTAGAGGGGCAAGTATTTTAATTCTCTTTATACAGCTGAGGAAACTCAAGCACAAAGGAATTAAGGCGTCACTTGACCCTATGCTGCAGTTATGCAGACATTTGTAAATAGACACCATGCGGCCCCTGTCCTGGCCAGTCTGTCCCTCATGCCTCCTCAGTAATACACCCCAGTTTTAAACCTCAGCTTGGGTAGTAGAAGCTCAGGTGTCCCCTCCTTCTTGGTCATCTTTTTTGAGTGGGGTTGAAGGACTCCCCCGCCAGAGGAAAATATACACAATTTGATTAGTATGTAGAGGACTGGAGCTGTTGAGTATTTCCTTGTCTGTCTTTGCAACCTTAAATATTAGCTGTTAATATGAGAAATTAATAAGGATATATAATTCTATTTAGAAACAAGGTACTACAGACCAGATGAATTAACTCATGCCTGTAATCTCAGCTACTCAACAAGAGGCATTAATAAGAGGATGGAGGTCTGAGGTCTGCCCTGGGCCAAAATGAGAAACCATATCTAAAAATAACTACAACTTAAAGGACTGGGGCATGGCTCAAGTGGTAGGGCATTTGCCTAGTGAGTGCAAGGCCTTGAGTTCAAGCCCCAGTGCTGTTCCCCACCCCCCAAAATAGAACTAAGCACTACACAATAAAATCTTTACAGTTAAAAAATGATGCACCCTATAAAATTGGAGATGAAATTGATCATGGGTATCAATATAAATATCACCAACTATACCAACACAGATAGTACACAATATTTTGAAGTGGACTCTGATTTTTAATCAACCCTGTCATGGAATTAGGATTGTCTTGAACTCCGAGAACCTTTTCAGCTCTAAAAACACATGATTCTGTGGTTTGATTTTGGAAGATAATGGAGTAGCCTTTCTCTACTCAAAAAGTAAAGATTGTCTTTTTAACAGCATTTTAAAAATAATAGATGGTACATTTCCTTAATACCTGGTAATGTGTAAAGTGTCAGGTGTACAACTGGCACTCAGGAAATTGCTGAATAGTGAAGATAAATCAGTTTTAGATCACTCCAATGAAAGCACCATTTAATAAAAAGTTGTCAGCAAAATTTGTGCTAGCACTAAAAAGAACACGTGGTTTTGGATTCTGTAGGATCAGGGCAGCCCCTTGAAGGGGAGTGGGGCTAAATATGATAGTGTATGTCAAGTACCTAGCACAGGGTAAACACCCTGCCATGCTTGGCTATGGGCAGTATTATATGGATGAAAATTTTGACCTTGACACCTCGCAAGTCCTGCTTTATATTGGTATAATTTTGCTACCATGATAATCATCTTTTCCTCTCTGCTTTAAAATAAATGTTTTCAAAATTGGACAACTGAGAAAAAAATAGAACAGTAATTTATAGTTATTATGTGCCCTTGTCCAAAGCAAACAAACAAACAAAAAAATCCCTCCACACCTTAAAAAATTAAAAACAAAAAAGCTGTGCTTTGGGGAATCCTGTGGTCAAATAATTATTGGGCTAAAGTTAAACATTTCATTTTGCTATCATTCCTCTCATGGTCCTTATATGCTAATTTGTATACTTCATATACATATTTTACTAACACATGGTGCAAAATATTTTCCAAATTTATGTGAACACAAACCCTGATTTTTTTAATCAACCATCTCACAGAACTGGCATTGTGTAGGGTAGTCTTGAGAAATGGTCACCTAAGGTACTGAAATCCTAACTGAATTTTTTTTCAACTCAAAGTCCCATCTGTAAATTCCCCTATTACCCATGTTTGGAATGATTAATTTTGTTCATCAGATCACCAAGAGCATGAGGGCAATTCCATTGATCTACCTACCGAAGGAGAAAACCATACAATGGGTACAATCCTGTAAATCATTACAACAATGGGAATGGCTTCTGGGTGTTGTCACTGACTTCATGGGCTCCCCCTGGAGTTTCAGGACCCCAGATTAGGACGCTTTGCTCTGGTAGAAAACTCAGAGTCACTGCCATTTGTGATTGGGTGAGCTGTCCACGGAAAGCAGAGGTACTGCAAGGAAGATGTTAATTTTCTAAATGCTTTGGCCAGGTATTCTTCAATGCAAAAACTCTGCCTTTGGGTTTCTGTTCCTTTATTATAAGGACACAGTTGTCTATTATGGGTATAAATACAAGCAGGCTTGGGGGAAGCTTGGGGATGGGGGTTCATTCTGCTCCTCTTTCCTCCCCTTTCTCTTTTTTGCACACCTGCTTTGTTTCCCCTTAGACTCTGCTTTGGAGTATGGAAGGTGTGATTTCTCTCATCCAATCAGCAGCGGCTAAGGGTGGGTCTTCTGGACAGCTTCCTCTTAGTCCAATTTTCTGAGTATGGAGTTGAGTAGGGCTCCAGCAGTAGTCACTTTTCCAATATGGGAGGTGAAAGTTGGTACCTGAGACTCATGTTCACCCCTTTTGGCAATAGGAATGAGAGGAATTGGAGCATAAACAGGTCTCTGAACGTAGGGACTGAGTAGTTAACCTCAGATGCTCTTAGGGAGTGGGGCTTTTAAGAAACATTGATGCACTGGCCCAGGCCAATTAAATCAGAACCTCTGTGGGCTGGTGGGACTCAGGGATCAGTATTTTTATTTTAAACAATTCCCAGAAATTCTAATGTAAAACCAGGATGGAGAACTCCTAGAAAAGAATCCAGGATGTGAAGAAGCCACTGGCAACATTCCGTATTCTGCTGTCCCTCTGACAGCTCAGCAGTTTCCAGGTCCAGCGTAAAATGGGAAGGGATGAACAATTGCTTTGTGTTTTCCCACCCCATCTGGCCTTCCCAGGCCTCTATTAACATCAACTCTATTCTTTATAAGCAAGGCCAAAGCATTCAGAGTAGGCACCTAGGGAGAGCAAACTGGAAACCTCAGTTTTAACTGATTTGGCCATGAAGCAGCCATGAGACCTTGGCTGGTCACATTCCCTTGACTGCTTTGCTGAATCTCATTCTTCTCTTTTGAAATTCTGTATCCAAGGCTTTCATAGGTTTATGCATCAACGAAGTGACCATAGAGGTACTGCTCACTAGTAGTTGGCTAATTTTAGAACTAGTAGAATGGCTAATTTTAACAGTGCGATATATATTTTTTTAATTCTGCACAGAAGAGTGAATATTGTATTTAGTTATCAAGTTTCAAAGAGGTATTATCCCATCATTTTCACAGACTTTTGCAGACAGTAATGATATGTTTATGTCACCATCGTCATCAGGCACTTATGCAGTAGGGGTTAGAGTAGAAACAGGCCCAAGGGAAAAGGCACTGGCTAGAATTAACAAAATACTTGATCTCAGTCTGTCAGACACATTGCTTCTCCAAAAAGTACAGCATTAAAGAGCACAAGATGGGTGTGTGTTGAGTACGCTTTGCCTCCTAAGACAATGACATTAGGACACCTTGCACTGTGAGCATGGAGCTCGTGCCACATTTATTCTTGTGTACAACACAGCCCTGAGTCTGTGAGTAGCACACAGTAGCTGTGTCTGTCAGCCTTGCTGGAAACCACAAGGTACACCTGAATAAGCAAATACCTCTGCAAACAAACAGACCAATGGATGATAAGCTCCTGCACAAGTGCGTGAAATGTCAGGAAAGACATCTTTGCAATTTGCCCAAATTCAAAGTTGTTCTCTTAATCCCCTCCCAACTTTCCAAAAGACACCTATTCTGACATTTTTGTGGGCTAAGTTTCCTTCCCTGGACAACTTCTTAAATGTCATCTTTGTCAGGGTTATTTTTTCTTAATGTCCTCTATTAGAGATCTGTTGAAAATACATCTTTTTTTTTTCTCTACTGCTTTGCTGTCAAAACAGTTACACTTTAATTATTTTAAGATTGAATTCAACACACACTGTGCACTGCCTGTGTTCTTGAAAATGGATTTAGTGCTGGTGATTCAGCAGGAACAAGAACAGTGTTTGCATGTGTGACTTGGGGAGAAAGCACTGCCACGGACATGGGCTAAGATAAGTAGGACAGGGGTCAAGTAAAGAAGCAACTGGAAGCCAGGGCAAGGTGGACTGTGGATGGAAAGCTACAAAGCAGAAGAGAGGAGTGAAGATGGTGGCCTATGCTCTGATGTCTCCTATCACATGCTTCCCTCCTCTTAAACTGCTTCTGCCTAGACTTGGTTTTTCAAGTGCGAAACTATCCAGGTAGAGTGACCTCTTGGTCCACCTGACTTTGCTGTGCTGTTCCCCAGGTAAAAGAGACTTAGGTGTGCTCATTGAATTGAGGCCGGGGTTGCTGATTAAGCTGAGGCAGCAGTTCCTCTATTCTAGTTCTTTTCTCCACCATCTGCATTGTCACAGCCCACAGTGTTGGGGGGAAGGAAGGAAGGGACATTGTTCAAAGAACTACATGGGGATTTGGTCACGTGTCTGCCATTAACATCAATCGCAGAGGCAGGGCAAAAATGCCTGGCACGTTCCTCCACACGCCTCTTTGAAAAACGTCCCCTCTGGTGTTGCTACGAGACTCCCCTCCACTGATACAGGATTTGGGGGCTTTGAAGTCGGTTGTGGAAATTTCACTGCTTTCTTTGACTCCAGCAAATTGCTCCAAAATGCTACAGATGTAAAAAAGACTAAGAGCGTTAGCCACAGCTTAGAGGTGGAATCCCCTTAAGCCATTGACAGAGAAATGTGTTTCTTCTTTTGGTTTTTAATTTGTGACTTATATCTTAAAATGCAGCAATGCAGTCACAGCCTTCTCTTAGGAAGCTGGAATTCTTTGACCATGTCGCATGGGGTAAACTGCCTGAAGGGAAATTACGTAAAGCAACGTGGGGTCCAGCATTTCTGTCATGAGTCAGGATGTGACTAGGTGTTGAGACAAGCTGATGATGCCAAGCCTGGAAATTCCATACAGCCATCCTGCATGAATTCAGCAAAGAACACAGAGAGGGTTTTGAACCCACTGCCCCTGGTCCAGGGGGCAGCAGCTCCTGACATGTATAAAAGTTTGTTTTAATAGCTTTCCATTTGGCTGGGGGCGGGGAGGTGATAGATAGGCTTTGGTGCATTTTCTGAAAATTTCCTGCAAGTTATTTGACTCTTGTAAGAGTATTCTAACATTCTACCAGGCTAGAAAGAAATAAGGAGTGGTGGAAATGACCACTCGCTGCTCCCCGGGCTTCGGTTACCGCCTCCATAAATTTAAGGATTTGGCATGAATCAGAGGTTTTCAAACTCGTTTTATTTTGTTTTGTTTCAGCAGAGGAACCATTTGTGAAATGAAAGTTTATTTGGGATCACTGTATAAAAGAGAGATGGGGAGCTGCTGGGGGTGGAGCTGGTCCTCCACAGCCTTGCTCTTCCCCCTCCCTTCCCACCCCCATCTCATCCCCAGTGGTCCCTCTGAGGATCCAAGCTCTCTGCAGCCCAGATTGTGTAACTTTGAGGAAGAGTTCTCTCCCAGGGATTGTACGCTAAGACAGTCTCTGATGTAGCAAAGGACCACTTTCGTTTCTGGAAACATTTAGACATTCCTCAGGGTGGAGCAAAGCACACAGAGGTCAACTTCAACACCCTACCTTCCAAGCCTTGTGACTTAGACAAAATCACTTCTCCTCTAGAGATACTTCATTTCCTCATCTTTGGGATGCTAGAACCAGCCTCAACATATACAGGTCAAATGATCCAGCTGAGGTAGCATCTGTCTGTAAGTGGCCATGCCAGCTGGCTGCTGCTGTCATTATCACTCAGGTGACCAGTGATAACCATGTCTTCTTTGGCTCAGAATCACTTGAGGGGAAACCATAGTCTGTTTGACAAAAGCTGACTGCACCCTCTTTTTCAGCTGGGATGACAAGTGGTCACTACCAGGCCCAGATTGTTTTTAAGATAGGGTCTAACTTTTGACCACAGACTAGCCTCAAACCTGTTCCTTTTGTCTCCCACTCCCCCCACCCCCCACCAAGTAGCTGGAGTTACAGATGTGAGCCACTACGCCTTGCTAACAGTGGTTGTTCTTAACTTCCCTTATTACTACTCAATTTGTAGGTCTGTCAAAGAGGTAGAAAGGCAACTTATTTCTAGTTTCTGGGTAACCAGGACTTGAGAACCACAGCAGGGATAGAGCCATCTCTTAGCATGCCAGGCCAGACTCAAGATCCAGAAACCTGACAACACTCCCTCCAGTGCACAGCTTTATGTGACTGGTGAGCAAGTCTGGTATCTAACTTTCGCTGACACATTTGCAGACTTAGAACAGGCCTGTTTTCATGAGAATTTAATGAAGCAAAATGTTGAGAAGAAAGGACCCACATCCCACCAAACAGATGTGTCTCAGGTGATGAGTGTGTGTGGATGGCTCCCTCAGGCCCCACCACTATCCAAATGGAGCAGGAATTTGAACCCAGGACAATTTGACTGGTCTCCTAGCCAGCCTGTGGACATGAATTACAGCAGGAACCCAGAAAAGGACACCAGGGATGAATTGGGACCATCCACAGAAACCCAGCCCTGCCTGACCTCCTCTGAAGAGTAGCTGAATGACAGTTCCAAAGGTAAACTGTCCTTTCTCTAATCTGCATGGAAAATGGGTTTTAGCCGCTGGATTTTATTGAGAAACCAACTCTTCTTCCCCCACCGCCAGCATCCGAAAACATATTGTCTTCTTCACTGTAGTTCATTTTGCTTTCCGAGGTGATTAATGAATTAAAGATGCAGTGTATTTATTCTTTTGCCTGATTACCATTCTGTAATAAATCTAAGCTTGGGAGTCTGTCGATACAAGAAGGCCAATCTGCCTCTTTGGAAAATAAAGGTTTGTACTTTAAGCTTAACTTCCAGCTCTCTGACACAGGAGAAAATTCACCTTTAGTACCTTATAAAAATAAGTGGGAAGCTATAAGGGACATTGGCTGGTGAGTAGAGATTCTATTTCTGGGGACAACATGGAACTCTGCCCATACCTCCCTGGGCATGAAGGCCTGTTGTCCCACCTATGGGATTGGTTTTATTGGGAAGGCAGAGCGTTGAGCTAGCAATGGAGGTGGTGGTGGGAGGGAGGTGCCCTCCATGAATATCCCATGAATATCTTGTCTCAGCTCCGCACCATCTTTTTAAGTCCATTTAGGATGGTGTTCTCTGTGGAGCTGCCTCATTTCTGAGTGGCTGGCGGTGCCCAGGCCCTCATTGACAAGGTGCCCTAGAGTGAGGCTGATAGTTTTACACTGGTCTTCCCAGCTGGAGAGGGATGCCCTGGGGGGGGGGACGTGCAGCCATAGTTTACATACAGCAGAGAACTCAGCATGGAGCCAGGAGCCTACAGTTGGTCTTAGACAGAGCCTTGTCCAACCCCCATTTTGTCACTGACTAGTTGTGTGACATTGGACAAATTTGTTCTTCTCACCTATTCAGTGGGGTGTCCCACCCTCTATCCCCCCACTTCCCTTCTGCCAGTTTTGCTGGGAGGTTAGTGACCTCTTCAGGACAGGAAAGACATAAAGCATATCAAACCAACAAATAAAACATGTTTGACATTTTTTTAATTATTTAAAAAAATTTTAAACCAGATGTGGTGGCAATACCTGTAATCCTAGATACTTTGGGAGACTGAGATGGGTCAGATCAAGGTTCAAAGCCAGCCCTAGCAAATAGCTCTTGAGACCCTATCTCCAAAATAGCAAGAGCAAAATGGACTGGAGGTGTGGCTCAAGCTGTAGAATGCCTGCTTTGCAAGCACAAAGCCCTTAGTTCAAATCCTATTGCCCCCATGTAAAAAAAATTTTAATTTTTTAAAAAATGAAACAGCAAAATACATGTCCATTTCTCAGTTGCCACGGATTGGAGTGTGTGTGGTGTGCGTGGTGTGTGTGTGGCGTATGTGTGTGTGTGTGATACTAAAGTAGTAAACAAAATTCAGACTGAATGAGCACCCTCTCAGCTAATATTTGCACGTTAATAACAAGTAGCCTTCCTTTAGATGTAGTTTTTCCATCTTGATTGTATTCAAAAACTCTATACAATCCCCATCAAGGATCTGTACAAGCCCATTTCACTGCAATGAGGTTCCAGAGCCTCAAAGCCTCCAATAACCATGAGTTTGGAAGTCAATCCACAGCATGGCTCCCCCCTGGGGAGATTCCAGAGTCCAAGGACTGGTGAAAGGAGTCAGAACTGGAGATTTTCAGGCCCTATAAAATCTCTCCAAGTCAGCTAGACCCAAGGTCAGGGTTGCCACAAACTGGGGTCCTGTATTTCAACCTTGGACCTCAGTTCTCTTCCCTGAACCATAGAGATACTAAGATCTGTGCTGTGACAACATCAGGAGGATTAGGCACTAGCAGGATGCCTGGTAGGATCGCCACGCACAGATGCCACTCATGGTGACAATACTCTCCGACGGTCTGGTCCTCCCAGAAAGCCCCATCAGCTCCCCTACACGCACATCATTTGCTGAGGTCATGCAGCATGGCACTGGGGCTCTCTCTGTATCCCCTTTTCTGCCCAGCCCCAGGCCCTGTTATCCCCCTCCCAGCTTTCCTGATCTTGTGTAGCTAAAGTCTTATTTTGAGATCAAAGAGCTTAATGTCTCTCCCACAATGGTCTAAAAACGTTGTAAAGTCACACCTGTGTCCTTTTCTGATGGTTGGGAATTGTCATTGTATCTCTTTAATGACAGAGTATTGATATTTAATAGGTTCTGATAAATATATGGATATGTACATGTAAAAAATGGACAGCTGAGCTACAGAATATCAGAACTGCCTGTGTTAGTTGGGTTTTGTTTGTTCATTTGTTCGAGGGGCTGCATGGTATTGCAGTACATGGTCTGGAGTTTGCCAGACCTGGTATCCAATCCTTGCCCTGTTTCTAGCTGTGTGACTTGGGGCAAGTGTCTATATTTCTCTGAACATCAGTTTTCCAAATGGGGGAGAACACTGCCCACTTAGAGAACCTCCAGTAGTCTTTTCAGTGCTTACAGGATAGTGCCATGTGGGCAGGTGTGGGCTCACTAAGGTTAGGTAGCTGTATTATAGACTGGGGCATAAATGGCTAGGTAGTGAATAATTAGGGCTTCCTGAGCCTTTGGTCTCTGTTAAGGCAACTCAGCTCTGCCTTTGACTCATTTAAATGAACTGAACGCACCTGGCTAGGTTCCAATAGCCTTTTTCTCCCTGAAACAAATAGTGGGCTGGATTAGGCTCTCATAGGCCACAGCATGCAGAGCTGACGCAGATGATAGAAATGGTGTTTTCGGTCTTTGAAGCAGGCAATGTGACTCTGATTGCTGTGACCATCCTAGATTTGTAATTTTCCATAAGGTGCATAAGTTTTTATTTCCACGGTGTGGTGGTGTCAGCATATAGCCTGTTTCCATCTTTCTGGCCACCATTCTTGGCCTTTGGATGTCAGGTGCACAAAGAGTACAAGGAGCCACGTTTTCACACAAGCCCATCCAGAGACAGAAGAGAGAGTGAAAGTGTGGAGTGCTTCCTGCTCAGCAGCACAAGGGAAGCTCTGTGGTAGATTTCTGCACACATTTGAACAGCTGCCGTAGCCCTGCATCCATCTCGCCATCAGTGGTTGGTGCTCATTATGGGATTAGCCGTGACAGGCATCCTCTGATCAAGATTCCCACTCACACACCACAGAGCGTGTGTCTGAGCACACCTGATCTAAATCTTGATTTTCATTATCAGAGGTGTGTGTGTGGAAAGGCTGACTCTGAGTGCTCCCCTCACACACCACTGATGGTCATATGGTGGAAGAAGCCAATGTATATGATAGTGCATTGTAAACATGGGGCTCCTTCAGAACAGTGCTGGGCGAAGTCTCCCTCCACCAAGGGTGATTTCTTAAGGAAACACATGACTGTCTTCCCCTGGTCTGTCTCAGGTTTCCACATTGACACTGATGGCCTTATTTTGTGAGATGCTTCCTCACTTTTCTTCCCCACAATTCCTCTTTGCTCCTCCCCTGCAACCAGAAAAAGAAAGAACCTTCCAGGTAACAGCTTTGAGAAGCTTTCCAACATGGCAGCCATGCTTCCTAGGACCAAGACATACTCTTTTTCTCTCTCCGGAACAAGCAAAATTTTGCAAAGATGAAGAGGAGAATGGCTGCCTTGCAGGACTTTGCTTTTAATTCTTCAGTGAACGCCACTTAACTGGAATCCCAAGAGGCCTGAGAGGATGGCCTTGGCCTTGGGGCGGGAATCTTGGCTTTGCTCTGCTGGAAATATAGACACAAAGCATCTTCCCCAAAGTTTTCTCTTTTTGTCTTTGAAATACATGGAATTGCAAATTTCAACCCTACACTAATAGTTTGGAGCTGAGCTGGCCTTTCCAGCCTCCCAAAATGTTCACGTGTAATTCTGCTCTGGTAAATCTCCACAGCACTTTTTAGAAAGCTTACAGGAAGGTAAGGGTCTTCTCCATCCACCAGGACTGTGGATAACAGGGCCATGGGTATCAGAGCAAAGTTGTTTCCTCCCTGCGTTCACTCAGCAGTCAAACCTTTGTGTGAGTGCGTTTGTTTTGCTCCCTATTTATTTAATAAGCCATCTAGGGCTGTTCGATATGAAATATGACACGAGCCCCATTCTCAAGTTTAACCTTTTCAACAGCCCCTTTTTAAAAATTTAAAAAGAAAAAGGTGAAGTGATCTTTTATATTATTTTAAATTCACTACATCAACAGAATTATAGCAATACATACTCAGCATAAGACATACTAGTGAGATATTTCACAATCATTTCTTGTGCCACGTTTTTGAAATTAGATGTTCAACAACATTAATGTGAGATGGAGTCTCACCAAAACAATAAAGTGTGCCTAATGCAAGAAAAAAATTGCACAGATTCTGTTTATAATTTAAACATGAAGTAATTAGGATCAAATAAAGTTAGTAATTCAGTTCCTCAGATATCCTGGCACTCTGAATCCACCTGTGACCAAGGGCTGCCTCATGCACTAAGCCCTGGAGTACGGATGTTATCCAAGTTACCTGGTTATCTGAAATCCTCTCACTACAAGCTTGAGATTTAGCTTTGTCTAGGTCTGGCAGGCCTAGGGCTATGGACACCGCCAGCAGCCTGTGTGTGAAATCCCCAGGAGCATCAGCTCGGCTGTCTGCTTACGTGGTAGAAACATCTAGCATAGCACAAGCACCTCATGGTCACTTCACATTTGCTGAATGGATGGATGGACAGAAGAAAAGACAAATGGAGAACTTCCTAGCTGGTAGCTACTTATGAACTTAAAATTGGTGCCTAAAGAGTTTGAGTTTTGTTTTTATGTGATTTTGATATTAAAAAAGGAAGAAGAGTGTGCCTCTATTTTCTGAGCTTTGGAAAGAGGCCTGGAGATCTCATAACCAAATCCCATCTTGTGCTGGATGGCATTTCCTTTTCATCTTCCATTCACTCTTCTGTAAGTACTGGAGTCAGAGCCCTGGTAAGCCACTTGGTGATGAGGAGGACCCTTCTCCAAAGCGCAAAGCCTAAGAATGAGGGCTGGGGAGAACCTGGAGTCCCAGGTCTACAAATGTTGAGAAATCTGCCTTCTTAGGTCTATGGTCAGGAATGAGACTGAGGAACATTTTGCAGCAGGAGTTAACATCTTGGGTGTCACATGCTTTTGGTTAGACCTTTAAGCTTATAAAAATGAGTTTTTCTCTAGGATTAAGAACTGCATCTGTGACTCTCAGGTCCTGGAGCGTGGTGGAAAGTTGCTCTGTCATTCACTCACCCTCACATCACTTATCCATCCATCTGCCACACCACCTATTAAGAAACCATTGTGTGACATCGTGGGATGCTGAGAACAAAATGTGGACAGAACAAACCTTGTTCTGCCCACCTACAGCTTCACAACTCTTTGACATAAACAGACTTTAAACAAATAATTCATTATAAGTTTCATGAAGACCAAGAACAGACTGCTGTGCCAAGACTTGGCCTGACTATTAGGAGATGTGATATTTGAGTTCAGCATTTAAGGATTTGCAAGATTATATCCTGGGAAATTAGGGGATGAGGCTGGAAAGGGGAATTGTTTTCCTGGTAGAAAAAGCCAGGAAGGAGCTTGTATTACTCATTCTTTTTGTCACTGTGACAAATATCTTAAGAGAAACAGTGTAAGAGGAGGTAGGATTAATTTTCACTCACAGTTTTAGAGATTTCAGTCCATGGTTGGCTGATTCCATTGCTTATGGTCCTATGGTAAAGCAGAAATGTCATGGCGGCAGGAGTATGTGGTGAAGGAGACTGCTCGCCTCATATGGAAGACAGAGGAAGAGGAAGGCCCAGGGACAACATGTACCCTGCAAACACATACCCCCAGTGACCTGCTTCCTCCAACTAGGCCCCACTTTCTTGTTTTCATCACCTCCCAATAACACTGTCAAATTATGAATCCATCAATGGATCTACCCATTGATCCATTCGGAGCCCTCATGATCTAACTACCTCTCAGTGATCAGATTCACCAGCTGGGGGCCAAGCCTACACCACATGAGCCTTCTGGGGGACACTTCATATCTAAATCACGACAGAGTTTAAACCTGGCCGGTGAGTGGTTGTGAGTTTGGGGAAAATGGCTCATGTTGAAACCAGGGACTCCACTGTGTCCACGACTGGTGTCCTGGCATATTACAGGCACTCAACAAATAGAGCCAACAGTCACCATAGCAATCCCTAGCTTTGGATGCCACTCTTGTAAGGTTCCCAAACACGTCACTTCCTCTCCTCTCCACCCATTGGACTTCAGTCAGAATTGTGCATATCTTCATTCCAGATTTCTTTGACTTTGGAGAATATTTTCTGTTCCTTCCTCTCCCCAAGACATGGGTTCCCAGTTGCATATTTGGAGAAAAACAAAGTAGTTAAGTATTTTTGTTTTGTTTATTTATTTATGTTTTTTATTCCAGATAGGGTCTCACGCTTTTCCCCAGGCAGGCCTTGGACCATGATCCTCCTACATCTACCACCACACCCCGTATTTTTTTGAGATAAGGTCTTACTAACTCTTTGGCCCTGGCTGGCCTCTAACCACAATTCTGCCATCTCTGCCTATGTTTAGCTAGGATTATAGGCATGCACCACAATGCCAGGCCCCAGATTATTTTTTTTATTCTTGGGGTGTGTGTGTGTGTGTGTTTCAACACTCCACTAGTTTCACTTGCTTTGCAATGCCCATATGGAGGCTATTGTAGGTTTTTCTCTCTTACCTATTTCGTCTCAAAGCATTTTGGCTTCTCTGATTTAGCCATCAGGGTCTCCAAAACAATGTGGCTTTGGGATTTCTTTAAATAATAGTGTTAGGACAAGGATGTAGGGGAGAAATTATTTTTTTAAAAATCCAATAAAATCAAAACAACACTAGACTGTGTCCCTCCAGCCCCCATATACTGCTTTATAACCACATCTGCCTATCACATCACCAAACAATAACCTCGATGAGGTAGAAGATGGAAAAAAATGTTGAGTGAAATATAACACCATCAGCACATTTCATTTCCTTTGGCTCCTCCAATTTAAAAAAGGGATCATGTTTAACATCTTAATTAGGGACCGTAATGTACAAGTTTCTTTTTTTTATGAACATCTTGTAATTTACTCTTGAAGTAAATTATAGTCCATTTATCTGCAGTGACAAGTCAATAAAACAGCAGAGGGTTCAAGTTTTTCAGTCACCTGATACTTGCTTCCTGTTCTCACTACTGAGTGAGAGGCAAGCGACAGGTAAAGAATGGGGTGGGTGCTACTCGGGATGGATGCTATGCTTCTAAAATCTGTGCCCTGGAAACTTCCCCTTTGGAAACTCCAGTCTAATTTTCTCCAGCTGTCATGAGTTTAGAATTTGCATAGAGATGCATGTTGTTAAGGAGAAAGAACCAGTAGGGCCTTTTGGGTTTTGTGATGTGGACACCAGGGCGATTTAAGTGGTAAACCAAACTGCTGTCTGCTTTTAACAGTGGTTCACTCTAATGAGAGTGTTGTGAGTGTACAAACCATTAGTAGCTGGAATCCAGGGGCCTCCACAGGCTGTGTTCTTGGTGGTACAAACTTGGTTAATAGCTCAGCCCACTCAAACCACGGCCAAAGTCCTCAGGCTCAACATTTATACTCGACAAGTTACATTGTGGTTTCAGAAATGGCGATTAAATCAAAGTCAACAGCCCCCAAACAAACATACAGCAACCAAGTGAGACTGACAAGACACACCCTAGACAGAGCTTTCTGTTGCTTCAGAAGAGCAGTGCCTGTGTCCAGCCAAGAATAAACAAGTTCTGTAGTTCTGTGCATAACCTACCTGACCTGTGAGAGGAAGCAGAGGGTTCCCAGGGGATGATGTCTAAAAGTTAAAAAAAACTTCCTCAAATCAGGGACCCTGGTTTTAAACACAAGAACCAGGTTTACAGTCTTTTACAACCACATGAGAAGTCCTCATTTTGCTTTGCTGTCCCAATAAAAGCACCTGTACTCTTTGTTTTGTTTTTTGATAGTACTAGGGTATGAGCTCAGGGCCTTGCACTTGGTAGGCAGGTGCTCTACCACTTGAATCTTGCTGCCAGCCCTTTTTGCTTTAGCTGGTTTTCTACAGTTCCCTCTGCCTCCTGCACAGATGGGATTGCAGGTAGGCACCACCACACATGGCTCCCTGGACTCTTGAATTTAATCCCTGCTAGATGTTGAGGAGGGCATGAGATCTCTGAGTTACTCAGTGGTGTGTCCCAAGGCATAGGGCTGTATTTCAACTTTTAATGAACCCCTCATTCTGTGCTTCATCCAGGGGTGCAAAGCTATCTCATGCCTCAATCTATTTAGTAAAATTTTGTTTTGTTTTTCTTTGAAACAGGCCTTGAACTTGCAATCCTCCCACCTCACCCTTCTGAATGCTGGAACTATAGTCATGTGCCACCTCATTTGGCTCTCATTTTCTTTATACAATGGGGCTGACTCCCAAAAGTTTCTTTATCTTGTGAAAAAAGAAAAAATGATATAAAGTTGACTCCAATACTGTTTTTTAATTTTAGCTCAAAGATGGACTGAATTATGATCCTATGAAATGACAAATCAACATAGTTAATCAAAGAGATCAATATACAATATTAAACCATGGCATTTCTTTGAGGGTGGTTTTCATAAACCAACCAACCTTCCTCCCTTTCTTCCTGCTTCCTCCTCTCTTCCCTCCTTCCCTGCCTCCCTCCCTCTCTCCCTCCCTTCCTCCCTGTCTCCTTTTCTTCTTTTTTTTCCTTGTCTAACTCAAGCATAAATAGACACAATTTCCTTTCATACTCTTTTTGGTTATTTCTGAACCATTGTGCAAATAAAATAGCCACCACAGACCAACACAACCTAAGAGCAAGGCACCCAGGTGTAAGACATGTCAATCTCCTGCAGACTCACTCCATCTGATGCTCAGGTTCCAGGGCAGGTGCCTAATTGACATATATAAGCCAATAGTTTCCCTGGACCACTCCCCATTGCAGCACCAGACATTCACTGCTCTTCTTAAAGCTCCCATCAACCTCAGCCCAAATGCCACTTTCCCCAGGAAGTCTCCTCTTGCTGCTCAGCTCACTGATAGATCTTATTTCCTCATCCTGTATCCTCACCTCTCACAGAGTACTGGGTGTAGATGAAGCAGTTAATACTTATTAGTTGAATTAATGAGAAATCACACATTACTCTGACCTTGTAATAATAATTAACATTGTTGAAGGTTGATCATGAACAGCTGGATGTTTCCAAGTTTATCATACCGTAGATCATCCCACTTATTCTTCACAATGCCAAAGAACCAGCCACTGTTATATCTCTGTTTGGCAAACAAGGAAATGAAACTGAGTCTTAGAAGCTCTGACATGCCCAAGGCCGTGTAAGTAGCCAACAGTGGGACTGAAGGACAAATTGTAATGTACGGAAAGTGCCCAGAACCCAAATAGTCCTAATATTTTGGGCTCTGCCTTTGGATTGGCTCAACTGGTAGATCCATTTCTTCTCATTTACAGCTATGGCAGTTTCCACTCCCCCCTCTGCACCTGGAAGCCTAGAAAATTCTGACAAGACCATTGGCAAAGAGAAGCAAATTTTTTCCTCTTCCACCCTTAAACTGCTGATCTGGGCCATTGTCTAATTTTCTCCTCCAAAAAATGGAAACTTCGGGAAATTACTTTGGCAGAAAAGTCTTGCTTCGGTCTTCTCCAGAAGCCCAAGTGTCAATATAGCTGGCAGCACTGACGGAAATAAATTAAACAAAAAAGATCCCATTGGCTGAAACCCACCAAAATGAAGGTTGGCCAAAAAGAGCTTGTATGTGTTCGAGGATGGTAAGCGCCCTGTCATGGAAAATCCCTGACGTAGCTGACATTTATAGAGCACTTGCTTTGTGTCCACCACTGTTTTCAGCTTTTAACAGATGTTAAGTCCTGTGGTTATAATTAACTATTCCCATTTTTTAAATGAACAAATTGAGGCAGACAGAGATTATCCACCTTGGCCAAGGTCACAGTGTTAAAATGTGAAGGTTCCAGTTATACTTGAGTTGGGATGATAAATAACATATTTCAGAAGGCTGCACAAGCGTCTACTGCTCACTCAACCCTCACCCTCATCATTTCTGGTACTATGTGGTTGAATTGGCCACAAAATAGCAACAATTACTCCGCAGGCTTTAATCTCTTCAAGGATGAGTTCCACTGTGTGACCTCCTCCAGCTGAAAACACCTCTCCGAAGGGTTACGATTGTGGTTTCGTAGCACAGTGGCCCAGGACCATGGAAAGTCAACATGATCCTCTATCTAAAAGCAGTGTCCTGAACCTAATCATAGCAAATCTAGTGAACACTCACGACCTACTTTGAGCAGAGAGCTTGAGCTAAGCGGTCAAGGCTGCACAGAAAATTACTGGGTCCCCAAAACAGATGCAGCCACATGGTTAAATGAGAGAGTAAACTGATCTGGTGCTATGATAAGCTTGGAGACAGTGAAGTGCTGAAGTTGGTACTGGTTTGCACAATCTGTCAGATTTTTTGGAGTTTTGCACAACTGTTAAACAGACATTGTTTAAAGTTGTCACATAAAACTTCAAATGAATGAATTATATTAAAATGTTAGTAAACAGCATCATCGCTTCCTAATTATTTTGCTACATTTTACTATGTACCCTTGAGGTTATCTATGTATCTGTTTGGTAGAGGTACCTTATGTTGGTGAGAGGGTTTTGCATTTCTTTCAGACTCTATAGTTAACCATGTCATATGATAGGTGAAAATCAGCCATGGGAGGAGTATTTACACCGTAGAAATTGACAAACACTAAAAAGAAATCAAGGCTTTTTTTTTTTTTCCCCTCCTTGGACAGCTAGTGGTTAAACATTTACTAGTGTACCACTGCTCAGAGAGGCCAGATATCAAACATATTAAATGCCTTCGAGGGTCCTCAGGCTGTTACCTAGACAGTACTAGTTCTTGTATTGGTTCCTGAAATAAATAGAGCCTAAGGCAAGCATCAAGCACTCGTGTTTTACTGGGCAGTGGAATCCCAGGGCATCTTGGGTTAGGGTCCAGAGCAGTGAAAGAGAGGAGGATGGGAGCACGTCCAAGTTGGTGCACTGGCCGTCTGCCCAGCACTGTACAGCTCACAAATAGACTAGCCAGTTGTTCATTTCCAGACAGAGCCTTAGGACAGTCCATCACAGGGAGGTGCAGAGACGGAGTTACCTTTCACCTCTGCTTGCTCAAAAGTTCTTCCCACCTGTCTTAACCCACCCACGTTTCTGGGTCTGACTTCTATGGAAACCAAATCCCTGGGCCTGCCCTTTCCTGCCCTTCTTTTGCATCTGAAATGGTGGGAGGAACAACTCTGATGGCAGAAACATGAAGGGTTACCCCAAGTGAGTTCCTGTCCTGGCAGACATGACTCTGGGAGGCCATGAAAAACCAAGGGCCTCAGGAAATGTCAATTTCAATCTTCAAACCTGAGGGTTCAAAAGTCTTGACTGGGGGACTTCTCTAAAGGTCAATTTTCTGGGCCCGTTTTGAGAATTCTGGATCTTTGGAACCTGGGTCAGGCTCAGGAATTTCTCTTTCTAACAACTATCCTATGCAGTAGGTCAGTGGGTCACACCAGAGGAGGCAAATTGTAAATATCCTTACCCACCTGCATTGTGGTCCTGCCCTCCACCTTCTTGCATGTTCCTTCTGAAATGCCATTCGGATGCAGGGTCTCCAACCTGTTAATCACCCTGGCAGCTTTTCCCATCAGCCCCCTGCATCGTTGGAGGCATCTTTCCCTCGGTCTCAGCATCTTTGCCATGGCTCACTTCTTCCACCTTCCTAGTGAGTGAGCACGGAGAGTAGGAAGACAGACCTGGGACCTCTGACTCAGCCAGTTGGCTTTTAGATCCTCAGTTTCCTCATCTGGACAATGGGGACTTTGTTCCCTACTTCCCCGGACTTGTGGAGAGAATCACATTAGGACACCCTTCTAACTGCAACGTGCCAGGGCACATCATAAGTGTTATTATTTTTTGGGTTGGTGTTATCATTACGAAGTGGGATGACCACCGGATGTGCAGATCTTACCCACTAAGTGAACTAACTTGTAATACCATAGCGTTCCCCTCTGCAGTTCACTAAATGCTGCCTGATCATCTTTACAGCTCTACCTTTCTGAGTAAGTAATCTCATCCTTGTTTTACATATGGCCAAACTAAGCCAAATCCGGAGTAGTGAGGAGCATAATTCTCTTCTAAAAAATGCTATGTGCTAATGTAGATCCCACCATCCTGGAAGTACACACTGGTAACTAGTGAGTGAACATCCTTCTCATCCAAAGAGGCTTCAGAAGCATAGGCAAGAAGTATGGTCTTAGGCTTTCAAGCAATTAGCATCTCCTGGTCCTAATGTACTGTCTTACCATGTGACCTTGAATCTGGTGGGCATTGGCTCCTGGTGGAAATTTATAGGTAAGAACCAAGGGAGTAGGACCTGAGCTCCACGGTTCCATTCAAATAAGACAATGCTTTACAGACCCTTGCAGGACTGTCCCTTGTCCATGCAGGTAAGGAGCATGCAGATGCCATTTCTGTGCACTTGTTTTATAAGATTTCTGAAAATCCAGAGACTCAAGATCAGTCAATCAACATGCCCCCAACATACACACACAGGTTTAAGCTGGTTTTACCTTGTTGTGTCTTAAGCTTCTTTTCACTCTGAATCTAAGATATGAGTAATTCATTACACAATTGGATTTTATGGTTTGTTTATGCTGATTCTGATCACAGAATAAATGACTACCTGGAGTATAAAAAAACTAATGAAAACCCAGGCATCAATCAAGAACATCTATGAATAAAGACTTTAAACATCCATACTTAGGAATATAGATGGTATTTAGAAATAGATCTGAAAAGACTTATGTAATGTGTTTTAATCAAATCTTGAAGAGAAATTGACCAATAAATCAAATCTTGAAAAGAAATTGACCAATAAATCAAATTTGGAAAGAAAGTGACAGATAAATCAAGTCTAAAAAAGAAAACAACCACTATATCATGACATGATATGTTTATTAAAACAACTGATACCTGTTTGGGTTTTTTGTTTGTTTGTTTTTTGTTTTTGTTTTGTGTGTGAACCTGTTTCTTTGCTGATCCCAAGTGTTAGGAGTGCATTTGGAAAACAAAATACTATGTGTACTATATGCTATTCTCTCTCTTTCTCTGTCTCTCTCCCATTCTATCTCTCATACGTGAACACACACACATAAGTACATTTTAATTTTTAAACCAAAACAGACAGTGATCTGGGATAGAGAAGGTAGAGAGGAAAAGGTCATTTGTAGACAGACACCCAGTCCTGGCTTCACTTTTCTGTGGTTTCTGGGATTCCTGCAGTGTGCTATCTGCTACATAAAGCATGTTTATAACATTTGGGATCCAAAAACTGTCTGATGAATCTTAAATACTCTTTCCCAGTAAATGGTGTCCATCAATTCCACAAGGGAGTTTGCTTTTGCATCTATGTAGCTTTGTACAGGATATAATATTTCAATTGACTTTAAAATGATTTTTTTAGGACTTTCCACAAAGGTATCTCTAAGTGCATTTTCAAGATCAAGTGGAGTGTGTGTGTGTCAACTTGGATGCTCAAATGGATTTAGAATGCACATTAACTATTTAGATGAGCTTTTAACAAACTGATTGTGTGTGCGTGTGTGTGCACGAACGTGTGCGTGCAGGTGTATGGGGTGTACGTGTTTGAGTTTGGTGTGGAGGACGTGTCAATGCCACCAGCCCTGTCTCTTCACCATCTCTTTCCTGCCTCCATTCACAGTGCTATACAACACTTGATTTCAGAAAGGAACTTTTCAAAGAAAACACTTCAGACTGATTCTGAGATCCTGTGACATCAGCTACCTGTGCCGTACTTTCCAAAAGAGACATGAATTAAAATTACCTGTGTCATCACCCACAAATGTGCACTTGCAATTATTAAGTAGTATATCTCTGCCCTAGTATCTGGCTTAGGAAATTATGCTCTCCGTATTTAGACTCATCCTTATCTACTTTCCAGTTCGTCAATACACTATGTAAATTCATACCCCCCACTGTCATTTCCATAATAATGTCAGTAGTTAGTTGTTGGGTTCAGTTCTTCATGTGTCTTTTCTGGATCCACACACAGGCACCTGTGCAGGTACATGAAACGACTCCTCCATTTAATAGAGGGGAAACTGAGGCAGAAAGAGACAGTCACTTGCCCCAGATCCTATAGCTGGCCAGCAGTAGAGGTGAGATTTGAAGCATGGGTGCTTCTAACCAAAATCAACGCCACCTTCGCACATCCAACAATATTTACTGCTTAGTAAACGTGACCATGTTGCTATTATTTCCAGGGAGAAAAACTCTTCATTCTGCTCTTGACATGATGCCGTCCCCAAGGCCACCCATGATGGAAGGGTGATATAGAGTTCATGGCCAGTCCATCCTTTTAAGAATCAATTTCCTTGTCCCAGTGTAAGCCAAGTTACCTCCCTTAACATTGTCATGATCTTGTATGAAAATGAATCATTCTAATTTATAGACGTTTCCATGAAAATAGACTCCTCTGCTTCAAGTGTCAAAAATGATCTTATCTCTTCTTGCATTTTCAAATGTACTTAAACTTTCCAGCTCCTCCCACACCATTCCACTCCCTACAGAAAATGGCTTATGTAGTATGCATGCCTGGAAGGTTCATTCCCTGAGTGGAGTTTCAGGAGACTGTCCAAATAATACTCTCTTTGACTTTGATTTTCCTTTGGGTGACAGGGCAATAATACTCAGTGTATGATGGCTTCCTTGGTTTATACAGTGGACATACACCAGTGCTCATAGTAATGGGACACTTTTGTCCTTTAATTGTCCAATAAGATCAAGTTTTAGGGTCCATGTAATGTTCTGCATCTTTTGATAATGATGGTAGTGTTCTTACCAACTTTCCCAAATGGAATGATATCTTTATTTTTGTTATTCATTTTTAATTAATTGACTAAAAAATCACCTATATTCATGGTATCTAATCTGATGTTTTGATGTATGTTTGCATTGTGAAGTGGCCAAACCAAACTAAATAACATATGTACTACCTCACATACTTATCACTTTCTTTCTTACCATCTACTCTCTATGACATTTTCAAGTCTGCAATATGTGATTAACTATTCTACCCATTGCATTATTCAACAGACCTCTTGAAATTATCTCTCCCTTTTGACTGAAATTTTGTGTCTTTTGCCCAACATCTCCCACCCCACTACCCCTAGTAACCACCGTTCTACTCTGTTTCCAAGCATACTGTATTCTAAAGTAGGTCGCATAGAGATGTTTTAGACTTAAAGATAAACCAAAAATAGAACATTTTTGGGGGGGTGGGTTGCAAGGATACTAAGAGAAAAAAATGTATTACTGGTAGGTTTTGAATGTTTGCCATGTTTTCCTGGTATTTCTTTTTTCCCCTGTGCTTTGTGAAAAAATAAGTCTCTATCATGCCATGGATGACTAGCTTCAGGGGCATGGAACTCATGCTGTCCAATGGGGTCCCACACTAGGTTTAATGATCCACTGTTCCCTTCCTGAACTTCTGGATGATCCCACATTGTCATTTTGCACCAGGCCCTCACAATTAAGCAGCAAGTCCAATCTTGCATTTACCATCTTTCCGTCTTTTCTTTGTTTTTTGCAGTGATGGGGTTTGAACCCAGGTTTCATGCACACTAGGCAACACACTTTCCATCTTTAACCACACATGTCTTCCTCAAGTTTGATTTGCTGACTGTTGAGGCCCAAAATTGCTCCCAGCTTTTCGTGGTGTATCTTTCAATGTCTGTTCTGTCCTTCCTCCTGCCAGACTTACTTTTTTCACCTCACATTATTTAAGGGTAGCCCTTAAAACCATGCAGGAAAAGATGGAAAAAACATTCGTTGATGCCCTAGGAATTATGAAAGAAAACAACCAATACAAATGCAGGCCAAGTGGCCTTTTGATGAGTGATGAAGGACCCTGTCCTGTCTTCAGAGAGCCAGAGTCCCTGCCCCAAGATGGTTTGACTTTGTACAGAACAAAAGAGGTCTTTGTAGGGCCTGTCACCACCAAGGCCAGACATAAAGTACTGTGTGAGTGCCAGTTGCACCTAGTGTTAGGTCAGAACCTCTTTCTGTGATTTCAGCATTGCCATTTTTGAATCAATTGATATAACAACGTTAACAAATGTACAGATATTAATGTCATTAATATACAGTATTAATACAAAAATAGTATTTTTCTTTGCTTATTGGCATTAAAGTTTTTATAGAAAAATGATGGAATATCATGACGAAAATAAAATTTGAATCCCTTACTCTCTAAATCAGTGCTGTTCAATGGGACTTACTGTGATGATGGAATGTTCCAGATCTGTGCTATTGAATGTAGTAGTCACCTACCATGTGTGACTATTGAACCCTTGAAATGTGGCTAGTGTGGCAGAGGAATTGAATGCTTAATTGTGTTTAATTTAAATTTTCATTGTCATATGGAGCTAGTTCTTTCTCCATTGTGGATATGGTCTTCTATTCCATGTTCAAGCCTTGTTTCTTCCACAGATGACCACGTGTCACTGTCTGCTCTGTGGTTTTTTAAAGGTGAACTATAAACTTTTCCCACCTTTTAGTCCAAGATTTAGTGCCCTTGGCTCTATATGATGGTATAAGAAAGAAAGTCTGGAAGTCTCTCAGCTACAGTGCTAGTGTTGAAACTTGCCCAAACCTGAGCATCACATTGCTATCCCAGAAGAGGGTCATCTACACTACGGAGCATTGTGTAGGGAATGAGCTTTCTTCTGCTGCTTACAGGAAGCTAAGAAAGTATGGAAGAAGGGAGCTCTGGGCAGGTGGGCGGGCCACCATCTTGAGAATATCCGAACATTTTCTACACTTTCATCTGGGACCAGCCATAAGCACTTTGTTGTCTCAGCATCAAGATTTCAGAGTCAATACATTTCGCACATGAAGTAAGTGAGAATCGAGAAGACAGCTCATCAGGGTAATGTGGCTTGCACATTACAAGGCCAGACTGTGCTCCAGTTCTCTCTGGCTCCTAACTCTACCCTCTGTGCACTTGCTGAGAATTAATACCAACAGATGCAGGTCGTCAGGACAAGGACTGCCTCTGTCTGTCTTTGCAAATGCCTGGGAAAAGCCATCAGTATTATGTAGTACTCCTCAAGATGCTACCACCTGAATAACTTTGTCTAGTGAAGTGCAAAATTCACAATGAGGTGGGTCTGCTTTGAAAAAACTAAACATTTCACTGAGTTCTATTGCTTATGTGATTGTAAGACAGAGATGGGGAGAGAGAAAACCCAGCCGCCCCGCCCATGCCTACACATGCACAATCCTTCTATGTCATACAAATGGGATCTTTTCTTTTCTGTTATAGGATAATTCAGTGGACACAGACATAAAAGCTACCCAGAGTCTTAATTATGTGGAAATCAACCACCTTGAAACTCCTTTCTTAAAGTCTGTCTTGAGCTGCTTGCCATGGTCCCTGAAGGCCAGAGGCAGCTCTGCAGACTGCAATAAGGTTGAGGTATTAGTCGTAAAGGGGAAGGAAGAGCACCCCTCCCAGCCCAGGAAGCCCAGTTTGCCATCAGAGCACAGTCCTCAGAAAGTCCAAGCTTGCAAGATCTTCCAAGCCAGGGGATCTTGCTGAGGCCATCAGATCCGCTGCCTCTGCCTGGGCCACGGCAGAGTTTGGGTTGGAGGGGAACACTGGAGGGGAAGGAAGAGCAGTTCCCCCTTTTTCTCGAGGCTTCCCTTTGTTATCCAGGGTCCTGGAGAGGTCTGGGCTGGGTGGGGTTGGTGTGATTTGGAATACTGCCACCATAGTCTCTGGAGACACTGGCCTAGTGATTGGGAGACACCATTCTGGAAGCTGGCCTTGACTCTATCTAATCCAACAGGCACTTACTCATCACGTAGACCATTCCAAAAATAACACACACCAGAGGGCCTTGGGGACAAGAGGCCCTGCAGGCTCAGGAACGGCCTTCCTGTTCGCGCTCCTGCCCAATGGTGGTATGATTTCCTAGGTCTTCCTGTTCCTCCCCGTTGCTATTTGCGCCCCCTATCTGGGATGTCCCTGCTCAGGTTTGCCTCCAGGAGTTCAGCATCCCACACAAATGGTAACTTGCTGCGTGAATTCTCATTAGTAGGCAAAGGAAAATTGTCACTAAGGGCTGCAGTGCTTGGAGCCCAGAGAACTGAGAAGAACCAGCTCAGTTTCTTATTCCCAAGCCCATCTCCTGCCACAGGCAGATTAAACCAATGCCAGAACCTGGCCCTCTTCTTTAGTCATTTCAAGCCCTAGCAGCTTGGCTGAAGGCAAGTGTCTTGGCTGGGCTTTGAATCTGTGCCTCAGCATTTACCAGCTGTGTGGACTTGGGCACATTGCCTCATGGCTCCAAGCCTCAGTTTCTTCCTTCTTAAAAGAACAACTCCTGTGTGGCAGAAGTTTGTTTGGGAGACAAGGAGGAACATAATATTGTATATAGGGTCCTTACCAGGACCCAAAACAGACTCCTCCATCTGCCCTTGGTATTGCTGCTTCACTCAACAAGATTTTGGGTTATAGGCATACGTACAGAAATGCACCAACGATGCACAGTCTGAAAGTTAAGAGAGCTTTGGGAGATGATGAAATAGAATAATTCAAGTCAAGATCACTTCCTCCAATTCTGGAATGTATGGTGGCTTCAAACGCATGTGAGCTGCGTGGATAACAACAGATAGCAGTTTCAGTAGTGTTGACAGTAAGGTAAGTAATACTGGTAGTAAGAGAAGTAGTAACAGTTGGATCAGCAGTAGTACTTAACTTTGACTCTGCTCTGTGACAGACATTGCTAAACTTTTTCATGGACAACTCCCTTACTTCTTCCTACAACCCTACATGAAAAAGAATTGAAGTCCTAATGCCCATATCTGGATGCAGAATTGGTTATTTCCAGGCTGGGTTATGACAAGTACATCTCCAACATTGTCTTCAGACCTTTTCAAGGTCACACAACCATCTTCGTGGTGCATACCGGGAGGCTGACATCCAGCAAGGGTCCGGTGGCTTCCCGCAGTGGCTTTCAGTGAGTTCATGATAGGGCAACAGACATCTGTGGAAGAAAAGCAGGGTCAGATGCTGATGGGGGGAAGGAACTTGCAGGGCTGTCCAGATCTGCACTAGCTAGTGAGTCTTGGGTGTGTGGATGCCCTTGCTTTCAGAACAATGATTGCACCAGGACTATGAGTAGTTGACAGATTGCTACTAGGATCATCTCATTGTCACAGCACTACTGGAAGCCAGTGAAGCCAGAACCTAGCATCTCCAAGGGGGCAGAGCTTCTGAGTGCCAAAGGCTTACCTATGGTCTGGATGCATCTGTAGCTGGACTCTCTGGGGTCAGATACCATGTTCTCCTTGGGTGACCAACTTTCCCCAGTATGTCCATCACCTCACCTGTCTGATCAGCTCAGTTCATTCCTGAACAACTTCTTGTGGTACATATTGCTACAGTGGCCTCTTGGGGACCCTTTGACAATGGTCCCATGACTTCTGTCTCAGGTCCTCTCTTTAGAGGGAACCCCTGACAGCAGGAGCCTCTCCAGCATGGGTTCCAGGAAAGATGAATCTGCTTGTGTTTGCTTAAAGAGTATTTTTAATTATAGAAATAGAATAGAGAAGATGATGGGGAAACTACAACTCACTCACAGGCCCATCGGAAAAATCCCTGTTTACCTTGGAGAATGTTAGAGCAATCAGTTTTCCATGCACACATATTGCAGTGTTTTACACCACGCTCGGGTGCCATTTATACAGTTACACAACCTGTATTTTTCCATGAAGTGCTAGGGTATGTGCGATTAACTATCACCCCAAAATACTTTTAAGCCTCTCAATTTTGTATGTTGTAAATGAGATGATGTAATCATCAAATTATTATTGCATATTTAGATTATCTCCATTTTTTGTTATAGTTAACACTACTGAACATCTTTACACATAGATCTGTCTGAGCCTCAGACTGTTTCGTTGGTGTAAATTTTAACAAATAACAATTACTGGTAATAGTATATTTTGAAACTCAATATATAAAATTGTTTTCCAGAAAGGTTTAATTAGTTTATACTACCACACATTCTATATAAGTCAGTTTCACTGTAACTAACTTATTAGAATTACTCATTTTATAGAAACTTCCTTGACACACAGCACAATGATAGCTTATTGTTTCAATATCTTATATCTTTGTTTCTTCTTGAACATTTTTCCAAATTTTAATTTTACGATCTTTTTTTTTTTTTTTTTGGTGGGACTGGGGTTTGAACTCAGAGGTCTGAGCTTGCAAAGCAGGTGCTCTACCGCTTGAGCAACACCTCCAATCTATTTTACTCTGGTTATTTTGGAGATAGGGTCTCACAAACTATTTGCCCAGTCTGGCCTCGAACTACAATCCTCCCCAGTCTCTAAAGTAGCTAGGATTATAGGTGTGAGCTACCGGCACCTAGCTGATTTTATGACTGCTTTTATTCCTCCATCTGTTAACTAACTGCTCTTTTCCTACCTTACATCACCTTTCTTTTGGTCTATGACTGCTGGTGTTCTTGCAGATTTCCTACAACTATTTGTATATGGTGTATTAATGCATTGTCATATTTGTTATAAAATATCGTACACTTTTCCTTTTGATTATATTTGTTTTTACATTTATAATCTTTAGTGTGTGAATAAAATGTATTCAAACATAACAGACTTTCTCTGCTTCTGTTTTTTGGCCTTATTTACTTATTTATTCAATCATTTATTTATTTTTGGCAGTACTGGGTTTTGAACTTGGGGGTTCATGCTTGCTAGACAGGCACTCTACTTCTTGAGTCATGTCTCCAGCCCTTTGTGCTCTGATTATTTTGGAGATAGGGTCTTGTTTTTGGCTAAGGCTTGCCTGGACCACAATCCTCCTATTTTTGGCTTCCACCATGGCTGAGATGACAGGTTCACACCACCCGTTCCACCTTTTTTCAGTTGAGATGTGATCTCATGAAATTTTTGGCCTGGGCTCGTCTGGAACCTTGAACTTCCCAATCTCAGCCTCCTATGTAGCTTGGAATGATAGGCGTGTGTGACTGTGCCAAGCTAGTGGTAGAGATGAGGTCTTGCTAACTTTTTTCCCAGGCTGGCCTTGAATGCAGTCCTTCTAATCTCAGCCTCCTAAGTAGCTAGGATTACAGGCACAAGCTGCCAGCAGTCTGCTCAATTGCCTTATTTTTGATCAGTGGGCGTCCCTTTAGATTTGCTCCTATGCCTTCATTCTTCTGACATGCCCCAAGTGTTTAGTAATTTCCTTGCATTCAGGTGTGATGATTAGTTTTAGATGTCAACTTGACTGGATTAGGAATCTTTAGACAATTGGTAAATCATGACTTCTGCGTGTGAGTTGGTAGGCTGAACCTACCAACTCTAAACTATGTTTCTAAACTATGTTTAGAAAGATTTTCTCCATATACATCAGTCAATTATTCTTCACCATACTTTCATTCTTAATAAATTTCATCTCTGATAGTTAAGTCTTCAACACAACTAGAATTTTTTGCGTAAATAATGAGTTTTGTAACAGAATTTGTCCTAAGAGCCTTTCTTCCTCCAGTAGTTTTGATGTATATTTTATTTTGCTTCAAACACACACACACCCCTGTTTTAGGTCTATTTCACCTCATTGATTCATTAATTTGTTGGTTCTATAGTAAGACAGAACTCTATTACCATTTTCTGATAAATTTTAATATCTTCTAGAGTGATCATTCTTCTCACTCTTCCTTTGTGAAATTAGAAAGAAAACTAATGCCTTTGTTTTTCTTCTCTTGGTGCATAGAATAGAATTCACACTTTGTAGCCAGACTGGTAAGGACTGAAATTCTGACTTGGCAGATTGTGAACTGTAGGGAAAAGTTGTTTTATCCCACTGAGATTCAATCTACTCACCTGTGAAATGGGGTGAAATATACTCACATCACAGGGATGCCATGGGTATCTCCATTACACCAGTTGCTCAGGGCCTGAACTACAGAAAGTGCTCAACCAAAGGCAATTGCCATTCTGAAGTTCCCAGGTTTCACGTTCCACCCCCGACCTCATCTGGGTAAAGAGATGCCAGCTGTCTCTCTGGCACCCAGGGCCACTTGGTTTGAATTTTGCTGCTTTGGCGTTTCAAGGTGGCAGATCTCATGGCATCCCAAGAATTTCTAGTAGCCATCTGTTCTCGAATCCATGTGCAGCAAATGGCAACCTGTTGCCACTTGAAAAAGATGGAAAGGTTCAAAGCTGTTGAGCAAAATTCAAGCAAAGTGGCTCCTCCTTTGGCCAGGTTTGTTCAAGAATAGAAAGAATGATGATTTGGGGCTTGAAGACCAGCCCCACCAACTTATTGCTGTGTGACCTTGGGGATGGCACTTAACCTTTGTGCCATTGTTCTCATCTGTAAAGTGGGCCTTGCAGTAATGCCCTCCTTTAGAATCTTTGTAAGCAGTAAGCATGATCTTGAATATAAAACACTCATCAAATGCCTCTCAGTACACACACAGACACAGATGTTTGACACATATGTCCAAGTCTGGGGCATGCTTACAACGTCTTTCTCCTAACGCTATCATGAAATGCAAACCTCTTGCTGCTGTTGTTGACTGGCAGTGTAGTACAAATGAGAAGTAAAGTTCTGGTACAAAAACCCCCGTGGACTTTGGGATTAACTGTTAGAAATCAGGAGCTGCGCCTTTCCAGGCTGATCCAAAATGCCAAGTTGAAGAAATGGCCTTGTCCCTAGGCAGTCAACAGAAGCCTCACTAAAGTGGGGTCAGGATGCCTGAGCAGGATGTTGAATTGACAGTGGAAGCTCCAGCAGAGTAATGCATCCAGTCCTCATAGTCAGCTTGTGAAGCAGGTGGCATTTTTGTTATTGTTGTCATCATCACCAGCCATTGAGAAGATGAAAATGAGGACTGGAGTGGAAGAGGTTAGCTCACACCATTTTTGGGGAGAATCTGAGCTCAAAGTTTGGATATTTCTTTGCAAATCCCCCTCACTTTCCTCCAGACCTAGAGGGAAGGAGGCCATTTGTGATTGGCCACTAGTCCTTAGGACAGATGTAAAAGGCAGTATTCTGCCAGTGATAGTCTTGAGGAAGAAGGACATTGTGTATAAAGCACGGGTGTCTGGTTAGCATATGGCACAGCATTCCAGGGCAGCTTTTCAGAGTGGTCCTTGGTCTCTTAAATTCAGGTGTTCACTTGACCTAGCTTCCTTATCATGAGAACAAAACTACTTGATGAGGCAATGAGAAAAAAGGGAGATATAAGAAGTAGAACCAAAAGTGTGCACTGCACCTACATTTTAATTTCTTTCTTCTTTCTTTTTTTTCTTTTTGTGGTAATGTGGTTTGAAATCGGGGCCTTGCTCTTGCTAAGCAGGTGCTCTACTGCTTGAGTCTGACCTGCAGCCCTTTTTGCTCTGATTATTTTTGAGATAGGGTCTTGCTTTTTGCTTAGGCCAGCCTGGGCTGTCATTGTCCTATTTATGCTTCTCATAGTAGCTGTAATGACAGGAGCATACACTATGCCCAGATTTTTCTGTTGAGACAGGGTCTCACGAATTTTTGCCTGAGCTGCTATGGAATCTAGCGAGCCTCCTGCATAGCTAGAATAACAGATGTATGCCACTGGGCTCAGCCATTGGTTGAGATGGGGGTCTCACAGACTTTTTGCCGAGGCTGGTCTGGAACTGTGATCATCCTGATCTCTGCCTCCCAAGTAGCTAGGATTATAGGTGTGAGCCACTGGCACCCACCTTTATTTATTTATTTTTTTTAATTAAGAGAAAAAAAGATAGTTCAATTGGAACGGGTGAAACAAACTGAAAAGTTAGAAATAAAATCTTGTTTGTCCCCAAGTCACACTTCTGAACAGCCAACTTTGGGCCAGTCAAGTCACCTCTCCAAGTGGATTCTGGTCTCTCTGCTTCAAGAACCATGATTTAAAATATAACTTGAATCAAAGAGCTCTTTAAGATTAGCTCCTAAATTTGGTGACAGTGAGGCCTCCAGGAAAGCCAGTGGGGGAGGAGGAGTAGAATGGCCAGGGCTTCCATTTGCCAGCCCTTCCTGACCCTCTCTTCTCTGGGTGCGCACCCCTTGCTCACATGCTAACATGTGGTGGCCTTGGGCAGGCCATAGCTACAGCACGGACATTGGGTAGCTACTGTTTGGGTAGCAGCAGAGGGAGAATGTTATTTCCAAAGTGAAGACACCATTGGATAGGAAAATACACCTCTTAAAGTCCTCACAAGCAGAGTTAGCCACCCAGGATGTGGTACAGAAGTCACTGATATTGAGATAAAGGTGACAGGAAGTGAGCAATGGATGTCTGTCACTTTTCCCTTTAATAGATCCTCTCATTTTGTTTCTGGAATCCTTACCTCCAGACTAAAGATCAGATCACGCACTAGAAGGGTGATGAAAGGAATCTAGGTGAATATCAAACTCTCCCTACTTTTCTGCTTCTTCCCCTCCTCTTGGTCCTCCTCCTTCTTTTTCTTCCCCTCCCTCCCCAGTTCCATGCCATCATGTCCCTCCCTCTCAATTCAGAGAGGATGATATCGAAACTTCAACCAAGGTTTCTATGGTAGTGAATGACTGCTGTCCCTGTTGGGGTTTAGGGCAGTGAACTTGGTTAGAAGCATACTTTATTATTATAGAGTCTGTGAATTTACCTTTCTATTTTCTACTCCACTTTGTATAAAGTAGAGAAGCTACAGTGTCACTAGAAGTCCCTTTTGACCTTGGATTAGGAAAAGTGGTATTTAAAGATAGAGAAACAAATAACAAGAAAACAAACAAACATCAGGCCTAAGACCATTCTGCTGTCCCCCTTTAAAAAATATAAGTGTCTCTTCTGTTAATTAAAAAAAATCTATTTTTCTGATTCTTTAAGGACCAGATCAATAATTTCCTGGCTAATTTTCTTGCCCCATGACTATAGTCTAACTTTTATATGAAGAGGCTCATGAAGACATAGATAAATATAGAGGGAAAAGAGAGAAACGAAGACACTAGGTTATCCCAAAGGGCATTCCTGTATTAGTCATCTTATAAAAATTATATGTACCACAGAATATCTATTTTTAGAGGCCAGGAGGTTCTGTGAAGCAGTTCAGATGTCGGCAAAGACCCACGGGCCAGCTCATAGCAATGATATTGGATATTTGGATATTTATTTGCTTTATTTTAACTGTGCAGAGCTGGCAGTGACCACATGGATATATGGGCCTCTTGGGGATGGCGAGACAAAGACATCTGCCCCACTAAGTGGTGCTTTTGTGTTATTTTTGTCCATTGTTTAGGCCTGGCACCACACACACACACACACACACACACACACACAATTCATTACGTGCCTTCTCTGTGACCACTCCTGACAGAGGCCCCCTACTTTCATGCACTATGATTCCACTTTTATTAGAAGCCTGAAACAGCTTGGGAAAGGACCCGCCCCAGTTCTCCCAATGATTTGATTCACTCTTTCTTATTAGTTAATTCTTGTCTGAGTTTATAGAGGCCAGATAGCTTGCAACTTCTCTTCTGAGAAAAGGACACTCAGCATCACAAGTCTAGTGGCTTGAGTGAATTGGTTTGATTTGGTGATTGACACTGAAGGAATCTACTGCCCCTGAAATGCACTAGCTTCTCGCCCCCAGCACCCGTGCTCCTTCTATCTCTCCTTTATTTAGTGATCTTCTCATCAAAGTTGCTTCTCACGCACCAAACTCCTTATTTGCTTAAAGGAGTTGTCTCAGGTGTCTGGGACATGTCTCAGGTGGCACGGTGATGCCAGGTGTGTGAGAGACAGTAGGACCTGCGGGAAGGTGGCCTCTCGTGTGCTCCCCACCCTCCTCGCTTGGCTATTCTCAGACCAGTGTCGGGACCTCTTTCCACCCTACACTCCATCCGAGGAATTGGAGAGGCAGGTGTTGCTGGGATAGGTTTACCCGATCTGGTAAATAAAATCACAAGAAGCCCAGCTCGATTTGAACTTCGGATAAATGACAAATGTATTTTTAGTATAAGAAGGTTCCATGTGACATTGGGACCTACATGAAGTGTTGACATCTACTTATAATCACAGTTTCTCACTATTTAGCTGAAGTTCAAAGTGAAATGGACAACCTATATTTTATCTGGCAATCCAGAGTGGGTGCCTTCTTCAGCAGTGTTCTTCCTGCTCCCCAGCCCACCCAAGCCCCTTTCCAGTGCACAGAACACTTAGATAACAGGACGGGATGTGGCACCTACATTTCACTGGGCCTGTTTCCTTAGGCTTTTCAGGAACTAAAGAAAATGCCTCCCAGAACCCTTCATAGAGGGAAGAGGTAGAGAGACAGGGACTGCCTCACCACAACTCTTCTGATTGCCTTTTATTTAATTCTTTGACATTGAGGAGACCTGAATATTACCCCTGAGAAATACTAAAGCCAGAGTAGGGTTGTAAAAGTTATTCTATAGCAATAAAATCAAAACATCTCATGTCAGTATCTGCTTTTCACCTTTGGTGAAGCAGGAATTTTAGGAACTCGGAATTTGGGGAATTGTGACTTTACCTAAAATCTTTCTGGCAAAATGAGTCCAAGACGCATCTCTAGTTCCCTATGCAGGGGCCTCTCCACTGCTTCCCCAGTGCCTTTTCTTTATTGGACATAGTTTGGCTGATTCCAGTATCCTCTCAAGTCCCCAGGAAGTGCTCAAGGGCAATCAATTGCCATTCCTCCCATCCACAGGCCTGCGGCCATAACTAATTTTGAAAGGAAATGATAAACCACAATTAATCATTAATTTATTTTGTTAAAAAGAAATGTACTGGAGAAAGTTTACAAAATTCAGAAAATCAAAGATGCAAATAATAGTCACTTAGTCAATAATAGAAAAATCTTTATTAACATGTATTTTGCTTATATATTTTTGAGGTATAAATACATATGCCCATTCATGTTTGTGGGCATAAAGAAACATGTTTATAAAATAGCCAATATCTTTAAATAGTTCATCCTGGTCTTTTCATTTAACATACTATTTACACTTAGGATGGTTAAGTGGTTTTCCTTCTGGGATATGGGCTCAAACTCAGGTAAATCTGAGTCCAAAGTCACTTAAATTTTTTTTTCGAGGAAATGGAATTTAAATGTTTCCCCCATTCAAATGTTTCCTCATTATAGGTTAAGTCTCCATAATCTGAATACCCAAAATGCTCAAAATCTGAAACTTTGAGAACTGATATGATGCCACAAGTAGAAAATTCCACACCTGACCTCGTGATGGGTCACAAAGTGCAGGCACACTAAAAAAATTGTCTAAAATTATCTTCAGTCACGCGTAGATGGTACACATGAGATGTAAATGAATTTCCTGCTTAGAATTGGGTCCCATGTTGGGTGCCGGTGGCTCATGCCTGTAATCCTAGTATTCAGGAGGCAGAGATCAGGAGGATCGCAGTTCAAAGCCAGCCCAGGCAAATAATTTGAGAGACCCTATCTCAAAAAACCCTTCACAAAAAAGGGCTGGTGGAATGGTTCAAGGTGTAGGCCCTGAGTTCGAATCTCAGTACCACAAAAAGAAAAAACCAAGAATTGGGCCCCATAAGATATCTGATGATATAAATGGAAATATTCTAAAATCCAAAAACAATCTGAAATCTGAAACACCTCTGGCCCCAATTTTTTGAATAAGTGTAGTCTACCTGTAGTCACATCTGTTCCTTTGATTTCTTCAGGGACTCTGAATTTGAAGTTGCCCTAAAGGGCCTTGCTGAGATGAAACAGGACAATGGACAAGACTCTGGGTGACTGTCTCCTGGCCCATTTGAATCTCTTGTGAGATCCCAGAAAGCCTGCTCATTTTTGTATCACAATTTCCCCATCTGAGAAATGGGATATGTCCTCAAGCCAGAATAAATGCCCAGGAAAACAGAATTTTAAAGAAAATGGTTTGAGTGTATGGAAATATGCACTATTAACCCTCTTGGTTGGGCCACCCTTGAGGCTGTCAGCAAGAATTTCTTACACTTGTTCTAGCTGTTTAAGAGGAAAATGCCTCTCCTGATGCTTGATGAACATAACACACAGCATCTCTTGTCTGAAATGAAACCAAAACATTTACTGGGTGCTTAGCATCCATACTTCCATCTATATATGCATTTAGACAACATTCTTTAAATGTCAACCACCATTTAGACACTTACACATACATTATTCCATTTAACCTTTCCAAAAACACCCTCTGAGATATTATTAAAAATTGTTATTATTAATGCTCCTTTTAAGAGCATTTATTTTGGAATAATTATAAACGTATGGGAAGTTGCTAAAATAGTTCATAGAATTCTGAATACAGTTTGCCTGACTTTCCCCAATGGAGAATTTTTTCCTGTCTTTTTCTAGTTTTTGGTTTTTTTGTCTGTCTAGCTACTAATACATAAGAAAAATGAGGCCCAGGGTAGGCAAGTCATTTTCTATCTGGAGAGTGGGTTCAAACTCAGGTAGATCCGAATCCAAAATAAACCCCCGGTCCTGCCAGGGTTTGCTCAGAGGAAGGTAGAACTAATGTATCATACCCAGCTAGAGTTGGGAAGCTCTCCTTCTAGAACCAGTACTTCTAGTCTATTTCCTATATCCTAGTCTGCCTCAGGGTGCCCCTGATGTGGCAGGCAAGTGAGTCCTAGAGTACTTTTATTCTCAGTTAGGGGAAGAATTTGGGTTGGCTTACTAAGACTATAGGTAAAGACAAAAATAGAAGCTCTTGACAGCTTGATTTCCTTTTGCTGGCACCCAGCTCTGCTCTTTGGATCTGGAGGAGACCCTATAAATATGCAAACGCAGGGAAATCCTGCACCAGGTCATCAGCTGCCTAGATGAGACTGAAGAGAAGACATATCATTGCAGCAACCAGCTCCAAGAGATCTCTGCATTTCTGAGAATATCTGCCCTGAGTCGTTGGTGATTATAAATAAAGAAGCCAAAGACAGCCAGTTTCAATCTCAGAGTTTGGTATTATTCTGTCAGAAATGCATGTAAGCATATGTATTCAATAAGAGCTCATATTGATATAGCAGGAGCTTTCTCACTGGCTTCCGTCTTGTTGTTGTTGGTTTTTATCTCCCTTCAAATTGATATCTCAAAGCCTTAAGTCAAACTGTGTTTTATTAAGAGAATGGGTTATTTGAGATATGGTTGTGACATTAACTAGGGCCGAGCCCAGCTGTAGCTCTGCCAAGATCCTTCATGCTGAATCTGGATTTCAGCACAGAGAGAGAGAGAGAGAGAGAGAGAGAGAGAGAGAGAGAGAGCCCTGCTCTGCTCAGTTTTGCTTGGCTTGGATAATTTTGCTCAGTTCCTACCCAAGTGGCAAGGGGTTTGGCAAGAACAGGATAATTTCCTGGCCACTGGGACAGTGTCTGTTGATAGTGTGGGTGGTTCACAGAAGCTAGAAGCACCCAGCCTCAGGAGTGCCTTCTCCAGGAGTGTCATGCCAGAAAGGCAGACCACTGCTTACTGGGACTGCCGCAAGAAGGGCCAAAAGCTGTCGGGAGCTTGGAACAAGATCCCGCCAGGGAATTAAAGAGGGCAGAGAAAACTGCTGGAATATGAGCTTCCTGGCAACATGAACTCGATGCTCAGATTTAATTTCAGTTTTGAAGCTCTTGCCTTCTTCTCTGTTGGTCTTGGCGCCAACGTGTTGCAGGAACCATCATACTAAGACGTCTTTCTCAGGTGGCTCTGCCATGTGCCTTGACAATATTCTCTTCCTCTAAGTGCTGTGACAATTCTTACAGCTCTCCCTCTCCCCACAAGCTTCTTTGAGAATTGGTCTCAATGACTGCAACCTCCATCTGGGTAGCAGTACCCCAGACCCTCTGTACTGTGAGGTCACCAAGTCTTGGCCTTAGAAAAGGAACCTGGTGAATGTTCAGCCTCCTTTCTTTCCTCTAGTGGAATTTTACCCTCTGAGCCAGTGGGAGAGGAAGTTCTCAAGCTCTTCTGACTTTAGACTCCACTCAGCCGAATGAATTCTTTTGTTAGGGAGTTGGTTCCTCTCTTCAGGTTATTTACATCCACTTAAGGTAAGATGGTCAGCTTAGAGCTATATTCAGAGACAATGAGAGATGAAAGTCTATATCACAAAAAGAAAGGAAGGAAAAAAAGAAGAGAAAAAGAAAAAAACAGCACTGGTATATTTTAGTCAATTGTAATTTGGAGAAAATTTGTAAGGGCCCAATACCTAACTAGTGCAGATCCAAAATGGTCTATGCCTGAAGATAAGCATGTGTATTAATCAACAAATGACGACAGCTGTTTCTAGCTGAGTAGATCTCCAGACCTAGGATCCCCTACAGCACTGGAGTGTTATTAATTGGTATTGGCCCAGAAGAACCCACTGTTAAATATTCAGAAATTTTGTGAGTTGCTATCATGCAAAGCCATTATTAAAAATTAAATCCCATGGGGTCGGGAGGTAGCTACACATGCCCGGAATCCCAGCTACTCAGGAGGCAAAGATCGGTGGGAGGTTAGCCTGAGCAAAAATGGAAGACCGTATCTGAAAAATAACTAAAGCAAAAAGGCCGGGGGTGTGACTCAAGGGGTAGATTGCCTGCCTAGCAAGTGTGAGGGACTGAGTTCAAACCCCTGTACCAAAAAAAGAAAAGAAAAAAAAAAAGAAAGCATGAAAACTTTCAATCAAATAAAGTCTATTTAAAATGTAATAAGTACTCAAAATTTCTCACTTTATAATTTCTACACTGTACTGTTCACCCACTTCTTATTTGCCTAAAGGGTGTTTGACTTACACAGAGTAAGTAACGGTATTCTTTCTCTATCATTCTTGAAGTTATTACAAGAAAGGCCATCCACCCCCAAATATAATGGTTATAGTGGTTTTGTGACCCAACTATAAAACTTTTCTATAGTGTCACTTATAGATATAATCATTCAATAGAAAAAGAAACAAAAAACAGAATCTTAGCTGATTTTCATCACTCAGCATCTTTTTGTTTGTTTGTTTAAATAAAGAGGTTCAAATATACAGCATTAAGAAACACTAGCAATAAAAAGTAGCAGCCTATGCTGCATGATTAATTTCTCTACTTTAAAGTGATTTGAAAAGTTGACTGTGTTTTTTTTCCTTCTTATTTTCCTTTCTCCTGGAATAATTTAGTTGGGTGTTGTTTCATTTGCCTTCCAAGTTGATCTAATTGCTGTCAATATTTGGAAGAAAAAAGCCCAACATATTACATCTCTGTTTGATCCTTCAGGCCCTCTCTGTCCCCATTGAGTGTGTGACCATGGACAAAGCTGTGTTTTAATTTCTGTTGTCTTGCCAGGTCCGAATGGAACTCACTGTTCTCAAGGTCTCTGGACTATTGCTTTACCCAAAACATCCATCCTGGGTATTGGGGGAGGCAGAGCAGCTCTGCGTAGCTATTTATTTTAAGTGCCTGATTAAAATTTCATGAAAACAGGAAGTCAGGGGAAAAGAATAGATTGCAAGAGCGATGAAATCCGGGGCTTTGTAATTTTTAGCTCACAGGGAAAAAAAAAAGCGTTAAATCGTAAGGAAGGTATATTTTCAGAATCGTGCTGTGGTCACTAATGGCGTATTTTGTCACTGGCTGGGGAGCTGGTGAACTAAGAATGGGTCCAATTTTTTTAAATCTTATTACACAGTTTTGCTCTCATTTAGAAATTGTCACCTTAAAGTAATCTAATGCAGCTCTACTTGAAGCACACCTCACGCAGCTATCTCTGTGTGCATGTTGGCTACATTGTCTTCTATTTAAGCAGATAGAAATGTTGTCCTGACACAGTTGGAAGACACAGAATCTGTCCATCCCATAAGTTGATGTTGCCTAAGAACTTAATCTTATCTAATTCCCATATCTAATGGGATAAAGAATTTGGGGGGAAAGAAAGTAATGACATATTTTTTTGCTGGATGATAACTGAACGATTCTATATTTGGTCAATGGGGAATAATATGCTTCTTCCAAGAAGTGTCTGTCGACATTTAGCCATCCAGGAAACCTGTATTCAAAACAAGACAAAAGCTCACCATCAAATTGAGAATCGTGGTGCAATCAAGCGTGATCATGGAGGAACAGGTGAAGGGTAAATGCTCTTGTTTTCCTGCTGCTCCAAGAAGTTCCACAATGGTGAATGAAAGTGGGATGGCCACCTTGACCCTTTGGGGTCCCCAGCTGAGCTCTCATTTGGCTGACCAGACAGGAATAATTGCAACAAGCTAATGGCCAGATAAGTTTCATTTGCCTGCTTCAAATAAATCCCCAAGTAAAAACCAGGCCAATCCCAGAGGAAGGTATAATCCTTCTGAGAGATGGGTCAGAGAAGACCAGGAAATCTGAGCAAGAAGAAATCAAGTAGCCCCCAGCTAACGCAGCAAATTAAGCCCTTCTGTGGAAGGGTTAAGTCGCTTATATCCTTCCAGGCTTCCTGCTCTTCCACTGAAACTGACCTGAACAGGGATCAGAAGGCTTATCAAAGAGGAAAAAGCAACTACAGATGCTGATGGGCACAGCTGGATGCCAGGGAGTGCCTTCAAAAGCTCCAAATCCCCCAGGCCTGAGTGGACATAAATGACCAGGGAATCCTTGTATCTCTAGGATGGGTGTGCATATATTCACCAGACTTTTGTTTCATGTTGATGGACACAGGATGCCTTCTGCCATGATAGAAAAGAAGACAGAGAAAAGAAGGAAACCACAGTAAACTTCTCAAATTCCCTCCAAGTTGAAATAGTTATCACTTTATTTGGCTGGTCTTGGCCTAATAAATTCATTTCCTTGGTGTGGAGTTAGCTCATAGGCCTTGCTGGATGATGGTGAGCGTGACATACGACCTTGTATGAGTTATTTGAGCTCTCTGAACCTTGGTTTTTTACTGTGGATAAAAAATAATCAGAACAAAGAATTGCATCTGTCCCGGACAAGTACAGACATTTTTTTTTCTGTTCTCGTTCAATATTATAGCTTAACAATCATTTACATAGATTCACTTTATATTAGGTGTTGTAAGTCATGTAGATGCGCATAGGTCATATACAAATAAGGGTTTATATGTTACAAGGGAACTCAGCACCCAAGGGTTTGGAGATCCATGGGGGTCCTGGAACCAATTCCCTACTGATACCAAGGGGAAATTGAACCCTTGACAGGTCTTCATGAACCTGTCAAGACACTTAGTATCTCTTATTCGCTAACTGAGCGTGTCACTCATTGATAAGGGCCTGGCCGTGGGAAAGTCCAGTGGTAAATATTTTAGAATGAATGAATACTCTCATGCTTATAGGCTGCCACGAAATTTGAAACAGTACTGTATGTGAAAGTTCTTTCCAGACTTTCAGAGATTCAGCATCATCTTCTTTTCACTTTTGGTAATCCTGGGGTTAGAACACAAGGCATTGAACTTGCTAGGTAAGTGCTCTACCACTGAGCTATATCCAAAGTCCAAATGCCTCTGGGTGTCTCTACCCTGTGCCAGGCTCGTGGAGAGCCATCATGTCTACTGAATTGCTTCAGTTACGGTTGGGGGTTTGGGTTGGAGTTTTATTTTTAGCTATTTCTTCTATATGTGTGTGCTGTTAGAGGCAGCACCCATATTTTCTTCTTTAGCAGCTCTGTGCAGGGAAAATGGGCCTCCATCATTTTCAGCCTCATTCCCCTGAGTCTGTAGCCCTATCGTGCACACGCAGGCAAACTCTTGTGAAAAGAGGGCTATGGCTTTTACCCCAGGGAAGCTGAGAGGGTGATTCACGAGCTCGGACAGCACTGGGACAATGGAGGGTCTGTGGTGTGGAGCAGAAAACACCTTGATTTCAATCCAGGCTCTACCTCTAAGTCCCTGTGTGTCTGAGAGCTGGATATTCACCTTCTGTGGTTCTCCAGTGCTTCCTCTGCTCCCTACATGTCTCAGATTCTCTTCTGTGTGTGGCACTTCTCACACTGACTCCATATCCTGGCAAGTGCTCTTTGAAGTCAATAACTCCATGTTATCTATCTTTATTTCCTGGAGCCCAGCATTGTTTCTGGAAAGTGAGGAAGCTAGCACAAATATCTATCACATAGGTGAGACAGATGTTAGGTGAAGGTCGGTGAGACTGGCGGTACTGGGTTTTGAACTCAGAGCTACGTGCTTGCTAGGTAGGCACTTGACTACTTGAGCCACTCCGCTATCCCTGTTTTGTGTTGAGTATTTTCAAGACAGAGTCTTGCAAACTATTTGCGCAGGACTGGCTTCAAATCATGATCCGCCTGATCTCTGCTTCCTGAGCCACTGGCACTTGGCGGGGTTATATTTATTAAACTGTTTAGTATGGTGTCTTTTTTCACATAGAAAGCACATGAACACTTTTGCTGGTATTAAACTTTATTCCATCACTACCTGAAATGAGCTTTCCTACAGAAATCAATGCTATAATCCCTACATCATAGATGGGGCAACTGAGCCTCACATATACCAGCTTATTAAAGGTTCTTATACTGGAAAGACATGGCTGATTGGTAACATGGAGTGTGTTATTCCTAGTGAGAGTTTGCAGAGGGTGGGAAGATTTTTTTTTTTCCTGGGCAACTTAGAAGAAACCTTGAGCCCTAGAATTCTGAAGTCCACAACAGGAAGAACCCAGAGATCCTACAGGAAATGTGTCCTGAGGATTAATGGCAGGCTAAATGCTGAGTGCGGACTTTCCCCTTCCTCATCTGCATTTGGAACAACTTTCCTTTTCCTTTTTCAAGATCAATGTGCTATGTATTTTTTTTTGAAGGTACATCTATTAAACCAACAGTGGTTGAGCTCCAGGACAATTCTCTTCCATGTAATTAACCCCCATGGGGTCCCATTAAGAGCCAATAATGTTTTATGATCTTATTAACTTACAGTAAATAGGGACAGTTAGGACTCCAGGACTTAAACACAAGGTGTTCCCTCTAGCAGTCTGTTTCCTTCTTCCCCCAAACCCTCATTGAAGCACTTCCTATGCATTCTTGCTTTTCACTCGTCATCTTGTTGAATCCTAAAGGAGAGTAAAACCCAGTGGTTAGGACAGAATCCTCTGTTATGAGGCTCCAGCATTACTACCAGAATGCTCTTGGGTAAGTGACTTGACCTCTGTGAGCCTCAGTTTATTTATCTAAGACATGACAATGGCAATAACACCTGATTCCTAGGGATATGGCATGGATAACATAAGATTAGCAGGTGAAATAAGCTTAGCAAGGTCCTCAGCACATGACAGACACTTTTCAAGTGTTGTTTTACATCTTCAGAACAATAGCAACCTTCACAGCAGCTGGGCATATAGGTGCCAGGCACTCGCTTTCAAGTATGGAAGCAAACTCGAGCAGGTGGATGAATGTGTCACCATTACTGGTGACAGTTGAGCTAAATGCCAGATCTGACTGGAGCCAGGCCAGTACTCTTTTTTACCCCATCATTGCTAGAAGCAACACTTTTCTCTTGAGTTGGCCACCATGTTGGGAGCATCAGTAGATAATAAATACGTAAATGTCCAGAGTTCAGAACCCTGGAGGTCAGAGGTGGGCAAGGGTTAAGGGATGAAGTACAGGATTGACCTGACCTGTGAGTCCTTGGGCTTCCAAACGTACAGAGAGCTTGGCATGGAGGTAGTGCAGTGCACATGGCAAGAGTTGCAGGCTGGACACTGAAAGGGTCTCTTAGGTCACAAGAAAAACCTCAGTTTTACTTCCTGGAAAGATGGAGAGCCATTGAAGGGCTCAAGTCCAGAGTGTAACTGGATATGAATTAGATTATAAGAACATACACACACAAACACACACATACACAAACACACACACACACTGAAACAGCCTTGGGAAGCTATGATTGACCAGCCGGGGGGGAGGTCAAAAGAGTCAGTGGGCCATTGAGAAAGGGTTGAACTGTGCACATCCTGCACTTGGGAGAGGCTCCACTCTTTGCAACATATTTGCAACCCTTTGGGCTCAAAATATGAGGCCAAATACCTGGAGTATTTGTTGAATGCCGTTTCATCTCCCATACGCCTCTGGCATCTCTCCACCTGGCTCAGCCTGGGAATCAGAAAAAGCCACTCTCATGGAGGGTAACAGTGGGGCCAGCAGGGCCTGGACAGAATGGTTGAGCTGCCAGGATGTACCATGGATGGCTACCTATGCTGCAAATGCAGTCCTGCAACAATGCAACATCACATCAACCCAAGGGTTGGGACAGGAAGTGTGAACCAGCACAATTACAGCAGTGCAAACCACAAGCAGGAAATTCGGGTACATGAGAGCAATGTCGCCTGGCTTGGACTCTTGCCAGGCCACCCGGGTTACAGTCCCTCCTGGTCTCCAAAGGCCAGGGAATGGTTAGTGATGACAAGTGATAAGCACCTGGGTTTTGATTGCATCAGAAGAGGAGGGAGTGGGGGAGGGAGGACGGGCACATTACTAAGGGAGGGTGACTTCCAGGAGGGCCAGAGATAGCAGCTGGCACATTTGTCCTTAAAGGGGGGAACTTTGGTTCTTAGGTAGCAAGCAGCTCTCCTTGGTCACATGGTCTGGAGTAGAGACCCAAAGCAGCCTGCTTAGACAAAGGTAGGTAGCAACTCCAAGGTTCTCTCTGTCTACCATGGGCAGAACTGAACTATTCTTTGGGGTTGTAATAGCATGCCAAGACTTGATGCTTTATACCCAACCCATAGGGTACCCACAGACCCACAGACCGTCTTTGATAGTCTTTAGGAGGTCACAGATTGTCTCTGGATCTCATGAGTTCTGGGTAACTGATCCAGATGTGTTAGTCTGTATTGGAGAGCTTTGGGCAAGTCAATGAATCTCTCTAAGCCTTTTGTGCATAAAGGGAGGATCATGGTAGCCCTGCCATAGAGAAGTTGTGATGGCAGGGATAAAGAACCTTCAAAAGTAGTGATGTTACTAGTAAGAGTATTATCACACCTAGATGTGTGATAAGTTCATGGATCTTCCATCCCTGTGAGTTTATAAATCTCATGCAAGTGACAGAGCAAACAATGTTAGCTAAGCCGTAGAAAGGGCCTTCTATGTGCCGGGCACTGTCCTCAGTGTGTGTGTGTATGTGTGTATGCATGCGTGTGTGCGCGCGTGTGTGTTAATTTGTTTCCTCACAATAACCCAACTATGTAATATATTATTACCACCATTTCACAGATCAGGAAACTGAGGTACAGAGAGGCCAAGTGACTTTCCCAGAGTCAGAAAGCTGGTCAGAGTCAGAAAGCTGGTCAGAGTTCGTCAAATCCATATGAGCTAGCTGTGGAACCCATATTCCTAGCCAATACTCTATAGTCTGCTAAATAACTTGATCACTATGGCTTTCAGGACCTCCTCCTCCCCATCCCCCAAGAACTCTGCAAGATCTGTCCAAATCCAAAACTTGTGTTGCCACCATGTCTCCATTCAGCCAGGGATCTCAGAGATGAGCTTCACGGGAAGCCACCAGACTGGTTTCTCAAGGAGTGATCTGGATGTTCATGGCAGTGTCATCTACAAACTGGGATCATATTCCCCTGGTGACATCTCAGGTCTCCCCAGCAAGGATTTTTCCCTGAAAGGCAAAAGAGTTACCCTCTCCAGTTGTCCACTTGCTCATCTATCAAATAGGAGACATTGTACACAACATTTTCAAAATGGGAGCTGAGGCTTGGGGAGGTGAACTCATTGGCACAATGACTTCAAAGTCAATATGACCATCTTTTACACTCCGCTGGGCTGAGTAATGGGGGCATGTTAATGAAGGAAATAACAAGTCAAGATCCAGAGAGAGTCCCAGGGGAAGAACAGGCTCACTTAAAGAAAAAGAGCTACTGAAAACGTGCAACCCATTGGGGTGGTAGCCAGGAGAATATATACCAATACACGGCTCATCTGGCTGCCAGTGCCCAAATCCAACCAATGTCCCAAAAGGATGAGCTCTCTGATTGCTATAGGACACCTAGGATGGCCTCCCAGGGCACAGAACTGTATAGATGATGGTCAAAGCTATAGGAATAAATATCCAGAGGAGTTATAAATCTTACTTTCAAACCCAGATTTTTCTGCTTTGTTGAGCCTGAGTTTTCAATCATTGTCTTGGAAGAAAATGGCGGTGCCAATACCACACAGAGAAACACTTGGAAAATCAGAGTTCCTGGTAGCAAGCTGAGATGATCTTTAGCTCTCACCCAACCAGAAAGTCAGGGTGGCCTCTTCTGAGATGCTGTGTGAATCTTGTACTTCGCACCCATGTTGTTAGTACTTTTGTGTTATTTTTAGGCAAACTCATCTTTGCACAGCTAGTATTCACGAAACTATACCTACAAACCACTCCCCCACCAAAAAGAAAGGATGAATAATAATCCATTCTTATAAGAATTCCACTCCACATTTGAATGATAGGTAATGGGAAGGCTGACAAGCTGAGTGTCGTGGTCCCTTCCCAGCCATACAACTATGAATAGACAATGAGGACACATTTGCTTTTTTCCAGCAAGCCAGAAATACTTATTTCCCCCATGCAATGAAAAGTCCTATGCATTGGTCCAGCAAACTTGACTGTGATTTATCTGAAAACAACTGGTCAACATTTCAGTAATTAAACCTACTGAAACGTAAGGCAAGGAAGGTTCAAATAGTCTTTGAGAACAAATATGACCTGTTTCACCTCCGTGGAGAGGGGCCGGAGGAAGGGAATCTTTTCAGGGATTCCATTCTTCCCTTTGATGAGGACTTATTATTGTACTTTTCCTTGCCTGGGAGATGTACAGTGCTGAGGAAGACTGGGCTTTTCACACACAGGACAGTTTGCCTGCAGGGGACACAGCCTGTCTTGTGGAGGAGACAGTCTGTACCAGGCTAGAAGAGAGATTAGTTAGCCTATGTTGAGAGCATCCTGTACACCAAGTTCTGAGCTGCGTTCATTGGTTTTACTACCACCAAATACCTTAGAGAAATTATTTAAAGAAGAAAAGATTTATTTTAGTTTGTGGTTTCAGTCCATGGTTGCTTGGCCCATGCACCAGGACAGAACATCATGGCTGGAAGCCATGGGAGTTGGGGAGGTTGTTCATCTCATGGTAGCCAAGAAGCAGACAGGGGGTGAGGGAAGAGAAGCCTAGGACAAGATACAGCCCCAAGGACATATCCCTAGTGACCTCCAGCTAGGCCTTGCCTTCTAAAGTTTCCAGAACCTTCCCAGCTAGTGCCTCCAGTGGAAGACCTGGATTTTAACCCATGAGTCTGTAGGGGACATTTCTATTCAAATCCTAACATAAGCTGAGCACTTTTAAGAGTTTATTTCATTTACTCCCCACAGGGAGCTCAAGAAACAGGTGTTCTTATCACTCTCTTTTTACAGAGTAGGAGACTGAGGCAATGGGAGGCTGAGTGACTCACCTAGGATCTCTTAACTGGTAAAAGGTAAATCTGGATTATTCTGAGACTCTTATTTCATGAACACCGCTCACACTCACTCACTAGATTCCTTTCCTGTGTTGGCCCTCACAGGCAGGGCAACTTTCAGACAGTTCTAGACGTTCACTAAACATCTCCAACACTCCAGAGGCTGCTCACTGAATCAGTACTTGCATCATCTCAAATCACAAGGATAGTTCTGGAAGGTGACTCACTTTTAACACTCTTATGCTGCCATTGGGAAGCTGGATGCCCTGTGAGACTGTGACCTGCCCTTGGCCACACAACTAGTCAGTTGCAGAACCAGGATCGTTTCCACGACTCTAAGACACGTTCCATCCATTCCAAGAGGCAACCTCTCTAAGCTGTGGCTGGGCTGAACAGTCAGCATCCTGCTGTGATACCTGGAACAAGGGGCTGTGGCCCCGCTGTAGGACCTGGTGTGGGCAAGTTCTAGTGGGAGAACATGAGTGTACACACTCGTGCACGTACACATGCATGCAAGCAGTTTTTCAGCTGGCCCTTCCAGGTATCTCCTTGCTTGGTGGGAAAGGTGAAATGTACTTTCTGGGTAGGTGTAGCTCTGTGGTCACATCCTTGGGGAGCAGCCAGCACCTCTGTAACTGGACATCAGTCTGCTTGACATCCACAGCCACTAGTGCACGAGTGTGTAAAGGAAGCAGCAGGGGCAAAGAGCCTGTGGTGCCAGACACTGCAGAGCCATCCTGGGGACACAAGGCCATCCATCCTCAGCAGTTTTCAGAATGAAATCAATACGAGCAAACCCACATTTTTTTCCTGCCTCCAAACTGATTTGGGCACATCTGTTCCTTTATGATGTTTTTACCATTATTTTCCTCACATTTAAATATGGATGATCTACCTGGGAGCCGTTAAACAGTTGTTTTTATAAACGGCACGACCTCGCTTCCCAGGATTGGTGAGGAGTCCCTCACTGCCAGGCAGAAGGCGCATTCTTGTCACGAGATGAGTCTCAGGTGTGCATGGGGAGTTAAGGGGGAGCCCTCCTTGCTCCCCTAATGGGACACCTGGAGATGGCTCTGGATTCTGAGGTTCAAGCTGTCTTCCACTTCAGTAGCACTTGATCACATCCCTTCAGTGGAATGTGATGTGTACTACCCTTCTGGCCCAGGAATGTATCCCATAAACTCCAAAATTCACGTACAAATGTGCCAAGTTAGAAAGTTGTGCATCCTTCAGCTAGCGAACAGTAGCCCAAAGTGGTTGAAAATGGCCCGGAAACAGAACTGGCTGGTGGGAGAAACCTCAGGGAGATTAAAAAGTGCCCCGCTTCCATTCTGGGACAGTCCCAAAAGCCAGGGAAACCTGTACTGAAGGCACGATCCAAGGGTGAAGGAACGAAGACCTGTCATTCACAATGAAAAGAGCTGTGGGACTATAGAAAAGGCTGCTGTGGCAGGTAGTGAGTCCACTGTCACAGACAGGAATCAAAAAGAATCTGAGACAGGAGAAGTTGTGCATGGGGACAGGTTAGAAAGCCCCATCGCCAATCTCTTTGCCCCTTAAGATGCTACATTGATGTGCATCAGCTGGCTGGACAAGGGGCCACCTGTGCCTGTTTTGCCACAGCTACTCAAATGGCTTATATGGCAAATACACCAAGGGGAGTGTTTGGAACTCATGCCCTGGAGCTTGAAGTGAGGTGGATCTGGGTTGCAGTGCTGGCTGGGGAGTAAGCCAGGGCCTTGGGCAGCTTATTGAATTTTACTAACCCTCAGTTTCATGCTCTGTAAACTGGGTCACATCCATCTCAAAGGGAGGTGTGCGGATTCCGTGGACCACTGATTGCCAAATGCTTAGTACGCAATCCATGATGGGTAGAGAGAGAATGAGAGAAAGAGAAAGCGCCAGGACCAAGCTGTGAAAACCGAGTAGCTGTATATTATAAAACAGTGCACTACACATCTCTTGTGAATCTAAATGCACTTTCAACTCCCTTATTTTCTAAATTAAAATGTGTTAAATGCAGCAATGCTTTTATTGTCAATAAAGATATAAATATGATAAAACTTTTCTGGGTAATTTGCCCTTTTTCTGAAATATAGACCTGAATTTATTACTATTTCTAATCAAATTTTGTACTTTCCTGTAACTAATCCATTTTAGCCTCTCTCCCTCCCTCCCTCCCTACCTCCCTCCCTCTCTCTCTCTCTCTCTCTCTCTCTCTCTCTCTCTCTCTCTCACTCACACACACACACACACACACACACACACACACACACACAAATTCTACTATTTTTAAAAACTGGTTCCCTGTACTATGAGAATGAGGTGTTGGGGGATTACTTTCTTTCTTTTTTCTCCCCCTTTTTTTTCTTTTTGCCAAGGAAACACCTTCTCAGGGTTGGCATGACATTAATAAAAATAATAAAGCAGGAGGTTTGCAGGGAAAAGGTAAATAAGGCAATTCATACATCATCTTCGAGAGACACAGAAGTAAGGCAGAGAAAAATCACCGCCCGTGGTGTGCTCTGTGAGGTTTTCATGAGTCAGCACACGCTGCCTTTGGGCCTCCAGCTCCACTGCTGGGGATTGGCTGTACCCGCCAGGTGTGATGGGCTGGTTCTGAAACCACCCATAATTAGGTAGGTGCTGACTGAGGAAACTCCTTAGGCGTAGAACTCCCCTGCCCCAACCAGCATGTGCACACATGTATACACACTTGGACAGTGGACAGCACACCAGCCTGTCCTCCCGTGGACACTCCAGTACAAAACTGTGGCCTTGTGTCTAAAAATTATTAAAATTTCTAGATGGCATGGACAGAGCATTCAATGTGCAGGAACTCATAAGAGCGGTGTCCTCTGTGATGGCCCAGGTCACAGTCACACACTATGATGTCCTCCCAGGCTATGTGTGAGTTTAGGTCACAAGCCTGATGGGTGTGACAGTAAATAGGACCCAGGGTGGCTGTACATTGGCCCTTTGGCCAGCAAGTATCTCAAGGTTGAGTGCAAACATGACAGAACCATCTGATCTGGACCGTGTTTCTTTATAAGGAAAGAGGAGCTGTTCTGAAGGATTTTGTGACAGTCACTGGACTGTTGGGAGCTGCCCCACCTTCAAGAACCAGTTAGAGCTTATTAAAATCCTGCAGTTCTATGACTGGGTCTCTAGAAATGATTTAACAGCTTTGTTTTCCAAATGTGAGCACCAAAGCCCCAAGAAGAAGGAAAGATATTTCTAGTAAAAATGGTTAATATTTGCTTGGCCACACTACTTTTGCGCACATTACATGCATTTAACTCACAGCCAACACAAGAGGTGAATACAGCTGCTGTACCTATTCTACAGATGAGGAGACTGAGGCACAGGAAAGTCCAATAGCTTTCCTGAGATCACACTGCTGGTGAGTGGCAGAGCTGCCTTATCATCCTAATTCCAGAGACTTCCTTTGCAATGGCCCTGCCCAATCCAAATCAATGCAGGAGCCGTGTCCCTGGTTCCTCCTAGCTCAGAGCACCTGCCATTCCCTTCAGGTGCAGGATTTTTTGCCTGAGGAGTTCTGATGCCCCCTTTCTACCATGTCACCATGTGGATGATAAAGACAGACCTCCACCAAGTGAATTCTCAGCAGATAGAGAAGACACTGATAAGAGAACTCATCAGAACCTAAGAAACAAAACAGGTTTTGTTTTTCTGTGGATGAGACTGGAGTGATTTCAAAACCAGGGCCTGAAACAGCATAGTCCCCAGAGAAACCAAGGGCCAGGCAACCTCCAGGCCAGAGCAGGGTCCTGCTCTGAATGAATCACATGCTAGGGCCGAGGCCTTGGCCAATATCTCCAGGTCTTTCCTGCCCTGGGCTGGCCAAGATAGGGCTGTATCCAGCCAGGAATGGGAAGGCCATGGGAAGACAGAGGCTTCATGGGCGAGTCTGAGTCCCAGCAGTGCCTCACGTCCCATCCAGCCAGGTCCTCTGCTGCCAACCTACTGGCCAGCCAAGCTGTGTCAACATTCCAGCTCCCCTGACAAAGCTGGGGTGAAAGGGGACAAAAAGGCTCCTCCTTCCAGGGCTGGATGCTCTGTTCATGTGAGATTCCTGCCCCATGCCTCCTCCTTCCCCTCCCCCTGCCCCTTCCCCTCCTCCCTCACTGTCCCTCGGAACTGGGCTGCAGGCCTTTAGAGACCAGCAGGTCACGTCTCCATTTCCCCTTTGCAAGTCCTATTTTTATTCTGCTTCTGCTTACAACACCGGGGCTTTGTGTTCCTTACCACCTGGCATTTCACCAGTGGGTGAAAAAAGACTGCAGATAACCTGAGCCCTGGACCCAGGTGTATGGGGTAAAAGCCAGAAAGGTACAAAAAGATGCAAATGGGAAGGAATTTTACTAATTTTCTTTTAATTCATGTGATAGACATACCACAGAAAACCGTCCGGTTTAAAGTGAAGAACTCAGGGTTTTTTTCTGCATTCACGTCATACAACTGTCCCTTCTATCTAGTTCTAAAACAGCTCCGTCACCCCAAGGAAACCATGTGCCCCATAGCACTCACTCCCCAGGTTGTGTCTTCTTCCCCTCCCCTAGCAGCTTCCAATTTACGTTCTGTCTCTCTGATTTCCTTGTTCTGTTTCCCCTGCATGAAATTCTGTCCAGCTTCCTTCATTTAACATGGTTTCTATGTTCATCTGAATTTTGATTTTTTGTGCAAAATTCTCTCTCCTGTCATGTATCATGCATACAGTTTATTTTAGGTATTATAATTGGTCCTCCCAATCTGTTGGTTCTACATACATAGCTTTAAACAATATTTAAAAAAAATATTGCTTCTGTACTGAATATGTCAATATAGCCTTTTTCTTGTCAATATTCCCTAAAAATTGCAATATAAAACTATTTCCATAGTGTGTTAGCTATCTTTCATCAGCTTAAAAGAAGGGAAGGTTTATTTGGCCTCACCGTTGCAGAGGTTTCAGTCCATGGTTACTTGACCCTGTTGTTTTGGGCCTGTGGTGTGGTGAGCATAGCGGTGGTGAGGACACAGGACAGAAGAGACTGCTCACCTCAGAGTGGCTGGGAAACAAAGGGAGACAGGAAGGGCAAATCCCCTTCCCCCCTCCACATTTTACTTTTCTCAACTGGGCTCCACTACCTAGTTTCCAGTAATGCCATCAGGTTATGGAGGCATCCATCCATCAATCACTGATGATGGCAGCACCCTCAGGCCCAGTCTCTCAAAGGCCCTACTTCTGAACACTGCTCAGGCACCAAACCTTCACTGCGTGTGCCTCCAGAGAACGTTCCACACCTGAAACGTGACACATCGCGGACCCGTTTTGTCAGATATTAGGAGTGATCTAGAAGTGATTTAAATATACCAGAGGATGTGCACAGGTTACCTGCAAATACAATTCCCTGTTGTACTAGAGAATCACACACAGATCCTAGGGAAGAAAGAGAGCTCTGCTGGCATCATTCACAGGAACCTGACTGGAAAGGACACCACCAGACTAGACCAGTCTGTTCACTACAGCAGACACAGAGAATGGATGGGAGAGGAGACCAGGCATTGTGGTATCTACCTGTAACCCCAGCTACATGGTTTCTCTTCTTATTCCTTTTCTTTTTTACAGCACTGGGGATTGAGCTCAGGGCCTCATGCTTGCTAAGCAGGCACTCTACCACTTAAGACATGCCCAAGCATGCCCAAATATATGTGGGGGCATATCCATATGAAAAATAACTAAAGGAAAAAAGGGCTGGGGACATGGGCACCTGCCAACCCTAAGTTCAAACCCCAGTGCCACCAAAAAGTAAATAAATGAAAGGGTGGCAGGATTGGGGAGCAGAGGCACTGTGAAGCACCCTGGAGCTCACAGCCAGAGCTGTTACACCTGGGCTTGAAGGAGCAGGAGTGGAGAGGGGAGACAGCAGGGGAGAGACACATGGAGGAGACCCTGCAGGCAAGGAGGGGATCAGGGAGATAAAGACCCAGATTTCATTCTGTTCCCATCCTCTGTCCAGGGCTGGAGTAGCCAAGCCAGCAGGAAGCCAGAGGAATGAGAGCTGCTGAGACAGTTCAGATGTGGTAGTCTCCCTGTATGAGGCAGGGATAGGGGGCAGCGAGGCAGAAAATCCCTGGCACAGTGGCTAGGCCTTGATGGCTGCTCTTCTCTCCTCTCAAGAGCTGCTTCACCATTGGGCCACCCCTCCCCATGACCCAGACACCTTTTCTGTCCTGCCTTCAGCGCCCGTCTCTCCTGTCTCATGCCCAAAGGTGATGGTGGTCTCCAAATACTTCTTCCCCACTGAAAAAAGTGAGAGTTTTTATGAAATGTGCATCCATTTTCTTTTAGGCTAATAATATTATTGTTTCATATATGTCCATAAGCATAGAAAAATTTTAAAAAGAACAGATTTATGGAATAAGTTAAAAATGGAGCGTTTATCAACACATAGTACAATGACATACTTATCAGCTGATGTAGAGATTTTCAGAGTACATTCTTGAATAGGAAAGCAGGAAGCAGAGAAGTTAATAAAATATGTGGTTTATTTGTAAATGAAACTCTAATGGTACTTATAAACAGTATAGATAGAGGGACAGATAGATAGATAGATAGATAGATAGATAGATAGATAGATAGATAGATAGATAGATAGATAGATGGCTGGCTGGATGAATACATAGATAGATAGATAGATGGATGGATATATAGACAGACAGATGATAGATAGATCAATTTTACAGTGTTTAGTTTGAGAGGTTTATAGAAAGACTGAGGCCAAAGTACAAGAGTTCCCATTTTCCCTTCAAAGTCCAATTTTGGCCCTCTGTTCTCACCTCCAGGTCCCACCCCATTCCACTAAAACTACACTACAAAGTGCTTATGTGGCCTGTGGGGCTCTTCGTGACTCTCTGTGTCTTGTCTCCGCCCTCTCAACTACAGCCTCATTGGCCCCCTGCTGCCCCTCCCAGCCAGCACCCCAGCAGCTGACTCTGCCCCACACCCCCCAGATGCACCAAGCACAACTGGTCGTCAGCCTGAACTCCCTCAGCTCCTCCCCTGAGGCTCCATCCGGGTCCTCGCCTTGGCCTTCCTCCATGCGTTCCTCTTGGTCCTAGGCCTCCCATCTCCCTTCCTTCTGCTGCAGTGAGAGTCAGTGTTCTGGGCAGTAGGTCCTCAGCCTTGAAGGGTGCTGCTTTGCTTGTCAAAGGCACTCGACATATTTGTCAGTGTCGACATCATGAGGTAGGGAGTTCTCACTTTGAACACTGACTCCTTCCCCAAGGAAATGAAGAAAAACTATGGGTGCAGGAACCTAAGGACCTTGTCTTTTCTGAGACTCTGCTCCCTCAGTGATGAAGTGGGCTAAAGAAAGTGTCTGTGGCAGAGGGGCATCTTGAAAGTGAAATGTATTAAAAAGGACCTAGGACAGTAGCTTGTGACTGAGTCCATATTCGGTTTTACCTTTTTTGGCTGCTTTAATCTAACTCCAAGAAATCTTTTACTGGTATTCATCTTGGGGCATTAAATTACACTGTTAAGGAGATATATCCTTCCATGTAGCCCAGGAAAAATGCCATTTCTGCTCCCTCTTCTTTCCTTGTTTTTGTCCTCCTTTCCCCCCAGCCTCCTCTCTTACTTCTCTTTTCTCTGCTCCTTGTAGCAGTGGTATCTTTGGTTGAGTGAGCATCTACCATGGCTTCGCTCTCCCATGCCCCAGGAGCTACCTTTATCTGCTGGGTGTCTGAACATCTCTATTACTTTTGCCTTTAGTTTATTTTTTCTCTAGTTCCCTGTCACCATGGTCTCATGACCTCAGGTCTTTGGCCCTCAGCCCTTACAGGGATGCCAGGCAGACCTCACTGTACCTATCTTGCTAGCCACTTGGGCCACACTTAACTTGAATGAATAGCCCTGCAGCCAGAGCCACTACCCCCAGGTGGGGCATCTCTCACAAGGGTGAGCAGGGGTGTGTAGTTGGCCTCATGTCCCCTCACACTGGTCCTCACATACTGGGAGTGACTGTTTGTCCTTGCAATATGGCTTGGACAGGAAGCAAGAGCTTCCGGACAAACCAGTGTTCAGCAGACTCTTCCCCTAGGAACAAGAGGCCCCTTTCTGGCCTTTTTATAAATGTTAATCTTCCTCCTTTGACACACTTCCCCCTCTTCTGTCACTGGGGTGAGGACAAAGCAGCCTCACACCATCTATGAATCTTTACAAAACTGTCATCTCACACAGAGAGACATCCTCACCTCTTTGTTGCTCTGTCATTGCTTGGGGGACTTCAGGGGCAGAAAGAACTTCCTGACTATATGTGGAATTGTCACTGTTGGTTGTTTTTCAGAAAACAGCAATGTTGATGACATAAAACAGATTTTGGTGAGCATCAAGATTTTCCACCTGTGTTCCAGCCTCTCAATATTTGGATATTTTAATTTAACAGTGTATTATAAAACAGCTTACCTTTAGATAAGATGTGTGTTTGGCAATGTCACTTCCCAGGAATCCTTTGGGTTTTGTTTTTTTCTGAAGTGTAAAGAGTAATGGTATGATCATGTGGAAATGATCACACTCCAAGAAGGCAAATACAGAGCCCCACAACAGAATTGGACACCCCCTTCGATAAAGAATTGGGCATCCTCATTGAGTGTGTGTATGCATGTGAATGTGTGTGTACACAGTTCTCACCTTGTAGCCAGGGGGAGGGGAGGGCACCTTGTCCCTTCCAAATAGTGGCAAGAAACTACAGAGAACAAACCTTCTCCCTAATGTGTAGAATTGCCCTGTCTGGGGACATAGTCTCACAATATATTCGCCATCATCGGTCCATTCATCCATCACCCTCCCTTCCCCTTATTCATGTTCCATCCATCCATCTATTCAATCATTCATCCATCTAGCCATGGCTCATCCTTCCGTCCATCCTCTATCCATCTAGCCACTGATGCATTCCCTCCTAGCTCCATTCTCCATCTATCCATCCATGCATCCACCCATCCATTCCTATAACCATTCAACTAAGAATTACTGCGTAACTTTTCTGTGCCAGACATTAAGCTACATGAGTTGCACATGATTCTCAAAAATAACCCCAGAATGTAAAATACTTATTATTTCCTTCTGGACAAGAAAGCAAAGGCCCAAGAAGTTAATTGTCTAAGTCATACAGCTGTAAGAAGAGTTCAGTCCCTCCTTGTCTAACTCCAAAGCTTCAGCTCCTTCTGATACATCCTGCCTACCATACCATAGAGAGCGGGAGGGCCTGACAGGTGGAGGCTGCCAACACTGAGGGTGAAGAGGAAAGTGAAAGGAGGACTTATAGTAGGCATAACAGCTCTGTCCTACTTCTTTCTGGAGAGGATTTCAAATGTCTCATTAAGTATATTTAAATTCAGGCTATGGTAAGATCGCCAAGTGGAGAAGGCCCAAACAGAGGGTGAACGGTCACGTGAACCACCCTCGAATAGAAAGTATTTAAAAGAATGTAAGAGCAAGAGCTCAACCTTTTATGAAGGGAGAGGTTTACTGAGTCCATGCAATGAACTCTGCAACGTTAACATAGGAATTACAGATTGAATTATTTCACTTTATTTTTAAATTCTTGGTGGAATGCCATAATTCATGGCATATAGAAACAAGCCAATACTTAAGAACTGACTAAAAATTAAAATAAGGTAATAATGGAATCACTCATTATCAAAAGAGGTCAAGATTGGGGTGTGACCAAAAAGCAAAAATGCATACCAAACACTTCTGCACAGTAGCTCTGACAGGGCCACACATTTGGCTATGAGCTTCCTGGTGACCAAAGTGAAAAGGGAAGCAGAGTCAGTCATGTGATTTTCCTTGTCCAAGAAGAGAAAACAAAGCAGTTCCTCTTTGGACAAAGATAGAAAGGAATTCACACTCTGGTGAGCAGAGTCAGAGAATCCAGCCACATTGACATGCATCAAAAAAATGCAGCAGGACCACTGACTACAGCCCAGTAAGAAACTATGCCTTGAAGGAAACACAAGTGATTTTAGAATGGGGCTTATGGTGGCTTAGGTTTTCAGTCCTTGAGAATTTTATTTAGTTTTGCAGTAAATGCTTTTTATTATCAATTTTAAATAAAAGCTCTAGGAAAATGTAGGCTCTTTTAATAAATTTGTAACTCATCTAAATTCCAGTAGTTTTCTGCTTATGCTGATATATCAAGGGATTTAACAAGGAAGTTTCTAGACCATTGTAGATTCTCAAAAAAAAAAATTGTTGAGTGAATGCGTGGAATATAAACGAGGCAATGTGGGACAAAAATAAACAAAGGATGGACTTATTAAAGGGTGGGTATTCTGGGTTTAAACTCATTCTTCAATCATCTGATTTCTGAACTTGTTTCCACCCACAAACCCAACCCACTCTTCTCACAATTTTGTTGCTTGAATTTGAACTCTCAGACATCCTCCCATGCTAGCACTTGAAGACGCTAGATCATTTACTAGTTTTGGCACACTGATCCTCATTCCTTTGATAAAAGCAGACAGCTTTATAATCAACATCATGGAGGGGGCATAAGAAGATGTGTTGTCTTTTAAGTGTGCCGTTTGAAGAGTTTTGATGCAGAAATCACCCCATGTAGCCACCAACTCAAAGAGAATGGAGAACATTTCCATCACCCCAGAGAAGTCTCTTGGGTCTCTTTACAATTAATCCCTTTCCCATCTTCACCCACAGCCACTGACTGAGCTGATGAGTTTTAATCTGTTTTTTTTTTTTTTTTTGAGTTCTTAACTTTCAGTGTTAGAACAGACAGTTTAAAAGTTTTGAGGCTGCTCATTAGGTCTAACCCTCTTATTTTAGGAATGGGTACACTGAGAACCACAGGTTTGTTCTGGGCTATTCAGAAGTCAAGTTGATGGAAATATCCAGCTCTCATGGGCCAGGACTGTTTCTCTGTATGCAAGACCCTAGCAATTCTCACTTAGAACTGATGGGCTCTTGGGAGGGGGGCCAGCTAAAAGAACAGGTTACACACACACACACACACACACATTTCATTGAAGTTAAAAATTGCAAGGGTGATGGAAATTATTCTGAATTATTCTCAGAATTATTAAGAAAATGATACCTTTAAATAAATGTTTGAAAGAAATGAATTTTGTTGGGAATAATATCTCCCAGCCACTTCTCAGAAGTCCAAAGAGAAGAGCAAATTAAGAGACATCCTTCAAGCAGTTGGGGGGCAAAACACAGAGTTCCTAATAAATATCTCACCAATCCAATTATAACATTCAAATCAAGGAGAGAAAACTACAGCACCAAATATAATGAACGTTTTCCTCCCCAGTGAATACACAGCTTACGTCTCATTGTCCTGTGCCCAAGGGGATTTCAAAGTCAGCGTTTGCAAGGGAGAGGGAAAATATGCCATGTAAATCAAAGTGAAATAATCAAATTTTTCTGGTTGAAATAAGTTCAGTTGTTTGATGTGATTTTGACACTCAGCACAATTGCAGCACCAGTGCTGAAGTTAGGGGATCAGGGGTTCTGAGATTTGTATAGTGAGAATTTCCCAATCAGAAAAATATCATACTTTGAATGTGGTATGACCTCATGCATTTGGGGGTAAAATAAAAACTTCCACTAGATTCACTGCCGCTAGAGAAGCAGAAAAGACCTGTTGCCAGTTGGGGACATGCTAGCATGCTCCACAATTCATATGCGCCCAGAACCTAAGAAGTAAACTGTGTAGGTGAGAAAGTGCACACCTGTGGCAGAAGGAGGAGATTGAAATCCAAGACTGGCATAGGCAAGTGTGTGAGACATTAATCTGAAAAACACTAAGAAGCAAAACGACTGGGATGTAGCTCAAGTGTTAGAGCAAAGACCCTGATTCAGTCCCCAATACTGCCAAAAAAAATCGAGTCAGTTCAATTTATATCGGTAGGTCATATTGGATGAGTGCAGGCTTCAAGTGTCCTTATAAGAAGAGGAGAGGATACAGAGTCACACAGAAGGAACAGAGGAGTCGCTGGAGGGTTGTAGAGTCTACTCAAAGAACCCCAAGGATTGCCTGTGACCCCAGAAGCTGGGACAGGCACATGGGTGGGTTCTCAGAGTCTGAGAACTCCTGACCCCAGAGTTGCAAGAGAAGAAAGTCACCTTTTATGGTAGTCTTAGCAAACGCACACAGTGGGGTCAGAAAAAGAAGAGTCAGTTCCTTCCTAGTCACCCAGAACTCTGGATGTGAGTGTCCCCTGCAGGGAGTCTGCTGTGCTGTCTGTCAACAGTGGACTTTCTCCCAGATACCTCTGTTCCATGTCTCTTGAGCCAGTGAAGGGCACACACCTGCTTGATGCAAAGTCTCTCCTCAGAGCCCCAGTCTACATCCTCCATGTGTGCTCCATTTGTTACTGAGATACCCTAGTGAGAATGACATGTGCTCCTCCATAGGAACCTGCCTCGAAGGGCTTCCCAGAGAGCCAGTCCTGAGCCATCAGAGGTGGACCAGCCTGGTCTCTGAGTCCCTTTGTTATCTGGAACCATCAGCTGCTCAAGGAGACCAGCCAAGTTTATAATTCCAGCCTGATTCAACGAGACAGTGGCTTAGCTTGAAGTTGGAGGGGATGTTGGGGACAGGGAAGAGGGTATGACAAGAAGCCCTGGGTATGACCCATGGCATCTGCCTTCTGCAGACAGGTCTTCTTGAGACTTACCTCAGGTTACCATGGCCTGAGACTCTATTGTGCAGACAGAGGTTGGGTCAGTCCACAGGGCATGTTTTACCTGGAGTGTGACACTGTTCTATGACAAATGTTAATGTGGTTGGCAAAAGGAATTATTCCTCCTAGCTCCTCAGCACCTCCTCTCCCTACCCCCCCTTCTCAAGATTAAGCTTCTGTATTAGTTTCCTGTGGCTGCTGTAAGAAATTACCACAAGCAGTATGCCTTAAAAATAATTGTAATCATTTATTCTCTCACAGTTCTGGAGGTCAGAGTCCTGAAACCGAGGTGCCAGGAGGAGAATTCGTGTCTTGCTTCTTCCAGTTCCTGGCTCCCTCTGGCATTCCTTGACTTGTGCCTGCCTCTCTCTCTCTCTCTCCTTCCTCTGTCATCATGTCACCTTCTCCTCTGTGTGTCTGTCTTTAAAGTCCCTCTGCCTCTCTCTAAGGAGATGGACAATTACATTTAAGGCCAGCCTAGGTAATCCAGGAGAAAATCCTCAACATTCCTAACTTACATCTTTTGCTGTATAAGGTGATGTTGACAGTTCTATGGATTATAATATGGATGGACATTTCTAGAGAGAGTATTAATCAGTCCAGGGTGCTATAACAAAATATCATAAACCAGGTAGCTTATAAATGACAATTTATTTCTCGCAATTCTAAGGGCTGGGACACAATCACAGAGCCAACCAATTTGGGCCTCTTCCTGGTTCATGGGTGGGACCTCCTTGCTGTGTCCTCACATGGTGGAAGGAGCACACCAGCTGTCTGGGACTTCTTTTATAAGGACAGTATTGCCATTCATAAAGACTCCATTCTCATGACCTAATCATGTCACAAAGTCCTCCCCTCCTAATCCCATGACAATGGTGGTTAGTTTTCAACATGAATTTTGAAGGAGACACAAACATTCGGACCACAGCAAGGAGACACTGTCCAGCCCACCATGCTGCTATACCCTGTGGCTCAATACAGCAGATGGGTTGTCTTTGAATTCCTATTATCTGCACAGCCCTTTTGTATCACCATGCATTGCACTACTGCAGGTGCTCCTAGAGGCACTAAGAGGAGACAGGGACAGGGGAGACTTGAGGGATAGGGGGCAGCATCTGACCCACCCTGTTTGAGCAGAGAGATGCATCTCAGTGGGGGAGGTGGCAGTACCTAGAGCAGCAAAGCAACCTCCCAATATGGCTTTTAAACTCTGGTATTGTTTGTTTTAAATATGGCGGTTCAGAGGCATGGAGAAGTCAAGTATTCTCTGCCTGTTTGTGACCCCTCCTTTGTAAGGAGAGAGTTTATGTGCCAGTAGTTAGACCTTTTCAAATACAGACAGTGGCACTGCATTTTGGTGGCGACATTAAATGACTTAAGAGAGTTGGGAGGTGAAGGAAAGATGTTTTTATTATTATTATTCAGAAGCTTTTATTTGATCCTATAAATCGTTACATTCACTTAAGTTTCTGTCTCAGCCAAGACCAAGAATTACATCTGCCAATATTCCCAGGCCTACTGCTACTGGGTAAAACTTTAAATTGTAACTTGCAAGGGAAAAAAAAATCATAATCTCAGGGATTTATCATGATTGGAGGGTCTGATTCTGGAAAATCAAAACACACTTTGCTGTAGAGCTTAATTTGCATATTAAAACCACGCGCTGGATGTCATAGGCAAGACAGGCTTCTCTTTCCACTGTGGTGTTTATTTTCAAGACACTGTCATTTATTAAAGGGCGTCATATTTGCAGCATTCTGGACCCCATCATCTGCATTTTGAAGAAAAGACTTTCCTTAGTGAACTCCCTCCTTTAAAAACTTAATCCATATGAAATTCTACATCTGTGTAGATAAAGGAAGATATACAAGGCTTGTTATATAATACCACAGCAAGAACCCGCTCTGTTAATAAAACTCTGAGAATTTCTGGTAGCAGCTGTGATAACAGAACCCAGAGCGCATCATGCAGGGAGACTGATAAAGTGCACTAAAGGAATTTAGGTTGTGTCTTTGAAAGGAACTCACTGTGTGTGACAGTTCCAAGCCTGCTGATTGGGCTGGTCAATGCCAGAAAACCCCATCCTATTCAGAAATTATAACAGCCTAAATCCTCTCTTGAGTCCCATATTTGTTATAATATCATATGGAATCTTCCCAAATGACCCATTTCCAAAATGTGACCCAACTGTAATCTGCAATTCCCTATTTTCCTTCTTTGCTGTTTTTTTTTTCTATTAAGACATTCCCATCTGACACAATACATGTATTACTTAGCTACTGCTATGTAACAAATACCCCAGAGCACAGTAACTTAAAAAACAGCACTCTTATAATATCTGTGGATCAGGAACTTGGGTATGGTTTAGCTAGATCCTTTATTTTAGGAATCTCACAAGGCTATAAGAAAGAGGCTGGCCAAGACTGTGGTCACCTCATCACTCAACTGAGGTGGGATCCATCTGGAACGGGGAGTCAATTTTAAATTCTCCTGTCAAAGCACTTACTTTAATGATTTATTTATGTAGTACCTCCATCCTACTAAGATAGAAATTCTGACCATGGTGCCAAGAACTGAACATGTTTTTCTTTTGTTTTGTGTTTCTGATGGTACTTGGGTTCGAATTCAGGGCTTCACACCTTCTAAGCAAGTGTTCTACCACTTGAGCCATGTTTCTGGTTCTTTTTGCTTCTAGGTTATTTTTCAGTCAGGGTCTTGCACTTTTGCCCAGGGCTGCCCAAAGACCTCATTCCTCCTGATCTCCACCTCCCAATAAAGTGTTCCTTAAATGAATGAGCTAATGCAGAGAGTGTTTCTTTCCTTGAAGAAGCTGTCTGTGTGTCTTATTCTTTTTTTTCATTAGGGTAAATTAACCTAGAGAAAAGTCTGGGATAGTATAAAAAGCTAGTAGAAAAGATTAGTTTTAGCCATTGTGGTAGATGGAATGATCACTCTATCATTCCATCATTTTGGAATGATCACCAAAATGTCCATTTCCCCAATCTCTGGAACTTGTGAATATGTCACCTTACAGGGAAGGTGTAAGATACAGTAAGTAACATATATTTTGCCTGTCACCCTGGATCCTGGCATAAGAGCTACTAAAACCCTTGGGATTTCCTGAGTGATGCAGGCAAGAAGAATACCATTTGGTACTCATCCTAAGCCCCACTCAACCATAACTGAGTTTCTGCTAATAAGGTGACTTTTGGAGAATAGGGATTTGATTTCCAGAGGTACCAAATCTGTGATTTGAAGGCTGAAATTTCCAATCCCACCCCTGACATCCAGGAAGAGAAGTGGGGGTGGGAATTGATTTCAGTTGCCAATGGTCAGTGACTTACTTAGTCATGTTCACCCAGTGGCACCTCCATGAAAACTGAATGACTGGGCTTGGAGAGCCTCTGGTTGGGGTATACATGGAGGTTCCTTGGGCAGGGCATGTCCCAGCACCTTGCCCTAAACATCTCTTCAGTTTGGCTCTTCCTCGTTTGAATCCTTCATAATATACCAATAAGCAGAGTAAATGAGTTTTGTGAACCATTCTAGCAAGTTATCCAACCTGAGGAGGGAGGATTAAAACACCTGATTTATAGTCAATCAGAAGCATGCAAGGCCCACACTCAGGATTACTCCCCCTGTGGAGGGCATCTTGGGGCACCTGTAAGGTCTGTGCTAACTCTAGACAGATAGTGTCAAAACTGAGTGAGATTGCAGGACACCCAGTCAGAGTAGGGAAGAATTGTTTGATGTGGGAATTTCCCACATATTTGGTGTCAGAAGTAGTGTGTGAGAACAGAAAAAAATGGGTTTTCCTTTCTAGGTACTGGGTCATTAACCTTGGGATGACCATGATCCTGAATTATCCGAAGGGAACCAATTTGATCATCTGAGTCCTTAACAGTGGAGAACTTTTGTAGGTATGGCTAGAGAGATGGACAGCTAAACAGGATCAGAGCCATGTGGCTGGCTCTGAGTTGTAGGGGACCATGTGCAAGGACAGGAGAGAACCTTCTAGGTGCTAAGAATCACCCCTCCTGTTGACAGCCAGCAAGAAAACTGGGACCTCAGTCCCACAACCACATAGAACTGAATTCTGCCAACAACCCAAATGAGCAAAACCAAGTCTCCCCAGGGGCCTCCAACAAGGAACACGCTTGCTGATACCTCGGTTTTAGTTCATGGAGCCCCACACTGGACTTCTGACCTCCTGAATGGTGACATAACAAACCAGTGTTGTTTTCAGTACCCTCGTGTCCATTCGTTGTGGCAGCAGCAGAAAACCTAATACAACTGTGTTCCGCAACTCTTGAGTTTCTGGCCAGGCTAAGCAGTACAGAGGTTTAACATTTATGTTACCGTGGAAATGACCCAAGAATCATAAATCCTGGGTGATTTTCAGGGAAATCCTGATAGAACCAGGGATCGTGGACCTCAGAAAAGAACATTCCAGTTTTGTTAATACCCATCCATACAGGATTAGAGGTTCCATGTCAGGTCTGGCTCCTGTTGAGTCTTTGGGGGAGGTAAGGGCTTCCTTGGAATTTACTGTCTCAGGAATGTTGAAATTCCTCTTCCAGGGCAGCACAAAGACGAGATTGCCAGGAAGAAACTTATTAATACAACATGAGTTGGTTGCCACTAACTCTACTCTTTTTAACATTTGCAGGCAGTCTTCTTACTGAAGTAAAAGAACACAGATCAGTAGATTTTCACAAACTAAAAGCCCCATGTAACCAGCACCTATATCAAGGTGTACATTTTAACCTGCTGTACAGGTCCTCTTCCTCCCCCTCCCTTCCCTTCCCTTCCTGACAGTGTAATCTCTAACTTCTAACACCAAAGATTGGTTTTTCCAGTTTTTGTATTTTTAAGAAGGGAATCATGTAGAATGTTCTCTTTTGCATCTGGCCTCTCATATGTCGGGATGCTTGTGAAAGCCACTGTACCTTGCACATTGCACTGCTAGCTCTTTTCTCACAGCTGAGCTGCAGTTGTGTGCCAAGACCACAGTGAACTTGACCGTTTTATGGCTGATGAGTGTTTCAGCTGCTTCTGCTTTAGGGCTGTCGTGAATGGTGCTGATATGGAGTTTTAGTGCATGTCTTTTGGGCTTATACGGGGTAAGGTGGGGGGGTCTCTGGGTTAAAAAGCATCTTTCTTTTCTTTTCCTTTCTTTCCTTTTTTTTTCTTTCCTTCCCTCCCCTCCTCTCTCCTCCCCTCCCCTCCTCTCTCCTCCCCTCCCCCCTCCTCTCCCTGTTTTTGCCATAGTGGGGATTGAACCCAAGGCCTTGCACATGTTAGGCAAGTGCTCTACCACTTCAGCAATATCCCAGTCCTTTTGTATGGATTTGTGTGTGTGTGTCTGTGGTTCTGGAGTTTGACCTCAGGGTCTTACACTTGCTAGGTAAGCACTCTGTCATTTGAACCACTCCATCAGCATTTTTGAGGGGTTGGGTATTTTTGAGATTGGGTCTTGCTTTCATTTTGTCCAGACTGGCCTCATTTGATCTTCCTGATCAGGATCGTGATCCTCCTGATCTCTACCTCCTGACTAGCTCTGTCCCAAGTCTTACACAGCACCTGGCTGCGTTTTGTTTTTGAGATAGGGTCTTGCCCATGCTGTCTTTCTCTGTCTCCCAAGTAGCCTGGATTATAGGTGTGAACCACCACACCTGGCTACCTTTCTTTTCTTTTGCTAGAGACCGTGAATGCTGAGCTGGGGCCAAGTGGCATGAATAAAGTTGTTCATGCAAATGAAGAGTCCGATCTGTCTTTATTTAAGATTATTCTACACATTGAGGATTGTTTTGCATTAATTTTGATTCAGGGGCATTAATTATAATTTTGATTTTGATGCTCCATTAAACTTTACATCCTGTGAATGGCTCCCACTCCTACCCCCATACCAGGCCCAGGCAGGTCTAAGAAATGTATACTAGCCCTCTGTGTATACATTCTTCAGCTCTGGTTGCAGGAGGTCTGATGGGGCTTGCACATGCAGTAGGGCATCCTATCCCCCACACTCACGTCTCTGTCCCTTCTAGTTCATAGGGCCTTTGTGCTTTGTTTTCAAATATAATCTTTGTTACTCACAAAGAGCTTTGCAGTGGGGTCTGAGATTTGTTGACATGAGGGAAAATATCCTAGGTTTGATTTTTAATTACTAAATTATTGATTTGGGTTGGGACCTCTCAGACCTTTATTCTTGGTGTCCAGTTTTGTAAGAAAAGAGGGGCAAAGGCAGGTATGGTGAACCCCTCTGTAATCCCGGCTACTGAGGAGGTAGAGGCAGGAGGACCTTGATTTTGAGGCCAGCTGGAGCAATGTTAGCAAGACACTATCTCCAAAACAAGAATGCAAGCAAAGGGCTGGGGGAAAGAATCAGTACAAGGCCCTGTAAAAGAAAGGGGGGGGAGAAGAGAAAGGGGGTAAGAGGGAGAGGGAAGAAGAGAGAAAGAAAGGAAGGAAGGAAGGAAAGAAGGAAGAAAGGAAAGAAGGAAGAGAGAAAGAGAGAAAGGGAAAGGGGAGGGGAGAGGAGGAGAGGAAAGGGATAATGACAGAAGGAGCAAGCTGCTTCTGCAGGTCTGGCTGGGGGAGGGTGACCCTCAGTCCAGGTTCTGTCAAGTGTCCCCTCACTAGGGTGATCTTTGCTCATTGCGCTCCCATGAAGAGATTCTCCATCACTCACTTCCTATCTCTAGAGCCATCTTTGTCCCAAGCCTTACAGGAGAAGATGTCTGCTGATAGGATGAGACTTTTTGGCCTTGGATTATTGAGTTTAGGTAAGCAAATCCCCTTAAGAAAAATTGTTCATCATTCAGCCTAATTTACTCATCCAGAGCAGAACAATTCTTATTTTGTTACCTGTTCACTGTGAGGCATCTGAGCCAAGTCAGCAAAGCATGCAAATCCAGGCTCATTTCTGGCTGGGAAGCCAGGGACACCGGGCAGGTAAGCCGAGGATCTATTCAGGATGATGGTGATGGATGTCACTGGAGAGACACAGGGCAGTGGGATGACAACTTCAGAATTGATTGAGACTCAGGTTGGAAGACTGCGACTGCCTTTCTGTCTGCTTCCTGTGTCCCCCGCCAAAAGAGCCCTAGTAAGCATGTGACCGTGTTTAAAGGGACAGACTGTTTGCTCTCATTTGTTTGGCTGACCAAGGCTTGTGTCCTCACATCTACATCCTGGCTAATTTCAGGAGGCAGCTACTATTTTCTGTGGCTTGCTTGTCCCATCTGTGTAAGTGACAACACGTTTGCATCTGGTCCTATAGCTGTTTTCACTGCCAAGCCTGCCAAGAGGACGAAGCCTGCTTCACATGTGAAACATCAGGCTGGGGTAGGGCTGGGAGACTCCATCTTACCCCTAGCTTCTTCCTCCCACATCTCAGTTTACCTCTCATTCCCATCTTTTCTGAATTCGTACTGTATGTGACCTGTTTCCATTTATAGGATCCCATCAATTTGTCTCTGTTCTAACAGGATTTCTCCATCTTGTACTTTGTGTTTCCTTCATTATCACAATCTGGACTCTTCATCTGATATAATTCAATCCAACGGCTTCAGTAAATTACCGCACCTGGTTCCTTCTCCCTGTCACAGAAACCACTAGTGGGCCATGACAGCTCCAGAGCCAATCTGGACAGTTAGAAATATCAGATTTGTGTCACCATCACCTCAGTATCATCACCATTTTGTTCTCATTACGAAACAAATATATCTCGGTATGTCTTGATGTACTTTTCTCAGGGGTGGAAGAACTCTGTAATCTCCCCCAGCCTCTCCAACAATTCAGCATATTCTCTTTCAAGTTTTATTTTATAATGTATTTATGCACGTGCATATATATATGTGTGTGCATGCATCTATTTCTTCCTCACTTAACCATGTTCTGAGATCTGTTCATGTCAGTACATATAGATCTGTCTCATTCTTTTTAATGATGAGGGCATCATCATTTATTCATTCAAATAAAACCAGTGAGTCTCAGAGCCCGCCTTGTACTTGTAGGCAGATGGATTCCTTTGCAGCGTCTCTATGGGATGTGAGGCCAGCCCACACAGTTCTTGAGTTTCCCTGGATACAGAAAGTTTCGGTGGGTCCCAGACTCTGGGGTAGCATCTTTATTACTGCTTCATTTGAATGGCCGTCTGTTGAGCGGGGACAGAGGGAGGTTTCCCTGGGTCTGCGTCCAGGGTATATGGAAGTTGTGCTGCTGTTCACCACATAAGATTTATGGTTTCTCAATGGTTCATTCTTGGTCCTTCTGCTTCTTGACACTACATAATTGCATCCACTGCCCTGACTTTTCTGTCTGCCTGGGATTTGAAACGTAACTGCTTCCTGGACATCTCTGCCCCGCAATGCACAGGTGTAGACATTTGAGAGCCAGGGTTCAAAATTTTCTAACCTTGTCATCTACCTTGTAAAAGGCTTCTCCCTGGATCATCCACTTGCATCTTTTGTGAAAATATGAGAAGCCCTTCCTCTCAGGAGGCCCTTCTGACCAGTTAGACTGGGTTAGGAACTTCTGTTTTGTCCTTTGATAGGACAGTTCTTTCCTCTACTGTAGTGACATTGCCCATTTGCAGTCTCTGAATTCCCTAAGGGAAGACCTCCCATTACTCAGTTTTTTTTAATCTTACCTCTTATCACTGATGAGTAGCACATATTCAGTACACACAGGATGAATGGATAAGGGGATAGATGGGTGGATGGGTGGACACTTGGATGGATGATAGGTGGCTAAGTGTGTGGATGAATGGCTGGATGAATGGATGATGGAGTGAATGTCGTGGATGGGATGGATGGACTGGTTGAATGGCTGGCTGAGTGGGTGAGTGGATGGCTGGTTGAGTGGGTTGGGTGGATGGTTGGCTGAGTGGGTGGGTGGATGGGTGGGTGAGTGGATGATGGAGTGAATGTGGATGGGATGGATGCACTGGTTGAATGGCTGGCTGCGTGGGTGAGTGGATGGCTGGTTGAGTGGGTTGGGTGGATGGTTGGCTGAGTGGGTGGGTGGATGGGTGGGTGAGTGGATGATGGAGTGAATGTGGATGGGATGGATGGCTGGCTGAGTGGCTGGGTGGGTGGGTAGGTAGGTGAATGTGTGGGTGGGTGATCCTATCTTAGCTTTTCCTCAGGCATGGCACCAGAGCCTGACCTGTGATGTTCAAGAGAATATTGATCTACTAGGTATGCTGCCGGAAGGTTGGTGAGTAAAAAGTGGGAGGGCCGCTTCCAGCAGGGTGCAGGTCAAGGTATCTCAACCAGAGTACAAAGAGAACAAGATAATTTACAGATGGCTCAGCTGGGTTCTCCTTTAAAAACTGCTGGGGGCTCCTTCAGTCTGTCTATCTAGTAATTGTGATCACACTAATATAAGAACACAATTCTACCAGCATGCAATGCGAAGAGCACAGCCTGTGTTCCAGACACCAACTTCTACCCGTTCCCCGTGTTGTTAAAGCAATCCTGAGGGAAAACCTAGGCGTTAGTGCAAGGCATTGTAGCCTCTCATTTACATGGAAGGATTCTGGGAACTCCAGAATTTATCCGTCCATGCAGGCTCACCCAGATCTGGCCTCTCCATTACACCTGATGGGGAAGGGGATGAGGAAAGAAAAGCCAGTATTTCTGGAAGTCCAGCAACGTGTGTTTTCCACTATGCTGATCTCTCAACATCCCCAGAGAAGGTTTCACTTTCTCCAGTGTCCAGAAGAAGAAAAAGCAGGTTCAGAGGAGTTTGCTGGCTGGCAAGTGACAGAGCCCAGATGGGGCCCTGCTTTTCCAAGCAAGAGTGGGCAGGATGAGTGATCTGTGGGGACAGTGCCAGGCACACTGGCATGCCACTCGGGGTCTGTAGGAACAGAGGTCGTAAGCCCTGAGCGTTTGACCTGTCAATTCTCCACGCAAATGGTTCTCTGGGTGATTTGTAGCCACCTCCCTCCAGGACACATGGATTGGCAGACTGTCTTATTCCCTGGTATCTACTCAATCCAAGCGTGATGAACACAGCCCTTATCCCCCACCCCCATGGAAAGAGTCTCATTTACAATGCAGACTTCATCCATAGGCAAATACCGAAGAAAGCACCTCACCCTCTGGAGACCCCAGAATCCTCGCCAAGGATTCAATCTTCAGAATCTAAGATGCAGTAGGTCCGTGTAGACAGGGAGCCATCACACTCTCTGCCCTCCTTTCCCGCTAATCTTCTGAATCCAAGGTAACAGAACAGGACTCCACACACACACACTGGGGACAATGACAAGTTCTCATCTTTTGGGGTAGGTCTAAATGGATAAAAGGACATCTTTCTGTTCTTTCCCCTCATTAAAGAAAGCCAAAAGATCAGCATTTCCCCAAGCAGGGAACATGCCTCCTTTTGGTCATTCTGGGTCTTTTTATTTGTTAATTTGACAATAAGCAGTGTGGTTAAGTAAATTATGCCCACATGTACCCAAGAAGCCACCAGTCAGGCCAAAATATAGGCTATTCCCAGCACCCACTGGGCTCGTTCAGGTCCTTTCCTCAAATAACCACAGATTCATTTTGCCTGACATTGAATTTTGCACAAGTGCAGTAGTGCAGAATGTACTTCTACTCTGCCTCATCATTAAAGGCACATTCTTAGCACTGGAAGCTGAAGGCTTTGATGAAAGATCTTGGGGGAGATTTTAAGAGATGCTTTTCAGAAAAGAGGGAAAATTTAAGCTCCCCCCTCCTATCACCCTCACCACTAAGTGAAAATCACTAGATTGAACAGTACCAAACTGGACAGTACCTAGGATGGACTGCTTAAAAATATGCTAAGTGTCCACTCAAAATACACTGTATGGGAAGCTAAGGGGGCCTTCGAAGAGCCAAGCGATCCAGAAGCAGCCACAAACTTGTTTTTCATCCAGGCAGGATCTAGCCCACCCAGAGCAGCAGAATTTATTTATTTTAGGATAGTTAATGGTTATTCCAAATTCTGTTATGGAGGATAACTGATGACCAAGTGAATTTGAGAAGTATTTCATGATACATCGCTACCACCAAGGAGGTTTGTAACTCATCATTAATTAGCACATTAAAGGCCCTGATAAATCCTGCTGTAAAGCTAGCTATTCAACTTATCTCTTCATTAACTTATTTATTTGTTTGTATCACAGCACACACATGTCTTCTAACCTAGCTACCAAAATCCAGCAGATTGAAATCGGTGCCTGGAAAAGGTGTTGACATTTAGGCTTTAGTCCTGGTAGGCACGTAGCTTACAATGGCATTTATTCAGATTATCCTGAGATTTTCAAAACACATTGAAACGATCAGGATGACTATAAGGTCATCTTGAAAACTTGTTCCAAGGAGGAATGAAAACAGTCACTTTGAAGAAATTATTCATTGTATGTAATACTGCTTTTCTCACTCTGCAGCTAATTATTTGAAATCACACAGGGCCATCAGAGGTTCCTCTCTGGCCCATCACTGCACTTCTGCCTCTAAAAAATCAAGAAGGATAAGCCTCAAATGGAGCAAGGGGCCTGTGAGCTGGTGGGGAAGGTCATGGGTGCACTGGGAAGCCAGGTGACTGGGAGTCACACAAGGCCTCCATGTCAGCTTCATCATCTCTTTCGGCCCTTTCTTCTCTCTGTGATGTGTGCTGGAGCAATCAATAAATGATTCCAAAATCTCTCCCCATTGTCCACAGTGGTCCAGGATCAGTCTGCAAGAATCCCGGGGAGTCTCATCCGTTAAGAATGTCTCCCATTATCAGACGGATGATTTTAGTTTTTCAGTAGAAGACGTCTCTGCTAATTTGCTAATTCATTCCCGTGCTCCCTGCCAGCTGCTGGCTGCCCGTGGACCATTTTCAGCTCGCTTCTGTTTGGCCAGACACCAAGTCTGTGTGTTGCTTTTAGTCGTATTAAATCCTTTGGAGAGAAGGAAGGTTCAGGGGGCCTGCAGGTCCTCTTGCTCTGAGAAGGCACATTGCAAGTTAACGGTCTTTTTAAATCAGCTAATCTACATAAAATTTTAAGAGATTTTTTTTTTTGCAAAGCCTTTTTCTTACCAAGCGTTGTTTCTAATTGTCAGCTTATACTCATAGACTGAATTCAACTAAATTCAACCTATCACCGGCAAACACGCATGGTACTCCTATGATGTGCTAGGTTCTGAAAGAGATTCTCAGAACAATAGATGTTAGCGCTGCTCCACAGGAAGCCTTCATTCAGCCTGTTTGGAGAATCCAAGCATCTATGTGAAAAAGATAAATAAATCATCATAAAATAATTAAACAGGTGGGTAGAATTAAAGGGCAGTACTTAACTGTGTGCCTCTCACTCTTGAAGCATTATAAATGTGTTAATTTACTTCCTTTTCAAACAGCCTGGGAGGTAGATAGTCTTCCTATTCCTGTTCGAAGGTAAGGAACCTGTGGCACAGAGTGGTTAAGATACTTCTCCGTGGTCACACAGTGAGTCAGTGGCAGAAGTGGGGTTTAAAGATGGGTTTGAAGAAGAGATTGCTGTTTCTAGGGGAGCCGGCATTTATTCCGTCAAGGATTGCTGGGATCATTAAACAAGAGAGTGGAAGGAATAAATGTTCCAAGGAGAACTGGCTATTTCTGCCCTGAGTCCTCTCATCAGAACTCCCACTCCCAGTGCTGTTGGCATGTGTCAGGTCAGCTGCCGTGCCAGGAGAGGTGAGTTACTGGGAGTGAGTCCCTGCGGGCACGGAGGGAAAGCATCCCACCCACCCGCCACTCCACCTCATTCCCGAGTCCCCACACCCTTCCTGCTTGTCCAGCCGGCCTGGCTTTGCCACCTCTCCCTATGCCAGCCATCCTGGCAGCCTTCTTTGAGTTAAATGAACCCATAACCTCCTTCCAGCAGAATCTTTGTGTCTACTCTTGCCTGTGCGAGAACAGAGAGAACACGTGTCTTCATTCTCAGCTGTCCTGTCCTCAGAGGAGCCTCCTGGACTGTCACTTCTCCCATTCACTGCTCTCATGGGACTGGTGCCATGTGCATCATCCTCTTAAGCCTTCACCTCCATTGCACGCTGCTCCCCTGCCAACCTGTATGCCCCGTGACACATGGATGATGGCTTCGTCCCTTATCCCCTTGCCTCCCATGTCCTCCATTGCTTCCTGTCCCAGTGTCTTTCTTCACACTGAATATCTATGTCCTCCAACAGAGTTTGTGCATGGAGTCCCCGGTGCATAACTGATGGAGAGAAAAAAGGAAAGAAGGGAGGGAGGGAGAGAAGAAGAAAGGAAAAGAGGGAAAGACGGAAGGAAGACAGAAAGGGAAGAAGGAAAGGAGGGAGGGAGGAAGGAAGGGGGGAAGGAAGGGAGGAAGGGAATGAGGGGAGGGGAGGGAGGGACGATGGCCCATTGTTCTGGCATCCTCTGTGAGAAGTCCACAAGTCCACAGCCCCTCCCCAGGACCCTTCACTGCATGCACAAGGACGGACGGCACCCTGGTGATTGCCCCCTACAGCTCCACCCCATGCTGGGCAGGCCTGGCCACGAGCAAGCGCCTTGCTGCACAGCAGCCTAGTAGTTTGATGGCGTGTGGGCAGGGGCAGGTGGTGATGGAGGTGATGAACTCCCTGTGCCGTAATGGACTGGAGCCTTCCCCGTTGGATTGTGCTCTCTTATCAAGCAGGAAGCTGGCAGGCTGTGTGTTAATCAACTGATAGCATCACTTGGCACCCGCAGCCAGCTCAGGTTTTATAAAAGACCAGGTCGTTGATTTCCAATCTCTCCACGCACAGTGATTTCAGGTTGGAGGCAGAAGGAGCAGCGAGGGTGTCTCCCCCACCTCCCAGCTCAGCTCGGGCGAGGCGCCAAAAAGCTGCACTTCCCCCCACAGAGGAAATGAACCCCCAGAGAGAAGGGAGAAAAGAGAAGAAGGAAAATGCCAAGAATGTTCTGGGGGAAATGAAACCATCATGTGACTGTTGCCTCCCCTTTTGGGAGGATGGGCTGGTGGTAACCAGGACAAATCCTGCTCAAAATCCATCAGTCTCTCTATATTAAGGACCCTGTCCATTTGCGCAGCTCTCTTCAGAGACAAACACTTTTCACATTTCTGTTTCTTTTTTGCTGCCCTTCCCAGAGCCTGTCCCATGACCCGTGGAAGCGTTTTCTGCTTTCATCATCTGCCGTCTGTCTTCCCTGGTCCCAGGCTGGTCTCAAAATAACTTGCCCCACATCTGAGAAGGTTGCACTTTGCTTCAATGGGGACCTTGTTTACGTGCTGTTGAGTTGACACCTTACTGGGACATCTCTCTTACCAAGATGGATGCTTCTCAAGGTGGTCTTGCTCACCAGCCTAGTGTTAGGGTACCTCTGAGTGAGGGATGCAGAGGAAACTATATGACCAATACATGAATACATGAGTGGATGGATGGTTGGATGGACGGACGGATGGATGGATAGATGGGTGGAAGGATGAGTGTTGGGATCTATAGGCAAGTGGATGAATACATGAGCAGATGGATAGATGGATGGGATTTTGGGGGTAGGGAGATGTGAAGGCTGGGGTGGGGGGGGTGTTGAAATGACCCCATGGCCAAGAGCCAGATTCCAGGTTTGTAGCCTGGTGACTTTGGGCAAATCATTTGCTCATTGTTGGGATAACTTTTCTGATTCGCAAAATGGGATTAAAGCAGTGCCTCCATCAGAGGTCAACTGTGAAAAATTAAAGCAATAAAACATGGAAATTACATGTCACTATGTCACTAGACATGAGGTGAAGAAAAACTTAGGACCCTGGAGTGATGTTTATGGTGGTGACGGTGAACAGCAGGAGGAGGAGTCCATCATGGTGGAGAACACGTATGTGGGGTTGATGTTGGCTTAGTTTCCTGCATATCTGCCCCTGCCTCTGCAGCTGTGTCAAGCACAAGCTGAGACACAGGTTCTGGTTCATGGTGTCCTGACCCCAGACCTCCAGTTAGTCCTGTCCAGTTCCAGTTCTTTGCTTGGCTCTTGAACTCACCTCCCAGACACCCACCCCCAGCCCTTCTACTCCCTCCCCCATGTTGGCCAGGTACAAAATAGAGCGTATCACCTGGAGGCTGGGAAACCCAGGGCCTCAAGGACACTTTTCCTCCTGCACAACACTGTCTGCATTCTTGACCCCTGGCTTTGGGGACAACCCTTGCCCCCTTCCTTTTTCCTTCTTCCCCAGCTCATCCCAATCTGGGTCATGCCAGTTTGTGCTTGGAGTTACCTTTTTTTTTTTTTAAATCCGAACCAATTAAAAATATGTTTTGTAAAAGAGTTTTAAAAAAAAAAAAGTCTTTTTCCTCAGCTGAGGATTCTGCCTGCCCGATCTCAGCTGGAAGAGAATTGAAACCGACAACATGTTACTAATTGGGGATTCCGAGCGGCCGTGAGTGTGGCCGGGGGTTTCACAGACCAGCTGCGACGTGTGGACACTTCAGTTTATCATATCTGAAGCAGGGGCTCTAAGAGGTGGTATGTCAGAAGGACCAAGCGAGGCAGTCAGGGTGCATTTATTTCCGGATAAGCCAAAAAGTCTATCAATCTTCTAGCCTGGAATGGACTCCCATGAAATTCACCCATGTGGGGAATGCCAGACCCCTTTTCCACCAGCAGTCAATCTTGTAATCAGGTGGCCCCTGGAAACCTCAGGAAGTAGTATGATACTGTTCCTTTGAGCTATAAAGACGTGGTTCCATTTGTTCTATGTAGCCCCGGGATTTGAGCCAAGTGACAATTTTTCTGATCATCAGTTTTCTTGTCTTAAAAGTAGGTCACCAGGGCCAACAGGCAACAGAATTAAATCACTGGTGTGCAATAGCAGCACAGACCTTGGCACTCAGTAGTCTCTCACCTTCCTTTCTCTACTCTGAAGAGCTACCTGATCCTGCCTAGGGTCTGGGGAGGGATGCAAAGGCTCAGTACTGGGCTCTGCGTGACTGGCTCGCCTCCCTTTTAGATTCTGGCCAAGTTGGTTCAGACCTAGGGAGAGAGATCAAGGGTTCCCACTATCAGCAGGGAGCTGACCTCTTTTAGTGTAGCTCATGTCACCTGTAATGACAAATTCCATGCATGTAAGATCCACAGAAGTGAACTGAGTAGCAGAGGTAGATCTTAAAGTTGATGCTTATTCAAACATTCAAAATGAACCATTTACTTGTGCATGCAACACATGGCTCACAAAATAATTATGGTTATTGGGCCCGGTATAGTGGTGCAAGCCTATAATCCCAGCTACTTACTAGTCAGAAGTAGGAGGATCAGTGTCCAAGGCTGGCCAGTGGAAAAAGTTAGCAAGACCCTATCTCAACAACAAGCCAGGTACAGTGGCACACACCTGTAAAGTCAGCTATTCAGAGGATGGAAATCCAAGGCTAGCCCTGGGCAAAAAGTGCAAGACCCTATCTAAAAATAACTAAAGCAAAAAAAGGGGGTGGAGCTAAGGGCATGATGCAATTGGTAGAGCACCTGCCTAGCAAGCACAAGGCCCTGAGTTCAATCCTCAAACCTACAAAATAATAATAATAATAATTGCAGTTATAGATTTTTTGGAGCCTACATAGGGATAGAAGACAGGTGTGGCGTATGGTACGCAGGAGCCCCAGGCACACAGCTGTGCTGGGATGGTACGCACAGGCATGTTGATGTGTGTACAGCACACCAGGATGGTATGCAGGCATCCTGGATGAGATGCAGTACACCAGGATGGGACACGGACACAGGAAGATGGTACCTTGTGATACTTACTACACAGGAATCAATGGTGCAGTGCAAAGAGGACGTACAGTGCACAAGGATGTGACACAGGTCTCAGGGATGGGGCCCAGGAACACAGGCGTGCAGCACTTGGATACCGTGCAGGCACACTGGGATGCAACACTGAAATGACACACAGAGATGGTACTCAGGCATGAGGACTGGTGCACCAGCACCCTGGGGTGCCCCATTGCTGGCACCTCAAAAACTTACCCCACTGATGAGTCTGGTACTGTGACTGACAGCCCTGAGTTAATTTTCTCTGATGGAGCCCAGTGGCTGTGCACTAGGGCAGGCTTTGAAAAAACTCCACCTCATCTCAAGTCCAGTCCTATGTCTCCTGGCTCCTGGCAGTGTGATCTTGAATGGTCTCCTAGGCTTTGATAGACTTTGCCTCAGTCTCTCATTTGTAAATAGGGCACTTTGAAACCCTCTTTGCAGGTCCCTAAAGCATGAGCACTGGTAAAACACAAAAATCAAACAAGGCTACTTGTGGTTATCATTGGCTGTTACAGTTGTATGGCAAAGGAGCAGGGAAGAGGGCTTGCAAGTTTTGCAGATGAAGCTTGAAATTTAGTCTTCACCATTCAGCAGCTTGAGGCCTTGGGCAAGTTAGCCTGCTTATCTACGAAGAGGGCTAATAACACAGAGCTCTGAGTGTTTCTTTATTTTAATAAGTCACTACATTCCACAATGAATTTCAGACAATTTTCAAAAACTCCCACAGTAAATAAGATGCAAATAAATAGCTAGATGTGCAGGAGGAGGCAGGATTGAATCGGGAGCAAACCTTGCTGCAGGACTATTGAGAAGCCAGGCACACGAAAAGCAATGGTGACTGTGCTTACCCTGCGGTAAGCAAACATTTGGAATGTGGGTTTTCAAGATAGTTTGCTTTTGTTGGAAGAAAATCTGAGGCAAGTGACTTTTTCTATCCAAGACAGCCAGGCTCCAAAAGCTGGGTGCCTTCCTTCTGTGCAAACACCATCAGGCTGGTCCTCCCATGCTAGCCACAGAAAAGCACTTCCACCCCTGAGTCCTGAAAATCTGTGCCGCTCATTGGACCCGTGCTCCTGTTGCTCTTGAAGTGGCATCTTTCAGTTGTAGTAAACAACAGAGGCCCTCATGGTCATTAAAATGACCCAGTGGCACCTGTTCCCCAAGAGGAAGAGTGTCGGTGACAGTTCAGCCGCTGCCAAGTTCAAATTAAGCTAATTACAGCAGCTCCCTCTCTGGATCCTTTCAACTCTTGCTGGTGTTCCTTGTTCTCTTCTTGCCCTGGAGTATTCTGGGGACTTCTGTTGGCCTTGTCAAAAATACTTGATGTTCTTGAGGTAGGGCTCATTGCCCGTGTCAGGTGAGGGTGGCACTTGACCTTCTGGGACAAGGCACCCAGAAAAGAGCTTCAAGACGACCCTGGATGATAGCATGGATCTCAGGCCCACACACATGAGCTCATATAATAGGAAGTCACATTTTTAAAATGTCAGTGTGGAGACACCAAGGCACATAGACAATATGCTTTGTTGCCTGAGGTTACAGGAGAGATGGTGACAGCAGCCCTGCACCATGTGACTTCACATCTACTCACTCACTGTCATCTTGTCATCCTTCTTGCCAGTCATGTCTGCCCTCATGTCACTGCTGTGCACTTGGAATACCCCAGTCTTGCTTTCCGGGCACAGCTGCCCAAGGCGAGACTTCTCTCATCTCTCTCATCTTGAAGATGAAGAAACCGAGAATCAGAGAATAAATAAATTTGTCAACACCGCAGTGCAAGAAAAGAGTAGAGTTTGGAGGCAAATCCAGTGCTACATACAGGATCTTAAATACTACACATCACTCTTTCCTACACCCACATAAACTTTATTGAATTTCCCTAACCTTTCATTATAGAAAATTTCAAACCCAGAGTATTTTACAAGCTACCTATTGCTGTTTAACACAGCACCATAAGCTTGGCAGCTTAAAACTAAACCAGTGTTTTAACTCATAGTCTCTGTGGGTCAAGAGTCTGGACACAGCTTACTGGGTGCCCTGCTCACTAAGGGAGTCTCATCCCAGTCAGCCCCTTTACCAACCCACTCGGGTATTGGCAGAATTTGCTTCTTTCCAGCTGTAGAACTCATGGACACTTGCTTCTTCAAGGCCATCATGAGAAAAATCTCTGCTATTTCGAGTCTGGTACCACGGAAGCCTAAACCCTCTTCTAAGAGTTCGCCTGATTGGGCCAGGCCCGCCTATGGTAATCTCCCTTTAGATTAACCCAAACTGATTACATTTGCAAAATTCCTTCACCTTTGCCATAGTGAGCCACAACCCCAGGAATAGCACCATATCCTATTCACAGGTCCTGTTCCTACTCTAGGGGAGGAGGCCTCCAAGGACGTGAGCCATTGGTCATCTTAAAATTCTTCCTGCAACAGCTCTAGTAAGCTCTTTTGCTCTCATCACAAAGCTTTGACAACAGTCACCATTCTGCTGTCCTTGTCTCACTCCCCAGCCCCACTAAATCGCTCATTTTACAGATTTTTAAGACAAAACCCATATACATTGATACACACACCTCTTAGCCATTCGGCTCTGACAAAGATGTGCTCCCCACAGCATCCAGAGTCTTCTGAGCATTTAAAATATTTCCATCTCTCCAAGAGTTCCTTCATGGTCTTCCTAGTCAGATATTCTTACATGTATCTTTTAATCGTGAAAACAGCTAACATATCAAGAAGTCCCTAGTATCAAACCTGGCAGATGTAGGCTGGCTACACGTTAGCTCCCCTGCAAATCTTCTAACTTCCACTCCAGGCTCTTTAGAAGATGATATGAAGGCAGAGATAAGTGTCTAAGCTGCACCTGGCCCTGGAGAGGAGGCTTCTAGAGGAATGTTGGCCAGGATGTATGGGGAAGTGCCTCATGTGCACTGCCTTATACGTAGGGATCAACACAGCACCGTTGTCATTGGCTCTGCCACCAGCAAGGTGTCAAGAAAGTACAGTTGGAGCTTTGATCTCTGTTGGGTGAATCCATAATTTTCTCATTGCTGAGGTATGAATGAGCACCAGAAGACAGCAAATCAGTTGCTGCTCTCTGATCTCTCCTGGCAGGTTGATATGCACAGGACACATCTCAGCAATGGACACATGGCACTTCATTTTCTGATAGTGGCTGCTTCCACTTGCCTCCAAAAGATAGTTTGGGTCCTGTCTGTGCTCTGGACTTTCTTCCCTGCCAGCAAAAACAACAAATATCTAGAGACACTGTGGTGTCTGAAGGGAAAATGAGGGGTGAGGAATGAGAGATACTCCACCTTTGTGAGATGGATCCACTTTTGGTAACATTGAGCCGCACACTCCACATCCCATCCTCCTGCCTCACCAGGCTCTCATGGGGGTCGATGTGAGAATGCTCTGCCAGACGGATAGCCTTCCCTTCCCTTGCCTCTCACTTGAGTGTTTTCCTTCCCTCTTCCAGCCTGCCAGTCACTCCAGTTGTCCCTACCTAATATATACGTGTGATCCAAATGTATGGGTTATCAGACCACAGTTCTGATAAAGCATTTTTAGAAATAACAATCCTATAAAACAAGCAGCAGTAATTTTCTTCAAAGAGGTATATACAAGATGCATTCAGGTCTCCCGCGGGGCGATTTCTTCTGCACCATCTGGAAAGATCTGGGGCGGGGTGGGCTTGATCTCTACTGTAAAGACCATAAAGAATGCCAGTCCAGCCCCAACCCTTCCCATTCCTCCTTCTCCTGTTTCCTCTGCCAGCTTCCCCTCTCCTGTTCCTTGTACCTTGCTTATTCCCCTTCCTCATGAACATGGGGCTAGTCATATCTACTAAGTCAACTCTCTTTGTGCATCCTCCCTGCCTGGCTACTTTAGAAACAACTCCCTCAACTCCTGGGCCTGGAGACATTACAAGAATCTTACAAAGAGCAACATGGGTGATTTCTTATTTAATTGTTTTTTCAAAGATTTGATTTTTTTAAATTTAAAACTCAAAAATGACATTAAAACCCCTACCCAGATCAGCTGTATCTTTAAGTGTAAAATCCATTTTAGTCAGCAGAGCTTGCGATATGGCTAAGTACTTATTTTTATTGTCTGTCTGGGCATGGTTTTCAACTGCAAGTGGAGAAAAAAATCAATAATGTCATAAAGACACGTTCACCCTGTGCCCTTTCTACTGCCAGCTCTGTAGGGCCCGTGCTTGGGGGAGTGGCTGAGGTCTAGGTGTCCCAAGTCATCTCTGGTAGAGGAGGCTGGTATATGGTACCCCACTTGTCGTTTGTCTGATGTTGTGGGGAAGGCCATGAGTTCATTTTATGGATTTCCCAAGTCTTTCCAAAGGGAACATCCACTGGCCAATTGCCACAGGGAAAGAGGATGTAAGCATGTCCTCACCGTCCTGTGGGGCCTAGTGGGGGCTCCGGCCTTCCAGCACTTAGTCTGGATGGTTAGCAGGAGAGCAGTTCATGGAACATTCTTGTCATCGTACATGTCTGAATTTACCCTTGGATTTGACATCCTGGGACTATTCCTGTGTTGGTTCTTCCTGTCAGCCTGCAGAGACCTGGGCTTACAAAGAGAAATGGGAACCCTTTCTCCCTGCAGAGGCAGTGCAACTGTCCATGGGGTATTCCTCCCAGGATGTGAACCAGGAGTGTGGGTGAGAGCTTGGGAGAGAAGGCATGCTCTATCCAGACCTCTGACACTCCATCAGAAAAGGTGTCCCCAGCTCTGTAGCCCTTACTTCACTTTGGTGTTCTTCATAGCTCTTATCACAACCTGACCTGCGAATGTTGATTCACTTACCGTCTGTCCTTCCCACCAGAATCTCGTTGACATCAGGACAGAAGCTGAGTTTGGCTCCCCGCTCACCCACCATAGGGAGTCAGCCCCCAGTGTATACCTGCTCACTCCCTGGCTGGCCAAAGCTTTCCAGGCCCAGAAGTGACACCACTTACCACTCATTCCTCCTTCAACACAAGTGTTTCTCTGGTTTTAAACAGCATTAGATATAGATATATAGAAAGACATAATTTATGCGGCACACACACATACCATCAATCCACCCATGAAGTATGAAATCTAATAGGTTTTGGCACACTTATGGAGTTCTGCAACTATTACCCTAATCTAATTTCAGAACATTTCTACCACCCCAAAAGGAAACTCCATACCTATCAGCATCCCACTCTTCCTACTTCCAAATCACTGACCACCACTGATCGCCTTCCAGTCTCTGCAGACGTGCCTTTTCCAGACGTCACATAGCACAGAATCATGTAACACGTGATCTTTGTCACTGGCTTCTCTCACTTAACATATGTATTCGATGTTCATCCGTGACAAAGCAGGTGTCAGAGTCTTTCTCTGTGCACCGTGGATAGTATCCTGTTGTATGGACTTAACACATTCGCCAGCTGAAAGACACTTGGGTTATTTCCACTTTTTGGTTATAATGAGTGATGTTCCTACGAATGCTTTGACGTGGTGCATTTTCATTTTGTGTGTAGGGGGGGGTAGATTCCCGGGAGTGGAATTGCTGGGTCACTACTGGCAGTTTGTCACTTTATCCAGAGAGTACATTAATTTTTCTATTATCCACCTTTGAGCTGCCTGAGGGCTGACTGAGAACTTTGTCATCTAAATATTACTGTAAGACTTGAGCTGGATGCTTACACATGGCGGCTCCTTATAAAAGATGCCAGAGCCAAAGAAAGGGAGGGAAGGAGAGGAAAGAAGCTAAGTGAAGCCTGTTGAGTCAAGGAAGGCACAGTGAAGATGGCTGTGGGCTCTTTCTCATCTGGGAAGCTATGTTTTGTCTTATGCATGGGAGAGAAAGCATGTTTGTGCTCAGAAAGGCTGCTTTCTCCAAAGTTGTCAGAGATTTTTCTCATATACCCTTTTAAAGTTTTCTCCACTAATAATAAATGTAAGTTATACCCACAATGGAACTTTGATAGTATAGAATGATGAAGAAAATGGAATGCTACATTCCTGTCGCAGCCACATGTTAGCTGTCCTAGGCAAACCCTATGACATTTGCAAGCCTTAATTTTTTCTATCTGCAAAGAGGGGAAGTAACAGAGCTGAATTTGGAGCCCAGGATTCTGCCAAGCTCTTCATGAGGCACTCGGATCTTTTAGGACCAGTAAGATCAGGGAAAGGAAGAAAATGTTTTCTGCTGTGAATCACAGAAAACTGTTCCTTCTAGCTCCCCACCCTACACTTGTCACCCCCTTTCTGAGCTGCCATGAGAGTGGTCAGCAGAAAGGCAGCACATGTAGCCTTTAAAATAGCACCTGAAAAATGACACATACCTGCTAATTTGTTCATTGAACATCTATAAGAGTAGTGATGAAGACTAACGTGGGGATGTTCATGAAAGCTATGATGAAGATAGCTCCCATTTTTATTGACCACCCACTATCTCTCACGCATTAAGTAACACATTTTACCCATCCATCTATCCATCCATCATCTATCCATCCATCCACACACACACCCATCCATCCACCCACCCACCCATCCATCTACACATCTATCCACCCACCCACCTCTTTCTGTCATCTATCTATCTATCTATCTATCTATCTATCTATCTATCTATCCATCCATCTCATTCCATCTCATCTCTATTCCATTTTGCAGACTGGAGAAAATCCTGGTCTTTTTTAATTCCAATCCATGGTCTGATCCCCTTAATATAATCGCCTCTCACCGGGCCATGTGTCTGGAATATCGAGATGAATAAGAGACAGTGGTACATGGTGAAAAGCACACAATTTCCAGCATCATACAGAGCTGTGTCATCCATCCACCAAAGCACCCACCCATCCACCCAAACACCCACCTGTCCACCCATCCACTGGAACATATGGACTACCTTCTATGGGCCCAGAACCATTTTAGACAATGGAATCCTGGATTTCCTCTATATAGAACATCAAGCAAATATCCAACCACTCTCAGTTTTCTCAGCTGGTAAATGGGGAGAAAAATAAAATCTCCCTCATTGGGTTGTGAAAATTAAATGAAACATGATCAGCACAATACCCGAATTAATCAATGTTGACTGCTATTAGCTGAAGTAGTATTTGTGTTTGCACTGGAAGACATGGACCTACCTTCTAGGAACTCAAAAAGGGGGTTGGTGCATTGTCTTTGGTTTCCTAAAACCTTTCTCTAGCCCCAGAGGAGTGGGTGGCCCTTGTTGCTGTGCCTCTAGCTATAGCCCTGGTCCCTAGGACCCTCTGAAAGTCTGGTGGCCCAGCACCATGGCTGGCCCTGCACTCACTGTCCCAGCTCTGCCAGGAAGGGCAGATGGGGAGTCCCTGTTGGCAAGGACCCAAGCAGGGCAAGTGTTGGGATTCAGAAGAGAAAGGAAAGGGACATTTCAAGGAAGTCCCTACTTCCTCAGAACCAGTGTTCCAATCTCCCTCACTCACATGATCTATTGGGAAAGCCTTCACATTCCAAATGTACATGGAAGAATGCCAACATGAGTCTCATGATGAAAAGTCTTCCTTTATAAATGTCCTGACATTGCTCAGAACTTGGGGGATGGGGAGAGGACGAAGTCCACTCCACAGTTCCAACCAAGGTCAAGGTAGTCTCTTCCTATCATTATTCACTTTCTGAACTTTAAGATAACTACAATCTGTATAATGGGATGATGGGAATCCTACCTTGAAGCAGTTTATGAGCTTCAAGGAGTCTTTGTCTATAAAAGTGCCCAGCTCTGTAATGAGTATTTTAAAAAATGCTTTAACTTATTTCACATTTAGTATGTTCTGTACTGTGGACAATTTTATTATCCCCACTTACAGGGGAGGAAATTGAACCTCAGAGAGGTAATATGACGTGCCTAAGGCCACACAGCTAGTAGCTGGGAGAAACAGTCTTCAAGCTCAGATCTGTCTGAATTCTGAGCCTGTCTTCTTAGCCACTTGCCATCTTTTAGCATGAAGATCTGCAAACTTTTCCTATAAAAGAACAAATATTAAATATTTTTGGCTTTGTGGTCCAGACTGTGTCTGTCTCAACTACTCAACTCTGCCGTTATAGCATGAAAACAAGAGCCAAGGACATTCTGTAAACAAATAGGCATGGCTGGGTTCCAACAAAACTTTATTTACCAAAACAGGCAGTGGACTGGTTTACCATTTGGAGTATACAAGGAAGGGGTTAGGGAGTGAACGCACGCCAGCAGAAGGCCAAGCTGTGGCCTTTCCAGAAGATCCATTTGTCACAGAGTATCACCCTTTATGTGGAAGATGGCTGTTAAAAATGGAATATCCTGAGAGCTGTTTGACTACACCTATAATCCCAACTACTTGAGAGGCTGAGACCTGGAGGATCCAGATTCAAGGTCAGCCCTGGCAAATAGTTTGAGAGATCCCATTTCTACAATAACCAGAGCAAAATAGACTGGCATTGTAGCTCAAGCAGTAGAGCACTTGCTTTGGAAGCATGAAGCCCTGAGTTCAAACCCCAGTCCCATCAAAAAAATTGAAACATAATAAAAATGGCATGCAAACCTGAGACTGATTGAAGGCAGTCACAAGAGCAAGAGGCTGAAGTTCGGTAGATGATCACTAGGGGCTCTCCTCCATGCAGACTTCCTGACCCAGGACAAGAATAGCCGGGTGATTTATAATGCTCGCAGAGCACTCGCTTCTCTCGTTTCTTTTCTGCCCCCTAGCTTATCTTGACCTCAGGCACCCGCCCCTTCCCTTGCCCCAAAGAATTCAGACCTCTCCAGGCATGGGAGCCATGTTCCCACTGTCTGCACCTTCCCACAGCTGCCAGGCCCCCAGCACCCACCCCTCTGGCCTGCCCAGGAAGAGCTGTGCTGAGCAAGTGTAGGGTAGGTTTGCCTTGAGGCTGGAAGTCCCTGGGGCCACTCCAGACTTGTTTCTGGGACAGCAGGTGCAGCCTCTCACTGACACAAAAATACATTCCTCAGGCAGGGCAGGCAGGCCAAACAAGAGCAGGTCTCCCGCGCTCCCTCTAAGGACTTAGCTTCCTCCAGAGGACACTTTTGCCGTGAGGACACCCCAAGTGCTAATCCTTTCACTCAGGAGACCTCAGCATGGTCAGCATTTTAGCCAGAGGCTGGACTCAGGCAGGGGCATTCCCCCATTGTCTCTTGGCCAGACTAGGGCCCCAGTAAATCACAGAGAGAAGACACTTCTTGGACACCACAGATGCTGGGGACTCTGTGAGTGTCATAAATCAAGAGCTCACCCCATTTTACCTGCTCCTTCTTCCCACCTCTGTGGCCTAGGAGGAGAAAATGGCGGAGGCTGAATCCAGCCTGGGCGGAACATCAATGGCTGCTGTCTCTTTGTCAACTTATTACCTTAGATTTATGCATGACGCAGCCGGGTCTGCTCAGTGACACATTCTCATTTAATTAAATTTCTGTTGGATTGATGTCTGATCAATCAATAATGTTAATGTTTTTGCAATTTGGAGATTAAAGTATGGTCAAGTCATGGCACCCCCACCCCCCCCATGCACTTACTTCAGAATATTCCCTGGGAGGAGTCTTGCCTGCCTGCATTCTTTCCTCCCTCCCTCTCTCCCTTCCTTCCATGTTTAAGCACATATTAAGTACCTAGGATGTGGAGCTATGACACATGGAAACATGGCTTGAAACAGTAGCTCGCAAGCCTGTGTGAAGATGAGAATCTTCACACAGAAAGAGCCGGATAGTAAGGCCCCACCCCAAGGTTTTGGGTGCTCTGGGTGGGTCCAAGGAGGGGCCCAAGAATCTGCATTTCTATGAAGACCCCAGTGAGGTTGATGCTGTGGTCCAGGGACCCCACGCTGAGAACCAAAGCCAAGGGTACAAGTTCTGTCACCACCTGGATTCAGACCCCACTTACAAACTGTATGGGTTTGGACGAAGTGATTTCATTCCTCTTTGCTTTGGTTTCTTAATTCACAGAATTGCAACAGACAATAAATGAGAGTCTATAATGACTATAAACATCCAGCACACTGGGTGTGCAACAAACACTCTTTGTGTGTCATCTGTTCTTACAAGGGAGGACCGAGCAGCCATGTTCCTGCCCGCCTGCAGCTTCCCTTCTGGAGGGATGTAAGGATCACACAATGACTAATGAGACTAATGAGAGGCTATAATAAGGGTGTTGGATCTAATGAGGAGGACCGAGAAGACCTCTTGATCAAATAGAGCTGGAATTTGAAGGAGTGGGTAGGAAAGTTAACAAGGAAGTGGTGAGTCTGGGAGGCACTCTTGCAGGCCATCTTGGTGGGTTTGCTCGGTGTTTTAGGCCCCAAGGGAATACCACAGAATATTATCAAGAAGGTAACAAGCCATATGTGCATAAAGGGAGCTTTCCACCTGCAGCTTAGGAACTTGCTAGTTTGGTGAAAGTGAATGCAGCAGTAACACAGACTGAATTAGCCACGCCTCAAGCTCAGATTCTAGAATTTGATGAAAATAAAGGTTAGAGCTTAGTCTACATTTGGGAATCAACCTTGGTCCTTGAGTAACTGCCAATTGCAGTATTCAGTCATTGTACCTGGTACCCTGCAGAGCTGAATTAATTTAGAACAAATTTTCCAATATGGCAGCCTTGGACTGAGTGTACTGTGTAGACAGGTGGTCTTTGGGTCTGCATGGGGTTTTGGAAAATTCTGAATTCTTTGCCAACATTTAAAAATCTGAGCAACTCAAATATAAACTCATTTGGGTTGTTATTTGTCTTCAAAACCCATCAAGATCAGACAGCACTGTTTTGTGTGCCTTTATGGCTCTGATGGGTTGCAGTAATGAGTAGCATGGGGGAGAGCACATGCACCTTCCTTGTCCCCCAGGTCCTCTCACATGGTTCCACATGCCCACATATGCTCACACTTTGCTCTTGTCTTTACCTGGCTGGTCCCTGAAGCCAACTGAGTCATTACCCTTGGAGTATATAGGAACACAGGCTTTTCCAAAATTAATGCTTCCTTTGGTTAACACTGCTCAGTCCCTTCCACCTCTAAGGTCTTGTTCTTCAGGAGAGAAGATGGAAGTAAAATAAGAGTGTAGAACTTCTGCTTTCTTGTTGTCATCTGTTTGAGTTGCATCACCAGCTCCCAATCCCTTCCTTTTCCTTCTTGCTCCAAACTTAGCTCAAAAGCCCTTTTTATTGTGGGGTTTTCGCAAGCCTCAGCTCTTTCTAGGGTTTTGTCTCTTAGCACTCTTCTTATAGAAGCAATGTCAGTTTGCATTTGTTTTAGGGTGGGATAGCGCAGTTCAGAACAAGACACCTGCAAAAACAACTCAATTAGAAATACCCACGTTTCAAGGTTTTCCAGGGAGATCCCAGGGCAAGGTAAACAACATAGTGCCATTTAGAAAAAAACTTCTCAAAAAATTATAAGAGCCAGGTGTTGGCTTATGCCTGTAATCCTAGTTACTCAGGAGGCAGAGATCAGGAGGATGGTGGTTCAAAGTCAGCCTGAGCAAATAGTTCCTGAGACCCGTCTCAAAAATATCCAATGCAAATAAAAAGGGGCTTATAGAGTGGCTCAAGGTGTAGGTCCTGAGTTCAAACCCTAGTACCACAAAAAAAAAAATAAAAAAATTCAAGAGACCTTCAAATTAAAATGCTGAAATGTTTTGAGAAAATCATCTATTTACACTTCCAAAGACAACCCAAGTGTCAATGTGCCCATGTCTCCTACTCACAGCAGGGTTTGCCTCAACTTGGAGACCAGATTCCAAACTGAGTCCTAGTTGAAACTTTGCAAAGTCCTCAGTTCCAGTTCCCAGTACACAGTCCCAGTGAGCATCCTCAGTGTGGTAGTTGGATAATGTGGATACTATTTGCAATGCAGCTTTGCCATAATTCATATAAGACATGGAGTTTTCAAATCAAATTGTCATTGGATGGTAATGATACGTGCTCCTGCTGTCTTCAAACAGAGCTGGAAGGAAGATTTTCAAAGCATCAGGTTGGCACTTAACAAGAACAGCAAGAGTGATCTTTCTAAAAAAGTAAATTGGACCATCTCATTACTTAGCTCAAGACCATCCAGTACCATCCACTGACAACAGAGTAAAGCCCAACACCTGCCTACCACAGCCTTCACATGACCCCATGTAATCCGGCCCCAAATTCCTCTCCAAGCCCATCACGTCCCTTCTGCCTTGTCCTCTCTCTCTCTCCCCCACCCCCACTTCTGCACCCTACACAGACTTTAATCTCTGCTCCTTCAACAGACCAAGAGCATTCAGGCTTTTTTTACATTTGCTTTTCCTTTTCCTGTGATGGTTTCCTTCCCCAGCTTTATAGGGACACCATTCTTACCACACTGCATATGTCCATCTGCTGAAATAGTCATTCCCTGGAGTGGGCCTTCTCTGAGCACACAAATCAAAATGGCACCACCCTCTCCCATGCTCTTCTACCTTGTCCTGACTTACGTGTCTTCATGACACTAAGCAAAACCCCAAAATATAAACTTCTATCTGGTTTTCTTATCTATGTCCCCCCAAAAGTATAACTAACAAGGGGCAAGTTGTTGGTCTGTCTTTCTCACTTCTATATCCCCAGCATCTAGCACAGTGCGTGGCATTCAGTAGATGTTCAATGAGTGTGTATACAGGCTAATGAGCATGGTAGCAAGAGGAATGAAATATTACTATGGCTAGAGAGAATTAAACTCACTTTCTACTGTTGTGTGGTTGCTTGTATCTGGTATGCTGTGTATGTATATTTCTGCATGCTTGTGAGCACGTATGTGTGTTTGAGAACACTTGTCAAGAGGTGAATTTGGGCAATAAATCTTATGTCAGATCAGAAGGGAATTGTTAGTTTGGATAAGTGGTTTGATTTTAAGCTCAGAGCAGCGAGGAGACTTCTAAACCCAGAGCGTACTACACATTGAGGGCTGTGCAGGCAGATTCCTGCCAGTGTTCAAATCTTATCTCCTACCACTTTATGAACTTGGGTAAGTTACTCACTCCATTTGAGTGGGACCTCAGTTTGTCACCGAATAATAGGAGTCGTCAAAGTGCTTCCCTCATAGAATTATGAATAAATGACATAGGAGCAGAGTGTTTCTGCCCAGTGCCTGGGGGGAAAGTAAGGGACCAACCAAGTTCAGCCATTATTGCTAATATTATCATAAGCTGTTCCAAAGCCAAGGTGAACCAGCAGATCTCTCTGGTCAGACTGAGCTGGTGGTGGGGAGTGAAGAGGACCAGCTGCTCTCTGACTGTGTAGAAAGAAGAGTCTCAGATGAGCAAGGTCTCGTGAAAGTAGTGACAGGTGCTTCTCATGAGCTGGGAGCAGCACACTGGGCTCTGTCCTTCTGTCCTCCAACCTCTTATTAGATAGGGCTAGAAAACACCCCAGAAAAGCACATGGGGCTGATTTCACTAAAAAATCTACAAGTGTAGATTCACAGGAAAAGGAAGTGTAGCTCACAGGAAAAGAAGATGAAAGCTAGCAGAGGAGACAGGGACTTGCTCACATTGGGATGGTCTTCACTCTGCCAGGCTATTCTCAGACTAACCACACAGAGACAAGTGTTCTCTGTCCTTTCCCCAAATAGTAACCACACAACACAGGTGCTATCTCCCCTGTCCCCAAATAGTGCCTATGGTAGAGGGGACTGTATCCTCAATAAATCTTGTCCTCTTTCTCCTGGCACATCACTATACCACATTTCCCAGGCTCCTTTGCTGTAAGATGCACCATATTCATACCCATATTCAGGCCAGTGGAAGAGAGGGGTGTGGGTGGCAAAGGGCTTTTCTGGCCTGGTACATGAGAATCTCTGATGTATTCCTTGGTGATCTTTCTCATCTGTTGACTTAACCGAAATGACTCCAGGATCCAGGAGTGATGGAGCCTCAAGATGGAAGGAGGCTGGGTCTTCCCTTGAAGGAGAACTGCCAAAGAGAAACAGTTGACCAAAAATACCCACATTGGACTGTTGAATGAGCAAGAAAAAAATTTTATTGTGTTAAAACACATGTGAGCCTATTCATTACAGCAACTAACCTACCCTAAATAGCATGTCACCTAAAGGAAAACGTCTATCATCTGAATGCCCTGTTATTATGTCCTATAGCCATTTACATTCAAAGAATGATGGGTGACATTTTAAACAAACAGAACATACATAAGCTCTAAGTCTTATCATGGTGAATGCAGTCATGAGTATCATTTGTACCATATAGACAAAGAACCAGACATGCCAGGGTTCACAAATGAGCATCAGAGTCGAGCATTTTTTGACAGCCAGTGGTGCAGTCTTTCCACTATGACCTAAAGTACAGGAAGTGTCTGTAGTAGTATCTAAGGAAACTCACACTACAGTAAACTGGAAGTGTTAAAGAAAAGAGGAAGGAAGGAAACGGAAGACAAAAATGTATACATTTTTTAATTAACCATCTAAATAGCAGCAATAGGGGTTGGAAAATGTTATGGAAAAGGGAGGAGAAACATTCACCAGAAAAATGAAAATCTGAAATACCTCAGGACCAAGTTAACAGGGAATACAGAAGAAAATTTATTACAATTTTTAAAGTTTCAAATAAAGCCTTAAGGAAACAGTTCAAGACAGCACAGCCCCATGTTAAACTGTACATTTAGAGGAATTTCAGTCAAAATCTTAATGGATTTTCTTAAAAGACAAGTTGAATTCAAAGATCACCTGAAAGAATTAATAAGCAGAGGAACCAATAAAAGTCTAGTTGATAGGAAGATGGGTTTTAAGTAGGGGTAGGGGAAGGAAGATGTTGCTGGTGCACTCCATCAGAAAAAGGAATCCATCACTAGAGAGATAATCTTGTAGGAATTGAGAAGGCTGTAGTGGAACTATATAGAGCCCCAGGAGGATGGACTGTGCATGACAGTGTATAATATTATGCATCATAGCAATTGTATATACATTTTTCTATGTATTCATTCATACGTTAAAACATGGGAATCACTTACCACTGCTCTTTATTTCAACAATTGTATTATGAAGGTAGCATCTCAAATTAGTGGAGAACAGACAGATTATTTCATATATAATGTTGGAACAATTGCCTGCTTACTTTTGTTAGTTTCCTAGTTAAATTTTATAGAAAAAGATACATGAAATACCTTAAATTTCAGAAGATCTTGTCATGTACAATGTCCAATGTTTGAAAAAATAAAGGAATAAATTACTAAGGTTGCTTACCCAACACTGTAGAACTTTTGAATGGTAAGAAGCACAGAGATAAAGTTTAAAAAAGAAGTAATAAAACAGAAAATACTTGCAATACTTTTGATAATCAAATATCCATTGTAAATAAAGATCTGTTTTAGGCAATAATCAAAAGGTTAAAATCTATATTAAAATGGAAAAAATGAGTCTTTTAGAGGCAAACATGGAAAAAGTGCAAACATTTGAAAATGCATAGCCATTGACTCAGCAAATGTGTTTTCTTGATTTTAAGGATACAAAAGCCATCCAAGTGCCCACAGATACATGCAGAAGGATGTTCTTGGCAGAACTGGTAAGAATAAGAGGAACTTGTCCAAATAAAGAGTAATAGGAAGTGATTTTCCTTTTGCATATTAAAAATATGCTATGGAGTATAAGGCAGGGAGACAGCATGGTACCCATGGAGAGCTAGACACCTGCCAGGAGGAGATCCAGAAACAGTATTTGATACATCAAATGATTACACCAGTGAATGTAGGTTCCCAAGGGCAGGGTTTTTCATGGTCTGTTCACGTCAGTCTCTGGCTCAATACCTGGCACTTGGACGTGAGAAAAAGGCTTGAAAGAGTACACTTGAAAGAATACTGGCAAGTCTTATGTTTCCCCTTATCTTCTTCCAATCCTATATGCATGTCATCATAATTTAGAGAATGAACTTTTATACCAGATAGAACTGTAGGTGACCCGGCTCTGCTTCTCACTAACGAACCTTCATCTCTTACGTTAAACGTTTGAAGGAAGAACCGTCTCTAATTTATTGAGTAATGGACAGAAGTGGGAGCACTCTCAGTAAATGTCAACTGCTGTTGCAAATGCTCTGGTAAAGCTGGGGAAGAAAAAAGAAGTAATGTATAAGTTAAAAAAAAAAGAAGCAAACCCCCCAAAATACATCTTTTCCTACAGCTTGTTTAGCAGCTCTGCAAAATCTCTGACCAGTGAGACTTCCCTGGGGAGAAGCATTTCTCAGTGACTCTAACCCAAGACAATGCCTGAGAACAGAGAGGGCTGAACTTTCCTCTTTGACCTTTGGCTAGTGCAAAGGGTCACATGTTATCCTTCACTGCCGTTTTTTAATCTAGTGCACTAAAAATATCATAGTGACAAATAACCTAATAACAAAAACATACCTATCATTTTCATCATGAGCACTACTTTTTTTTTATTGGGAAGGAAATTTGTGCTTATTGTTGAAATTTGGACAGGACAGAACTACACAAAGAAGAGAGCAAATTTTTGCCTCCTTGAGAAGGCTGTGATTGATAGTTTGGTGAGTGTAGTTAAATCAAACTTCAACTGCCTTGGAAATTTGCTTTTCACATCATCCCAACTTGTGAGTATCGTCCTGTGTTTTTAAGTAACCTAAAGCATATAAAACCATGCTCACTTGTGAAATAAAGACACAGACACATATTCCAGTGTCTCTGAGGGCGAAGTGGTTTCTGTTATGGGCAAAGCACCCTTCTGTTGGTAATGGAGAGAAACAGAAGAAGCCGCTCAAACTCGCTCTTCCAGTGATGCCCAGAGAGACAAGCACATTCTTAGGACTGAATAGATAAGATGAGAACTTCCATGTGTCCTGCTCCACCAAATCTTACTGCTTATGGGAAGTTTTAGGGAAAGAAGTGACAGCCATGAGCTTTTTGGTTATGCTATTTAGCCAAACAATCATATATTGAAACACACACAATTTCTACACACCAAAATCTCAGAGGTATTCCCTAGATGGTAAGATAATGAACCATCTTTATTTTCTTCTTTTTGATCATCCACATTTAAAAATAATTTCTAATGAGCAATCAGAGAAAAGATAAGAATGACTGAGTTTCTTTAAAACTATAAACATATGTTGCAGCAGACATTTTGGGAAAATGAAATAGTATGGCTTTTATGGTACCCCACAGCCACCCTCTTCTTCAAATAAGACAGAGGGCCAGGAGGAATGCTCCTCCTGCTTTCCAAAGGTGATGGCATTTCAGGCCCTGATGAATGATGCCATGCCCTTCTTGGGGGGCCTTGGTCACTCTGGGGTGTCTGCCCCATCACTCCTTATTAAGCTTCATTGTCATTTGAGGAGGACAGAATGTTGGGTACACTAACTGGTTCTGTAATGTGCCATGCCATCCTGGAGCCCCACCACCTGTGTCTCTTGCTTCTGGGGGCAGTAGTACAAATGTGTATGCACACATATATAATTTATTGCATGGCTGACTCATCAAGTATATTGGTTTCCATAACTCCCCTATTGTCAGCACATTTCACATTAGATTTGTTGCTGACACGGTTGAATGAAAAAATACTGACATTTTTCAGTATTGCACTTGACATTTTTAGTATTATTATTGGTCGTTTCATTCCGTGTAGTATCATTGTCCGAATGGGATCAGGCTTAAAAATATCGAAGTGCTACTCAGTTCTGAAGCCTGAAGAGGTGCCTGGATTCCAGCCCTGTCCTTTAAGAGGGACACCATGACAGCCCCTGCTACAAATTGCCAGTGACACTTGTTGCACAGAAAATGCCCCCAGAGCAAATTTGACCATTGGTTCAGGGAGAGAGCTTTCCATGGACAGAATGGCAGCTTTCAACCTCATACTAATTAGCACTGTGTACTCGTGATTCTGCACAGGCTTTCCTTCCAACACCAATGACCACCGCATCTATTTGTCCTCTGTAAGACCCTGCAAGGTTGCATTTGACCCAAATTTCTTACAAGTTCTCACTGAATCACCAAAACAATTACATAGACTCCAAGGGTGTGTGTGTGTGTGTGTGTGTGTGTGTGTGTGTGTGTGTGTGTGTGTGTAAGGCTATGTAGGAAGAAATCACCAAAACATATTTATTCTTCCATTCTGCAAAGAATCAGCATGCATTTACATATAAATAGAGTCATTACATATTAAAAGCTTATTTTTAGAGATTATATCTGTTAAGATTTTATTTATTTTTATTTTATTTTATTAAAAAATTTTTTATCATATTATTGTTGTACTGGGAGTACATTGTGACATTTACAAAAGTAAAAAGTAAAAGAGGAATTCTCCTCTTCTGCCATACTCATTTGCCCCCCTCCCCATTCCTGCAAAAGTGTCCCTCAAAGAAGAGTAGAGTCAAGAAATAGTCCACCTCACTTAGAGTAGAAGTTGAGTTTTTTTCTCGGGAAGAACAGCTTCTAGGAAGCTGGCTGCCAGGGTGTGGAGGAATGCGGAGGCACATTCTGAGGTCACACTGCAGAAGACACTTGCTCAGCAAAGGGGACTTCTGTTACCTGTCATTTAGCTAAGGTTGTAAGGAAGAGTTTTCTCTCACTGAGTTGACTTGACAGCTAATGTTTCTCCCAAGCCCTAAACACAGTTTGAAATTGAGGACCCTGGAGTAATCAATGTTTGCTCAGCCATGCAGTGGGGTCCTCTAGCAAACATTTCTTGAATGCATGGGGATTCCTGTGGAATTCATGAACCCCACAAGCCTAATTCTTGGGACTTGGTGAGAGAGAGACATGTTTATCTCTTGCTGGGTTGTTGTCAAAACAGAATGGGTGTGTTTCTATCAATAAAACATGACTGACACTTGGTCCCTGGAGATAAATCGCCTTTTCCACAGAGGTTTTAAATAGGGGCCATAATGGGAGTGAATGGAAGGGAGTTAAATAATGAGGCCGTTCTCCATAAATCCTGCAGTGAAGTCTTCCACACAGGATGATTTCCAGGGCCCTATGTTAGCACGTAGGCTCTGTATGGTGTGGACACAGCTGTGCACTGTGTGGGGATGACAGGGAAGTAAGTTGCAGATGGTTGAGACATGCAGAGTGAGCGTTTAACTCTCTGTTCTCCCTTAGGATTTGTCTTGCTCACCAAAGGAACACCCATATTAATTTGCTTTTATTGCTAAACATACGGTACTTAGAAGGCTAATAGGAACATCTTCCCCAACTTGCTTTCAAATCATTTCTTAATGTAAGTCTATCTGATGCATCTTGTTTATGACAGGTGGTAATAAAAGCTACCCCACTAAGAATGAAAAACAAAAATAGGTTATTTTCTGGTATATGTCAAAGGTGTCTTCTGGAGGTGTGTGACTGGGGTTCTAGAAGAGTCAAGGTGTCGTGTCCTTTCTATCTGTCTTCCAACTTGAGCTAACATGGCATTACCATATGTGACTACTCTGTGCTAGATTATGTATATTACTCCACTGGACTTGGTGATCCCCCAGGGCCAAGCCCGTGCTTTAGTTCATTTTTTTTTTAATCCAGAGCACTTAACAGTTCATGGGCCAAAATAAAGACAATAATTTTTAAAGCAAGTATCCTTTGTTTACTCCAAGGAGAAGTCCCCACAAGCTTTCTTCTCAATTGAGCTTTTCACACAGTAGCTCCACTTGGAGAGTGCTAATTATTCAGGAAAGTTCATCTAGGAATGGTTGGTGAGTTGACCATTAAGAGGGTGGTGGACATTCTTCCAGATATGCAGTGTTGGGGAAGAAGGTGTTTTCCAGAGCTGTGTATCATGAATGAGGCTGACCTAAAGAGGGGACACCATGCTGAATTGGCCAAACTCAGAGAATTAACTCATAGGAAGGTAGATGTTTGAAAGAACAAGTGTGCAGGAATCTAGCCAGTCCTAAATTCATCCCTAAGCTGGGCTTTTTTCCATTAGAAGAGGTGAATGATGCACTAACTAGTATGAAGGAGGTGACTTTAACATGACTTAAGTTAATGAATATACTGGAGTTCCTCCTTTTCTTCTTCTAATTTCATTACTTGTCTATGCTACTAAATTGGGTGGGTTTGGGTGTTGTGTGTGACAAGTCATCAAAGGCAATATTGGTAAACCCTAAGGCAGATAATCCCTTCTCTGTGGTCTACTAGTCTCTTTTTACATCTTTCTTTGGGCTCTGCAAGGCCTCATCTTCCCAGTCTTTTCACCTTGATGCTCCTTGCTTTCCTTGAACTCCCCCTGTCTTAGAGAACAATGGCACAGAGGTTTTTTTAGGCCATGGGCTGTAGGGCCAAACAGATTGAATTCCATCTAAGGCCAGTGGCTTTCCATCTGCCTCAAGCAATTATTTAACCTCTCACATCTCAATATCTTTGTCTGTGAAATGGTAACAAATACTCGAAACTAAATCTAGGGCTCTTATGAATATTAAATAGGCATGCCACACTTTTCTTAGTTCAGAAGTGGCATGTTGTACCAACTCAATATATCTTGGCTATCCTAATTATGTTGAGTTATTATGGTTTAATGTCACAAATGAGAAACTAAGCTCGAACAGGAAGCTAGATAGTTACCATCTTCCACCTAGACTCAGTATGCTTAATCTATATCTGCTTAAAGATGTCCAGCCTCTAAGAAGAGAGAATCTGTTTTCTTCTCAGGGCCTGGCAAAGCATATCTCAATGAACATGATATGAATGAATGAATGAGAATTACAGTGACTTCAACCAAATTCACTTGCAAGAGACCTGTCCAGAAATCCTTCCTGTAGGAAATAGCTGGAATAAGGGACATGGCAAATCAAATACCCTCCTCTTTCCAGTCTCCTAATAGAGCCAGCCTTTCCCAATTTCTTTTCTAGCTATTCTTTTTTATTATTATTATTATATAGAATGCTCAGGTGGTGTGCCAATGAGTAGAATATGAATACTTAATAAGGGGGGAATAAATTATGAATGTCATGGAATTTATCTATATGGCTTCTTTGCTGATGGCAGAATGGTCCTTTATCTTCTATCAAGATATGCAGGAGTCAGTAGGTGAGAAAGGATCCTAGTTGATAAATTCAAAAATTGTTACTGGATGCCATCTTAGGTTACATGGAACCCAATACCATGTGGCAGAGAGAGAGAAAGGAGTGTGACCAGGAAGCAGGTTGTCCCTAAGGACCCTAGAGTAGAGACCTGAGCAGATAAAGGCCTGGCTGCACTGTACTTACATGTACTCATGCGCCTGAGCACTGGTTAATTACAGGGGTCTGAAAAGCGTTTCACTGTGAACGACATCACCTACTCATCCTCCACTCTAATGCCATCTGTCAATAGCTACCTCCATAAGTACAAAGAGCTCTCACTCAGGAAGGTAAGGACCAAACCTGGCCTTGCAAAGACTTGCTGAAGCATCTATTTCATGCTCAGACAGCAGGCAGAGCTCCTGGATGGCTCTTTTCCCAGTGTTGATTTGGGACACAGATTATACACCATGGCTCTGCAGGGTTCGTTCTGTAGTTCCCAAATGTTCTAATCAGCCAACTGGAGACCTGTACACACCAGGTCTGGAGATGTAGCACTTGACTCTTAGCATATCTGTTTGGCCTGTGCTCAGTTGCGTGACCCTTCTCACTCTAAAGATATAGGAATATAGCCAAGCTACCCAGGTAGAAGAAGCCACAAACCTGAACTTCAACTTGCGGTGTCTTCCAGGCTTCTCAAACCTTCAAAGAATGACCTCAGAAAATGTAAATATTGTTGCAGAAATGTCATCTTATGAGTGTTGGCAAATCTCTTTTATAGTGTTGTGTTTACATGCAAATTGTGGAAATTCCAGTTGTAAATTGTCTTAATTTTGGGGCGGTTCATTGGTAATAGTCCATCAGTTTTATTTGTGGTAGTATAGAATTTTTTTTTAATTGCATTTATAATTAAGGCCCCAAAGTAATATGTGCATTATTGTTGAAAATTAGACAATACCCCAATGGGTAAAAAACAAATAGAGCAGCCCACAATTTAACCTGTGTTAATAGCTTGCTAATAGTCATTTACTCTTTTCCTTCTACATGAAATTATTTACTACGCTAGGGGTCAGAAAACATTTTCTGTGAGGGGATAGATAGATAGACACTGTCATAAGGCTTTGCCAGCCATGCTTTCTCTAGTAAGATTATAGTCATTCTTTGGTATCTTTGATGGTCTGATTCCAGGACCATATAGGATACCAAAATCCATGGACTCTCACGTCCTTTCTATAACATCACACAGTGTTTGAATATAGCCTATGCATCCTCCTGCAGACTTGAAATCATCTCTAGATTATTTCTAATCCCTAAAACAATGTAAATGTGCAAATAATTGTTATGCTGTATCATTTAGGGACTAATGACAAGGAAAAAAGTCTGGATATGCTCAGTACAGGCACAATTTTTTTTTCTCAAATATTTTTAACCCACAGTCACTTGAATCCACAGATGAGGAACCTGAAGATACAGAGGCCAATTGTATTTTACCATTGTAGCACAAATGTAGCCATAGGCCATATGTAAACAAATGGGGTAACTGTGCTCCATTTAAAACTTTATTTGCAAAAATAGGCAGGACACAGGGTTTGACCTTCTGCTAGAGTTTGCCCACCTCTCTGGCACACAATGGCTACGGAATGCAAAGCTCTGAGAGGCTGCGCACACAGGTTGTGCTCAGTAAATACTAACTTGATCGACTTAGCTTGGAATGAGTGCTGTTGTATGACTTCTAAGCATCAAAACCTCGATGGATACAAGTTTAACAGAAAAAGAAAAATCTACCAGCACAGACCAACTCCGAAAGAAGGTCTTGGAGCAAGAAGATATCTTTTAATTTTATTGTATTCCTCCTATGTCGTTTGGATACATTTTTTTCCAATGAGCATATTTTACTATTGTAATAAAGAAGATATCATGCATACATTTATTTCACCCTTTTGCTGATTCAGAAAAGAATGTTTCATTTTAATCCCAAACTTGTAACTTATTTGCATTTTTCAATAACCAGATGCAGCTGTTTTAGGATTGAAGCTGGAACCACCAAATAGCATTGAAAGGGTTCAGGCCAGGCTGGAAATGTTTCGAGGAAGGCCAGATCACGACTTCCTCTTTTCAAGATTTAGCTGACTGGAACTTTGAGAAACGGGAAGGGGAGAGGACTTAGAGGAACTTTGGGGGCCGATCTTCGAACCCCTTTATCACCTCGTGAGATGCTCTGATTAGCCTCCCTCGGACAGGCTGGGGACAGCCGGGGGACAGGCAGGGGACAGGCGAGGGACAGGCTGGGCTAGCAGCAAGTACTTAAGACTGCTCATGTCAGACCTAAATGACTACACAACACCTGCCGTCTAATAGACACATGTGACCTTAAACTTAATTGCCTGGGTCCCGCAAACTGAAGGTGCCAGGAGACCACTTCATTGCCAGGTTGTCTAATTCCTTTTGGTTTTCTAGGGATGGTGCTTGCTGTACCCCAATGATATTAAAGCAACACGCTTTGTGAGACTTCCATAGGTTGCGGTGCAGGTGAGATTACCTTGTATTGGTTGGGTGACAGGACTAACCTAACTTAACCCTGGACAGCCTCCTGTGAGCATTACAGGAACAAAGAGACATCAGTGGCTATTGTCTGCCCTGTTGATAAACACGATTTCTCCTTAAGCTTCCTCCTTATTTACTAGGTGCTACTTGGTGCTTTACCAAAATAGAAAAATGTAGAAAGTTTTAAATGTGGATGAATTTTTATTTTCTGATTTCAGTTTATATCTACTCCTAGTTTTTCTCTCAATTTCTCTACAGACCACAATTCTGATTTCCATTCATTTGCTCCATTGTCAGTCAAATATCATACTTTCTTTGTATAATAGGATTAAAACAGCTGGACGAAATAATAGTCTTATAAAAAACACATTTTCACACAACATCCTTGCTTGGATTTCAGGACAATGGTGGAAATCATTAGATAATATCTTCTTTAGGAATCCAACATGGTGTTCATCTCTATCCAGCCAGAGGAGAAACAACGCCCTTATTTGAATCTGTTTACAGCAACTCATGAATTAGAAGCTCACACCAGAAGGAGTATCCTGGCTTAATGGAACCAATTTATCTAACACTTCCAATTCTTTACAAGACTACATTGATACATAGACAGTTCTCCAATTCAAGTGCATTTTACGGTAGACTGTGTCATGTAAGTTAGCAACTGTTAAAAAGTAAAGCCAATAAAAGACAATTTCAGTCTAACAGGGAACACTGTAAATGCCCTGAAAATTACAATTTTATAAATTGATATTAAATCAAGCCCATGAAGATGTAAGAGTGTGTGTGTGTGTGTGTGTGTGTGTGTGTGTGTGACTTTCCCGGTCTGTTCCAGTATAACACAATGAGATGACATGCCAATTTCAGGGGTAGAGCAGTGTCAGTGAAAAGCTACACTCGTGGAATGGATTGCTTAATAGTAGAATAATCTAGAAACAGGAACACGCATTTCCCAGAATGTTTTCAGAGTTGCCCAAAAACAGAGCAATTCTTTAAGATGTGCCTAGGAGCCCCAAACTATTCTAATAAGAGATATCTGCCCACCTTGAAAGAGAACACTGAAGCTGGCCACCCGTGGTTCACACCTGCAATCCTAGTACTTGGGAGACTGAGATCAAGAGAATCATGGTTCCAGGCCAGTGCAAGGGACAAAAAGCTCATGACACCTCATCTCAACCAATAGCTAGGTGTGATTGTGGTGTGCATCTGTCATCCCAGCTACATGGGAGGCTGAGATCAGGAGGATCATGGCTCCACGCCAGCCCAGGCAAAAAAGTTCATGAGACCCCCATCTCAACAGAAAAAAGCTGGGCATGGTGGTATATGCCTGTCATCCCAGTTATGGCAGGAAGCATAAATAGATAGAAGGATCACACTCCAAGCTAGCAAGGCACAAAGGGAGACCCTAATTTAAAAATAACCAGAGCAAAAAGGTCTGGAGGCATTGCTCAAGTGATAGAGCGCCTGCCTAGCAAGTACAAAGCCACCCCAGTAATACAAGTGGGAGAGGGAGAGAGGCAAAGAGATGGGGAGGGGAAAGAAAGAGAGCACATTGAAATGTCATAAAAAGGCAAGAGCTCTTAAGCATGTGTGGCCCCTACTAAAACTCTCTGGAGCAGCAAAAGGGTGAAGATCTAACTTGAACTTCTAACGAGTTCCTCAGAGAATCTGAGTGTATACTGGTAAATTTTAACTTATTAGCACCAGAAGGGGAGCTTACAACTCTTCTGGTCCAAAACATAGAGAAACTGAGTCCCAGAAAAAGAAAATAACTTCTTGGATGGCACAGTGAGTGGGTGGGAACTGCTTTCTTGGTGTCTAGATCAGTCTCTACCCTGCCTTTACCCTGCTCTAGTCTGGGCTGTCACATTGCATTTTGCCTTGCACAAAGTAATTGCTTAATAAACGTTTATTACCCCATGTGTGCAGAGATAGGATATTTTCATTCCTCTCGAGTGAAGAGAGGACAGAAGTAGTTTAGAAAGTTGGGTGGAGAAAACAGAATCACTTTCTGGGCCAAGGTGATATTTCTGAGAGGTTGGAAGTCTGGCTGAGAAAATACCGAAGGATATCACATGCTTCACCCAGGGCTGGGGGCAGACTGCCCGAGGCCATTGCATCTTTGGAAGGCTGTGTGCTCAGCCAGGCTCTTCACAGACATGATTCATACAGTGTGGTGGGGACACAGGCCCCCATGGCTTCTGTTCAGTCAGGGCTACTGAAGGGAAGGTTTCCAGACAAGCATGAATGGCTCAACTCCCCACCATCACCAGCATGAATCCCAAATCTTCATTTTTCAAGTGACTCCTAACAAGTCAGTTAACTCCCAAGGCCCCAGTGTCCCTCACACTCAAATATGCAGAAAATTGACCTTCACCTCTAAGTGATGTTTTGAGATTTCATGAGTACAGGGGGACCTAGTGAATGTCCGTTTTAGGGACAGATTTCTTGTTTCCTCTGTTCAAAATATAATCATTACAATATCCTGAATTTACTTTTCCTACTTTTGTTGTTGTTTGCTTGTTTCTTTGTCTTGCTTTATTTTTATTTGTGTTTTATAATGAGCTGAAAACCTGAAAACTTCATGGTATGACTTTGTTTGATTCTAGAATTTTCTGATTGGGTTAGGCATAAAATTGTATTTGATTTGAGAACAAAAGCTCCATTCAGCTTCAAGGCAAGTTGTAGGGATCCAGGCTGCCAGTTTGGTCCTGTGTTTTCAAAGTTTTTTCTCAAAATAAAAGCTAACCAATTCATAAAAAAAAAAATCTAGCATAATCTTATGCACAGTCTCGCCAAAGACAACCACTGTCGTCACTGTGCTTTTCTGTGACGCACTTCTGCGTCTCTGTGTAGGGAGTATGCATGACTTTGTGCTTCCCTGCCTTGCTAGAAATTCCTGCTAAAACAATCTTTCACATGCAACTCTCAGAGCAGTTGCAAAGGACCTCTTCTCAACTTCACTGTTAATCGGTAACACAGCTTCAACTTCCACAAAAACACCCTCCAGCTCTCTTCCCTTCCCTGTCACAACACTGTAAGCTAGACATGGGTGGGGTGAGGGGGAAGATTTAATTTATCACGCAAATGGGGTCACCACTAGAGATGAAAGAGTGCTATTAATAATCAGGCCAGGCAACAGGTGCAACCTGGGGCTGTCCTTGGCAACATGAACATGGTCACCCAGCTAGGCAAGACAGGAGCAATGTCAGGTTACAAATGAGGAAGCTCACAGGGCATGTCACTGTTTGAAGACACACACTAGCTAGCAGCGGGCGGTTCTGATCTCTGACCTCAAGATTTTGGGTTTCTAATCTAGTGTGTGGTCTATAAACCTTACCTTGGGCCTCTCCCAGGTGATTGCATAGCTGTGTAACTATCCTAGTTACAAAGGAAGATAACACAGCACCCAGCTCCTCCCCCTGCCTCTCTCTTTCTCCATTTCCCACGGACTCCTAAGCCAGGTTCTGCCATTTTGCTTTAGGGCACTGTCTAAAGAAAGGCTCTGGGAACTAAATACCCCTTTCATAGGAGGCAGCGTCTGATGTACTGTTTTTATTAAGGATGGTCGCTCAAGTGAGTGCTCCTGTATGCTCGCATTAGTGGCTTATAAGCTAAAAGCTGATTTGAAATAACATCTACAATATACCACAATCAAAACATTTAGGACCAATTACAGTATAAAGAGGCCTAAGGGAATGGGAATATTTCAAAGCCACCTCCTGGACCAGGCAGGGATGAGGGACCCGGATGGAAATTGATCCTTTACAGCCAAGCTGTCTACGAAGACTGGTGTACTCTTCCTCTGCACCCTTCCCTGACTCTATCCAAGGATTTCAGCTTTGAAGGCCAGCAAGGATCTTTGGGGGAAGAACCCATGGGCACTTGAGCATTATGGATTAGCACGTGAGGGCTGGACTTTGCCTTCTGAGCCCAGGAATCCCAGCTCAATCTCCTCCTGATATCGTGTCATTGACATGCAGTATTCCCTAAGGTCTGGTCTCCTCATCTGTAAACAGAGCTGTTGTAAAGAACAAACAGATTAAACAAACAACCAGTGCTCCTTACAGGAACACATGCGGGAAAAGAAATCCATCTCTGTATGTTTTTAACATGTTACTTTTATCATCACCTTTGCCAGGAGCTGAACTACACATCCACATACAGAGGGTTTCTTGTTCCTTTTGTGGGTGTTCTTTTAAACCATCCCCCAAATGCTGATTCTCTTGGCCTGTCAATGAATGTAATTAGCAGGAGTGACTCATCCCTGATCTCCACCTGGGATTTCCAATGGACTCTGAAACAAGGTGCTGTGATAAGGGGAGATTACTCAGGCTAGGCAATGACCTGCCAAAGTCCTTCTTCATGAAGTCCTGAATCCAAGAGATGAACTCCTAGCTTTGGTGCCAGAGGGATGAGACTCTGTCTCTGTGTCTCCTGTAACCCCCTAAACATACCCAAGTCCTCCCAATGCTGGCTCAAATCTTCCCACAAGACCTCTGACATTGGGTAAATCATACCTGGACTCCTCCTCTGTGCAGGGTTTTTGCCCTGTCCTATTTTACTTCATTTTCAACGTGGCGCTCTAAGATGCATGCAGTGATCCCTCCTCTTGTCTTGTTTTAGCTATAAGGAAACTGAGGCTTAGTTAAAGAATTAGCCCAAAGTTATATAATTCAAATGTAGAGAGTCATGCTTTGCAATGGACTATCTGCCTATAAAAATGCATGCTATTTTCTTTAATATTTTAATTTTCATTATTAAAGTGACACCTGTGCATTAGAGAAATGTTAAAGTAAAGAAAGTGTACACTGAATAGTCTGGTAAACCTGTACATACTCCGTGTTTTCACTTTTTTTTTTAGTGGTACTGGGTTTTGAATTCAGGGCCTCGCACTTGCTAGGCAAATGCTTTACCACTTGAGCTACACCACTCCCCCCAGGCTTTTTATGCTTTATTTATTTTTCAGAGAGAATTCTCACAATTTTTGTCTGGGGTGAGCTTGGGACTTCTATCCTCCTATTTCTGTCTCTCGTATAGCTGGAATTACAGATATGCATCACTACACCTGGCCAATATTTTCATCTGGCTATAAATCTTTCCTGTTTCTTTCCTACGGGTCTCCGTCTCTATTGGTGCGTGTGTATATATATAAATGAAAATAATTGAAATTTTACTGCACTAAAAAGTTTCATTTTGCGCCACTTCCTTAATATTCCATTGTCATTTTCCCCATATAATTATCCTAATAAATATTCTTCTAAAATATTGGGTTAGAAGTCATGCACATGCCTACACACATGCAGATGTCTGTATCTATCTATCTATCTATCTATCTATCTATATTTGTATGTGTATACATACTTGTATTTGTATATGACATTTAATTAATCCCCGCTCAAGACGTTTTGGTTGTCCCTAGTTTTTCTCAATCATGAGTAACATTCAGGTGAAAATTGTTGTTACAGAAATAACAGCAACAGGTAGTTCTACCATTTGGTGACTATTTTGCATGTGTTCCTGTCATGTTACCTCCATCATTTAATGGAGTCCCCTAAACAACCCTACAGGGCTGTTAATGCCACTTCATAGATGCAAAGGCCAAGGCTACAGAGGTGACATCCCTCCTCAGACCAGTCACAGACAAGCTGAGGTGGAGGAAAACCCAAGCAAGACCTGGAGAAGACAGTGCTGCTGCCTTTGCCCCAGGTTCCTCCCCAATCCTGTGTTTGTTAACTCCTTCCTGAGAGAAGCCTGTGGACTCTGAAGTCAGGGCAAATGTCTCAGTGTAAGGGTTTTCCCCAGCAGGAAGCAGCGACTTCCTCCAGGTGATCTTGGATCCCAAGGAGGGAGGCAGGGCTCAGCCATCAGATGTTCTTCTATGCCCTAGCTGCCTCACCTTACAATCATCTTTACTGAGGAGTGTGCCCAGCAAATGATCCTGCACTTGTCACCTCCTTCGCATCTGACCCCTAACGCTCTCTTTAGACTCTGTCCTTAATCTCTACTCTCTATCCCTTCAAAGATAAGGGCTTTTATATCTCTCTCTCTCTCTCCCTCTCTCTGTCTCTCTTTCTTTGGCTCGCTCTCTCTCTCTCTCTCTCTCTCTGGTTCTCTCTCTTTCTCTCCCTCTCTCTGTCTCTCTTTCTTTGGCTCTCTCTCTCTCTCTCTCTCTGTCTGGTTCTCTCTCTCTCTCTTTCTCTTTCTCTCTCTCTCTCTCTCTCTCTCTCTCTCTCTCTCTCTCTCACACACACACACACACACACACACATACACACACAAGCTGGCTAGTGTGTAAATTGTTCCTACACATTAATTCAAATTAAATCTACAGCTTCCTCACTCTGGCTTCCCGCTGGGCCAGGACAGAATTCCCCAGACCTGTGGGACAAGGTCCACCTTTTTGGGAGGCAAACGCTCCCTTCTTTGCCTCATATTTGTGTTTCCAAAGTCTCTCTTTGACCACATTGCCTATAAGAAAGCGGAATTTCTTGTGTGAAACAGTGTTCTCTGGGCCCAGCTGTTTACAGAGCTCTTGGGAAATCCTTGCTTAGATGTTTTTCATTCACTTTCCAGGTTGTTTCAAGGATGACGTAGTTGCTAATGAGCTGGTTCTCCTCTTTCTCAGAGAAACACCACCAACTCCCTAGGACTGCCATAACGGAACTCACAAATCTGGTGGTTTAAAACCATAGAAATTTACGTTCTCCCAATCGTGGGAACTGAAAGGCTGGAATCAAGGAGTGGAAGGACCACATTCCCTCTGGGAGGCCTGAGGAGGGCTCATTCGATGACTGCTGAGAGATTCTGGTGGCTGAAAATCTCTCTCACACCTCTCTTATAAGACACTAACCACTGGATTTAGAGCTCACCCTAAATCCAGGACAATTTCATTTCAAGATACAAATCCGGTGTGCGTATGGTGGGGGTACTGGTGGGAAGGGGGAGGAAGGTTTCTGGTTGATAGACTTCATATACTTCATATACTTCATATTGCATATGAAATAGAGCGAAGAAACCTCTTGCAGTTGCTTTAAGTGGGGCGGGGAGGGGGTTGACAGGGAGAGACGATGGGGATGATGTAACTAATGTACAATATAAGCCTAATTGGAATTGTCACTATGAATCCACCCCCACACCCCACACAATGACTATATCCTAGTAAAAAATTTCTAACCTTTAAAAAAAAAAGATATAAATCCAGGGTGATTTCAAATCAAGACCCATGACTTACTGCATATGCAAAGACCCTATTTTCAAATACAGTCCTATTCTGAGGTTCCTAGTACACGTGAATTTTGTGGGTAGGGACACCACTCCACCTACTCCCTCCATCGCTCTTCTTGCTGTGGAAAGGACCAATAATATCTTTTCTTCCTTTCCTGACTATGGACACCCTACCTCCTAAACCAGGAAGGGTCTTAGAAACCCTTCTAGTGTGGCGCTGACCAGTAGAACTTTCTGCAGTGGTGAAAATGTTCAATATGGGGACCACTAGCCCCTCAGGGCTATTGAGCATTTGAAATGTGGCCTGTGCCACCAACGGTCTGAATTGTTCATTTTAATTAGTTTATATGTATACTTAAATAGTCACATGTGGGTAGTGACTAAACATTAGGCAGCACAGATCTACAATCCTCCATTTTAAAGATGATACCAGCAACCCAAAGGGAGCACACAATCTACCCATGGAGACCCATAGTTACTGGTAGAACCGAGTCCCTTAAATAGCAGAGATCTGAAAATTACGCTCATGAGTCAACTTGAGCTCACCATGTTTTTAGAATTGCTGTGAGTTTAGAGTACGGTTTTACACTTTTAAATAATTTTTAAAAATTAAGAGGAGAATAATATTTTGTGACTTGTGAACATGATATGAAATTCAATTTCTGGTATCCATAAATAAAAGTTTATTAGGTTACAGACGTATCTCTTTATTCGTCTATTGGGTCTCCCTGCTTCCCCATGATGATGGAAGGCTTAGGAAGAATCTGGCCTGTAAGGCCAAACTATGTGTTACCTGGCTCTTTGCAGAAAAAGTGTTCAGCCTCTGTTGAACCTCCTGTCCCCCCATTTATAAGTGGGAAAGAGTGTAGGCAGAGAGAAAGTGGAAAACAGGCACTTTCAGCGTAGTGGACTCGTGGCACAATGTTTAGAAATTAGATCTCAGTGTCAAACATACAAACTGGCTATTTGATGGATGATGGATAAGAAGAATCTTGTGTGCAATGGTGTAAGATGAAGCTTACTTTTTATTTTCTCTAGATGGAGCATAAAAACATCCATGTATGAGTAGTAGGTGGGTAGGGAAGAGGTCCTAGGTGACATCTGCACCCAGATTTTCATTTTCCCCCCAAGTCAGAGGGTGATACAACACAATAACCAGAGCTCCCTGTAGATTGGCAGTATGTCTGTAGCAAGAACTTATAGGACTGTGGGGGACAGAGCCTGGTTGGGAAGCACACACAACTCTCTCATTTGACTTGTTCCTGCCTTTCTCACCCCAAAGGGCAGGTCAAGAGGCAAGTGAATCCAAGAGGTGGTACCACAGGGTTAGTGTCAGGTCTGATTTGCTTATATGCTCAAAGACTGCAACTCATTGTGAAGGTTCCATATGTTGTTCTGATTAGTCAAAATGGCTTTATCATCAGGTGTGGTGGCACCCGTAATCCCAGCTATTCAGCAGGCAGAGGCAGCATGATCATAAGTTCGAGGTCAGCCTGGCAAAAGGTAGAAAGAGTCTACCTCAAAAACAAAAAGAGTTGGGGGCATAGTTCAAGTGGTGGACCACTGGCCTGGCTCCCCTGTATTGCAAAAAAAAAAAAAAAAAAATCCTCATTGCCCTGAGTGTGGACAATTGCCCTGTGCGTGCCTTGTGCCTTGGTTGGCTTCCTGGGCATCTACTATATGCTGGGCACCAGGGCACAAAGGAAATTGACAGCCAGCCCCCGTGCTGGGGCTGCTCCCCTCTGACTCCATGCAGAAGGGCAAGCCTCCCTGGCAATGCATGACCATGGCAGGACTCGCGAGGGCTGCTGGCTGGGACAGGGGCCCCTTTTCTGGCTTTTCCTCATCATCATTCTTAGAAACACTCCATCTATTGCTTCCTTCCTTCATCCAGGTGGTAGAAATGCAACTTGAGAGAAAGGAGAACTTGAACCACGTCCAAAGGGAAGGAATGGTGTCATTAGGGAAGTGGAAAATAGAACTGAGCTGAAGGAATGTGGTTCTGACTGTCCCTGTCTGTTCCCCAGACAGTAAACAGGGCCCTCGGTGAACATGTGGGGCCAGAGAGAGACCTCTTGGAAAACAAGGGGAGCACATCAAGTCGCAGCTGCATGGCAGAAGGTGACAGAACCTGACAATTGAACATCAGCACTATGTCAGGACATGGGTGTGGGCTGCATTCTATTCTCCATAATTAGCAATTCCCCATTGGTCTCTCTGGGCTCCCCAGTTGCCCTCTGGCTGCTAGGTGTCTCCCATGCAGGTCCTTGCTAGTTTCCTGGCATGTTCCCTATTTGCCTGGTCATCGGATGTCCTCTTCCTCCCCATGGTCTATGGAAGGTGGACCTTTCAGGTGACTGTCTATGGTTTGCATCTTTGGGTCAATTGGAGCAGAGCAGGCTGCTTAGTTTGTTTTCTCAGCAGGACACTCTCCCCTGAAACTCTGCCCAAAGAGAGTGAATGCCCAGGAAATGCCCAGCCCCAGGGTTGCAGAGGTGGCTAAGTGCACGTGGGCTGTGGTCCTGTACCACGTCCAGGCAGAGTGGTGTTTAATAAATGTTTATTCATAATAAATTATCGAATGATGAATGGAAGCAAGGCAGGACAGCAGAGCAAAGAGCCCTAGGGAAGCGGGGCATGCAATGGCATCTTTGAGAGAGGAGGACTTGCTAGGCGTGTGGCTCAGTGGTAGAGCACTTGCCTAGCATGCCCAAGGCCCTGGGTTTGATCCCCAGCACTGCATTAAAAGAAAAAAAAGACAGGAGGGATTTCAGAGGCAGACAGGTCTGATGACAAGCTCAATCCTGGCTCTTTGGCTTTACTTGCTAATCTGACGATGCCTCATTTTCTCCTCTGTACAATGGACTCATAGTGCTACTTTCCTAGGTGGTCCCAAACATAGAAGGCAGGGTATACATTTTGGCTCAGAGTGTGACTGCTCAATAAATGCCAGCTACTAGGATGATTATTCTAGGGCTATTTTTTTCTTAGCACTTCTTACTGGCATCTGTGTCTCCCTGGAGGTGGGAAGGTATATCAAAGGTTTTGGAAAGCGTTGTGCAGAGAGATGATGGCTGGTGAGCACTTCCTGGCTGTGCAGACTTAGAAAACTGACTCACCCTCTCTGAGCTCCTCCTTTCCCCTTCTCTGTAAAATGGAAGAGACAATCCTGTCTGTGAGGTTAGATCAACAGAGGAATGTCTCCAGGAGCCACTGACGCACAATGCATCCTCAAGGAGTGCCACTTCTTGCTGGCCTGTTCCTTATGTAACTCTGCACCACCTCCTCAGGGCTATCTCCCTGGCACTCAAGCTGGTTGCTGCCACATGCTCCAGTTAATATTTCAAACGTCCTAAGTTTCTAATTGTGGCAAAGTCTTAGAGCCACCTAATCCGCCTGTGTGTTAACTGCTCTGCCTCCAAACGGGTGCCCCAGACCAAGGCTGACACTTGCTGAGTTAATAATGACTGGATTCATTCCTCACACCCAGTGCAAGAACCACATAATCTGCAGGGCAGAAATAACTCGTGTAATTAGAAATGCCTGAGGAAACCCCCCACAAAGGGCCTTGAGCTTGGCAAAGGGACCCCCTGCTCCCTCCCCCACCCCAAGGCCACAGGGCTTCTGCTATTTCTGAAGCCTGCTCAGACCTGGCGTCTCCAGGAGGCCACCTCTCCAAGGGATGGCATTCCAGCCCCAGAAATACGCTCAGCAGCCCGTCGTCCCCCCACGCTGACTCTTGTCTCCACAAACAGGCCTCCCGGGGCCAGGCTAAGAGCCCCTGGAGAGACGGAAGTCTCCTGCCATCTCCTGGTTCCTTAGGTGCAGGAGGGCTGGCTGCCCACCTCTTAGCAAGATGGTTCCCCTTCCAGCCAGGGCAGGAGTTCCAGTATGAGGGAAAAGAAGGACTATGGTTGAGCAATGCCTCATGCCAGCCTGCGAGGTCTCTTAGTGAATGCTGAGGTCCGGGAGGCCTGGGCTTGTTTTTTGCAATACTGGGGGATTGAACTCAGGGCCTCATGCTTGCTAGGCAAGTGATCTACCACTTGAGCCACACTCCCAACCTTTTGCTTTTAGTTTTGCTTTTCAAATAGGGTCTCCAGCTAACTTTTCCCAGGCTGGCCTTGAACCAAGAGTAGTTGGGATTACAGGCATGAGCCACCAACCTGGCCAAGTGCTTGAGTTTTGGAAACTTGGAGAAAGAAATGCAGAACATGCCTGATCCTAGGCCAGTCCCTCCACAGTTAAGCTGGCACACTCTGTCATGAAGGCACATGGGCCTCCTTGCATGACCGTAAGGGGAGGCACACAGTGCCTGGCTCTGAGCACACTCTCACTCATATTGGCCTCCTTCTCTGTGAAGAGTGATACAAACTCACATCAGCCTGGCTGTCAGTGGAGAAAAAATTCCCCTGAAATGTTTCAAGTAAGTTGTGGGCCTGTGTGCCATACCTACACAGTTTCAACAGACCACACAGTGGCTGTGTACCTTGGGATGCTGTAAGCCTGTGATATAGGAGTGAGCACTCCCATCTTAAGGTGTGCTAATTAGTACTTGTATGACATGCAGTTTGTCGTGACTACTGTGCGTGAAACGTGCACACACACACACACACGCACGCGTGCACACACACACAGTGCTTCCTTCCATGCTACATCTTTAACAGTGCTTTGTGGGTGGTCAGGGTAGACGCTGAGGTCACTGAAGCAGTGAGGGCCTCACGACCTTCACATCCATTGACACGGTCCCTGAAATGAGCCCAGCATGCTTCTCTCAAGTGCAAGATGTATGAGCAAATAGTCTGATGTTTCGCTTTCAAGCAGGGCTTACTCTCATCACAGTTACAACTGCACCTCGGCACCATCATGGCCATGACCAGGTGTCTCTAGGCTTTCTGCCGGTGCCAAGCCTGCACCATGTGGCAGAGTCCCAGGGACTCCAAGGTACAGATCATCCTGCCCGTGTTTCTAAAGTGATCAACGTCTTCTCTGAGCAAACGATCAACTGCACTGACATATGTAATATGTGACTTAAGACAGAGGTGACTTTGGGGGTTCCCTATAGAATACCTGTGCAAATAGCAACCCTTTGGATGAGAATTCGGTTTGTAAGGAAACCCGGGAAGTGAGTGACTGTCAAGTCTACTGAATCATATAGGAAACAAATCAATTAACTGTGAGTGAAAATAAAGGGAGAGAAGTCATTTTCTTGTGTAATTGGAACCCAGATGGCCTTCGGCCACGGCCAAGGCCACTTGGGAAGTGTTAAGGCATATGTCCTATGCACACTATATGCTTCGCCAATATTGTGCAAAAGGACCTACATGAAGGTACAACCTGGGGGCATGGCTCAAGCGGTAGAGTGGTTGCCTAGCAAGCTTGAGGCCATGGGTTCGATTCCCAGTACCACTAAAAACAAAAAAAAAAGTGCATGAACCTCCTCTCTGACACACATGGCACCTTTCTGAAGGGAGTTGTGGACTCCACACAGCTCCATGAAATTTACCCTGCACCCTTTGTGTCCAAGGGCTTTTCCAAAGAACAACCCATCCCTTTGAATTGATGACCATCCTTGGTCACGTTGGTGGACGTCAACCAACGTGGACACTCACTACAAAGTTGAGTCATGTAGGATAAGCCTCTGTTAATTTTAAGGATTTTCAGCCACAAAGAGCTGAGTCTATTGGTTACAGTGAAACATAACCCAGGACATATAAAGGAAATGTGTGAGTGAGGAAGACTGGTGTTGGATGATGATTCTAAGACCACAGTGTCTTCTTGCCTTCTCATCATGGGGACTCGAGGATCAATTTGGAGAGAAAAGAAATGTCCTTAGAGGTGGACTCATCAGATAAGCTCCTCTGGCCAGCTGTGTGCCTCTTCCTGGGAAATGCGAAGGCAAACATAGCACCTCCTTCCTGCTGTGGTCAGAAGAGCTAATGACTGATGCACATGAAGTTTGGGGTCTGAGCCCAACATCAAGGAATAGAAGCTTCCAAAGACTTCCAGGGTGATCACATCAGTTTGGTGCTTGTTTTCCTAAGTGTAGAGCATTGGCCTTGAATTTGGGGACATCGAGGTTTTCAACCCATTATTGTAGTCCTAAGAAGATGCTTTAAAATACCTGTGCCTGTGTTTGTGCACACGCACATACAGGTGCAGTTGGAGACGCATACGATGTATGTGCAGTGTCCGAGGCTCTGGGTATAGACACAGGTGGACTGTGTGTGTGTGAGCAGTTGGATGGCTTTGGAGGGGAAGCTGGGCCACTCCAGGACAGGGTGGGGTCTTTAAAGGATGTGTCAGTTCTGTCTGCTGCTCCTTGTTCTGCTGGAACCCAGGACCAATTCATGCTTCCCATCAGATATGCAGCCGCTATCTGTTCCGCCACCTCCGAGACATGTGGTACCTGACCCCAGTTCTCCTTGGATTCCAGTTCCAAATTCTGAGAAATCCTGGGCAAGAAGGGAAGGAGCCACCCACCTCTGTGGGCACTCTCCTCTTTCCTTTATGATCTTTTAAAATGGAATATTTGTATTTTTTTTCCTTTTTCTTTTATTATTCATATGTGCATACAAGGCTTGGTTCATTTCTCCCCCCTGCCCCCACCCCCTCCCTTACCACCCACTCCGCCCCCTCCCTCTCCCCTCCACCCCCTCAATACCCAGCAGAAACTATTTTGCCCTTATTTCTAATTTTGTTGTAGAGAGAGTATAAGCAATAACAGGAAGGAACAAGGGGTTTTGCTGGTTGAGATAAGGATAGCTATACAGGGCATTGACTCACATTGATTTCCTGTGCGTGGGTGTTACCTTCTAGGTTAATTCTTCTTGAACTAACCTTTTCTCTAGTACCTGTTCCCCTTTTCCTATTGGCCTCAGTTGCTTTTAAGGTATCTGCTTTAGTTTCTCTGTGTTGAGGGCAACAAATGCTAGCTAATTTTTTAGGTGTCTTACCTATCCTCATCCCTTCCTTGTGTGCTCTCGCTTTTATCATGTGCTCAAAGTCCAATCCCCTTGTTGTGTTTGCCCTTGATCTAATGTCCACATATGAGGGAGAACATACGCTTTTTGGTCTTTTGGGCCAGGCTAACCTCACTCAGAATGATGTTCTCCAATTCCATCCATTTACTAGCGAATGATAACATTTCGTTCTTCTTCATGGCTGCATAGAATTCCATTGTGTATAGATACCACATTTTCTTAATCCATTCGTCAGTGGTGGGGCATCTTGGCTGTTTCCATAACTTGGCTATTGTGAATAGTGCCGCAATAAACATGGATGTGCAGATGCCTCTCAACAGTCTTTTGGGTATATCCCCAAGACTGGTATTGCTGGATCAAATGGTAGATCGATGTCTAGCTTTTTAAGTAGCCTCCAAATTTTTTTCCAGAGTGGTTGTACTAGTCTACATTCCCACCAGCAGTGTAAGAGGGTTCCTTTTTCCCCGCATCCTCGCCAACACCTGTTGTTGGTGGTGTTGCTGATGATGGCTATTCTAACAGGGGTGAGGTGGAATCTTAGCGTGGTTTTAATTTGCATTTCCTTTCATTATTTCATCACTTGTTACATAATCTTTAGCAAAAATAAAATAGGTACCAGTGACTGTGTTCTCTATTAAAACTATATATATTATTTACTAAAACTGTATCTTCTCCGTTGAAAGTATGTATTATTTATTAAATATATATTATGTATCAAAAAGTCTGTATGTATATTTTTAACAACATAATATATAACATAACATCATCCATAGTGTAATATGTAATATATAAATGAAGAGTTGATTCTTGTGCACCATATCAAAACAAGCTGGTGCTGGCTTATATCTGTCGGGGAAAGCCAATTCTTAACACAGGGCATCTCCAAACTAGGGAACTTCACATCTTAGCTTGGTGGGAGCATTTATAGCAGCACAGAAATTGGCAAACTTGGGGCTGGCAGAGTAGCTCAAGTGGTAGAGTGCCTACCTAGCAAATGTGAGGCCCCAAGTTCAAATGTCAGTACAACCAAAAAAAAAAAAAAAGAAAGAAATTGGCAAATTTAATGAATTAAGGTTCCCACACACACACTGAGCTGATTGTTAAACACGTGTGAGCATGCCACTGTGCGTGTGCACACACGTGTGTGCTATGTTGAGACTCAATAGGTAGGTCACTGCGCAGACATTAGCTTACTATTTTATTGGAATGTCACTGCAGTCTTCTGGCACTGGCATTTCCTTGCTCTGTGATCTTGGGCAGGTTGCTTCATTTTGAGGGTGCAGTGTACAGTGGCACAGGTTGTTTACTGCACAACTCAGGGAGTACCCCTCACATTGAAGCAGATTTGACTCTGGCCCTGTTCCCTCACCCACTGGTGTGACAGGAAGAACTGTTGCTGCCACACCACGTGGTCCTGAAGATGCTAATGAATCAGGACACAAGCCACACCTGAGGAGGGCCTGCCAGAAGGGAGAGGTAGGATCAAATATCCCACTGGAAGGACCCACGCTAGGCCATCCTTGCTATGTGGGACTGGCTGGCAGATCTGTCTGATTTATTAAGAAGGAAGCAAATACCTGATATTTTTAAATGTAAAACTTTGCCGTTGTTAAAACATCCCGAGCTTAACTCACAGCCCTGCCTGAGGTTTCCCACGTGACAGGGACGCGTCACCCAGTGGGTGCACACATAAGGCCCAAGGTGCGTTGGCGGCAGCCGGTGAGCTCACAGCAACAAGGAGTCCAAGCTTTCCCTGGCCTTCGCACAGCAGGAGCTTCCTGGTCACCTGAAGTGCCTGTCTGCTCCTCCCTCAGCCCTCAGGACTTAGCTTTCTCTCCCTTGCCCACTGTTTGAGAATGATGTCCCTATGGAAGTGGCCTGTGACAAGCTACCCACTAAGCTCAGAGCTACATTCTGAGCACTGGAAACAGCTGAGCTGCAAATGTCATCCTGAGCTTCCCGGTGGCCAGAGCAGAAAGGAAACTCGAACTTGAGGTCACTTCTATGGTTTGCATTGCTCAGGAAGATGAACTCCCCCAGCCTCCCCTCCAGTTTACCATCTAATTCAGGGTTTGTTCCCATCATGCTATTGTATTTTATTGGCCTCACTTTCTCAAGTTAAGCTAATTGCCCTTAGGCTACTTAAAAGCCTGTGTGGAAAGGAGCTTTATAAATGTCTGCTGGTGCCGTAGGCAAAGCTGTGTTAAGAGTCACAGCTTTGACTGGTGTGGACAGAGTTGTCCCCTCCCGGGGCCGGGAGGGGAAACTGCTCCAGGCTACTGTCTCAGACCATGTGGTTGGGGTCATCTTTGTTCTTCCTTGGCTACTCTGTGCATCACCCTGATCTCCACATCACTTCTCCGTGTGTGTGTGTGTGTGTGTGTGTGTGTGTGTGTGTGTGTGTGTGTGTGTGTGTGTGTGTCTCACATCAGTCAGCTATTGCTCACATCAGCTCATGGCCACCCTATTCCAGCATGTCCTCCTCTTAACTATTATGTCTGCAGAGATCCTGGGTCCTATTTCCCAGACATCAGTTTCTGAGATACAGAAGTTGCTCTTTATTATGCAGATGTGGGATGGAGTGACAGGATCTTACCAGGAACACCTAGTAAGAGGCTCAAGCCCCTCCTAGAGTCTGTTTCACTATGTGTGTGGTTTCATGATTCAATCTGAGAAACCCCTTTCCCAGAACCCGGGACGCTGGCCCATTCTCTGTTGCTGTCACAGACTACGCAACCCTGGGCGGCACATGAAGGAAAGATGTTTATTTGGCTCCTGCTCTTGGAGCACTCGAGAAGTCTTAGGGCACGTTCCTACTTTGACTAGGTGAAGGGTGAAGGGAAGCAAATACACAGGAGAGGTAAAGCAAGCGTGAGGCTGGCCTCCCTTCATAATGACCTGCTCTCAAGTAACTCCTCCAGTCCTGAGAGCACAGCAGGAGGGCAGGGCCCAGACAGTATTCACACCCCACCACTACTCAACACCACTGCCTGGGGGATCAAATTTCAACAGGAGTTTCTCAGGGACAAACCACAGCCAAACTACAGCATCATGAAAAGTAACATAAAACCATGGGACGGGGTTATGAATTTTTTGTGATCTTTTCAACATCCACTACTGTGATAAAAAATAAGGTAACAGCTGAGGTTTGTGATGTGCAGCCTTCAAAATAGAAAAGTCATGGGTGCTCACACCTATAATCCCAGCCCCTTGGGAGGCAGAGATAGGAGAATCACAGCTCAAGTCTGCCCAAGCAAAAAAGACCCCATTTCAAAGAACAGGTCGGGCATGGTGGTTTACTTTAATCCCAGCTACTTGGGAAGAGGAGGTAGAGCGATCACAGTCTGAGGCTGGCCAGAGCAAATAGCTCAAGACCCTATCCGCAAAGCAAACTAAAGCAAAAAGGACTAGGGACATAGCTCAACTGGTAAAGCAAAAGGCCGGGAGTTCAAACCCTAGTATAGCCAAAACAGAAAGGAAGAAATACAGGAAGGAAGGGAAGGAAGGAGGGAGAGAAGGAGGACAAGTTAGTGACCATGGTGGAAGAGAGACACGTGTATTCAAACTTTGGGTTGAAAGATTCTAATTATACATTTGAAATGTGAACAAAATCACTCTTTGGAGCTGGGGGTATTGCTCAAGCAGCACAAGGCTCTGAGTTCAAACCCCAGCACCACCAATTATATATATTTTATATATATATATATATCACTCTTTGACTATGAAGAAACTGGAGACCCAAGGAGAAGAAATGGTTTTCTAAAGGTTACCAGTGGGTAGAGAACCCAGGCATGCTTAAATAGTTAATAGATGTGTGGTATGTGTGCCCACCGTGCAGGGCGAAAAGCTGAGCACAGAGAAGCCAGCTAGCTTCTGTGTGTTAGGATCCAGCACTCCTGGTCACCACCACACTGCCTTCCTTCTCAGCTACCCAGGCTGCTGTGTGCGTGGTGAGTAGGTTGTTCACTGCATAAAAATGCTTGGCTAGGGAGCAAGTATGGATAGTAATCTAGCTTGCATCAACCCTGAGCTGTGTGTTCTGCTATGGGGTTAGGTGGAGGCTCTCTTAAAAAAAAAAAAAAAAAGGGGTGCCCTAGACAGGCACTGGTGGCTCACACCTATAATCCTAGCTACTTGGGAGGCTGAGATTGGGAGGATCAAGGTTTGAGGCCAGCCTGAGCAAATAGTTCATGAGCCCATATCCAAATTAACCACAGCAAAAAATGAACTAGAGGCATGGCTCAAGTGGTAGAATGCCTGCTTGAAGGCATGAAGTCCAGAGTTCAAACCCCATCGCAACGCCTGCTCCCCCCACCAAAAAACCCAAGAGTACCCTGTTTCAATTCAAACCAATATACCCTGAGGCTTCCCAAGATATAAAATAAACAGGGTAGGTATTTGCTCCTGTGGATTTAGAGCACTTTGTCTAGAACTAGCAGAAAAGGGGGACCTCTTCTCCTGGACACAGCACAAGAACTTCCCACTGCCTCAACCCAAGTTCATGAGTATAGTTGAGATCCAAATGTCCTTTACCTTCCTAAAGTGTTTCCCAGCAGAGAAGAAGAGCGAGAGCCAACGCCAAGGTGAGTGGGCAAGCTCAGCTCTGTGTTAGGCAGCGAGACAGTGAGGCTGGCCACACTCCACACATTGATTTGTGCTCTGTCCCTGCAGCGTGCTAGGTAGAGAGGCAGGTGGCAGTGGAGTGGCCCTAGGTAGGGATAAGGGGAGCAGGCCGGAATTAGAGGCCATCAAGAGCTGTGGGCAGAAACACTTCTGCTGAGGGCCCGACTTAATCTGGGGTTTCAGAGCTAGTTTCCAGTAGGGGATTTTCAAAACAAGGGAGGTGTGATCTGAGGGGTGCTGTCTCAGTCCAGGGGACAGGAGCAGACACAGTCCGACCCTGAGGACTTCAAGCTGGCTTCTAGAAGGAAGGGAGAAGACTTGGTGTGCTCAATATAGCTCTGGCTTATTTCCTAGTAAATTATTCAGATGTTAATTGCATTGTAAACAAAGCTGCTGCTACCTTCCCTTCTTTTCCAATTATCATCATAAAATGTGTGGGTGCAGAGGGGAAGAGGGGGCAGGGAACAGAGAGCCAAAGCTGGAGGCTGAAGTTTTTGGCTTCCAGAATGAAGGGGCCCATGGTAGATGCCCAGGCTGGAACCAGAGGGAGGTAAGAAGACTTTGGTCCCCAGACCAAAACTCCAGGGTGGAAGATGTTGAAGGTTTCCTATCATCCAACCTGCATTCCTGCCCCCTTTCCTCTCTTTGTCACCCCAGTGAACTGTTAGATTATGGTGACACCCTTCCTGGGGGCTAAGATTGTCTGAATGTTGCATGGACCCCAGCGCCAGGTGGATGCACACAGGGCAGGTCTGATGAACATTTTAGTTTAATTTCTGCACTGATCCAGAGGGGATCGAGGGTGTCAGGCTCTCCTGCCCCAAACACCTGCCCCTCTCCCACAGCTCTACTCACTGGTGCATAGGCCAAGTGCTAGAAACCAGGCTGGGCATGGAAGAATCCGTCTTCAGTAACTCATTGTTTGTCGTTGCTCAGGAGGGCTCCAGATTCTCCCTGTGCAGAGAATCCAAGACAATTCTAGAGCCTGTCTCCTCTCTCCCTCTGCCACTGCCTCTGTAATGACTGCAGTCCTAATTAAAAGTAATTTCTTTAAGCTTGTGGCTCGAAGAGGGTGGAGCACGTGCCAAAGGATAGAAAGAGCTGTGAAGTTGAGGGAGAGAGGAAAAGATGGTACACAAGAGTGAGTGGGGACTGCCCTCCCCACCAGATGCCCATTTCTATCTTGTGTGTGCTGCACCAGCCACTCTGTCTCTGCCAGCAGGTACCAGAGCAGCAGGCAGCATTCCTGTTGACTCATCCTGGACCACGCTGAGCTTGCCAGAGATGAACCAGTGGAGCGTGAGTCTCCGTCTCGACTCCAGGAAGGGTGCCCAGGCCAGGCCCAGAAGTGACTTCCCAGGAGTGCTAAGGAAAGGCTGATAGAGGTCCCCCCGACAATCACTGTTCTAAGGCATCTGTTTGCATTAATTGCAACACAGCCTCATCCTTGCCCAGCAATGGACTTGAACGTTTGCAGAGTGACTTACTCATGCATCCCATGGAGTCTCCATTCCCCTTCTATGACTGGAGACTTTCTGATTGCACCTGTTTCTTCTGCCTTTGGTGACCCAGAGCTAGTCAGTCACCCACCCCCATGACCTTATGGAAAGAAAGGATAAAGATAGTCATTCTCTCTCCACTGCTCTCTTTCCTGTTTAAGCTAACAAAGAGAAAATGCCAGTCTGAGGACTCTAACATAGTGACAGAATATCCGACATGTTCCATGTCCCTGACACACAGAGCAGGGGGTCAACTAGAAATGGCTACAGACAAGGGATCTAACCATTGGTCTATGCCACCATCCCCTGAGTGCGAGGGATAGCTGGGAACCTGGCCTCTAGCCTGTCATGGTTAGTCCCATCTATGGGTGCTAGTGAGGAGACCAGGTGTGCTCCAACCCCTGCAGAGCCTTTGGGTGTTAGTGAAGGAGACAGAGGTAGCTAGAGACCTCCCATCTGCTTCACCCAGAGTTATATTTGTAGCATCAAAAGAGCTTCTTGGTTGCTGAGCATGGTGGTGCATGAGTGCAATCTGGGCACTTGGGAAGCCAATGCAGAAGGTTTGCAAGTTCAAAGCCAGCCTGGGCTGCACAGTAAGTCTCTGTCTCAAAATAAATAAATAAATAATATGCAAAAACCTCTTGGAAGTCCTTTTATAGCAGAAATGCTTTGAGGCAGAATCTGTGAGAGATCAGAACAGCCAGCCCTTCACTCATTCACTCACACTTCATTCATTTATTCCTTTTTGATCCCGGCCACGCTGGGCAAAGTCCTGGAGCACAGAGCTGAGTAAAAGCATGTGCTTTTCCTTAAAGAAGTCGTGATCTAACGCAAAGCTGGCTGGACAAAGGACCAGAGCAATTACACTGGGTACAATAGGGGCTAGGGGCAGAGGTCACGGGGGGGGGGGGGGAAGGGGCAGAGGTCACAGGGGAGCAGAGCCCCGCCCCCACCAGAGCTGGTAGGAAAGATTTCGTGGTAAGTGCACCAGGGAGGAGAGGCAGAAAGGCAGTGGGGCAGAAGACAGTGGAGAGGAGTGTGAGAGGCTGTGGGCAGTGCTACTGGGTCGAGGCAAGAAGTTTCTCCTAGAAACACATAGCCTAACTAGAGAGTCCTGCCCAGCTGTCATTGTTGGCCACTTTTCCAAACACAGCCCCAAATTACTGTGCTGACATCACCAACTCCAAGTAGACAAATAAGCAAACAGAGAATTAAATGGATAAGTAGCAGCAGAGGCCTTTGATCACAAAGCCAGGTAGACACTACTGTTTCGAAGTCTGTCTAAGCCCTGGGGAAGTAGCAGCATGTTTGGGGCAGCTCAGGACACAGCAGGTGGATAGTTGTGCCTGGTGACACAGGCACAGGAGATACCCCTAAGTGATCTGAACAAGGTTCTTTCTTTCTAAACACGGATTCGATTTGAATCTAGAATCCTTGATTGTGGATGTGTTAGCTTTGCCCACTTTTCACACATAGCTTTTTTTTCTCTTCTAATACCTCAGTGATGGGCTGATGGAGTGACTCAAGTGGTAAAGCATGTGCCTAGTAACAGTGAGGCCCTGAGTTCAAACCCCGTCCCACCAATAAATAAATAAGTAAAAGCTCAATGATAATTTAAATGTGCAATGGCATATTTTCCTGAGTTTTCTACTCATTATCATGTGAGGTCCTAAAACAAGCTTGTAATTAGAAGCATCAGTGACAGAAACATAGCTCCATTTGCCATGAAAGGAAAACAAAGTAACTTAGTGACTTATACAGCTGAGCAATCCAACCTGTAGAATTTTGCTTTAGGTGTGGTTTGATCCATGCACACAGTGATGGGTATCTTTTAATACTATCTGTCTTTTGTATCAGCTTCATTCTAGGATTTTACTCTGGGTTCTGTGTGTTGGTGTCAGCAGTTCCAGGGTCACATTGTTCTTCCTGCTAGCAGACTCTGGAGGGGAAAAACACATCTTTTACCTAAAACCTCCCATCTAAGTCTATGAATTCACTGTGCCTAAATTATCCTAGGTCATGTGTTCTTCTGTGGACCAATTTTTATGCATATGAGGATGAAATAACAGCTGATTTGGGCACTTACCCATGGACCTATCACTCATGTTGACTAGGGATTCCTATGTGCTGGTTGGCCAGGCCTGGGTGACTTAATTTAACCTCGATGTATGTATGGACTCAACTGACACATACAGTTGAGTGTGGGTTAGGGTTGGATTCTGAGGAATATTTTTAGTGAGATTCCAAAAGTATGAGGGAATGGAGACCATTTAAAAGTAACCAATATTAATCTGAAATTTTAAAGGTTCTATTAGCCACGTTTAACAAGACAAAATGGAATTCATTATTATAATATACTTGCTTTGACCTAATATATCCAAGGTATTATTTCCTCATGTCATCAGTATAAAAATCATGAACCATACTTTTTATATTCTGTTTTTCATACTAAGGCTTCATGATCCAGTTTGAAATTTGAACTTATAGTCATGTCTCAATTAGGATGCTAAAATCTTATCAAAAATCTTTTCCCTGGGTTTAGATATAATATTGACAGTCTACAAAGAAGTAGAATCACCTACCCAGATTGTTCAAAACATATTGAAAATTTTGCCCAAAAAAGTAAATTTAGTGTCGATTTTTTTTATATTTGAATATAAAATCAAACTCGCTTCCTCTTCAGCACTGGCTGCATTTCAAAGGCTCACTAGCCATGTGTGGCTGGTGGCTACCATAATAACACTGGACAGACAGGGCCAGAAGGTGGAAGCACCTAGAAATATCCAGAAGTACCTAGTAGAATCTAGAAGGATGTAGAAGGTAGGAAAGTAACTCAACACAGTGTTCAGTTACATAGTAAGAACTCAGTAGGTTCTGTGGAAGGACTGAGTTGTAGTCGAACCCTGCCTCGGGCAATTATTGGCTGTGCAACGTGAGAAAAGTTATTTAAACTTTCCCAACGTTGGCCAGACATAGTGGTTTTATGCCTGTAATCCCAGCCTCTCAGGAGGCTGAGATTGGGAGGATTGCTGTTTGAGGCCAGCTCAGGCAAGTTAGTGAGACCCGATCTCAACAAATGGGTAGGTATGGTGGCACATGCCTGTCCTCCTAGCTATGCAGGAAGCATAAATAGGAGAATCACAGTCCAGGTTAGTTCAGTAAAAAGTTTCAAGACCCTATCCCAAAAATAACTAAAGCAAAAACAGGGCTTGTGGTGTAACTCAAGTGGTCCAGGCCCTGAGTTCAGCCCCTAGCACTGCAAACAACGCACCTTCCCACCTCTGCTTGCTTCTTCCTTAAGTGAATATGGCGAGGCCCACTCTTCTGAGGCAGTTCACCTTCCAGAGTCCAGTAAACGCACAGAGAGTGGTGGCATTGCTAATTGAGCCTCAGTCTTAGAGCAACCTCTCTTTCCAAGTTCCTCTTTACAGTTTCTATTGAGCAGAAGGTCTTTCTCACCTCAGAGACAAGTCAAAAGGACGAAAAGATGGCCAGGTACAAGACACATATAGGAATCACCAGTCTTTAGGCTTCTATCTGGGTTAACGAGCAGTAGATGACTTAATCACATTACCAAATCTATTATTCTACCATGTCATCAATATAAAAATTAGGAGCCAGATATTTTATATTCTGTTTTTCATGTTAAGACTTCAGGTTGAGGAGAAGTCTTTACAAATGACTGGTCTACTGAGCAGTAAGGAACAGGGGTCATCTTTTTGCACCCATTGCACACCCAGCATTGTGCTAGCTACATTTCGATCCTAATTCCACCCTTCTAATCTTGGGAGCTGTAGGTATTAGTTTTGCAGTTTTATGGAAAAGCAACTTTGACCTCATGCAACACCATCAGTTTATATGTGGTAGAACTGGGGATTCAGCCTCACGGATTTTTGAACCACAGTAAAATGAAGATATTTCATCCAAACAGTGTAGTAAGATGGTTTCTTTTGCTTTTACCCAAAAAGGCCACACTCCAGGTAGTGTTAGCTCCAAAGCAACTTCATTTTAAAAATAAAAACATCATAGAGTATAGACAACGATGTAACCACAAGAGCGCTTATCGTGATACCGTTTGTCATGGTAAATTCAAGTTAAGTGGCTGGCAATGCCCAGTGAGAGGAGAACAAATAAACAAGCAGGGCTACATTTCCACAATAGGATATTAAGATGTCATTACATCTTAATAAAAGAGTAATTGATATGATAAAAACATGCATCATATTTGGGAAAATGGGGGAAAAATCAGGTGTGTAGAGGGTATCCCCATTCTACTTTAAACCCTACCTTCATGTGAACCACCAGCAAAGGTGTCATTCAAGCATTTGAAGGGTTTTCTTGGCCATAGCATCTGAGTAGTTTTTATTTTCTCCTTTGTGTGGTAATCTATAGTCTTCTCGTTTTCCGTAATGAAAATGTATGGATATTGGAAACCGAGGAGGAGCACATTATATTTTATCCTTAAAGGCCTCATTCAACAAATTGCCTAAAACACGAATATTCTGATTTTAAGAAGGTAAGTGCATTAGTGTATCATCACCAACAGCCAGGATGTGAGGCGTGTTTGTGAGGTGTGGGTGGGGGACTGTACCATTTGTCTAGTTATTCTCACCCCACCCCTGAAAACAGGCAGGGTCTGCCTGGCACAGCAAACACAGTACCTGGGAAGCAAAACACTTTTAGGGCCCCACAAAGACATTTTAATTTCCTTTAAATTCAGGAGGAACAAATGAACATAATGTACCTAGAGTATATCTGTGTTTATACTGATATAGTCATAAAATAGAATTTTCATTTTTTTTAATCAAGGAGAGGGTGACAGAGGCAAAAATGAATGGGACCCATAAAAGCCATAATGCAACCTTGGGTGAGATTGTTCCCATTTATCAGAGAAAGAAACCCAGACTTGAGCCAGAAAAATTGTTCAAGCTGGAAGCAATAACGTCTGAATTCTGACTCTACTTGGGCCTCTACTTGCTGCCCTGTTTCTGCTTCTAACATCTTCAGCATAGACCGTTATCATTGAACTCAAGGCCGCACGCTTGCTACACAAATGTCCTACCACTTGAGCCACGTCTCAATCCTTTTTTTCTGCCTCTTTGTTTTTGTGCTTTTGCATAGGCTGGCCTTGGACTGTGATTTTCCTATCTCCACTTCCTGATTAGCTGGGATTTCAGGCATGCACTTCCACAACCAACCCCTAACGTTCTTTTTTTTTTAAGCATTATTCTTCATCATCTCAGAAGAATTTTATTAGCATTTTATCTTTCCTAACAGGAACAGAGCATTGCAAGGTCCTGTTCCCTTCTTTTTATAGCTGCCCTTGCAACCAGGTAGTCTTGCCCAAGTCTGTGTTGATGACCATGACGTGTATATAAACGACATATACTAAATCTATACGCTTACAAATATGTGTAAACAGACTAAACAGCAATGTTGATGTCTGCATCTCTCAGTGTAGATTAATCTTAATGGGCAACAGTCTCAAAATAAGTCTTCATTTATGATTGAGTTGTAAGTGGCTAGTGGCCCATCACCATGCTAGCAGCCAAGCCTCCACAGACTGGAATTGAATTCATTTTTTTTTTTTTCCATTTTAGTACCAGACTCAAGAAACAGAAGGCATGACTTTTAAAGTACCTGCTTAAAATTTTCATTTCTAATTGATTAAGAGTCACAAAATAGAAAGATGGAAAAGAAAAAGTGGGATAAGAAGTGACAACTTGATACAGCTAAGTTGTGGGTTCCCAAGAGCTCCAGCATTCTGATTCCTGGGACTTGCCATAATTCAGCAGTTGGCAGACTTCAGTTTTAAAGGGACAGATAGTAAGCATTTTAGGTTTTGTGAGACTACAGTCTTGGTCATCACCACTCAGCTCTGCTGCTACTGGTGGCACAAAACAGCCATGGCTGTTATGCATACAAATGAGTACAATGATATTCCAATAAAACTTCACTTAAGGACAAAAATAGGGGGCTGGATATAGCCCTTGGGCTGTAGTTCAGTGGATCCTGGTAACAGTTCTTTCTGTCATTCCATGAACCAGATAATTCCGTGGATTGAACATCCCAACCATTGTGTCTGATTTGCCCAAACTCCTTATTGTGGCCTCCAAAGCCCTCATGGTGAGGTCCTGACTTCTCGGTCATCACATCCTCCACATCTTGCCTTGTGGCTTCCTTTCTGCTCTCCAGACAGGCCACGTTCATACCCACTGCATTTCCTTTGTCCTTGTAGTGTCCTCCTCCTAGAGAAAGGGTCACTAGGTTTAGCAAAAATACATATGAGATGCTGAGTTAAATTTGAATTTCACATAAACATCTAATAATTCTTTTAGGATAAGTAAATCCTATGCAATATTTGAGCTATAGTTAGACTTTAAAAGTGTTGTTTATGTGCAATTCGAGTTTAACTGGATGTCTTATATTTTACTTATCAACCTGATCCTAAAATACCCAGCCTCCTGATCTTTACCTGACTGTCTGCTTCCAATTTTTCATTGCAAATGTCAGCCCCTCCCAGTGTCCTTTGTAGGTTCAGTTGTTTTCCCGGTTCTAGGTGCTCTGTCACTCCCTGTCTGGTTTTCTTTGTACTGGATACTATCTTATTTGTTTACTTAAATGATCTCTGTCTCTCTATGACAGCAGATACTTTTTATTTCCTAGTATATCCCTAGTGCCTACACTGGTCCCCTGCATATCAAAGATCTTCAATAAATATTTGTTGAATGAATGTGTGAGTGAGTGAGTAAATGAGTGAATGAATGAATGGCTTTTCAATTGGGAGTGAAGCCTAAATATGCCCCAAAGGGATGGAGATATGCGTGACACTAGCATCTGTGTACCAGGCATAGTCCAGTTACTTGCTCTGTCCTAAACTCCAAAGGCTCACACAAGTTTAACCTCAGTGAAGAAAGGTGAGGACAGGGCTTATTAAATCTGTGTGATGCACTCAAGGTCCCAGAGGCAAAGTGGTTAGAGGTGGGAGTCAGGTTTGTCCTTTCAGCACAGGGCTCTAGAAACCTCAGAACCCCTAAAAACCATTCTGCAAAAATCAAATATGTGGATACTTTCTTTGAACTTCACTTCTTTGGAGTACTAATAAGCACATTAAAAAAAAATCTGGCCCCTGTGACAAGGAAAAGACACTTGACTTTGACATCACTGACTAACTCACTTCTTCTTTTAAGCTAACTCTGAGCAGCCAATCTGCTGAGCAAGTCTTGAGGGATGAAGAAAATAAAATATAGCAAAGTAACATGATTCATTCGTCTGGCTTCATTTCTCCAGAATTTTCCTTGCTCTCCACTTAGGATCAACAGTGATTCTACTTTACCAACCTCCTATTAAGAAGTCACTTGGCCACTTTTGCTGCCTTTCTTCCTCTCTTCTCTGCCTTGGTCTGGAATGTCTATTATTTTCTCCTCAGCGGTTTGTGTCTTTCTACCTGAAAAAGCCATGAAGTGGAGGAAATTTGTGTGCGTATCACTAAGTGGAGGAATCCAGTCTGGGAAGGCTGCAGGTTGAAGGAAGCCAGCTTTCTCATGCTGTGGAATTGGTCAAACTGTGGAGACAGCGAGAAGATCAGCGGTTGCCAGACATTGAGGGAAAGAGAGAAGGATGAATGGGTGCAACATGGGGGGTTTTTAGGGTAGCAGAACTGCTCCATGGGGCATGAGCGTGTGGGAACATCATTACGCATTTGTCTAGACCTGCAGCGTGAACAACACCAAGAGGGAATGAGAGACATGGGCTTTGGGTGATAATCACGTGCAAAGTAGGTTCATTTACTGGAACAAACAGGCCTCGCAGGCTCGGGAGGTTGATAAGTGGACTGTGCATGAGTGGGAACAGAAATCTATATGGCAAATCTCTATACCATCTGTTCAATTTTGCTGTGAACCTCAACTTTTCTAAAAATATAGTCTAAAAGAGAAAGAGAGAGAGAGAGAAAGAAAGAAAGAAAGAAAGAAAGAAAGAAAGAAAGAAAGAAAGAAAGAAAGAAAGAAGAAAGAAAGAAAGAAAGAAAGAAAGAAAGAAAGAAAGAAAGAAAGAAAGAAAGAAAGAAAGAAAGAAAGAAAGAAAGAAAGAAAAAGAAAGAAAGAAAGAAAGAAAGAAAAAGAAAGAAAGGTAGGTCAAGAAACCTTGGTTCTGCCCTTATTTCTTTATGTGGAGAGGGTGTGTCTGGATCTAGGCATTGGGTCCATAAATTTGACAGTGTTCACACTTTTTTGTTTGCTGTTGTCCAAAGTGAGTGCCCTGTGCCCACAAAATCACATATAAAGTGACACACACTTTGTTCGCCATCAGGAACACTGATGCACATCTATAAAACTGCACAGCTGAAGGATCAATCTTATTGATTTTCTTCTTTTCCAAGTGCTTCTGTTGGAATGAACACAGAGTATTAGCCTGTCTGCCCAATCCATAGGCATGTTATTGGATTACTGCAGTTTTGTAGGGCCAGCCACAACTGCGGTGACATTATTTTTTTTTCCCTAAAGAAGATGCAAGAGAATTGTCAAATAGGCTTAAAAAGAAAATCATGTGTAACATTATAAAAATTTATCTGAATTCACAGATTCTTCCAGAGCTCTCCATGAAAAATAAGAGTGGAAAACATTTTTGCCAGAGGTTTAAAATGCCCAGGATGGTGAAAGAAAACAAGTTTGCACAGTAGGGCCGGCCAATGGGTTCACGAATTATGGTGATGAGAATTACACCTATGCTGTACACTTGTTCCCATAAAGCTGTGCTCCTGTTACGTTCATAAAGCAGACTTCCTGCTGACCGCACCTCAGGCTTGGCCTAGGATTCCCTCTGAGTGTTAGCACATAGGATGGAAACCTCCCTGGCTCCATGAATCTACTTAACTGGAGCTGTCCTTATGTTGACTGCTCGTTTCTTCAGAGAATCCCTCGCAGGTGTGCGAGACAAGAAGCTGCAAGTTTGGCCTGCGGAGTGTAGAGTTCCCACACCAGCCATCAATAAATCCTGCCTTTGCATTGGTCTGAATGCACCTAGGCCTGACCACACTCCACGGCCAAGGTCAAGGCCAAGGAATGACTGGTGCAGCTTGCCACCAATTTCCATTTCTTCCGGTGTCTTGTTTTCTCCAACTGTGCGTATTGTGCTGATTCTAATGTAAAGGAAAGGTGGGACATTGTGACAAGGGAAGCTGACAGCTTGTTCCACGGAAGTGTTCATTCTCTTATTTCCTTCCCTCAAATTCTCCCTCTCTGGGAGGCAGCAGGCAGCCACAACTGCTGCGTGTGACCGATGCAATGCAAACGCCACACTCACCAGCGTTGGCACTCCTCTCCTGCAGGCGTGAACGTGCCTTCTCCTGCAGGGGGACATTAATTCCAAGTTCCATTCACATGTAGCCCTGTGCATTTCCTGTGCAAACACTGCTGACATTTATGAAATCTAATTTAATAAATGTCTCTGATATGGCCCTCATTAACATACTGCAAAATCACTCCAGAGTAGCCCATTTTAATCAAATAAATTGTTTCTGCTGTTACCCCGGGCTGATCCTTTATTAAGAGGAGGCAGTTCTCCAAGCAGGGCTGGGGTCTGTGAAGGTCCTGTGTGGGTCTCCACAGCTCCACGCGGTGTGCAGAGTGGGCCCTGCACCTCTCCCGATATGAGAAGATGAAAAATTGCTGATCATATATCATCTCCATAAATCTTACTGACAATCAGTCATAAAACCTTGTGTCCTTACATATGGCAGGAGCCAGGGAATTGTGTTACCATATGTGAGCAGCAGTCTATGGGAAAAAAAAATTTTGTTGCATATGAAAAACTTCTAGAACCATTTTCTGTGCTTACAGCAAGCAGGTATTTTGTTCTTGTCCATCTGTCTTGTTTTATAATTATTTTTTTCTTTTCTTTTTCCTCCATCCCTCACTTTGGGATGGTCTCTTTTTATTCCAAATTGCTATCAGAAGAATTCCCAATGTACGAATCAGGAAATGTTGTGGTTTGCAAAACCCCCTTTCTGTCTGTGACACAAAATGAGTGAGTGATCATCCTCCAGTCAAGGCAGAGTGCAGATACCCAGGACTTTTGTGCACAGAACAGGGTCTCTGGCTTTTTCTGGGCTGGCTCCCAGCTGACCTCAAAGCCCAGGCCTGATAATTGTCCTTAGCTAATGAAAATTGCCTATTTATTTTTAGAACTCAACTCCTTTTCATATCTAGTAGCTAAATTAGAGAAGACATGACCAAATGAGCTCTTCAACTGAGCAGGGCTGGAGCCTGTGCTCGTGACACACAATGAGAAGGGATCAGTCTGCTTCAGGCTGGCAAAGAAAATTAGACCGTTTTCCTAGTTAGGCTACTCACATATGTGAGAGGTGGAACAGTGTAGACTCTTTTTCTTTGTTAATTCAAGCAATTGCATTCTCTTTTGAATTTGTGTAGGGCCAAGCACAGGGAAAGCACCCTCCTATAGGCAAGGTGACTGACCCAGCCAGGGGTCCCTCAGGGCGAAACCCAAGCAGAAATCCCTATGGGTTATCATGTTCTAAGAATTCCTACTTCCACGCTCAAGCACGGATGCCTTCTCATAGAAGTAACGTGCGCCTAGGCTCTTCAGCAGTGTCTTATCTGGACCCAAGAGGGACACTCCTTTCCTGAGATATTTTATCCAAAAGTCATAAACAAAACTCAGCTCTTGATACTTGGTCAACAAGAGAAAACACTGGAAAGCCAGGAAGGAAGTTAGAGGGCCGTGTGGGAAGGCATGCATGAACTTACTGCACGCTTACCCAGGGGGAAGTTGACCAGGGAGGGGCAATGGGGCTGGGGACCCCCACCAACCTTTGCTCCTTTTATTCTTGTGTCATTTGTTCCTCTGTACCCTGTTCCACGATCCTGTACAGAAAGCCTATTCTGAGGACCATCTGGCCCCTGAACCCAGAAGAACTCAACATCCAAAGACCAAGATTTGGACCTTTGCCTCTCTCTTGGAGTCTGGCTGGGAGAGGAAGATAATCTGCCCCCTCCTCCCCCCAAAACAGGGGCTGGGTGGGGGCTGGCAGGAGCCCTCTTGGTATTTGGCACCAAGTATCAGACAGACTGACTTTGTGCTATTCTTATGCTAATTATTTTACCAAGTGATATCTGATTGTTTCTATAAAAGGTTTATGTCAGTGTAATTCACCACAGGCTTTTTAAAGACCTCAAGATGCAAGAAAGAAATGTACCAAGAGTCCATTAAAGAATTGGGTTCTGTTAATGCCTAGTCTGCTGGAAGGGACCATAGGCACCTCCTTTAGCCTCAAAGGAGAATGCGCACAGCCCTCCCGTGGTCTAACGACTTTTGATAAAAGAGGACAGAAAAACATCCTTTCCAGCCTGGAGCTTGGATCTTAAAAGTCAGGAATTCTGACATTTTTTTAAAACAATGTATGTGCCTAAATTCTGTTTCTTCTAACATGAAAATTAAAGCCACTCTGCTGCTGTGAAAATAAGAATGATTATGACAGCTGTCGTGTGGATCTATGGATCGTTCTAATTCTTCACTAGCAGAGGTTACGCTGCTTGTTAATCCTCCAAAATAAGGAGTGTATCTCTTCTCATCTCTCCTTTATCCATCAAGAAATAGGGAAGCCACCTAACTTTACACAGAAAGTGACAAAGCCACCCAGACTGGACCAGCAGAGTCTATTTGGATGTCTTGTCTTTGGACAGAATGATGGTAGAATACAAATTTGGAGGGTTGGGTTCCTACCAACAAAGTCTGACTCACTTCTCTCCATAAGACTGAAGGAGAGAACACTTCTGCCTGGATATGTACAACTTTTAGTTTTAAAAATATCATTCCATGAAAGTCACAATAAATTGCTGACGTTTTCACAATTCAATCATCAACCACTTCCCCTTTTTCATTTTTCTGAATGTGTTGTCTGACTGTGAAAGAATACAGAAGCAGCTGAATTTTGAAGCATTTCTAAAGTAGGTTTATCACACTCACTTCTGTAGCCCCAGTAGGTTGACATGGAGCCTGGCACAAGATGCCGCCCAATAATTCATGGGCAAGTGAATGAATGGGGATGGCTTAACCCCAGAGAACCCCTCCAGAACACAGCAGGATCAGAGTCATCTCTGAATCCCAGAGAACCCTCCAGAACACAGCAGGATCAGAGTCATCTCTAAGATCCTCCGCCTGGGCTCTCCCAGCGGCTGTGTGCCTGTCTATAATTATTAGCAGTGACTAATCACCCCTGCTTCCATCCTGTGCAGCGGGCGGCGGCTCACGGGCACACACAGCAGCTGCAGCCAGCCCCAAGCCGGAGCCTGGTACATGCTCTCTGTCATTACGCTGGGACAGACAGATGCTGTGCTTCACACACCCAGACACATGGCATTGCCAAAAAGAGGCAGGGAAGGCCTTACCCTAAGGGGATGCTGGATAGTAAACACGGATTTTTAGTAGAGCATGGCATTACAAGGGTGACAACACAATGTGCCAAAGACTACAAGGGTATGACTGCAGAGGGAAGAGAGAAACTAATTTTGTTGATAAATTAGTGACTTGAGAGAAGCCCTTGCTTTATAGATGAGGGATCTGATGCTTAAGCATGTCAGGTAACTAGCCCCAAAAGCACACAGCTGGAGAGGGAGGGTCCGGGAATCGAATCCAGAGCAATTGGACTTCATGGTTCATACTATTTGTAATGGAGCCTCGGGAACTATTGAGGAGGTGGGCTCTTTGAGGAGAGAGGAGCAGAGTCATCAGCAGTCCAGCTGAAGGGTCCAGTCTGTGAGTGCTGACCATGCTGAGCTGCATCAGCCCCTGGCTAACCTTCCCCACACTCTGAGCCATTCCTGATTTAGGGAGACTTCTTTCCCAACACTCAGCTCTGCTCTTCTGTAGCAGAGGAGGTTCTGAACAGCTAGAATCCTGAACTACCCGAGGATCTCCCTCCCTCCCTTTCTCCTTCCCTTCCTTCTTTACTTCCTTCTCTAAGGATTTGCTGACTCTCCTTTTTGGGCCAGCCACTGTGTTAAGTGGAAATGAATAAAAAGTAGTTAAAACCACCCTTCCCAGGTGGAGCTCAGCCTTGGGGGGAACTCATAGATCCTTGTGGAGGATGGTAGAGCTGCTCGCTCAACAAACTTTCTAGTTCTTTCAGGCACATGGCCCCATGAAGTTATGGCTGAACATGGGATGGCTTTGTCCAGTAAAATGTGCAGAGACATAAGCATGTCATTTATGGAGGGGAGCATTGGAGAGTGGGTGAGGGATTCCTCACGGTCTCTCTTCCCCTGCCTGAATGATTGAAGGCACCCTACTGATGTGGAGGTACATGAGATTTCAACAGTCTGGAATGCTAAGACAACAACACATGGACAAGTGCCCAAGTCGTTCCATGGTCCCACTGTAGATACTTTGTGCATGTGCGTCTTTGTCGTATGTCACTGAGGTTTGGAGATTATTTGTTAGTACAGCATGCTGTAGCCTCCCCTGATAAATCAAGCTGCATTTTGATCTTGGCTTTCTACTCCATTCTTCATGATTTCTCTGTGGCCATACCTTCTCTGAAAATCTGTTTCCTCACTAGAGTCTTAGCTCATTGAACACAGGGTCCATGTCTTATTTATCTCTCTATCCCTCAGAGCCTGGCACAGAGCAGGACCTCAGCTAATGCTAAGTAGGTAAGAGAATGAGTGGAATGACCACCTGAAACCACAGAGCTGGCAAGGGCATTGGCCTATGGCATTGACCTGAGAGGTACAGGGAGAAGGGACTCGTGAACTCAGACAGCTAAGGGGATTTGAACTCAGGTGTATGGGCCACAAAGTTCATCCTGTTTCTATTTTCCCACACCCACTGCCTTCCCCTTAATTTGTCCTCCACTTGCTACACTTTCTTCTCCAATAGTGGTATATGGTAATGGTGTTCTTTACCCCAAGATCACCCTGATCCTTGGCAAATTTGTCGTTGCTCAAGGGAGAGACTGCTGGTCTTATTATTCTTAAGAAAGAGAGAAGCTAATACTTGAATATTTTTATTAGGTTCCAGGTGTCTGGTCATACAGTGGACATTGTCTGTGTGAGAAACACATGCATTACTGACATATGTTATTCCATTTAGTTCTCATAACCGTAGGTTCCATCCTTATCCTTGGATTAAAGAGGAGAAAAAAATGTGACTCAGAGAGGAAAATGGATCGAAGTCACATAGCTCCTTAATAGCAGAGATGGGATTTGAATCCAAGTCTGACCATGTGATCATGTAACGGGGCTCTGAGCAACTCTTTTATGTGGCATCTTGTGGGGAGAATGTGTGTGTGTGTATGAGAGAGAGAGAAACCAAGCAGCTTGAGGGCTGGCAGTGACATAGGAACTTTTCTGTCCTTGCTGTTTATCCAAGTTTGTCACTTGTGTTTTTTACAGGAAGCTGTAAGGACTTCCTGCTTGAAGTCTCCCAGATGCTGGCCCTGATAATTCCCTATTTACATACCTACAGGGCAAGGCAGCTGAGCTGCTGACTCTTATGGGATTTCAGGACAAGCCCTGATGGATCACCTCCTCCCCTATTATCTCCACAGCTCCCAGAAGTGACTTGGGTGGGGGAGGGGAACCTTTCCTCTGTCCCCATTGTGCTTGTTAGGCCCTAAGCTGGGCCTTTTACACACATTACCTCCTCTGCTCCTAATAACCACCTAGCTTTGCCTATAGGAACCACAATCTCCATTTTACAGCAGAGGAAACTGCAAGGCTAAGTTTGAAACAGTGCTTCCCAACGGGGGGGGGGGGGGGGGGGGGAGTGATTTTCACAACTTGGTGGGACAAGGCTGAGAGGGTAGAGGCCACCAGGGCTGTTTAATATCCTACCATACACAGGACCCTATGTACAACAAAAAGTTACCCAGCCCAAATGTCAACAGTGCTAAGTGGAAAAAGTTTGCCTTAGATACTTTATAGAACATTCGAGCAACAGGGCTGGAATGTGGACCCATGTCTTGCATTCCTCATGATGGGAATGACATCCAACAGGAGACCCTGACATCAACAAGACCCTTTTCCTAAATGGGCACGAGTATCTTACCACTTGCTCATGCCTGAGGCCAACTTAACTGTATGCTTGTCCCCTTCTCTAAAAGCAAGTAATCTTAGCTACGAGGACTTGGGATCATCATTCCAGCATCCCTGAGGGTCCATCCTTGTTGATGTGTATTTTAAAGCTTCATTTCTAAATTATTCGACATCAGATCATTCATCTCAGACTAACCTGATATGTTTAACTCATTCAGAAAACACCCAATCCATACCCAACCATGCTAGGTATTAAAATATGCAAAAGGAAAAGAAGATATAACAGGAAGTGAGCAATTATACATAACAGCAACACCAACCACCACAGCCTCACCGACCTCTTCATGCCATCTGGGTATCGTCTCATGTAGCCCCCTAGTGACCCTGTGAGATATGCTTTACTGAAGGGCGCAGTGGAAATATAACATGGTACCCAAGGAAGACGACTCAGAGATCTGAGAGGAGACTTGGAAAAGGGGTGGTGTGACAGGCAGATAGATGAGAATGGAGAATGGAGAAAAAATTGGGCAAGCCAAACCATGGTGGGTCTGGAAAAGTTGCCAGAAGTAATTCAGTAAATAGATAGCATAGGGGGGTGACTGGATATCTGGCGTCCCCCTGGCTGGATGACTCAGCTTGGCTTACAGAAGCTCAGGGCTCAAGTGCCCATGTTAACTTACCGGAGGAAAATGAACAGTCACATGGACTATTCACCTCCTCCTGTCCAAACAACAATTTCTAGGTCTTTCCTCAACATTCCTCACTGGGCTGACATTGAGGCTTCCTTGAGTGGTACTGATGGTTGTTATATAAAAAGTGCAGGTGTTACAATCAAGTCAGGGAGACACTCAAGTATTGACAATGCAAGAATTACCATTATTTATTAGATCAATCTCCAGGGCCAAGTTACTAGAGATGTGATCCACCAAACCTAGCAATTGGCCAATAGAGGTTATTTACTGAGAACCTGATCTGCTCCTGTACATGTGAGGGACAAGCAATGTGATCAGGGCAAGGCTCCAGCCACCAGGCCTTTGGGTCTTGTGGGAGAACTGCCAGGCAATCAAATTCAAGGCCATAGTGAAAAATCACCAAGTGGTGTCTGCCCTTGAACAAGGAAGAGATCTGTGTGCAAAGATAGCTCAAAGAAGGCATGTAGAGAAGATAGAAAGAACTCAGGCTGAGTCTTGAAGGATGGGAAAGGTGGAGAAAGTAATGAGAGCATTTCATTTGGCCACACAGATGAAGATCCTTTAGACAAGTAGCTCAGGAAATATCAAGGAGTGCTAAGTTCAAATCACCTCCAAGCTCCCTAGGCCACCAGGGAGGGTCCTTCACTGTCTGGTCCCAACTCCTCTGCAGAGGTTCAACTCTGGCCTCCCTGTCTCCACTTCATACCAAAGCCCACCACACAAGCCAGCCACAGTCTATAATCTCACAACAATTTCTAGCCTTTTGTCCATGTCCTTGGCTCTATAAGAATGTTCTTCTTTCTGCCTGTAGGACAAACTCCTCTCCATCCTTACAAGAGCAGTGTAAATACTGCCTCCCCCATGCAGCCTTCCTGTATTTGCCATCCGCTCTCATCCCAAATCATAGCTCTACACATTATTGGTGACGAAGGCCAACTCCTTCAATGAAAGTAAACAGCTCCTTGAGACAGAAGTCCCATCTGACTCTACCCAGCCAGCCCTCCATATCTGTGCATTCTGCATCCATAGATTCAACCAACTATGCATGGAAAAAATTCAGAAAAAATTTTATCTGCAGTGAACATGTGCAGACTTTTTTCCTCATTATTCTCCAAATAATCCAGTATAACAACTCTTTATAAAACATTCACATTATAGTAAGTGCTGGAAGTAATCTATAGATGATTTAAAGCACATGGAAGGTGTAGATAGTCAATATGCAAAAACCATGCCATTTTATACAAGGCATTGAGCCTCCTTGGATTTTTCATATTATCAGGGGTCCTGGAAGCAGTGCCCCATGAATACCAAGGGACAACTATGTTTCCTTCTACATCTCTACCTAGCACAGGACGTGACTCATGAAGGTGTAGTAATTACTTGTTGACTAGGTGGATGAATTGAGCCAGGAAATGAATACCTTTTGCTGACTTTCAGAGACCTGGAATGTGTTTGGTGTTGCTCAAACCAATGTGGTGGTCACTGTTTGCATGTGACTATTTAACTTTCCATTAATTATAATGACATAAAAATTTTATATGTAGCTCCTTGATTGCACTAGCCACAATGTAAGTGCTCGATAGCTACATGGCTAGCAGCTATGGTATTGCGTAGCACAGGTATCCAGAAAGATGCACCGGACAGGTCTGGACCCAAGCCCATTCTCCTGTCTCTGTTTAGCCCTCCTCTTCCCCAAGGTTGCTATAGCCTAGCCTTTGGTTAACTGATGCCAGCAGCTACAGAGGGGCTGAGTGAGCTGGAATTTGCAGACTGTTGTCACTAGTGCATATAAATCAAATCACTCTTCCTTGGTGGGCTCAGGGTCTGCAGAGAGAGCTCAGCGGCTGTTGTGTGAAGACACGGGTACCTGTCATGGGAAAAGACAGAGCTAAACAACCAAGCATGCTGAAGTCAGCTCCAGTGGGCTCTGGCAGGCTTGGAAACACAGATGTCTTCAGCCTTTAACTGAAAATGTTCTAAGCAGGCAGAGTAAGGACAGAACTATTGGAGTCCTCCTAAATGTGTCACTTGAGCAAAAAATAAAATGGCTACTTCCTGTTCAAATGAACATTTAGTTCATGATTCAGCTAAAAGGCATTTGTTGCATCCTAAGATCAGAGGCTTTCGAGGATGTTTGTCTTCTCTTTAAAGTAGATCCCCAGAATACAGGCCAATTTATAAAGCATATAGAAAAGTTGCTTCCCTGGTTGGCGGTGGGGAGAGGAACAGGGACCCACTTGTCTAATTCCATCACGTCTGTCCCAAGGGGCCACTCACACTGTGGTCTAAATGCCGGTCCCAACTTGGCTATGGGTGGAGCCATGCCCAATTTGAAAACTCGGGTCCATGTACCATCTTAATTTTTAAAGAACATAATAAAATGTGCATGTTTCTAAAGTTGCACCAAAAGAAGCATGTTTCGGCAAACTCTTTGTAATATGCAAAGTGTCTTTTGTATGATACCTCATCTGATCTTCCAGACAAAAGCCAGGCTTAGGAACTGACCTTAGCCCTCTCCATTTCATCAGTACCTACTGTAGTCTTGGGGACATATTAAACAATGCTTAATACATTGTTTGAGGGAGGATATAGAAGGGAGAAGGGAGGGCAAGAGGGAAAGGTGTAAGTAGATGAGAAACATGGGAAAAAAGAAAAAGAAGGAGAGAAAGAAGAAGGAAAGAAAAAGAGAGGGAAGGAGGGAATTAGGAAAGAGCAGAAGGAGGGAACAGAAGGAGGGAAGAAAGAAGGGAACTTTCGATGTGTCATTTGTTATTAGTTCCAGCTCACAGATAGAAAAACCGAGGCGCAGTGTCTTAAGCAACTTGCTAAAAGGCAATGAATGTGGCAGTAAAGGTACAACATGACCCCATGTCTTCTGTCTCGAAATCTCATGCCTCATTACTGCACTGCTCCCACAATTTATTTTTTCATGCAAAAGCCATCCTGCCTGTGCCCATCAAAACCCTTCCTATGGCAGCTTCAAAGTGAGTGTATGAACTGTAGAGACAGGTCCTTCTCCTCTGAGAAGGAAGTCGCCATGACTCTTGGTTCCCTCTCCTCGTCCCAGATTGGAAGCCTGCAAAAAAAGGTGCAAACTGAAAGTGCAGCAACCAGCACTCGGAGACATTTGTGACAGCCCGTGAGCTCCTGGTCTTCAAGGGGTGGCTAAAGCGGCTCAGTGTTTAAAGTCAAGTGTTTTTTTTATGATGGAGCTGTGTGCCTGAAGTGGGGGGGCAATATTTTTGACACGGGGAAAAGTGAGTGATACCATGTGTTCCTGAGGTGACCAGAGGGACTTCCTGACACAGGCTGAGCTGTTGTTAATGGGTCGTGCAGGGGTCGTGTTGTGAGGAATAATTAAACCATGAGTTCAGCGAAATCCCAATCGCAGGAACACAATTACAGGACTTCACCTCCACCCCAACACGCACACACACGCACACACACACACACACACACGCACAAGCACACGCAAACTTTCAAAGGGCTTGTAACAGAACAAAGCAGTTTTCACTATCACAAAATCTTTACGGATCACCATCCTTGAGGCGAAGTTATATCCTTTATGGTCACATTTTGGTAGTTTCCTTAAATTATTGAAGGCATTTCATAGGGCCTGCACTCTTGGAACAGAGCTGGGAAAGAGGTCCCTGTCCCCCGTCTGGAGGTGGGTTAATGATGGTTGTTCCTTGTGCAACGCGTCCAGGACAGGGAGGTTAATAAAACCCGTAGCTCTTCTTCATGGGTACCAGGGGATGGTTAATGTTCGAGACTGTGCAGGACCTCAGCTTAATGTTCCAGATGAAGGATCGCGCTGCCAGACCACACTACCCCTGGTGCCAGCCCGCATATTAGCACATGCTGGAAAGGGGCTGACAAAACCCAGGAAGTTAGGTGCTTGTCACCTAGCTGGGTGTGCTGGGCTCACAGCCTCCTTGTCCCACTATCTCAGGTCAGCTGGTCTATTTGCAGACACAACTGAACAAGGAGCCAGAACTGCCCATGCCCAGCTCTGAGTGGCCCTGGGTAAAGGGAAATCTTTCCAGACAAGGTGTCCCTCCTTCTTCATCTGTCACTAGAAAGGCAGGAACTGGCTCTGCCCTCCTCTGCAGACTGTGAAGTGATATTCCAGTGGTGGCAAACAGAGGCTTTGGGTCATGGGGAATCGGAACCTAATCCCACTGGCATCTTGGAATGTCTGTTTCTCCTCAAAATTTAGATGTGGAAGTCCTCACCCCGAAAGTGATGGTGTTAGGAGATGGGACCTTAAGAAGATAATAGCTCATGAGTGTGAAATCCTCATGGATGGGAATATGCCCTTATAAAAGAGGCCTTGGAAGATTGAATTAATTGCTCTATCTGCTAGGTGAGGTTGTAACCAGAAAGCATCAGTGACGAACCATGAAGCCAGCCATTGCCAGACACCAAATCTGCTGGCGCTTTGCTCTTGGACTTTCAGCCTCCAGGACCTTTAGAAATGAAGTTCCATTGTTTATAAGCTTCTTGGTCTATGGTATTCTGTATAGCAGTCCGAACAGACTAATACACAAGCTGACTTTGTGCTCCACGGGCAAACTGCCTGCCCAATCTGACTTGACAACTTCCAGAAATGGACCCTGACATGGATCATGAAAGCAAGGAATTGACTGGAGAGGTGAAGACTGGCAGATTGGTTCAAGTGTTAGAGTGCCTGCCTAGCAAGCATGAAGCCCTGAGTTCAAACCCCAGTACCACCAGCAAAAAAAAAAAAAAAGAGAGAGAGAGAGAGATCATCAACACTGGGGGAAGAGGGTGATCAGGGAAGTGATAGCAGGAGAGTCGGGAGAACAATAGATAAGGCATGCCCCTATGGGTCTCCATGGGAAACTGAAGGCAATACCACTGGGAACCTCTAGGAGGCAGTGTAGAAAATCAGCCTCAGAATTGGCCCACCTGAGGGGAAGAGAGCTGAGGCCTTTATACACCAACTCCTGCTAGAGGTTGGTGAAGGCTGCCCCAGGGCTTTTGGCCTGCCCTGCCTATGGGCAAAATGTGCTCTTGCAACCCAAGAAAGCCCTGGGGAGAGCAGTTAGGAGTATGCGTGACCTATGCTGATAGGAAAGACCTGAGAAGAAATGAGAGAGATAGGGTTTGCTACCTGAAGTCCAAAGTCCTTCCTCTCCAAAATGAGGTCAGTACTTCCTCTTAGCACTAACAGGAAGATTAAATGAGCTAAGGTAAGCTCTTGATAAATATTATAGTTATTGCTAACCTAAAAGGTAGCTTATTCACAGTCATTAAGACCATGACTTAGACCTAGTCAGAAAGTGTGGTGAAATGCCTGCATCTGAGGGCTTTTCTTTAGGACAGAGATCTTTTCCTAGTTAAGAAAATAAGCTTTACTGTACAGTTGGCATTTAAGGGAAGTGAAGGGAGAAGTGCTGTGAGTCTAAAAATGAGTTTTCTTCTCTTGGACAAGAGAGCCGGGAGGAGGAAGTGACTTCTGTGCACCATGTTGAAATGAAGAACAAAAGAAGGCTAGAGGGTTAATCTCCCCAAATGAGGATAGACAGTCTCCCCACATCATGATTCTGTCACCTGCCTCTTACTGCTTCAAGTTTCTGGGCAGAAGTTCTTTCTCAAGTCATCTGAAACTTTGTGTCTGCAATGCAGCTGGTCAATGGGATAATTTTTCAGCCAGAGAAGAAGTGATGTCCCTGAGATCGTGCCCAGAGCCTGTCGCTCAGACACGGGGAGACACACCACAGAACAGTTATCTCAGAAAGGCCCCTCCACTTTTCCATCTTCATCCCAAGGTAAATGCTTTGGAGTGCTGGTGGATTCTTAGGTAACATGAATTGCATGCTCTGACATTGATGCAGTCTGTGTCATACTGCCATGTTGGGGAGTGAGTGAGATCTTTGTGTTCACAATGTCACGAGATCTGAAGGACACTAGAGTAGGCATCTGGGACTTGACATCGTCTAGTGCCCAATGGCACTGCCAATGTGGTTGGGCATTAATCAATATGCAAACCCTTCATAAATACATGTGGAAGAAGTGAATGAGTGAATGAATGAATGACTATGACTACGTACAGGAGATGAGAGGGAGGAAAAGGGGAGCCATTTCTAATGGGGAGAAAATAGATTTGGGGATTTGCAACTTCATTAACTGCCACCTTTTGAGTTCTGCTAAAAAGGAAAAAAAAAAAAAAACAGGAAGCCACACCAATACTTCCATGTAAATTTGAGATCTCCCTTTTTGTTTTTGCAAATTCAGTTATTGTCTGATGTCACCCACTGGGAAGATATCCCCAATCTTACTCACAGTTAAGAATAAATAGTGTTCAGTTCAAGCTGCTAAAAAAAAAAAAAATCACACCTCTCACTTCACTGTGTGTCATGAATCGACTCAGAGCAGCTGGGTATGGTAGCTGAGAAATGGTCTGGGGGCACTGGACAGGAATCCATCTCTCCTCTAAACAACCTTAAAATTCTTGAGAGGAAAATTGTTTAAAATGTCCAGACACAAAAATTCATGTCAAGAGTTCCTACAAATCAGACATCTTCACTAGTGAGTTTTGACAAATCACAGAAACAGAGCACAGTGGAAAGTGTTTCAAAACAATTACGAGTGTTTCTAGAAGTATATGAGGCTGTGTGATCTACACAACATGGGTGGAAGTGAATTTGTTTTTGTTATCCTTCCTCCTACCTCTACTTCTCCCAAGCTCTTACCTAATGCAGGTGAGGAGGACCATGGAATGAAGACAACTCACCCTTCCAGGTCACAGGGAAAGGCATTCTGGGAATTTCTTCTAATCCTCAGTATCCAGAACCTCTGGTTTCTATGGAGACGTTTGGTCTTTGAGTCACCCACTCATCCATTCCTTTGTGTAGAAATATATAATAAGTGTGCATCCGATGTCAGGGCCTGTTACACAATGTCCCTGACCCTGAGATTCACGGTCTGTATAACCAGCAACAATCTCTGTATGGGAAGGATCTGGCTGGAATGCAGAAGCCAGTGGACACCTGGAGGGCTGACGAGCCACCTTGAACACCTAAAGGGTAGCATTTAGGGGTGCAATGATGGGGATGCATTGACCAGAAAAGGCATTCCTGGCAGTGGACATGGGCAAAGGAAGAAAGGGGGGGCGTGTCAAAAAGCCTAGTTCCAACCTCTTCTTCCTCCCTGGACAGTGCAATGGTCCTGATTCTGAGACTTTCATCTGCAATGCCATCCTGGGGTACCTGGGTTGCCATTTTTAATCCTTCTCTTTGTTTGATAGCCCAGGTGAGAGCTCCCAATTCCTTTGCACACACTCACTTAGCAAACACGGAGCCCTCCTACTCCAAGGCTTCCATTAGCTACTGAATGAGACACAGCCTCTGCTTTTATGGAGTGGACCGAAGAGTAGGGAGCACAGATAAATCAGTAAATCCCATGTGTTGAAGGAACACATCAGAAGGTACCAGTTACTGTGCCCAACCCTGTACTATGATGTCCTAAGGCCTTTACTACAACTGTTCACATTCTACCAAGGAGGAAACAAAAGTGCAGGTGAGGGCATCTGCCACATCAAAGAGCCAGAGTCCATCTTGAGAGTTAGGATTTTGCCCACGACTGCCTGGCACCAGCACCCTGGCCTGTCCATCATGGGTGTGGAAAGAACCAAGGGCTCTGGGCCTCCAAACATGGTCTCTGGGCTCATCCTGAGCATGGGGAGAAAGATTGTCTGCCTCCCCCAGCCCTTCAGAGTTCTTCCTCACAGATCCCCGGGGGTCGTGCAATTTCTGCCCTGAGAGCTTCTGGAGATGGGGGGAGGAGGAAGTGCTGCCATCTGGCCCCATATCTGAGGAGTTCCCTGTCCTCTGATGCCAGTCACGGGTTCTAGGACCCCACCCTGCAGGTGGCTGGCCTCTTTGGCCTTTATCCCACCCCACCCCCGGCACCTCCAATCTTTCCCCTCCACCCTCCTGGCCGACCTTGGCCTGTCTTTGGCCTCAGCTGGGGTGCCAGTACTGCTCCTGGAATAAAGCCAGACACTGCTCCATGCCTAGCCTCTCCTCAGTCCTACCAGGGCCACCCCACTAAGGCTCACAGACCAGCCTCCCCCTAGGGCTGCCCAACTGCCCCAGGGGGCCAGCTGGGCCTACAAGTGAGAGAGGCCGGGAGGACTTGTACAGCTTTTGAAAGGGTCAGGATAGGCCTGAACTTTTTGTCTGTCTGTCCCTTTCTCTGTGTAGCAGCCTTCTTAGCACTTGTTTCTGTCCTTCTGGCACTGTGTCAAGCTGACACCATCTCACCTAATCATCACTTTTTTCCCTGTGAAGGAGAACCCCCACAGGTTCCATTTTATAGATAAGTAAACTGAGGCTAAGAAAATCAAGCAGTTCTGCTCAAGCCTGCAGACACCTAACAAGGTGACAATCTGGATTCTAACTCATGCCTTTTCTGCCCCCGCAGCCCATGGTCCTAGCCACTTTGTAGCTATGTGACGTTGAGCATGTTATCTATCCTCTTGGGCCTCAGCGTCCTCACATGTAAAATGTGAGCAGTAATGAGGCCCATTGTGCAAGGCTTTGGTGAAGGATAAATGACCTGACCTTGGGGGGCACATAGCATGCCTGGAACCAGGGACACAGCTAGAGAGTGGTAACCTGCTTTGTGCAAGGGTTGTTATGACCCTGGCTAAACGCATTCCTACTTAGAGCGCCCAGTGCCTCCCGCTGGTGTCTCAGCATCTCTGGTCCTAAACTCTCTCTCCTTGTTCTTGCCTCACAGCCACTAATTGCTTTATTTTCCCTTTGGTTCCCATTCTGCAATCTACAAAGCCCAAATCTTTACTTACTATTACTATTTCTACGGGGGTATGTGGGGGTGGGGGTGCTAGGGTGGTGTCCTGTCATCATGATTTTTTTCCTAAAATGCAAGTATTTTCCCCCGACTAATATAATGTTCTCAACTGGACTGGCTTATTTTGCAGGAAGATTGATAATTCAAAATGAGAAACTCCTCCCTCCACCCTTCCTCACCCCAGATCTATGTGAACCCCAAGTTCATTGTCAGTAGACTCTGGATTTAAGTGGCAATTCTCTTATTTTAGTTGCTGTGTAACTCAGGAAAAGTCACTGAACATCTCTGAGCTGTGATTCTTCTTCTAATTGGCAATGGATGACAGGATGTCATCTTCACAGGATTTGGAGAGAGCTCAAAGAAAGAATGGCAAGCCAGTGCCTGGCAAACAGTAGGTGCTCAATCTAGTTGGAACAGGCAAAAGCTATAGGTAGTAAACAATGCACTTTGTTTGGACAAATCCACTGAGGAAAGTGGAAAAGTGGAGGCCGATGGGTGCCACACTGTGTCTCTACCGAGGCAGGACTTAGGAAATCTTAGAGGGCAAGGTTCAAAGCACCTCCGGAGCCGCTTCTCGTTTCCTGGTGAACCTGATGAAATCTGCTGCTCTGCTTGAAAGTGGGGCCCGCTTCCTTATCGGGGCTCAGAGTCCATGCCCCAGCCTGGCTTGCCCAGCACACGCCTGTCTCTGTGTGTGGTGTGTGTGTGTGTGATGGCCCTGGTGTGCCCAGCTGCTCAGACTTTGGACACGGTCTGGTGTAGATGTGGCCGCTCCCCCTTGCCTGGGGATATCCCGGTCCATTTCTCAACATTCAATAAAAAAGAGTTGAAAGTCGACTGCTAGAGTGTCACAAACAGGAAGGCCAAGGCCAAGACACTGCTTGGGCGCCAGGACGCCTGGCTCCCACTTCCGGCTCCAAAATCTATCAGAGCACATTGCAGGCAGTGATAATGGCCGCCCTCTTTACTGGGGTAGTAAGACCCAGTCAACAACTGCTTTAACCGAGATCTCCTCTCTAGCCTTTTCGGATGTGAGGAAACTGGGGAGCAATTGGCATAATGCTAGGGAAGAGCTCCCGTGACAGTACAAACAAACCTGTGCTAGGCTTTGCACCATGAGCACATGGATCCTCTTAGTGATTCTGTGAAGTCTAAACCTCCTTAGCTGCTAGATGTGGACAGAAGAAACAGAGCTGAGAGACATTAAAAAGTTGCCCAAAGTCACAGCTGGTCTCAGGACCCCATCCTCCTGCTGGGCAAGGCAGGCTGGTGTTGGAGGAAATGTACAGTTCCTTGTGACTACTAGAGTCAAGTTCAAGTGAGAGGTACCAGAGGACTTTGGGCCATCAGCATAGCATGCAGCATGCGTGCACCGCCTCAAGGCTTTGATGTTACGGCCATCAGACCTCTCCTATCTCTAAGGCACCCACGAGCTCTGACTCAGCCACCTGGCTCCAGGAACCCTGGCAAGAAACAGTATCTTCCTCCATCTTCCCATTCTTCCTTGGCAACAGGTGAAATTACATGCCTTTCTCTGCCTTCCACCTCAAAAGATGTGTGTGTCCCCGTCCCTGGGGAGATGTGGTACACCGTGAATAGGGAATAGGTTATAGAGATGGTCAGGTTGTCAGTAGAATAAGGTCACTGATAGCCCAATGTCATCACAAGGACCTCATTAAAAGAGGCAGGAGGGTCAGAGTCAGAAGAGGAGATGTGACCTTGAAGACCAAGGAAGGGCTCACAAGCCAAGAAATGCGGATCACCTGTAAAAACTGAGAAGGTCAGGAAAGAGAGTCTCCCTGGAGGCTCCGGAGGATGCAAACCTGAAGACAGGTAGACCCACGTTAGAACTGTAAGGTAACAAATTTGGGTTTGTGACTAAGTCTCTGGTAACTTGTTACCGCAGCGATAGGAAGCAACAATACATCTTCCACTCCAGAGCAGGGGCTAGTCTTCAGGTGTGTTACATAAACTGTAGAGTCCCTGGTGATCTGGCTGGGGTGGCCCCTGCCAGCAGTCCAAGGGGCTGCTAAACTCCTGGGGTCTTTAGGTGGTCCTGAGAAGACCCACAGGCTTAGAAGTGGGACCAGCCAGGCCCAAGGATATCCAGTAAGGGATGTATCTTATCAGTGACCTTAAGCCCATGGGACAGGGCCTGGATAATACTGCAGCAGGAATTGGTGCCAGCAGGCCCTAGAGTTCAGGAATTCTAGACATTGGGCCACCACCAGTGGAAAAGAGCCGAGTCACACCATCCAGCTCTTCACTTTTTTTTTTTTTTTTAACAAAACGACATTATAGTCAGACAGCTGGGCTTTTATTATTCATACTGATTTCTAAAAAGGAACATTCTGGCTTTAATTAGAATGAAAAATACGAGCAGTAGAAATATTCAAATATCACAGGGCTTCATTATTTACACCATTGATTCCGACAGGCAGATAAACACAGAGTCAGATGTGTGTTCTGCCCTATTTAAAGAACAAAGCAGCATTAATCTGGTCCTAACTCTCCACACGTGGATGAGGTCCTATAAAGAAAACCAAGGTAAAGTCTCCATGCACGTGGCCCTGCAGGTAAGGGACACTCAGGTCACAAAGGAATTCTAACCAAAATCATCATTGTTCAAACGAGAGCCTGTGTTTAGTGCACCCCACCATGTTCCAGGACATTCAGCAAACCTCTCTCTGTGTGGGCTCACTCAATCCTGGCAATTCACCTGCTGATGTAAGCATTTTGGTCCCATTTTACAGATGAGTAAACTGAGCTCAGAAAACAAAGTGAGTAGTGTAGCTACCTGATCACAGAGGGGTAGGTATGTGTGCAAGGCTGACTCATCACTGTGGAGTGGATGTAAGGTCACAGCTCCCTGTGAGGGTGGAGGGTTGTGGGTATTTGTAGTGTGTGCAGAATGTTTTATGCCACTGGTTCTCCAACTTGGCTGCATGTTAAGATTAACCTGAGAGCCTTAAAACCTGACGCCCAGACCTACTCAACCAGCATTGTGGGTGTGGGAGGCAGGTGTCAGTGCTTCTTAAAGGGCCACAGCGACCCAAATGCAGCCAAGCCGGGGAACGGCTGCTTTCTATGTGTTACCCTGCCCACCACCCCTAAGATGCTATGGAGGAAAGTATTGTTATTGACACATTTTAAAGATTAGAGGCTTGAGTCTTGGTGAGGTCATGTAACACCCATCAAGCTGGGATTCAACCAGAATATTCTAGAACCTGATCTTTAACCACAATGCCTTCCTAGTGGGATCTGTCTCTGGGTCAAAAGAGGCCTTTTTCCAGGAGAATGCATTGCGCCTTGAAGACATATAAGAAATTGAATGGAGCATTTTCCCACCTTGTGGTTTCCACTTCTTTGAATGACCATGAAAATAAAACCCTTTGCTGGGAGAACCCCTTTTTCCTGGAGTGTTAAACCCTTAATTGGATCCACTTAAGCCCATGTGTTTTCTTTATTCTTTTTAACAACACTGGGATTTGAACTCAGACCTCTCCCTTGCTGGGCAGGCACTCTACTACTTGAGTCACTCCTCCAGTCCTTTTTGCTTTAGGTACTTTTCAGACAGGGTCTCCTGTTTTTGCCAAGGCTGGCCTAAGTCTTTGATCTTCCTACCTATGACTCCCAGGAGGCTGGGATTACAGTTGTGAACAACTACACACTCTGCTTTTTTGTTGAGATGAGTCTCACTAACTTTTTGCTTGGGCTGGTCCTGAACCACCAACCTCCCAATCTTTTATATGTGTTCCTTAAAGGCTGCAACAACCAATGAGCTTGGTCCATGAGGACCTTGGGTTGTACAGGGGACCTTTGATTTCAAGCCCCCAAGTCATAGAGTCACCTGGTGTCCCCAGATCTGCCCTGTGGTCTGTAGCCCCTTTCCACAGCATCCCATGCTTGGAGAGGACCTGGGCTCCTCCACCCAGAAGGAACTGGGGTCGTTTCCTTTTTAAATTGGTTGTAACTAAGCAAAGATATGGCTGGGGTCTTGAAGACCTAGAGGAATTCCAGGAACTCCTGGGAAATTGGGGTGATAGGAGGTGTTCAGCCTGCAAACAGCAGGAACGCTTGCTGTGGGCTCTGGTGTTCTTCCTGCTCTCTCTCCACCTGGCTCACTCCCTCTTCTCTGTCTGCAGTGCTCTCTCTCTGACCTCTCTTCTGCTGTGTCGTTCTCAGACCACATTCCCTCTGTATGAGTGTCCTCTTGATCCTCTCACAAATGGCCACAAACACAACACACCTATGCGCTCACAGTCTGAGGTCAGAGATGAAGGAGTCAGCAGGGCTGGCTTTGTTTTGGAGGCTCTACACAAGATTCTGCCCCCCCTTGCCCCGCCACTGACTTCTGGTGGTGGCTGACTATTCTTGCCATCCCTTGACTTGTAGACACGGCTCTCTGATCTCTTCCTCTACTGTCACAAGGCCTCCTTGACCTGGGCCTCTCGGCATCTTGCTGTGAACTGTTTATAACAGCCCTAGTCTCTGGATTAGGGCTGATCCTACTGGAGTAGTATGACCTCACTGAGCCAACTGCAACACAAGACCCTATTTTCAAATATGTCCATGATCTCAAGTTCCAGGGGACGTGGATTTTGGGGAACACTAATCCACACAGTGTACTTGTTTACCAAACCAGAGCTATGAGATCTTCTAAGACTAACATTGGACCATGCTACCTCCTGTTAATACTCCTTTCTGCCCAACCTCTTGCCCCAGCCTCCAGGTCCCAACAGACTCAGGCTTGGGTGGCCTCTCCACCCTCAGCCTAAAGCTCACAGTACCCCCAACTGATCTCCACTCTGTGCTGAGTCCAGGATGTACCTGGGGCACATCCCTAACCTAGAACGACTCCTAGCACAGCATTACTTGGAGGAATGAATGATCTCAGTAAGTATTTAATAAGCACCTACTGCATATTCAGCTCTATGCTCTGTGCTGGGATTCAGAGAAGAATACGCACACTGTCTGCTTGAGGAAGCAGATCTGTAATCAGAGCATCAAAATGCAGGGGAAGAGGTAGGAGCCAACTGCCAGGGTGGCCCAGGGGATGAGAAACCACTCTGGCCTGTGGGACCCAGCAGAAGTCTCCCAGCAGATCAGACTTCTAAACAGAGTCTGGAACGAAGACTTTCTGTCTGACTCCTGGCTGCCAGGAGTAGAGACCCAGTCATCACCTCAGGAAGGAAAGAGAAGAGCTACTTGTGCTCCCTGCTCCCAGGCTGTGCGGAAGCTCTGAGCGGGTCTTCTGCAACACCATGCAGCGTGGTTTCTCCTCTCTGCCTTCTTCTGTGGCTTCGCTCTCGTTTGGGAGCCTCGACGAGGAGGAACAGGGCCTTGAAAGATGATTTCTGTTGTAAAGAGTTCATTTCCTTTTCTGTGTGAAATGGAACATTGCAAAAACGACTTCACAGTGTTTTGTGAGGGTAATTTGAGGTAATTCATATAAGGTGAGCCTGTGTATCCTCAGGGACTCACAGGTACCAACATCCGCAAATACGTGATTCCCTTATCTATTAAATGGTGCAGGACTTACATATAACCTACCACGCCCATGAACTTTATCTCGTTCCCAGATTACTTACACTGCAACGTAAACGAGATATAAAATAGTTGCCATACTACATTGTTTAGGGAATAAAGACAAGAAGGAATGCTTGTGTGTGGTCAGTACAGACGCAGAATCCTTAGTTTGACGGCGGTTGGTTGAGTCCATGGATGTAAGCAGCACTCGTAGACAGAGAAGGTTGACTGTCACATGCTTGAGCTGTGCCAGCGTATTTAAACACTCAGGACGCAGTAGCTTCGGTCCTGGCGATGTGGCTCAGCAGTAGAGCACTTGCCTAGCATATGCAAGGCCCTGGGTTCAATTCCCAGCCTTGAAAACCAAAGTGTTCAACTTTGCCACTCTGTCACCTGCATTGTTGTCAGTCATGGCTCTTGTTGGTTCGTTGCTTTTGCATACAGGCTGACCTTGCCTCGTGTCCATCAGCCCCTCCACAGCCCCATTTTGCTTTAGAACCTGCCAGTGTCTGCCTCACCTTTTCATGTCTGAATCCAGATGGTCAGAGAGAACCTCTGGCTAGCTGGGCATCTCTGTCCCAGACCATGAAGTTGCCTCTAGACAGACCACCTTAGGGTCATGGAGAACCCATTTCTCTAAATCCCTAGGATGGAGAGTGGAGTGAGGGAACTGGTATAAACCTGGCAGCCTGGACCCCCAAGGCAGGGCCTGGGCTAGTTTCCCTCAGGAAGGGAATTCTGAATTCAGCCCAATACAGGGGACCAATCCAGCATAAGGTCCATCAGGATTCAAACTGCAGAGGAAAAAGACCTATGGTCTTCTTGCACAATCTTGAGACTCAATCAAAAGAAGTGGAGGAGCCCAGCACCTCTGCAGCCCAGGTCCATGAAGTGTGCCAGAGGAACAGCTGGGCGGCCCTGAGTGTGGAGTGTTGGCCAGCCATGCAGATCAGCTGTGCCCCTCTGACCCCACTGTGCAGTGTATTGCCAGCCCCAGAGACATCATTCAGAGTCAAGTCTGTAGGTCCAGCACAAAGATGGTGGAAGCCTTTGTTTGCTCCCATCTGCAACCCCAGTCTGCCAAAACATATCAGGAGGGTAATGAAAAATAATGGAATCAAAGTAATGTAAAGGAAGGAACTGCGGGAGAGGAAAGCGAGCATCCTTTCTCAATAGATTTCCTGCCAGGGAGACCAGAGCAAAGGGAATGCTTTACCCCTGGGGCCCAGGCAGACAGTGGTCCTGGAAAGGAGAGAATAATCACTTCCTGGAATAGTCTTTTAATTGTTCTTCTAAGAGGGAGGCAGGAGCTGCCAAGGCCTGAATCGAGTCCTCCGTTATTGGGGTGTCTCCATTACCCAGGACAGGGGAAGGAGAGGAGCTCCCACCCCAACCCCAGCCTAGGGCTCAGGACACAGAATGATGGTTCCTGAGCCTCATGGGACTTTGGCACCTGGGAGGCAACTGAGGCATCTTGGCTTCCCATGGGCTGGGATGGCGAGATTTGGAGGCAGCACAGGGACTTCGCTTGGTCTCAGCTGTGCCACTACCTAGCGTGGTGGTCTGAAGTGTGTTTCAGGATTTCGACAAGTCTTGCTTTCTACGTAACATATTCAAATCAGTGAACATCTTAGGTGCCCTTTTGACTGACTGCGTTGTTTAAATGAGATGATACATGAAAGTCTGTGGCCTAGGGTAGGTGGTTCAGCCTGTTTATCTCCTTCTTCTCGTTCATGTTTTTTCTCTTCCCTTCCCTTTCACCTCCACTCAGCCTCTCCCTTCTTTCTTCTCCTCCTTTCTCTTCCTTCTCGTTGATCAAGAAGCTATGCCTCATTCCTGGGAATGGAGGCACATTTGCTTTGATGCATTGGGTTTTGGCAATAGGACAGAAAACCTGACATCACTGCTTTTCTACTTTGTGGGTCCATTCTCCTCCCGAGCACCTGCTGAAATGGAAATTTGCCTGTCTCAGCACAGGAGGCATCCTGGGTAGGGAACTGGGGGGCTGTGCTTGGGGAGAAGTGAGCTCCCATCCAGGACACCCCCATTTCACTCCCTGTTCTACTTTTCTTCGTGGTCTAACCACAGGTGTTTCCTTCAATCTTGAAAAATCTGCCTCTGGTTTTCACACCATTTCCTGCCTACTCTTTATTATAATCTTAACTGCCGAAAAATAAAATCTTTTACCTGAATAAAAATGTCAAGAAGGCTCTCCTCACGGGGTCTATTGCTCCCCTCGTTTCTCATTGTCGTAGAGTGAATCCCGTGTCCTTCTGGTGTTTGCTTGGGAACAGGGATAAAGACGCAAAGAAAGCAACACCCACCAATAAACTCACTAAAGTTCTGAGCATTCTTCAGAGGGCTTTTTCTTTGCCTTATTTAATTTTCCTGCCATCCTAGGAGGCAAGTGAGGCACAAAGACATTGAGCAATTTGGTCTTGGAGCACTGGACTTCAGGGCCAGGATTTGATTCCAGATCATCTGGCTTTGGGGTTCGGATGCAGAGACCTAAGTTACACTTATGGAACATGCCACTTTGCCTCAATTAAACAATCAATAAGAGCAAGAGGGAAAGAGGCAATCCGTAGACCATGGCAGCCAGTTGGAACCCAGAAAGTCCTCAGGCAATGCACTTATGTCCTGGAATAAATTCATAACTTGTGATCTGAGAGACGGTAGCCCAGAAATGCCCCCTGGTAAGCATCTCAGCACAAGCAGGTGGCCTTTGAAAGATAGCAGGGGATGCCGGGTGTGAGGCAAACTTTCACCAGCCACAGAGACCCCACCACAGCCATTCCAACCCAGAACACCCTGCAGCCAGGTTATCAGATGTTCATACAGAACAAGGACGATTAATTTCTCTGCCCCTGTCTTATCTCACAGATCACAAGAGCCATTTCCAAGTGTAGCTTCTGGTTCCTGAGCAGTGGCAGATCCATGGCCCAGAGTTCAGAAATCTGTAACTCATGGTGGCAGGCACGCACTCCGAGCTGCCCTCTCGCTCCAGGCCGGGTTTTCATAATTGGTTTTCAGAGCAGCCTGTTCCATGATGTGTAATTGTTAGCGGTTGTAAAAAGATAACTCACATTTTTAAAAGCTTAAAGCTTGCTCTGTGCAGATAAAAACTGTGACAAATTATGTTCCGAAAAATCATAAAAGTAGAGAGAGACCTGTGAATAACCAGAGGTGGTGTTTCATTTAGAGGTCAGCCAGAGCTATTAAAGTGGTCGAGCTTTGGCAGCAGTGATTTGACCAAATCACTTATCTCCCCCAGACCATGCCTAAGCATCTCTCTCGGTAAAAAAAATAATCCACAGACAGTAATACCGGAGGTCAGGGGGATCGGAGGAGGAAAGTAATATCACCAAAATAAGACCAGCTTCCACAGAGAATCGCTCCCGTTCACCAAGGCCACTTCCTGCCTCACCTTCTGCAGTGTCACCCCTAAATTTGAGGGTACACTAGTGCACACAACCACCAACATGTTCAGACACGCACATACCATGTCAAGTATGCAGTAAAGATTTTTCTGGGAACAAAAGAGAAAGGTGATGTAAAGATTAGATGATAAACACAACAAGTGTGGGAAAGGCTGTCTGGTTTTCCCAAACTTTAAAAAAAAAAAGTTTTATCCTTTAGAAGGGTGTGAATATGGTAGAAGGTGAAGGGGTGAAATATGGTAGAAGAATTACGTATTTACGTATGAAAATGGAACAGTCAAACCTGTTGAAACTGTTCTAAGTACTGGGGGCAGGGAGGGGAATAAAGGAGAAAAATAGAAGGGGTGAATCTAAGATATATTGTAAGCACTTTTGTAAATGTCACAATGTACCCCCCAATATTATAGGTACAACTATAATATTGCTAATAAATAAATTTTTAAAGAAGAATTAGCAGCAAATCCAAAGGATGAGCTCTTTTCAGCCAAGGGAAGAGGCTCGGAGCAAGGTTCTTCCCCCTCATATGATGATTGGGAAGCCGTTGACTAGAGTTGAGGTCATTGACTATTTACAAACAAAAGGTTGGAGAGCTATAGATTGGAGTCCAAGCAAATGCATGCCACCCCAGCCTGTTCCCACAGTCAGACAAGTGGTGCCATCTTGGATGGGATCAATTTTCTACAGTGAATTCTTTTTTCCAAATTTACACATTCTGCACCTGAGACTCAGGTGGGAAGTGTCTCATTAGAGTGATAACCAGACAAGGACCTTGGGACGGTAAAAACTGGGAGTCAAGGTAGCTGAGTTTTGATTTTATGGGTGTTGCTAAGCAAACTGCTGAACTCCCTCTAGGTCTTGCTTTTCCCACCTTTGAAATGGACAGAGCTCACCCCACTGTGATGGCACCTCAGGAGGCAAATGGTGTCATGCAGATGCCATATTTCTCCCATCCTCATTCTTAAAGATATTCTAAGTGTTCCAGTGGTTTCTATGTCCTATAAAGATCAGCAAAATTCAGTCATTTTTAAGTCACTTCTTATTATGCTATTTTATTGGCTATTGTTTCTTAGAAACAGATAAAAGAAAAACAAACAAAGGCTTATTAGATAGTAGGCTCAGCTTTGATAAGCAGATTGCCCATAGTTATTTGTGTGTTTGCTTTTAATCTATTTAATATACATCCAAGAAAAAGAGAAAGCAGATATGGAAGTGTCCTGTATGTGTTGAAGGAGCATTCCACATGACTGCATGTAAGCACAGGTGCATTTGTTTTAAGAATTCTCCACTTGAGCACATGTTCTCAGCATGAAATCCATCTCAGAATGGACATTTTGCTTTTTAAGTATCTATGTGACTAGTTTTACTATAATGCAGAAATCCTAATAGCCAAGAAATATGAACTTTCTGCAAAGGTCATAAAACCCATGCTAGTTATTCACAGGCCAGACTAGCACACATAACCCAGGCAAATATATGTAGCTGACTTTTAATGCATTATAAATGAACATAATTATGCATTTATTTATTTAAATTCTTCATAGATCTTCCAGGCCATTTAAACATTGAGAAAGGAGGAAAAAGTAAAAACAGGAGCAAGGATCTTATAATTCAGCACTGGGTCTGTAATGGATTCCTTAACAAAACATAGTAGAAGATTTGAGGCAAGAAATTCCAGACTGTTACACAGGTACAAGCTGGCTTTTGTTTTTGCCCATTCAGAAAGAATTATTACTATTTACTTTTTATGTACAACTGTCACACACTGAGCTCTTTTGAGAGTCACTGAAGAAAATACCTAACTTCAAGGAATTTAATTAGTAAGAAATGACCTAAATTTCTTCAATGAATGCTCACATGAGAAGGATCATCTTCTCTTAGTCATTACCATTCCTATTTGTATTTATTTACCAGAATTGCTTACAAGTAGCAAGGATTAGAAATGAATCTCAAATGTTTTTGATGTAGAAATATTGCTCTCTTTTTCTATTTAAACATACTGCCCTCCTCAAAAGCCTAGGCATATATAGGTGATCAATGAGTACCCATTATTATGTCCTTGTAAAAATTACATACAAGCAATACACACACACATATACACATACAGCCTCTGAGTAGAGCACCTTGGTCACTGTTGCCTTACCCAACAGCCATTGACTATTCATGTAAAATGATGGACCAGACTGAAAGCACTATCAAAATTACTCTAATAACTTCCCATTGCGACTCATGCTTTGACCTGGTGGGTTTTGTTTTTCTCCTTTAATAGTGGATGTTGGGATCTTAAAGATGAATTCCCATACTAGCTAGTAAGGATAAAAACAAATATCAAAAAACAAAGCCTTCCCTGGCCCTTTAGGTATTAAAATGACTTTCTAGCCCTTAGACATGATTACGGGAAGGGTTAAAGGGCAGAAATGGGGGATGAACTTTGGGAAGCTAGTAGCGTCAGAATCCATTCGTGAAGGGCGCCATTATTCCATGGGTCACGGGGAAGGAGTTCTACCATTGCTGAGTGCGGCTGGCTCCTGGGATGCTTAGTAGAGCCTTTGTTTGATTTAGTAGAAAATAATAGTAATAGTAATAGCAATAATATAAAAATAACAAACCTGAAAATCAACATGACTTTTTAATACTGATAATTGATTCTTGGAAAATCTACATTGGAAACCTTGGAATGGAGTTAAATCATTGAGCAGCTCAGTAATAGAACATAAAAGCTGGGCTAACTCTTACCGCAGTTAATGTATGTCTTTCAGAAAGTTCCTTAGGATCTCTGAGCCTCGGTTTCCCCTTCTTTGCAACGAGGTTTGTATTATCATCCAAAGTGGGATTTTACTTATTGTAATCTCTCTGATTGGCACACTGTCTTCTTGCTCTAAGATGTCCTGTGGCTTGTCCTATGCATCTCAAACTTTGTGTCACTTCAGAAAGGCGTCCTTTTCCCCTCCACTGAAAAATACCCTCCTCACTATTCTGTTTCCCATCCCAACTCTTCTCCATCATCATGCTTCATAATTGGTAATTATATATAATGTACAATATAAATTACATGTGTATAGGTAATTATATGCTTGTTTATCTACTTAATTTCTTTCCTCGTCCCCTAAACGCTGCAGATAGGCTCGTGGTTTCTACCTTTCAGTGCCTAATAAAGCACCTACCTATTTTAGGTGCTCAGGAAGCAGCTATTAAATTAATGAATGAATGTTAAAAGATCAAGTTAGGAAAAATATAATGTTGTTTGAAGGTATATGTAGATACCTGCTTACATATATTAAAAGGGAACGTCTGGACTTGTTCATTTCATTTTTAACCTTTTATTTTTTCTCATACAGAGAATGTATGGATTTTAAAATGGAAAACTAGCAGAATTTTATGCATAAAATAAAATGAATTTTAAACCTTCACTTGGGCAGCAGCAAAATTAGAATTGGCAGCCTGTTAATCACCATTGCTGGTGTAATTCAGTGAGTGCTGTGCTTCCTTTACAAGTTAAATTGATTCATACATATTGGCAACTTAGCTATTTCCCTCAAAGGAGTCGAATTTACTTGGGCTGTATATTAATATCTTATTATCCTTCTTATGCACCAATGACATGATCCATGATCATTATTTCATTTCAGTATATTTATTAGAGTAAATACTTTCGGGTGGGAAATTGGGGGAAAAAGCCACCAGTGCCTAGCAATCTTTCTAGACGGGTAAGTGTAAAATCCTTTTCAGCCTATGGTTGTGCTTTTCTGCAGGCCATCTTTGCAGATGTGTCTACAAGGTTTGTTCCCAGGAACTTGCAGCAAGGACATGCTGTTTGAATATGATTTTGATGCATTCTTCAGATATTTATTCTGTCCCGTTGCATAAACTGGGACTTTTCTTAGGACTATGTCTTTAGGATCTGTTGTCACTGGTCAATGGACAACTGGTCAACCCCTAACTGGAAAGGCGCTCAAATAATTCCTTATATGTGGGTCATGTTTACTGTTGAAAATTGGGAAGATTGATGGTGGGAACAATTTGACCTTAAATTCAGACAGGTCTACAGAAGTTGGGTTGGCCTCATTAGCAAATAATAAGGTCACTGAATTGAACTAGACCTGCTTGTCAGTGCCTTGAGGCTAGTGTCCAATGCAGAAGAAACAGACACCTGCCTCAGGATCTTGGAGCAGGGAATGTTTTCATTTTTCTGTTGTCATTTCAAGAGGGAACAAGGGGAGACATTGCTCATACCACACAGCAAACTCCCTAAAAGGCTCTGTAAAGCACTAGATTTTCCAAAGCTCACAACATGCTAGCTGTCTGTCCTTCCTCTGCTCTGGTCCTCCATCACCACTACCCTGCCTCTTCACCTCTGGCCATCTGATCTGGGTTCTTCTGCACTGGCCCCATTTCCTTTCTGTGCAATTTCCCACTGCCTTAATCAATTCTGCAACTTTACTCTGAGCCTAAAATCCCCCTGGAAGATTAGTAAAGGAGTAAGGCCAGGGTTACGCATACATTAGTGTCCTTGTCCCAAGGGTAGCTGCTTACTACCTGCATTCACTAGTTTCATTCTCTGTATTTTAGTTGAGGAAGCCAAAGCAATGAGAACCAACTGCCCAAATCACACGATCAGGGTTGGGTTGGAATTCAATAGCTTAACCACATTTCCTCTCTCAATTAAGATGATGGGGAATAGGGAAATCCAGCAACCAGCATTAGGCAGTCAGTAAAGAGCTCCAGGCTCCTTACATCTTCAACCACTAAGCAAGAAGCAAACTAGGAAATTGGAAACCATGACTTAGTGCCAAGAAGCAAAAGTTCTTTTACTAGGACTAATTCCAAAGTTAGAATTTGACCTTAAACTACTGGGGAAGAATTCTAGAATTCCTGCATTCTCCTCTTTAATGGGCATGAATTTCCAAAAGCTGGGGGGACTCACCTTAGTTTTCTGGGAGGAGATGATATGGATGGATATGAAAGAGTGAATTCTAGATATTCAGAGGCTAACTTTAGATATTCAGAGGCTCTAAGCCAGGTAGGTTGCCATTTTAAGTCAGAAAACACAACACTGGAAAAGATTCTCAGCTTTGTCTGCCCCATATTTCCCCATGCAAGTCTTTCTGCCCCCAAGTGTCTGCCATTTTGTTCTCTATAGTGATGGGTACTTGCAGCTCTGGGAGACACCCACCCACTATACAACAGCTGAAAGTATTTCCTTACTAATGTGCCATCTCTTTCCTCAATATCTACTGTTTAACCTCTCCATGTTTGTCCTGCCTCTGTTCCCTAGAACATTTACAGATAAAAACTGATTAATAATAAACAATAAAGAAAGGCTCAGGCTGAATTGAATCTTAAAAGTGCACATTCTCTTGGGAAGGGACTTTGGCCTTGTACTTCCTCCCTACCTCAGCCTCCAAGAATCCTTGCCAAGCTGAGGGAGGATTTTAAGTTTTGCCAATGAGAATCCATGAGCTCTCAAACTTTGATGAGCACCAAAATCACATGGAAGACTTAGTTATAACCCAACTTCCTGGGCTCCATTCTGAGTTTCTGATTCTATGGGTCTGGGGTGTGATAGAAGGATTGCATATTCAGGAGAAGTTTCCAGGATGTTGGGATGAAGCCAGATCTTTGCCATGATCACATTGAATTATCAGTCCAAGGTCAAATTCAATCTTTGTATATAATTGCCCTCTGTAATTATAGCATGTCCCTTCCATGTGACAGATCTTCATAAATGGGAAGACAGCACTTCATGGAATTATTGAATCTTCACTTCTCCAGGGTTAGCATCTTCAATCTTTTCAAATGATGCACAGGTAGACCCATCCTGACCCTTCCCTGCTCATCCTCATCCACAGCCCTGGAGGGTTGATTTGAGCTTAAGTCAATCAAAGATTTGGTAACCACCTGTCCCATACTTAGGGATGACCTATTCCCATGGGACTCTCTTACATGAGTGGTTTTTCAGGAAAGACTCTCTTTATCTTGGATTTTTTTTTGGGAGGGGGAGAGGTTTTTAACCTAAATGTAAGACTTGATAAATACAGCTACTAAGCTCATCATGGTGACAAGTTCATCCTTCTAAACTATGAAAATCTTTGTGACTACTGAGACAGCATCAATCTTTATCATTTTCTCTCACCAGCTACAGATCTCAGGGCACATCTCTAAGTCCTTATTCAAAATAAGAATGCTCTCCAAAAGGGTCAGCACAAACACAGAGCTCTGTGGCACACCCACTTCTCTTGAAATAATAATATTTTAGGAAGCCTCCTGGAGTAAGGTTAGGTAGATCCAAACCTGTGGACAGTGTGCTCATTCAATCCACATGTCTCCAGCTTGCTCTAGGTATTTCTAGAAGGACAGCACCACATGCCTTTTGAAGAGCAAACATACTTGACTGTGACTTTTTCTTGAGACACTAGATTCCTACTTTGCCTCTTCAAAATCAACTTAGTGATAATCCATTCTAAGCATCCAATAACAGTTGGGAATGTAGCCCATTTGTAGAGCACTTGCCTAGCATTTTCAATGTCCTGGGTTTGATCTCTAGTACCACAAAAAACGTGCCACTTAAAATTTACCATCATACAGCTTCTGAAACTTGTCTTTTCTTCATTTGTTGAAAATGTGGAAACTTATAAACCTGATTTTCTTCTTGATCTCTCAGATTTTCACCCATGAATCTGTTTATTGGCCCAGGGCGTTAGTTGTCTGGGTACTACATGGATTGGAACTATCCAAAATGGCCGTCTATTATTTTTTTATTTTCTGTCCTCACCCTGTCTCCACACCAATCCAGGGTTTCACGTATAGTTCAAGTTGCCCTTCTAGTTCAAACATTTTTCTTGACTAAAGTAAACACCGATATACCAATGGATCAGATTCTCTGCTGGTTTGCAGCTCAATAAGTATACCATATGTACAATCTACTTAGGCATTACCTCTTAATTCCTGATATTTATAGATGAAGCAATCTCAGTTACATATTGTACGTGGCACATAAAGGAATTCAGTCAGTGCTGGATGACTGAATAAATTAATGGTACAGCACAGGCCCTAGACTCAGAGAATTAGTACTACTTAGCAAAATGTTCCCACTCTCACACTTGGTGACACTCTTAGCTTTCACTAGGCCAGTTCCTGTCTGTTCCATATCTCAACATAAATGCATAATTTTATGAACGTAGCATTTTTTTTCAATTTCAGCTTTTGTTTGTGATACTACATTCAAGCTAACAATAAGGTCATATTCTACTTATTAGTGTCTTTGGGCTAGAGGAAATGATTAAATGAATAGTTGCAATGTTTTTGAAATGTTACACTTTGCATCAATAGTTGTATTCATTCAGGGTCTGGTGATCGTTTCCAGTCTCTACAGTACATGATTTGTATGAAGGGCAGCTAAATTTAATTTTAAATTTAAATTCATTAGTACAAGAATAGTTTAGAATTTAGGTCCTCAGTTGCAGTAGCCACACTTCACTTGTTCAATGACCATATGTAGCTACCAAAGTGGATGGTCCAGATATAGAACTTCCATCCTTACAGAAAGTTCTGGACAGGTCTGATGTCAAATCTATACATATGCATTCTCCATTAGAGCAGTCATTAGGGGGCAGGGAAGAGAAATTTAGGGTTAGACAGCAATTGTTTTGAATTTCCACACACTAATTTGTCAAATGAAATACCTATATGCACTAGAAGAAAAATGATTGAGTTGTGCCTAAAAAAGAAAAAGAAAAAACCCTCTGACATGTTGATATTCTAGGCTGGTGACTTTGCTTGTGGCATTTTGGAACAAGATTCAGAATCAGGAAAGTGTCACCCATGTTGAAAGCTCCCCTGTAAGAAATGTCTTAGTTTGACCTAATGTAAGTGGAAGAGACAGGGCAAAGGAAAGGGAAGCAGCAGAGGATGTCTAAGTGATAAATGGGACCCTGTCATATCTCACTTGACGTCTTAACAGGAAAAGGGGGCTGTTGAGCCAGATGTAGGTTAAGCGAGGAAGTTCAAACCTCTCTCATCTTCATTTTGTTTTTCAAGGCTCAAGTTGAGTTCAAGAGCTCTGAGTTCAATCACTGCATATCCACTGTGGACCAGGGAGCCAGTGAGGGCAAAGACAGCCTCTGCCTTTGTCAAGAGCAATGATTGCAGGACTTCCAGGCAGTTGAGAAAGCAAAACTGAGAAAAACCCTCTCTGAGAGATTGCCGTCCTTTAAGATTGTATCCACATCATCCTTGCTGCAGCCATCACAGAAAGAGTGACAGCCACCAAAGACTTGCCCCACTCTCCTGGGGCCAGGCGTGGAGAGGTCCCTTCTGTTAGAGTTGAGGGTCTTTCATCTTCATAGGCCGCTTTACCCCGACACATCCGAAAGCCAACCACGGTGCTCTGTCTTTCTGGCAGTCATCCCTCTAGAGTTCATTTTTCTCCCATTATATTTTCCCAGGGTAACTTCCACATCGCAAACACACTTATCTAGGCTTCACATCAGCCTTAAAGATTTGGAGTATGGATCTGTTTTCCAGACTGACCGTCTGACTGTCTGACCTATGGTTGTTCACTCTCACAGAAATGCACAACGTGACCCTTGTTAAAACCACAATTAGTCTAAGCCCTTTACAGGAAATATCAGGTTGGTAAGACGAGAGATACCGTTAATAGGAAGTCACGTGCTTCGTAGGGAGCAGGCACAAGCAGTCGGATGTACACAATTTCTACTTATCATTGATCTCTAGCTACAGCTACAGGCTAATGAATGCAAAGGTTAGTGGGACAGGTGCCCTGCATTCTGTCTGGGGAGGCCAGCACAGGGGTGGCCCTGCCAGCCCATGAGGGCAGAGGTCTTCAGGAGTGCTGCTGTGGTTGCGGGCCTGGAATGTCCTGGGGGGACAAACTCCATTTGTAGATACTTCCCATCACATGCGAACTGAATTAAACCTCAGTCTTAAGTCCATCCCAGATTTGCAGCCAGCTTTTATTGTGTCCCCAAGGAGATCACCCTATTGGTGATTAAAGAATCAGATACATGCAAGAGCTACAGGGCCAATGACTGATACATGTGTGGCTTTGGGCTGCAATGAATGTGTGGCTCTGCCATGTATTAGCTTCAGGCTTTTGGCTTTGGTTTTCACATCTGTACAATGGGCGAAGGTCCCTAAGGGGAGTAAGTTTAAAGTCACTGGCTGCAGCAGAGGTACTGACCATTGTCAGAGTCAATTTATTAGTTATTCTGTTCCATGCACACTGCTGAAGATGCATGAATCATAAAAGATGACAATGGGAAGGCATACTATAGACCTTATTTCAGGGAAGAGAAATAGTCTGGTCAAGTAAACGTGAAAAAATTACTGAATCCATCTGAGTTTTTGTCTCTTTCTCTGAAAATAAAGACTATCAGGTCAGGTGTGTGGTTCATGCCTGCAATCCTAGCTACTTGGGAGTTGGAGATCGGGAGGGTCACAGTTCAAGGCCAGCTGAGGCAAACAATTCATGAAATCCCATCTCAACCAATAGCTAGGCACAGTGATACACACTCAGGGAAGCATAAATAAGGAAAATCATGGTCCAGGCTGGCCCAGGCATTAAGTGAGACCCTATCTCAAAAATTAATAATGGGAAAAGGACTAGGGGCACAGTCAAATGGTAGAGCACCTGCCTAGCAAGTACAAGGCTCTGAGTTCAACACCCAGTACTAGCAAAAAAAAAAAAAAAAAAGACCTTGATACCTTGATATCTCTTTCACATTGTATTGGGAGAGTTAAATGCAATAATGTCTGACATGGTTTCTGGGGCCTAAGAAGCATTCAGTACAACCTACTACTGTTGCTATCATTATCGTAATTACCATCTTCCTTTTAGGGAGGTTCTGAGATTTGAACTCAGGGCTCTGTGTTTGCTAGGCAGGCTCTCTACCATTTGAACCATGATTCCAGCCCTTGTAATTACCATCCTCTTTGAAGCCCATGATCAAACTTGAGGTAGATGGTATTATTTTGTGTTACAGACAAGGAAACTGAAGGTTACCCGTCCAGAACAAATAGAGCTCCACAGGAAAAACCCAAGTTGTATTTAGGCACCATGGAACTTGGATGTTTTGAACGATGTCAGCCGTGAACAAACATGATAAGTAGTAAGAAAACAGTGTCTGGTTGAGCCCAAGAGATGCATGCCTAGACAGCACATACTCAATTGGGGGTTTGACAGAAAAGCCCTTGGTTGCCTAAGAAGAGAACGTGAATGTTTCACAGGACTGGGAGCAGAGCGTGTTTGCTTTTCTTTTGGCTTTTCCCCCCAACTTGGAGTTTGGGTAAACTTTTCCGTTATGGACTCAAACAGTGTCCAGAGGAGTCTCTGAGCCCAGACAGACTTCCTCCTGTTGTCCACTGGGTCAACTGCCAACTACTAGGGCAAAGTCCTCCCCAAGCCCAGCACATTACAGCCTGGAGTAGCTTGATGTCAGATATTCAAACCCAAGAAGCAAGGCCTCTCCCCATAGTTTCCTCTTCCCCCCAAAAATGAAGCAGGAAGACATGAGCAAGACTCAGCCTTGGAATGAGTTGAATAATTTGCTTAGGACAAAGATGTTAAAACTTGACTGCTCAGCTGGAAGGTCTGAGAAGACATGCAATTGCATAGGATTTCCTTTTTGAGTTAGTCTGCTTGTGTTTAAAATTAATTTTTGATTGTGTGCACGTGGCGGAGTTAATTTGTAATTATTTGGGTGGACAAACATGACACTTCTGCTTCTATACCTTTTTCCCTGTCCAGATTCTAGAAGTACTTTTGCCAGGTAGTTCCACATTGTCAACTTGTAAATAAATGCAAGGACAGAACACACTAGCAAAGCAGACTTTGTGCTGTAGGAGAGGGGTGTACACAGCCAGCCTCTGAGTGCTGTGACGCGATGGGCATGAGTAATGACGCAGGATGCCTGGTGTTCTTCTCAACACACCTCTCCAGGCACACATGGTTGGAGATGGTAAGCTAGATGGGAGACGTTTGTTTACCTTTGGGGAGCTAGGAGAAATTTCTTGTGCCAGTATTCACCATCCAGACATCTCACCCAATCGTCTTAAATCACTAGCAATAATTTAACTTTGTTCCAAGGAGAAACTTATTTTTAAAAAGACTTTTACCTTATGGCAAAGAGAAAATTTTATTCTGTGGCGCAAAACCAGAGTTGTTGCTCTATAAGATGGTCCCACTTTATTGTGACTCGAACCAAAAAATACCAGGTATTTATTGACTGTTTAAGTAGGATTGAGAGAAACAGATATGAGGTGACTCAGACATTTCACTTTCAGACTCTAAGCGAAATAATGTTAATTCACAAAGTTCTTTGTAAGAAAAAGCTTTGCATTGTAATGTATTCATAACACCAATAAAAGTAGTCTGAGTGTCCAACAATAAGAAAAAAGGTGACTATTAGTATTGACTTACACAGCAACTGAAATGGACTGATTTTAAGAATAGTGTTAGACCAGATATTGTGGCTCACACCTGAATCCCAGCTACTCGGAAAGTAGAGATTGGGAGGGTCATGGTTCTGACCCAGTCAAGGAAAATAGTTAGCCATCTCAGCCAACAAGCCAAGCATGGTGGTACAGACCTGTAATCCAAGCTACTCAGGAGGTATAAATAGGAGGATTGTGATCTAGACCCTATTCAAAAAAATAACTAAGTCAAAAAGGGCTGGGGGTATGACTCAAGTGGTAAGAGTTCTGAGACCCCGAATACAAACCCCAATACTGTTGAAAAAAAATATACATTAAAGTAAATATAAAAAGATGTGAAAGAGATAGATAAACATAAATATTTACAATGGTCATCTCTAGTGATCAGATTGTGGCTATTTAGTCCCTCCTACTTAGTACTATTTCTATTTTAATAATGTATGTCATTGTTCATTAAAATTGTTATTAAAGAAAAACATACCTACACCAACTCAATGCATTTTATACTATGAGTACATCTTAATTGTCCAGCTCACAAAACAACAGCTCTCTTTGCCAACCTTGGTTTCGAATTTTATGGTAATGGAATCAAAATTTAACTACTGTCTTATTGGTTTCCTTCTCTTAGTATTATGTTTCTGAAATCTATCCAATCTATCCACATAGTTACATTTAGCTCTAGAATGTTCACTGGCATCGCTGTATAGTATTCCTTTATGTCATGATAAATAACATTGTATGGTTTAAGGACTTTCCCTTTCTGTGCTACTCCAGTTGCAGTATTGCTACAAAAGTCCTTGTGCACAACTTTTGATCAACATGTGAATGTTTCTGTGGGGATAATTCCTGGGTTATAGGGTAGTGACTTTTGCAAGAGAAAAAATATATAAACTTTAAAAATAAGTTTTAAAATTCTGTTTGTTAAAGGCAAAAGCATAGAAGACCCAAGAAATCCAGGTCAAGATAAAAACTATTCTGTTTTATGTAATAAAACTTAGAATGAAATTAAAGAAGTGAATGAGAAAAAAATTAAAACCAATGAAACTAAAACCCTACACATAAAAGGAAAACACTTCTTTTTTTCTGATTTTTGGTATTTCCCCCTCTCTTTGTGACAATATGTAGAGTAAGTGTTGCTTCACCATTCTCCCAGGCAATATCAATATTTTGAAAGAAATCCACTGACAGGTGTCTCAGATAAAGAAACTGAATGAACTGCAGGGTTGGCATGTTTTCTATTCTGAAGGATTCATTATTAAGCCACGTTACTTCTTCTTACCCACTTCTGTAAGTACCTGATATGTTCTGAATCTATCTATGTTTACATAATTGCTTATGACATCCTTTATATTCCACCATTGTTTTGTGCTTCCCTGAATGTTCTGGCTTCAGTAGTTAAGACCCTGGTGAAGTAAACTCAGATGTGACAGAATGTACAGAGACAAGGGTGAGTCACTGAGTATAAATGACAACAAGTGGTCTGATATGTCTGAACTTCAGTTACCCATCCCCCTTGTGATGGAGTGCTATTAACTCCTTTCTGACTAGGTTGACAGAGTTGGGCGCTCAGGAAAGTTTCTGGTACATGGTAGATGTGTGTAGATGCATGGTAAGTGGCAGATACCACAACTAGCACCATCACCATCACCACCACCACCATCATGTTCACTGAGAAAAAGCATAAAGTCAAACACAAAGAACAAAGTGAGCAAAGACTCCTACAAGTGACCTGGGCATTTGAGGTACATGGTGACAAACAAGAATGTGGACTGTAGGTGTGGAGGAGGGACTCTTTCCTGCACAGAGATTCTTTTCAATCTCTGCCTTGAGCTCTCTTACATGGGTAGAACTCTAGAGATCCCTGACTCCATATCACAGGGAATTTTCCACTCAACTAAGACATCAAAAACCTCTCCTGCTGACAAAGAATGATGCTTCTGAAAATATTTCTTGACTTTTCATACAGAACACTGATTTCTTTACCTTATTTTTTAAAATTTTTCCCTTCCCTTCTTCCCGCCTTCCTTCTTTCCTTCCTTCCCTCCTTCTCTCCTTCCCTCCTTCCCTCCTTCCCTCCTTCCTTCCTTTTTTCCCCTCCTTCCTCTCTCCCTTCCTTTCCAACATATCTTATCTATCTGGTTGGTACCATTCAGTATTTTCTGAATGAATGAAGGAGATAGAGAGTCTCATAGGAAAGATAGGAGGGAGGGAGAGGGAGAGGAAATAAATGACCTCTTCCAGTTTCCCATGTCATTTTGCTGGCTCACTCTTCTATAAAATCAGTCACTCACTTCCCCCTAGAAACCTGCCACTGGTTACACATCTGTCTCCCCTGGGAGCTCACGAGCAGCTTTATGCTTTATATACCCAGCATCTTCACAGTGGCTGTCCTGTAATGGCATCATCAATAAACTCTTGCTGAATGGAAGCTTTGTAACTTAGAAATATTACCAGGTGTCAATGGAAAAGGACACACTGGAAGGGGTTCTTATAAGAAGCAAGGAAGGAAGGAGGCTGTTGCAGCAATTCAGAAGAGAAATGGGAGAGAAGGAAAACAGCTGAATGAAGGCTGGATAAAAAGAGGAACAAGGAGTGAGGAAGTTGAGGGAGAACTTCAACAGAGATGGTTGACCAGTTGGGTACAGATGAAAGAAGAGAGAAGAGTCAAGGACAATTTTGAATTTCTAGGCTTGGGTGATGGTGGTAGGCACCATTCATTCCATTCTAGTGGGAAGACATGAGGACAGTGGGGGAAAATGAACTTACAGGAACAGGTGAAGGGACAGGAATTACATAGACCCCAACACGGCCCTAACCTTTAGGTCACAGATCCCAGTGGATCTGCATGTCGCACTTTTCCCTTCCTTGATGTGTCTTCACTGATAATGCAGAAAAGTAGATCAAAGGCTGCTTGGTGAATATGACCAATGAGGATGCAAAACATTGCAAGAATCGTCCCAATTCCCAGGACCATGAGATCAACCTGATTCTCCTGCTCTGTTGGACAATTTTCTTAGATTTATTAATTTATCCACAGCTATTTAGGTTTTCTGCTCTACTATGTGCTACTTATGCAATAGTGGGGAAAAGACATGAATCATTGCCCTTACAAAGTTGATAAGAGGGTCTAGCAACATCCCTTAGCCACCCCTGTCCAAGTTGAACCCTCAGGTGAAAATGACACAGGAGGCCAGGGAGACCCTACATATATATCTGGGAATGCTATAGAGGGACTCACTCTCCAGCAAAGATTTAGAACAGTAGGAGATAACTAAAGGAGCTAAGAGGAAAAAGCATTCTAGAAAGAGGCAAGAATGAGTCCTGTGATAGGAGGGAAGGAGATATGAGCATCTGAAAAGAAAATCAGTGGATCTGGACCTGAGAGGGCCAGCCAGATGAGAAAAGAGGCCCATGGGGGGAGATTGGAGCCAAACCAAATAGGACTTTGCAGGGCACATAAGGGAGTGGAGGGAGTGAATCACAGTTCCTGAGGTCAGACACAAAGTTTCTCACTCACTCTGATTCACACGGATGGAGCCTGCAGGGGGCTCCCCGTCCAGACCACAGCCTGCCCCACTGAAGTGGGTTGCAAGGTGCCCCAAGAGGTCACCACAGCTGAGACATTACGGTGTCTCTCCTAGTTCTTTCCAGTCTGATGTAATCTTTCTGAAGACTGGCAGCCATTGGAAGAAAACTGTTTCAGATATCTATTAATATTTTAACATGCTTTTAAGAAAATTTGGCCTTTTGTTGAGCTGGTCTCAGAGCAGACATATATCACAGTCCATGATAGACATTACACTTAGCCCTATTTGGTGGGCATATATTTCTCTTGTTTGGATTCATTTTTTAACATCTATTATTTAAAAATCTCTCTTACTGTTATGTGTTTGCTCCTACGGTTCCTAAGCTTGTTTGCTCTGAGCAAGTTTCCCCATCCTTGTCCTCCCTTGAGGAAAGGCATGCCACTAATTCTATGACCTGGGCTGGCTGAGATTACTGCTCTCAAATTAAACAAAGAACCATCTGGAACCCAGAGGCCAAACCAGAATGTCTGGTAACAAGGAAACTATAGCCTGGTTTTGCACTTAGGGGAGGGGAAAAAAATCTCTCTCTCTTTTAACCAACGTTTATTGAAACTCCAGCATGTCTAGGGACTCTGTGATGCTCATGTGTGTACAATCTCATTTTCTTTTTCATGCCAATACTTTAAGGTGAATGCTATTCATTCACATTTAACAGGTGAGAAACAGCGGGACTTGAGGGAGTAAATAATCAACCCACAGCAGAAATGAGTTTTCAAGAACAGGGTGTGTTCTATCTCCCTGAGCCCAGTGCTAGTTTTTCTTTCAACCTCCAAAGCAAGGCTGTTGACCTTCTAGAACATTCTAATCTGAATGGTGATGGGACTAGCAAGAAATCTACTGGAAGAATATGCCGATGAGGTTACTTAAGGAGGAGATATGAGCTGAGACCTGGATGATAAAGAGAAGGCAGCCATGAGGAGAGTTGAGGAAAGGGCATTTCAGAGAGAGGAATCACAATTGTGAAGTTCCTGAGGTTGGAAAAGGAGGGCCTAATGTGTCTATGGAAAAGGAAAGGGTCTCGTATGGCTACAGGGTGACGTGGGAGGAAGAAAGTGGAGTCAGGAGCTGGGTCATGAGGTACTTGTTGGTCAGCCAGGAAAGTGATGTCCATCTGAGTGTGGGAGTATGACCAATGGAAGAAGAGCACATAGCTCTGGAAACTTTTCCACTGAGAGGTAGCAACCGCATCTTTTCCCCTTGAAACTGGAGGTTCTTGTGACTTTGCCAACCAATTCAATATGGCGTATGTGATGAAATGCTGGTTTCCAACATGACCTCAAGAGAGGGATAGCTTCTATGTCCTATTTTGAACCACTCCTGGGAGTCCTAAGCTTCTATGTAAGAAGAATGAGTACCCTAAATCCCCCATGCTAGAGACATATAGGTGCTTCAGTCAACAATTCCATCTGAGCCCAATCCTCTGGGTTTCCCCACCAAAAAAAAGTGAGTGAAATATTCTCAGATTCTCCAAACCAGGATCCATCCCACTGCAGGATCAAGCTCAGATTCTCTACAAGATTTAGACTAGTAGGAGATAACTACAGGAGATAAGAGAGGAGGAAAGAACATTCTAGAAAGAGGCAGGTCTAAAAAAGAACTGGGGACTTCAGCCAACACTGTGTGCAGCAGAACATCCATTCAGCTGAGCCCTGTCTGTATTCCTGACCCACAAATGGACCTAAAATAAGATTGTGAGTGTTTTAGGCTTTGACACTTGGAGGTGGATTGTTACACAGAGATCAATGCCCAGAAAAACTGAACAGATGGCAGGAAGGTATGATTTGGTAAAAATGCTAAAGACAGATAACTATGACTACCAGGTAGAGTGAGTTGTGGAGGGGAAGGACTGGGGAAAGGAGAAAGTAAAGAAATTCACTTTTGAGTTTATTTTAGTCACCCAGGCAAGAAAAACAATAGAGATGAATAAAAATTGTGTATTTCTTTGGAGAGGATAAATAAAAACTATAACTTCCTAATGGGTTGATTATGAGATGCTCAAGTGGATAACGGAGGACAACCCCCTGGGCCATGAGACCCTGAGGAAGTAGCCCTGTCTTTCTAACATGCTAGCTCCACTTGAATTCTGTTCCTTATAGATGCTCAAATCACAAGGGAAAGCAGATGTGTGCCTTTGCAGGGGGCACATGCATGTCCGGCCACCTTTAGGCAAGCTTAAGTATGGACAGGCTGAGATCTAGGCAAGACCTGTGTGTCCAGAGCCACATGTAGCCTTTGTCACATAGCCAAAAGACCTCCCTGCACAGAACGACCCAAACTTGAGAGTGTCAAAAGGGCTCTTGGTCTATGACTCCAACTGTTGCTGGTTCTTCCTTGCCCCTGTGACTCTGAGCACATCATCTTCAATTTCAGCCCAAAGAGGAAGGACTTGAAGCCTTCCTTTTCCATGTCAGGTCTCCACCTGCTCCTAGCCATATGGAAACTCTCAATACCACTTCCTTTTCCACATAAAAGCTTTCCAAAGACGTTCTTGCCAGGTGGCCCTAGGGAAGAGAGTTCTCCTAGAAGAGACATCCTAAGCCTCCTCAGGTTACCCAGTAATTAGCTGTGTGGGTGAGTCAAGCTCCTTTTATCAGCATTTTACTTGGGCCCGTGGTTGAGTCACCCCTGTGCCATTTCTAGTGGGTACCAATAAGGAAAGAACTACAGGAGATCAGGAGGTTGCCAGTGGGGGAGGCCATCTCTGTGGGCTTGCAGGCCTAGTCTATGCTGACTTTCAGTTCCCTTTCGAGTGATTGCTTCACTGGAGCCAAGTCACAGCAGTCTGCTGTTATCTGCAGTTCCATGATTTGATATGAGCCAGAGCACTGCTGCAAGCCATGCCTGGAACCATCGTGGAAGGTGGGAACAGTGGCAGTGGCTGGCATTTTTTGGTTTGCCTTTTGCCATTAGCCTTTGATCTGCCTTCTGATCAACCACCTGTTTAAACACCAGGGCTCCATCTACTCAAACTCCCAAGACACGGGTGTCAGAGTCCCTGAGGCTGTCGCAGGAGTAAGAAAGAAAAGGCAATCTTTGTTAACACACAATAAGCTAAGATCATAGAAACACATCCCTCTTAGGATTTGTGAAATCAGAGCAGTCTCCCATCTTCAAGGAGATCAGGATGCAATGACTGTCTGAACATGGAAGTCAGTTTTAAGAAATAGAAAAATATTATAGACTTTGGGACCAAACAGACCAGAATCTGACTCCTGAGAACCCCAGCAGTCAATGGAAAGAGAGTGCCACATGCGCACAGTGAGTGTCACTACCACTTGTTAGGTGACAATTAATGACTTTACCTCTCCTGTGAATTCCCTGTGAAATGTCAGACATTTGTAAGCTCTAGGTGCTTTATTTATAAAGCTGACCATGAAGAGTGGATAATGAGGATTAAATGAGAGCTAATCCATTCATTCCCCACATACTTCTTCAGCCCTTACCGGTGACCAACACTGTTCTAAGTGCTGACCACATCAGAAAAAAGTACATAAAACACTAGGAGAGTAGGAGACTGTTTTCTAGTAGGAAAGACAAACAAGCAAATGAATAAAACCCAAGATGTATTAAAAAGGAAATGTCAGTGGGGAGAAGATAGGAAGCCATAAGAGGGAGTTCAGTTTTAAATTAGAAGGGGACATCAGGGAAAGTTTGTCCAGGAAGCTGATACTCGAGCAATGATTAGAGATTCAGATAACCAGTCACGTGGGTATTACAAGGTAGAGTACATGCAAAGGTCCTGAGGCTGGAGCTAAGTGGCTTGTTCCAGAAATATACACCAGCCATGTGGCTGCACAAAGCAAAATGAAGGAGAAAGAAGTGGAAGATGCAGCCAAAAGCCAGAGCCATGCTGGTGAGGACTTCAAGGTCATATGGAAAGGGACTGTGGCATTTGTTTCCAATAATAGTAATAGTACGCAGGCACTTCACGAGTACTTGTGTCTTCATTGTGGAAACTGATCAAGATCACTGTTCTCATAGCTGTGTGCTGAAAATCACTGCTCTCAGACAGATGGCTCTGGAAATCACACAACCCTAGACCATGGAGGTACACAAAAGACCTTGGATCTGGCCTCAATTGCTCAAAATTAGGTACTGTCTATCCTCGCTCCTAACTCCCCAACATCCCCTTCTTGACAATGCCTTCAAGCAGACAAAACCTGGAGCCTCGAGAGTTGGGATGTGGTCCATTCAGGAACTTTTACACAAGGAGGTTCAGTGAGTCAATTCCAGACAAGGGGAAACCCAACTTGGCGCTCTAGTCAATACTCAGCCCGTGGGATCCCCAGCTCCCTTCTGGAGCCAAAGCTCCTGTCTTCCTGCCTGTCTGGAGAACAGGAAGCAGGGAAGCCTCCAGCCTCCACACAGGCCTGCGGCGAGCCACGGAGCCAGGACCTTTCTGCACTTGTCACCTGTTGGACAAATGAAGCGTGTGATGACACAGAACATGGTAGATTGGCCCAGTCTTTAGTCTGAGTCTAAACTTGAGTCTGGTCAAACTTTTTTCTCTTCTGAAAGCATTTAGCCTCTGGCAAGGCCCGTGAGAACTGAAGGGCCCTGAGCAGGACCTGGTTGTACAAGAGCCTTACAGAACCAGTGTAAGAGAAGTACCCACGTGTTGTGTTACTGAGTGGCTGCCACGTAAGAGGTGTTTCTCACTAGGTCTGTGCTGTCCAAAATAGGATCCACTAGGAGTATGCCTATTTTTGTACAGGTTTAAATTTACTAAAATTAGATAGAAGTGAAGAGTCAGTTCCTCGGTCATACCGTCCACACTTCGAGGGCTCAGTTGTCACTTGTGGCTTCCGTCGTGGACAGCACAGGGAGAATGTTCCCATCACGGTTGAGATGTCTACTGAATAGCACTCCTTTGCATCTGTGTGCCCCTAAAGATGGGCCAAGAACCGTCACTGCACAGGTGAGAAGGATGAGCCTTAGGGGACTCGGGTGACAGGGACAGGAAGAAGTGGAGGTTTTGAAGCACTTGGCCCCAGTAAGGGTCTGCACTTGGGAGGTGGGAAAGCCCCTGTACTTTCCAAATGTCACAGAGCCAGTGCAAGTGACTAGGAGAGACTAGTGACAGCTCTTCAATGGAAGGACATTGGTACTTGCAGGACACCTGCTCACAGAAAGCTCCACTTTTCATCAGTTCAAGAAGGCTGTGACACAGGAAGGCATCTTGTGCATAGTCAGAGACCCAACAACTAGGAGGTGGCGTGGCACACACACCATGTCGATGTCAGTGTTACTAGACGTCATTCAGGGACTGACGAGTATTACAGGACAGGCTGAAGTGTTCAATAATGACAACATCAAAAGCAACAAACGACACCGGGAAAAAGAACAGCAGACATCGCTCAAACCCTTTGATCCTTCTGAACATGCAGAACATGGTGTCATTTAGACTGTCCCCTCTCCACAGAGAGGACCATAGGTATCGCCACTTTACACACAAGTTGATGGAGAAGCAGCCCCAGGTGGCCAAGAAAGGAATCCTGATAGCCTAGTGGTTTTCTTCCCTCAACACCTGGTGGAGAGCTGCGTCTAGCCTGCACCTCATCAGTGTAAGACTGTCTGTGAGACTGTCACTGCTCAGATTTAGGTGAGAGAAAAAAAAATAATTAGACAAAGTCAGGTTTTTCCTTTTTTTAAATTGTGATCAAATTTTACTAACATATTTGGTAATTTTTGAACCAAAGATTTTCCTTCCTTCCTTCTCTTTCTCTTCCTCTTCTCTTCTCTCTTCTATTTCTCTCTCTCTCTCTCTCTCTCTCTCTCTCTCTCTCTCTCTCTCTCTCTCCCTCTCCTCTCTCTCTCTCTCTCTCTCTCTCTCTCTCTCTTTCTCTCTCCTTCCCTCCTCCTTCCTTTCTTTTTTTGTTTTGTGCCATGTCAGATTTGCATGGGTAAAAAGTAATCTCTCTATTCCACTCTCTCTCTGGGCTTATGTAAAAACCTATTTCATTGGAGGCCAGGAGGAGATAGGAAAGGGGAGTTTTACAGACTTGTATAGCCCAGAAGTGAGTTACTTTTCACATCTTTTTGAATCCCAACAGAAATTGTATAAGACAAGTCTTGTCACACCCTTTACACAGGTGAGAAAACTGGGGTTCAGAGAGGAACAGACAGCCAAGTGGTTGGTCCCAGATTTGTGCAACAGAGTGGCTGGTCACAGACCTTTCCACTGAACCAAGCAGCCTGTCTTTGACGTCATTGCAGTGGGAAAGTTCCCAGTGTTTCCTTACTTCTTGTCACCTTGAACTCAGAGTCTTTGAACTTGAGTGCAAAGTTCCCAAAAAACTCTTTTATGGGACTTTTTATTTTAATATTCAAGAAAACAAGGGTGAAAAATACATCCTCTGAGATTTCAACATCTAGATCAGGGGCTGCAACAGCCCCTTCAGGACTTTCCTGCCTACCAACACTTGTCTGATCTGTAGAGGTCATGACTGCAATCCCAAAAAATGGCCAAATGCTTAGACTGGCCAAAACACATTTTCTTTTTTAAAAAAGTAATGGTAACAAAAAGTAATCATCAGGGGTTTTGACCAGCATGTCAGGTTCCATAATTTGTGAGACTTAGGGCAAAATGCAAATGTGAAGTCCCTATTCAAAAAAGCAGGAAAAAGCACCATTAAAGGCTAATGGCCTTTTCCTATATCCCAGGATCTCTTTCTCCAATTGTCATGGCTACTAAGTGTACTATTTAATGTCATTGTACGTAAGGAAAAATTAATATTTTAGTTTCTTGGCATGAGTTTGAATGTTCACCTTCATATTTAAATATTCTAAATACAAATGCAAGAGTATTTAAGTCAGATGTGAAATTGCTAAAATTACACAATTCGCAGCATGCTGACAAAGAGAACCACCTTCCCTGATACAGAAGGACTGTCCATTGGTCAAGAGTAGCTGTACTCCCCTGCTAGAACCTCTGAACAAGCTTTCAAAATGACATGATTCAATTCATATTCCATAGCTGGTATGTGCATCTGTACTTGGGTCTTATCAGGTCGGAGGGAAAGCTGCACCACACTAACTAACTCCATCGCTCATCCCACAGCTTGCACACACTTTATTCTACCACTTCTCTCTGCCTTCACTTCACTGATGGAGGGAAGGCCTGAGAGAAAAAGGGACTGTGGTCTCCCAATCTTCCCCTTCCCTTCCATTTTCAGAGTCAGTGGCTGCCTAACACAGCAAAGAGTAAGAGAGGGCTCCTTGGTCATTCCTGCTTCTTAGAACACCGTCATCTTTCTTCTGTGCTCGGAGCACATTCTGGTCTAAATGGAAGCCATGGCTCGCAGGCCTGTCTGCATCTGTGCAGTCGTGGACATCAAACACCCTTCACTTGTTTTGAGTCTCACTAAACTCCGATGTGTTATGGGTCTGCTGGAAACCTGTATTCATGGACATTGAAAACACTACATACAAGCAGAATGACCAGGCTGAGTGACACACATGTGTTGTGCCTGTCTCTTCTGTCACGCACATTCTCTATTGTCTCATCAGACTTTGCTTACAAAGCACAAGATCAAAGATAAAATTATCAAGAATCCCAAAATGATGACAGCAAAGAGTTAAACCGTGGAACTCCATAGGTTACTCTCACAAGGAAGCTGGCCCTGTCAACCAGCGATCCCTAAACTCACCTGCCCATAAGAATTAACTTGGGACTTGCTAAAAACACAGATTCCTGGCCCAAACACGGATCTCTTGCACCAAACCTCTTGGGGAGAAGCTCAGTGATTCTTTGTTTTTAATTCTACAAGTTTCCAGATAATTATTATAAGCAAGCAACCTGGAGAAAGTCAAAGCTTATATAGAAGATGGGGGATGCTTCTGACTGGCAAACTGGACCTGGAATCTAGCCGTGCTCATCCCTGGGCTTGGGAGTGGGTGATGGTGGCTTAAGTTCTCCAAGGCTTTCACTTTTCTCACGTGTGAAAGGACTGAGGTAGATAACACAGGTCAAGCAGAGTTAGTGTGCAGAGTTAATGGGTTCACATACGCAAGTCAGTTTGGGGGAGGAGCTCACAAACAAAAAATGACAGCTAATGTTATTTTAATTGTAGAATCAGTGTCCAATCAGAGTAGAAATGTATCCAGTGTACACAGTTGGTGCTTTCAGGTGATAACTTCATCCTTATTTCCCAAATGTTGACCACTAGCTATCCCTAAGGGTCTCAGATCATCTTAGTCTCCGACATCATCACTTGCAATGGTCTCAGTCACTATCCTTTAACATAAGCCTTTAGAGGTCAAGTAAGGCTTCCCAAGGGCCTGGGCCTGGCTTCCTAGCTAGACCATCAGACCTGTTCTACTTGCAGACAAGCAGCCTGGAACATTCTGTTCAGCTTCCCACAACCCAAGTCCTGCAAGTGACAGCTGTTGCCTTCTAAGCCAAAGAAGGTAAGACCCCTCCTCTGCCATTTCAAGTGGCAGTTACTATGAGACAAGGCCTAACTGATTGATAACCAGGGCATCATTTGAGCAGCCAGGTGGTGGGAGCCAAATTCCTCAAGGAGGTGGGTGTCCAGCAAATGCAGCACCCACAGAATTGACAGAAAGAGAACTGCTGTCAGTGGGGGAAAAACTTGAGTCCAAGTTTGCATGGCTGATCTTTGCATCTTTGGGTGAATCAAAGCCCAGTGGAAAATGAATAACCAATTAGGAGGATATTATTCCTTGTCAGAGAGGAGGAAAGTTCTTGAGTTTTCTGTAGCATTTGCATGGGAGCAAACACAAAAAACAAACAGTATTTGTGAGCCATTATCACATGTTGTGTACTGTGCTTTCTCTTCATAATCTCAGTACTTCTTTATGAGGGTCATTGGGATACTAAATTGTTGATCCTGAGTTCATGTCCTGGCATGGTCAATGATTGAAGATGCCAGACCAGGATTTAAGAGTAAAGTAAGCACAAAGTTTATTGAAAGGACAGTAATACACCCTGATAGGTGGGACTTAGTGAAAGGACTAAGCCAAACAATGGCTGAAGTCTAGGAGATGATACAGGGCACTAACTGGCTTAGGTCCAACTATTGTCTTGAGACTATATTTGTGATTGGACACCAAGTCAGCTTCTCGCTGAACTTGGCCACCTGTCCACCCCTCTCCTTATCAAACTGAGCATTCCAAGAAAGTCTGGTCAGCTCATCTTGGCCTTGGGGCTCACATCTTGCAGCTGCATTTTGTTATTTTGGTGAAAGGCGTGTTATTTCTGTGAGAAACTTGTCTCCCACACTCTTTTACATGTCTGCTTCTAAAGTGCTTCTCTCATCCAAACTGGAGTCACCTCTGTCACTGCTTGCCTGACAAGTATGGGCCAAAGCTATGCTTCAACAACAAGTAACTCCAAATCCTTAATGGCCTAACAAAAACTGGCTTAGTTTTTGCTTGTGCTACTATTAATTATAGCTCCATGGGGGTCCTTTTCTCACTACAGAACCCAGGCTGGTGGAAAACTTCCATCTAGAAGTTACCAGCTACTATGGGAGACAGAAAGAAGGCATGGAAATTGCATCCTAGATCTCAAAGCTTCTACAGGAAGCAATACCCCTCACTGCTCAAGCTTCATTGATCAAAGCAAGTCACACGGCTATACCTAACTCTAAGGGACAGAGGACACAATCTCACCATGTGTCTAAAAGACAGGAAAACTCAAATATATGTGAAATTCTCTACCTGCATGCTCTTCTTATTAATATTAGTAATTCACTTTTACTGCTAAAGAAACCTAGAAAAGCTGTGAGACTTACCTAACATTACAAAAGCAAGTAAGGAGGCAACTTGGAGTTTGAACAGACAGCCTGGTCTCTCTTTGTAGGTCCTTACTGTTCCTACACTCCCAGGCTCTATGATACCTCTACATTTCCAAAAGGTATTCAGCCCCGTGAAATTCTGCTCTACAGGGGTTTTTTTAAGGCCAACTCTCTTATAACTGAATATATTTTGCCTATTCTGCGTCTTTGAGGTCTTGAAACTCCTGACACTAGTCACAAGCTCAGGAAAAGTCTGCCATCACAAGAACAACAGCTGGTAAACCAGAGTATTTTAGGCAGCAGTAAAACAAATGCTAGTTTTTCTGAAGGAAAAATAAAACCAAACCTTCAAGAGATTTGTAGAGAAGTAACTATAAAGGCCCAATCTCAAAATTGAGCATGTTTTTGTGTGTAAAAATGTGCCTGGTTAAAAAGTTGACTTAACAGTGTGGATCGGGTTGCCATTGATGGAAGAGATATTTCATCACACTTCAACCCTTCATGTGCCATCTGCAAAAGTGAGGCTATAGTGTCTTGGTTGGAAACTGTGTATTAAATAACTTGTGTGCACCTTGTCGAAGGTTTCATTGGTTCTGAAAAATATCCCTCTTTAAGACAATTGGCCTTCTGAGTATTACAGAATCATTTTAAAGATAAGGAAACAAAAACATTTTGGCCCCACCCAATCCATCCTAGACCAGCCACCTCCCAACCAATGCTCAAACATGTATTCCCAGTTGAGATAGGGTCACACATATCCCAAGAGCCATAAAAAAGCAACCTGCAGGAGATTGCAGGGGCACAGTATGTCTAAAAGTACATCCAGAGCTCCTGATCACACTGTATAATGAAGAAATCCCCCACCAATTAGTTATTCCTTCAATATGTACTTACTGAGTTCCATCTCCATCCCAGGCACTACATTAGGCACCCAAAGTCCAGAATATTAGCAATGTTAACCTGTATTCCAGGACCCCACTTTCTAGTAATTAATCAAGTAATTCTAGTAATTAATCAAATAAGCACACAGACATGTGAAATTACAGCTACTAAGAGTTCTTCAAAGAATTCTCTAGAATTGTGAAAGTAGAATTTGGGGATGTCACCTAACAAAGAGGGTGGGGAAAGAGGAAAGCAGACTCACCAGGGGGAAAAAAAGGCACTTAGATTGACATCTTCATTGTGTTAAAAATAATTCACAGCTCCAACATCTCAGATTCCTACCTAAGCAAACCAAAATCCAATTCAATATAAATAGTAGAATGAAATTGAAGCTTAACCAGTCAGAAACCAGTAACGTCCATTCCTTACCTCACTCTAGAGATTTTAACAATCTGAAACCATCTACTAACCTCTAACTAAGGCCTTTCCATGTTAGCCAGTCAAGTATTTTCTTTGTTTTGTCTTAGAAAATACCTTATAAAAGTTTCCTGGTTGTACTCCACCAGTGTAAGACACAACCACTTGCTATTTGGTGCTTAAGATGCTGAATGTTCAAATAAACTCATTAAAAATTTAATGTGACTAAGTTTCCCTTTTAAAAGAGGTATAGATAAAGAAGAGTTTAAGCAGATTTTCTCTCTTATTCTATGTGTGCGATGGTTTAGCCTCTTAAGGCAGTAGCGAGGACAGATCCAACAGTCATGATCACCTGCTTAAAGCCTCTCTATACAGGTAATTTTGTCAGCCCTTGGATCAAAAAAAGGAATATTAACGCTCCCACAATGCAATATGCACTTAGATTCTGGAAAATGGTACCATGAAACTTCAACTTGGAACATGGCTCTGGAAAACAGCTTGCTCCCTTAGGGACATTTCCTGACATGTTTGATCTGTGCCTATGACCTCCCATGCTCACATCTGTGTCTATGATTCAAAAGTGAACTCTTCTTTCTCCCCTCATGAAGGCCATTCTTTCTCCCATGGACCAGATTCCACTAGGTAGTGCTGCCCCCTCCCAGCCCAGCTGGGCTGTCTACTGTGTGTCTTCTTCTAAGCAGTTACCAAGTGCAGGAGGGTGAGCCACAAAACTGCCATATGCAGAGTCCTGTGCCATCAGAAGCTGCTGGTTTAATTCAGTGCCTCCTGCCTCTTCCCTGTGTCACTGGCCTGTACCCTTGAGTTCCATTCCTCCAGGCCCATTCTCCACACATTTGTATCCGTTTTACAAATTCTCATCTCACTCAGTGACTACCGTCCTTAAAGTGTGCTAGGGCTTCCTGCTGTGGACCTGAATGGTCCTATTAAAGTGTTTAGGACTTCACAGGATCTCCTTCTGCCTACCTTCCTGTCCTTATCACCTGGACGTCTCCAACATCCCTCCAAACCAACAATCTTTACCTTGAACTACACTGAACTACTGACAAGCCCCTCCCCAATCTGTAGACCACACTCTCTGACCCTCCAAGTGTTTGTCTTTCTCTTGCATTACTTAGATGCCTTTCCATCTGGTGAAATACTAGGAACCCTCATGATTTAATTCAAATCTCCCATTTTGAAGTCTTTCTTCAGTGACCTGGGCAGAATTAACCACTCCTTCCTTTATGTTTCTATATACTTTATCACCAATTATAAAACTATGGCACCAATTTCATTGTATTGTAATTGTTTTAGTGTGTCACCTTCACTGGGTTAAGAGTTCCTGAGGGGCAAGGAACTCCCCTCCCCCACTCTTCCTACTCTCTGTCATGAGTTAGGAGCTTTTAAATGCTTTTCAGGTTAATAGATGTTCAGATAATCTCAACTTTGCCTCTCTTCCTCCCTGCATTTTCCTCCCTTTTAGGAACCCAAAAAAAGATGGTAAGGGAAAATATGGGGGGAGGGCAATTTCTAAAGATGGAGTTTGCAGGAGAACTACAAAATCCCTTATGCAAGCTAACAGGATTAGTAATTAGTTAATCAAAAAAGGCAAATAAAACAGAAACTTAAAATGTAATACACCCCCTATGTGACATCATTGTGCTTTAACTTAAAACCTAAGTGCACCCTCTTGCCTGATCTCTTTGTAAGAGCAGGGCATTTGCTCTGAGCATGAGTTCCTGTTATATAAGCCTCAGTCATGGTGCATCCTCTGCCACTTAGTTTCACCTCCATAAGGAGGAGAACTTGAAGGCATGCAGTCTAGAATTTTATCAATGGTTTTTATAGTCTTATTCTGCCTTCCACAAGTCTTCCAGAACATTCTTCATGATTTTGCTTCCCCAACCTGCTCTTCATGCCCATAGTTGATTCAAAACTTTCTAAATCTCACTTTCCACTGGAGAAGATCATTTCTAACGATAACTAATAAATAGTCGTCATGTGCAAGGAATTTTCCAGGCACTGTGTTGCTAAGTCAAATGTTTGACATAAAAGAGCCTAATACACCCCTGCCAAAGCCAGTACCACCAAAATGCTTTGAGGCAAGCACCATTTTCTCCCTCTGAACAATGGGAGAACTCAGATCTGGCAAGGCGTCTGTGTGAACCGATTGGAGCAGCAGTTTTAGTAAAGGGCACTAGACTAAGCAAACAACAACAACAAAAAAAAATGTTCAAAGCAGTTGTGTAAACATTTGTTAGATTAACTCCTTTAATTGTCACAGTGACTTTATGATGAGGTCAGCACTACTAATGTCACTATTTGAAGATGAGGAAACTGAGGCATGGTATCATTATCAGGAAAGGGGACCCTAAATCAAGCTGAGGTAATAAACCCAGGGAGTTCAACTCCAGAGCCTACCCTCCCAGTCAGAATCAACAGCAAATGGGACAAACTACTTTCTTGCAGAATTTTGGAAAGGATTCAAACAAAAAGTGATTCTTTTGGTCAAATGCTTATCACTCAACAGCTGAGGACTAATATTCCTTCTGTTCCATTCTTTTCCTTTCTACACACAACATGCCTTTTTGTGGGAGCTTGGACATTAAATATTTATTTTTCTCAATTCCTATGTCATATTCTCCCTAAAATAAAAATCAAAACAATGTCAGCGTGTGGGGTATTAAGCACCCACTTCACCTTGGGAGTAGAAAGACCATCAAATCTGTATAGGAAAAACCTCCCCAAAATCAATCTTCCATGCAGACACAATTTCTCTTGAAAGGTGACACAGTCCTTTAAAAATAGCTATGGGCTCCATTGTGCAAAGATAGTGACAGAGACTGACAGCTTTTAGAGAGCTGTAACACTCCCAGGCAGCCAGCCTGCATGGCTCACTCTGATAGGGATCAGTAATTCGATCTGGGGGAGAATGCTGAATGTTCCTATTAGTAATCAAACTTCATCACCATGCTCAGTCTCCTCTGGTCCCCATCCTAAAGTAAGGGAAAATTATCGAAAGGTAGCAGCCCAGGCTCTGGGCTCCACCAGCACAGCTGTTCCCAGCATCCTTTCTGATTCCACATCCTTCCTGATCTTTCTCAAGGGCTCCTGGTAGATGCTGGTACAATAAGGCTAAGTGACAATCCAGGCAGGCACCTTCTGCTCTTCTTATGCAGAGACAACACAAGTCCCAGTTGCAAACTCCTCCAAGCAAGTTCTTTCTAATATCAACTCCAGGTAGAAAAAGCTGCCCTGGGATTTTTTGTGTCCATTTGCACTACTGATGTCTTTTCCTTAAGAGAGCATGGATTTTGAAGTGAATTGCAGGAGTTGGGTCTTTCTCTCCTTGCTGTTGAAAGCAGTGATCTGCTGGACTATGTTTAATAATCACCTTTCTTAGAGGGAAGAGACTTGGCTTATAGCTTTTTCCAATTTCCATGGTGTAAAGAGTGAGAACAGACAGTGTAAGAGTGAGAAGAGATGCCACAAGCTAGTCTAGCACTGGCACGAGCCAGTAGTTAAAGGCAGGAAGATGTTCCAGAGCCATCCCTGTGGGCCAGCTCTGATCCTATCTAGGGCAGGCCAAACCCTGGTTCCACTCCTCCTGAAAGTTTTCTTAGATTTTTATGGAAGCAGAAAAGGCAAAACTGATCTTCCAGGATGCCTGGCTCCCAAGCTTCTGGCTGTAAAGTAAAAGAATTCCATCAAATTGGTTGGTTTCTGTTTCGGAAAGATTGAGAGTAGATTATCTAACCTGAGCCTATGTGTATTTGCACACGGTCCCATGAAATGCTACATGACAACCCTAACAGGCAGTAACCGTTACACCTCCTTTTATAGATGAGGAAACAGGTTCAGAGAAGCCATGGGCAAGAAGCCATGTGACTTGTGATGGTAGAGTTAAGATTTGAGCTCATGTTTGTCTTGCTTCAAAACCAGTGCTTTTGTCTACTATCCCCTCCAACCAATCTCAGTAAAGTATCATCCAAAGTCATTTTGGAGGTTAGAGTTGGGGATAAGGTTAGGTGAGATTCCGCAGGAGAGAAGTGAAGGGATTCAAGAAGACAGAGTGAGCAATTAAAATATATAGACATCTTTTTCATTGGCATTGATCAGTGTCACTGTTGGAGACAGAAACAAGACCAGACCTCTCTTCCATGGACAGCTCCCTGTGTCCTGAGGCAGCCATTCCAGGAGTTAGAATGTCTTCCCTACATGGATCTCAAAGCCATTGCACACCCCTCCACTCACTGCTTCATATTCTACCCTCTGTTCCTACTCAGAATAACACTTCCCGTGCGCAGCGTTACCAACCCTGCACCTGTCAGTAGGGTGAGACGACACCCCACTGGCTTCTCTCTGGCAAGCTAACACATTTCTACTTTCCAGCTGTTCCATATGAGAAACGCTTTTTATCAGGCACCATCAGATTACCACTTCTAGAATCTCTCCTGAATATCAGAGTCTCTCTTAAAAATACAAGATGAGAACTGGGAACCTAGAATACTGGTGTGGCCCTGCTCTGTAGCACTCAGCCCAGAAGAAATTTAATTGTTATAGGACTTCTCTTTCTTGACTGCACATGTTCCAAAGACAGGAATGGTGACTGAATTTGCCCCCTAAGCACTCACTAAGCACTGCCTGATGTGATAGAGTGATATATTAAGCTATCCTCTCCTCTAGACCATTATTCAGTAAACAGTGGTCTGAAAACACCAGTGTCCTGTCAAAGACACTTCTTGGTGTGCCAGAGCTTCCTGCTAAGGTGCAGTAAGACAACACTTCCATCTGAAAAAGCTTCTAGAACTGATACACCATCATCTCCTGAGACCTCAAGCAAAGATTTGTCAGCTTGCCCTTTGGAATGTGGCAACAAGGTGACCTGGTTTGGGAAAGAAGGTGGCAGCCCAACGTGGCCTTCTGACTGCCCATTTCCAGAGTGTTAAAGGGCATGTGTCCAGGATGATGTAAAGAGGGAGAAGAGGTGGGGGTATGGCACATGTGACAGTCCCAGACTCATGCAGGACTCTGAATGTGTCTGACTTCCTCTCGCTTCTACTGGTTGGGGTGCCTGTGGATCTGCGTGCTCCTCCATTCCCATCCTGCATATTCACACCTCCCTGAATATGTGCATTTTCTAAGGAGTCTTTGGGTCCTCCAGCAGTGGGTGGAGGTGGCTGGCAGTGGCCTGGCCTGAAGCACACTATAGTACAGACTATGCCCACCATGAAAATCCCCCTCCCATCGCAGGAACCTCTGGATCATCCTTCCAGCAGCAGCCAGACCTGTGGCTACCATTTGGCCCACTTGAATCTTTGCCTCCCCAGAGATGGGCTTCGGAGCAAGAATCCGAGAGAAGCTGGAGGCGAATGTGGACTTTCTAATTGGAGAGGCATTGTTGTTTCATGATGAAGGTAACATAGTTAAAAGTTAGTACTCATCACCACAGCAGCAGCCGGCATTAAATGCCTCCCTCTAGATGACCTCCTTTAATGCTGCCACAAAGATTAAGTGTCTTGTCTATGTTTCATGAGCAGCAGCTGAAGAGCCCACCCCTCTCTCTACCCCACCTCGAGAGATCCGGGCCTGGCTGGGATCTCAGCAGGTGGGAGGATCATGTAGCTCTCCTGGGCTACCATCTCCCAAATGTCATCAAAATTAAAAATAATCACACCAGGGGGTCAGTGAGCAGGGCAAGTTCAAAGGTCAGGTTGCCTATCCTGTGCTCACTATTTGCAGGTCAGATTAATGGGCCTGCGACATGGATCTGTGGGAAGATAGGACAATCCTGGCCCCCAACACCCGTCACCCTGCAACCCAAGTAGGAGAACAACTTTGTCTTCTCCAGAATCCCCTGCTTTCGTTGTATGGAAAGCAAGCAGCTTTTCCTTCTACAGAAAACGTTCCAAGCCCTGCCACCCTTCCTCTGCAGGCAGTAGGTATCACGGGAGGCATTTGTGCCCCAGAGCAGTTGTTTGAACTCCTTCCACATACCTTGGTGGCAAGAAACACTGTCCACAAATTGGCCATTTGAGTACCTTAGTGTGGTGCCCAACAGTGAAGCTGGTTGTTCTGTGCTTGGACCAAGTGTCCTGCATGGCAACCTTAGGTACAGGTGAGCCATCATGGTGCTGGTCACCCTGAAGTCACCAGAGCCTGGGCAAGAGGGAAACACCCATCCTTCCATCTACGGAGCCACTGGCATCAGACACTGGCTGTGGGGGAGAATGAGGTCTTTCCTTACCCGCTTCAGCAGGGAGGAGACCAGCCTGTAATTCACTCATCTCTGCCATTCCCTGTGTGCTACCTGCCCTGCTTGAGGCTGGGACTTCTACAGATGTGCCTCCCCACCCCACTCATGGAGTTCAAAGGCGAAGATTAGCATTAATTAGGAAAATCACTCTGGTTACCTGCATGTAAGCTTTTCCAGATGCCAATTACAATGATGGGCTGACCCCACAGGGCAAACAGACATCAGAGACAGGGGACACAGAGCCTAGCAGACTTTGAGGGGCCCAGAAGAATGGTTTGCTTTATCTTTTAAAATCTAAAGAAAAAATTAAATAGTAGTACATAGACAAAAAAGAATTCAGTCTAGACTATATCTGCCTTTGTACCGATGGTCAAATATAAATTTTAATAGTGTTTATTATTGCTGTACTGGGGGTACATTGTGACATATACCAAAGTTTTACATTTTCATAGTTTTTAATGAAGGAAGAGACCCCTAAATACAAGAGTGCCTGGGGCCCAAGAACTCTGCAGTGTGGCCTTGAGCCAAGTACTTTCAGAGTACTTAAGAAGAGTACTTAAGAAGGTGGACAGATTTAGTGCAGAAGTTCCAGAGGCAAATGCAATAAGTGAGCCCAGAACTGACAGGAAACAAGGAGTTACCAGGAGTGGGAAGAGAGGAGTCTAGGCCACAGGAAGAGCATGTGCAAAGGCCCTGTGGGTGAGGAGGAAGAGTGGGTTTAGGGAACTAAAAACTGCTTCAGATAGCCTAGAGCTGGTGGCTCATGTCTGTAATCCCAGCTACTCAGGAGGCAACGACCAGGAGGATCACTGTTTGAAGCCAACCCATGCAGAATGACCCCATCAAGAAAAGACCCATCACAAAAAATGGCTGATGGAGTAGCTCAAGGTGTAGGCCCTGAGTTCAAACAACTGCTGCAGAGAGAAAGCATGCAAGGTGTGAGCAGAGCTGCTGAAGCAGGCAGCACTGTGGATCCCTGGGAGTGTTTGACACCAAGATAGTTGCAATAGTGGCCGCAGTTAAGGACTTATTCTAAAAATTGCCCTGGCTGTGAGGAGAATAAATGACATGACATCAATGGTGGGGACAGAGTGAGCAATTAGGAGTCTACTGCACTGATCTAAGCAAGAGGTGGTGATGGGTTAGACTAGGGTGATAGTGACAGAGTTGGAGAGAAGGACAAATCAATCTAAGGGCTGCCTAGGAGGTAAAGAGTTTGGGATTGGCCCTGATTCGATGCACTGAAAGAGAGGAAGAGGATGGAGGGGTAGGAATGGCTCCCAGCACACCTGATACAGTTGGCTAGCGGAGCTGTACCAATGATGTACCAGAGTTGGGATGGAACTTAGAAGTTGGTTTATGGGAATGGGAGTTGTATGGTCCCACTCCAGCCCCCAGATCAGAATCTGGTACCTGGAAAGACTCAATGAGTAATTGTTGAGTAATAGATGAAGGAAGGAAATGGACAAGGTGGGGATAGAGAAGCAGATACAGAGACATCGAGGTGGGAATCAGTAGTGAGCCAGCCCCAGGCTGTAGAAATAAGAGGCACAAAATTGAGGATGTGGGAGGCAGGGAAGGAAGGTAAGGAAAAAGCATCAAGCATCCTAGATAGGCTAGGAAGTTTCTAAAGCAAGAAGTAGTGAATGATATGCACCCAAAAGGGCTGCCTACTGGCTTCCACAACACCAAACATCCTAGTGGGCTGTGCCAAGGTGCCTAAAATGGGCCTAAAGATTTCCTGCCATTTCATTAAAATTGAGAGCTCAGAAGAGGAACTGGGCTTAGGAGAGCTATGCTACACATATGACAAGGTGTCATGAATGTTTGTGAGTGTGAGTGTATGTGTGTCACAGCAGATGAGTGTTCATTTTTGTGCGTGTGTATGAATGCATAGTCTATGATGTGCCTGTCAGGAGAAAAGAAAGCAGAAGGGCATAAAGAGTTCCAGAAATAATAGTTGTGGAAGATTAAGGAACTGTTTTATGGCTGTTCAGTGTTCTTATTTGGAACTTGGAAAGCCTCATCTCCTTTGGGGAGTGTTGACAGAGTGGCAGGATGCTCAGAGTTTTGGCCCTGCACAGTTGCCATCTTCAGGCACTGCCCCTCAGTGACATTGCTGGTGGAGGCTGGGGTAGTCTCTCCCTCCAAAATACAGAAGTTCGTGTGTTCTACCAAAGGGGGTGTTCTCTTTGGCACCGTATTTTCAACCACTTCCTGTTGGCACTACAAACAACTTCACTGTAAAAAAGACAAGCCTTTGGGAGTCCCTATGCTGTGCTGCTCCCGTTCCATTATCAAGGTCAGGGAGGTGAGCCTTATTCCACAGGGAAGTTGGTGAGGTTCTGGAATTCAGACCAAGTGCAGACCCAGTACTCAAATCCGTGTCCTCCAACCCCAAATGTCAGGCTCTGTCCTCCACAGCCCTGCCTCAGTGTCAGAATTCTGCGGCCACAGAAGGGCCTTCGAGCCACCTCTCTTCATCCGTGAGGGGCCCTCATGGGACTCCGCCAGGCTCTACTGTCCCATTGGGGTGAGACTCTGTTTTAAATTTGGATGCTTCTGGGGAATTCAAGGGATGGAGAGGGCAGAGGGAAGCAGATGGTTGGACATGTCCCCTTCTGCTGTCCTTTTCTTCTCCATCTCTTGAGAAACCCAGGCTGCAACCCAAGCTACTCCTCTGCTGGGGCCCTGTCTCCTTTGTAACATGAAAATCCAACCCCCATCCACCAACACAAGCCAGAGCCTTGATTCTATTTTAAGAATGTGGGATGCATTCTTCAGGAGGGCAAGTTGTGAAATATTGGGGAGTCAGGCCGAAGCTCTGCCGAGGCTAGCAGGCATGTGCATAAGGACCCTTCAAGAAGACAGATTTCGGATTAACTGTCTTAAAGATGATTTTAGCACTGTTGTGGGGGGGACAGTAATCTTATCAAGAAAGGAGAAATCTTTTATATTTGAGCCAACTTTGGTTTTAAATGTTATGAAACTATTTCAGAATATTTCCCAAACAGTTTTTTGTTGTTCTTTTCTTTTCCCAAAATTTTATCAGCTCTTGGACTCTGTCTCCTATAAATTCCCCCTCCCAATCTGACCATCTCTCTGCATTTCTTATATGTATTATTTTTTCTGTAGAGCTTATTTTTCCTGTGTGTGTGTTGTGTTGTGTTGTATGTTGTGTGCGTGTTAGAAGAATCCTATTCCTGTTACTTTTCAGACATATTTATAGTTTCCATGGCTCTGGACAGCAGGGTGGTGTGGAGACCCCACTCACAGTGGACAGGAACTTGTTCTGATGCTCCCTGGGACCGTTTGCTCCCAGGGACAGAGTCACTGCATACATGGGCGCAGAGGATACAGTGCCATTTTCCCTCCCCATCTTCATCACTGGTCTATTTGGCTCCTGCAAAGAGAAGTAAACTGGGGGAGCACTTGTAATTCCTCTACCTCCCAGACCTGACATCTGCTCCTAACTGTCTACTAGCCAGCTGCCCTCTCCATGCCTCTCTCTCTTCAGCCTCCATGGTTTCTAATTCTCAAAACTCCATTCTTATCCCCTCTGGTGGAAAGTGTCCTTAATGCACACTGCGTGGCCACTGCCCCTGCACACGGCCAGACTCAGAACCATATCATCCCCTCTCTCTTTCTCTCTCCCCACTCTCTCTGTCTCTATCTTTGACACTACTTATCAGGTTGGAATTCCAAATTTCAAACTAGAATAATGGGCTAGCGTGTGTAGACAGTCCACATTTGAGACACTGAATCTTCAGGTCTATATCCCATTCGATTCACCATCTATTTTGGCAAGTTCCCAAATGGCAGCAGTTTAAACTGCTCCCCGACACTCGCAAGTGTCTGAACTCAGTTTTGGTTGCTACATCTGGGCAGAGAGTGTGCTATCAGCGCCTAGCTAAGCCTTCTACCACACACAGGACAGTGCCCACCGTGAGAGCAATCCGGCTCAAAAGGTTAGCATTGCTGAGTTTGAACACCTGGCTGTTGGTTAGGGTTGAGAGGCAGGCACCTGGCTTTAAGCTGCCTCTGCCTCTTAGGAGCTGAGCGACCTTGGACATTTGCTCACTCATATTTAATCTATTAAGAAGACATCATGCATAGCTGATAAGGTTGTTTATTGAAGTGAGAGGAAGCACAACCCTAGCACACAGTGCTCCGTGAATATTACCTATTATTATTTCACGTAATTCTTGGCCTTTGAGGAGTTCAGAATCTGCTCCAAATCCTGCAGCTGACTGAGGGCAGAGTCAGAATTGACCCTCGTCTCTCTGGTCCCCTCCCCAGGGTCAGTCTCACCTCTGTGTTCCTTACAGCTATGAGCCAACATGGAGGCCCAATGCCCTGGAACAGCCTTTGTAATTCTAGAAGAGGTGGACAGGGACTGTGTGACGCTCGCTAAGAAGCCCTAGTGACAAGAGCAGGTAATGGGAGTCTCTGTGTGACGTTTTTCTTGCCCAGAGGTCAGTTTTAGCCCCCGCTGGAGCTGGCAGAATGATTTCATTCTGAGTCAAGGGTGTGGCTGGCTCAACCTTTGGCAGGACATTTTGTGATTCAGTCACTTTCCCAGGTCCCTTAAGCAGGTGCCACGTCCCCTAAGAACAGGCCCTGAGTGAGTCTCTTGCTGTCCAGTCTCTTGCTGAGCTTCCCGGGCAGCTCAGGGAGGAGGCATGAACCAAGGCCAAAGAAGGGGTGGTGTCATCTCCACAGGTGACATTTCCACACTGGACAGTGTCCCAGTGTGTTTACCTCGGGCTGTGAAAACAGGGTGTTTGGCATCTTGGGTGTCCTTGCACTTTTTCCTGGGTAATGAGGTGGAGAAGGTGGTATCCCCAGGAAGCCCATATGCAGCCCAACCTCGCAGCTATGTGTGGAAGTGACAAGTACGTACGTGCTTACGCTGCCATGCAGACTTTTGCCTGACACTTGTTACTAGAGACCTGGCATGTCACTTCATGCTGCACCTTGCTAGAGTTGCTGAGGCTGGAGTTCTGCCCCAGAAACTACTAGTCTTAGAGACTGCTTGGAAAAATATATGCACTATCAGGTTAACTGACTCTATAATTCGAAGGTTCCAGTAGCCAGAGGTGCCCGGATTCTGCACTCTGAAATTCCAGGACTCTGTGACCTTTTGTAAGATGTGGATTTTGAAATCTCAGTTTTGCCATTCTTAGTTCATAAGGTGCTGCCAATCAGAAACAAAACAAAACCACCACCAAACACAAGTCTGGAATAAACACCCTTAAAACACAGATGTTTGGGGGGAGTCTGTTCTCATGTGCTCTGCCCTTTACATACTGTGTGTCTTTGGACAAGACATCTCTGGGCCTCCTTTGCCTATTCTGTAAACTGGGTTACTAACCCTGCCAAAGAAGTTACTGTGAGGGTTTAGTACAACTACTTGGTTCATGGCAAGTGTTGAGCAAAGGTTAGGGTTCTCATTTGCTGAACAAGCTGTCAATTATCACATTGGGGGTGGGTCTACACTCAGGTGCTGGGGAGATGGAAGGGCAGACAGGAGAGTCCATGAGTCATCAAATCTGGGACATTGAGCCCATCCAGCAGGGCCACTGGAACACTTAACGCCTCTTGGAGGCAGGACCTTGTCATGACAGTGGACCAGAGTATTGGGTCTGACTCATTGGGGGTCAGTTTCAGAATTGCCAACATGTGTCATCAGAACCTTCAGAGTTGCTCTGACAACAGCAGTCATTTCTTGGTGCAGGACTGGCAGTCATCCTGAAACCCTCCCTCATCATAGAGCCATGTCGATGAATGTCACCTGGTTCAAAAGGTGCTTGGGTTTCTCTGCTGTTGAAGTTTGTCCTGCTATTATAGGGACACTTTGAATTCTTCAAAGAGTGATTCTCACTTACCTTTTTTCCTCTTTTCCCCTTCAGGTTCAACCCCTTTTATCATACTAAAGTGCCAATCAATAGTGTGAGATAGATGTCCCATCTTAGCTTTTTATAACATTACTTGTCCCAGAAGGGACACTGTATCTTTAAGGAAATGGACCCCGTATCCTGTTTCTGAAGGATTAAAACCCTTTAAAGAGACAGAAGAGGCTGTAAACCCCGATCATATTCTTACTCTCTCTTCATTATCCTGTCCACTATCTATCCCCGCTGAGTAAATCTGGTTGTGTGTTTCTCCAAAGTGGTCATAAGAAGAAATTTATTTACTCCACGTGGCACTGGAGGGGCATTACTGGGCCGCGAGGCTCTCAGAAGTAATAAAGATTTTGCAGTGTGTGCAGAAGGAGCAGAATTTCAGAACTTCTTTCCCCCTCTGAGGTCGTTTGGCCATCCAAAGGGGGAGCCACTTCTCATTTTCTGACAGGGTTTATTTCCGTAAGATTTTCCAATTAGCAGGAAAAGGTCACACTAATGTTTGGTGCTGGGGAGGGGGAGTGGAGGGAGAGGATCAAGCTATGCAAATAGAGACATCCTTGAAAGGACGATATTGAAAAAATTGAGTGGATTCCCCTCATTTGCTGATTTAAAAATTGTATGTCAGAGATCTGGATAGATGTACACGTATGTGTGTGCTTATATGTGCATATATACATATATATGTGTGTTCATATACTGTGCTTTGCATTTGACTGTGATTGCTTTGGACCTAAGACAAGATAACCCAGAGTTCCTGAGTCTGACCGTGAGTACAGGATGGCAGGTCACTTGGGTATCTAAGACAAGAGTTAAGCTCTGGGCCCAGATTTTGAAGGGGCAGAGGCTGTGTGGCCACAAGGCTGGAAGAGGCTTCCAGGCGAACTCCATGGACCTAGATAATGGCCAGCCTGTCCCCAGCCTGGCTGCGCTGGCTAGCAGCACTTCATCTTAAAACCCATCTCAGAGAGCTTTCTCTGACACTTCCCCTGCCGCTTTTGTTTTCTGTTCCGTGCATGCAAAGCACAAGAACTTTACTCGATAATAGGGAAGGCTGGGAGCCATGTCAGGGAAGATGTACTCCAGCCGTACTGAGGACAAAAGTCACCATGATGCCCATTAAAACGGATCGAGGGGACAGCTTCACTTTGGGTTTGGAGCCTATGCTTCTTGTCAGTGCTAACGTGCTATGCAAATGTTATGACCAAGACTCCTGGCTGGCTTACAGGCACTGTCTGTGATGTGACCTGCTGGGCGAGGTCCAGCAAGGGAGCTAACTGGGAGGCAGAGCCCTGCATGGCAGGGTTCTGGCTTTGCACACCTCTCATGCTCACTTCTGCACACTCACACGCGTGGATCGGTGCAGCTGCAGTCAAATGGGAAGGTGACGGTCGTTTAGGCAGGTCCCTCTTGCACACGGAGGGAGTTCCACAGATTGGAAAATCTAGCCAGGTTCTCATGGTCATGGCAGGCTTTGTCCAGGACGTTCTGAATGTCCTATCTCCTGCCAGGTGCTGGACAAAGAGCTTGCTCAAGGTCACTCTGCTGCTATCTGCTTGAGTCTGGCTTCTGACCCAGTAGAACTGTCTCTGATAACTCCATTGAGTGGAATTACTTATTTTCAAACTTAAAAAAAAAAATCCAGGGCAAATAGCTCATGAGACCCTCATCTCCAAAAAAATAGCCACAGTAAATGGACTGGAAGTGCAGCTCAAGTGGCAGAGCACCTGCTTTACAAGTGAAAGCCCTGAGTTCAAACCCCAGTCCAAAAAAAAAAAAGCTGGTAGAATGATTTTGACAGCATGTTAAATCTTACTGAAGTCTTAGAGCACCGTGTGCTGGTTATCCCCACAATGTAAGCAAAACGATGGCGATACATGCTAGTTGGGTATTTAAAAGTCAGAAATGTGCAAATGGATCTCTAAGTAATGCTACTGTCAAGTGACTGTCATAGACATCCAGTCCAGCCATGAACACAGGACATCGGCACACACACAAGCAGCATGAGGAGGCACACACACTCTCTGGTGTCACTTAGATCCGCTGCAACATACATTTTCACCTCAAAGAACGAGACAGAAATGATCCACATTAGGCTTAAAAATCCTTCCCTCTGTGAAGTTGAAAGCTAATGCCTTGGAAGGCATTATTTGGATTTCAACATGAAAGAAAAAGTCTTTTCATTTTCTTCACCATTAAACAAAAAGTGACCTATTTTTTTCTGTTTTCAGAATATCACGTTTTTATTGCTCAGCAAGTAGTCATCATTATAGCCAATCCTTGGCCCTGTTTTTGCTCAGAACATATTGAGGTAAAATGAGAGTAACTTAGCCCAAGCCAAGGAAGCTGGGGTTCTGAAAGTTACTTGTATATGTTTCAGATTTCTTTCTGAGTAAGACAACATTTAACAAATTCAAAATCATTTTTTTTGTTTCTTCTAGAGGAAATTATTAAAGCAAGTCAAACCATACAAATTAATGAACAATAATTATAGTATAGTACCCAAATACCAAAACAACCTAAGGCCCAACAAGATGCAACTGCTTAATTAAAGTAGGAAAGGTACTAGAATACTATACGGCCATTATAAAGCTTGTTGCTGAAGAAATATTTTAATGTCTTTTTCTGTTTTCAGAAAACCAGTTCTCTCTCTCTCTCTCTCTAGCTCTCTCTCTCTCTCTCTCTCTCTCTCTCTCTCTCATTATTTTAAATTTCTTTTTTTTGTTTGTTTGTTATTAAACTCAGGGCCTCACACTTGCTAGTCCTCTACCACTTGAGTGCCTCTGGCCTTCTCTGCCATTATTTTAGTAAATTTCTATCCCCATTATATTTTAGGATGGAATGAAAGGTTATGTAAGATTGATTTTCAGCAGAGGGACATTAGGTGACCAGGTGGCAGGTAGTAATACAGTGACCAAGCATTTGGGAAGCACATTATATTATAATCAAAGTAATTATAAATGTAATAAAGAAACAAAAAGTCTTCATAAATCCTTCAGTGGGCTGGAGAAAATCAGGTAGTGGTAAAAAATGATGGTCAGTGAACCAGTTGAACTGGGATTGTCCCATTCCAATTTCTCTTGTAAATCTGAGTAGATCAGCACACAGCAGCAAAGTCACTTGCCCCTGTTCCACCCCAGCCTGAGAGTGGCAGGGACCCTGTCATCTTTTCACAAAAGAATCTGACAAATGTTTCAAAAAGCTAAGATAAAGAGTGAACTCTTCAAAGGTGGCAAACAGAAGCAGACATTTCAAATTCAGTCCTGATATCCTCGATAACGATTCCTAAATTTGGGAAGAACAGTGGAAGTACGTGTTAGAAACACAAAATCCTAAGCACCTGACCAGACATAGCTAATGCAGATAAGCAGAGGAGGAGGAGGCAGAAGTCAGTATTTTAATAAGCCCCCTGCTTAATAGCCAACAGTGACTGGGGACTACTTGGCCGTGATGAGGCTCATTTGGGATCTTTATTATATGGCTGGCTCGAAGCCCCTTCTCAGGAAAGTTGATTCAGTGGGTGTGAGATGCGACTTGGGCAGTTCTAGCTTTATGCAAGGAGCCTGTGTCCTGGGCTGTCTGAGACCATCCCGATGAATGCTGTTGTCAAGAATGGCTATTCACAGTACCCTTTCCATGCTCAAAGCCATCCCAGTTGGACAATGTGAAATAAGCTGAGTCAGGGTCCCCTGAGGCTCATATGGACAGGAGGGATGGGAGCACGTCCCAAGGGACGTGGGCTTAGTCTCTTCTAGTCACCTTCTAGCCATTGTCTAACTTCCTTGGCTCAGTTTTCTCACCTTCAAAATAGAGGTAAGGGTCTTTTTCCTGGGCTACTGAGAGGCGCTGGAACATGTTTCTGCCTTCCTGAGGCGACAGCATGCCTAGGAGGTGTTCAGCAGGCACCAGCTCCCATCAGAATTCCCATGGAATTCCATGGGTCAGCCCTCAGAAGCCTGCTCAAGGTCCTGGTCACAGGATTCTGTTGACTGTGACATCTTTCTGGTGAACAAAGATGAGCATGTCTAAGTTTTCAGAAGACACAGATCTGCCAGCATCAAGTTGATTTCACCTAGGAAGGGTGGTTTTCTTACAACTGTCAGAGCCACACCCTACTGTTGCCTTCTATGTCACTGCACAATTTATCAAGAAAAATAAACACAATTGTTCTGGGGAAGGTGTGGGGGGGTAAGAATGCCAAGTCAATAAACCACTTAGAGATGTTCAGACCTGTTGCCAGAGACAAGCAACTCGGCCAGCCTGTTTGTAGCAGGAAGAACTCTAATAAATAATCCAAGGAGAGACGTAATCCAGATGACATTTTAAAGATTATTGATCAAAAGTCAGAAGCTGGCTAATATACATGACCTTCACCACAAGGTCTGCATGCACAACACTCACGTTCGGCGTGTCTGGAAGCCGAGGAAAGCAGTGATATAACTGACACAGATAATGACAGCGTCCAGGCAATCTGTTTTCAAGCAAGATGAAACATGTTTCCACTTCTGATTACGGTGGGTGTGGTGGTGGCGTGTAGACTTTCCTGATGATTCTGTGGAACACTTCAAGGGTTATCTGCACATGTGGGTTTCAACAAAGTGACACCATCACCCAGTTCCAACTATGCTAATTCCATTCCTTATATAAAAAAGCCATCCACAGGCTAGATGATCAAATTCAAATGACCATCCAGGAAGTCCTTACAGCTGTCTGCCCTATACTAAGACCCAACTCAGGGAAAAATAAGGATAAGAGGAACCGGAGGGCACAAATCGGAGTGAGATTTTGTCATTGCTGTTTCATTGGTTTTCGCTGGGGGAAGGGATTGACTGATTATGCTCCACAGGTATAATTTGTCATAATCTAATTTTTCCGTACTGAAACCCAAGAGATATTTGCATATGCGTGGAAAGCATGTTAACTATAATAAGAAATACTTCAGCCTAAAACCCCCATGAACTCTTGCCAAGTTTGAAGTCTGGCTCAGTTACAAACTAGCCCTGTGATGCGAGCAATCTTAACCTTTTCTAAGCCTTGGTTTTCACATCTGTATTTTAAGGTGCTAGCATTGACTCACCCTCCCAGAGTTCCAGTAGAACTCGATAAACTAAGCCATCTTGCCATCTACCCGTCACACTGCTGGCCCCCAATAATCTGACTTTTGTTATGGCAATGGCATTCATGATAATGGTGGTAATGACCATGATTGTGACAGAACTGAAGGAGAGGATGGTGATGAAGTAAGGATGATGGTGATGGTGACAAATATGAAAATGATGATGATTACCTGCCCAGGAAATTTATAGTTTCCTTTTTGAATTCTGTGAAAGCTAATAAGGCAACAGAGACTCTGAAACTTCTAGAGAAGTGTTTGGAAGAGAACAAGCCAATGGTTAAGTTTCTTTGAGTTGCCCCGTGCTGTGCCTTTCCTGGTTTCTTGTGAAACACAATGAAGAATACACCAGGATCCACCCCAGAATTACCCCAAGGACAAAGGGACTCCTCTTTCCTGACTTGTGGGCATTTGTAGAGCAGATTTAGAATGGAGAGAGAGAGTGACTCTGGCTGTGTGGTGGGCGTGGACTTCCCAGGCAGAGAGAGGCTGGGTGAGACCTGGATGTGCTACCACTTCCTGGGTGGCTTCTATTTCTCTGAGCCTCAGTGTTGCACCCCAAAACTCTAAATCTAATGGTAATTCCCTCCCAGCATTCAGAGATCAGGGAGATAGATGGACGTTATTGGTGACCAGTATGCAGACTCATCATGGTTTTAATTGTTCTTCTTAGTAGTGGAAATCTTTAGAGATCACATTGCAACTAAATCTAGAAACCTCATCCCTATTTCTATCCTTTCTGCCACATCCAATCCATGAGTGAATTCTTCCTTTTTCTCTCCAGAGTACATCTCATTTCTAATTCCTGATCTCCAAGCCACCCATCAGAACCTGGTTGAAGACTCCATCCCTTGACTATGTTACTGCCTCGAACTCCCAACTGGAGTTCCCCTGCTTCCACTCCTTCCCCCACCTCCTACTTCGTTCTCTACACAATAGCCAGAATTACATTCTGAAAGTACAAATAAAATCATGTCACTGCTGTGCTCAAAGTCCACCTATTAGCAATAACCAGGGATGTGCTGGGAAGTGCTTAACCACAGGCACTCCATGGGTGAGGAGGAGCCTTGACACCTACATAGCCTTTGCCAATTCCCATGGTGTAAATATTCCACTATGGCTCATTTCAAGTGAGTTCAGCAGAGGAGCACATGCTCAGCTCAGGAGCTTGCTCCAGAAGCTCCAGTCCCCCCACCCCCCAAGCCAGGCCAGGAGCCTCTGAATGTTTACACGCAAGAGTTCATTTCATGTCACCACAGACCTTTGAGACAGGTGTTTTCCCAATCCCCATGACACCTATGGGGAAACTGAGGCCCAGGCAGCACAACTCCAACACCAGACCACACCTGACCTCTCTGTTGTGCATAAATTTAAATCCAAACAGTTCACCATGGCAACAGGATCTCAGATCTGTACCTGTGTTTGTCTCGAGCCCCACTGTGCACCACACACTCCGTTCTGCTCACTTGCCTCCATGCCACAGGCCTTCATCCCTTTATCTTCCTACCTACGCATCTCCCTCTCCTGTATAGCTCATTCATCCTCATCTCCAGCTCCCAACTCAAATGCCACTTCCCTGGAGACCTTCCCTGACCACCCATTTGCCTCTACCTTGCTATTCTGCTTCTCTCCTTCCCAGCATGGGATTTGCTTCTTTTCTTCTTTGCTTGCCTAACTATTACTGTTGAGGATGAGGGGTGAGGAGGTCAGAAAGGTACAGGCACCTAGGTGTAAAGGCCAGGGATGCTACTAAACACCCATCCTAAAATGCACAAGACAGTGCCCAACTCTCTCCAAAAAATTGTCCAATGTCAATTGCCAATAGTATCAAGATTGAAAACTGTTACTGTTGACAGCATTTCTTCCCAACTAGGTAAGTTCAAGAAAGTCAGGGCCTTGATTGCTGTGTTCTGTGTTAAATTCTCAGCAGTAACCACAGTGCCCAGTACAATGATGGTGCTTTAAAAGTAGGTGCAAAGCCAGCCATGGTGGCACATGCTTGTAATCCTAGCTACTCAGGAGGCAGAGATACAGAGGATCAGGATTCAAGGCCAGATTATGCAAAAAGTTTGCAAGACTCCATCTCAATCAATAAAAGCTGAGGGTGGTGGTCTGATCCTGTCATCCCATCTATGCAGTAAACAGAAGGATGGCAGTCCAGGCTGGCCTGGGCATAAATGTGAGAGCCCCTATTTAAAAATACAACAAGAAGAGATGGTGGCATGGCTCAAGCTGTAGAAAACCTACCTGGCAAGCACACAGCCCTGAGTCCAAACCCTAGTATTGCCAAAAAAAAAAGTAGGCGTGAAATGACTAAACAAAAATAACAGAGGAAATATGGAGACATTCTTTTAAAGAATGTCTAAGCTTCACGGCAGGCAGGACAGTGGTGGAAATGACACTGTTCTCCTGTGCTCTCTGTTCAGCCCTCCTTTTGGCCCAAAGACAAGGAAGGAGGGGGCAGGCATTTGATAAAACCACCTCCCCCTCTATCTGTGACCTCCTAGAGCAGCCATGCACAAAGTGTTGCACTTGGCTTGAGTTCCCCACAGTAATTTGGTTAATTGGATGAAGTGGCACTTTAGTGACACCGACTGGATTTCCACGCCGCAGTCCATCAAAACTAATCAGTTGGCTGTGTTCCATTTCTCAGCCACTGACAGCTTCGCCAGGACGGTGAGTAGATGGTAACTTTTTAAATGGAAGAACTCGCTGTATAATGGCAGTTATAACTTGGCAGGATGTTTCTGAAGAGGATGGGAAGGAAAGAAATCCAGTGTTGGCCTTGTTTTCCCTCAAAGAGATAATCTTGTTAGGGACTGGCTGATTAAAAGTTTCTTCCAAAGACACCAGCAAAGAGTAATCACCTTGAAATTGTACTTTGGGGTGTGTGTGTGTGTGTGTGTGTGTGTGTGTGTGTGTGTGTGTGTGTTTGAAAAGAAAATGCCAAAAGTTGGTGTGCTCCTTTCTCCCTTTAATATGGTGTTTATTGAATACTAGTTACACTCTATGGATGTCCACTTAACACACTGTATTAGGATAGTGTTAGCTGCTATAACAAACAAACCTTAACATTTTAGTGCCTGAACATAAAATATGTAATTCCCGAAGAGTCTGATCAGATGATTCTGGTTGGGAGTGACTCCTCCATACAGTGATTCAGGGACCCAGGCTCCTTCCATTGTGTTCCCTACAACTTCAATGTCATCTGCTACCAAGCCATCAGAAGGAGAAGAATGCCATGGAGAAGACACACCCAATTTTTAAGAGCATTGGTTCAGAAATGACACACAACACTTTCTTTTATGTTCTCTCAGTGAGACTTATAATGGGGCCATACCTGGCTGCAATGAGGTGTGTTAGTCACACTTTTGTCACTGTGACAAAATACCTGAGATAACCGAAAAGGAGGAAAGTTTATTTGGTTCATGGTTTCAGAGGTTTCAGTTCACATTGGCTGGCCCCATTGCAAGGCAGAAACAGCATGGTAGAAGGACATGACAGAGGAAAACTGCTCACCTTATAGTAGCCAGAAACAGAGAAAAAGAGAAGGGTGGGGTGCCCTTCAAATGAACACCCCCAGTGACCTACTTCCTCCAACTAGGCCCCACCTCCTCATAGTCCATTCAGCTATGAACTGATCAATGTGTTAATCCATTGATCAAGTTAGCATCCTTGTGATCCAGTCACCTCCCAAAACCCCACCAACTGGGAACCACGCCTTTAACACATGAACCTTTTCAGAGCACACTTCATCTCCAAACCACAAAGGATCTGCTAAATGTTCCTTCCTAGTGGAAGGAAGAATATGGGTCTAAATGGACAGGAAGCCTTCTCAGTCATAGGTGGGCATCCAACTCTAAGAGAAATTATTGGGATTTCCCTTTTTTCTAAGTGAGACTTAAAGGAATCAAGTACTGATCCAGGTTTATGCCATTGACAAAGAGCAATGTCAAAATTTCCACACATATGATATGAAACCTTTGACTCCCTTCTCCCCCTCTTTCCTTTCTTCTGCTCCCTCTCTCCCCTTTTCCTCCCCCTGTAATTTTCCTTTTGTTTATCCCCTCCTTCCATTCTAAACCCTGAAAATTTCTAAGTCATGAACATTTTGCTCCTGTCACTCTATGTTTTCAACATGACTGTTCATTTTAGCTGGGAAAATTATCCCCATTGGGCAATCTGTAGCCTAAAGAGATTTGTCTGAAGCATGCAAGATCATTTCTCAAGCATTCACTTTTGCTCTGAAAAGTAAAGGGAACTTGAAAAGGAAAATGATAGCAAGAGATGCCTCTAGAAGGCAAATCTGATACCGTCACTCCCTTATATGATAATCCTCGATGTCTCCCTATCTCCCGCACAGAGTTCAGCTGCTGTGGCTTAGTGTATAAAGCTGGCTGTGATCACACCTACAAGGCTCTCACACCAACCATGGTTTCCCCTGTCTGCCTGGCTCCTTCTTATCCCCTTTCCCCCTATTGTAGACTGCAATACCAAAGCACGATGCTGCACTACCAAGAACCAGATTGTGATTGCCATTCCTGCATTCTCTGTGCTGTCCTCTTTTAAACTGTGGGCTCCTCCAGGACAAAGGCATATTCTCTGCCTGGCACAAAGCTAGCACTCCTTCAATATTAAATGCATAAAAGAGGAAATGAACGTGCTACTAATCAACAAGATAAGCAACAGGTGCAAGTGGTTTCACAGTCACTGGAAATGTAAACAGAGGAAAAGCCCCAATTCCCTTCCACCAGAGCCTGCAGTATTGGGTCAGCACCCTTAGAAAGGGTGCTAACTTACAGAGGGCTGTGTGCGAGATACCCTCATCTTCCCCATCACTCTCCGAAGGAGTGTGGCACGGGTGTCTGTGTGCATCTGTATTGTGTGCACGTGTGTGCATGTGTGTGTGTGCACCTGTTGTTTACCAGCCTTTGCCTCCATATCTTTAAAGATGATAGAGCTAGGTTCTGGGTGGGGTTGGCGTGATCGAGAGTGATGTACTGTGTGTGATTCATGTTTGTCTTCAGAACACTGAAGATGTTAGTCTGAGCAGGGAGTCTGCAAAGGAGGCCACAATCTCCCCAAACGCTGAAACACAGATGACTCCAGGGACCTCTGACCTACTCACTCGTGTTAACAAATGTCCCGGTGCTGTGTGGAGACCAGCCTTCAGTGCACATTGCACAACTGCAGAGCTGGCTAAAGGCTTGCAGGGAGCACATAGGGCCTATTTCTAAACACTGATGATTTATTTGGTGCCTTTGGATATCTAAGTAGTCTGCAGTATACACCAAGTGTCTGAAATGTTTATTTTTACTTTGCTTTAGTGTGTGGGACCTCTCACAACGCCTTCTACACCCCAGGCACTCAATAAATATGATTTATGGAAGATGTAAATAAATCTAAACCGAGATTACGTCTGCGTTCATTAATTTGTAGCTCCAGCAGGCAGTCCCCATCTCCAAACTTGAAAAAGAGAAAAATTCTGATCAAATTACAGAAGAAAAGATGTAAAACATGTACCACATGGACCCACGAAGAAAGTCAAGGTCCACCGAGTGAAATATGAAGTGCTCCATTGTGGTCTTAGCCTTGACATGTACCTGCGGTGTGATCTTGAGCCAATGACTTCACCTTTCTGGGTTATCCCTTTGAATTAAATATTGAACTTGAGTAGTTAAACACTGTGGCACCACTGAGCTTCAGAAAAATGGGACATGGAAGAAGATAGGCAGGGTGGAATTTGTTGAGGTCAGCCATCTCCTAAAGCCCGCTTAGAACTTCCCACTCTTTTCACCCCAGCATCCCCAAGAAAGATAATGGAGTAGTTAGGAACACACATTCTGGGGTCAAGCTATCTGGGTTCAACTCCAGGCTCTGTTCTTCCCAGGCTGTGTGACCTTGGGCAAAGAGATCAAGCTTACAGACTTAAATGCCAGGCCTGAGGCCATACTGCTCCTCACCTCGGGGTGGGGATGGCTGATGGAGAAGGGGGTGATTTGAGCGTAGTTTTGCAGCTACCCACACCTAGCTCTTATGCCCCAGGATGGCTCTGCTGGAGGCAGATGCCCCTGGACATCTAGCTCAGGACCTGCCTGGTCTTTGGGCCTGGTCCATTCTTACCCCTGCTCAGAACAAGAGTCCTGCTTGGTTCTGGCTCCCCCCGGGACACCCAACATCACAGGACTATCTCTGTTTTGGTTTTGTTTTTTTAAGGTTTTTACTTACTTTTTTGTTCTTCTTTTTTTTAAATTATTGTTGTACTGGGGATACATTATGACATTTACAAAAGTTCTTACAATATATCATAGTTGAATTCACTCCCTCCATCCTTCTCCTTTATCTTCCCTCCCCATTCCTGGTTTCAACAGGTCTCATTTTTCCATTTTTCATACATAAGTACATAGTATTCCACCATATTCACCCTCCTACACCCTTTCCTTACATCCTCCCCCTCCCACTGGTGCCAACCCCCAGACAGGACCTGTTTTACCTTCCTGTTCTCTGTTTTTGGAAAACAGACATTTTTGTTTGTATGCAATAACTATTCAGGGAGTTTCATTATGACATACACACGCACACACGCATATGGATTATAACCAGAACTGGTTCATCTCCTCTATTTTTCTCCCTTCTACCTTAGTCCCATTCTTGTGGTGATTTCAGCAGGTTTAAAAATTCTATATCCATTCTTGTACAGAAAGTGCATCAAGGGCTGGGATGTAGCTCGGTGGTACAGCGCTTGCCTAGCATGCGTGAGGCCCTGGGTTCGATCCCAGCACCAAAAAAGAAAAAAAAAAAAAAAAACCTCTCCCCAGAAAGTGCATCAACCATACAGGCTGTCTTTGCTTCAGCCTCTTACCTCCTCTGAGTCAAAGGGAAAATAAAAGCCAAGAGGAAGAAGAATAGCACCAAGCAGAACTGGAGCGGGCAGTAGAGACTCACTACCCCTATTTGGGGGTTGTTGCCTTCCCTGTCTCAGCAGGAAAGTTCTGGTCGCAGGATTCACCCTGTATAGAAACTCCTACTGCCCATGTATCCCTGCCAGGACATGCCACTCCCTCCATCCCCCAGGGGGCCCTGCCTGCTTTCCCCTTGGCCAACACTTCTTCCATTGATGACTCCATACTTGTCATGAGCAAGTCTCTCTCCCACCCCCACCATTTCCTTGTGCCACGTCTGAGAGATCCTTCCTGTTCTCCAGGTCCTTCTGGAGCTTCACTGAGTTGAACACAAGTGCACATTTCAATGGATAAGGAGTTGCTACTTTATGTCTTTAGATAAAGGAGGTCACTCATGGGACAGCACTTCTCCACTGCGGTTCTTTGGGTCTCCAGGTGTGGCAATGTCACTGGATCCCAGGGAGATGCTGGGACCCAGGATTACATCAATTCTTTTCGTATTCTGGTCTCTGCATAAAGATTTCCATTTGTAAAACCATTATAATCGAGCAGGTGGTGCATGCCTGTAATCTCAGCTCTAGGAGGATGAGGTAGTTTGATCTCGAGTTGGAGGCCAGCTCGGGCTATACAGTGAGACTCTGTCTCAAACAAAACACAAAAACAAAGACCAAACCAAACAAGAAGGAACACTGTTGTGCTGAGATTTTCGTTTTCCCTCCTCACGTAACTTGGAGGCCCGACTGATAAAGACGCCTCCTGTGTCCTTGGTCAATCTGTCAGCAGGTCCTGCTCCTCTGGAGCCAGTGGCAAGATCTGCTAGACAGTGTTGGGCTGTGGTCGAGTTCTCTTTGCTTGGCCCCTCTGAGTTTTTACAGACTTGCCCCAGGGCCATCCTCCATAGTCTCCTGGGCACTTTAACGGGCAGGGAGGTGTGGGTGCCATGTTACACACAAACACCTATCAGTGTCCAAATGAACCAACCCATGATCCAGGGAGTTCAGATCAACAAAAAAAAAAAAAAAAACAAGCCTGGGCCAAAAAGGCCCCATAGCTGAACCCTAAGTGACGCGTCAGGGTTCTTCTGATCCAAAGACTGCAGCCCACTGCCCAGGACCCATTTCCTGCTGAGAAGCACAGGAAGCACCTCAGCCCCCAGCCTTGCTTACACAGGTGATTTCTGACTCAGCCACCTGCCACCATCCATTGCACCTGTGGTGGGTCAGGCCCTCTGCCAGGGGCTGTGAAGTTCAAAAAGCATTGTGGTCTTTGGAGTCTGAACGCCTGGCTGTGACTTCTGCTCGGAATTGCTTATGAGGCAAGTGACCTCGGGCAAGTCACTTTCCCTCCAGGCAGTGATTTGTCATAAAGAATAGTATTGACTTTGAGCCTGATTTGACTGCTTTCCTTATTGTGTTGACCGGTCATCTCACCAAATTGTACCTCAGTTTGCTCATTTGTAAAATGGAACTAGAAATAACCCTAACTTCATGAAATTGCTGTAAGGACTTAAGAAGCTGCTATAAAAACACTGTCTTGCCAGGCAAGTTGGTTCACACTTGTAATCCCAATTACTTGGGAGGCGGTGGTAGGAGGATTTGGTCACAGGCAAGCCCAGGAAAAATTGAGAGACCCTATCAGAAAGACAAATTAAAGACAAAGATCTGGGGAATGACTGGAGTGGTAGTGTATTTGCCCAGCAAGGTGAGACCCTGAGTTCAATCCCCAGCACTGAAAAACAAACAATCCCAAAACAATCACTGCCTGACATGGCATAAACGCTTGATAAGTACTAGCTCTCACAGTTTCTATTATGATCAGATTTTTCCCCTCTTACCTAAGGGAGTTGTAACACTGTGTTTAGGATTAAGTGAGTAAGTGTACACCACATGGATAAATAGTATGTCAGTTCTGTGCTCAGGAAACAGTACACACTCAGCAAATAGCAGCAGAAACGAAGCAAGAGTATTTTCATTGTTTTATTATTATTTATATTTGCCTATTTATTCCACAACTATTAATCACGTAGCTCCCTGTGCTGTGCCCTCCTGTAGGTACTGAGAAAACGTGAATAGAGTTACAGTTCTACCTCCTATAGCTGGTGTTCTAATGACAGGCAATAAACAAATTAGTGTCTCCATGGAGAAGTCAAACCTCCACGCTATTTTAAGAAAAGCTTGGGCTTTGGGTGTGGCCTAGTGGTAGAGCACTTGCCTAGCAATCACAAGGTCCTGAGTTCAAACCCCAGTACTGCCAGATAGATAGATAGATATAGATGTAGATATGAATACCTGTAGCTCCACAAGGAGCACAGAGGGGCTGTCAGGAAACAAGAGAGGTCACCAGAGATCATACCTTGGAAATACTCTGCTCTGTGTTGTTTCCATTCCACAGATGAGAAAACAAACTCTATAGCGACCCTCTGTTCTCCACAAGGCGTGGGATGGGTTATGGAAGGAATTCTCTCAGTTCATCCAGTGCTACCATGAAGGCTTGTGTAGACTCCGCGGGTATTTAAGTTTTGTCTGCAGCTCTTTCACCGACACCACCCCTTCCCTGCCACAGCTCCTCCTGCCCCATCCACTGGCTGACGGGAGTGGTAGCTACACACACTTCAAGGTCTAGTTTTTCAGGCCAGGCAAAAGATCAAGCTACATTTTCCATCTTGCACGTACATCAGCTCTTTATTTGTGAAGGGACCTGCTCTCATTACGGATCAATTTGCTGAGTATTGAATACATGGGAAACTGACGTGCCTCATTCTTCCAACAACCCCACCTCGTTTCTAGAAATATCTGAAGCCGTTCCCCAGGTGAGCTCAGAGATGAGCTTTTGTTCTTGTTTTACAACTTCACATGGTTTCCTATCATTGTCTGTCACTTGGGGAGGGGGAAGGCGTTGCCTGTCATATCCAGGGTTTATGACATTTTGCAAGATAAGAAAGGTGGCTTGGAATAAGGGCAGGGAGCTTTGAAGTCAGACAGGCTTGGCTGGGATTAACTCTTGACCAGCTGCTTCTACAACGGGTGACACAAACCAGCTCCCTCCTCTATCCGAGCCACAGGTTCTGTGTAGATGCTGGGGGGGGGGGGCATCTGAGCTGCAGGCACTGGAGCAAGTTTCCAAGCTCATGACTCCATCTTGGAGTACTGTGCCTGGCTTCTCTGGCTGCTGGGGAAATTGGAGCATCTCCTGCTTGGACCACCAAGAAGCATCCTTATTCCTGGCTTTTTGGCTCTGTCTGGTCTCTGTCTTTCTCTATCCCAGGGACAGTCCAGGGTTTCCTCCCTCCAAGCCCTTTGGAGCTGACTTCAAGGGCCTGCGCTGCTGTGGCCAGGGTGGTTTCCCTCCACCTCTCACCTTCCCTCCACCTCTGCTCAAAGGTACATCTAAGATTGCAGAGCCCTGGGCGTGTAAAATGCTTGCATGGCTAATGCATAAATACGAAATTGCTGGGGTCTTCCTAACATTAGAGTCCCCCTAAGTGGGAGGTCTTGGAACTTTGCAGTCCAGATCCACCACGTACAGTATTTTCTTCTCAAAAATGAAACGCTTGCTAGCACCGAATTACAGTTGGAACGATCTCCACACAAAGGAGGTGAACCATAAAATTAGATTGCCATGCTCCCTTGTTTGATAACCTTTGTTCTCCTGGGGTGCAGCAGTAAGGGCCTTTGTAGCCCATTTTTGCCTTCATTCAGTCAGTCAATGAACAAATAGACCAGCTAACTTGATAGGTATAAAATGAATGCTTTACTGGAGATCTCTTGGATTATTGGGAAGGTAGAACTTGAGAGCTGATAGGTTGACTAATTTCTTTCCTATGATCTTTTACTAGTTTTCTGTGAAGACTTGGTGTTTCTGTGTGTCTCTGTTCTTTATGCAGAATGGATATTAACCATATAACCAACATTTCCCTGCAGGAAAGATAAGGTGGGCAAGAACTATTTTGACTTTGTGCAGATGTGGGATTTAAACAGAAGCTCCCTGGCTTGCTTAGATTACATATCACAATCAGTATGAACCACAGAGCTCCCTGAAGTCACCTTTATTGCCACTAAGCACCACAGCACAGAGATGGGGGTGTAAGGGGTTATTCAGGTGGGGACACCACTGATATAAATCCCTTTTGTCATGTTAGGTGATATTTCTTTCCTTTTGTTGTCTTTGATGTTTTGACTTCTTAATACTTGAGATGGAGAATTTGGAAAACAAAAACCTTTTTTTTTTTGTGGCACTGGGGTTTGAACTCAGGGCCTCATGCTTGCAGACATTTCAGGAATACCCCCCAGTTCTTTTCACTTTTATTTATTTTTCAGATAAGGTCTCACACTTTTGCTCAGATCAGCCTCCAACCACTGTCCTTATTCCTCTGTCTCTAGCACAGTTGGGATTACAGACATGTAACACCATGCCCAGCTTGTTGAGATAGGGTGTCAATAACTTTTTTGCCTGGGCTGGCCTCCAACCATGATCCTCCTATCTCTACCTCCTAACTAGCTGTAATTACAGATGTAAGCCACCATGCCCATCCCACAAACCAAATTTTTAAAGCATTAATTTACCTTTTTTTTAAAGTGGTTCCACTAAGGGCTCAGAGGAAATGCTACCAAAATTATATCAGATACCAATGGTGTGTAATTTCCTTGGTATACAATCACATTTCCTAGGGTAAAACTTTCTGAAAGCAGAAGTCTGATGCCAAATCTCCTTCTCTAAGACTCTGTGGTCAGATTATAATGATGCATTTCTTAATCTGTCCCTTGCAGCTCTTGTCTTACAAGGAACTCGGTTTCCATACCCATCAGCTCTGGTACCTCTGATTTTCTAGCACAGAAGGGGAAATAAAGTTTCCTTTAACCTAACATGCCCTGGTGTTGCTTGCCTGGTCCAATTCTCCAGGAAGAACAAGAACCAAGAAGTGAAACTGGGTTTTAAAACATCCTAGAGGGAAAGGGGCAAGCTTTTGGGCAGGTGGAAGTGAGCAGGGGATAGGGCTTGCAAAACTGCCCCCTGTGTTTCAGGGCTGTGGTTGTTGGGAGGACCTAAAGACGGGCACCATGAAGGATGCCCAGTGCACCTGGTCCTGCATGCAAACACGTCCTGGGCGCTAAATGCATAGGGAGCACAGCACTGAAGGCTGAACATGTGGCAGAAAACTAACCCAAGCATACCACACCAGATGGAGGGTGGCTGGGACAATTGACAAAAGGAGCCATTCCTCAAAGGTTTCTGTTTTAATTACAAGCTGCTTGGAGAATATTGCTGTCAGAATCCTCCCTTCTACCTGGGTTCACTTCCAAAACCTAATGGAGTTATAGCGGTCAAATGAAATTCTCCAGATCACGGGAACAACATCCCTGCCCAGCCTCAATAAGCTCCGTCTTCATCCATGCACCGGCTTGGCTCGAGGGATTTTAGCCTCTGGAGAGAATTAGCTCCCTTTTGCCCTATTTCATTAAGAAGCTGGCAAAAGATCAAAAAAAGGAGGGGGAGTAGATATGTTCTCACACAGTGCCTCACTCTGTGATTTCCACTGTCCCCCCAAGAACCTTCAGGGATTTGGGTATCTCCTTTTGCCTCTCCAGAACAACCAGGTGGTCCCCCAAACTGAAGTGACCCTAAACTGCTTCCCATTTCATTTCCTTGTCTGAGTCTCATCCAAAAACAAAAGGTGACTTTTTAAAAAATTGGAGTGTTAATATGCATCTTTTTGAGGCTTAACCTGATCTTAGCCAAGCTGTTCTGCCCCCTGAAAATCAGTGAGATACAAATCAGAGAGTCTTGCGAGGAGGGGGGGGATGTGCATATTAGGCACCTCCTGTATGCCAGGCGTTAAACACCTCCAGAGAAGTTTGCTGGATGCTGTCTTCAATATGAAAAGCAACTTTTGCTCTTTCACTTGGACCTTGCAACTCAGAGGGCTGGGAATGCTCGTCCCCAGTGCACAGAGAAGGAAACTGAGGCCCCAGGGAGCTTCACGCATTTGCTCAAATTCTCATATCTCAAGGAAACAGCAAAGCTAAGGTTTGCACCTAAGTCTGATTGGCTCTTAATGGGATTTTATGGCAATCAAACAGTGATGGAGACAGCGGAGCTCTGCAAAGGCTATTTGCATAGAAGTTAGAGGTTCTGCAGACTCTCAGGCTTCTCTAGCTGACCTTTGGTTCCTCCTTCACAAGATGGGATTCTAAGAGTGTCCCTCTCATGGGCTTGTTATACAGATTCAAAGAGATGGAACGGGAAAGACTCTGAGATAGTGTGAGGCTTCACAGGGGACAGGACTGTGATTAGCACTGTTTAGGGAGAAGGAGAGAGAATTCTTAGTCATAGCTGGGAAACACTGTTTCTACCTTAGCTGCTTTTGGGTCATCCACGCTAGAGCTGATTCACCTACAGCCAAGTTTTCCAAACCCTTGCTCTGTGACCTTGTCAAATTGGTACCTCAAAGCCCTGTCTCTGGTCAAATGAAGACTGCCAGCTCAACCTGTGCATGGACACAGTGTCCAGATCCCTTCACCTCCAGGACAGCCGACACTAAGAAAATAGCCACCTTGGAGAAAAGAGGAATTTAAGGAAAATAAAACACATGCTGCAGTAATAAAATGGCCTAAGATAATAGATGTTGCTGTATGATAACTTTCCGGAAAATGAGAAAGTTTACAAGAAGCCAGGGAAGGCCCCAAGCCTGGGAGCTTGGTGTGCGCGCAGATCACCAAAGTGATGTCCCTACTTCCCCTCCTCCCCCACCCCAGTTCCTGCCCCAAGCCATTCTTTAGAAACTGGGCTTTTAAAAACCTTTTAAAATTTAAAAATCCAATCAACTCCTGCTGAATACCCACAGAGATTTCCCCTGTACTGCAAACCAACCCCTGTTCTGTTCCAGGGCCAAGAAGTGGAGCAGTTCAGTATGCATCCTTTGAGGCCAGAGGGCCTGGGTTCAAACCCCAGGGCTGCCACTTACGGTATGAATTGCCATGGGCAAGGTTTTTTGAGTCTCAGGACCAAAATCAAGCTTATTCCTTCTAGATTCCTCTGTCTGCTTTTCTCTCTTTTGAAAATCTACTTATTTCCAGTTCATTCACTCCCAGACTCTATCCTGTTTCCCTGGATGCATCAAGAATCACTAGAGATATCTACAAACTTTCTTAGTGCGTTAGTTCAAGGGTCAGCAAACTGTGCTCTACAGGCCAAATCCAGCCTCCATCTGGTTTTGCAAATAAAGTTTTATTGGAACACAACCATGCCCCTTCATTTACGTATTCTTTCTGTCTATTTCCCCACTAACACTGCAGATTTAATAGTTAGAATGGAGACTGTGCATGACTTGCAAAACTTCAAATAGTCAAACATCTGCCACTTTACAGAAAAAGGTTGCTGACCCTTGTCCTGGTTCAGTATCTCAAAAATTAATTTAGAGTGTCAAAAAATCTAGCATCTTGATTGTTTCTCTTGAGAAATATAAAATGTGGCTATAAGCAGCACAAATTTATTAAATATATATAGTGTGCTAAAGTAGATATAATTTATAGTGCAGATTTTTATTCATCTATTTGTTTTTGCAGTGCTGGGGACAGAACCCAGGGCCTCAAGCACACTGGGCTCTACCATGGAGCCACAGTCTCAGCCCTGTAGTGTAGGGTTTTTTTTTTAATGCTACAATTTGGGATGGGAATTTTTTAATTGAAGAGAGAATCTTATTCACCAGGTTACTTTTTAAATAGTTAATCGGATAAAACATCTTTTTAAAACATCAGATTTACTGAGTACCTGATATGGCAGGCACTATGATAAGTGTTTTAGTGCATATTTACGCACTTAACCCTTACTGGCCTCACGAACCCTCAAAGCCCTCTGAGGTTGAGACTGAGTATTTCTATGGGGGGGTACAAATCCTAGAGGCAAAGAGAAACCTGCATAATGCCATCAAGGAAATCTTCAGTCTGTAAAACACCCTAAATCATCTAAGTCTTCAGAGCTTATGGGCAAGGCTTTATTTTGTAAATCAAAAATGAGATTGAAATTGATAAACTGGCTGCCAAAGTGGCACGACAGGTTCAAGCTCTTGCAAGGTAACCTTCGACTTTGCTGCCTCTCACGTTCAACGTCGTGGAGTATCAGTGCTTTGTAGGCTCAGACGTGAGGATCCTGGTGAGACCTTTCTCCGAAGACTTGAATCCATTTTCCCCAGATCGGGGCTCTCCTTATCATTTCTCATCTCCAGCTTCCTTGGTTCTCTTCCCAGAGTAGTGTTCAGTTCTTTCAGTTTAAACTCATTTCCCTTTGATGGGTAAGACAAAGGCAAATGAAGAGTTGAAGCTTCCTTCTTCTGCTGTCACCTTTTAACTTTACACAGCAGCCTCCAGCAGTGCGTTTATAGCTTGCTTTGTTCCTCTAGTTCTCACCAGAGCTCAAAAGGTCCATGTGTGCACACAGGCACCTTAACTGAGCTCTGGAGAGAGTCTGTCTACGTTTCAATTCTGGTTCTTGGTAGTGGCTGCGGGATTGTCAGTCACCCGTTCCTCTCTCTAAACTTCTCTGTACAGCCAGGGTTATGAGGACATCCCAGTCACGTGGCTGGCCAGGGTAAAATGACATGTCACCTGAAAGTAATGCTTTTAGCAGAGGACCTACCATGCCAGGACAGCTTGACAATGTTTGTTCTAATGCCAGTGCTGTTCAGAATTGATTCCAGCCTTCTCTCCTCCTAAATCAGGGTTTTTGTTTCATTTTCTCTCGAGGATATGTGTCTCTGCAATGGGTTGAATAGTGGCACTCCCAAAAAAAATGATATGTTGACCAGAACCTATAACTGTGACCTTATTTGGAAGAACCTTTGCAGATGTAATTACATTAAGGATCTTGAGATAAGATCATCCTTGATTAGAGAGGGTCCTAAATCCAGTGATAAAAGTCCTGGTAAGAGATGGTAAGGGGAGAAGACACAGAGGAGAAGGCATGCACGTGGAGTTGTCTACAAACCTGCAGCAACCATCCAGAGGAAAAGAGACAGGGAGGACTCTCCCCTACATCCCTCAGAAGGAACATGACCCCTGCCGTCAGTGCAGACTTCCGGTCTCCAGAAGGGTGAGAAATAGATTTGTGTTGTTTTAAGCCACCGAGTTTGAGTCATTTATTACAGCAGCCACAGGATATTAGTACACTCCTTTCTGTTGTGTCACTTTTCCATTAGTGCACATCTGGTTGCTCACTGGGCATCTCCCATTTCTACGGAGGTGGCAAGTGTCCACGTAAGGCTTTGTGACAAGACTCTGTTGCTTCTACCTAGATGTTTCCTTAGCCTTCCTGGGCCTCCATCTCTTAATTAATAGCATAAATAGCGATGCTTCCCATGAGGTAATAAAAATGTATACAGTGGTCATTCCTCAGGCTCTGACAATGTGCAGGCATGGTGTGTGTGTGACTTTATTTTATCCTCGCAATAGTTCTAGGAGTGGGTGCTACTAATGCCCGAATTTTATACCTGAAAAAACTAGAGTACGAGTTTAAATAACTTGTCCGAAGTCACATAAGTGTAAAAGTCACGTGCTTGTGACTTAAGCAAATCTTTATTGCATACATGCTGTGCTGTTTCCACTGAAGACACAGTGTCAATATGTAGCAACCGCTCTTTGCTCCTGCAGTGGAAAATAAGAGGAATTTGATAGCTGCAAGTTCATCACCACTTTCTCCCGAGGTCACGTTGCTTCTGCTTGACTAATGGTTCCTTGTCCTGAGTCTTCAGTTCCTCCCATTACTTCCTTCGCCTGCTGGGAAACCCAGTTGTCAGCAGAGGTGGTTCTCAACGCTCTGTGGGAGGGGGCAGGGGGGCCCTTCCCCAGGGGTGGTGTGGGCCCTTCAGCTCTCTCCCGTGGGTCCTCATCTCGCTGCAGTGCCACCTGCATGACCTCACCAGACCTGCCCTGCACTGCCCTGCGCTGGACTCTTTCCCAAACTGGACCATTCCTTTTCGATCACATTTCTCCACGGGTCTTATGACCTCAAGTTTATTCTTTTTCCTTCTTTTCACTGTTTTTGCTTCTTTTTTAAAGTTTGTCCAGAATACATTTTCATGTGGAAAACACAGAGTTGTCTTCAAATTTGAAAAATAATTTAATAATTAGTAATATTAATCAATTAATAATTTTATAATTCCTACCTACTCCTCTCCTATCTGACCCCGACAAGACCAAGGTCACTTATTTTTCTCCGAGAGAGTTTCTCCAGTGATGTTCTCATTGGTGTCCCTGCAAATACTCAGTGTCACCATCCCTGCTTCCAAATGCACCCCTGAGAAAGACTGATTTTTTTTTTTTTTTTTTTGAGGTACTGGGATTGAATTCAGAGCTTCCCACCTGCTAGGCAAGAGTAGACTGACTTTTGACATGTAAATCTGGTCAGATCACTTAGGAATAACTAGAACTCTTCAGCAAGGTGACAGGGAGGTGACAGTAGTAATTCCTCCTCCTCCTTCTTCCTCTTGGCTGCTCACTTCTGGGGTATGCACACTCCAGTACCCACCGTGTGCCAACTTAGCACCAGGCAATTCCACCTTCCCTGGTGCAGCCTTTGCCTATCTCTATCAAGCAGGACATCTGGATTTGCAGCCCCACCCACCACCCAGCCAGTGGCTAGCAGGACCTAAGATAGTTTGCTCCTCTTCCTCTTTGTCCCTGCGAGACCCCCAGGCACCTCCCTACTGATTTTCTCTGCTGTAAACCTGCTTTGCCTCTTGGATCTCAAACGTGACTCAGAACAGTAGATCCTCTTCTCTAGCCTAATCCTCGGAGTCGCTCGTTCACTGTCCACCGCATTTGTGACCAGTTGGGACTCCACTGCGGGTCTACAACCATCTTAGTGACACTCAACAACGCTGTTAAGCATTAAGGCAAATACTCTCTCTCTAACACGACTTTGAAGAGTGTCTTCACCCTGGACCTGGCCTTGAGCTAAGCTGCTCTTCACTCTTCACTGGACACTCCTCCATCCTGTCCTGCTTCTGTGGCTTTCACACACCCTTCCCTCTGGTGAAATCCCCTTCCTTGCTGATCTCAGCTGAGCAGGCTCTACCCCCTCCTTAGCGTATGGCTGGTTCCCCTAGCCCCCAGGTTCTCATAGCCCTGTCCCTTGCTTCCCGTGGGCACAATATAGGATATGATATTTGGAACCTACTTCTAGAAATTGCGTGCTGTTTTTCTGAAATTCACACTTTGCTGGGCATCTTGCTAAATATGGGTCTACCTGGAGCTCTCAGTGAGTTGTAGGAGATTCCATTCACTCGGGGCCCCCCAAGACTCTGCTGTGAAATTCCACTTGTGGAGAATTCTGGACGGTCAGGCTCAAAGTGAAGAACTATGTTCTATGCAGGTGCTGTCAAACACAGTGCCTGGCCCCAAGCAGCTGCCTCATAAATCACCTGGCAAACCCATGCGCCATGATGACTCTGAGAACAGAGTCGTCTGTTCTCATGTGGAGCCAGCATAAATGACAAAGATGTGACTCGGGAGTTGAACACCTGGGATCCACCCGCCTCTTCATTGCCTGCACTGTGAGCTTGGGCCAGTGACTTCATCTCTCTCTGCTCATCTTTAAAAGGGGAATAAGAGACTAGGTACAGTGGCCCATGCCTGTAGTCCCAACTACTCTGGAGGTGAACATTGGGAGGACTGAGGCTTGAAGCCACCTAGTACAAAAACGTAGTGAAATCCCATCTCAACCAATAAGCTTGGCATGACAGTGCACGTCTGTTACAATCCCAGCTACTCAGGAGGTACAGGTAGAAGATTCTTAGTCTGAGGCCAACCATGGCAAAAATGTGAGAACTTATCCAAAAAATAACATAAGCAAAAAAGGATCGGGGATGTGGCTGAAGTGGCGAACTGCTTGCCTAGCAAGCATGAGGCTCTGAGTTCAAACTCCAGTACCACCCCCCTAAAAAAATAAAGGAATAAATATACAAAGGAGGAATAAAACCAGTACCTCTGTATAGAGCTGTTGTAAACCAGTACCTTGTGTATGGAGCAGTTGGAAGAATTAAATGAGATAATTGATGCATAAAAAGCTTACCACAGGGCCTGGCAGATGCTCTCTAAGTGTCACCCATTGTTTACGTGCCACGCTCTTCCAGACACAACATCCCAACCAAACCAATGACACATGGCTCATTATAAACTCACCTGCACTCCACCTCATCCTCCAGCTGAAATAACGTGACTGTATTTCTTTCCAAGGTCATTGTTTTTGTCCCCACTGGAAGGTGAACTTCAGAAGGGCAGGGAATTGTCCTGTTACCTTTTTATTTTATACTGAGTGTTCCTCAAATGGCCCTAGTATGTCATACTTGCTCAATAAATAGCTTTTGAGGAAACAAACATGTAAATACTTAAATTAATGGATAAAAAAGCGGATTTACAGTTTAAAAATAAGAATGCCAAGAGTCTCACCTGTGTGTTTTTTTAAGTTACAATACTGTTATCCCAGACCCCATGAACCAATCTCATGTATTCACAAACTGTGACAAAGAGGGCTGAGGGTCAGCAAAAATTTCATACACTAGCTAAAATCCAGCATCCCCCTCCTGCTTTTCTAAAGCAGCACGCTATGTACATTTTTTACAAATAGTGTGAGGCATTGATCTGTAACACTTCTAAAGTTTACTTCAATTAGAAAGAGTTTCAGATAAAGATCAAATTAATTAAGTCCTCCCCCCTTAAAGTTCATCTTAATTAGCCATTGTTTCTTTCCTGATGGCTTAGTAATTGGCTGGTCTTCCACCTGGACATAGGAGAATTCGAGGGGGACCCCAGGGCTAGGTGTTGACACATGGCACAGCCCTGGTGCTCTGCCTGGCTTTCAGAGTGTGTGGGCATTTAGGGAAGACATGCCTACTGAAAGAGGACAAGCCCCAAAGAACAAAAATCTATAGTTCATCACAGAAGTGAATTCTCCAGTTTTCCCAACTGAAACAAGAGTTGCACTGGAAGTACTATTTTATTTTTTCACCCTGAATTGTTTTCTTTGTGAATATCATAAAATTTGGTAGTTCTGATGGCTGTTGAGAGTCAGGCAAATAGATTCTCTTCCAAATCACAGGCCTGGACTCGATAAAGTCGGGCACCTTCCAGCAAAGGCTGTTTTCTGGACACCTGAGATGTTCTTTCTCAGTGTCTCTTATAGCCTTAAGAGTATTTTATGGCACAATCTTTGATACTCAGGGAACAGGTGCAAACACTGTTAAGTGTCATGTGGATGATTTTAAAAGGAGCTCCGAAATGGATGTGTCCAACGATAATACAATGGGTAATTTACCCCTTCCAAGAAGCGGTGCTGTGGTGCCAGGGCTGTCGGCAGTAAGTCATGCTCTGGTTTGGATGACACCTGAGATGGAGTTTCAGGAACCTCCTTTCTGGCAGGTGCAGGTCTGGGCTGATGAATCCATCCTGTCTAGTTCCAGGGCAGGTTTGTGGCCGCTCCACCTTTGCTGGGAAATCAAAAGGGTGAGGATGGTGGACACTAGAAATTTCTGGTATATTGGGCTACAGGGATCATGTTCTGCCCCTCCCTGGAGATCTTCCTGACTAGCAGGATGAGGTCTGAGCATGCGGTTCGCTCCTGGTACAGGCATTGAACCTGCTGATGCTCTTAAGCAAAGCTATGTGGTGCTGTGTCCTGACACCCTGACTGCAAGTACACTCAGGTGGGTCACCCTCAAGGAACATCATCGTTCTTGCTGGCCAGAGAGCCCCACAAGGCAAGGACCACATCTGTCCTGCTGGTCCCTGTAGCCCCAGGGTCTACACCAGCACAACTGCTGGTGCATGATAGTATTCAAACATATCTGAAGGGTGGTTGATTGAATGAATGAATTGTAGGGCATACTCTGATAGCCGTCATCTAAGCCCCAAAAGAAGAGCTAAAGAAATATGTGATATTCTCATATTATAGGATGTGCATGTGCTCAGGGAAAAGAAGAGCAAATAAATGAAGGAAGGAAGGAATGAGAGCTACCCCACAGGTTATAAGTTCTGTCTAATTGGAGTAGGCGAGCTAGAAAGTGTAGTCTGCTTGGAACTGTCACACAAAGAGGAGTGCAGACAATGTCATAAGTACAGTGAGCTGAGAAATGATTGGGGCCCAGAGCAGCACCAGTGTCTAGGCATGAGGAATGTGGGTTCATGATAGCTCAGGAAGGAAAACTAAGTGTCTGCTCTACCCTGGGCTGCTCCCTCTGGGAGGTCAGGGAAGTATTAGCTTTGCTCACTGTGTAACCCTTGTGCTCAAAACAAAATGTGTAGAAGGGAGGAAGGAAGGGACGAAGAGAGGGAGGGAGGAAGAAAGGAAGGGAGGAAGGAAGGGAAGGAGGGGGGAGGCAGGAAGGGAGGGAGGGAGGGAGGTAGCAAAGGGAGAAAGAAAGAAAGAATCCAGGGCCCAAGTAAAGGATTGGTGACGCCTGGCTCCAACCCTTACTTGTGTGCTAGAATGCATTTTTGCTTCTCTGTGCCTCCATTTCCCCCTTTCACTAAATAAGGACAGTAAAGCTTCCCTGCAGGGTGAGTATGAGAATTGATGAGGTTGTTTATTTCCACCAACTGCCTCATTGTTGGTATTAACCTTGCCTTGTCCATCCTCATCCCTTCCTATGAGTCCAGTGTCCCGATGTCAGCCAGCAGCCCAGACAGGAAGGATGAAGTGAATGATACCTATTTGTTTGGGTCTTCCCATGGGTGCTGGAGAGAGGGTGTCCCTACCTCTAATGCCCACTGAATGCTCTACAGGACGGCCAGCCTCTCCTTTTCCACCCTCCACCCCAGTAACCTTTCTATTTCCTCTGCATACAATTCTTGGCACAGTAGAAACGATGGAAAACCACACACTGCTCAGGAAAGAGAGACTGAGGGCAACTTCTGGTAGTCGTCAGGCCAGTTGCAATCTGAAAGCCAATGCATTAGCAACTCAAAGTTGGTATCGTTTATGGCAGAAGAGGTTAAAGAGGACACAGGCTCAGAGAAGTGAAGATCGCTGCCTGACTGGCATCACTGTTGGGACTGTGGCAGGTGTGTGTCAGGGAGAGGGCAGGAAGTTTATCAGTGTCCTGCAGACCATACTGTGTGGACAGTGGCCTTCCCCATTGATGGGCAAATATGGCTCTGTGGAAAAAGTCACCTAAAACATAGCCCAAAACCTAAGATCTCTGGAAATGAAGTGCAGTGAGCTTTTGATATGATCTTCACTGGGTCACTTGCTAAGTAAGGTCACCAGCAACTTCAAAGTAGTCTCCATCATCAAATTAGGAGCGGAAAAAGCTTGTCATTGAGTGAGTCACATTCTGCTAAGCAACCACACCCTGAGATGGGGTTGGACACTATTTTTTTTTTTACCAAGATAAACCCATGCTTTGCATATTAAAGTTTTGAACATTGGTGAAGATTCATCAAAATAGCAAGTGACTCTTAGTTACGAGCATAAACTGGTCCACCATGCAAAGACCAGCAACTCACACAAGAGCCTTAGAACAGCAGGAGCTGGTCTTGTGGCCACCAATGTCTCCATGGGCAGACCAATGGGTACACCAGGCCTTCCCAGATCTTCCTGGAATGATCTACAAACAGCCTCCCATCTCAGTCAAGGACCCTGGTCACAGTGAAAAGGGATGTGGGGGAGAGGAAGACACTCAGGCTTTGGAGTGTGACAGCTCTGGGTTATAATTCTTGCCTCTAGTAACAATCTCCAATCCTTACTTTGTTCATGTATTTGAGTAAACTGTCTGCCCCGGGCTTACAGCAGCATGATTCAAACCAGGGTTCTAGGTTGAACAGAACCAGATATGAAACCCAGATACACCATGGTGGACTGTGAACATGGAAAATCTATTTAGCCAAGCCCAGTTTTCATATGTGTAAAATGGATAGATTCAGTGACAACACACATCTAAAATGTTCGTAAGAAGTACCTGTTCCCAGCTCAGTGATACCTCCACTGATTGCAGCTATGAATCTAAAATGTATCAGTAATGAATTTTTATAATCAGATTCTTATAATCAATAGATGTTAGTGTTCATTAATTCTAATGAGATATTTTTTGTAATTAAAAGAGTAGTATTTTCAACTCTTTCCCCTGACCCAATTCCATAGTCCCCTGACTGACTTCATTTTTCTTCACACACTTATCACCTCGTGGGTGGTTACATGGTTATCAATGTGTTGTCGTCTGGTTCTTCCAGAGGCCTTTAACAACCCAGAAGCCTCTGGGGTTTCCTGCTTGTTGCTGTGATGACCTTCCAGGGGTCTAAGACACTTGAACTGGCTCTGGTTTAATTTGTCAAACTGGTTCTCCTTTGCAGTGAAAAATTAGGGTCTCACCGTCGCTTTAGGAAGCCCATCGTCACATCTTTCAACAGTCCCTCTAAGTTACCTAATCCCAGGCCCAGTAGAGGAAAATGGAGCCTGACATTTGATTGGATGCCTGGCTGGTAGCTCACAGTGCCCCTCTCAGGTACAGAATCCCCTCTAAATTTCATGGTCTGGATGCTTTTCAACCATTAGCTCAGCCTTAGAAAAAGCCCCTGCTACCTATGCAAAGAAGAATGGCCTCAACTCAAGGGACCCTGGGTGAGTGAGACTCACCAGAGAACTCTGCCCCTGCTTTGGCATCGTTTCGTCACAATGTCCTGTATTTCCTTAGTTCAAAGGCTCTGTGACCTATAAGAAGTGCCCTGGATTTAATAACACCTTCCCTGGAGCAAACAGAAGAAGGGACTGCACCACATGAAACAATCACATAAACTCTAGCACGCAGCCCTATGTGAAGTACCTGTGTCTCAGAATCAAAGATGTCCAGCAGCAAAAGCTATCATTTCACCAATGCCATTGTATTCAAGGTGTCCTGAACGTTTATTGCCTTTATTCTCGTGTTACTGAATACCACCAAAACTTTGAGATTATGGGTGCTCTTACACTAAATTTCCTTAAGAAAGAGCAGGACTAGGGGCTTTGTGTGATTTGGCTAGACTATGGATGATTTGTATCACACCTGCCTGACTCCTAGCCTTTCTCACATATTGGTTGGAAACCCGAGAGGAGGCTTTGGTGGTCTTAACTCCCCATCAGGGAGCCAAGTAAGATGGGCTCCCAAGACCAGCACCTGGAGTACTATAAAAGTAGGACTGAAATTAGGGGCTCTCTCCAGGGGCATTAGGAGATGCTACCAGCAAAGAAACAAGAGAAACTGAAGCTCAAGATGGCCCAATGTGTAAAAGCAATGGGGTCTGATTCATGCAGTCCAGAGTAAGTGTACAGGGGCAGAGTTGGACCCTAAAGAGCCATTGAAATGGGAGTCAATAAAATGAGGTTTTTGAGTCTTACTATTTAACCCAGGCTGGCTATTTATCCCAGCCTCTGAGTGCTGGGATTACAGGTATATAACACCACACCCACTGACAGTCCATTTTTAAAGGTTCATTTTCCTATTTTACAACTGGAGTTCTACATCATGGAAGCTGGTAACTACCAGCTTTTACTGCATAGGGGTCCAGTTCTTCAGCCTTGACCTCCACTCCTTTTCTATTCAGCCTTTCTTATTAGACAGCCTCAAAAGACACTAGAGCTTCTGCTCCTCTTCCTTCAAGATACTTTTCTTCCCTTCCTGCTGTGCAAGGAAATTAATCACCTGATCAAATGAAAATGTTGCCCTGGTCCTGCTCCCTTTTTTTGTTAGGGTTCATTCATTATGCCCTAAGCAAGTGTCCGTGTGCCAGGGACTACACTCAGCACTTCCCAACCATTGTACTCGGTCTTCACACCAAACCTGCAAAATGGCACCATCTTTCCCCTCTACAAGTGAAGACACAGGCTCCAAAGATCATTGCACCCAAGTTCACTGGGCTCAGTATGGCCAGTCTCCCTCTCTCTGACTCTAAGTCTGTGTTTTTAACCGCATGCAACAACTTGTCTCTCCACCCTCCCGCCTCCTCTCATCCCACACCAGACAGACCATGCCATAAGACAGGTAGTCCTAGGCCTCTTCAGGGTCCCAAACAGACCAGCATAAGACAGACCCTTGCCCAGTTGCAAAGTTCAGTGTGCTCGCAAAGGTGAATGTCTTATAATTAGCGAAGATGATCTGACTCATCAAGTACCCTATCACAGATGAAGGCAAGATAAAGGAAGTGTGTTCTCCTCCAAGGGAGACAGGTAGGAGACAGACCTGTGATTAGATAGGAAGGGAGGGGCTCAGGAGTCACAGAATAATTGCTTGTTCACCTGACCTTAAGTCTGAGATGATTCCTTTACAGACTGTCCTGTGTATCTGGCACAGGTCTCAGACAGTAAGGTCTGGAAGGAAGGGATTTCTGTCACTCTGCTGGGGCTCACAGAAACTCAAACAACACCCCCCCCAACACAAGCTTTTTTGGAACTGGGTTGTGCTCTGGCAGAAAAACCAATGGGGAGAGAGGTATACTGTGGACAAGCATACTGAGTCAGCCCATGGGAAACACATGTCAAGGTTAGCAAAATGAAATAAGTCAGACACAGAAAAGATAGTCTCTAATCTTATTTTACATCCATTGTCTTATGCAATGCTGGCTATCACCTGTCAATGTGGGTGCAATGCGCTTTTTGCAAATAGGTGTCTTTGTGCTCCTATGCATAGAAAAGTCTAGAAGGGCCCACACAAGCCATCAGTCATGTGTGAGCATTTGGGGTCTGTAGAATTCATGACAGAAGAATGTTAAGTTTTACTGTACATATTTATTTTCCTTCAAATTTATATAAAACAAGTATTCCTTTTCTAATAGTAATAATGAAGAGGATGGATGAGAAGGAGGAAGAGCAAAGAAAGTAGAGGAGGAAATGAGGTTCGGGCTGAGCGCCAGTGACTCACGCCTATCATCCTAGCTACTCAGGAAGCAGCGATTGAGAGGATCTCAGTTCAAAGCCAGCCCTGGGAAGACAGGTTGTGGGACCTTATCTCAAAACTGCCAACACAAAACAGGGCTGGTAGAGTGAGTCAAATGCTAGAGCAGCTGGGTTCAAACCCCAGTGCCTCCACAAAAAAAAAAAAAAAAAGAAAAAGAAATAGGTTCAGACCTTTATGAATTGCTCACGGTCATCCAACCCAATGGGGAGCAGAACTTCACGAGGCCGCTGTAAGCCTGACCCTCACTCTTCGGTAACTCTTCGGCCTTCTGCCTTGCTCCCTGGCATGTGGAAGGTTCCTGAGACTGTAGAACATCTTGGGCCCAGTTTGGTCTCAGGGAGGCTTTGACTTTCTCCTTTACAGCCATAGAAATTTGGGTCACTTTCAGGATCTCCCTGAGGCCCAGTGGCCCTGGACTTGCTGGTATGACATCAAGACCATGACATGAAATGTTTAGGGGAAGGGGGAATCTTGCAATCTGGGTAATTAAGTCTCTGAAGTGAAATGGCAGAAGTTTCTGGACTGAGAGCTGACTGCAAAGAGGGAAGTGCTTTTGTCCAACCTGAGCATGGCCACCAAACTCTTCTTCCAGCTATGTGTCCCTGTCGCTCACCAGCTCTCTGTACCAGGCCTCACCCAGAAGCCTGCAACCAAGGTCAGACAAGAAGGCATTTGCAAAAACGTCCCGTGCAGACTTTGTAAAACTATGGTGTCCATTTGTGCACGCACCAAATCCCACACGTTGCAAACAGTTCTGGAAAATTCACATCATCCAAAGGCCACTTGGCCATGCTTTCCACTTCAAAGTGTGAGTTGGAAGAGGTGCATGCCACCCTTGGGGCCAAAAGGTGCAGACTCAAGCTAGCTTGGAATAAAAAAAATACAGATGAGGACAAAAAAAAAAAAAAAAAAAGAAGAAGAAGAAGTATGATGTGTTTGGACACAGGCATCTTTGTTCTCTCTTTCTTTAAGCAGCTTTGGCCCTGGAGACAATGTTGCCTGAGAGAAACCCGGGAGAAATCCAGCTGAAGGAGCCCCTGAGATACCACGGGGGGGGGGGGGGGGTGACCCATGCTGAGGGTGTGGGTGTTTGAATTTGGTGCATTTTGCAGGAATGAAAAAAATAAACAAGGAAAAGAGGGTAGAGGCTCAGACTCCAGGAGCAGAAGCACCACAGCAGTTCGGTGCAGCAGCACAGCCTGACCCTCAACACCTGCCAGCATGCAGACTGCCAAGAGCAACGTGGTCCCAACTTCAATAATATTGCAATTCAGTATTTAAATAATGAGACAAGACTCGTTTGGAACCCGACCAAGGACTGCTCAGGGCAGTAATTTTCCTTTTAGTAGCGGGTGCTGAGAATCTACAATTTCTCAGAGATAATACCACTCCACCCTTCTTTGGAAGATCCCAAAACAGCACCAGAAGGAAAGAGAAATTCAGCAAGGGAGAGGGTGGCAATAATGGAAACGGACAATGAAGGGCTTTGCTGAATGTCACAAGAGCAGTTAGAGGCGCCTTTGTGTCAACACACTCGGTGGTGGGCCAGCAGTCATCCCATCCAAACTCCAGATGTGAGGACAATCAACTAAAGAGCTGTCAACCTACCCAGGAGAGCACATGTCCAGCCAGATTCCATTCTGGATCCCTGTTGTCGCAAACAGCTATAGCCCAGGACACCTCCCGGACTCCTTTTGTTCATTCCTAACTTCTGTTAGTTGGTTCTCGTTGCCTTTCCTCTCCCCACATGCACAATGAGAATGGGAAAGATTTTGTGTTCCTGTTCATGCACCAAAGAAGTCAGTTGGCCTCGTATGCCAAAGAGGGTGATTGAACCTTGTGCAAATGCTCAGTTCCATTAAAGGAAGAAAATGGTGGTGGGGGGAGGCATCTCTAGGTTTTATTAATTACTGATTCTGGAAGTTCATTCTTCTTTGGATATTTATCCATACTTTCTGCTAACTGATCACTGCTGGCCATGTGATAGCTAATGCTCTTTAAGCCATGGTGTCAGTTACAGTAATGTCACCAGGCTATTAACCTCTGAATATTTGCATTATTAGTCAATTTCCTAAGACTTGGTGTTAGAGCAGTCATTGAGTTTTTGTTGTTTTTTTTGTTTTTTGTTTTTTGTTTTTTAAATTTCCATTCTGCTGGAGCTGGGAGTGGAGCTGTGTGAATTTTCCTGAAGTGTGGAGACATGACTGAGACTCCTCAGTTTGCTCTTACGGTTTTGTTTGAGGGGACCCCTCCACTCCAGATGCCTGGCTGGGAGGAAGTTATACTAATGGCCACCTGGCAATTTATGGCAGAAGTTTAGCACAGGGAGCGTAGTTCTTAAGAAACTCGACATCCATTCCCTCAGTGGACAGGGCCTGGGATATGGTTTCACTTTGTAGAGTCTGTATTAAAGTGGGAGCGTTTTAGCTTTTGACAGGTGCTACGAGCCTCCTTTAAAAATGAAATATATGTCCAGATAAAATATTCACGCTCCATAATGTGAGGCGATGCACCAAAATCTAGGGCAGAACAGTTTACATATAAAAACCAACTCGAATGAAGACATAAGTTCTCACTCAGGCTGCTCACTGTGAAGCAGAAAGGAGGAGGGATTATAAGGGAGCTGAACTTCTGGGGGGAATAAAGATGTGGGGAGGAGGAAAGAGAGAAGGAGGGAGGGAGGAGGAGGAAGACAGAATTGCAAACCCGACAAAATGGTGGCCTTAAGTGAATCTTCTACAAATAGCCAATAAAGACAATTATATAACAAGGGACTGTGAGCAGCTGGCCATGACTCAAGGCATCAGCCAAATGAGGCCATTCTGTGCATTGAGCCAGGAGACTGCCTACCCCCACCACTCTGTGGCTCACATTGTTCCTTCAGCCTCAGTTTCCCCACTCGTCCTGGTCTATTGAATTCCACCAGTGTCCAGAGCTCAAAGCAAGTGCAAGGCTTGTGCTTTTAAGATCTTTCTGCCATCACCTATTATCTCTCTCTACAGTGGGGCCATGTTGGAGCCTGGCTCCTCTGTACCACCCTGGTGGCACTCAGCTTATGGTATTGTCACATATGGCACTTGTATAAATGGTTCAGGGTCCCATGGACCCCAAGCCCCCTCAGGTAGAACCCTGGCACTCCCTGAACTCCTGTTTACCAGTGCTGGGCCTTAAGAAAGCAGTGTAGACTGTGGGAAGAACACAGAGCCCAGAGGTAGGAGGACTGTGGCTTTGCATAGCAATCTACTGCCTCCCAACTCTACTACTATGGGAAATTCTGGGCCAGTTTTCTCTTTCAAAACTCACAGCATTACTTTGAGCATTAAAGGCTGTGCTTGCCAAAGGGAGGCACCTATCAACATGTACCCAGGAGACTAATAGAGCTTCATGAGACTTGGGTGTGGCTCAGAGGTAGAGCACTTGCCTAGTATGTACAAGGCCCTTGCTTCCAACCCCAGCAGCCCCCACTCCAAAAAAAAAATAAAACGTTTCGCTATTTTGAGATGCCACCAGAAAAGGTGGGTTTTGCATAGGAGAAAATTCTCTTTCAGAATGAACTGTATCAGTAACAGTTGACAATCTTCTGGCTTTAATGACAAGTATTTCAATGACTTTATTTCATTACCTGCTCACTATGGCTCCATTCTCCTGATAAGTAAGTTGAAGCTCAAAAGGGTTCTTTAGCCTGCCAGCAGCCACATGAGCTGGTTAAGTGATAGAGGTACCACCCCAGAGGCCTGCCCCCTACCATCCAGGCTTCTCTGAAGTCCAGGGAATTTTGTAAGTTAATACTTTATCTTCTTGAAAGGCTGGGTCCTGGTTCAACTATAGTCCTCGTGACCAAAGTCCCTGAACCATGGCCCAGCTGATCTGATCATTCCAGGTGTCTTAAATGATCAATATGGACCCGTGTTGGGCCAATTTAGCTGCACTGATCAGTATTGATCATCTAGACAGCCCTATCGACTGGGTCAGCAGGGCTGTGGGTCTTCAGGGACACCACAGACATGACACAGGCTGACCCTCCCTAGTGTTCTGTCAGACATTATCACCACTGTGGTTACAACAAAGGAAACTGAGGCATGGGCAGATGGTCTCATTGCAGATGGATGGGTGTCGAGGACAAGAAGAAGGTTCTGCTTTTGCAAAGTCCTACCTGGTGTCCTCCATGGTAAGGGTCTGGTGAGTCTAATGGCAGGGTGTGGAGGAAGTGCTTCCTGAGGCTGTCACAACTCTAGGAATGGCTTTCTATAAAGTCCGGAGGCTTTGTTAGCTTACAATTTGGTGACAAGTCACTGCGATTGTCACTCTAGCACAATGCAGAACCTAATTATTTTATAATCTCTTTGTTTGAGGAATATACACAGACATATTCCAGTAAAAGAGGTACAGGCAGGGGCAAAAGTAATTTGGTTCAACCAGTTATCATATACATTATCCCATTTTGTGGTTACATTTTATGTGGTTTAAACATCTGCTGGGACGTTTTCTTTTTTTTTTAGTAAAGAGTAGCTGCGGACCCTTCCATTTTCCATGGTCATTGCCTGTCATTTGGGGGATGTGATTTAGCTAGAGGGTAGGTTTCTACACTTCCGGTTTCCAGCAGGCACAGGAACTCAGTGCCCTACCATCCCCCAGAAAGGTGCTGATGTGTTATTTCCAGGCAGACTCAAAAGCAGAAGTCCAGCCTGGGTCCTACCACTTGGGAATCTGGGCTGAGGCTCCCACTGGGTCAAGTGTCCCCATTTGAGACTCCACAGCCCTTATCTCCACTCTGGGGCAGCTGGAGAACCTCTGTCTCACCTGCAACCAAGGGTGGAGAGTAGATGGAAGATGTGGTGATGGTCCAGCCTTGTGGTCATCTTCTTTGGGTCACAATGACCCAAGCCTCAGCCGCAGGAGCGTCCACAGTCACCAGATTCACCACAGAGCTCCCGTTTATGACTCATGAGAGCTTCCCCTCTTGGCACAGTCTGGGGACATCTACTTTCTCTCCTTGATTCTCAAGTGGAAAAAGAGAGTCAAATTTTCAGAATTCCTTTGGCAGACAGATTCTTCAATAAGTGACATACTAAAGTCAGATCCAGTAATAAACCATGACAACCAGGACAGCAGACTGTACATATGGAGGCTTATATGGACCAGGCACAGTCCTAAGGGCTTTTCATAAACAACCTGTTTTGTTCTCATCACCATCCATGATGACACTACATAAGGTTAAGTCACTTGCCCAAGAGAACACAACTGACAAATAGCAGCTATTCTGACTCTAGAACCCTACCTTATATTGAATATTTGTGCTATAAGGTTGGCCACCCCATCATAAAAAGGAAAATGATGATGGTGATGACATTGATCAAGCCAACAATTGTGTCAACAATTAATATTAGTAAACACATACTGTGTAACTTTATCCATAGACTTTTCCAGAACTAGAGTTGTTTTTGTTACTTTCTTCTCTTTTATTACATACATACAATTTATTAGCAAGTCTTCTTAAATCCCATAATACCTTCCAAACCACCTACTGCTCTCTGTCTCCCACAAGGCTGAAGGCTGAGCCATGGACCAGGCCTTTCCCTGTTATCTGTGTCTTTATAAATCTACACTAAGTCTTACCCATTGAGGGTGCTCAAAAAATGTGTGTGGAGTGAATTAATGAAGTGTGTCTGGTGTCATTATCCATTACAGCCTAGAAGGGTGACACTGTTTGCTGTCTCCATTTTGCTATGAGAAGCAGAGATCTAGAATGCAAAAGTAGATAGCATAGATCACCTAGGTATTGCAAAACAGAACAGGTAGGGCAGAAACTTTGGGGCCATCCTGCATCCAATAATCCGTCTTATTCAAGGGATAGTACTACTTACAAATCCTTGGGAGGAAGAGACCTCCTTCCAATATGGAAGCCAGAAAATCCACCACTGCCCTTCTCACCCTCTTGGAAAGTTAGTACACCATGACCTGTTGTCAGCCAACCAGATAATGATACAGAACCTCAGACTTTCAATGCTGCCAGGGAAGATGACAAGTGACAAACGATGCCCAGTGCCTGGGGTGCCAGTTTTGGAGCCCAGGATCCAGGGTCCTTGGTGGCAGGGAAGCATGCTATGGTCCCAAGCACAGTAGCACAGAGACAGTGTCCATGAAGACACAGCTGCAGAATTGGTCTGCTGACCTGACTCTGCTTTCCACCTGCCTCCCTGTTTTTTGAACCTCATTCCTCAGCTTTCCCAACAGCACCCATCACCTCTTCAGTAAATGCTGAAATCTTCCCCTTACTGCTTGTACCCAGAGCCCTGTCTATTACAGCTCAGGTTCAAAGTGATGCCTTACCACAGAGCCCAAAACTGAATCCAGTTTTTCTGTTATCTGTCTGGGGCACCAGGAGGGTCTAACTCTGCAGCCCCTTCCAGGGACCTCTGGAGGCTTTCTGACCTCCTTTCCCCTTAGCTTTGCAGACCCTCAGCTGTGAATCACCAAGAATACCAGAGCCATCTCCACACCACTCCCCATGCGTCCCAGGGAGAAAAGGCATCCAGCACTTTGCTCCCCGTCTGTTCCAACAGCAGACCAAGGTTGGAAGTAGATCAGGGCTGGCATGGCAACGCTTTACCTCTGCATACCCAACCTCCCTGTACTGAGCACCAGAGCTGGAGTGATGTGCCACACGCCTGGGCCACACAGCTCTGCTACCCACCCAGGCCAGGTGGGAGCTGTCAGAGGTTTATTCATCATGGAACCTAAGTAATAAAAACAGTTCACCTGCTCTGGCTGACTCTTACCCTGCCCTGCTCCCCAGGACTGGCTCCTGGCCTGCTGCTGTGACCTTGTTTCTTTAGTCGGTTTAAAACAAGCTGAAATTGATACTAGCTGTAATTACTCATTCCATGTGATTCCATGGGTTGCTCTTTGTACCAAAGTTGAGGCCCTTCATTGTCGACGTCACTTAAATTACTGAATACTGTGCCATCCATTCTGAACTAGGGCTCATTAATGAGCTGGGGTTTCTAGAAACTCCCTGTTTATTATTCAGAGGTCAAATATAATCCAAGCAGCACATTGCAACACCACCCATGTGACTTTTGATCTGTTATAGAAAGAAATGGAGAGAAAAAACCACATCCACATTTATTAACATTTTCATTTTCTTGACCAAAGATGTCATGGGCACAGGTCCCCCTGGTTTACAAATGACTCTTTGGCTCTGAAACAAAATTTGCTCTCAAACAAAACAATGGTCAGTAGAGAAGTGGGGTTTGTTTTGTTCTGCTGTTTTGTTTTGTTGGTTAGTGTTATGGCTTGATGTTTTATAACCTGGGATACCCCTTTTCCTAATCCTAATTCAGAAAAACAACACCTTTCTTTCCCTAACTCTCACTGACTTCTCTTTTCGTCCCTTTGTTCCCAACTTACAGAGTCCAAAATCCTAATTGTGATCATGAAAAAAAAAAAGATAAAACATAAAAATTAATGGTAAAACAAGTCATTCATATAGGCTCCCACCAAAACAGAAGTCAGAAATCCATTTTTTTCAGCCTCTCCAATGGGAAGATTAAAACCAAGAGTCCACACTTGTTTCCTTGGGCTGTTACACAACAATATGAAACAGTATTGCCCAGGGTCCAAGTGGTGTAAGTGCATCCTTAGTGCTGGTGTTATAGTATCAGCAGTTCTCATTGGAGGGCTGCTCGCCTGCAAAGGGGAGGGAGGGATGCCGCCCAGGCTGACATTGATGTTTCTGCAAGGACATTCTGCTAGGGTGCGACAGGTCACAACCAAATGGATTGCTCCCCAGCGGGCTGGACTCCAGTCCCATTGTCAGGTAAACACAGAAATATTCTGTCTTCGCCTGCCAAGCCTTGTCAAGTGTCTGTATTTGTTATTGCATCTCGAGTCCCCCAAGACTCCCCCACTCCATATTTCTTTATAGAGGAAATGTAAACCATATGCTTTCGTCTATTTCCGCTGAATCTATCCAAGTGCCGTTTGGGGCCAGACATGTTCCTTTGTGATGAGCTCTGCAACAGAGTGCATCAGCCCCTTACCCTTCTTCTCTTCCCCCATTCTATTATAACTTAAGTAGATTTGACTTTCTGGTATAAACACAGGGGTCTGATAGATCCTAACCATGAAGAAGTGGGTTCTGATTGTCCTAACTGGCTTTCTGTTTTGATTTTCATTGGCTTATAGGAGCAGACAAATCACATCGGGGTCTAATAACCAATTCTACCACTCTACTGTATGGGTGCACCTCAGAATCCTTCTCAACACAATGTTTCCGAGAGTCTGTATGAATTACAGACACCATCATTTGCCATGCAAGTGAGAGACACAGTTTTAGAGACGTTGGTAGGCATTGGGGTTGGCCACCATCCTTTGGGAGAAGGCAAATTTCTACAGGCCGTACAAGACCTGAAAAACAGAAGTGTGAGTGAGAAAGTGCTCCCAGGTTAAAAGGGAAGAGAGTCCAGACCCAGCAGGCAGCATTCTGGCAGGTGCAGCCTGGGTAACATGGAGAGCCTGCATTCCCGAACTGTACACTCTTTGAAGAAGCAGTAGTGTCTTTAACTTCCTGCTGTAATCCCATGCCAGGCTCTGAAGCTATCTTAAGCCCTGCTATTTATCTGCCTGGTGAGGCACAACACTTACTTATTAAAAACATATCTATCATGGTTAATGACTTGATTTTTCCCTTTAATACAGTACAATGACAGGTGTAAAGGGAAGATGAGAGTCAGCAGCTGGTGCAATATGCTTCCTGCTTAAAGATGTCGAAGCCATCAGCCTTGTTCCACCATGCTGGGGTGGGGGGAGAGGGATACCACCAACCCCATCTCACCGAACACACACACACACACACACACACACACACAGATTGCACGCTTGTGCTGGATGGAAAATCGTGCCATTTGCAGTTTCAGATAAAAGCATGTTTGAGTGCATATGGGAAGTACCATTAGGAACAACTTGGAGTACCAAGTAAAATGGCTCATTAGGTTTTCGTTTGTTGGAGAGAGTCTCCATCTGACAATGCCGGATGCTACCACTTTCAGCAGCTTATGTTCCCAGTTACATTAAACAGACAAACAGATTGACTATTTTGCATTTCTCATTCGACAACAGCTTGTCTTCATTTGCCGCACACTGGTGGCAATGCTGAAAGCATGGCGGATTACTGAAACCAAGGTCCTGGTTTTGAATAACAGCAGATGCCAACGCTGAACTTCCAAATCAATCAAGTCTTTTTCCTGAGTATGGATAAAAGGTCTAGTAGAGCGCCCGAAGGGGGATTTCTGCTGCTTACAGCTAAAAACATAGAAGCCACATTCATTACCGAAGTTTTGCAAGAAGTAACAAATGTTGGGCATTCGTTGGGGGGGCGGGAAGGGGTTGGGAAGAAGAAGTTTGTTCTCAGGGAAAGGAGTTGGCAGTGCCCATGTGACCATGACCCTGCTGTCACATTAAGGTAATGTCCATATCACTTCATCTAACATTGGCAAAATCAGGTATTAATATGCAGTGACACAAAAGAGAGTTGTAGCTAGGCATGGTGACTTATACCTGTAATCCAGCCCCAAGTTCAAGGCCAGCCTGAGCTGTATAGCAAGACCCTGCCTTTAAAAATACAAAAAGAAAGAAAAGCAAAAGAGAGCACCTCGTTTCCATAATTGACCACTTCTAAGTAGCCTGTGCCCAGCAGGTGAATAAGGAGCTCTCTCCAAGAGGGAGACTGTTCGAGAGACCACATCTCACCAGAAACTAGAGAGCCCGCTGTCTGCTTTGAAGTCAAGCAGAATAGAACCCCACCTTGCCCATCTCCAATGTACTGGCCCCAGCTGCCTAGGGCCCTCCAGAATTCATCTGAAGTCATTCCAAGGGTGGTCCCTGGCACTCCATGCATGTGTAAGAGCCAGTGTGGGAAGGCAGGCCCAGCTGGCACATGAGTGGTGCAGGCAGGAGATGGACCCTTGGGAGAAGTCCTTCTGGCCCTCGCAGGTCACTCTGAGGACAGGCTGTTTTGTGAGAGGCACAATTTAGTGGTCAGAGACATTGTGCTTTGGCTAGTACAAACCATCACTCAGTTCTCAATGTAGTCCTTAAGGCTGTGCGACCATGTAAAAGTAACCCAACTTCTCTGATCTGGTTTTCTCAGCTATGATATTGGATAATAGTGTAGAACCCACCTCACGGAATTATCACAGTGCTTAAATAAGATCAAGTGGTAACAAAATTGTTCCAGAGTCACTGGAGTTGCTCAGAGGTGGCTGTGCGTGGGCACATTTATGGGCACATATAAATTTATATGCAATTTATTACACATATTACATTTGTGTCCACATAACATGTACAATAAAATGCACATAAACTAAATGAATAGACATACACATGTGTTTAAAATTAAATGGATGCACAATTGCTAAGTATGGATAGACAAATAAAATGCCACAATGGAACCTCATCCCCGTCACCCTGCCCAAGAGACAGGGATGACAACCCCTCCTTGGGCTCCTCCAGCTTTGTCACATAAGGTACATTCCCTTGACTAGGGGAGATGTACAACCTTAAATTTCCAAACAACAACTGCTGCTAAGAGTTTCTACTTCCTGCCATTAAGTACTACCTGGGCGTCTGAAGGCCAGCTGCCGTGGATGTTGCTATCCGGGAGGGGTGGCATTGCCATCTCTGAGACTTTCTGGTTTGGGCCGATGAGCATTCACACCCCAGGCCCTGCTCACAGCACCATCAGGGTTCTTCCCACACGGTTGGGAAAGCAGGGTCCCATCAAATCAGACGCTTTCACATCTGTTCTCCTGGGACCTGCCAGCCAGCTCACTCAGTGCACCAGGGTCAGGCACACAGCTGGTCCTCCTTTCCTGTTCTCACCTGGGGCCTTCTCTTTGAAAAGCCTCAGGCAGCTTTTCCAAGGGACCTATTTTGTGACTGTCCCCTCCCTGTCTCTCCTTTCACTCCCCTCTCCTTTGCTCTGTTCTCCTTTCTTCTCTTTACCTGTCCACCAAAAGAAAATGCCAATGTAAGCATTTTGATTTTTAGCAAAACGAAGTAAACATTTTAGCCTATTTTCTGAAGTAAACTTTTTGTTACCATGTAGCACATCAGACTTCAGAATAAGCTCTTACAAACAAAACAAGCCCAAATTATTACTTATATCTGCCTTCTCCTTCAAAACAAAATAAAAAAAGACAGCAGGGAACTTTTTGGTTATTGTTCTAGTTTTGTTTGTTGTTGTTGTTGTTGTTGTTTTTTCTCATTACTCTTAGGAACTCACAAAAAATCCTAGGATAATCTCAAGACTTACAATAAGACACTGACAATTATAGTCAGCAGTAAATAAATGTTATCTGTTTTTAACTTTTTATTCCATACATTCATCTGGCTTAGGAACAATCACAAGTTGAAACCAGCATTGATTAATATTTGAAACTTCTTCCATCAAACATTTTTGGAGAATGTCCTTCAGGCAATGAGCTGACCCAATGCTGGGCTTTGAAGAAGAGCCAGGTGAGATTCCATACAAGGAGCCATCAAGAGGGACAGTGCAAGCCAGGTAGCGCACAGGTCAGAAAACCCTGGGTCCCAGGGAGTTAGAATTTTTAGTGTGGAAACGATGTCTCTAGGTGACAGTGGCTTAGCATAAAACAAAAAGACACACCCTTTTAAAATACTCAGCATCTACACAGGATAGAGAAAGAATGAAAGGAAGCAAACAGCTTGGTGCCAGGGCCTCATGCCTGTAATTCTACCTACTTGAGAAGCTGAGATCAGGAGGATCATGGTTCAAAGCCAGACCAAGCAAATACTTCACAAGAACTCCATCTCCAAAACAACCAGAGCAAATGGACAGGAAGTGTGGCTCAAGTGGTAGAGCTCTTGCTTTGTAAGTCCAGAGCTCTGAGTTCAAACTCAAATCCCACCAAGGAGAGAGAGGGAAGGAGGGAGAGAGAGAGAGAGAGAAAGAGAGAGAGAGAGGAAGCAAAGGACTATCCATATGAACATGAATGGAGTTGGGAAGCAAGAATCCTTGGATAAAGAGGATCAAGGTCAAGGAACCTATGGGTTGCAATAACACAGTGCAGGACACTGGTCTTTCAGCAGTGAGATCCTCCCAGTGCCTGGGCTTTTCCAACAAGATTCGGGGTGGGGGCCTCAGTGGAGACAAGGCTACGAACAAACTACTAGTTAATTAAGTTCCTTCTCTTTCTTCCTCTACCCTGCTTCTTTGACCCCCCTCTCTCTCTACTATTTGTGCCCCTGGCCTGCCATTTAAGGACCTTTTGTTGGCTTAATAGAGACAGAAACCTGCTTAGGCCCTAGAGTTTGCTGTTTTAATTCAACAGTGGGAGGGTTTTTTCTTTGTTTGTTTTTCTTTCCCTTTTTCTTCTTCTAAGCCAGGCAGACAATGCACCTTCAGAGCTGAAGCTGTGTGCTAGAGGCTCCCGGCTCCTGAACAAAACCCTCATTAAGGGGAGGTGGGATTTCCTGGTCACAGCTTTTAGTCAAAGGGCAAAGGTCACCCATTAACCAGCATCCAGTCTAAACAGTACTGTGTAAAATGACAGGGAGCAGTCGGGGAGAAAAGGGAGAAAAAGTCAAATATTTGCTGGGCTTTCTCTAGTCAGCTGCAGGGCTAGTAGCCCCAGAATGGGGGCAGCATGTATGTGTCAACGCCACATATTGTCCCCTGAAGGATGCCCTAGAGGGGGCACTGCTCCATCACTGCACCAGGAGCTGGCATTGGTGGGCAAGTGTTCCTGGGCTCTGCATGCCACACCACATGTCCCCATCTGTCTTCCAACCCTTGGCTCTGGGTGCCTCTCAGATTGTACTCAAAACAGAAGCAGGAAGTTGCTGTATAATTTCCTTTTGTTTCCTGCATAAAATGTCTGAGGAATCCCCTTGAAGCCCCCCAAAGTCAGCAAGATCCTGCCGGGTGTGCACAGACTCCTATTACATCCTCTCCGCCCACACTTCTTGGTGTCTGCGCCCCAAAGTTTCTTAACCTGGATGAAAGACAGAGCTAGTCACTGACTCCCTTCATACCGCATCCTGAATGTCTCTTCTCTTCCCTCCCCAGCTGGAGCTGGTCTGCAAAGGAAATTCGTGGTGTGTATATTCCTCAGATTTGGGGGAGGGGGCTCAAAGATTCTGCATCCTGGCCTTCCACAGATGTAACCCCATGGAAGAAAGTGCTAGACTCAGGCCTTGCAAAGAAGGCTGTTCTGTACACCTGGGACAGGGAAGAACAAAGCAAAACACTTGCTTTTCACACACAGGCCAATCCCCAGAACCAAGAGGACTATACCTTTGCCCAAATTTACCAACCCAATAAGCCACTTCTTCTTCCCAGGGGACCAAAGTCTCCATGGTCAGAGAGAAGCTAGAGTATTAGACAAACGGGGTTCTCCACCTCAGGCTGGGTGCCACCTTCCAGGGACACCTGGCCCATGGTTTAATCTTCAGCTTGTCACTGTCTTGATATTGTTAATAATTTTCAACAAGAGATGTTCATTTTCATTCCGCACTGGACCCCACACGGCCAGTCACTACCTCATCTGCACCCAGGAGTCATCCAGGAAGGTTTGAGAGAATATTAACCCCTGGCCCTACGCAAGAGGCTGTAAGTAGTTGGCAGGGACTCCCAGGTGACTGTGGTGTGCAGCCTGGGGGTAGGTGCCCTGCTCTAGGGAGGAAGACTGTACATAGAAGGAAATCAGAGAGTGAGGGGCACATGTTACCCCTGACATGACCTCAAAAGAGAAGCTTAAAAACACAGGCACGTCTCTGTAGAACTCAGTTCTCACCTATGAAATAGCACTGAACCTGCTTTGCTGTAACTACAATGGGAAGGACATAATGACATCTCCCCCAGGCTCCGTTTCCAGCCAGCATTCCTGCGGAGTACTGTTTAGTATCATACGTGAAAGTTTCGCAAACTCTCAAAGGGATGTGTCATGTTAGCCTCCCTGTGGACAATGGAATGGGGAAGCTAAAGTTCCAAGCAGTTCAATAGTTTGCCCAAAGAACCACAGCTACCAAGTGCGGCCAAGTTGGGTTCTACTTCCTCCTTCAGAGTGTGATTTTCTTACAAAATCGCCGTTCCCCTCCAAGACATGAAACTGCATTATTCCCAACATCAGACCTGGCACACAGTAGGTATTGAGCAAATTCTGACTCAATTCTTCCATCGAAGCTTTGCCCATGGTTTGTCTCTGGATAGAGAACCTTATGTTGTTTTCAGTGCTCTCAAGAATAATTTCCGAGAGCTCCTCGGGTGTATTTTTTCATGTTGCCTTTCTTGGATTCCCTAAGCTATCCTATAATAGTCTGACAGCCTTGAGCTAAACGAGCAGGACCTATGCCTCGAATGCCAACGTGACCCAGACCACATCTCCACAAATATTACCCTGGAGAAGTGGCTGGTTGAGAGCAAGAAGTGGCCATGAAAAGCTGAACACTCCGCCAGACCCAGGGGACCGCCACCATGCAGCGGCCAAGGTGCCGGGAAAGTGTGTCCCCAGCCACTGGTGAGCACTGCCCTTCTGCCAAGGGCTTTTGGTTTTTCTAAAAAGCCAAGTTGTTCTCCACACAGAGGACAGTCCATTCACCAGGCATCGAGAGCCAAAGCTCGGCAAGCTCAGAAAAACACAGGAGTTCAAGGTTCTTCTCAGTAGCCTTGAACTGCAGGGGGAAGTACTAGGTAGCCCGGAGCGAAATTGAACTGTTTACCATTAATGTGAGTGACTGTTCACTGGGCAGGACCATCACTGGGTGCTGAGGTTTCTGCTTCCCTTGACCCTGGCACCAGGAGGAACTAGCCCAAGGCGTTAATTCAGACAAAAGAGCTAAAGAGCTGGGCAAGTTTAAAGAGAAATAAGTCATTGAAACACCAGCTAAATACACTGCAACTTGAAACACACAGCTCAAATGCCTGTTAACAGTGCCACTATTTTGATGTTAATTAAATGAATCCTTCCAGCCTGTATAGGACTTGTCAGCTTCCAAGGCCGTTTTGGAGTCTGACATGCCTGATCAGATTCATAAAGAGCTGCACTTATTCAGTACTTAGCTTAGCTCTAAGACCTTATTTAATCCCTGGTGCTGCTATTAGGTAGCATTTACTGTTATTCCATTTTACAGAGGAGCCTAAGGAAGAACAAGTTAGCCAATGCCGGAATGAATCATCTACACTTCTCTTGCCTTTGCACAGTCATGGGCCCACTTGGAGAGTTTATTTGGCTGGTGGAGGGGTAGGGCTAGCTTCCCCAAACATCACTGTCTTAAGGAAGGTCTTCTGTACAGACCTAGGGAAGTGAGATCCCAATTTAGGAAGGCCCCAGAGCAAAGCACACATGGGTAGAATGCAAATATGTCTGGCTTGTTGTCCTAAAAAGCTCGGGCAGGGAGCGTGGCTTCAGCTTCTCATTTGTGAAATGGAGATGCCAAGAGTCCCCACATCGTCCCCACTAGGAAGACTAAAAAAGGGAAAATGGTTTGTGGAGCGCTAGGTACCATGCCTACCCCACAAGGCCGTGTGAGCCTTGCCGTGTGTCATGCTTCCCAAACACAATCCATCTCAGGACTCCGTGGCAGTAGACTTTGGTCCTGCATGTATAAATAGACTTGCCTTGGAATCACAGCGTGGAGTGTGGGATGACACTCCCAGGACTCGAGTCTCTTTAAATATCTAGCCCAATGACTCTATTTTTCTTATTCATGAAGACAGCCCCCCATACCCTCAAAGAAGTATTGAGAGAGAATGACTTTCACCGGATTGATTTATGACATTGCGAATAACAATCTCATTCTCTTAACTTGCTAAAGTGAAAAGTGGGACGTCACCTCTTTTCAAGTGGAGAGCCACCATCTTTGCCCCACTGAGACTACTGAAGGAAAAGTGAGGGATGCTCCCCCTGCATCCTTTGATCCAAGTCTGGGGTGCCAGCTGAGCCGGGGAGAGGTTTCTATACTGGAAGGATACCTCATTCTTGTATTTAAATGTGGTTCAGTCCCTGGCAAGGTCAGGCTTGCTGGATAGCATTGACCCTGTGGGGTGACCAGCTTAGAGTTTGGAGTCAGATAAATAGCATTCAACTCCCCCTCCTACCCAGTACGATAGTGGGTGAGTCCCCTCAGCTCTCTAAGGCTAATTTCCTCTGTAAACAGTTAAGACAATTTATCTAAATGCATTGAAGCAGGAGCCAAATAAAATACCTTCTTTTTCTTTCTTTATCCTGACAGGACCTTTTTTTGTAACCCAGATTGCTATGTAGTTCCAGTCTGGCCCAGGGTAGGCTAGAACATGAGACTGTCCTGCCATAGCCTCCCCAGTGCTGGGATTACAAGCATACACCACCACACCCAGCTAAGTCACCTATTCTTGATAATATCACACCTACATAAATCTTTCCCAAGGGCTGTGTCTAGTCATGGTTGATTCCCAAACAGCCTGGAATAGAGTGCACCTTCACCAACTTTGGCTTCCTCAGATGGAGGGTGTGGATGCCCTAAGTGTTATATGACAGATCTTGAGCAAACACAGCAGTGTGGACAGTAAGGGAATGACAACGACAGTAAGAGAGCCAGTCCCTTTGATCAACGACATAGTCACTTAGAAGTGATTCATCTCACCAGGCAATGATTGTCACAGCTCCCCAGTTCGATTCTTTTCCCAAGGAAAAGGATAAGGATACAAGAGTCAAAGAGGAGGGGTGTCAAGAACAATCATTCACGTGAATGACTGCATGACTCAGGAGTTCTTGACGTTCAAATTCTGACCCTGACATTATCTCCAAAGGAGCTGAGATGCTGCTTTGTCTCTGAATTCAAGTTCCTTCTGAATTTCCTAAGGACACTGGAGTAGAAGGTTCTGGAGAGCCCCAGCTAGATTGTGATGACATCTCAATTACCCTGGGGGCCATCCATACCTCTTGCACAATCACTGTATCTCACCTTATTACATAAAATCTGCAGGGGGGATCTCTCCACTGAGCCCCATCCCGGCAACCACTTACCAGCGGTAGAGGACACGGGACTGAAATCTGATTACATCCACAGATAAAGGCAAAGTTGGCCTCTCCTCAGCTACTATCTTCTCGCTCCCTCTCTCTCTCTCTCCACAGAGATGTCTGGGTGTCACCTCTCACCAGCATAGGAAGAGCTTACTCTTGGGTCTTGTATCCAACAATGGATGCTCTGGAATAATTGTCTTCTCTTCCCCAACATGCTAAGTACAGGTTCTGCTTGGTGAGGTTCAACAGAGATAATACAAAGGTCAGGAGAAAAGAGGGGGCATCTGAAGCTGGGTGACCAGCTTCTCCCAGGAGCAACAGGCCAGGGTGCAATAAAGACAGACCATGGAGTCAGACCTCACTGAGCCCTTTCCTAGCTCTGGGACAAGGGCAAGTCGTATGTCACTCATTTGACAAATGACCAGCATCTTACTATACACAAAAATGTAGTTAATATGCAGAAAGATTGTATCATACAATAAGCACTTTTTAAGAATCTTAATCCAATTTTGTTTGCAGAAAATAATACGATCTGTTTCAAGGATATTCACAGAACTGAATTTATCTGAGTGATCTCTGAATGAGGTTTGGGGTGACCTGGGGATTGAGGTCTTATGGGGTGGCTCAGACTCAAATCCAGGGTCCCGTGGGAGGTAGTATCAGCCACATACATTTCTGGGCTCTTTCTTTCATCTGTGTGAGTTTCCAGGGCCACTGAACCAGTACCACAGCTGTGTATTTAAGAGACAGAGATGACTCTCATGGTTCTGGAGGTTGGAGGTTGAAGAACCAGGTGTCACAGAGCCATGTTCACTCTGGGACTCCAGGAGCGAGCTGGGCAACCTTCCTGCCTCTGCCAGCTTCTAGTAGCTGCCGTCAGTCCTAGGCTGAGGGGTGTCATCCCCATGTCTGCCTGTGTTCACCCAGTCTCTTCCTTGTGGGGTTACCTCTGTATCTCTCTTCCAGAGCTGGTTTTAGGACCCATCTGCATCCAATATGACCTTCATCTTACTTCATTACATCAGCAATCACCCTGCTTCTGAGCAAAGTCACACGGATGCCAGGGGTGAGCATTCTAAAATGTCGTTGCGGGACACAGAGTTCAACCCACAATACTACCTGTAGCTTCTGCCTGTTAAACCTTATCCAAACACCTCTTTTTTGAGGGATGAGCATGTTTTCGGAGTACATGTACCTTTGAGATGTCATCTTTCCCCATCCATGCCTCAGTTTCCTCATCTGTTTGAAAAAGGTCCCGTGCTGCCTGCTGGACTCTCCCTACCTCTGTCTCCTTCCTCACTGTGCTCCAGCATCACACAGGCAGTTCTTTGTGCAAGGCTCACCTTCCCCAGGAGAGAAGAGAATTCAGGTAGACTCACACCACCACTTCCTGTTCCTTGTGTCCCCAACATCTAGGCCTGAGCTTAGCATCTAGTAGGTATTCAACAAATACTTTTGACCATATAGCTAATGTACATAAAGCTTTGAACACTGTGCCTAGCAACAGAGGCACGCCCTAACTCATGAGTAGCTCAGGAGGCATTGGTATAATATAGTCTTTGCCAAGTTACTTCCTGCATTGGTCAGACTACAGGCAGGAAAACAGAACTCAACCCACATAGGTTCAGAGGGGGAAATTGAGTATGAGAAGTTAGTTACAAAAGGCTGAGAGAGCTAGAAGGGAAAAAGGAAACGGAGGCTGCTATCAAGGGGTGCTAACTGTAGAGGTCAGGCTAGGCAATGGAAGGTGTTCCGGATTAAACAGAACACCTGAAGGGGAAGGGAGTGCCCTGGCTCCTCCCTTTCTCTCACCTCACCATTTCCCTCCTACACCTTCCATTGTCCAAACCAGTGTCATTCATCGGGGTCAGTTCCCTGCCATACAGACAGAAGTGGAGGGCAGAGAAGAGGTCCTGGCAACAAGCAGATGACCACCCCACTTCCCAAATGCAGTGCATCTGTGACCTGGGCCCTGACTACTTGTAATGGGCCCTAAGGAAGATGTGGCACCAGGCTGACTCTGTATGTCTATTTGAGAATCTGCAATGTTCATTAGTATGTCTGCAGAGCAGTCCTCACTTGGCATGTGCAAAAGCATCTTGGAGGAATCACGGGAAATTCAGATTTGCAGGCTCCATCCCACCCACAGGAATTCTGGGTGAGCCAACTTCCGGTTGTGGATTGAGACTCTGAATTTTAACAGATCTTCTCATGAAGGACCTGACTCAGCAGTTCTCCTGCAGCTGATTAAAGCCCAATAATTTGAGAAACACAGAGTTAGCTCCAGGAGTTGACAGTACTGGAGATTCCCTCTTTGGGAATGAGGCACCATCAAGAGTTGCTGTTCCAGAGTGCCTCAAAGCATATCTCACTCCATCTGCAAATCTCATGCCAAGAATCTCTTCATTTTCCTCAAACTAAAGAAATGGTGCACACAGTACAGTTAGTGTGCAGGCCCTCAAGTCAGTTGTCCCTGGATTAAACTCCATATCCACCGTTGAACTCTCTAAAAGAAGTAATTGTGACCCTTGGACCTATGCTACCTTTTTTAACTCAAAGAGTATTTAGAAGGAAAATGTTTCTCCCTTTTCGGCACAGATTCAACGACCCATGTAACCAGTCCTGGGGAAAGATAACTGTTCAACTGAGCCCTAATGATTTAAGGGAAATTAGTATGTGAAGGCTGCCTATCTCTTATCAGATAAGAGCCGGTCTTGTTGCCTACTCCGCCCTCTGTTCTAAGCCACCAGGAGAGATAACTCTCTTATCTGATTGGAAGTAGCTTCCCTCCCTGTGGGGTCTCAGCTATGGGATTTTATGAGGATTTAGAAACAAGTGTCCTGATTATTATTTAATCCATGAGGGGTGGCCTGCCTCAGGAAACAAACTTGGCAGGCTAAGAGCATGGAGCCCTGCCTCTGCTTTGCACAGCTGTGAGGCCTTGGAACGACTCTACTTCTCTAAGCCTCAGTGTCCCCCATCCCTGAAATGGGTTCCAGGTGCCCCATTAAGACTTCTTTGCAAATCAGTTATGAAAAGCATTTGTCCACTAGGGAAGGTTTTGTCTGGTGGTCACAGCCATCACACACTGCTCTACCCCCTTGTCTTAGGCACAGGTTCTGGAATGGTCTAGAAGTAATGTCTGGTTAAATCAGTTACTTGCAGCATCTCCACAAGGCTGTTTCTTCTGCATTCTCTCTCTCACAGTGTATGGCAAAATGTCCCCCAGGTGAGACACCTGGGTGTCATCGTGCACAATTTCATCTGTCTTCCAATATCTCATTCAGTAGTCTACAAGACCTGCCAATTTAACTGTGCAGATAGCCCATCTTTCGGTCGCCATGCTGGTCACCTATTTCTTCAGAACAACCCCTTCTTCCAAAACATAGTTGTTTTGAACTACTATCATAGTTCAAATTCATATTATGATATTATAATATCATAATCATCTAGGTCAAAAGTTCACACAGGGCCCAGCAAGGTGGCGCGATTTGGCTCAGTGATGTTTGGGACTGCCCTGCAGGGGTTAGAGAGCTGCAGAAGCCAAGGCAAATGTGTGCCCTCTCCAGCCTCTCCAGGTGGCTGGCTTGGGCTTCCTCTTTGCATGGCGACCTCAAGGTCTGTCTGTGGCTGACTTCGTATGTGGCAGATCTCCAAAAGAAAGGAAACAGCAGCCACCCTGAAATGACAGAAATGGCTTACTGCCACTTATGCTCTAGACTGTTAGCCAAAGCAGGTCAGGGTCCAAGGAGAGGGGACACTGATCAGTCTTCTTCATGGCAGAAGTGTCAAAGAAATTCTGACTATTTTTAGCCCATCAGCATCATGATCTCTCTGAGGAAGCTTCTGTCCCTCCCACAGGCCTCAAGGGCTCTTCTCCCTGCTTTCTGTAACCCCCACCACCAAGGAAACAGGTGCCACTTTCTCGAATAAAAGGGCCAGTGCTCACTGGTACAATATTTGGCACATAATGTATTCTTGAAAATCAGAGCTGTGATTAAAAGGGTTAGCTAGTATTACTAAGATGAAAATTGGGCCTTAGCCTTTTGTTTGGCCACTACCTACCATGAAAAGGCTAAGTCTCAAGAGGCTTTCTCAAGGTGAATAATAAGTGAATGAATGAATGAGTGAGTGAGTGAAAAAATGAATGCTTCTGCACACGGCACTATTCCCGGTAGCAATAACATCTGACCCCAGCCCACACAGATGCTCCAGCCTTCACTACCCATAGGTTGTGGCGGGACTCAGGGTGTGGGGTTCTGGGAGAAAACACTTGGCCTCCTGCCACATCCTCACAATAGGACACAAGCTTCACCGCCAGCTGCTGGTTCTCAAGCTTGCAGTGTGGACCCACACCAGCGGTGTCCGCCCCGGTCCTCCTGCCTCACCGGGAAGGGGCTGGTGTGCACAGTGAGACCCTCTCAAGGCTGAGGGCCTAGGACTGCTTTCTCCTTGCCCTGCCTGCCGCAGAGCAGCAGCTGGGCTGGAAGCCTGGCAGGTGTCTAACAGCCCACTGCAAGCCTGCATAACAGGAAGTGAGGAGAACACCATATCCAATTGAAGCTGCAGTGCAATGTGGCTGCAATGCTTAATTAACCACTCTCAGTCATTTCACAGATTTCTGTTGTTGCCAAAGGGGGGTAAAAAAAAAGGAAGGCAGAGTGCATGGAGGACAACAGAGCCATTTCTGGAATGTTCATTCGTGTTCATGCCCCCTGTTCTCTTATTCAGAAGCCTGCTGACATAACACCGAGGGAATGCTCACTTTCTGGCTTTGGTTTTTAATGGGTTTCCAAAGAGGTTGTTTTTTGGGTTTTTTTTTTTTTCCCCCAGAGTCTCGGATCTGTGCCATAGTCCCAGGAACTCATGGATGTATAGATGGGGAGAGCGTTGAGTGAATTTGTGCAGTTGTTTTTATGTAAAGGTGTTTGTGCAGATGCATAGAAGGCTACGCTCTGGGTTTGCGTGAGGGATATAGTCACGTGAGAACCAACTGTGCAGGTGAGGCTGCCTCACCTGTCCAAGACAACAGGGTATGTCTGTGGGGAGCTCTCACCAGTGCAACTGCCAACATCGATCCTTCAGTGGGTGTGTCTTTACCTGTTCAGGTGTACATGAATATATATGGGAGGGTGTAGGAAGCTTGCTGGGGGAGGGGCGAGGATAATGGTTTGGTAAGTGTATTTGTGAGCAGAGCCGAGAAACAGTGTGGGCCTAACTCGTCAAGAACATACTAAGCAGCTGACAGTGAATTTGAACTATGAAACTAGCTACTACTTGATGGTGTGGGTGTCTCCAAAATGGAGTCACCTTGGCTTCCTCCCCTAGAAGGGTAAGAGGACTTCTTCAGGAAGGCTCTCAGCTGCTCTAGGCTTCCCTTTGAGTTATTGTCTTGTTTTTCAAACCAAACATCTGGATTTCTGGGGGTCCTTAGAATGCTGTAAAATCCAAGCGGACATGAATGTATTAAAAACAAGCAAAGTGCTTACTAGCTGGCTGGTATCTCCCCAGTGCTCTGCAGTACTGAATCTCCCAAGAACTTTATTGGGCAGGCACTGTTATTATCGGCTCTTAAAGTTGACAAATTAAGTCACTGGTAGGTAAAGTCAGGATTCAAATGCACAATGCCAAGCTTTAGACCCTCAAATTCTACCCTAAGTACGGCAGCAGAGAAGACACCAGTAGGCCCTGAACGTAATTTTCTACATTGCCATGAGAGATAAGGAAGGCTTCATTCTGTGATCTTTGGAATGGCTCCTGGAAAAAGTTCTGGTGCAGACGTTAGTACACACCAGTGGCTTTTGGAAAGTCACCTCTTCTCCTTTACACGTGTACTTCCTGCAGGTGGTCTGTGACCTCATTGGAGAGTCCCATGGGGCCCTCTGGCTTGCCTGGACTTCAGCTGACTCCAGCTTCCTGGGGGTGGCTTCTTAGTTTGGAGGCCATTGCAGTTGCCCTAATTTACTTCCTAAGAAAGCAACATCTGGGCCCCCTCTCCCAGAAATTTGGTTCTGGGAGGTACCAAAAGTCACTTTTTTTTTTACAAGACTTTTCCCACTCCCCATACCCAAGTGATTTTAATGGAAGTTGCCAAGGACCAGACGTGGAGAAAAATTGCTGTCCAAATTGCTCTGTGTACAGCTTCGAATCCTTCTCACTTTGCCTAAGGGATCTTAGGCCATGATTTTAGGTCTGAGGCTGTTGGTGGCACCAGCTAGACCAGACCTTAAGAGAGAAGGGTCAACGCATTCCTCCAAATTCCAATCTGCAATGACAGGCAGTATTCCTTTAGTCCCTGCATGGAGAGGAGCAGAGCGATGCCCGTGTGAAGCCAGCATCCCTCAAGGAATTTAAATGGGTCAGGAATCCTTAAAGAATTTAAATGAGCATGAAATAGGTATGGAGGCTTTTCTGGGCCAATATGCAAGCCAAATAGTAAATAACTATTTTCAGCCCTGAGTTTGGTCTGCAAATTTGCATACACATGTGATGTCCTACGTTTCTATTTTTACCATGGAAATCTGCAATCTGTAAAGAGAGCCGTGTGCCTGCGTGGAAAGCCAGGCACAGAAAGAGCTGGTGTTCAGTCTGGCTGGACCTGGAGTTGTGTATTTTAATGAGTTCAGGTGAGAGCTGAGGGAAGGGCAAGAAAGGGAGAGGGTACACAAGTCAACTCTGTTCTCAGGTTGAGCTGTGTAGCACCAAGATTTTGCCTGAAGCAAAGTATTCATGCCTGAAAAATGGAAGTTCAAGTGGGAAGTTTGACATTTTGCCGTGACACCAGCTTTGCACAGTTTGAAGCAACTGCCAAACTTGTCTTCAAAAGCCATTCTCATTATTACTGACTTACGTTATTGTGATTATATGATCATTGTCAAAAGGAGGGTAGGTAGCTGGGTGTGGGGGCTCACACCTGTAATCCTAGCTATTTGGGAGCCTGAGATCTGAAGGATCACAGTTCCAGGTCAGTCTGGGGTGGGAGGGAATATTTGAGAGACCTCACCTCAATGGAACAATACTGGACAAGGTGGTATACACCTGTAATCCTAGTGATGTTGGGATATAGAATAGAGGTCCAGGCTAGACTAGGCGAAAAGCAAGACCCTATCTCTAAAATAACCAAAACAAAAAGAGCTGGAGGCACACCCCAATACCACCAAAAAAAAAAAAAATAGAATAGAACCTTGACAAACATCTGAGAATAAGAAATCCCTCTGCCTTTTCCCTTGGTGAGTTTTTACTTTAGATGTGGGGAATAACTAGAGGTTAAGGTTTAGAGCAAATTTCTTGATGCTTCACTTGAGGTTCACCACATGGTTGTTACTTGGGTATTTTGTAATTTCTAATGGGACCCCTTAAGGGGTAAATTTGCCAAGGACTTTAGGCATTCTTCTTTGGGTCCTAGACAGTGGTTCATTTCCTTCCCCTTTTCTTATTGCAAAAGTGCAGATGGGGGAAAGGAGAGAAAGACAAGTTCTACCTTAGGAAGGGAACCCAGTGTAATAATTTATTTACCTTTTGGTCACAGGATCAAAGATGGCCGAAGGACCAAAGATACTGTGAATTACTACTTAATACTGACAGTTTCTAGTCATGGTTTGTCACAAATATCAGGATGTCAGCTTCATGAGAATTACTTGCAGTGAAGGAACGTAAGTGTGACTTGGCACTAAAAGGACCCTTCCTTCATCACCACTACCTTTGTGTTTTAGGAGGGGGGGGTGGGGATCATAGTTTCACTCAAATGGCAAGTGGGCAAAGTGGGAGAGCTTCCCCAGCCACCTCTGGATGGGAGACCTGCACTTCTGTGAAAGGACAGGATTAAGCAGCTGTCTGAAAATCCAGCTGTGTTCACTCAAGGTCTCCAACAGCAGTCCAAGTGTCAAGGCAGGGAGCCTAAGGGTTTGAGGGGGTTTGTGCATGGTTCTCAGACACTTTCATTTTCAGAGTATTAGTTCCTTTGTCAGACTAACCGTGATAATGATCGTTGAACAATTGGTTGTGGCACACTACCATACATGGACATTTTTTTTAGGAATTGCTTAAGATTTTCATGACAGCCTCTGGGATATTTTAAGCCAGTTTTCTATAAGTTTGTGCTTCCCTTTCTATTAGTAATTGGAAATATGTATAGATTAAATAAAGGAGATATATGTTGAGGTTTGACTTTAAGTTAAGCTTTTGGGGTGTTTGGTTTGGCTTTTGAGGTAAGGTCTCTTTGGGTGGTCTAGGCTGGCTTTGAACTAACCATCCTCCTGTATCCCTTCTCTAGTGCCAGGATTTCATGCAAGCATGACCATGCCTGGCATGGGTCTTTATAAAATACACAAATTTATGATTACACTAATCTGGAAGAGGAGAATTTTAACCAATTTCAAAGAGCTCTTAAAAAGAACATATGCCAAACCAGGTGCTGGTGGTTCACGCCGATAACCCTAGATACTCAAGAGGCAGAGATCAGGAGGATTGCAGTTCAAAGCCAGCCCAGGCAAATAGTTCTCAAGACACTATCTCAAAGATACCCAACACAAAAAAAGGGTTGGTGAAGTAGCTCAAGTGGTAAAACACCTGCCTAGTAAGTGTGAGGCACTGAGTTCAAACCCCAGTACCACCAAAGAAAGAAAAGAAAAATACATGCTGCAAACTCATAGACAAAGTGTGACACCTTTGAAATACACTTTTTGAGAACTGCGAGGTAATTTCTTACATCTACTGTGATATGATTCCCTAGAAAGGCACTTCCTTTGCACGTTGTTGAATTGAAAAGTGTTACTAGTTGTTATCTTACACAAACCCCATCCATTCATCCACCCATCTATCCAACCATCTATCCATACATCCACTCACCCCTAAATATTTGAAGGACATTCACAACTCAACCTGCTTCTCTGCTGCTTAGCAGAAACAGAGATGAATCAGAAACATCCATATTCCCCTCCCTCCGGAGGCTCGGGATCTAATACCACAAACATGGCACTTGTGGCTTTGACTATTTGTGAGTAACTTGAAGCTTTGTGACTTCATAACCTGTCGATTTTGTTGCTGCACAGATTTGGAAAATTGCCATGAAACTAATGAGCAAAAAGAAACCTCTGAATTCATAGGGGTGGGGGGGCTTAGTGTCCGCCTGGTGTCCACCGAGACAAGCTTTGGGGTTCTGCACCTGTAATCATTCCCCTCAGGGAGTTGCAATAAACTCCCAAAAAAACCACTTGCCAGTGCTGCTTATAGAGGTAATGTTTGGTGGGAGATTACAAGACAGCTGACACTGCAGAAGTCAAGAGTTGGCACATGTGACCCTTAGTAATATCCAAAGTCTTCTTTGAGTAAAGACAGTGATTTTGCCGTTACCATAGCCCTTAGGGAAGTTCGGTTTGGGAGACACTTGCAAATATTTGGTGGTTGGGAGTCCAAGATGTAAGCACCCCCACTCGGCTTAGATGTCTCCCGTTCTTTGGGGCATCATCAACAGTTTGCTTTTTGGTTAGGAGGAAAGGGAGGCACACTAGTGATTAAGTCTCAGACGCTACATGAGTGGCATTTCTTTAGTTCACAACCCCTTTCACGAGGAACATGGAGTGACTTCCCAATACCCAGGCAGTAGGTATTCACAACCCACTGTTCAGAGTCTCCTACCCCTTTGTGGGAACCATTGGTGTTCCGGTGTAGGTGCAGACTTCCTGCTTCCCAACAGGCATAGTGTTTTTACCTCCCCAGATGGTATTTCTGAACTCAGGGACAGAATTTGTTACCTTTTATTGACAGTTTCTCTACCCAGGAGGCAACTGTCTTGTCATCTTTTTCGTTTTGTTCCCTTTTCACTATGGGGATACCTATTGGCTTATTTCACATGGAGGCATTCTGGGGTGAGGTCACAGATTAGTGTCCTCTGTGTAGTCCTTGCTACTCACAGACAGAAAAGCAAAGTGCTCAAGTTAGTACATTTTGGCAGAGTGTGTGTCTTTGGTGCAATGGATTGTAATAGGTTTTCCTAGAACAAATTGCTTCAGAGCAAGCTCTCTCGGTATGCTTAAGATGGGATTTGATATACAAACAACCAATGTACAAAACTCTTCAAGAAAACAATTAACTGAATAAAGGAAGGATCACTTTAAAGAGTCAGTTAAGTGCCTGTGGCTCTGGTTTTTATTTGTTGTACCCCTGGCCTTTCCTATTAAACCAGGGATTATGGTTTTTACCTCTCCTTGGGGGCTTCCTTTCATCTTCCCTCCCATCTTCCACTGCTTTTCTTAGGGATTAGCCACATTTACCTAATACCCTTCTCTCAGCAATCCCACTTGCCTCTCTCCTTTCAAGTTCTAGCGCCAGCCGTTAGTTAATTTGAGTGCACGAATCTGGTGCAAACTCCTGTCTTCCAATTCTTCCTTGCTGCCACCCCAGATAATTATCCCTCCTCTCTTTCCTTACCCCTTCTGATCTTTCTTCTTTTTTCCCTCTTTCTTCCTTCTTTCCCACCCTCTTTCTCTTTGCTTCTTCCCCTCTCATGCTGAGCAGGGAGACACTGCTCTCTGGTAGGACAGTGGGTCACGGGAGAGGGAATTGAATATTCCAGCATAAATTGATACCCAACCACAAATCACCATCAGCATCCTAGATAGCCCCTCATGGCAGTTTCAGGAGATACCCCCCAGAAGTACCCTTGAGAAGGTGACTCTCTCTCCTCTAACTGGTGTAGTACGAAGAGTACGAGAGGCAGGATGAGCTGGGGAAGGGGATAGATACACAGATAGATTTGGCTGAAGTTGACCTTCAGCCTGCTCCTTTGGGGGCTCTGGAGTGTGACCAGCACCCAGAAGCAAGAGGGTGTCCTTTGGTCCCACAGACCAGTCCAGCAATGAATGCCATCTGCCCCTGAGGGAAGGACATGACCTCTGGGCATTTTTAGATAGGGCAGTTTCCATGGTCAAGGGTCCTTCTCAGGAGAAGGGATGGCTGAAAGCCCAGAGCAGCTGAAGGCTAGGTCACCAAATGGTAAACAGGATCCCAGCACTTCACCAACAGCTCAAGGGCACACCTCCTTTCTAGCCTTTTGTAGGCACACCAGGTTCTATCTTTCCCCAGAACACATGTGTGTTCCCTCAAGCACCAGTTTAATTCAAGAGAATTAAGAATTTCTCTTTCTTTTTAATTTCAATCCTATTGTGTTTATTTCCATTAATTACCCCAACTGTAATCATCTCCCCATTCCAGCTGCATTGCTGGAATGCAATCATAAAGGTATTTGTGGTCTGCCTAGGGAAACCTAATGCTCTTTCTATCAACCATGTTCAAGCTCATTTGTAAGATAGGGACTTTCTGTTCATTATTTCTGTTTCTATGTGTCAGGGAGCACTTATTTGGAAATTTATACTGCTATAATCTGCTATTAGCCATGCATCTTCTTTACAGGATCTCATTCATCCTTCTCCCAGCTCTCTCTTCAACTTGGGCCATCTTTGCCATCACTCCCTGTGCTGGGGGCTGTATCTTGGGGATCTCCATCTAGTCCTCCTCTGGCCATACCCTTCCCCATGGGGTGAGGAGCCCCAAGGTCATTGATATTTGCCCACCTGGACCCTCCCCTCTGGACTACACTTTGGATAGACAGAAACATGGAATTCCTCATGTAGCCACTTTTCCAAGTCAGTCCTCCTAAACACAGGCCACAAGCAATGTGTATACCTCTCAACTGATGCGTGACCATGGGCTACTGTTTTCAGGGAAGAATCTTATGGACAAAGCTGATTGTGCAGTCTGGAGTGTGGACATGTGTCTTAGGTTAAAGAGTGCATCCATAAATTCAGTCCACCTAGAAACTCAGGATACGACCTTAGTTGGAAACAGAGTCATTACAGATGCAAAAGTGAGGCCATACTGGATTTGGGTGGGCCCAAAATCAAATGAGTAGTTTCTTCTAAGAAGAGAGACAGAGACATGGATGCAAAAAGGAAGCCTTGTGAAGTCAAACACAGAGGATGGGGTGATGAGCCAAAAGTCGATTGCTGGCCACCATGAGCTAGAAGAGGCAAGGAAGGTGCCTCTTTTGAAGGCTGTGGAGGGAGTACATAACTTCAGACACCTTGACCTCAACTTCCAGCCTCTGGACCTGAGAAAAGATGCATTTCTACTTCTTTAAGCCACCCAGTTTACTAGTTTATTAGTTTATTAGTTTCCTAAGAAACTAATGCACATGCACATAAGAGACCCCTCGTGGTGGGAAAAACAGATACACATGGTGATCAGCCCCACACTAGCCTAGGATGCCAAGTTTTCTTGCAGAATTTGGAGACTCTAAAACCTTAAAATTTTGAATATGGTCTTCCAAATTGTTGTGAACATACGTTTGCCTAGTGTTTTTTTTTTTTTTAACAGTTTCTTACTTCAATTTGTACCTTTTATAAACCTAGATTCTAGTTCTTCTCTTGGCCCAGTCCCCTCCAATATTAGGGCAAATTTGCCCTTGATCTTTCTTGCTCAGCAGTTCACAAAATGAGCTGATCAGGAAAGTCCTATTATGGAACGACAAGTGCCCTACACAACACTTGCACCTAGCTTTACCATTTCTGGATTTTCTTAAATGTAATTTTTTCCTTTCTCAAAGGGAGCTAAGAATCACTTTGGGTTAGTAGGACAGCTTATCACGAGGACGGACTTCCTGTTGCCTTACCCACCGGTGGCCTCACTTTGTGCTCATCAGCAAAGCCACTCCACGGTAGAGCAGTTACGGGGATGAGATGATGGAAACCACGCATCAGAGCAAAGTTTTAAGAGCACCACCACTGCCCCCAACTGTGTCCTGAGCCAGTTCCGAATTTCTAACATTTTCCAAGTCAACTCAATTTCAACCACCTCTGTCTGAAGAACAAGCTAGAATTCCCCCCAAGTCACCCAGAGCTCTGTCAAATGAAGCTGGGTCTTCGAAGGGGCTCTGGACCCTAAATCCAAAAACCGGTGTCCTTCTAAGAAGAGAGACGCATAGACAAGGAGAGAAGAAACCATGTGAAGTCAGAGGCAGAGAGGGAGTGAGGAGCCACGAGCCAGAGGCCCCTGCACAGGGGACTGAGGCATGAGTCAATATACAGAGTGGTCTTTGTCCTCCAGAAGCTCACAGTTTAGTATAGTATAGTCAGGGCTGAGCCTCCCATGAGGGATCAATACTGGAATGTCCTCTCTCCAGCCCCCTTGTCCTGTGGCCCAGAGATCCACCTGTGGGGAAAACCTGCATTCTGTCCATCTTCTACCACTATCCTGCACTCCATTCCCCTCAGATATGCAGAGAGCAAATCCCCAGAGTGGGAGAAACACTCACCTGGCCAGAAGTGGGACCCTTTTGCAAGGATGGCCCATTTCCTCCTCCCCCAGGTAGACATTACTCTCATTCTTTCTTCCCTCACTCAAGAGGACGATGAGACTCAAAGGGACACAATGACATAGCCAGAAAAAATTAGAAGGGTAACCAGAATCCTTCATGCATGGATTGAGGTGGGCATGAAGGAAGTGGAGAGGGAGCACTCAACATTCTACCATCTTCTGTGTAAGTGACCATGGCGAAGTCACCTGACCCACCTGTGGGGGAGTTGAAAGTGAGACTTGAGTAATAAAATGTACTTAGCACACTCACTGAAAACAAGAACCATGCCACATCCTACGTACACATATCTGGGGAGAGGAACAGACTCCAAAGGTCATGTTCTTCCTGCCCCAGACTACATCTTCTTACGGCCCTGTGCTCAGGTTCAAGGTGCACAATCAACTTTCATTTTCATAGACACTTTCCTGCGTTCTCCCCCAAACCCAGGGAGCCAGGAGGTGGACAGTTAGGGGTGGGTGGCAAGCAGGAAGACTGGGAGCCATCTCCTGTCCTGCAGGCAGGGTGGGTCCTTGTTTAGGTAGCTCAAACAGCTTCCTGACTATGTAAATCACACTGAGAGCAAGGCTTGGTTTCTGAAACTCCAAGTCCCTTCTACCCATGAAACCCCAAACCCGCTGCCACTCAACTGAGGCTATAAACAGCTCGTGTGCTTCGAGAGACAGAAAAAGCCCACTTCAAGCAGGCATCTCATTTCCAAAACAGTTAGAAGTCAAGGGCCTCTCAACTCTGAACACAAAGAGAGAAAAATGGTGTTCAGGCGAGGGAATGAGTTGCTAGAAAAGCAACTTGAAGGAAAAAGACAATTTGGAAACAGATTGTGTTTGTTTCTTCTCTCTACCCGCAAGTCATAAGGATTTGACTTCCTGAAGGAAGGGGACATTGATTTTTATACCCACAGTTTTTATGCATTGTATCTATTTTCATTCAAGTAGCAGAAGGGTCAGGAACATGCAACCAAAGGTTACTTAAGATCACCTTTCCCCTTGAAAGGCACCACCACACCTGCCCTTGTCAGGAAGAATGACTGTCAGTTGGTCACTTCATTTCCCCATGCCTTCTCCCCACTGTCTCTGAACTTGCTGGGGGCATGGACCTGCACAGCCCTGCCTAGTCGTAATTAGCCTGCTGTGTCTTGTTGAAGGGAAAGAAGAATGGCCTTCACTAGGGCAGCAGTTTTCTGATGTTTGCAAGCCCAGGCACCACCCAGAGCATCGATCATAACGCAGATTTCCAGGCATTCCCTCCCAGAGATTTCAATTACTGTGGATGGCGCCTAGGAACCTGTGTGCTTAGCAAATGCCCTTCCCCTCAGGTGATTGCCAAACCAGATGCTCACAGACTCCAGAACACACAGATCCAAACACAGTACCTCCTATGGGCCAGAAACCTAAGGATGCCCAGCCTAGTCTGCTTCCAAAATGTTGGCTTGGGTGATCATATTTATACACACAAGCCTTATTACAAAAAAGTCATCTGTAATTTTGCAGATAGAGCAATCAAGGCTCAGCGGTGTTAGGTAACACTCCCAGCCCCCCCAGGCACCGGTCAACCTGTGCCTTATATCTTAGTACAATTCCTAAAACTGTCACTACCTCATCTCCCTGTCTCTGTTTTCTCATCCATTAGTCGATACACAAGTGAGAGTACTGAATCTCAAAGGACCAAATAAGATATTGTGTTTAATCATGTGGAATTGCTGACTGTCAACCATCTGGAAGGCCTACAAAAGCAGCGATTTCATTTGGGTTGATCTTGTGTTTGTCATACCCTTGTTCTTGTACCCGAAACAAAGGCATAACTCAATGTGACAAGCATTATATAGAAGAAGCTGTTGTGGGTAGAATTGTGTCTCTCCAAATATTGACATTCTAGTCCCAGTGTACCTGGTACCTCATTAGGATATAGGGTCTTTGCAGATATAGCCAGGTTCAGATAAGGTCATACTGGAGTGACTGATGTCCTTAGAAGGAGAGAGATTTACACACACAGGCACACTGAGAGGATGACATATGAAGACAGAGGCAGAAACAAGAGTGAGGTAGCCACAAGCCAAGATTTGCCAAAGATCATTGGCCACTACCATAATCTGGGAAAAGCAAGGATCCTCCACTAGACTCACTTGGTTTCAGATATCTGTTTTCCAGAACTGTGACTCAGTTGTATTGTTTTAAGCCACCCAGTTTGTGGTAATTTGTTAAGGAGCCCTAGGAAATTAATATGGAAGGCTTATCACTCATCCTCAAGGTCATGGTTACCATCAACACAATGACCCTAATTCCATAGAGCACCAGTCATGGCACGTGGACTCAGCACACAGAAATCGCCCTCTGCTGGCCAGATGGGTGAGAGTAGAACTGCTCTATTCTGATCAAGTTCTCCACTTGGACATATCCAACTCTGACTGGTTTGGTTTCCATCCAAACTTTTAAAAAGATTCTTCTATGGTACACACACATTTGTGCTTTTCGATGCGTTCCCAAGCTCCCTCCAGCTTGTGTAATGTAGACTTCTCCCCAGGGAAATATGTTCAAGAGACAGAAAGACGGAAAAATGGTGGCCACAGAAGGCTGGGTAAACATTAGCTCCTTTGATAGCCTCCCTTTCTTGGATGACAGATCTGTGGTGGGCCCCTGAAATCCCAGGGAGGCCTGCTTCAAACATTTATTTGGAATGGTCTAAAGGGTCAAGGACTGACATATAAAAAGTCCCTAAATGCACACTGTTCAGGATAGGACTTGCAGGCTGGCACAAAAATTCCAAAGTGGAGTCTGTGACCCATTTCAAATTTGTTTTTCAAGCAATATAAGGCTTTTAACTTTTGCAAAGGCATTTCACCATGATTCCTCTTGTACCTTCCCCCTTATCAAAGGTGGATATAAAAAATTAATGAGGCTATAAGTAAGTCTGTGGGTTTATTGACCATATAGCCAATCATCAGGAGTAGGCAAATAAATAGCAAAACTGAAGGAACTGGGTCAAAGTGGAGGGCAATAGGTTAAAACACAAGGCATGGTGGAAAAACTACTTGGGGTATGCTGTCTTATGGGATTGTGGATGTCTGGGATAGGTTACATTGGGTGTTGAAGGAGCAGGATTGGATGGGTGGATCCAATGACTGGAGACTATGGGTGAGTGAATGAATCTTTTATCTTGGAGTGTTAGGTCTTGGTGTGTTTTAGGGTCTTCCATAAAGGCTAACACCTTCCCACATCTACCCCAAACCTCAGGAAGTTTCGAGATAGGTGTGGCCACATCGGCACAAATGAAAGCTATCTTAACTCTGAGCACGTTTGGAGCCCAGCACTGTGGTCTAGTTCTCAGGGAAGTGGTGTGCAGAGTTGGAAGTTCCATCAGCCCCTCCGCTGATGCACACGGCAGTGGAACCCTGCACGTGGGGTCTCAAGGAGCAAGCAGGCTGTCAGGAATCAGGCAGGCAGCACTCCTGTCCCCAGTCTGTTACTCTTGGGCCAGGATTCAAGGGGGCTTAGGTTTCTGCACTTTTTATGTGGCGGCTTTCAAAATCGGAGCCTGCTTGAAGTGGTTTGGGCTTTGCTCCTCCCTGCCTGATGCTTGCTGTAGAGAAATACCTTCAAACACAGGCTGTGCTGCTCAATGCCTCTGTCTCCGAGCATGTTCAGAGGTGCCCCACAGGCCACATCAAGCCGAACGTTTTCATCAGAGACGCTCGGGTGGGGCCCTGCCTGCAGCTCACTCACAAAGGTTTTCTTTTGCCCCCGTTATACCTCCCCCGCCAACATTGGCTCACACGTGCGGGATTCTGGGAGAACAAGCCACCCTTGTTTGTCTGAAAGGCCCTATTTGGAGAATTTGGAGGCACAGTGAGGGGGAAATTCCTCCTTGATTCCATATCCTGTGTGAACCCCTAGTTTGCTCTTGGAATCTGTGGGGGAGGCACAGCTGGGTGGGGGGGCCCCTTCTTCATCCTACAGCGACTTCCTCATTGCCCTGGTATGGCTGACATCTGCCTTCTTCTGGGTCTTGTGCCAAGTTTCTTATTCCCCCATATATTACATATTTGAAAGAAAATATTTAGTTCTGTTGTCTGAGGAGAAGAGAAAGCTGGGTAGAAGTCTCAAGCCATATCCTCTAGAGATGCCACACCGTGACAGTTTGAGACTTACCCTCCCCAGCCACAGAGGTGGTTATTGAACAGTTAGTTCTTTTTCAGTATCAGTGATCCGTCTTTATCAATATTAGCAGGCCTGGACGGGGTGGGGGGAAGCAATTGAGGGCTCACTGGCACAGTTTTATTGCTTTCATTGCTCACAGGTGTGACTCTACTTATACACAAGTCGTGGAAGGGGAAGGACTTAGGAGAGTGAGTAACAAAGCCTTTTTGGCAGGCTAAGCAGATTCCATCCCAGAACTTACCTAGGTGACTGGGCCCTTGTTCTGCTGAACCGAATGACCTTATTTATATTACAAGATTTAGAGATAGTTCTGCACCTCAGAAGAGATGGAACCTTATGAGCAGGAACTTATAGAGGTTATAGGCCTTTTGAGGTTTCCAGTCTATTTTCTGTAAATGGAGAAGCAGGGATCTAGGGCCTGATAAGGTTCTTGCTTCAAAGCCTCCATGCTGTCTGTGAGAGTATGCAAATGTGGTGGGAGAGAGCAAGGACAGGTCCAGAGTCTCACGACCATGGTGCTTGGAGTCACTGGTGAATGGCAGCAGGAGATCTCCTTCTGAGCCTGTGCATCAGCCCACAAAAACCCCATCAAGGAGACTTTCCTCCATCCCTTTCATTCTTACATCAACAGTGCATTTACTCCTAAAAGGCATTGCATCTAGATTTGGCCTTAGTCCTGGAAGCAAGCCATGACAAGACTCTGTGATAAAACCTTTCCTTCAGTGACTTGCCTATGAAATAAAGAAGCAGAGAGATCCCAGTCCTCTTGCTTTCAGATAGGGAAACTGAGGCCCAGGCACTGGGGCTGAGTGCCTTCAAAGCCTCACAGACTCAGAATGGGAGCCAGGACTCCCAACTTTTCAGCTATTTCTCTTCTACCCTGAATCTCCTCCTCTGGCCTTTGTTGTATCTCCTGACCTCCAGGCCTACTCTGGCACTCAGGGCTCTCAAGAAATATATGGCACACATCTGTGCACAAACTAAGGTCAGCAAAGTAAAAAGGCCCCCTGCAGCCCCCAGGCCAGCATGCCATAGAACTCATATCAGGGCGTTTCTTTTAGGGGTCCATTCTTTGCAGGCTGACTCAAGAAGGGAGCTGCTTTCCAAGGGCTTCCTCTAGTCCTTCCAACCTGACGACTTGCTCTGTGGTCCCTGATTTCGACAAGGTGAAGTCCTACAGGCCCTTAACCTCCTCTGACCAGTGCCACTAGGGAAAGGTGGCTCAGAAATATGTGCTCCTATGAATGTGATGAGTAGGAAGGTGTGGATTACAGGAACCCTGTCAGCTGCTCAGATCTGTGGTCTTCCTCCAAACAAAACCCTCACCTTTAAGTCTTGAGAAATGGTTGGGCTGATTGGGCTGGTCCATGGCCCTTGCTTCTGGGTTTTAGACGGTATAGGAAGTGAGGAATCCCTTGCTCAGTATGGGGCCATGGTGCTAAGTGGAACCTCTTGGGAGGCTTGGCTATAAAACAGAAAATAGGTCCAGGGGGGGTCTGAGTAAGTCACATCCCTCCACTTCCTTTCTTGTGTGGCTACCCTGCACCCCTGCCGCAACGATTTGCATGAAAGGAAGTCTGAGAGGCAGGGACAGCCCCCAGCCTTGAAGTCACAGGCCACAGAGAAGGAAGATGAGGCAAAACCAGAATGATTTTCATTCTGCTCTCGCCCCTGAAGTTCACCAGGGTTTCAAAACGACCATATTCTTCACCATGACCTTATTTCTTCATGGGGGAACCTTAGGATTCCATTAATCGAAACTGGATCTTAGATTAAAAGAAAAAAAAAAAAAAGCCTGGTGCCAAAAAAGGGTGTTAGCTCATTTGGGATGGCAGCTGTGGTTTCACCCCCCACCAACACCCTTCTTTACCAGGAAAAGGGAAATGGGTGTGAAAGAATTCTGTGCCATGGCCACCCATCTTTAGACCTAGAGCCCAACTGAGTTTGGGCCACTGGGAGCAGCCAGTGGGAAGAGAAAGTGGGGACTCCCTCAGGTCTCCAGATCAATGGGAAGCAGCACAGGAAAACCCCCATTAGAGGTCACCCCATTGCTAAGGTGCCCCTGATTCTTCTCCATCTTCCATTCCACACTGAACTCTGGTTTCAGGCTATACGGTGAGCACCAAGACATCTCAGTTGGTAAACAGGGTCTATAAATTCTTGAGACTAAGTGTCTGAGGTAGTGACAGGCTTGGGATTAGGAGAGATTAAAGTTGCTTTCCATAATGATTTGTGCAAGAAAAGGCAGCAAAATCATAAAACAACACATACCAACCAAACTGCTCAAGGGCTATTCTCACTCCGAAGAAATCAGGATGATGGTTCCCATTAATCAGGAGGAAAAAGAGAGGCAAAGGGATTAAATGGTTTGTCCAAGCTTACATAGTCAGTAGCAGAGAAAGATCTCCAGCCCAGAGAAGTCTGACAATCCATTGTTTGTGCATATGTGTGTGTGTGCGTGAGTGTGCACGCGTGTGTGAGTGTATGTGTGTGCATGTGCATATGTGTGCGCACATGAGTGTATGTGCATGTGATCTGGATTCACAACTCTCCCACTTAGCTGGTGCCATTTTTATTATCCCTATTTCACAGATAAGGAGCTTGAGGCTGGGAGGGAAGTGATCTGCTCAAAATCTTGCCATGATGGAAAAAAGATTCAGGAGCCAAACACAGGTTTCCTCCAGGCCCTGCTCTAACCCCTTCCCCGGGTGACACAACCATGCTTTTCCTACAATGGAGAAGGGGAAAGTTACCCACAATTCCAGGAGCTGAAGGGACTTGATTTCTACCCTAGCATGAGTAGCTCCCCACACCCCATGAGGGCATGAGGGATACAAAAGGGCCCCATTGGTGGCTACTCTCTTCTTCTTGGGGTACATTGTCTGGGTCCAAACCATCAAGATGTTAGGTGTGAGTTGAAAGACTCAGTTTCCTTCCAGGAGAGGATGAGGTTCAGTGCTACCCAAGCAGCATTGCCACCTAGCAAGTCCTATAAGCCAGAGAACCAGGAACAATCACACAATCACCCTAATTCCTGGGCTTCTGAGAATGGGAAAGTGGAGTGTCCCCACTCCACCCCAGCCTCACCCTGATCTGGATGTGAGGAACACATCCAGACCTCTGTGTGCCTGGTCTTACCAGGAGTATCTGTGAGGAACCTACACCATGTGCCTCTGACTATGTTATCTCCTTAAATCCTGACATGACTCAACCGAAGGAGGGCCTCTTTAATCCCATTTGACAGGAGGGAGGGTGGGGCTCACAAAGCTTAAGCAGCTGGCCCAAGGCTCAGAGACTCAAGTCACCACCTTATCATTCCACCTGGCTTATCACGGAGGCAACCTCCCATTGTCCTCCACCTTATTACTGATGGGCCCTTGAGCTCTTCTGTCCACAAGTCCTCTGTATATCATCACCCTTAGTACTTGACCCATGAAGGAGAAGCCCACGGTAGCATGAAAAGGATATTCCTTTAGACTTCCTTTTGGAAATCCTCGCCAGTTTGCTGACCTACTGCTCCCTTCTCCTAATTCACAAACATACACACACACACACACACACACACACACACACACACACACCCCTTCAGAACTCAAACCCTTCATGCATCTCCTCATACCTTTGTTCTGACCAATAAGTCATGAACAAAAACAATGTGACCATTTCTGGGCTGGTGTATGTATGTAACTGTCCTTACCAGCTGGAGCTCTAGAGCAAGATTTGCATGGTGGACGCAGTGATCCGCCACTATCAAGATGGTGACTGGTGGGTCTTCATGACAGAACTCCTAGACTAATCCATGAGGACCTATAACTTGAGCAAAACAAAGCTTTGTTGTTCAAGCTTCTGAAATATTGGGCTCTCCTGGCCTGTCCTGACTACACAGTGAATTATGTGTATAAGAGATTAGTACTTTGGGGAGAGTCACAGTGCAGTAATGGGGATAGGTAAATAATTGCCGTAACTCATTCAGCCAGCAACCACTGGTTGAGAGTCATCATGTATCCTTTGCTGTGCTCTGATCTAGGAATGTACCAGTCCTCATAGGATCAAAGGGAAGATGTGCATCACCATCATGATACCCTGTGGATATTACTATCCCTCTCTCACTAACTTGTGCCATTTTCTAGCAAGTCCAGGAACAGGATCTTATTCAGTGTCATACTTGCCAAGTCTAACCTTATGTTTCTCAGTAGCAGTTGTGCAACTTATTAAATGATCTAATTTATAAATGAATACACCTAACCCACTCTACCACCTCACCCCACTGATTGTAATGTCCCATGATGAAGAACTTCTTCTGTAAGTAATAAAAGTACAAAATCATAAATGAAAGATCTTGATAGCAAGCATATAATTATCTCCTGAGGACAGCCTCAGTGCAATTGCTCGACACACCACCATGTTGCTTTTTCCTATTGCAACTTCTTTCTCTCCATCTCTCTGACTTTTCTTTGTGGCCAGAGACTCTTCTGGAATCTTTGGGACCCATCCTCTTCTCTGGTAGTCCTCAGACCCCACACTTAAGACCTTATATTCAGCAGCTTCTCCCTGAGTTACTGAGCTGACTGATAAAGACTGGAGACCTACATGAAAGAAAGAAGTGAGGGGCAGTGGAAAGAAGTCAGTCATTGCCATGACCAAGTATGGAAAAGTTAGACCCAGGTAAAAACATTCAGAGACTTCAGAATGATGAATGTGAACAAGGATGATATTCAGAAGTAAGATCTGTCTTTACACCATGACTTTCTCCCCATCTTACACCTGATGACTTTAGATTAAACAAGGGATGCCTTCTTTTTCAACTAACCAGTGGAGATAATGAGTCTTTAAAAAATAATGATAATAACTTCCATTTATGAAATATCCATGTGTGACTAGGTCCTTTGAATATATTATGCTCAATGGCAGGTGAAGAAACTCATAGAAGTAGAAAAAAATTACTTGATCTTAAAATCAGGTGGTGTTTTAAGAGTTTCCTGAAGAGTTGATTTCAATGGAAGATCAAAGATTAGTCATAGGCAAATTGTGGTTCCCACAGCTTCCCTTCCTCACAATTTCCCCTTTGACTCTGCAAATCTTTCAGCATCTCCTAAGAGTTTGGTATTGAGTGAAAAGTTGAGAAGCATGGGAGGGAGGGGACTGATAATTGAAATATGAGGGAGGTGGCAGCCCCTGTCTTCAAGATATAAACCTTCAGATCCATGGGAAATGAAGGAGGGAGTAATTTCCCAGAGGTTAGACGTTTGTATCAAGAAGACGTTCACTGTGGCTTGGTGCATTCAGGGAGGTCTTCCTGGTAGCACAGTTGGTTTTATTCCCAGATGACAATAATGTCTTAAGAGCAAAACTATGACCCTTTTGCCTGACTCAGCAGAGGCAGCATTTGTTTGTTTGTTTATTTGTTTTTTTGTGGTACTGGGGTTTGAACTCAGGGCCTACACCTTGAGCCACTCCACCAGCCTTTTTTGTGATGTTTGTTTTTTTTTTTTTTTTCGAGGTAGGGTCTTGAGAACTATTTGCCCAGACTGACTTCACTGTGATCCTCCTGATCCCTGCTTCCTGAGTAGCTAGAATTACAGGCTGAGCTACCAGTGCCAGGTGAGACAGCATTTTTGAGTAGACACAGACCAACATTTGTGTTCAAATCCTGGCTCTGACTTGTTTTCCATGAGAAGTTTTGAGAAAGTTATTCACTTCATTGATGAAGGGAGCACCAATTTAAATGCATAGCTGCAATATGAATTAAGGAAAAGAACACCTGCAAAGGCTTCAGACCAGTCTCTGTGGCCATGGCAGGAAGCTGTTGACCATTCCCTGACCACTGGCCACATTCCCTGAGGTTTCTAAGCCCAGAGGGTTTCTCTGTTTTCTTTGCCCTCTGGACTGAGACAAAAGACCTAGCTTTAGATCCCAACACTGCTGTTTATTGATGTATGGTCCTACCCTTCAAAGCATCCACTTCCAACGGATCTGGTTGTCCTACCCAGCTCCCTTTGAGTCTTCTCTCCCTAGATACGGCAGATATGTCTCATTTACTCACACATGGTCTTGGAGATCTTGCCACATGAAAAGCGTCTATGGAGGCTTGGCTTTCTAGGTTGAAACACACATCCAGGCACAGAACCACACTTTTAGGAGACCAGAGGGATTCAGAGAGCAGGGACCACCTAGAAGTGGCACTTGTAGACCAAGCTGCATCCAACTAAAGAGCCCTGCTGCCTGTTTTGCAGTCCAGAAGGGCAGCTCTTGGAATGCACACACTGCCAAAGAGAAGATTGGGCTCAACAGTTGAGTTGACTGTCAACCAATCCTCATGAATGTGCCCACCCACCCTCAGGAAGAATGAGAGTTGAAGAGACACCCTCCACCCACTCCACACCCAAACACAGAACAACTGGTTTAAAACCCTGTGGTTTAGAACGAAGCTTAAACACTTTGACTAGGGTTGACATGAGGAAGAGAGAAAACAGAATAAAGGGAAAGAGGCCCCTGGGCCCCACAAGGGGAAATTTATTGGCAACAAAAAAAGAACTGTACTGCCGGAAGTCCTACTCCAATTATGCTCAGAGTTTTAGTAGAGACCATGAAAAGGGATAACGTCTCAAGAATAACCAGACATGGACATCAAATCCTATCCCCTAAATACTATGTTAATATTTCTAACTAGACGTAGCCATAATTTCTGTTTGTTTGGTTTTTGTTATTTTTGTGATGCTAGGAATAGAACCCAAGACCTTGTACGTCTTTTGGCAAACACTCTAGCACCAAGCTACATTCCCAGTCCTTTATGTAGCCATTTTTATCCCTGCCTATGTTTACAAAATTCCTCCCAACTTGCAGATTAGGAAGACTAAGATAGCTGGGTATGGCGGTGCACCAAGCACTTGGGAGGCTAAGTCAGAAACATCACAAGTTCCAGGCCAGCCTAGGCTACCCAGATGAGTCCCTGACTCAAAAAAAAAAAAAAAGACCTAAGGTGTGACAGTTGAATGCAAAGGGTGATGATGGACTTAGTTATCCATTCCTTGACCCCACATACAGTGGGGTTATAAATTCAGTGAGAGGCAGACTCTACCAGCTTGCTGCCCATCCTCAGGGGCAGGCCCATCTTCCTGCACACAGTGAGAACCTGTAAGTGCCTGTTGAGTGAACGCAGAAAACACCAGCCAGTGTTTTCTCCAGTGGAGTGGAAGCCTTTGAATCCCTGCCCCTTCTCTTCATCAGAGCTGGAGAATAAATGTGGGTCAGATTTTGCTTCTCAGTATTCTGCTTGAAATGTGCCTCATGAAAGAGCAAGATTCCATTTTGAAGTTCTTCAAGAAATTCCCTGGATTATTTGTCATCACCGCTCAGAGCAGCTCCAGCTGAGCCTTGTCCCCATCCAAGGAATTCTAGGTGGTCCAGCCATTGAATTTCTCCAAGGACGTCTAGGTGAGCCGGCTGGTCCCCAGCAGATTCTACTCCAGAGAAAGCAGTAATGAAGTCTGGGCCCTGACAGACATACCTGCTCCACTCCCTCATTTGTATGCTGTCACTCCATTGTCACCCTCCCACCTCCACACTGTTCCCTCTGCCTGGAGGACCCTTCCCCATTGGCTGACTGAACACGCCACATTTCCACCTGAAGTCTTGGACCTAACAGATCCGTCCTAAGGCTTTCTTCCCAGGTCTGGAGTCTTTACCACAAAAATGTCCTGAAATATTTGCCCCAGTTCTCATGTCCTCGTCTACACTTCCCATTGCTGTAGGCCCTGAGCCCAGAGGTCTATTTTGGAGTGAGTGTAAGGCTGTGAGTATTAGTGAGAACACGGGGTTTAGATGTGAAGGAGGCTGGCTTGAACTCCAGTTCGGATGCTCCAGGTCGTATGGCCCCAGCTACGGGGCTCAACCTTCAAAACCGCAGATGCCTCCCCTGCAAACACTCCCATCCTGCAGGGCTGGCATGACAATGACATCAAACAACACACGTGAAGCTCCTGCTAAGTGGCATGGGTAGGAACGCTCCAAACGTGAGTCCCATGAAACCATGCCCTGAGTGTGACAGCCTGGAGTGGTGACCCAGTTTCTCTTTTAGGAAGAACCTGTTGAACCATCAGCCCTCTGGGAAGGATCAGCATAGCCACCCATGTACCCGCAGGGTGCCACCCATAAGAATGGCCCTGGAGAGTGCAGATGGGCAATGTAGTAAGAACACGAGCCACAGCTAACCCCGTCCACTGCCAAGAAGCAGCCTCTGAGCAGGACTCGGGGCAAAGAGCGACTAATGGGAATGTCCCAGAAATTGTCTTCGGGCGCAGACCCGACCCTCATCATTTCTCCATCGGCTGCAAGCCCTTGCTCTGTGAACCTGTCCCTCCACAGGGGCTGCAAAGCTGGCTGAAAGTGGGCTTCCCTGGGGTCACCTTGAGAAGGTAGGGTTCATCCCTCTGCAGCACCTTCAAATGACCTACTCTATGAAGGCCCTGTCTCTCTGAGATGGAGTCCAAAGCTGAGCAAGGTATAAGTGTGAGACCCTATCTGAAAAATAACTAAAGCAAAGAGAGCTGAGGGTGTGGTACAGTGAATGCCTAGCAACCATCAGGCCCTGGGTTCCAAACCCCAGACAGTACCATGAAAATAAATAAAAAGTAAAAGAACATCCATCCTGGGAGCCTAGGGTACCTAGGGTAAGATCTATTGGAAACTCCCTGGTCTGAGCCATGCTGGAAGATGGTTATCACTCATTCACGCAGGAGATCTTTGATTTTTAGCAGTACTGGGGTTGGAACTCAGGGCTTCACACTTGCTAAGCAGGTGCTCTACAGCTTGTTCTCCAGCCCTTCTTGTTCTGGTTATTTTGGAGATATGCCCTCACCAACCTAGACCTCAATCCTCCCACATAGCTGGGATGACAGGCACTTGCCACCACGCCTAGCTTTTTCCATTGTGATGGGCTCCCACAAATTTTTTTTTGCCCAGGGTGACCTTGAACCATGATTCTTCCAATCTTAGCTTCCCAAGTAGTTAGGATTCCAGGTATGAGCCACTGGTGCCCAACTTCTGGAGAGCTTTTTTGAGCAGCTACTCTATGCCAAACCATTTTCACGTCAGGGAGACAGACTTAAAGGCCAAAACTGCTGCCCTCACAGAGTTTCTATTCTGGTGGCCAAACAGACAATAAAAATCAGATGAATGAGTGAAGGATATGTAAGCTATTAGCTGATGGCAAGCATTAGAGAGAAAAAAATGAAGAGAAAAGGAGGCAAGAAAAACACCGATTATTCTACCTAGGCCTCCGTCCTCACGCAGGCTCTCTCAGGTTTCCCACCATGCACCACTGTGTAGCCCCACAACTCCCTGCTTTGACCTGTAAGTCACTCTACCCTTCCCACATGTCTGGCTCAATCACTTTTATTCCCTCCCTCCCTCTTTCCTCTCTTCCTTCCTTCCTTCCCACCCTGCTTTCCTTCCTTCTTTCCTTCCTTGCAGTTCTGGAGACTGAACCCAGGGCCAGTGCTTCTTAGGCAAGCACTTAACCCCCTTAGTACATGCCCCCAGCCCTTTTGTTTGTATTTTGTTTTTAAGACAGGGTCTTGTTAACTTTCCCTAGGTTACTGGGAATTTGTGATCCTCTTTCCTCACCTCCAGATAGCTGGGATTACAGATGGGCACCACCATGCCCAGCATTAGTCTTTCAAATCCATCTGAGCATCTTCTGCCCTGATTCCTGGCCCCCAATCCCATTAGGATCAAATCCATCCTCTTCTGGGAACCTTGGGCCATTTCTATAGTTGCTCTTTTCAGCTCTGATTGTCCTTTAGTTGTCTCATGATTGTCACTACCTCTAGACTGTTTTTGGCTAAGGTGATGTCACCTCCATTTTTGTTTCTGCACCTGCCACCTTGTGGCCTGGTCATAAAAAAATGGATCATGTCGTCCCTCATGACCGAGCAATCTGCTGGGGACTCTATGCTCTGACAATGCCCAGAGTCTATGGTGCCTTGTGGGGTGGATAGAATGATTGGCTCCCATTGTTATCAGCTCAGCATCTTTTAGACATGGTCACTTTCTTTAGAAATTTAGAAACGAAGAATTCCACAGGAATGAACCACTAGGAAAGGGAAAGCCCTCCCCCAGCCTTCTCCTGGGAACAGATGAAATGTGCAGAAGAATTTTAGGGAAGCCTCTTCCAATTGCTCAGGGCAGGCCTGCACATGTGGCCTTTACAACGTGGGGCAGATATCGTAGGGACCAAACTGCAGCAAAGATGTTCGCAGAAACTCCTTTCTCTACCCAACTCCCAGCAGCCAGACTGGAGAAGCAACTTCCTCTGGACTCTTCCCTCCAGTCCTTCCCACTGTCTCTGCCTAATGCCAGACTCTCCTCCTCTCATGTGGGCCTTGAGATGCCCCATGGCATGCTGGGTGGAGAGACCCAAAAGAGACACAACACATGGGCCAACGAGTCAGACCCCAGCCATGTGCTCCTCTGTGCTGCCAGCCATAGATCGGGGTGGGAGGACCAGAGAACCCCAGTAACCTTCACCCTAAGGCACTGGCTGTGCTGCCTCTTCTCAAGGGAAACAAAGAGCCTGTGGTCCAGTGTGCAAAAGTCTCATTGTCTCTCTCATTTCATTCCCTCAGCAATGTCTTAGGGAGCATATACTACATGCCCTGTGCTGTTGTAGAAGGAGCCCACCTTCTAGGATTAGAGGAGTAGATAATAATCAAGCAAATGGTTTAGTCCACTTTCTGTCACTGTAACTGAATGTCACAGGTAGATAATTTATAAAGAACAGAGTTTTGTTTAGTTCATAGTTGTGGAGGCTCTAAAAGTTTGGTGCCACCAGCATCTGCTGAGGGCCTTCCTACTGGGTCATGGCAAGACAGACCAAGTGAGTTAGAGAGAGCTTGATTTTATGACAAAGCCACTCCCTTGATAACCTATTAGTTCATTAGTAGGTTAATGCACTCATGAGGGCAGAACTCTCTTGTTCCAATAACCTCTCCAGGGTCCCATCTCCAAATACCATTCGCACATGACTTTAGGGATTAAGTCTTCAACACTGAAGTCCTGGGAGACAGATATTCAAACCATAACAAAAATACATAGTAGAATTACATACTGTAATCAATACTTTGAAGAAAGTAAATGGAGCAACCTCACAGGTCTTTGGTAAAGTTCTAAGCAGATTAAACACAATGACACAAGGAATGGATGGTGGGCTGGTGGACAGGGTCACTCTTTCAAGTGACAATTGTGCAAGGCTCTGAGTGGGGAAGGAGGTTGGCACATTACAGCAGCAGAAAGATGCTGTACTAGTCATTTTTGAGTTGCAATAATAAAATTCCCAAAGCAACTGACTTAATAAAGAGAAAATGTTACTAAGTTAAAGGAGTGGATCCAAGATGTGAATTGTGGGAGTGCAGGTTGGAGAGAGTGGTCACATCTCTAGCCAGGAATTAGAGAGAGAATGACAGAGATGGTTCCCCAATCCCCTTCAAGGACACACTCTCAATGACCTAAAGATTTCCACCAGGCTCCACCTCTTAAAGGTCCACAACACCTATCAATACGGCCACCCTGAGAACCAAGCGTTTATATGTAGACCTGTGGGGGGCTGTCAAATTACACCCAAACCATGGCGAAGGCCAAAAGAGCCTGAGCATAGCAAGGAAGGGAGAAGAGAAGCCAAAGAGAGGGTGGATGCAGAAGGCCTAGTGAGGACATAGTTTTACTCGGGATGCCATGGCGAGCTGTCTAAGTGGAGAAATGCTACAGAAGATGCTCACTCTGCAGCTTAGAGAGGCTTGGGAGTTTACCTCCAGAATGACATCTGAGGGGTGGAGGTGGGGGTTCTGGATGGAGTGGGTTCTGGAGTCCTTCCAGAAAAGGGAGGCACTCCTGAGTCTGTCCCTACCTCTCTCTGTACTCCCAGCCTGGGTGAAGCTGGCAGGGGTTCTCTTGCATCCGGGTCTCACCATGGATGACAACCAGCAGGAGAAGAGGCCTAGGTGTGGACCGGGCTTCTTTAGCATGACCCTGGCCCTCAGGGTGGAGTCAGCCTCTGGAGGGGCAAGGGATGTCTATTAAATCACAAAAGCTTACTGTGTCCTAACTGACCACAGCAGCCCTGCTGGCACTTGACCCCTGAATGCTTCTGTCCCCCAGAGGCAGGGTCACAGATTCTGTGTGCCTTATCCATGCCAAGGGCCATAGATAGGGTTACAGAAGGAGAATGAATATGGAGCTACAATGCCATCAGGGCCTTCATGAGAACAAACAGGCCCAGGAGAGATACCTGCCCTGGTGGGCCGACCCCCTTACAGGGGAGAAGAGGAAAAAAATGGAAGGAAAGAAAATGAGACCAGACCCCGCCAAGCTCTTCCTGAGCAGTGCCGAGTACAGCCTCATTTGTTTCCCTGGAGACATCTGTCTGGGGGTGCTGTTGGGAGTGTGGAGGCTGGGGTAGGTTGGTGTCCAAGGGGCAGGTGACTGGCCACTCTGCTAGGGCCACCTCTCTGGAAACTGTGCTCTCTGGAGTGTGGCAAATGCTGTATGAGTGGACTGTGTCCCTGGGCACCCCAGAGTTCCCAGCCACTCTGATATTAAAGACAGCAGATAGCCCTGCATCCCAGAGGTTTCCTCCTTCTTCCTTACAGAAATGCACATGTGGCTCAGATCCTCAAGAACCAAGCTTTACCAGGCAGAGCAACCCAGTGGCAATGGTATCCACTCATTCATTTTTATCTGAGGGTCACATTTCGTTCTCCTTATCCCCATTCAAAAACATCAGAATACCAGTGGGCAGTGAATTAGTTTTGGAAATTACTTTAAAGATTTAAAGAGGAAAACGAAATACACGCACTGCACTACTCACTATGCCATGCATCTCTGTGACTTTAAAAATACCACCAACACCATTAAAAAATGTAAAAAAGTAGTACCAACAGGGGCTGGGAATGTGACTCACGTGGTAGAGCACTTGCCTAGCAAATGTAAGGCCCTGAGTTCAAACCCCAGTACTGCCAATAAAATAGTAGCAACACAATAAAAAAAATTTAAAAATTAATAAATACAGTGTTTTTAGTTTTCCATTTTTACCAACAGCAGCATTTTCTCTTGGCATTGTGTTCTTTGAGCATAATAGCTCTCATTCACTGCGTGCATATGTGGCGCCAGGTTCTGTTCTGCACACGCATTACACGTGGATTCAGCTTGAGCAGAGCAGTGAGGTCCGCATTGTTCATATGCATCTTACACACAAGATGCTGAAGCACAGCGACATGCAGTAACTCACCTGAGTCTGGACGCATACAACAATACAAGTCACCAAGCAGGCAGCATTTTATCCCTCTTGGTGACTGGCCACACTTGCCCCAGCATAATTGACACTTAGTATCCCACTGATCAGCTGGGTGAAAATTGACTTTAATACCCTCTGATGGGGCTGGTGGTGCAGCTAAAGCAGTGGAGCGCCTGGCTAGCAAGTGTGAGGCCCTGAGTTCAAACCCCAGTACCAACAAAAAATAAAATAAAATTTAAACCTCTGATGGCAGACACTAGGGAGGTCGTTGTGTGCATCTTTATTTCCTTCTGATAATTTTCTGCAAGAGTGGAGCATAGGACTTTTATATATTTAATGTTTTTATTTAGAAATAATTCCAGAGTCACAAGAAGTACAAAAATAATACAGAAAGGTCTCAGCTCCCTGAAATGGCAATACTTTGTATAACTGCAGGACAGTGGCCAAGACCAGGAAACTGACACTGGCTGCTACAACGCTCACTATCAGCTAAAAAACAGACCTAATTCAGATTTCACCAGTTGGTACATCCACTCTTTTCCTAATGTTTGTTGTATCATTCTGTGACATTTTATCTCATGCAAACACCCACAGGAAGATCTTTTAGACTTAAGAAGTATGTTGTCAAAATTTCTTGAGACAGGTTGCTGAGAATCATGGTTCTGCTGGCTGTACCCATTGATTAGTGGTGAACAGCTGTAGAAAGCAGCCTGTACCACTCGGAGGAGTGGCCAGGCTATGGGGAACCTGGCTGTCCAAGTTTAGAGGTCAATAGTTCTGCCTTACATTGGCTTGTCAGGTGCCCTTCTGGGGTCTCCTGGCCTCTGGGACAGGTGGTCACCTGAAGGTTTTGGCAGGTAATGCAAGTTAGCAGAGAGGACACTAGACAATAAGTCAAAATTGCTCAGTGTTTGTCCGGTATATGCTGATAGGTAAGCCACGGCCCCTCCTGGAGTTTATTCTCCTCCCCTGTGAAATACAAAGGGTGCTTTGCATGCTCATGGGTGGGGAGGGTAAGCTGCTTCACTGCTTCTCTTTCTCCTGGTCCCTAGAGTTCATTAAGGCCTCCAGCATAGACCCATAGCTCACGCCAGGTACAATGAAGGAAACGCTCCCCCTTCCATGCAGGGTCATAGGGAACCTGTTAGAATTCCTACTCACAGATGAGGAAACCAACCATGAGGGTAATAAAATGAGTTACCTTTATCCCACAGTCTGTCAGAGAGCTTGTCTCGGAGCCTGGAGTCTGCCTCTAAGAACCAACCCCCTGCCCACACTGTGCCTCTCTCCCAAATCTGTACAGACAGTGAAGACAATGATGTCTTCCCAGACCAAAGACAGCCCAGCAGTATTGAGGGGGGGAGCGGGAGGGGGTGGAGTGGGTGGTAAGGGAGGGGGTGGGGGCAGGGGGGAGAAATAAACCAAGCCTTGTATGCACATATGAATAATAAAAGAAAAATGAAAAAAAAAAAAAAAAAAAACAAAGACAGCCCAGCAGTGAAGAGTTTAAAAGTAAGTGGCGGTCTGTGACCTCCAGCTAAAATCTCCAACAACTCTCAAGAAGAGCTCGAAGTCCTCTTCTGACACTAGGCAGATGTGGTTTTGCTGTGAGGTGAATGTTCCTACGTATAAAAGGGTGACGATCAGTTCCAAATGGATTTTCTGGATGGATTGGAGATTTATTTGTTCTGAAAAGAAGGCAGGTAGCAAATTTCCTTGCTGTCACTTGACACGGGAGGTAGCTGTCTCCCAAAACAAGGAGAGAGATCTTCTAGTCATTTCTGATATTCATCCTGGCCTGTCTCCACAGAGAGATGGCTACAGGTTGAGCTGGCTGCTGAATAGTATTTAACAAAAAAGGCCAAAATTAACCATTCATGGACTGGAGTCAACCAGTGCTGCTCCAGAAGACTTTAAAGTGTGTGTGTGTATGTGTGTGTGTGTGTGTGTGTGTGTGTGTGTGTGTTTGCACCTGTAGGTGCATTCGGAGGTGTGTATGCAGGAGACAAGTGACAAGTTAGTCATAGTGTGCTTACAAAGAAGACATTTTCAGGAGATGTCAGACTGCACCTGGGGACAGTGGGAGACAAGGTGCAGGCTTGACGGCTTGATCTCCCAAAGGCTTTCCAAGTGAAATATTATAGCATTATCTGTACCTCACTCATGAATAAGTTGACTTGGAGATTCTATTCCTGGAATTTTTCTTCAAACAAAGAAGTTAGGCTTTGCCATATATCAGAGACAAGTTGACGAACTCAGAAAGGTCAGGCAAAATGATAAATGGTCCAGGGTGGTATTTGTATTCAGAAACAAAAGATTGGTCTGTGCACTTGATCTGGTATGGCTCCCAGCCTAGTGTGGGAAAGGAAAGGGGAGCACGTGGTTAGGTGGAAAGGTGTCAGATACAGTGGAAATTTCCTTAAGGATTATTCTCTCTGGGAGTGCAATCCAGAGACCAAGATTCGAGGCCAGTCACAGAGAACAGAAAGTCAATAGCAGCCCACCATTCAACACAGACTCTGACAATATCTTTTCCTTAAAATATATATAGCTATCTCTACAAAGCTCACAGAGTCATTCCGCCTGTAACAATCAACCATAAATAAGTAATTTAAGATACAATAAAAATGAACGGTGAACAAAGATGTTGCTTGGTGGATTATTTATAATGGTAAAGCATTGGAAACAAATGTTCAATAAAACAGAAATGATTAAATAAAACATAAGATGATCTTTGGATGGAATATTATGAAATCATGGAGTGATGTTTGTTCACTAAAGGAATAATAAGAAAGAAAAATATTGATGCTACTGTGTTAAGTGACTCTATCAGCATATACTCTCTATATGTGTATATATATATATACACACACACACACGCTGTGCTTATCTATATACACTGTGTATACACATTGTACATATATATATAACTATATATATATAACACACTGTGTATACACACACAGAGGAGAGAGAAAGCAACAGGAATATGTCTAGATCCTTCCCTGAAAAATTATTGCAAACTGTTGAAGAAGGTTAGGGTTAACTCTTTTCCTCTTTTTTCAACTGCTCTGCACTTTTGATATGCACACCGATTAATTTTACAATATAAATATATATTGTGCATTTTATATTTTAAACAATAAGAAAAGTATAATGCAGAGAGTTCTTTTCAGTGGTTTGCTGACTCATTTTACACAGCCCTAACAACATGGGAAAGAGGCAAGGACTGTAATTCAGGAGAACTGTGAGTCATGAACTCCAAACGAATCAAGCCAGGCCTTTGGCAACTAGTCTAGGTAGGGCCTGGACAAGACAGTGAAGAAGGGAAAGAACCCACAGGATTCTTCTGGAGATTACAATATAAAGAAATCTAAAATAACTGAGCAAGCTTCAGAGCAAAAGGCACAATCACCCAAAGCCCAGACCACACAGACCAGGACAAGCTGGAGATGGTCAAATTGCAATTGTGCTACCTCTCCCAAACAGCAGGTGTTCCGTGTTTCAAAGTCAAGGGTAAAAAGCCTCAGAGTGAAGAGGAAGCTTAGTGGAACCAAAGAGGAAAGAAAGAGCAGAAAAGTCCTTAGGTACATATGTGATCACTACACACACACACACACACACACACACACACACACACACACACACACACACCTGTCCAGGAGGCCATGGAGGATAGAGGAGGGGGCCACAGGAACTACTAAAAGGATTACAGAAAAATCACACTGTGGAGGTGAGGAAAATAGAGCAAGAGTTGAAGTGAAGACTGATGGAGATATTTAAGTAAGCACTGCTTTGGGAAAAAGCCAAGCCAGGAGACCTGCCAGTTCACCAATTGTAGGCAGTCACAGAGGTGGGGTGAGGGGCAGGGGAAGAAAGGAGCATAAACCCAGAGTTTGAGCCATGCTGGTTCTAGGTCAGTTCTCTGTGCCAACACCGGCCAAGGGTCCAGCTTCTAAGGATCATGGCATCAGGAGTGCCTTACAATGGTCGAAGGCATTGAAAGGTAATCAGAGAAGGACCAAAAGGAGCATTCCATGGACTTCCATGAGTACTGGGTAATCACAACTAAGAGTGACACTGTGTGCTGAGTCTACTCTAAATCCTCATGAAAAACTCACAAAGTAGGATCTATTAATTTATTTTATTTACTTTTTTAAGTAGACTTCCTTTTATAGAAGAGTTTTAGTTTCATAGCACAATCAAGGAGAAAGAATATCGTTCCCATGGCCCCTGCCCCCACAGGTTTTATTTTTATACACTTTCACAACTGAGGGAACTGAGGCTTCAAGAGGTTAAACAACTTTCTCTGAAATGTGCAGACATTAACTCTTAAAGGCAAGAGTTGAAACTAGGCTATGGCTACATCTTTATCAGAGGGGTGGGCCAAACTGACTTGCTTTGTATGGGCTTGTTAGCTGAGGATGGCTTTCATGTTGGAGGAAAACTGAATATTTCATGACACATTAAAAGCATGTGAAATTCAAATTTGTGATTATCAACAAAGTTTTATTGGAATCCAACCCCATGCATTCTTTTATGCCTTCCTGCTTTGAAGTCAGAACTGAGTGGTTGTGACATTGACTGTGTAGCCCATGAAGCCCAAAACATTCACTATTCAGCCTATTTCAGAACACCTGTGCTTTACCTTTATCTCATCTACATTTTCTAAATGTTTCTTTCCAATGTTGGTAGACTTATGTGGGTGAGGATGGAATAGGCCATGAAGTCTTCAAAGGATGCTGTTTTGGAAGGTGAGTCTTGTCTCTCCTGTAGACTGGAGTAGCTCATTTTGAAGGTTTTATAAAGTTAGGCATCTGTGAAATATTTCACTTGAAGAAAGGGTTTCTCTGCTACACACACACACACACACACACACACACCTTTAAATAGCAGTCTTTTCTCATAGAAAGAATAAAGAATATTCACAATGAAGATTATGACTGAACCCAAGAAATTGGAGAAGAGTTGTGGACACAGTAAAACACTTCATTAAAGAACAACTGTGCACAAAGCTGTGCTACCAGACCCAGGTATATGACATCATTGAGCCTGAGACTCACACAGCTGAATGGGGCATTGGAAGTTGTCACCATTCTGATTAACAATGATAACGAGAGTGGTGCTAATGGTGGGTGTTGCTACTATGATCACAGCACGACTATAGATAAATAGAGCTTAGTTACCCATCCTCCAGGTTGCTTGGGTCCGTCCCAGTGTTAGCACTGAAGGTTCTGAGTCCTGGGAAACCCCCTGAGTCACAGGCAGGCTGGGATGGTTGGTCACCCTAGTAAAGCCAGGCTGGTCCAGCAATCTGTAGCAGGTGAGCTGGTAACCCAAGCACATGGGATGAACATTTATGGTGTTTCTCTAGCAAGTTTATTACTTGGTTCATGTAATTGCCGGGCTTGCTGGATGGAATCCCAGATTCTCTATAGAGGGAAACATTCAGGAGCCTCAGAGCTGGGGCACCTCATCATTGGATTATGTGCTTTACCAGCCCCTCCCTGCCACTCAGAAGTACAGCCTCCCCCAGGCACCAGAAGAATGACTGGCTCTCACCTGGAGAGAAACCCAGCCCTTGATAAAATGTAAGCAATTACAAAATGCAGGCGCAAGAGAAACCAGTGTGTTAGTCCAGCTGCCTTGCTCTGCATGTGTAAGAGGTCAGGTGCTCCCCACGGCCTGTGGGTAGCTGGAGGCAGCAGAGAAGCTCACCTTAGACATAAAGGCATGGACGTCACGTCAGGGAATTCAACTGCAAGCCTCCTTTTCTTTGTATGGCCTCTTTTGCAAAGACAACACAGCCCTGAGAAATATTTGTTCAAAGTGCCAGGTACCAGAACACGAGGTACAGGTCCCCAGGTGCCCTGGATTGGTGGAGTGTTTCCAGGGGACAGAGTGTTTGTGGACACCTCTGGCCAGAGAAGTGAAAATAATGTCCCCTAAAATGGCAGCGACAGAATGGCGCTAACTTACTGTGAGCTGAAAGTAGAGGGATGAGATGGCTCCAGAAACTGGCCAGTGTGTGGATGCAGAAGTCCGGCCAGGGAATGGGAAGAAAACCATCCTCCCAGGGACCTGCATTTGAAATTAATTTCACAAAGTTTTATAAATCACTTGCTTTGTGTCAGGCCCTGGGCTAGGTGCAGTGAGCACTGAAACTTTATGCGACACAAAATCATGGAAAAGACCAAACAAAACTCTAGACAGTGAGTTGTAAATTCTCTCTCTGGTGGAAGAAAGGGAGGGCAGGAGAGGGGAGAAAAGGGCAGAGGAGGGGAGAAAAGGGCAGAGGAGGGGAAAGGAAGGGAAGGGAGGCAAGGAGAGGTGGAGAGAGGAGGAGAGAGGAGGGAAGGAGGGAGAAGGAGAGAGGGAAGGAAGGGAAGAGAAACGGAAGGGAGGGAGGAACGGAAGGAAGGAAGAGAGGGAGGAAAAGAAAGAAAATTAGAGTAACAAGGAGACCCATTATATAGAGAAACAGGGAAGCAGCTCAAGATTTTGTTAGGTTGAGCCCCAAGGAGTGAGTTAGCCATCAACAGTAACAGGTTAAAAATCTTTTTTTGGTGGACTAAATAATTTTTCTTACCAAATTCAATGCATTATGTGCCTATTGATAACCAACTGATACAACTGATTTTTCAGACAAATTTTTATTGACTTGACTACCAAGTGATTTGTTTTAATACAGACGTTCAGCTCATGGAGCTGAATGGGTTTTTTTCTCATTGTTGTTATTAAGTGTTTTAAGTGTTGGAGTCATTGTGCTAATTTCAGTCGGTCTGAGAATCATCCAGCCCAAATGAAACACTAAACTGCAAGTTGTAAATTATCTCTGTGGAGGAAGGAAAGAAAGAAAGAAGGGAGGGAGGAAGGGACTGCAGTGAAAAATGCTGGGAGCATCAAGCCACACTCCCAGAGGTAAAACCCTTGTCTTCAAAAACTAGTGTGTGACATACCCAGCTGAATGAAATCAGAATATTTTTCTAAAGTGAAAATGAGATGAAAAGGCTTGAGAGAGAGCCAAGCGATAGTTAAGTTAATCTTTAGGGGAGGGAAAACACGTTTAAAAATGTAAACCAAATGAGTCCAACCCATGTTACAATTCTGCCGAGGGAATTAAATTCCTATGGAAAAACAAGTCCCTGATTATGAAAGGATTTGACTGTGTAGAAGAATCTGGAACATCAGTCTATTAAAAATACTTGTAAAACCAGGGGAATCATGTAAGAAATCACACAGCTAAAAGAAGAGGGAGAGCCCGGGCTGTCTGAAATAGTTGTTATTTCAGAAGCGGTGTCATATTAGTAAGACTGCAAGGGAGAGAAAATTGCTTTGAATTCCAAAAAAGCAACTTGCTGATCAGGTAGCATCATTCAATTCTACATGGCTCTCTTAACCCTTTGAAGGTATTCTACTGATCTAAACTATCAGTAATTAACTTTTCTTTAACGAAAGTATTTCCAGGGCTGGGGACGTGACTCCTTGGCAGAGAACTTTTTCACTCGCACCTACCAAGCCTGAATTTGATCCCCAGCACCAACAAAAAGTAACAATAATAGTAAAATAAAAATTCCAGTATATCTAATATGCAGTACATTTATTTTGTGATCCAAATAAAAAGAACCAATAACAAAATTAACCTAGCATGGGAGAGGGGACAGTAAAACTTCTTTGAGGTTTATTAAGGACAGATTAAAAATGGAACGTATCAGGAGACATAGATACCAGCAAAAATATGTCCAACGCTGGGTGAGTAAAGCAAGAAGTATGGGGAAAAAGAAGTCCTTCACTGAAATTGGAAGCACACTTAGAAGGATACAAAACAAAAGGAGCCTCAGCCCATTCCAGAACATTACAGGCAGCAGGTATAGTCTAAGCAAAATTGTTTAGCAAACAAATGTTTGATTTGGGTGTCTTCCATTTTAATTACATATTTCTGATGCATACACAAATGGGAGTTAGTTAAGCATATGCAATTCTATTATATTTTAATCAACAAAGTCTTCCGGGAAGGTGTCTTTGGCTGATCCTAAGGAGGACTAGTTGACAGTGGGCGGACCTTAGGCCATCTGCAATTGGCCACCAGCTACTCCCAGTGAGGAAGAAGGACTTCTGGGGTATTTGCAGGGAGTCTTCGGACTATTCTGGAAAAACCCTGCTCCCTCCTTCCCATGCCAGTTTAGCAAGTGCCCAGCTCAGCAAAGAGGAGTCCGTTACTGAAGCAGAGTGGATCCACCTGGGAGAGCCACAGGGAAAATGAATGATTTTTTTCATGCTGCACACACAACCAAGTCACTGGGGTCAGCAAAGGGAAGCCGGGAGTGACTTCTCTGTGGACATGGGGGTGACATCTAGGATAAAAACACAGAGCCTAGGCTCATTTTCTTTCCTGTGATTCACAAATAATTTCAGAATGACTTTTCTTTCTTAAGCTATTCTTCTTTTGACCCACTTTCTGAATCCTGAGCCGGTGGGCTCCTTCCTACCTCAGGAATCTCAAACTGGCTGTTAGCTTCACCCCCCCCCCCCCCCCCCGGCCCCCGGAAGTGGCCTTTATTCTTCCTAATCCCCAGCTCAGTTGAAATGTCCCTACCTCAGGAAGGCGTTCCCTGATCACTGCCCTAAAGCAGTCTTATCACCTTCAGTCTGTCACAGCACTGCCTTTCATGGTCTTCACAGCACTTCTAGCTAAACTTATTGTTTTCTTGTTTATCAATTCTCTTCCTGTCCGAAGAATTCCATTACAGCAGGAGCTACCTGGAAACTTAGAACAGTGCCATCAGAAACAGTGCCATATAAAACAGTGTGACCAGAAAGAATTATTGAAATGTGGATGGAAAGTTATTGAAAAGATGCGTGGATGGATGAGGGAATGGATGGTTGGATGAACAGGATGGATGGATGGGTGAATGATGAACAGATGGATGGACACAAACAATTTCTAGTTTGATTAACTTTTATTCATGGGAATTTTTCTTGGGTGAAATTCAGATGTTGAATTCCTAGACTCAATTCCACTCGCCACTGGATATCTATTCCATATCTCAATGTACAACAGAAGTTCCAAGTTAGCTACTTAAAGTTTACCACTTTAAAATTAATACAATTCTTTTTGATTTTTCTTTTTTCTCTCATTTCTCATTAATAGCAAACTGAATACTATATTGAAATATTTAAATATACCCCTCCAAACAAAAGAACCTGCCAAACCAAACATAGAAAAGACAACTCAAATTTTGTTTTATAGGGCTATTTTTATGGATGACTATGTGAGGAGTACATATGTTTTCAGAATCAAGGCCTATGAGATAAAAGAAATGGCCAGATGGTAGGTTTGGTAAAATTCACAAGGTGAGACATATTTTCAAGCAGTGGGAGATTCAGACAGGTAAATGACAGCTCTTGTTTTTAATCTGGCTAGCCCAAAGTAGTCATTCACAATCCATTATATATGTTTGTGTAGGCATGTCTCTTGTTTTCCAGCAAAAAAGAGGAAAAAGGGTTCCTTATTTAGATAGAATAGGGGAAGATGTTGCCCAGAGAGACCCTGAAAGGCACTAGAGTCTGGGCAAATGTCCAATGAGAGGAGGAGTTTTACCAAAACGGCACCAAACATGCAGACAGCAGAGAGAGGGGTGGGAGTACAAGGAAGAGCATCCGGGAGCAACCCAGAACACTGTGACAAGACAGAGTGTATGTAACCAGAGTGACCATGACTCTCAGCTTTGCTTTTCATTCAAAAGACGGGATTGATACATATTTGGATATCTTTGGCCTTGACTGTCAATCTACCCTCCCCAAGTTAATGTTTGCGTGTAGTCTTCCCTAACTCACATCCACCACAAGGGACCTTGACCCCTCCAGTGTCACTCCATGCTTCTCTGTCTTTGTATTGCCCATTCCTGTGATGCTCTTCACCAAGCAGAGAGGGAGTCCTGTGCTATCCTGGAAGATCCATTTAAAATAATGATTTGGGGTCAGGTGGGGTAGTACATGCCTATAATCTCAGCTATTCAAGAGGCAGAGATTGGGAGGATCACAGTTTGAGACTAGCTTGGGCAAAGGTAGCAAGACTCCAAATAATAATCTGGACATGGTGGGGCACTTGTCTGAAGGAGGCATAAGTAGGATAATCACAGTCCAGGCAACTTGTGGCAAAAATATGAGACCCTACCTGAAAAATAACTAAGCTTAAAAAAAGAGGAATGACTGAGGTGATAGAGTTCCGGCCCAGCAAGCACAAGGCCCTGAGTTCAAAGTCTAATACCTCAAAAAAATGACAAAGAAAAGAAAGAGAGAAACTAGTAATATCTATTTGGGAGTTTGCCACTCTGAATGGTCCAGGATATATCCATGTGGAGATGATGGTTAATTTAGCTTCTTGTGAGAAGTCTAGACTTCACCTTCAACCACTCAGCCATGTGTGAGTGAGAACTCTTTCATTTGATGACTTGGGACTTCAGTTTTGGAGGTTAATGTCCCCATAAACCGTGTCTCAGAGAACTCCACCAACTCCACCAACAGCCTTGGCAGGAGGGTGACCAATCATCCTGATGTGTCTGCTTGAGGCTTCATCAATTTTAGTGTGGACAGTTCTATATTCCTGGAATCCCCCAATCGCGAGCAAACCAGGACAGTCAGTGATAGTTCCTAAGAGTGACCAGACATCTCTCAATGGCTGTGTGTAAGGTGGGAGCATCGGGAGCCCATGCAGATCCCAGTACAAGATTTAGGACGTAACAGAAGGGGGATGTGGTAGAAGACAGAGTTATAAAACCAGGACCTGTTGGGCTGGGCATGGTAGTGCATACTTATAGTCCTAGCTACTCAGGAGGTAAAGGTTGGAAGATCACAGTCCAAGGCCAGCTGGGGGAAAAGCATGAAACTGTATCTGAAAAAGCAAACTAAAAGACCAAGAGAACTGGTGGTGTGGCTCAAGCGGTACTGTGCTTGCCTAGCAAGTGTGAGTCCCTGAGTTCAAACCCCAAGCACATAAAAGAAAGAAGAAGAAAAAAAAAAAAAAGTCAGAAAAGAAAGCTGTAAACCCAATTAGCAAACTGAAATTTCACTTTTCAGTAGGACAACGGATGTGGACCCAATCTTGGCCAGAGTGGCAAGCCACAAAGTGTGTGACCAGACATGTGGCTATGAGAAGCTAGATCTACAAAAGTGTCCAGGCCTCCTAGGCTTGTAGCCACAAGGTCAGGGCAACAGGATATGACAGTCTGAAGTTATGTCTCCACTGGGTTCCCTGGTAGTCACCCCACCACATGCTCAGGCCCAACAGAGGGCCCTCAGGAAGTAGGGGAGGACAGACTGCAGTAGGGTCAAGTTCAGGTCCGACATCCTGTCTGCCAAGGTGACCAGATTCAGCAAACAAAAAAACAGAGCACTCAATTAAATTTGAGTTTCAAATAAACAACTGTTTTTTTTTTTTTAGCATAAGTATGTCCTATGCAATATAGAATATACTTATACTAAAAATGGCTGCTTACCATTGAACTTACTTGAGCATCCTACATTTTAATCTGACAACGCCATTCCTGTTTGCAGAAACTTGTCACACCTGACACCTCCCTGAAGATGTTAGCTGCTACACTGGAAACAGTTGTGCAGCAATAACACTGAATGGTACTCAAGTCAATCAAACCACAGGGTGAACTCTGGTAGGCCCAGCCCTATTAGGTACAAAGGAAGCTGATTCATGGAAGGCAGTGGGTATCTCCTTCTAGGAGCTTTGAAAGAGCCTACAGCTGCCCTGTGGTCTCTTCTCCAAGCAGACACAGCTCAGTTCCTGGGAGAGCCTGGCACACAGTTACAAAGCTGTCTGCTGCATTGGCCAGGAAGCTGGACTATGTCCAGGGAGACCAGGAGCAAGAGTGGAGCTTTGAAACTCATCTGTCTTAGGTGACTCCAAGAAGAAGGATGAGAGTCAAGACCCTTTAGAGATAACCATGGGTCAAAGTCTGAGCTACCCAGAGCCATGAGCACAGCTGGGAGCAGAAAATGAATGGGCAGGAGGAGTCAAAGCTGAGGAGGTGCTAGGAAGAAGGTAAGTAGAGAACCCAGGCCGGAGGGAAAGTCCTGACCCTAAGAGTGGCTGAGCTACCAGACTCAGCCCACAGTCCACAGCTCTTCGGGCTAGACCAGTAATTCTTAACTGAGGGCCATTTTGTCCTTCTGAGGCTATTTGGCCTCAGAAAATGTCTGAACACATTTTGAGGTTGCCACCTCAAAATGGGTGTTGCAGCTGGCAACAGGTAGATCAAGGCCAGGGGTGGCACTAAACACCTACAGTGCACAGGACAGCCTCCTCCACCAAGGGATGATTCAGTCCAAATGGCAGCAGTTGAGTTAAAACCTTTCTCTCAAATGGCCTCAAAGTCAGAACTAAGCTAGATGGAGTGTCCTGCTCCCCATCCCCCAACCACTCTGAAAGGCCAGGAGACATGTGAAAGAGTGACCTCCACCCCCAAGCTGAAAGGACCACAGACGTGACAAAGAAGAGGGCAGGAAGTCCCCTGAGCAGCCATTTCCAGGGCTTATTTGCCAAAAAGAATGCTTAGGAACCAATTACAGCAGAGATTTACCGAGTGGAATAGCTTCTTCATTTACACAGGCCCCAAGCTGTTCCCTCCCAAACCACCAGGAAACTCCACGGGGCTTTTAATGTGACCAGAGACCAAGTCAGCTAATAGAGCCATGCGTTAATAGGGGCCTGGGATTTATTCTTAGTGTTTCTGCAGCTCCCTGTCTCAGGGAGGTATTTGTCTTGGTGCGTGGACACCAACAGCGAGCCGTAACATTACACACAGGATCATGAGGGCTGTTTTTAATTATTATTTCATCTGTAATTATAGGCAAGTTCCGTTTATTATTTAGAAATCCTTGAAAACATTTTAATTGAAATGGTCAGTGGCCTTTACCTGACCCTGTTGCAAGATCTGCCTTGGTGATCAAAGTTTATTCTGCCATCAGGGTAATAAGGACAGCCCCGGTTCTGAACGAACTCATAAGCATTATTTAAAAATTTTGGATTTGAGGGTTTTTTTTTTTTTTCGAGATTTATGGCACAGTTGAAATGAGGTCAAGTAGAAGCACTAAAGAATTTAATTAGAAATGTCCTCATGTGCTCCCTATCGCTGTAAACCTCACTGGATTGTCCCTGGAGGGCCTGGAGTCTTCAGCAGTGGGGATGGCATGTACTTTCTTTTTTTTTTTTTTTAACTCCTAATAAGATAGAGCTTCGATCTTCAGCAGAGAGTGCTGGGGACCTGGACAAAGGGGTCTGGAGGGGAGGAGAAGCAGGGAGAAGCCTTCCTTAGGGGACAAAGGGACGAGGCCTTTTGTCCAGCCTCAGTAACATTTCCTGAGCCCCTTCTATGTCTAAAGATTGTGCAAGGGGCTAGGATCTCAGGAGTTTTTATACAGCTCATGGATGAATGGGACACACTGAAGGATGAAACAAACAAAAGAAATCAGCACAGTCTATCCTAAAGGATAAGCAGGACTCAGTGGAACCGAAAAACAGGAATATTTAGCTTACCCTGGGAAGTCAACTGAAAGTTGTGCCCTAGAATATAAGTTTTGAGGGATTTTAGGGGTTCCCCTCAGTGCACCTGGAAGAGGAAGATGGAGGTAAAGGAAAGTCCCATTGGAGGACACAGCTTATTCCAGATCACAGACATTAACTAGAGTGGCTCCTCAGAGCTCAAGATGTTCATGTGCTGTATACTCAGAGGACCAGGAAGGCACACAAGCTATGATAGAGAGAAATGGCAAGAAGCAATTTATTTGGAAGTCAGGTGCCTGTGTTGGAAGTTCGAAGCCCACTCCAGGACCCATCAGCCAAAGTCCAGCGAGTCTAGGCTGTTGGAAGTATCTAAGTTTCAGCTCCAGGCTGTTGTCTCGTGGGGCTCAGGATGCCGCGCGGGTACTACTGAGGGGTCACGTTGGGAGAAGGGTGGGAAGAAGGCTGGATTCTGGGGACGCTTGGCTGGCAGTGGGGGGTGGGAAAATAGGCTTCTGTCCTTTCTTCGGCTCCTCTGGTGCATGGCTAGTGTAGGTAAAACAATCACAGCTGTCACCATCACCATCACCACTGTTAGGGCTGCTAATACGTGCCGGGCATTTGTGTCTGTTACTTTGCATCCCAATAGCAGTCTTGCCTAGTCAGATACGCTTAAGGTTTAGCCTAAAACTGCCAACATGGAAGCCATCACTAACTAGGGTCATTTCTTTTCTGTCCTCTCCCCTCCCCCAAGCACATCACAGAGCTACTGTAAATGCAAACCAGGGCTCCCAGTTACAGTAGTGTCCCTGTGGCTTTTAGTCTGAGGCTTACATAGAAAACTCTCTATTTCTCTAGATGCTATGTGTGATTTCTCTCTTGGGTGATAGTCCCATGGGCCAAACATCCTCCAAAACAAGGGAAACAGGTAAACTTGTTTTAAATTCTGCTTTAAGGATTCTCCAGGGACACCCCAAAGTAAAATTTGCATATACCACATGTATCAGTTAGAATGGCTGAGTAACAAGCCACCCCCAAAATATATTGCTTAAATTAGCAGTCATTATAATGGCTTATACATCTGTCTGTAGGCTGAGGGTCAGCTAGTCCAGGCTATATTGACATTGGACTATGGACTGGGGCTCAACCTACTATACGGATGTCTCAAATTCCTCAGACTAGTGGTCCCCCAGGGGCAGGAACATTTCCTTCCTGGTGAAGGTCAGGAGTGTAAGAGGACATGTCCAGCAAGGAAAATCTCCCCAAGGTCCTTCTTGTGTGTCCGCTCATACCTGATTGCAGAGTTGGCTATAAGGTCAAACTCATAAAGTCAGTCCGGTGGCTGATCACATCCCACACACCCCAGTCGGGACTGGTGAGGGCATAGGGTGGGGTTTACAGCTGGGGAGGGGACTGCCGGCCCTTTGCTAGGTGATTGGAAGTCAAGGGCCACCACTCCTGTTTCATGCTAGGACAAGTGGATTTCTTCCGATTGTCCTGAGATTTTCAACTTGTGACTCCTTCTTTGGGAGTGTCCTAGTGCAGACTTGCAAAAATGGGTTGTTTTTCTAGATGAATTTAACTCATATTGCATTTGAAAAATAAATGTCTGCTAAAAGTAATTAAAGCATATTGGTTCATGAATAATACACTATTTTACAACTATTTGCCGAGTATAATGAAACACGCCACTAAATTGACAATGAGCACTCTGTTATGTGATTGCCAACTGTTTTATGAGATATTGAACATTTTCATTTCTTGTATCATCGTGCGTATTATCGAGCTATGGCTTTTTAATAAATTAATTTTCCAGACATCTCTGGGGTCTTTGTTTATAATCTAACTGAGGGCAAAAATAAAATTTAATTGTGTGGTCTGTGCTGAACTATCAATGCTCGGTGGCTTATAAAGAACTCTCAAATTGGCAGTCCCTGCAGAAAATACTGTGGGTGGCCCACACAAGGGAAGGGAGATGTTACCTTCCGTGTGAAGAGCCATGAGTACCTTGAAAATACGGTGGCTGCTTCCTCGGGAAAGAGGCTAGGACTGGGCAGAGCCGAGATGAGTTTCTTAAAATATTTCACGAAAGCACAGACTGATATTTGAGCCATTCCATTCCCTAGGCTTAGTCTTGACCTGCTGGTCTATGTTCCAAATGTGAATGTTACCTTTGACAGGGAGAGCTACTGACATCCCATCCCCTCCTTAGGAGGCAGAGATGGGTCCCATCTTCTCTCACCCCACAAATCACTCACTTTTCCCCATCCAAGCACTCAGCGCCTTGTAGCTTCATTATTTTTGGTGCCCCAGATGTGCGACTCCAGGATAGGACATCCACACTGAATCTCTGTAATGGAACCTAGAAGGCTATTATGGAGAGTCCAATGTAATGCTGCCCCTTGTACTTGTGCATGGATTCCCAGATGGTCACTTTATGGATCTTCTTCTAGGTCCTAGTCTGAGCTGTAGGGCTAACCAGGATTAGAAGGTGCTTAGCTGTTGTTTGTTGAGTGTATGAGTATTCATACAGAATGGTCTGTCCTTATGGTAATACTTTTCCCACCGTTAGTAAACTAGGACATTATTTCTTGGACTTTTGTCATGTCTAATCTTACCCAATAAGATTAGAAGGCATCAATTTGAAGGGAAAACTTGACTATGTGAATCACAAGGTGTCATGGAGAGCAAAGGACCCAGACACACATTGAACTGGATATTTTGGTTTATAATTGTCCTCTAACCAAACCTCACACAACACCCATGTGCACAGGTGCCAAGTAGGGCGGGCTTACACCTGAAACTTTCCTCTAACATCAGGTGAAGTATGTCCATACAAGCTTCTTCGGTGAACTCCTCCATGATCTACACTGGGATATTGGGCTCTATCAGGACTCCAGGTTTCTTTCTTTCTATATGAAAGGAAAATTGTTGAGACAGTTGTGGTGCTGCCAAATACTGGAATATGGAGAAGGTGTTACCAGAAGTAGAGATAATAACGTGGAAATATTCTTGAACAAATTTTGCAAAGTACAGAAGCATGGAGCCAGGAAGAAATCATGCCTGTATTCACAACTTTTCAAATTCACATCTAGCTCACATGGCCAGTTTGGTAGATGGTAGTAAATTTCTGTCTTGTGTTCATGTATGTTGTGGACAAATCATCTTACACCTTTATAATGCTTTCCTGCCTCCTTCCTTTTTCAATATGAGTGTTCCTTTTATTGATGGGGTGGGTGGACCAGTAGATAGATAGGTAGGCAGAGAGTCACCTGAGACGAGCGAGCTGGTAATACTAAGGTAAGAAGTCACCCTGGAATGCAGTAAGCAGGGGGCCAGGAATCTTCCTTCTGGTTCTGGTGCTGAGACTGGTCTTCTGCTCCATTACAAGGGTATTTTTATTTCCATTTCTTCTAGAGTTCAGGGTCAGAACTGCTTTTTGTTTGTTTTTGTTGTTTTACAGTACTGGGATTTGAACTCAGGGCTTTGCATTTGCTAGGCAGGTGCTCCACTGCTTGAGCCATGCCTCAGCCCTTTTTTTTCTTTAGTTATTTTTCAGATAGCATCTTGTGTTTTTGCCCTGGCCCAACCTGGACTGTAAGCCTCCTGCCTACACCTCCCATGTAGCTGAAATCCTGTAGGTATGCATGACCACAGCCCAGATAGAATCCAGATAGAATTCAATTTTTTTGATAGGACTTCCTTCAGGTTTGTATCTGATGTTAGTTTGAAAAATAAAATGCCATGAGAGCTCACATCCAGTTTTTAACCAAATAAACCAGGTCAGAATTCCAAAATGGGGGCCTCCCCATCTTGCATCCTCACCAGCTCATCAAATAGCCTTGTCATGGCTGAACTTTAGGGGATTCACAATCCTGTCCTAAAAGAGCTCTTTGGCCAAGAGCCAGCAAGCCAGGAAGCCTCCAGGATCAAATAGCTGGCTCCCTGAATTTTCATCCAGGTGGGAATAGGACCTTGGCTATCCCTGCTAGTCTTCCTGGGAGCTATTTTTTCCTCATTTTTCCAGAGGCAAAACTAATGTGACTACACAGATGAACATGACATTCCTCATTTTAATTTGCTGTGGGGTGATTTTTAAAATAGATATTTGAATTGGACCAACCTGACAAGCCACAGCCACTTTTGGGCAAGTAATGATTGTGAATTTTGGGCAGGCGCTATTACTGGAGGCTGGCTACCTCCCACAGCATTAGAGAAAGCATTGCTGAAGAGCTGGGGAATCCACAAAATGTATGCTGTGGAGTTTACCACTCAAATGGTAATGAAACCAAGAATTTCAGGGGTCCATCTTAGTATGAATAGTGTATTTTGTTCAGGAAAGTTGAGCTGTGATCTTAGAAAGTTGGGATATTGTTAGATTTGGGACATACACTCCAAGGTAGGGTGCTACACTTCACAGGGGCCCTTTATAAGAACTATTGGTTCTTGGTTGATGGTTGATTTTTTTTTCCCAGTCTTTAAAAGGAACCTGGGGAAGTGAGTGTCTTCAGGTCAACTTTGCAGACAGAGAATGATGGCGTCCTGTCTAGCTGTAGAACCAGGATGAGACCCAGCTTACTCCAGTGTGTGATGTGGCTCCCCATGATACTAGCATTCTTCAAAGTCAGTGGTCTCGCCCAGTTGGCTCAAGGTCACCCAGACAGCAAGGGCTAGGTCTAGGTTGGGCTTCCTATACTCCATGTGTAGTCTACCATCCTCTAACTGGAAGAGCCCATACTCTGAGCCTCATCTGTTGGTCACAACTCCTGTGCACTATTTGTTCTGCCACTTTGAGTGGTACCCATTTGAGAAGTACACCTTATCCAGGCCAAGGAAAGAAACCATGACCAAGTTATCCCGGTGGAAAGCACGTCCCTTGTCATGACTGCCTTCCATATCGAATCCTTGGAAAAGGTCTTGGCAATTCAATTCCAGGAAGTTAACTGTATAGGATTCCAAGGCTGCTTCCCAAAGTGAAGACTTTTCTCCAAGTTCACTCAACATGTACACATTTATTTCCTGTTTACAAGACCAATGATCAAATACTAAGTCTCACTGGGTGATCAATGTTTACCTCTTAAGAATGGAGGATTCAATGTAGTGTTTTTATTATAATTTTTTCCGTAAGCAAGTACCTGTACGTTGATAAGGGTCCCTTTTAATTAGATGATGGCTTTGTATGCTTAAACAGTGCAAGCAAAAGTCTATAAAATGTAGTCAAATGAATACAAGGACTTCCACTAGCTCAGAACCACAGGTATGGGGTTGTGCCATGAATGACCCAACTCGCCACTAGCACCTTTCTCTTTCAAGTGGGGAAAAAAGATTGAGAGATCGAGGGACGCAAGAGTTTTCCTCAGACCCTCTGCACATCGCCAATGGCTCGATTATTAGCTGGCAGCTTAAGCAGCTAGCTGATTCCTGGCTAGGTTTGCCCTGTCCTCACTCCTCTCTCCACAGATGGATGGAGGCACCATTGCACAGCCTACATGCTGCACGCCATTAGTCCCCCCTCACTGCCCAGCACAGAACAACGGGCCCCAGTCTCCAGGCCATTCATAACGTTTTGACACTTTTATGGCTCCCCCTGCTCTCCACCAGGGCAGGCAGCCCCCTCAAAGTGCGGAGTGAGTTTCACAGACAACAGAAAATCAGCTCTAACGGCAGGAAGAGGGTCAAGCAGCTCCTTAATAGACCATCGGAGAGGCACCCCACAAAATGCTGGCCTGCCAGATGAGCTGCAGGGCTCACAGGACAATTGAGTCCCCTCAAAATTGAGTGACCCCCATTTTCATGGCTCCCTCAAACCTTCTTCGCCAAGGTACGAAAAAGTCCATTAAGATCTTAAAGTGAGGGTTTAAAATGCACATGAGTTAACACCTGCGTGGCCTTCATCGCCACAAGGATGCAGTCCAGGGGGGACTCGGGTGGCGTTGGTCTAGTCAAAAGGGGAAAACTCCAAGATGGCCAGTTGTGGTGTCCTGAATCACATAGCTAGTGGGGTAAGGAAGGAAGCAGAATGTCTTCTTGGCTTTCCCACTGGACTGCATTCTTTCATGGAAAGCACATTTCTTCCTACTGGTCCCTGTACTGACATCGCCCCCCATGCCCTGTCTCAGATTGATGCATGGAGCTGTTAGAAGGACAGCTGGGGTCCACTTTGCATTAGCCTAGGGAGGACCATCCTCAGAGTAACCTAAGCACACGATCCTTCTGTTCCAACGTCCACACAGTGCACTCCCAATGGAAGCCCTAACAAGAACTTCCTACTTCCTTGTATTTCCTACCCCCTTTTATTATCATATATTAATTGTACAAAGGGCTTTCATGGTGATATGTCCATGCATGTGTACAATGTACTTTGGTCAAATTCATCCCTGCTATTACTCTTTCTCACCCTACCCTATTCTTAAACACTTTTCATGGGTTTCATTATTCTATTTCCATACATGTATACGAAGTTCCTCCACTTCACACTCTCCTTTCACCCTCCCATTGGTTACCAACCCCCAGCCCTTCCCCCTGTTTTACACTCATGTCATTCATTTTGATTTTTAGGTCTAGATTCCACACATAAGAGAGAATATACCATATTTGTCTTTTTCTGTGTGACTTTTGTCACTTAACATGATGCTCTCCAGTTCCAACCATTTTCTTGCAGTTGACATAATTTCATTCTTCTTTATGACTGAATAATACTCTGTTATTTTTGTAAATTTCTTTTATTCATATGTGCATACAGTGTTTGGGTCATTTCTCCCCCTTCCCCCTACTCCCTCCCTTTCCCCCCATCTCCTCCCTCTCCTCTCCTAGCCCCTCGCTACCAGGCAGAAACGATTTTGCCCATTATCTCTAGTTTTGTTGAAGAGAGAGTATAAGCAATAATAGGAAAGACCAAGGGTTTTTGCTAGTTGAGATAAGGATAGCTATACAGGGAGTTTACTCGCATTGCTTTCCTGTACATGTGTTACATTCTAAATTAATTATTCTCAAACTAACATTTTCTCTAGTTCCTGGTCCCCTTTCCTATTGGCCTCTGTCGCTTTAAAGTTTCTGCATTAGTTCCTTTGCATTGAGGACATCAAATGCTATCTGGTTTTTTAGGTGTCTTGCCTATCCTCATACCTCCCTTGTGTGCTCTTGCTTTATCATGTGATCAAAGTCCAATCCCCTTGTTGTGTTTGCCCTTGATCTAAAGTCCGCATGTGAGGGAGAACATATGATTTTTAATCTTCTGGGCCTGGCTAACCTTGCTCAGAACAATGTTCTCCAGTTCCATCCATTTACCTGGTGGTCTGCGTCTTCTAAGCAGGTTAGGAGGTGGCATCTTGCAGCATGGAGCCCTCCTGATTTCTCTATTTAACGTGGCATGGGGATGCTGTGCGCAGGCTGAGGGTGTGGAGGTGTCCGAGTTTTGCCTCTTCTTTGAGGTTTTTCCTGCCAGATGTATCTCCATTGTCTCTCCAAGAGTTTACTTTAGGAAGCACGCTTTCTGCTTCCTCCCTCCAGTCACCATCTTGGAATCTCTAATACTCCGTTATGTATACACACCACTTTCAACTTCCTTAGAAGATGACTTTGTAGTTCAGTTTCAACATACAGAACATTGAAATTTCCAGCCATATCAAATATGGGCAGAGGGGCCTTTCCTCTACCTACCTTTAGGTATTCATAGAAATGCATATGATCAAAGATGTCAGCCAGTGCAAAAGGCAGAAGCCTAAAGAAACACTGGCAGGAACTCAGAAACTGTGAAGACCAATGGGGGACAAGGTGACATCACAGAAATGCATCCAGTCCAGTTGGTGAGGCATTGCTCTGCAAAGCCTTGAGAACTGCCAGTGCCTGTGCCTGGGTCAGAACTAAAAGTCAGGGAAAGATGTGACCAAGTCATTTCTCCTTAGTATTATTGGTGATGCACATGGGGCTATTATCAGAGAACTGTGACGAGATGGCTGGTCAGTGGAAAAATTATTTCAATATTTGTTTTGGTCGTCCATATTTTCACTGTAGAAGACATACTGTTAATCCTTCCCTCCCAAATGGAATGTCAAACAACTCTGAAAATCCTTTAAGTCCCCAAATAAAATGTTGACATCAGGTTCCAAAAAAGAAGTGACTTGCCACCTAGGCTTTCTTTCCATTCAACAGTTATATCAACATTGCTGGCATTTTTTTTATGTCTTAACCATCTGATTCCAGGTTTTGTGAGCATAGCTGTTTAAAATAGCAGAGTAAGTATTATTTTACCTTTCTAATCATATGTGATTTTAAAAATTACATTAACAGAGATCAAGTGGATAAATAAATCAATAATTTCAGGTTATTGTTTAGTGCAGGTCTTCAGCAAGCAATGATAAGACCAAAACACAGCAAGCGTTTGTCATATGCACTCCATGCTTTGCAAAAGCTGGGTGTGAAAGCCCAAGGTTAAAGTGAGGGCACCGAGGTGGAGAGGTGAGGAGCGGAACAACTGTTATTCAACCTTGGCAGGAAGTCAACTCTAGCAGGGCAAAGTCTTTGTTGAATATTTACCTGGTGGAAGCCACTGGGAGATGGTGCTTGTACAAACAGCATTGAATGGCAGTTCAGACAACCAGCTGGTCACTAAAACAAAAATGAAGTGACCAAAAAATAATCTGCATGCTTTTGTTTTTCAAAAACAAATGTATTTTTTTGTGTGACACAGCCCTAAAGTCTCACCCTATTCTTGTGAAACTTAAAAGCCATTCCATTTCTGTCAGTTCCTCAGTCCGAGAGAACTTTCTGGAAGAGCAGTTACTGCACCCTAGTCAACGTAGAGCAAGGCTGTTTAAACTCAGAAAGTTTAGGCACGTTTTAGGGTCGCTTGCATGTTTTCTCAACTTTTATTTAAAAAAAAAACTAATAAGGCTAATACTTCTTTTATTGTAGAAAATGTGAGAAATATAGATAAGCACTAAGGGGAAAAAATTCATCCACATTTCTTCACCCTCAAAAAAACCATGTCACCATCTCTGTCTGTTCTCTCAGGACATAATTTATATGCACAGATGCACGGATCTGCTTTGTTTAATAAAAATGGGATCACACCCTACAAAATCTACAAAATCCTTCATGACCTACATGAAAAAAACCTAAGATTTTGTAACCTCATTTAAGCCAATTACTTTTCTCCAATGCCATCTCAGGGTAGTTAGAGAGCCTTGTTCTCCAACTTGTAGACATTCCAATTGATCTCAGATTTTCATTATTCCTTTTTTTGCTCTAAGAAACATATTTCTTTCTATCTGTGCCCCTGGGAATACCATTGTTCCTATGAATAAATACTTATCAGAACACAAGCAAACACCAAGTGGCCTGTGTTCAAAGGATTTGGGGTTAAATATAATTAAAATGTTAACAGGATTTCTCAGCTGATTACTCCATTAGTATGTTAACATGGTTTTCAGATTCAAAAAATGCCTGGTTAACACACACACACACACACACACACACACACACACACAAAATGATGTCGTGCTTATCATCTTTCCAGAGTTTGGGAATTGCCCTGTTTTAGGATTTATAACTAGAACTTGAATTTTTAGATCCAAGGATTTATATTATTAATAAAAATCATTGTGATTTTATTCAGCATTTTATTTTACGCAGTAGTTCTTACTAATATGTATTATCACAAGATTGACTATGACAGTATGTGTGTGAGAGAGGCTCTGGTTTCGTGACCAGCAACAGGAAGACATGACTGAATTTTCTTAAGTCATCCAAGGAGGGTCTGCTCAGCTTCCCTTCATGGTGGTTTGGAGGCAGCTATGATGAAAGGCAAAAGGCCAAGTCCCTCATCATAGAGCCCTTCAAATCTAGGCCATCCCAGGTAAAGTCCCCAGAACCGAGTCTGAAGGCCAGCCCTGCCTCAGCAAACCATGGGAAGAGTTCTGGACATTCCCCAGCATGGCCTGCAATGTCTTCCAACTTTGTCAGGAGTTTCTTAACCAGAACAATGAACGCTATCAAAAGGCTGGCAAAACCAGCTGACCCAAAGTTGAGCTGCTTTCTTTCTGTTTTCTGCATTCAGCCTTTTCTATTTTGCTGACGCAGGGCTCCCATCCTTTTCTGTCTCGGTTCCAGATGGGAAGGAGCGTGCACACCTAGGAACTTCAACGGCCATCCCTCTGCAAGATTAGCACTGCTGAGCGCCACCCAGGCAGATCAGCTGGGAGAAAGAAACTGGCCAATAGTTTCATCCATCTGGGTGAAACACACCTGCTTTTCCCCCCTCAAAAAAACCCACAGGAGAGAGAAAAAGATAAAAGCCAATCACATGGGCAATCCAGAGAAAGTCTCAACCCAGAGCCTGAGAAAAAATCTATATTCTTTGACCCTAGCATCCTCCTTGGAGTGTTAATAAAATAATCAAAACAGTCCCCCTAAGTCATATATATACACATTCAGCAAGTCATATATAGTAGTGAAATGTGTTCACTCCACTAATAATAAAATGATTAACCATGCAGGTGTATCTGTTTACAGAATGCAGGATTATGAAGGCGTCAAAAGATTTTTAAAGAGTTTATTTAGTTTGAAATATATGAAATTGTATATGGAGTATAATCACAGCTACACAAAATCTAAAACTACAAGATACAAATAAATCTTAAAATTCATTAAAAATGGAAGAAGAAAATATACCAGAATATTTGCACTGGTTGTTTTGAGTGGTGGGACTGTGGGTTTGTTTTTCTTTTTCTCCCCAAGTTTAAATGCTAAGCATGCATTCATTTGAAGTTTCTAAAAAAACAGCAATACATTTTGCCTAAAAGGAAATGATTCAGCAACCATTTCTTTTCTTTTTAGTTTATTATAACTATTTTAAAAAGTTTTATTTTATCATTTGTACATTGACTTACATGTGTATACATTATTTGGGCCACAGCAGTCATTTCTAAGAGAAACAATCCCTCAAGTCAATGATGAAACTTCTTTTTTTTCATGAAGCAATCTCACAAATCATGCTTAAAGATTTTGAAGACGAAGCTACATTCAGGTAAATTCTTCTTGGGATCGGTAGAGAAGTCTAAAGAACTCCGTAAATAGGAAATAAAGCAAGGGAAGGATGGGGTGAGGGGAGAGAGAGGGCACAAATGCCAAGGGAGTGTAGGGCATGGGATCCACAGATGGCCTCAGAGAGGGGAAATTATAGAACAAGGTCACACAAGAAGCCATGGTCTCAGGTTCCATGGCTTCCTCACTGGTGACAAGTGACAGTAACATTGACTTAACTACATGAAGATAGCATTTCAGGTAAGCACGTGGCACAAAGCATTGGTTAGCACCCAGGAAATGGAACTTTGTAAAAGTAGATTTTCTCCTCCTGGGTGTCCAACACCAACCAAATGAGACACAGTCACAATTCCGGTCAAAGGACAGCCCCCAGTGAACCTCAAATAAACTCAAGGAAGCCAGAGTTAGAGGCAGAGTCTCTCTCATCAAAATGAGTAACTCAGAGCCTCTATTTGCACAACTAGAAGTGGCTTTTACTGCCTCACACCTAGGATGCCAATGAGGAAGGGGCTGGCCTGGAAAGAGACCAGTCAGAAGCAAGTCATTCTTTCTGATTTCATAAAAGCAGCTGCTGCGGCCAGTTGAGGAATCCTACCTAGTGGGGTAAACACCCGAGCCAGTATGAACCCAAGAGATTTGGGGGGTTCACTTAAGTCTTGGCACCACATCCAAAGGCGGTCAACGTAGTGCCCCGACTGGTGATTGGACAGGAAGTGAAGCAGGATACCCACTGGTGGAAAAATGCAGCAAAGATGAAGTACTTTGGCTAGGCTGATATTTTCCTTCCAAACCCTCTCTCTGTAGACTCACTCTGAATTTCCACGCTAATTAATATTGTGAACTCCATCCTGTGGGAAAATGAAAGACAAATGCTTCTACTTTAAATAAGGAGGCTGGCTGCTTGGGAATATAGGTTGTGACAATAAAATGTTCAAATAAGGTTGGAAAATGTAAATGGCACACCCAGTGTTGACAAGGCTGTAAACAAACAGAGGCAGGCGTGAGGGGCAGTTTAGCCTTGCAGCCTGGAGCCAGACAGAGGTCTTGAACCTCTAGCAAGTGTGTACTGGGAAGGCAAATTCAAAGGAGAAAAAAAGCTGTGTGCACAGAGATGCTGACTGAGCCATTGCTCCTAACAGCCGACACTACAAATAACCTAAATGTTGCACAGTAGGAGAATGGTTTACAAGTGATGGCCCACCACCAAAAGATACACTGGGCATCCTAATACAATTGAAAATTTTTGAGAAATAAGATGATTTGGGGTCAGAGGAAGAGAAATAAAGGGGGGAGGGACTTGAAACACAGTAAGAAGTAATGAAATTGCTGTGTTACACTACGGTGGGAATATGAGTCTTCTTCCTTTTCTCTATAAAAATGACATTTCTTTTTTTTTTTTTTTTTTTTTTTTTTTTTTTTTTTTTTATTCATATGTGCATACAAGGCTTGGTTCATTTCTCCCCCCTGCCCCCACCCCCTCCCTTACCACCCACTCCACCCCCTCCTGCTCCCCCCCTCAATACCCAGCAGAAACTATTTTGCCCTTATCTCTAATTTTGTTGTAGAGAGAGTATAAGCAATAATAGGAAGGAACAAGGGGTTTTGCTGGTTGAGATAAGGATAGCTATACAGGGCATTGACTCACATTGATTTCCTGTGTGTGGGTGTTACCTTCTAGGTTAATTCTTTTTGATCTAACCTTTTCTCTAGTTCCTGGTCCCCTTTTCCTATTGGCCTCAGTTGCTTTAAGGTATCTGCTTTAGTTTCTCTGCGTTAAGGGCAACAAATGCTAGCTAGTTTTTTAGGTGTCTTACCTATCCTCACCCCTCCCTTGTGTGCTCTCGCTTTTATCATGTGCTCATAGTCCAATCCCCTTGTTGTGTTTGCCCTTGATCTAATGTCCACATATGAGGGAGAACATACGATTTTTGGTCTTTTGAGCCAGGCTAACCTCACTCAGAATGATGTTCTCCAATTCCATCCATAAAAATGACATTTCTATTGCTACATCATTTCATCAATAGACAAAATTTAGAAGTTTCTTCATTGGTCACGTGGATCGTATTTCATGCTATTTAGTATTCTACAGTGACTTCAACCAAACTAGTTTGGCTATGTTGGAAGGCACAAAAAAGTTAATACACACAGCAGATATTGCTACTTTTAGATGCTTTTTTTAAAATGTAAACTTCTAAAAATGGTACCTGCTGGTGACCAGAATGGGCAGCAATTTTGCAAACCAAGGCTTTCTGGCCTAGCATTGACCTCGATGAAAGTAATCATTCCTACTCCATTGAAGTTCAAAACAAAACCACCCATCACCCCATTTTAAAGAGCAAAACCACAAGCCACAGGCTTCAGCCATTGCCAGGAGATGCTTTAATGTCTTGTTTCCAATTGATAAACTGTAGCAAGGTCTCTCTTATTCAGGCATGAAAGTGGAAACTGGATGACTTTTGGGTTTAAAGAAACAAGAGCAGGTAATGCAAGAAAATGACTGTAGAGGACCTTGCTCACTCGCCCATCTTGGGTGTATTCTGTGGCATTGAGTCCAACAGAAGCTGAGCTCAGACAGGCAAGGCTGGGCACAGACATACTTATAAACAGAAGAGAGGGTCTGTTGGGGCATGCAGGTGGGGCTGAAACCAATATTGCTAGAGAAATGAGTCTTCCTCCTCTTCAAAAATGATTTGTAAAGCTTATGCCAGGCATTTGTCACAGGAAGAGACACAAACCCTGGTTTGGGTGAGAAAACCAGCTGGTCTTCTTTGGGAATAATCCATGCCTTGTATGAATTTAATGTGCACCTACTGCTGGTCTCTAGGTCATCCATAAAGAGTGGCTTGACATGAAGGCATGTGGATTTGGACGCAGACAGAGCTGGCTTCAAATTCTGACTCTGCCACTCTCCAGTTATGTGGCTGGGGAGAGTTTCATCCTCTGAGCATACCATGAAAAGACGGGTGTGATTTGGCCTCTATCCAAATGGAACCCTCTCAATATGTGGTACTGGCAATGAATAGTGGTAATGCTAGGGTAGGGCTGCTTTTATATTAAGTGCATACTTCATATGTGCATACATAGGGATATACACACATATATCATGTATATATCATGACAAATGGTGAGGAATAGTGTCAGTTTTAGATAAACTAAAATAGAAGTCTGCTACTCACTTGCTCCCTTGTCCAGAAATTCCCTGGAGAATTAACCAACCAAGTGATAGTAATAAGCCTGACAGGGAAAAATGGCCTATGGGGATTGTCAGATTGAGTGAGTTCAGGAAGAAATGGCAGAGGGGAAGATATTGTTCTGGGGCCTCTGTTCTCTTCCTGGAGAACTTTTGATAAAGCTGATTAGGACCTTCTGCATCACGAGGACTCCTGTAAACCCAAGATTTAAATTCCCTTAGAGCAGGAATTTTGGTGGGGAATGAGGGTTACCCTACATTGAATTTCCATGTGTAAGTTGAACGAGTCAATGAATGAATGTATGAAGCTCTGGTCTACATGACTTGAGGATTTTTTTTGTTTTTGCAGTGCTGGGACTTGAACTCGAGGCCTCATGCTTGCCCCTTGTATTATTCTTGCATTTCTATGGGTGTCCTGGGGAGTATGGGCTAGCTCTCCTGGGGTTGGATAGTCTGAGATGACCATACTGGCAGGTCTAATGGCTAGCTCGAGGGTGTGTTCCTTATGACTCAGCAGGCCAGCCCAGGCTCGTGCACATGGTGGGTTTACTAGGGGCATCAGAAAAGGGCAAGTCCCAATGCACAAGCCAAAGGGTGACAATTCATGCCAGGGTCACTCAAGGTGTGGACACCAAGAGGAGAGTTAGGCTGGCCACTTATGCAGACAATCTACCTCCGATGCATTGGAGCATTTGAACCAGAAGTGATGTTATCGGATTCATGCTTGTAATGGCTCTAGAATTATATTGATTTTTTCAGTAGATGGGATGCTTCAGCCAGGCCCTGGGCACCTGGACAGCAATGGTGTTTGACTAGACTGTACCCAGGGGCAGAGGCCCAGGGATTCATGGTGCTGCCTGGCCTGAAGCTGCGTTTATCGGGAGGAGGAGCAATGGCACTTAACCCTTCATGGTCTTTCAGCAAAACCATTCTCTCCATCATGTCAGAGTGAACCTTCCCACTTCCAGAATGTTTGTTGAATCAATTAATGAATGTATGAAGGCTTGGTCACTATGTCTTAGAGAGTTAATAAAGGGAATCCTTGTGTCCCCTGGCCTAGAAACCATGACACAAACCATGGAAAAGGGCAAGTGGTGAAGAGATACTCACTAATTGCTAAGGGCTGATACTCACAGGGGAGCAAACCACTGAGGACTGAAATAATCTGTAAGTACTTTTTAAAAAAGTCTTGAGGTGAACTTATACAACAGTCATTTTTCTTTTTTCTTTCTTTCTCTAACAGAAAATATGCTGGCATGCTAATTGCGTGAGACAACTTGGCCCACAGACAGCCACAAAGCACAAAAACAAAAACACAAACTCAGAGAAGAATCAAGAATGGTGTTTTCCTGGCGTCTAGAAGAAGCGCTTTATTTTTTCCTCTAGATTTCTTTTCTAAAAAATGAAAATAAAGAACAAAAAAACTGAAAGAAACATTTAAAGAAACCATACAAACTTCAGGCGATCATAGTCAAGCATGTTCTTTTATTAAACATAGGATGGGAAGAAGAGGAGGAAGTTTGGCTTTGCTAACGCAGGTGGACTAGAGGCTGTGAGACTTGGCCAGTGGGGTCTTCGTGTGAGTGAAGAATCCTACTTTTTATGCCCCACCCTGACAATATCCCATGTGCCCGAAGGGACATGATACTTACTTTCTTGCCCACCTCGGTATCTAGGGAATGATTTGCAAAATGTTTTGTTAGAATCTCTAAAGGATTGTTCGTGTAGTCTTGGCAAGGGGGTCAATGGCCAGCGCTCTGGCACCCACCAAACCTCTCCACACCACTCCACCTCTGGGTGTCACTGCTATCTTGGTGGAGTGGAATGGGTTCGACGAGTCTCTCCCAGGAGTCGCCAAGCCTGCTCAGACTTTATTGGGATGAATGAATCAATGACCTTCTGGATCAAGGCAGCAAGGAAGGTAACAACTTGCCTTTTGTTTTTCCCTCTTAAATGGGAGGCCAGCCTGTGATGGCAATGGCGGTACTTGGTGAGCCAAGGGGGCAACGGGCTATTCTAAGAGTGAGAAAAACTGGCTTCTTGTGCTTCTACAATGAGGGAAGGAACCCACATACCAACTGAGCTTCTAATTTTAAGCAGGCCACCACCAGAAAGCAAAAGGACCTATGCCTAACCTAGCCCCGGAAAAGTGGCATTGCCCCTTAAGAACTACAATTCCCTGCTCCCCATTGTACTTGACATTTTTCAATTTGTTGCAACTGCTCTTACTTCCTTGACTCTTTTGGATCTGCAGTGGACAGAAGTGGACACCTGAGGGTGGTAAGGTCGGCAGGGGTCCAACGTTGGCAGTGGTGATCACTGGCGCACACACAGGTGCACCCATCCTTGCGTGGCTCCTGCTAGTCGGACGGGCTGCCCAGTCGTTCTTGGATCAGCCTGTCACTGAGTGCCCACAGGGCCCGGGCCACCTCTTCACTCTGAGCTTCGGGGGAGGGCAGGCAGCGGCAGCAATTGTTGAAATACATCCCTCCCAGGCCTTCCAGCTCTGGAGCGGCAGCACAGTACACAGTGGTGGCAGCCCCCTGTTGCTGGAAATGAGAGAGAAAAGAAAAGGATTGAAGAAAACGGGTGATAAGATGATGCCATTCTGACCATGTAGAAATTAACACGCCTCCCCTACCCAACTCAGCATGGCAAAGGATACTGAACGCCAAGCACATTACTGTGAAAAAAGTACAATGTGACCATCCTGGAAATGCAAGTTCATAAACTCGCCTTACAAAGCCAGTGTGACATTTTACACCTCATACAGGAAAAGCCTTGGAACATAAAGACACATATTAATACATCACATCAGGCGCTTCTTCCACACAGAGAAAACGATGGTCAGTGTGTAATGTAATTTGACGCCAAGCTCTTTCTAGAACCTTCTGTCTGAATTAAACCCATTAATTATGGCCCATCAGATAGAAAACCCAAGTGAAGCTGGTGCCAGACCTTTCGTTTATTCTTTGCCCACCATGCTGCAATGGGAAGAGTTTGCAATGCTATTAAAACATTTAAAACACACACACAGAGTCCTCATACATACCTACACACACTTACTAATTCATCCAGAAAACCTTTTCTATTTGCCCCACATTTACAGTGCAATAGAGGCTAAGGGGGGCACACTTCCTTCCAGCCCCCTACAAAATGCAAGTTGGCATTCATCACTGGCATCCACTTTTGGAGTAGCAGTTGGGGCTGTGGCTAGGGATGCGTGCAGTTATGGGGCACCATGTCATCCAGACTGACAGAAGATTGCCAGGGATGCTGTAAAGAGGGCAAGAAATCACTTGGCTTTGCAAGCCATAATTAAAAATAATAGGCTGCTCTTCATAGGGACACCCGATACGCACGGCTCTAATTTAAAACCAATACAGTTCGTCTGGCATCTTATGATTATTTATGTGCATCACAGCTCTTGCCGCACCAACTAATTATCAGCTGGTGGTGAGGAGTGGGGGTGCAAAAGAGGACCGACCCAGAAAGGTAACTGCAGATAAGGTTGCCTTTAGGAATACATGAAAGCTGTATGATTGTGGGGGAAATGGGTTCCTATCCCCACCAGACTTTAAATTGAGTCAGAAGAGAGTATTTCAGGGAAAAGCATCTCTCTAAATGGTTTGGTTTCCACTCATTTTGATTGTATTCTACAAACACCGGGAGCCAGGATCCCAAGGTGTTATGGAAAGTGCTATAAACCGACTTGGGCTTTGTTCTGTTTTGGCTTCAGTGTCAAGGTCTGTGGTCACACTTATATTGGTCTGAAAAGGAAACAGTCAGATATAGCCAGGTGCCATGGCTTGGGAGGGGTGGGGAGTGCCAGTGAGACAAAGACATGAGTTTTGATACCTAGCTGCTTGACTCCACTGGAAACTCCCATTGGTCCAAAATTTGAACAACTGACACAATTTTGACTTAATTAAAGAGCATGGGTTTGTTACCTCCCCAGACCACTTAGACACGCCCACTCTCCAAATAACCCACTTAATATCTTGGATTCAGTGGTTGCCTTCCCATTTGATTTGTGTGGCTCAAGTCTAATGGAAATGAGTTCCTGTCATCCAGCTTCCCTTTCCCTGAGTTATTATTCCTAATAACCCTTAGCTTAGCACCTGGCACATTCATCCAAAGACATGGGAGGAGTGGTTTAGCTGACTCTTCTGCATCCCATGCGGGAAAAGGGGAAGCAAAGAGCCTCTGAAGACAAAGTGTAGAACTAAGATGCTCATCCCACTAGCTCAAGCCAAATAGCATCTTGGCCTGGGTTCTTCCAGTGCTCCAGTGGTGACAGTGCTGTGCATAAATTTTGGGCTATCTGTCCTGGATTTCCATTTTTCTTTGCAACTGCCAAATGCACTAGAGGGTGGTCAGGTGACTTGCCATTGACTCCTAAGTGTTGGGTAAGAGAATTCAGTCAGTTCCTCTCACAGCCCAGTTCTCCCCTCCCCAATCTGCCCCTCCACACACACACTCAGCCTGGGAGTGGTTAGAATATCAGCATTCATGTATTGTGACATACTGGCCTTTCACAGTTCCACCAATCCTGAGATAAGAACAAGGGATAAGCAGAAAGCAGAATTCTTCCAAGCCCAATGTAGTATTTTTGCTACTATGACCTTCTAAAATGATATCCTGATGCACTCCTGCATTGTTGGAAACTCTGGAGTCATAATGATTGGGAATCAATCGATGGGGAAGTTGAGGGGAGCTGGTGTCATGCATTTTCCCTCTGTGGAATCTGCATGCACTTACAATTGGCCTAATTTCACATAAACCTACCTTTGGCTACCTTACTGAAAACTAAACACGTTAGAAAAGCCTAACGTTTTATCAGGAGCTTTGATTCCTTGCCAGTAGGCTTGGGGTGGTATCTCATCTAAATTGCACTGTCACTCGCTCTGGCTTTGTAGAAGAACAGTACAGGAGAGGTACAAAGTCCACCTTCACCACTACAAAGGTCAATTGAGCACTTTTGGCAAAGTCTCCCTGCTTGCTTTATATTTGGTTTGATTGGTACTTGCTTTATTTTTTTGCCTTGCTGGACAATTAAGAAGTGACAATGTCTTTTTGGTCCTACTAGCCCTCAGGCTTCTTGGGGAATTCTCTTTTCAGCTGTTCCAGTGGCAACCTCTGAGTGACATCTTTATTGGGACGACAGCTTAATAACAAGTGCTTATTTTTTTTGGCTCATCAGCTTTTTGGTCGGCATATCATCAGCACGAGACTGGATCACATTAGCAAAATCTCATTAGTAAACAAACAGGTACTGCTGATACAAGATGAAACGTTTTTAAACTGATAAAAAAAATTTAAAGAGCACTTTAATCATCATCAAATGACTTTCGTGCCACTTTTTGGGGGGCATCAGAACATAATTCAGAAAAGATGAAAGAGCCATCGAAAGGAAGCACTGTTAACGACTCTGGTCTTAAGTATTTAAAGGCAGTATTTGCCAGTTGTCACTGTTTCTTACAAATCTGCCATGATAAAATAATAACGCCTTGACATATAGACACTGGCTGGAGCTGTGAGTTCCCTGAAATGAGTTTTTGAACAATTTATCAGGTTGCATGCTGTTACTATTCCCAGCAACCTCGGAGAAACAGCCTATCCACACCAGAGCCAAGGCCATGACTTAGGGTGCTGACGACACAGGACTAAGAAGTTCTGGAAAGCCCAGTAGAACCTTTAATCATTCCCAAATGCCATTTCTGATCTAGCCAAACATTTGTGAACGGCCAGAAGAAAACTGTGCCATCAGTCTTTATACTGTATGTAAAATTACCCAGGATTCTTGTTTGGGATTAAGCAAAGAACATCTTGGTATCACCATTCTCTTTCTAAAATCACTTGTCAGATTTGCAGGAAATCTTCAGTCTCAGAAAGGTAGGATTTAAGAAGCAGTTGCTGTTTATAGTTGAGGCTTCAAGATGTAAGTTACCCATCCTTCCAGTCCTCCTAGTTGGGATGAAAATGTTAAGCAGCTGCTTTTTATCAACATTTACTTGATAATTTGATGGCTACATCACTTTGTAGTCATCAGCACAGACTGCAAATGAATATTGACTCCTTTAAAGGAAAAGGTGCAGAGGTTTCTGGTAAACAATACATGATTTAAGAAAAAAATCCCACATATTGATATCTGTAATGCATTGGTTTGTACTCTGATATACTTATATTCTTATAACGACACATGTTACACAATTAATGTTTAGTTTTTAGGTTTCTCTACTTTAATATGCATGCTTATTTAAAAGAAAGAATAGATTTCTGTCTTAAAGTGGATGTAATGATAAGATGCATTTAAAAATAGGCACAGTATCACAGCATAACTGCCTTCAATGATCACGAGAGCAGTAGATGTTCTAAGATTGCTTTATTACATACCTATCGATACCAGGACATTGCACAGCAAATACTGAATTAATCAATTTATGCAAAAAACGTAGGGCTGTGAAAAGGAACATGCCATGCAAACTAGATTAGGTTTGGAGCCCCAAGGGCAGAGAAAGAAGGCAGCCTTTCAGAAGTAGGCAGTAATTACAGAGCTGAATTCCGAAGGCAAAAAGGTGATCTAAAGTGAGCAGGTCTGGTAAAAAAAAAAAAAAGGAAGACAGGTGCATCTTCAGATCCTCACAGCTTTCATTGCTACTCATCTGGGATCTGTTAGGCAAAGCAAACACTTCTCACATGCACAGCCAGTCATCTAATCCAGTAGCCCTGTCAGGGCACCTCACAGAGAAGAATGACTTATCACAGAGCCGTGGTGGAGATGAGGGGATGAGCACCTCTGTCACGTGTGGAATAAATGCCTGCCTCCATATCCTCCCCGTCCTTCCCCATCTCCCAATAACAATCTGGGAAGAGAGTTTGCAACCATTCTGCCAGAAAGGTGTGATGTGGTATTCTGGACTTCATTTCTAGACACCTTGATGCTTGGGGCAGAGTGGTTCTTAGAAACATTTAGGGTTTTAATTTCTGAATTGAAAGACAAACAAAAGCAAGCTGTTCCAAGGAGTGACAAGTTCTCTGCTTCTGTCCAAGAACAACCTTAGTCAATTCGTAAAGTAATGCAGCCACTCTCTGATTAGCGAGTGACCACAATCAACCAGCGCCCTCTTTCTCCACTGTGACATTTGTGTAATTGAATTACACCATGCAATTTGGAGCAAACACACCAACTTCCACCAAAATCATGGGAGACAGTAGAAGAGAACAGATCTGTACTGGCAAGGACTCTGTCCTATAAACCACTGTGCGTTCCTGTGAGTTTCACTGAGTGGGGAATATGTAAACAGTCACAGCGACTAGCATTAAGTGAGAGGTCACCATCCGCCAAGCACTTTCAGAGCACCTCACAAGCACCATGTTCTAACCCTCACACTGCTACATGAACCAGGGACCTTTTGTATCTCCATTTACAGAGAGCCAACTTAGTATGAAAAGTCAAAAGAGATTTATTCAAATCCATACAGATAATCACAGATTAGCTGGTCCAGAATCCATTGGAGTTGACACAGAAAGCCTTCTTTCGAAATCCGTGACACACATTGGTGTGTTGCCCATTTCCTCTTATGTGTCTCCCATTTGATACCACTTCCTTGTGCTATTTTGTCATCTTCTCAGCCAGGCCATGGTCACAGAGTGATGCCATGATATGGTCTCAAATTAAATGCACAGGTTGTCATATGCTCACCTGAGAAACGTTCAAAGATTTTTCCAATGTTGATTTACCCACCAAGCTAAATTGAAATTATATCCATTTGGCTTAACAAGAATGAAGATTCAGCACCCTCACCTTAATAAAAAGGTCACTTGATTCAAAATGCCACCTCTAGGCCCCAGCTTCGCCAAGCTAAGAACCTACTCTTTAATGATATCCTTTTTCAAAGCATGAATATCAAAAACAGTGAAATGTAAGCCACCTCGTTCTTATAAATTTCCAGAGAGGGTAGCCTTCCATAAGAGCACACTGTGACACGCTCCAGCAGGCTGACAGAGAACAACGGATCGCTCCCCTGTGTCCTCCTCCCCCAATAAACCCCTAGCAAATTAATTTCTACAAATTCCTAACAATTGATTCCTACAAAGGCCTTGAACAACCTGGGCTTAGCTACATGCAAGTACTCCATGTAGGTATTGAAAGGTAACTTTCTTCATAGCCCTCGGGAGTTTTGCTAACACACAAGCTGTTCTTAGCATTTCTTACGGAAGGGGAATGCCTGCAATTTCTCACACAGAAGGAGCTAAGAATATCAGGTGAGTGGTTATTTGTTTTCAGGCTTTAATAGCTGAGAGAGCACTTCAGAGAAGCACTTCCTGCAGAAGAGAATCCGGCCACTCACACAGTAGACTTAGTGGATGTCCCCAGTTACCACAAGTCTCTTTACCAAAAACAGGCACACAAGTTTGGAACACCTCAGGTTCCTTTTCAGTGGACTGTCCTATAAAGGTTGAAGAATGCCAATTCCTAGGTGACACTGGGAACACAGTCTTTGGGGAAGGCTTGATGTCAGCACTCTGAAGAAAAGACAAGCAATGGGCCATACCATCTATCACCAGAAATACAATTGGGCTAAACACAGGGTACAATCCAAAATTGCAAAGTTCACTTTGAGTGAAGTGAAGGAAGGGAAAGAATGACATATAGCTTCTAAATGACAACCATAGGGTCAGAGAGTCTCTGAGCTGACCTGGGGACTTTATTGTTTGCAGTGCAGTCATCCCAAATAAGATGCCTTCAAATCTTAGCCAGGTGTCGGACAAAAGACGTGCATTTCTAGCAAGATCCTTGAGGAGTTCTAAGATGCTGACTTGAAGACCAGGAAGAATGACTTGGAAAGACCCCAGGAATGTTGCACTTATCCCTCAGAGAAATATTTGCAGGAATAAGCCCCAAGACCAGTGAGTTCCAATGGAAAGTTGGACAGGATTCTTTTAAATAGTAAAATATAGGTGGCTTCCCTAGCCTTAAATTATGGGGAGGGATAGGTAGCCAAGTCTCACCATCCAAAGGAGTCCAAAGCCATGTTTGTTCTGGGACAGCCAGGCAGGGCAGGAGTTTAACTTAGCCTATCAGCAGGATTGAAGGGCAGAGTGACCTTATTGGCTACTCTGTTTTCAAGTCAATAAATTGTTCTAAACTTTTCCTTGAAATAAATGAGGTCCTTTTCATACTTTCCTCATAACATAGTATTCTTGCCATTAGTGTCCCAAGGGTTCCGTGACAGTTATGTCTTCTGTTAAAAGAGTAGAGGTGGACTATTTAGAATTTTTTCATGTTCTGAGACCTGGTGCTATAGTAAACCCCCAGATGTGCTGTGGGGAGGGAGGTGGAGAAGTCCTGATGAGGGAAGGAACAAAGAATGGGTGAGAAACAATTCACATGGGTGACTCTATGCAAGCTTGTTCTACCTTCCATTTGTGCCTGCCAACGGTGTTCTAGAACAGGCTGGACTGTAGGGTTCATATGAAGGTGTTGCTGCCTGTGATTAACATCCGTGGACGAATTCCCTGCGCTCCCTGTTGACGTGTGTTGCCTGGAATGCCCCATGGCTCCACGTAGCTTCTTTTTGATGAATGGAGACTTCTCTTGCTGAGATGCAAAACTGCATTGGATAACCATTCTCCCATGAATTAGTTTGAAATGGTCAAACTGAAGAGCCATAGAAATTTGCCATCTTTCCACATGGGACAAATCTGATGGCCTTACACTGAAAATGTCTAACTGGGCCACCTCCATGTCATTGTTGAAGGGTTGTTGAGTGTTTATAAGAGATAAAAGAAGATATTTAGCTGGTGTTAATTTGAACCATTTTACATTTTTACTCTACTTCTTTAAGCTTCGTTATAGCTAGCTCTGTATACTGTATATAAATGTATTCACCATGTATACTGAAATAAACCTTTGAAATTATTGCCAGGCAGAATTAATGGGTTCGGTTCTAATATAATGATGCAAAAGGGTAGCTTCACAGTACAAGTGAAACAAGCAGTTTTCTCCTTCCCTTCTGCACAAAATGACTCAACTCAGTCTGACCACCATATTAGCTCTTTAAGAAAACCAAGAACTGACTGTTTTATGAGCAGGCAGGCATTCAGGGCAAACCTCAAACAAGCTGTTTGTTTAGATTTTAAGGCTGACCATTCCTTTACACTTAAAACACACATATTCTGCAACAGAACGAAAAGGCACTGGCAGGGAAAAATACAATAGGGGCCTCATCAGAGTAGGAAATTAACTCGTAAGCTGTCTTCCCAAAATGAATTCAGAGGATGGAGTTCACAAGAATTCAGATCTCACAGGCAGGCCCCGATGTCCACCCCACCATGTCACGTTGGGCATGTCTTCATTAGGGATGGACATTTTCATAGAGAGCTCACCAGAATAGAGTATTTCTCAGGCTCAAAGACGCTGGCCTTGTTAATATTTCATTTAGAACATACTGTGGAGAGCGGCGTCCCATTTATATTACTTCCATAATTAATGGGGATAGCTTGGGCACTGCCTTTATACAGAGAGATCTCCTCGCAGTGGTCGATGAGTAATGAGAAACAATAGATATTTTGTTCACCAGCAGCTTGTTGGTAGTTAGTAGGAAATGATCGTGTGTGCTGTTGCTTTAATTGCCAGGGTAAATAATTCTGCCTTGGTGTTAGTGAGCATTTGAAAGCACTCGATGCAAATAGACTAGAAACAAAACAAACAAAAAAATTACCTTGATTATGCAACACCTTAGCATAGGAAGTTACAAAGGTATGTCTTTTTTAAAAATTGTATTCTATCATGCAAATATTACCTAAATATGCATGTGCTGACTACTTATCTACTGTATTTTAGGAAATACAATTAGGCCACCTTTCTCTTCTCTTATCTAGACTGTAAATAACTGTAGATCTTTTTCGTTTCCTTATGTAAATATATGTAAATACTAACAAACTATGCATGCTGACATTCTAGGAAATTTCAGGTACTTTTATAATCTGAAGGCATGTACTTGAACTGGTTTGTTAAAAGAGAGGGGGGGACTCTCTCAAACTCTTTAAAGCTGAATAGAAATTAAAGATTTCTTCCTAGACTCTTGTGGTTTCTTTTGTTTGCTTTATTCTTCCTGAATGAAGCCCCAACCCAGACTCTCATCTTCTCACAGAAAAGAAATAGGCCCAGAAACAATAGCTGGGCTACTTGGCTTGGGGTTTTACATGCTTTGCTTCAGTTTTCCAAAAAAAGCACTTTCTAGAATGTAAGTAGTGTTCTTTGGAATTTTCTAGCATGAGAATCTTCGGTGAAAAAAATTCCTGATCCTTTTTATGTGTCAAGCACATTGTGAAAGCCCTATGACAGAGTCCTGTCACTCCCATTTCAGAGATTCACAAACTGAGTCACATCAAGACTAGACACTTGCCTAAAGAGACAAAATTATTCAATTCTACCAAAACCCTGCATATAAAGCATCAATAAACTTTTTTTTTCTCCAAAGATGCCAGAGATTAAATAATTTAGGCTCTGTGGGTCCTGTGGTTTCTGTTGGAACTACTCAACTCTGCCATTGTTGTTGCAAAAGCAGCCAGAGGCAACACACACTAAAATGTACATGGCTGCATTCCAATAAAACTTTATTTACAAAATCAGATCATGGGCCAGATTTGGCCTACAGTCCACTGTTTGCCAACCTGTGCTCCAGACAGTATGAAAATTCAATTGTCCTTCAACAGACCATTAATATTTCCCTTTTGAATATGTGTGTATGTTTGATGGACTGGGGAAATACTCTGATCAGTTGAAAATTCTCCATCTCGTTCCTGCAAGTACCAATGCTTTTTGTGTCAGTCATGAAATAATGAGGTGGGAAAAAAATGAAATCACTTGAGTTTATAAAAGTCTTCCTCAGACAAATTACATTGTCAGGTTTCAATTTGGTTATCTTTTGTTTTCAAAATGGGGATGAGGAAAAAAGTAAAAAAGACAAAGGCTTAAAAAAGAGAGAGCGAGAGAAAGAGAGAAAAAAAGAGAGAGAGAGAAACTGAACAACTCTCAGTCTTCAATGGGAGGAAAGAGGCCATTACCTCAGGTATCTATGGAAACCAAGGACCGTGTTCACTTTTTAATGGTTGGAAAACAGTGTTTGTGTTTGAAGATGTTTTGCCCAGGTATGATGCCTCAGCTTAAATGCATTAATTGACAGTTTCCTTTGGGACTTTTTTATTGAAGTTTCCAAACTTAATTTGATGGCACAAAGAACTCTCTGGAGCCCTTGAAGAATGCTGCAAAGTTAGGTCTTTAGAAAACAGAGCCAGCTGAGCCGTAGGTGCAAATCCAAGTCAATGCTCCTACAGAGCAATTGCAGAACAATCCTCCCTGCCTGTAGTTTTCCATTAAGGAGCCCTCCGCGCTCACCTTTGCCAGGGAGACGCCCTTTCTAACCTCACTGAGCAGTAATCAGTGCTGTTTCTTCAGTCCTGGGGCAGGGAACTGGAGGAGAAGGGAAGGCCTGGTGCGATTGCAGAGTGGGTGGGGAGTATGGGGATGTAGGAAAAGCCCAGGAGCTGGAGTGAGACACACTCTAATCAGAATCCTGCCTTTGTCACCTGTAGGCTTGTGACAAACCACTGAGCCTCAGTCTCTACCCTATAAAGTGGGCATAACAACCCCTGCCTGGGATCTCGTAAGGACTAGTGAAGGACTGATGGTAACTAACATTTGGTCATTTCCTGTGTATATGACAAGCACATGTTCAAAGGTAGCTACGATTCTGTTTATTACAACTTTAGGGAGGGAAGCAGATCAAAATATCTAGCCTTTTCTTCATTCCAGGGACTTACCAGAGGGGGAATATTCTGCCCTGCAGGCTAGAAACCTTTCTGTTCCACCCCACTCTCTGGTACAATGCTGGCTACAAACTTCACTATTCCTCTGGCCACAGGGGACCAGACCAAGCACAAGTCCAGGTCCTTGGAACACCAACATTTGAACAACTACCGTGATTCTTTGTGAATCATGTGTTATAAAAATCCAGACATTCCCTGGACTCAGGCCTTTTTACATGTCCTCTCTCTATCTCCAAACATGTCATTGCAATTACAGCTGGAGAAAAGAATTCATAGTGTCATAGGTGAGTGAGCAAGTACAGTTAAAAAAAGGAGCAATAAGAATGGAGAATATGAATGTTGGGTGTACAGGTGACAGCTGCAATATTCTTTCAAGTTTTCTACTTGAAATCCATGCCCACTTGGCTCCAGTGTTCTTTCCATCAGTGGCTTGAGTCCATCTTTACTAAACCCTGTACCGTCGCTTAACCCTGCCTCTCATTCTTCCAGTCAAATTTTTGCCTCAAACATGAAAACTAGTGTTTGCCATATTATTTCTAGCAGGAATCTCCAACTCAGAGCCCAGAAACCAACTAGCAGAAGATGGAAAGTAACCCACTATGTGTGAATGAATGAGGATTTGCATCCATTCAGTTGGTGGCTATTTAATTTCACATTTGCTTCTCACATGTTGAAAAGCTGTGCTGTTCACCAGCACTTTGTGAGTGTCTGTGATTTGTACCAAGAACTTTCTATGGTAGAGAGGTGAGCAGACTGCTTGAGAGCTGAGCACAGAGAAACCAACAGATCAGTTAATGGTGTCCAAGGAAATAGAAGCTGTCATAGCCAAAGGCAATGGTGGCTGGTGTCTGCACCATGCTGGGGCCTGGGTACATTGGATGACAAACCTTGTGGCCTCACCTCCTACTCACACTTCCCACTGGACTAGGGCTAACTCCAAATTGAAGGTAAAATACAATCTCGTGTCAGCCCCAACCTGGCCATAGTGGCAGGCCTTCCAGAGAGCCCATTCTACAACCATGCTCTGTTTTTGAACTCCAGATTTCAATTTGCCTCTTGGTCAGACTTTCTCTTCCTGACTGACCCACATCTCTGCCTTTCCATTGGGCAGTAAGAGTCACAGTGCACACGGCCTTTGGTCTTCCCAGTAGAGCCACACCCATCTCTCTACCTCCACCCCTTTAGCCAGAGCCGATCTCATGACAGCAGACATTGGCCAGCCCTTTCATCAGCTCAGCATCTCCCTCCCAAACACATCCCAGAGAGTGTGTGAGGCTTGATTTAACAGTTGCCTGAAGAAGGCAATTGCCAAGGGCAAGGACTGCAGTTGTGATGGTAGTAATGGCTTCTGGCTACTGAGAGTTTACTGTGCACCAAGGTCCTATGATTACTTCTGATTCTCACCTCAACCTCATCTCACCAGGTAGGCAGTATGGCCAAGGGAAAGACAGAGGGAACAGGGGATGGAGTGACTCATGGCCACAGGACTGGGAAGAAGTGCTGCGCCTACCATTCAAACTGAGTTCAGTTCAAAAAGCCTCTCTTCTTGATCCTGGCTAATGTGCCTCTGACTCTATATTCTTAACCTCCTCAAGCATTCTGGAATGAGGCACAAATTTGAAAAATTAAACCCATTGGATCCATAAAGGGCTTATATATACTCTGCCTGGGTCACCGGCCCCTCTGGTGGCCATGTCCCTACCACAGAGCCACAGAGAACATTCACCTCCTTTCTGAGATGTAATGTAGAGGTCCTCAGCCTCCTGGGGATCATTTCTGCCCGCATGTGATTTTGAACAATTCTCTGGAAGAGGGCTGAGGTAGCATTGCTTTTCTTCTGGCTGGCAAGGCTCAGGTTAGTGGCTCCGGGGTCATCTGGTGCATTCACCAGGAGGCCTCATGATGAGCCAACGCCACTTGGAACTCTCTTGAACTTGTAGTTTAGAGAAATGCTGAACTTGCGATAATGGGGTGCACCAAGGAACATCTTACTCTGCTTTTTTCCCCTTGGGCTGCCACACCTGATAGGATCCATCCTCTCACAAATGCCTGCCCTGGAAAAAAGGAAGACACACGATATACCTTGTTCCCAAGCAGGTGTTGGTGAGGACGACACTCAAGCAAGTAAAATGAGTTAATAACAAATAATTATCATTTATTGCATTCTGATTATATATCTCCCTACCTATGTGTCATTAAGGCTCCTTCATGTGTCTACCCTGGAAATACTAGATCATTTTTGAGAAATCTTGCACTCCCATCCCCAATTAAAGACAGGGCACTGAAGTCCAAAGAGGTGAAGCCCTTTGCCAAGGTCAAAGAGCAAGTGACAAGCCATGTATGTGTGATGGTGTATGCCTGTAATCCCAGCACTCAGGAAGTTAAGGAAGGAGGATCCCAAGTTAGAGGCCAATCTAGGCTACTTAGAGAGTCCCAGTCCAGCCTGAGCTACAAAGTGAGCCCTTGTCTCAGAGGGAAAAACAAAAAATAAAGAACAAGTGACACAGTCAAAAGCTGAGCCCAATTACTTGGCTTCAGAGCCCCCTCTAACTGATAGTATTGTAATAAAAAAGTCCACAGGGCCAGGAAGCAGGAGTATGGTACACCCATAGGTCAAGACTCTGAGCTGTCATCACGGTAAACCTCTCAACAGCAAGAAGCAAACAGTCTGGAGGGTCCCAGGTTTCTGTTAAATGCTTTATGGGTACTGTCACATTGATGATATTCCCATCTGATAGATGCGCAATCTGAGGTCCAGGTAGGTGAGACAATTTGCGAAGAACACACAGCCACTAAGTAGTGGTGATGGAATTTGAACCTTAGACATCCGTGTGTGTCCTTGACCCCTTTGCTGCACAGCATCATAGGCCACCTCAGTCAGGTCCTCATGACCTGCCACTTAGTGTCTCTAGTTATGTAGCATCTTGGACCCTTTGGTGTGATGCTAACACTGCCAGGGAAGTCGAGGTTTCACCTGCCCATGCAAAAGTAAGAAGAGGGTGACTGTATATGTTGTTACCCCAAACCAGTAAGCACAGGTTGGAGAGATTGCTATGAAGTAGCAGTTCCCATGCAGCTGTTTCTAATATTTACTATTTTATAAAGCTGCTCTTGCTCCCTAGATTTTAATTAATTACCAATTGATTGGAACCTTCAAATGACACATCAATAACTGCTCCAGGTTTCAGCTCTACTTAATCCCCACAGCTGAGGGGCATAAACTTTCTGGTAAACTGGAAAGCTAGAGCCTCCTATTCAAGACCATGGAGTCCCCAGGATCCATGGGCAACCACTTTCCATCCTCATGGGAGAGATACCTGGTGTCCATGTTTTCACCACAAGTAGGAAACATCAATAACAAACAAATTGTCCAAACTGTGAGTTTTCTCTGGTGTCAGAGAACTTCCTTTCTAGGCAATCACAAAGCCTAGACTACCCCTGCCATCCCCATCCATGAGGGCAAAGAATACAGTAAGATAATTAAATAATTAAGATAAATAATTTAAAGATAATTAAAATATACTTTTCCCATGAGTGGTATACTGGTAAATGTTTTACAACTGCCTAAGGGAGCAAGGGTTAAGTTTTTGTTTGTGGTATCTTCCAGTTCCCACGGTATACTGTCACCATGACTGATTTCAAACAATCAGCCAAAGCGCAGTTGGAAGAGGGATGCACAGTGAGCTCTGGGAAGCTGGCGCTATCCAGCTCCAGCACCCCACTGGTGATAACCTTTGGGATGCAGCAGTAGGAATTGTTTGAGGGAGATCATGAGACATGACAAAGCAGTCCAGGACCTCAAATTCACGAAGCCACTGGGTGAGTCAGGCACTGTGGGAAAGCCTGTATCTACACAAATTTTAGTGACGGAGACTTGTGAATTTAGATCTTTCTTGATTTGGTCTCCATAATCAGAGAGCTGATTCCACACAGGTGGCTTCCCTGGGCCAAGGTAACCATAGTTTGCAACACATCTGGAATCAATGATGCGTTCCAAGACACCATTCTAGAAACTTCCAACCGTGTCTCATTGAATACTGAAACAACTCTGCAGGGGAGGTGACAACCCCATTTTAAAGACAAGAAGACAAGTTCAAGGAGTTGCCCAGGTCAGGCAGAGCTCTTGAAATGCAGTGCCAGGACTCAAGTCCAGATTTGTCTGACTCCAAACCTGATGATTTCCCTGTCTTGCCTGCTTGCTGTGAGTTCAGTGTCTTTGATGATAGCATATAAATTTGACCCCCACCCCACCCCAAAGCTCCCCATGGAGGGAGTCAGGGTCTGGATTTCTGGGGTCAGGAGAGAGGGTTGTGGTGAAGACAGAAGCATGTGGGAGGAGGGAATGGAGGCTGCAGGAGAGAAGTCATGAAGAAGAGAGGCCGGGGCTGCTGGTAGGAGAAGAATCCTGGATTGTGACTTATTTTTCAGGCGACAGTGGAAGTGGGTCTGAATAGGTTCAGAATTTACTCCTTTGCCCATCATCACAAGCCAGCCGGGGAGAGATGGCCCTTGAGTCCAGCCAGACGCTTCCAATACATATTAGAGCAAGGCTCTTAAGGCCCTTTAGGTCAATTTGTCTGCAGGGATGCAGACACTGCACTTTTGTGGCTTTATCAAAGGTGCAAAACCTCGAAACTGCTTTTGGTTTTGATACTTCCTCAGATGAAGGTGCAAACAGGCTCCTAGCAAGGAGATTGCATGAGAAGAGTCCGTCTGGGGACTTGGTGATGTTAATGTCCTTGCTTTCAAAATGAAAAATTTTAAACAGAGGTATCTTTACCACTCGAGTTAACCAAGTCTTTCCCATCTGTAGCAAATAGCATTTTCAAATAAGAAATAGAAACCAACAATGCAGGAAAGGAAAAGGAGGGAAGTTTTCTCGCCCTTCTTGACTTCAAGTCCTGATATGCTGGAATCTAGAATGTCTAACTCACCGTAGCCGCTGGTTTTGCTCTGGACTCTAGGCACCGCCACCTGGGTGGATTGCTTCCCCATTCACAACTCTTCTCCCACCAGACTCATGGCAGGCATCATTGCAGGGAGCGAGATCCCAGCCCGGGCCAGCTGGCCTACCTTCCCACCTCTCTTCCATCCCTTTACTCACCCTGAACCCTCTTACAGGAGTGGGCTCTAAGACAGAGGAGCACAGCTCCAGAGCAGGACTGCGGCACTGTAGTGGACACTGTGGTGTGATGCCTAGACTCTGGGCTGCACCAGTAACTGCTCACGCTCCCACTGCAGGAGGGATCCATCCTCGGGGACTGTGCTTAGCCAACATGAGCTGCCTCACCCAAGCCAAGTCCTCTGTAGGGGGTAGCCAACATCGGTGACTTTCCGGCCTTCTTGACCCACTTCAGAATGTCTCCTAAAGATCCTTCTGGTTCCAGAGTCTCCTTGGGACTGTCTGGAACATCCATTGTTCTTACATCACAGTTCAATCCTCCCTCTGGCCCTGCTTACCACGTTCTCCTCCCCAGATGAGGACCCTAAAGCATGCCCCAAGAGCCCTGCTGCATGTCAATCTCACTTGCAGGGTCTGCTGCCCGGGATGCCTGACAAGCTATGCCAATGATAGCTGGGTGACTCTGAGAAACACAGGGAATCACTGTGAGCCTCTGTTTCCTCTTCTTTAACAGAGACACCGGTATCTATATATTGTGATCATCTTGACTCCATTGGACTGTACGCATTTGTCCTCACACACTCAACAGCTACTGGCTGTGGAGACAGCAGCAGTGACATCTGCTCATGTTTCCTCAGCCTGCATCATCCTTTCTCTTCCCTCAGGTTGGGGAATACGGCCTGGAGTGAGCATAGGCTTTTCTGGTTAGACGTGGATAGAATTCAGACATTTTTGTCTGCCCTAGAAACTCTAATACAAGGTCAGGCATGGTGGCTCATGTTCCTAAACCCAGTTTATGCAAAAAAAAAAAAAAAAAATTAGCAAGAACATATCCCAAAAAGCAAGCCCGGGGTGGTGATGCATGTCTATAACTTCAACTATGAAGCAGGCAGAGGTAGAGGATCACCTTCTGAGGCCTACTGGGGCAAAAGCATGAGACCCTATCTGAAAAATAAAAAAAGGACTGGGAACAGGGCTCAAGTGGTAGAGGGCTTGCCTCGCAAGCATGAGACCCTGCATTCAAACCCTAGTATTGCCAAAAATATTTAAATTAAAATAAATAAGTAAGGGAACAAACGTTTAACTCAGCAGTCAAGAAATAGCAACAAAAACTCTGGAAGAATGGGTGCAGATGGGGGAGTGGCAACTTCTGACTTAAGGCACAGGAACAAGCCACCTTGCCCTGAGGAAGCTGAGGATGGAAAGGAGGTGGCGAAGGGGAGTGGGAAGAAGAGGATCTCACATGGGGTGGGCAACTTACAAAGCAACAACCTTACCATTGTCAGATTTTGGCCATCACCTCTTCAAGAATTTTTTTTTTTTATATATGAATGCACTTTAATTCAGTGTTTATATTGAATGTTTATATATATTTATATAATGTTTATATATATGTTAAAAATAAGGAATCAAAAGTAGAATTAAGAGATTATAAAAAATGACCAGGCTCATTTGAAAAACAAATGTGCTTTGTAGAAATTAACACTGTAATAATTCAAAGTGAGCTGATCCCTGGATTTAAACAAGGTTTCTAATAAGAGACAACTCTTTGCTTCCAAAGCCCATCTGAGTGACACAGTCAGGTGTGTGCTATTAGACTACAACCTCACTGAGGGGACGTCCAGTATCTAGCCTAATGTATGGCACACAATAGGTGCTTAGAGAATATTTCTAAAGGATGAATGATCAAACTTCCTCCGCAGATCAAAGGAAAAATATATCACACTCTCTTCTGCATAAGCAAAACAACTGGCCAAATGAGTTCCCTTCCAAATTGTTGTGGGTGTAGTTTTGACACAGTTGTTCTACACAAGTTATGACTCACTTTAGAACAGCACTTATACAACGCTGACTGTGTGCCAGAACCAGGCTAATCGCACATGCAAAAAGTCTCTCTGGCTTGCCCCCACCCCCCCAGTCTTCTTAACAAACTTGTGAAACAAATTTGCTGCTGTCTTCCTGGTTTGCAGAAAACTGAAGTGCAGAGATGCTTGCTCAAGTCTGCACAATTCCTAAGAGGCAGAGCAGAGATTCAAACTCATGTCCTGCAACTCTAAAGACCATGCTGCACAGAGGGCATGGAGCCGAAAAGATGCTTCTGTAGGTCCTTTGGGGATTTCCTCTTGTGCCCAAACTCACTTTCCTAGGAGCAGCTGCTACAAGGCTCTCAGCCCAAATGGTTGCCTGGGGCCTGCAGAGTGACTCTGGGGTGGAGAGCAGATGGGCTCAGGGCTGCCTTCCAGAGCACTGCCTCTATGAAGGTGACGGGCAGAATGAAGTCTGACCGCAGGAGAGGGGGTACAGTCTCATAGAAGGTGTTGGCATTTTGGTGTTTCCTCTTACTCCTGAGATACTGGTGATGCTGACATCCCGCAAGCTCTGCCAAGCATGGGGTGGTGAAACTGGCAGGATTAGTGGAGCTCCTAGGAATGGAGCAGATTGGTGCTGCAGCCACAGAGTTTCTGCAGGAACATCGGTGAGTGCAGGCCACCAGGATTGATAAGGGAAACCGCAATCCTGCCCATCTACTGCTTCAGCTTGCCCCCAAGCTTCGCCCCTTTGAGATGAGCTGGACTTTGCAATCTTCTAGGTATCCTCAATTATTTTTACTCAAGGGGAAACTCTTTCCTTCCTTTCTCCAAGCCAATGTGGTCTCACCTGGGTCCTTGCTGGCCAGGGGACCTGCAGAAAGGAAAGGAGGGTGGGTCCTACTTGCAATATTTTTAAAAGTCTAATGCAAAGCATACTTTAGCCATGGTACTGCTTAAATCTAATTGGTTGGATAAATGGCACCTCTCATAACCTGAGATCCCACAGAAGTAGAGAGCAGATGATGTCTCTGGAAAGACAAAAGCCAGATACAGCTGGGCAACCAGGCTCTTCCTTGTTGAGTCCCTTCTCCATTCAAGTTTCAGCAAGGCATAAAGAGAAATCAGGGTAGGACTGATGCTATGGTGTGCTGGTATTGGGGAGATGCCCACATCTACTGGGTTCGCCTCTGCTCCAGGCTCAGTGCTGAGAGCGTCTACACGTGTCACTGTGCATTCTTTCTGCAGCCCTCTGAAGTACTTACTCCCCTCCTTTCACTGGGCCCCCAAGGGTGAACACCTTGGATGTGGAAGTGATAGCACTTGCATTTGAAGCCTAAGTACTTCAAGGTGCATATTCGAGTTGGAAAGAACTTGAAGTCATACAACTTATATGTGAACTTCGGTCTGCCCAATTCAGAGCCTGTGCTTTCTACCTTGCATCATGAGATTCCAGCAGAAAGCACTAGGATGGGAATGAGTTTAATAAGAATGAAATGCATGACCCTTGACCCTAGAATCAGAGAGGCCAGGGACAGCAGAACACTGGCAACACTTGGCTGGTTCACAGCCACAGAGACTTATTTCTCTCCACCTTTTGTGAGCCAAAGTGAAGCAGTGGAAAGGTGTACAGTTAGGTGTAAAAGGAGGCCAGTGCTCCCTTCATTTACCCTCTCCCCAGGCACTGTTTACACTAGTGGCCACATGAAGAAATTTGAGCTCAGAAAGGTTAAGTGACTTTCCCAAGGACACACAGCCAGTAAGTTGCAGAGGTGAAGTTCAAATATGAAAACAAATAGATGGGCTCCAAAGTTCGTATTTTTTTCACACTACTGTTTCTCTCTTACTGAGAATAAGCAAAGGGGGTGGTGGGCCTCACATAAAAAAAAGTGAGAGGCAAAAGATAAAAAGTGAGAAGGCCTTCTTGTAAGCACAGAGACACACTACTCAGCTTTGGATAACTTACCACTTCAAGAGAATTCTTTGCATCCTAAACCCTACTTTGACCAATGGAGACCTTGTCAGGTATGACCCCATGGCTCTTTTACCTGTCCAGTCATTTGCAGAACTATGGAGATGAGGCCAAAATATCCAACAAGCAATAAGTTCTTTGAAAATGGCCTCTCAGTGTCACACAACTCCCCAGTGTTCAGCTCAGGGGCTGGCATCTTGGGGTGCCAGTATCCATGAGATGAATGGATGGGTGGGTGGGTGGGTAGATAAACAGATGTATGGATGAATGAATGAGGAACTGAAAAAAAATACCCAAACTTCTTTCAGGGGCTTATCTTCTCCATTTTGCAACCCAATGGAGGCATATTGTGGAAATGACTCACCTGGTCATCCAGACAAAAATACACACATTCCTTGGTGGAGCTGGAAGGAGCAATTCTGTCCCAAGAGCAGAGCTCCCTGCCCGCCTAATATTACATGAGGTGTTAACTGCATTTTCTGGAAATACCCTATGACTAATTCCCATCCCTTATCTGGAGGAGAAGAAAATTGTCTCTAGCACGAATGTCCCAGATTCCTGGTCAGTTTATGTAAGGCATTTCAAGTGATTGCAGTATTTTAAGCCATTTTTAGCTTAAATCACCTGATGCGTGGTGAGCCCAGAAAACCTGATCTCTTGCTACCTAAACTCCCTGTTTTTCCACTAATTTGGTTTAAACTACTTACTGCGCCCTAAGTACTTCTCCAATGAAGGGCGGGCTTATAAACCCAAATCCTTGGATACACCACTTTTTAATAGGTGTCTGTTCAGTGGTTTTCACTGCAGTGTCTCCCAGAGCACTTTTGGGTGATCCCACTTTTTCCAGGTGGAGAGTGGGTGATATTTCTTCTTTGTTCTGGCCTGTTCAGTGGTTCTGCAGATGAAAACTCTTCTAATCAGTCCAAATGGGATTTAATAAAAGCTTTCTCCAAATGACATCTCAGCCTCAAAAGACCCTCTGTGATTAAGACATGAGCTCCTGTAAGACCTCAACTAGCTAGAAGTAAAAATGGGGCTTTTATTAAGTAGCTGAGGAAGAGAGGAAGGCTTTTTTTCTCCCCTCCCCCGACAGTTGTAGTTATTTTGAAAGACACAAGATCAAGGGAAAAGCAAAATTCAGGGTGTCAGGTAGACTTCTCAGAACCTTTATCTTTATTTCTGCTTGCAGTTCTGGTGGTCTTTCCCTCAAGCCTCTCAGCATCTTATTCCACATGCTGCTTTCAATACACAACTTTTTGAACATTTGGGCAAACGAGATTTAGCCACAATTCAGAAACACTTTAAGTAACATCAACTTCTTACTCAAGAGTTCTCAAACTTCTTTAGGATAATATGAGGAGTAAATTGCTTAGACCTTTCAGGATCGATGTTTACTACTTGCGTGTGTGTGTGTGTGTGTGTGTGTGTGTGTGTGTGTGTGTGTGTGTGCGCGCGCGCACGCGCGTGTGTATGTGGTCCTGGGTTTGCCTGGCAAGTGAACACCACTTGAGCCACACCCCCAGATCTTGTTTACAGTTCTTGAAGCCCTCTGCTGTAGTACAAAAGTAGCTACAAATAGCACCAAAACGAATGCACGTGGCTATGTTCCAATAAAACTTTATTTATTAAAAACAAGATGGTTGGTATGGACCCCAGTTTGCAGACTCCTGTTCTGCCCAAACCAACTACTTAATCATCTAAGTGAACACCAGCTAGTTCAATCTTCTAAATGATTTCCCTCTCTTGACAAAACAGACTTGACGTCTGACTGAACGCTCATGCCGGTTCTAATCCAAGCTGGAATGTGGTAAGAATTTCCATGGCACCTTGGGTGTGAGGCTTTTGTCTTTGGGCCTCTCTGTGGAAGGGAGGCCCCTGATGTGCGTCTCATTGTCAGGAGTCACATCAATAATTCCTTCGGTCTTTGGAATTCACTTCCAGGCCTTAGGCAAGATTCCCTGCCTAAAGGCCCCACATTCATTCTTGTGAATTTTTGCCATAGAAAACAAGTTCTTGTGAAAACATTTCCATGAGAAGATAAAATAATGAAGCCTTCAAGTGCTTCCAAATGACCATCTTTATCCTCCATCTCCACCCCACTCCAGATCTCTGTCCTAAAACTAGACAGAGTTTGAAGCCACCAGGATTTTTATGGAGTTAGGTTACCTAGAACGTCACTTAACTTGTTATCAATTGCAAGATGGCAATCACCCCACTGTCTCATGGGGAGCAGGCAATAATTTTTTATGTGTAAAATTTCATACAACCAAGCAAGTCAGGAGTTCAGGATGCAAGCCCCCCCCCTCAATTCTTCATCATTCCTATTTAACATCTGTTATAAAAAGAGAATCTTAGATGCCTTAGATTGGAACAGCAATAACTGTGAATAAATCCTTAAGAAATATGCTTTGCACTGGGTATGGTAGTACATGTCTGTAATTCCAGCTAATCAGAAGGCAGAGGTAGGAGGATTGATGTTTGATGCTGCCCCCAGCAAAAGTGTGAGACACAATCTGAAAAACAAACTCAAAGCCAAAGGACTGGGTCAAGTGGTAGAATGCCTGTCTAGCCAGTAGGAAGCCCTGAGTTCAAAACCTCAGTACTACAAAGAAAAAAAAAAAGAAAAAAGAGAGAAAAGAAATATGCTTTTCTAACAGATGACTGTGCAGTATGCTCAACCAGTTTTTTAGAAAGTTCAGCCTATTTTGGAAGCTAACATATCATGGTAGCAACAGAAAGCCCCAAGTCCCAGGGCCACCACTGTTTCTGTCCCTAGGCTTATACAGAGAAATTTTTCTCTTAGTAGAATTTATATATATATATGCCATATTTATATAAACTATATGTATATGTCACCTATAAGTCCCTGTCAACTATCCCACATAGAATCTAGAAGCTTCCCACAATATAGAGTTGGATGCAATAAAGACCATAATTGTCAGGCATTTATGAGAAGTAATGTTTTCCCTCTGGTGCACGTTAGCCTGGCTGTTCGCATGCAAGTGTGAACACTAATCCTAACTGTGATGCCTCCTGCTTAGCCTGGTGCCTCTAACATCCGGGGAAGAGCAGAAGCCAGAGGCCGGTGACTGAGCAGGCCCAGGAGAGCCAGTGCTGATCTCCATCGGAGCCCCTGGAGACCAGTGTGGGGCTGGAGGGGAACTGGAATCTGAGTGGCAATCTGCTTGCAGGATTTAAACATCAGGCCTCTGTGCTGAGAGATTTGGAACAGCCAATCCAGCACGGGCGACTACGAGGCCTACAGATCATGCTTGGCAACAGATGGCTTACAAGGGCTGAATTGCTGTATAAACATTTAACTGAAAGTTTGATTTCATAAGGGTGGAAATTAGGCAAAACAAAAGGAAAACGATTCTCACAGGCACTTCAATTAGTAATTTGTAATTTCTCTGACAATGCTTTGCTCGATACTTGTCCAACTGTTCTCCAATCAAGGAATTTCGGAAATCTGTGAAAAGAAATCCAAAGTGTCTTAAAGAAGTTACACGGTTACCAAAAAAAGAGAGAGTGTGGACAACAGAAATAGACCTGGCCTCAGCAGTCACCGTTCCAAGCTGTGTCTAAAGCCACAGATAGGAGGCCGGCCCGCTGCCAGCCTTGTGGGGGAATAGCAGTACTCAGCAGAGTTTTTATTTTTTTATTTTTTTATTATTCATATGTGCATACAATGCTTGGGTCATTTCTCCCCCCTGCCCCCACCCCCTCCCTTACCACCCACCCTGCCTCCTCCCTCTCCCCCCACTCCCTCAATACCCAGCAGAAACTATTTTGCCCTTATCTCTAATTTTGTTGAAGAGAGAGTATGAGCAATAATAGGAAAGAACAAGGGTTTTGCTGGTTGAGATAAGGATAGCTATACAGGGCATTGACTCACATTGATTTCCTGTGCGTGGGTGTTACCTTCTAGGTTAATTCTTTTTGATCTAACCTTTTCTCTAGTTCCTGGTCCCCTTCTCCTATTGGTCTCAGTTGCTTTTAAGGTATCTCAGCAGAGTTTTTGTGAAAGCAAAATGTACTTGCTTCTCATCTCTAAGTGCCTCCCTAGACGTTTCCTCATGGATACTGGAGGTGGAAGTGGGGGATTTTTTCACACATGGCCCACTGCACATTCCCATCTTCTCTCCTACCTCTGCTTCATTTGGCATGGTCTGTGGCACATGCCAGGAGCACAGGAAGGTGGGGAAGGGCATGGGGCTTGGTGGGCATGGAAGAAATAGAGGGCACATAGAAAGAACTATGCCTTGCCAGGTGGGGCGTCTATGTCCAGTGCCTGGGGAGGGCTCACAGCTCAGATGAATTCATAATTCATTTATAATTTTTTCTTGTTTTCAAAAATACAAGAGAAAGAAAATTTGAGTGCTTCATCCATAAGGAGTATTTAATAAATGCTTATGAAATCCATGTTTAAGGGGCACTAAAATATTGTTTCTGGTAATAATAACCAATAAAGGTAAGCATACTTTGCTTTCACAAAAATTCTCTGCTGAGTACTGGTATCAACCCACTTTTATAGAGTAGGAAACTGAAGCATACAGTATTTAAGGAATTTGCCCAAAGTCTTCCAATTGGTAAGTAAATGAGCTGGGATTTGAACCCAGGAAGCTGGGCTCAGAGTCTGCATGTTTCTAACTACCAAGCTAATCTATGTTATGCTCAGTTGTTTTAGATCCTGTTTTGAATATGTAGGATGTTGTCATTTACTGCAATTTGTATTTTCTGCAGCAGGCTTGGCTTTTGAAATTCTATTGCATTGTGATTCTGTGGCACTTGTCAGGTCAAGTGTCTCCTTTGGGCTTGGGAATAGCCACGTGCCACGTGAGCATGCAATAGGAAGTCCGTACACAGGAAAACTGACCCAAGGGTGGAAGCAAAGGAGGAAGGCAAGAAATGTGAAATGAACCTCCTTGAAGTTCAGTTTCTTTATGTGTAGAGGAGTTGGAATGATGAGTACAGAAAAATTCCCCACCAGATGTCCCAGGAATGTATCACTCGTTACAGGTTGCATTGTGTCCCAAAAATCACATGTTGAAGTCACAACCCCCAATGCCTTTGAAAGTGACCTTATTTGGAAACAGGGGCATAATTAGATTAGGTTCCAGATGCAACTAGTTAAGATGGCACAGAGTGGGCCCTTGATTCAATATGGCTGTTGTCCTTGTAAGAAGAGGCGGGAGAGACACAGAGATGCGCAGGGAGGGTGCCACGTGGCCAGAGAGGCAGAGATTAGAGCTACAGGTGTGTATTTCTGGTAAAGCAGCAGAAAGTGGGAGAGGTGGGAGGACTGTGTTCTAGACTCTGGGAGGCAGCACAGCCCTGCAGGCACCTTCATGGTAGACTTCTGGCCTCTGGGACTTAGAGACAAAGGGTTTCCAGTTTAAGTTATCCAGGCTGTGTACCTTTTCAGAGTGACCTAAGGAATAAGCACTTTCCTGTGACTTTTATTGTGCAGGCTAGGTCTCTCCTTACCAACCCCAGGTAAGTCAGCACAGCTCTGAGCATCCTCTAGAATGCCCATGTGGAGAACACTGAAGGTCATTTTGGACAACACAGGCCATGTGAAGAAGAATCCAGAAACTTTTCTGAATACTTTCTCAAGGCCAGCACACATACCACAGAGGGGGATCTCTTTCAGATGCATGTCTCACCAGGTTTTCCTAATGTCAGGCCTCAGGTACCTGAGCCCCATATGTGTCTTCTTTATGTTACATTCTAGAAAACAGATAAGTCCTTCCTCACACATGGCAATGTCCGATGCTGTCCACCCTATGAGCCATCTACACCTGAGAGGGTGTGTCTCCTCTTCATTTTTCCCCCTGATTCTTTCCATCTGCCACCTTCTCCATTCCCAACATGACAGAGAAGAAAATCTATCATGTTCTCAAATGAGTTCTGTTGAATGTTCATTGACAGGATTTGACAAAAGGCCTTCCCTGCATCTCAGCCTCCTAAACCATGAAAGATAAACGCACACATCTCTGACAGACATAGATCTGAGCAGTGAGCTCTGGATCCATTCTGAGGCTACCTGGTGACAAGTGAGTCATGGCTGGTGGGTGTCATGTCTCTTTTAACTAACAAATAACATAGACAGAGGTAATTTTTCAATGGAAAATGACCCCCAGTGAGAAAATACAGTCAAATACACTTTAAAGCATTACCTTTTTTTCTTGTCCTGACAAACTATAAATACATAGGAACGGAAGTTACCCAGCTTACCACCAAGGCTTGCTGAGGTTGGACATTGTTTCTCATGGAGATTTCCTCTGCTCTGATTGGAAGGGAGAAACTTCCTGTCTGTTTCATTGGTTTGCTATTTAGGACTCTAATCCTGAGTCCAACCATTCTGAACATAGGAAAATAACCAACTTTCCCTTTGATTCCTAGAGGGAGGGGCCATCTCCTTCCCAGCCATGCAAACAGGTCAACAGTTAAGAAAATACATCTGTGGTTTCTCTTATCATAAGTCCCTAGAATTTCAGGAAGACCAGAAGGTGGGAGTTCAGCAAGTTATTTTTGTGCTTCCAGATTTTTATAAACAGCATACATGTTTGTCAGTACTAGGGACAGATATAACCTCATAACTCTGCAAGGTTTAAAGGAAGTCCCCTACAGTCAAAAATTATCCAAAAAAAAAAAAAACCAATTTCTTCATCCTTTCTTGACTGATAACTTTTCATCGCCTTCCTCTCGAGCCAACTGTATCATTGCCAGGAGCACAGGGAAACGGGAATGAAATTAGCTAGGGGAATTATCAACCCCACTGCCACCAGTGCCTCCTTTTCTGACTGCTATCTTTGTCTTCCTGGACTCCCACTCTTCTGGGAAAGGCAGAGCACTCTCAGAGTCAGATATGAATCATGAAGGTGCCAAGAGGCATAGGCAGGGCAAGGTGCCATCTGACTCCCAGGAGAGTCAGGTACAGGCTGGCACTGCTGGGCTGGGATTGCATTTAGAGGCCTGGTCAGGGCGACATGCCAAGATCCATGTGGACAAGAAGTTGTCCAGTGTCGTTTGGCTGGACTGTGCAAAGCCAATAGAGACATGAACACGATGCAGCTCAGTGTTCTGGGTAGTTCTCATGAATGGCGACTGCTTGTTTCAAGTGTCTGTCTCTGTGGACATGCTTGGATCCTGCAGGCATTGTCAAGGCCTCTCACAGCAAGGGTGTACTGAAAAGCATTTGTTGAATAAGTGAGTGATGCGTTCTTGTCCAAAGAAATTTTTTTGACTCTTCTGTCCAGTCTGTGAACTAACTGCATTTGACTTAATGGAGTCAGTAAGTGACTCAGGTCAAAGGTCAGTGCTGCACGCTTGGGGAGGGCTGAGTTGCTGGCCTATGCAGTGACTGTGCTACTAATAACTGCTATTTTCTCCCATTTGCCAGAATCCCCTAGATAATGTTCACGTTTCCCTTCTCCAGAGAAAGAACCATCAAAGAGTGTTATAAAGATACAGACACAGAGGGCTGGGGTGTACCTCTGTGGCAGAGAGCTCACCCAGCGTTCACAAAGCCCTGGGTTCCATCTCCAGTACCAGACACACAAAACAGATACAGTCACAGAGATGAGAAGAACCATGAAAGTGGCAAGAGCAAAAACAAGAAGCTTGTTTGGTTCTGGAATCATCTGGCAGGTCTCTCAGTTCTGAGTAAGAGATCAGAACAGTGAGGGAAGGACTGAAGGAAAAGTACAGATTTGGGCAGTACTGAGACCTTGGTTCACACCCCAGCTCTGCCTCTCACAAGATACAGGACCCAGCACAGGCTCAGTTTCCTCACCAGTAGAGTGGGTGCAATAACAGTGGACTGTTATGACTATTAAAGGAGCTAAAAAATGTAGAGTCCACACAATTATTTTATGTTTGTTAAAGTAACTGTGATTATCACCACTTAACATGGCTAAGAAGCTGGGGAAGAAGATTGAGAGCACGGAAAATAGCACCAGCGATTATAAGTTGCATGCTAATTTCAGAAACGTCTAAAAAATAAAACGTGCATCTTCCCACACAGGAAGTAAGATGTTTGGTCTCTTTGAGTCTGAGCTCCTGTGCCTGTTCACAGGCTAGTGCTCAATGACATGTGTTGACACAGTGTCTGACAAAAATGCACCTTCCTCTCTCAACCTTTCTTCCAGTTTTCCTTCCTGAGAGGACAAAGGGCAGGAGGGAAGGTGTTACCCATCCCTCACAGTTGGCCTGACCTTGTGCCCCCACCAGACTCCAAGGAAGGGAAGAGTCAAGCTGCTGCAGGCAGTGGGCAGGACCAGGCTCAGGCCACAAAGCTCCCTTCCTTCAGATTCCCTCCACCTTCTCTGAACATGGCCCTGTTCCTTAGCCTGGGGTCTTCCATTTTTGGTCCTATCTCCACCCAGGCCAACAGGGGGTGCTCTCAATGGCTGCCAGAGAAGACCACCTCGACACCCAAAATGAACCATGTGACTCCCTCCTAAAGTACGTGCATCAGATTAGGACAGCACGTGCAAATTGAAGAGGAAGCAGGCCTGACCTTCTTATGTCCTTCTGCCCACATAGCCCCCAGCCTGCTTCCCGGCCAGTCCAGAAGGTTTTCGTTAAGTATCCCTTTGCCTTGCTGAAATTATGAAAAACACAAACATACCACCCACATGTATTTATGTAACACACACACACACACACACACACACACACACACACACACACACACACGTGCCTGTTCTATGCCAGGCACGAACTGTCTGAGAAATAGTGACTCATTTACTCCTCATAACCAAACTATGCAGCAACAACTATAATTATCTTGTATTTATAGTAAAATAAGGACATAAAGAGGTTAATAACTTAGCCAAGATCACAAGCTTGTAAGAGGAGGGGTCAGGATTTGAACCCAGCCCTTCGGTTCCAGAATCCTGGCTTTTAAACACCCTGTTATTCTCCATTAAAAACACCAATAACTCCACCAACCCCATTATAACAGGCCCCGCTAATTACTTTCCTCCTCCCTCAATCCCAGAAAGCATCTCTGCATTATCACAGAGATAACACACAGCAAAACCTATCTGCAATGCTGTGTGTTTAAGTAATACATGCAATTAGGAAAAATGGAAATTCGACTATTGAAATTCAGGGTGAAGTGTGAAACACAGAAGCTGGGAGACAGACAGAGAGGATCAGCCTGATGACAGGATGCAGAGGCAGGGCAAGGCACCCTGGGTACTCTACAGAGTGGTCCATGGAGCCTCACACCCCACAGCTCTGCAGCCTCAAACACTAATGATGCCCCCATTGGGCAGCTATGAAACAACACCATGAGCGAAGATGGTAATGAAGTAGGAGAAGGATCAAAAGAAAGCTTCCTGAATGCCTAGAAGCAAAACCCTAATGTCTCCAGCTCCTGGTGAAGGCAGGGGGCTTCTTTGGGGTGGAGAGAGTGAGGCAGGAGGCAGACTCCCCCACGGTACCCTCCAGCTCTCAATAAACTCCTCTGCTGCAGAATCCCCAAACTTCCCTGGGTTCTGACAAGCTTCGCTAATAATCTGTGGTTAGGTTAGCTGAAGCTTTCAAAAGAACAACGCTGGTGACGTTATCTTAATTATGATGCCCTGTCCTGGCAGGGAACCAGAGAACGGAAAGATTTCTACAGCTTATGCTTTGGTTTGTAAAGTGCTGCCTTTTCCTTAGGATGGAACCTGTAGGCCAGACCTACAGTGGGATGTCTGCAGCTGGCAACTTAAAAGGCCATTTTCTCTGTGACCTCCAGCCAGCCATTCTACCTGTAGGACTCCAGGTCAAAGGGGACAAAGATGCATGCAGAGAGACGAGCATCTCAGCAGCATTTACAAAAGCAAAGACCTGGACGCTATCCACAGGATCAGTGATAAGGGAAATGCTGAGCAAAGTTTGGAGCAACTACAAGAGGGAGTACTTGGCTGCCAATTAAAAAAATACCTTTCAAGAAGGATGCTTCGATAATGTGGGAAATGCTTTTTGTATAATGTCAAGTAAAAACCCGGGATGCCAAATTGTGTCCCCTGATCTTTGACCCAGAAATGTCACTTTGAGAATCTATCCTACAAAATTAAAATGAGCAGTATATTAGGATAAATGCATAATTATGCCTTTGTCTGTGGTATTTGCTTAAATAATAATAACAAAACTTAAAAGAAGTAGATTATCCATTAGTTAGGGAATGCTTAATTTAATTAGAGCCATGTCACAGCACAGAGTAGTATGCAAGTTTTAAAAAAGGTTTTTATTGCGGGGGGGCAGGGGACTGGAGGCTTGGTTCACGTGGTAGAAGGCCTGCCTAGCATGCAGAAGCCCCTGAGTTCAAATCCCAGTACTGTCAAAAGTGAAATTGTGTTCCATATTTAATGCAAGTTTTCAAATAATAAGCGAAGTATTACCCTATTAAATATACACACACATACACACTCCACCTCCTCATGTGCATGTACACCCTGAATGTTTTGCATAGGTTACAAAACATCCACAATTGCCACTTAGTAAAAGGGACAGGGTAAAGCAGAGATCTTTACTTTCTTCTTCTCACTTCCCCATTTTGTTAGGCATGTTCAAATGAGTGTAATTAACATAGTAACATAAAAATTCTGATATTTTAAAAAATCAGGTACTCAGATGCACAACAGGATCTCAACTAGGCTGAAATGCATATACCTGGGATGAGGGAAAAGACTAGAGAGAAATAACCTATGTGTACCACTGGGTTATAATTTAGTGAGAAGTGATTGCTATTTTATCAAGTTTTTAGGCATTTTCCATTTTGGGTACCTGTATTAGTCTTCTAATAAGAATAAATGTATGGGTGGATGGATGGATGGATAGATTGATGGATGGATATACACAGAAAGGCAGGTAGACAAAAGAAAGGAAGGATGGGAAAGACAGATGAAAGGAAAGGAACAGAAGGAAGAAGGAAAAGGAGAAAGAATAAGAGATATTATAAAGAAAAAAAGGCAACTAAACAAATGAATGAGTTGATAACCTTCATTTTTTCTTTCTACTTCTTCAGTAGTTCTTGGTTGCCACTCATCCAATTCCTCCTGTCCCTATCTGCTGTCCTATATTTGAGTGTCCACATGCAGGCACAGGAAGATGCACAGCTGAACCTTATTACACAGGCAGCGACATCTGCACCACATGGTTTATGTCCATTCTATAATGGGTGAAACCCTCTGGAATTAATATCTGATGAAGAAATAAACCTGTTAACAGGACAGATTTATAGTATTCAAATTACTATTGATCCATTCAGTACACAACTAATAAAAACCTTCCTTGCATGACCTTCCACCTTGTGCACGCTTAAGCAAATTATCTCTAATAAACAAGTATTATGAGGGCCCAAGGAAAATGTCAACCTATAAATTACTAATCTCTCTCTCTCTCTCTCTCTCTCTCTCTCTCTCTCTCCCTCTGGAGCTGTAAGTTACTTTCTCATATCTATTTTAAGGCACCCACACCCTGTAACAAAATCTTTGGATTCCCAAAGTCTCTTCTAACATAGTATCCTTCCACTTTGATTAGGCATGGTAGCATAACAAACCCTGTTTCTTAATTTGTCAATAAGCAACCCAATGTAAACAGGACAACAAATATCTTGCAACAGCCAGTGGGGGAAAAATAAACCCAGCTGCAGACACCAGAAAACATGGACTCTTGTCTTAGATGTGAACTTCATCACTTGAACAAATCACTTCATATCTATATTATAACTCCAACATAAATCAAAATATGTTGAGAGGAAACAGCCCCATTTGGTTAAGCACCAACTTGGTAAGATGTTTGAAAATAGCCCCCACAACCCCATGGCAGACCTTGTCAAGTCTTGTCCCAGGGTTGGGATTTTCTCGTCTTTTTCCATTCTGATGGCTACTGGATTCACTGAGCCTGGCCATATCCAGGACTTGAACGTGCTACAGACAGACCAGGTAATGGATTTATAATGGCTCCAAGCTCAGCCAGCCCCACACAGCCATCCAAGGAACCAGGCTTTGATGTCTTTAACACCTTGATTCTAAGATCACCCTGAGAGCCATTTTTCTTCTGGCCAGGCTGAAGGGCAAAGAGCAAACATGGAGGGTTGAGATTTCCCATTGGTCCAGACTAAAACTGTTGCGTATTACTTCATACATACTGCATTATCTAGGATTGCATCCTTGGCCAGGATTACTGATGAGGAGGGTGGAAAGAATACCTGGGAAGTGTACACAGGAATCAGAAGTGGGTGGCTAACATTACCTGTCACACTTGCTTCAGTGAAAACACAAAGATGGGGAAATACTTTAATTCAAATGATTACCTCCTTGGTCCAAGGGAGGTAATCATGCTTACCTGGCCTTGGGACAAGTCATTTTATGTCCCTGAGTTTAATCAATGGGAAATGCAACACTCAAATTTCTAAATGGCTCTGTGTGGCACCATGAAATTATTTTTTGAGTGAAGTACTTTAATATATATGAAACAAAAAATTAAATTTTATTATTCAAAAGAAAGTAAAGAGAAAATGTTGTGGCTGGAAAGTGAAAATCAGCCAACCATATTTTTCCTTTTGTGTGAGGGGGAGTAATGGCAGTCTATCATCCAACTGGGACATTGGATATACATAGACCATGTCTTTGGAAGGCTAGAGTTACTTAAGAGTAGACTATGAATTCTTGGAAGCTAAATAGAAATTTTAGCATTTAAAGCAGGTCAGAAAACTAGAGCCCATGAGCGAAATCCTGTTCACTTCTTGTTTTAGTAAATAAAATGTTATTGGAAAAAACCCAGATAGAGTCATGTCATCCATTCATTTATATATTGTCTATAATTGCTTTGTGCTATGATGGTGCTATGGTCTGAATGTTGGTGGGTCTGTGGGAAGGTAGCTAGATCATGAGGGTGAAGCCCTCTTGAATGAAATGCCTCAGAGAGCTGCCTTATTTCCTTGCACTGTGTGAGGACATGCTGAAACGGGGCCATCTGTGAACCAGAAAATAGGCCCTCACCACACACTGAACCTGTTAGCCCCTTGATGTTGAACTTCCAGCCAAGAAATTTCAGAACCATGAGAAGCAAGTTTCTGTTGTTTATAAGTTACCCAATTTATGTATTTTGTTATATCAGCCCACACAGGGCATTTTACAAATGGCAAAATTGAGTACTTTTTAACATAGAGGGTATGGTCTAAAATATTTACTGCCTGTCCCTTTACCAAAAATGCTAACCAACCCCTCTTCTAAAACAGCAACTAGGGCTAAGAGTGCTCCGTGTGACTTAAACTTCAGTGCCAAAAATGAGCCACAACCACACAGGTTTGAGAAACCTTGGATCCAGTGATGGGGTCTTCATCAGCCCATTCCCCCCTCCCTTTCTCCCACTCCATCACCCACTTTCAGATAACAGAGCTGCTGAAATGATCAGAGGCAACAGACTGATTGGAAGCTGGAAGAACAGGGATTTCAGAGAGCTGTAATGATGCTATAAAAGCTTTGTTGGGATGCTTTTATAAGCTGGAGTCAACTCAGAGGAACCTAACCCTCAGAGGTCAGCAGAAGTGTGTAAAACACTCACCTTTGGGATAAATGGATATCAAAACCTGCCCAGGGAGGGAAAGAGGAAAATATATGACAAGTGCAGTACTTTAACAGAGAGGATTTCCTCCAAAAACAAGCAAGCAATGAGGCCAGGCGAGGAGTAAATGATGTAGAAATGACAGCCGCTCTTCCATCAGGCCACAACAGCACTCCGGGCTGATAAGATCCACACTGTGTCAGTCGCCATAGCTCCCTTTTCACACTTCAATGTGAACTTTACAGCAAAAGGGGGGCAGGAGGCAGTGAAGGGGAAAACAGTGGCTCAGAAGGACTTGTGCACAGAGTGTGAAGCCATTTCAATTTTATATTCGAAAGGACTTTGTAGGTGATCCCATGAATGCAATTATGCCCACCTAATAAAAGCAACATATGCTAAGACAATTAAAAGATTTTATTATGCGTCTATTCATTGTATTCCATGGTAGGCAGGAGGAATGGAAAATGATGAGAGGGAAAGGATGCAGTTAGCAGGAAGGGGAGCCAAAGTCGGCCCGGATGATACCAGTGGGGAAATGGATGGGTGATGATATACTTTTAACATAAAGATGAATTACTGGATTACTCTTTACCAGGGCTCTTTCACCTTGCAAAATGCCGAGGCTCTGGTTTCATGACTATGTGATGAGGAAATATAGCTGGAGACATTACTGGGCCTTCTTAAAGCCCTTGGTGTTTTGGTTTGCAATCAAATGAAGACCTCTAGGCAATGCCAGAAAGACAAAGGTCGGTCGCCTGATTCAAAATTTAATGACATGGTGGCAAATGGAAATGAAGCTAATGGTCTCCCATCCAGTCATTCCTCAAATGTTTATTGGGGATCAAATAGGGGCTCTAAGTTTACATCAGAGATTGGAGAGCCTAAGAGGAAGGAAAGAGTCTGTGTCCTCAAGTAGTTCACTGTAACAAGATTGCCAGCTCCCCCAGCAAAAATTCAATTTGCTTTTCTACTGGGGGAAAAGCTAGATTGCATTCCCTAGTCTGCCTTGCAGTTAGAGACAGGATGCAGCCATGGAGCCAGTTCTCACCAACGGAATGCAGTTAAGCAACAGGGAGAGAGGAACCAGTTAGTGGCTGGAGCCTAGGTCCCTGATCACTTGATGGGGCATAGCTGCCACTGGTCAGGGACACCCACTCATGCTGTTTGATGTGTAACAAATACAGCTTTTGGGGTTTGAGCTAAATGCATTTTGGAGGCTAATGGTACCGCAGTCTAGAATACCTGAATACTGTCTCAGCATAGATGTATAAACAATCCACATACAGGTCATTTGAGGACCATAATAGGGGCTCTACTGTGCATCTTGAGATATGGAGACACAGGAAAGGGCCTGCAGCTCTACTGTAGGGCCCAAGACAGCCCCACAGAGGAGGTTACATTTCAATTCCAGCTCAAAGGCTGAAGCACAAGCAATGTGCCAGGCCAGGGATCAGGCAGTGGTCACAGCAGGACTAAGGGCTCAGAGTGAGAAAGGATGTGGTCTCTCAGTAGGATTGTGGGCATTTAGAAGAGTGGGAGAAGGACGTGCAGGAGGAGGGGTGAATAAAAAAGGGCGCCCTGGGCACAAACAAAGCAAGGCTCACATGAGTAACTGCAAAAGGATCTCTAAGGTTAGGTATCAGTGCCAGGACACAGGGTAGGTGCACATACCTGCCTGTAATGCTAATTGTCCTTGATCAAAACTAAAGCATGTCCTGACAAGGTGGGAGCCACAGTCCATAGAAGGTCATGGAAGCTGAGATGAGGGTTTCCACTCCCTGAGATGCTTTCACTCAGATAAGAAGGTCAAATCAAGGGTGAGTGATCTACCTGGTCGTATCTGTGAAGCTGATAATAGACAGCTTGTCTTGTGATTCATGCAGAAGAGGGTCAAACTGCACAGAACCACAGCTTTGTGGCTGACCTGGCAGCCATGTGGAAACAGGAAAGCCCATCCAAAAGAAATTTAAAACCCATGCTCAGACATTCTTCGACACTGTGCAGTAAGTGAAATGCCTGTCTTTGAGCTGCAGATGAGCAAGGTTTTGTTATATTCCACAAAGCTGGATTTCAGGCTGATTCATAACATCTAATCACCAAGAGGCACTGTGGCCCATTTCAAACATCTTCCATGTATTTGGGAGAGGGGAGTGAGGCATAGCTGACCAATCTCCATGGGGGTGTAAGGAGAAGAGCATAGCCAATTTGTAGGTATTGTCTGAAATGTTGGGAGGTTGAGAAGGGTGAGCAGCCTTACATAATATGTGAGGGAGGAAGAGCATGCAACTGTATCTCACAGATCTAGGCAAGGAAGTCCACTTCTCCAGGGTTACTGCTACTTACTGCTAATATTAAACAGTATAATTTATGCAAAATGGAAGCATTTATGCAAAATGGTGCCTCAAGAAGTCAAAGCTACTTTACTTAGTCCCCTCTTTTTATTCTTCTTCATTAGTTAGTATTATTTTTCCTGTGAAAGTTATCAAATATATTACTTATTAACTTCTACAATTAACCCAGCAAGGTTCACTGATTTTCTAAAAGAACATGCCCAGGCAACATTTCACCTTAGTGCTTCAGCAGGAAGAAGAAATTCACCAGACATCAGTTGTCAGTCATTCTTTTTTAAATTTTGGTTTTATGTAGCCCAGCTGGCCTCAAAATCCTCCTGCCTCAGACTCCCAAATGCTGGGATTACAGGTACGAGCCTCCACACCTGGCTAGTATACTCTTAATCTTGAAGGATTTCTTGGGTGTTGGGCCCAGGCCCTAATTGTTGTGTTTGGGGTGGACAATTTTTCAGTAACTGCGCAATAGTTAAGGGAACAGAGAGGGATGTGCAGCACCGACAAGCCAGAGGCACTTGACCCTGAGCGCTGAGCTGGGAAAGTGTGACTTACCTATACGACACCACACCTGGGACCTCACAAGACCAAGTTCAGATAAACATTCCGGCTACAATGAGCAGTAATGGCAGGTCCGCATCTCAAAATATGTGATCTCACCAGTTCACAAGGTGTCACATCATTGTACGGGTGAGGAATTTAAAATGAGATGCTTTCAAATTCTAAAGACAAGACAGTACATTCAACACTTTGAAAAGTGAAAAAAGTATCCATGAACTTAGAACATCACCCACAGTCCTCTCCCCTTATCTTTCATTTTAATCTACTTCCCATCAGAACAAATATTCCATTCTCACCCATGCTTTTGTCATTAACATTCATCATGAGTATCTTTTTCCAATTTCCACTTTACTTCAGTGGCTATATAATATTGCCTTCAGTGGATCTACCATAGTTTATGGAATCAGTCCCCTGTCACCGAACATTCAAGTTGATTATAAGTTTCATTGGATAGATTTTTTTTTTATTTTTCTTTTTTTTAGAGAGAGCTTCATTTTGTAGGAAGTACACTTCATTTTCCCATGGCTCTGATGGTTGGTGCAGGTGAGCTGCAGTCTTTCTGTGTCGTGAGGACTACACAAGTAAGGCTGCTATTCACCTCTTTGCTGAAAGCAACACTGAGCTCTGCTCCCATTCTCTGCCTGCTAACTCCTTTGGGTCATGCATGAGGACAGGTGGGAGAGACCACATGGGCTGTCCCAAATAACCAAATATCTCTCCAATGGGTTACTCCATTGTGTCCCAAACACCCCAAACATGCAAGCATTTTCATGCTCCTAAGATGGTTACTACATGGTTCCCTGCATCTGGACTATGCCACTCCCATGGCCCTCAACAAACAGGTCCAGGAGGGGAGCAGATGGCATCAACTGATAGGTTTGTTCTACAGTGACATAGACACATGTGGACATGGGCCTGGAGACATGGACACACATGTGTTTCAAATATGATTAACAATTGATTTTTATGCCAGAAAAGATTTTTTTCTGTTGGGGGGGAGTCCTGGCTGTCTTTTCCTTGTAATGAGATGGATTCAGCAAAGCACTCAAGTTACAATTTTATAATTCCATGGCCTTTACACACACACACACACACACACACACACACATACACACACACACAGAGAACCATCTCCCACAGTCCATTTTCGCCACTGGGAGTGAGACTCCCAAATCCCAGGATGGCATCACAGAATCCTAAAGAAGTTACAGAGGCTCCATCCCAGATCAGACATCCTGGACACAATGCATAGGGTCCCTAGTGAGGAACAAACGTCTAGGAAGCACCTGAGCCAGACACTGAGCTTGGGGCAAAGGGAAAAGATGGCTGGTTTCTGCCCTCAGTGGCTTTGCAGCCCAGAGTAGAAATGCAAGGCTTTGAAGTAACTTGGAAAAGAGTTCAGAAGGGCTGCATCCTCTAGAACCACAGGTCTGTGAGTGGCTCGGAAGTCCGTGCTGTCCTCAGCACTGCAGCTGCGGTTATTATGCACCTGCTATGTGCCGAGTACCAGCCGCACTCTGGGATGCGCACAGTTCCTGCTCTATAGATGCTCAGTGTCAAGAGCAAAACAAGGACGCCATCAAAGCTCGTGGAGCGTACAACTAGCCATAGGAGCAGCTCTTGGCCCCCACCTGCTACTTGGTGACCGAGCACGGTCACAACCTCCCTCCACAGGCTTCTGCAAGAGCTCCATGTTCCTGAGAGCCAGGATGACCTGCCTGACTCTGGCAGACCGCCAACTGCATTTGAAACCCAAGCCTATGTGTATATCAAAATGCAGGAAGCTATCTTAAAAGGGTGCACTAATTAGCTTCCTGGGATTTCAGATTTTAAAAGCTTCTGTGATCGAATTTGCTTTAGTAAAAATTTTTAAAGGATTCCGAAGATTGGTTCTGCTGTCAGGACATCAGAAAACAAACAAAAGAAAACAAAATGAGATAACAAACTTACTGGTTTCCAGAGCAGAGTGCTTTCAGTGTGGATGGAGAGGAGGGAAAAAAAAACCATGCACTGACTGGTAGGTAAAAAGCAATATAGCATTAAGAGGTCACAATGCACAGTGAGAACCAGCCTCCCTCGGGGACTCCATCAACATTGAGTCACTCTTTGGGAGCATTTGGGAGCCCACTGTGAATCAGCACCTAAGGGTACCATTCCCACTTAGATATAGGAATAGGGGAAACATCCAGAAAACCCAAAACAAAACAGAAAAAGAATCTCACAATTCTGCATAGAAAAACCATATGAAAGATTGCAAAAAGAATTTTTCTTATTAGCCACCATCCACAGTTTCATTAGGAATAGAAATGTTCCCCTGTCCAGTGTAGGGGAACAAATAATAACCAGAGCACTCCACTATTAAGAAAGTGTATAATCATATTATTAGACTCAGTCTATAATTGAAAGCCATTAGCAGAATACTTCCTTATAGAGTTAATCCCTCCCTCTGAGAAGCATCTGAATGTTCTCTGCAACCCCCCCACACACACAGGGTGTTGTAATTGGTGTCCATGTTGGTATACGAGTCTTTCAGGTTAGTCTGTGACCTTGAAGGAAGCTACTTTAGTCATTCCATCCATCTTGCTCTCTGAGTACCTAGCACTGGGTCAGGAAATAGTTACTTTTGAACTGAAAACATTGCATTTCCTCTTAAACTTGACTTCTTTGGGCTGGCGAATCCTTCAGTCTATTCGTGGAAACATTTCTCAACATTGCACATTTTTCTTAATTTAGGGAGTGTTCGTGGGGGAATATTTCGATAAGTCAATGTATTTAAAATTTGTAGGTAAGGTAGTAGTAATCACCTACCCACAGGAATCCACAAAAACTTGGCCGAAGTCAATGAAGAACTATGAGTTATTACCCCTAAATCTGGAAAGACCTCCTCTCCTGCTAACATTCTTTAAAAAAAAAAAAAAAAAGATGACCTTGCAAATTATAACCTTATAAACTTAACTTCTAAATATAGAAAGATACTGAAAGGGAAAAAAAAAAAGCATGAAAGGAACTCCCAAAATCTTAGAGGGAATTTACTGTAAAAGAAGAAGTAACTCTCAACTGAAAAGTAAGTTCTGGTTTTTTGTTTGACTTTTTTTTGAAGAAAAAAAATTCATCTTCTACAAAAGAATCATGTAATCATTTTCTCTTAGGAAAGTGAATCACGGTCAGATTGGATTTTCTTAATCTGACATTATTTAGAGAATAAACAAAACCCGTTGGCTTATGAGACTGGTACCATTTTTATCCTAAAATAAAATGAAGTGGTGATATCAGTTTGGTTGTAATACACTCCTTCCAGGAAAATGTATCAGGAGACAGAGGAGGAGAGCACTCTTGGAATCAGGCCTGGTTCTAATTCCATCTTTGCACTTGCTAGCTGGGTGACCTTAGACAAATCACATAACCTCTCTGGCCCCCATCTCCTCAACTAGAAATAGAGATGATGACAATGCTGTCAGGATTAAATGAGATGATATAGGTAAAGAGAAATTGCAAAAGAAGCCGGCCAGTCAACAATGAATTGTTCCCTCAGGGAAATCGTGGCTCCAGTGGATTATTAAAGACTTTACATCGTGGGTGGAAAACACACATGACCCCAACCCCAACACATTTCAGCTGGTGCAAGCTCCTTATCCCATCTCATTTTAAAGCGGAGAATGAGTGTGTCCTGCAAGTGAGCACCAAGTGCAGGTAACAAAGCCAGCTGTGCCCAGCCACTCAGCAAGGGACAGAGGGGTTTGTATTTCCATCTTCAATTCTAGTTCTGAGTTCTCCTTCCTACGCCTGTTTTAAGAATTTCCCTGGAAGATACCAATGTTGTTTAGACCCCCTCACTGTTTATAATCAGGAAAAGGGTCCAGATAGGCAAAAGAAAGTCCTCAGGATGTCAAATAAATGTGGCAAAGTTGGACTAAAGACTAGGTGTCCTTCCCATGACTTGGGTCTTTCCGGCCCCTCTGCCAAGCCACCTATTTATCAGGTCTACTGTAAGGACTGTGTTGACAATCTGTTTCTCTTGTTGGTTAGTTTGTGTGATCCATTCTGGCCTTAGCTGTTTGTACAAAGCAGGAAGGACACACACACTCAAGACTCCTCTTTCTCATCTTTCATTGATGCTTACTGAGACCCTCTGCAGCATGGGGAAGCTTTGCCCTTCTACGTGTTCCTCCAAGTTCCAGATGGAGACGTGCAATGTAGCAGTTTGGGCAGCCATGGCCTTGGAGGCTTAGTTTTGTGCACTAAGCTCTGTGCTGTGTGACACATAGCTAGTTTAGACATTCGATATGCTGTTAAGAAGCCTCAGTCTATAGATTTGAAAAAGCCTGGCCTCTGCCTCCAAACACGAGACTTTGCATGTGTCACCTAATGTCTCTGAGTCTTCATGCCCTCATTTCTACCGCAGGACTTTAGATCTTGCAGAGTTGCAAGGTAGGGGATTAAATGGCATATTAATTTATATATAATATATCCTCTATAGCTTCCTCTCTAAAGGGGTTAAAAGATTTTTAAAGAAGCCCCAGGATCAAGAATTTTATAGCAGGCCTCTTTTTAAGGTTGGATAGTGTATATCATGAAAAATCTTTCACTTTTTAAAGGAATTTTTCACATACATAGTTTTTTTTAAAATTTTTTTAGTTTTCCCAGATGAGAAAGGAATTAGAGGCCAAACCTGATAGAGATGTACAGAGAATGAATTTTGGGTTCAGCTGGGATACAAAGAGGCTCTGGGATGTTAGGTAAGCTGAATGAGTGCTAGGACTCAGTTTCTCCCTTTAGCCAGGATGCACTGAGCATCCTGAGAGCAAAGTGCCTAGGAATTGCAGTGGGCACTAGAGAGGTCTAATTATCACTCCTTGGCCTCCCTCACTTTTCTAGGCCACACATCCTCCATTCTTGGGTAATATGGAGCTTGGGTGGGCGGGCAGGCCTGGGAGAGACTGAAATAACAGGGATTAGATGCCCGTGGCTATTTTAGTTACACACGCACCCAAGTCCCTCAGGGTTGATTATAGTTGCCTGAGAAGACTCTTAACTCTTTCTGCAGAAATGAATTTAATGAAATTTCTAGAGCCTTACAAAACACAAGAAGTATTAAGAATGAGGAGTTTCTGTAGAAGGGTACAGCCACTTTGGAAAACAGTTTTGTAATTTCTCAAAAATGTGAAGCATAGAGTTAACATAAGACCCCAGTATACACCCAATAGAAATGACAAAACATGTCCACATGGAGACTTGTCTACCCGTGTTTGTAGCAGCATTGGTCATAATAACCCAATGGTAGAAACAATCCATATAACCATCAGCGGATGGTGACATAAGCAAATGTGGTATATCTGAGCAATGGAATACTATTCGACTGCAAAAAGGAATGATGTGCAGCTTTGTGTTACCTAGATGATCCTTCAAAACACTGTGGTAAGCAAATGAAGCGAGTGAGGAATTCCATGAGACACCAGATCAAAGCAGTGAGTGCACATAAATGCCAGCTCCCCCGTCCTTTCACTGTCATGTCCATGGTAGGGGTCAAATGAGTCCTCCGTGTCACCGAGAAAATGTTCATAAGGGGAGCCACTAACTACAGAGAAATGGGAAGAATAATAAGTCCATCACACTCACATCCACTGCTCAGAGTGGAACCATGAGCATCTTGTCATATTTGCTTCATCGCTTCCTTTTTAAAAAAGAATGAAATCAATTCATTCTTCATTTCAATGAAGTTGAATTTTATCGTACACAGCTCAACATCTCTTTTGAGTAAATAGGCAAATTCATTAAAGAATTAGTAAGTGGATAATCTCAACTACTCAGGAAGTAGAAATAGGAGGATCATAGTTCAAAATCATCCTGGACAAAAGTGTGAGGCCCTATCTGAAAAATAAACCAGGAGAAAAAGGAATTGGGGCATGGCTCAAGGGGGAGAAGGCTTACCTAACTCTGAAAAGACCCAATTAATTGGTGGAGAAATAGTGTATTCATTCAGCCGGCCTTCTATAAGCAAGTACATCCAAAGGACATATACATGGTGTTACAGCGCTTTTTGACAAATAATCTGAGCATGTGTTAGAAGTGGCAAGGTATCGGTCACTGTGCACCTTTGTTGGCTCACTGTACTAGGTAAAAAGGGTGGTTTGTTTTCTACACGTGGATTGCATGACTCAGAAAACAAGTTCATATGATCTCTTCAAGTCTCTTGCTTCCCCAGAAACTGAGCAGTAAGGATATTGTCAAATTTTGTTCATATGGTGGGGTTCTGGACATATGAAGGTGTGCCCTCCCTCCACAACAGAGGCAGGGTTTATAACTCAGGTGGGGTAAAGAGGAAATAAAAGGGTACAAATCTGCAAATTAAGGATCTAAAAGACAACCTTTGGGGAAAATCATGAAATTCCATCCTCCTTGTCTCCGAAATTCCGGCTGGGACAGCCTGGGCTGGAAGGCCCCATGTGCTGAGTTGAGAGTGGGGTGAAGGAGGTGGAGTGGGGACTCAGCGCTCAGCTCAGTGCTTAGAAGGGACTAAGGCCAACTTTCATGTCATATCATATTTTCCTAAAAGCAAGATGATTTGATTTGTTTGCTCCGTAAACAAAGGACAGTGGCGGGTAGCAGTCCCCCACCTCATCCACACACTGTGCTGGGAAGGAGAGTCAGTCTGTGCTGTGCTGCTGGGGACACAGCCTTTCCAAAGGAGATCACTGTCCCTGAAATGCAGATTCTTACAAAAGTGGCATTAATTTGCTTAGAGCGAGAGATTTTCACAGGAGAGCAACTGGCAGAAGACATTATGAAAATGTCCGAGAGGGCTGGTAACTGACTTGATTAGTATGACCTTGTTATGAAGGTAACAGAAGAGGGACTGGTGCTTAGTCTGAGTTATAACCCTGTTCCTGGTTCGGCGACAGAGTGAGGGATGTAATTTGTTCAGCCTGACTCCGAGTGGCCAAGCCTGCCTCTGACAAAGTAATACACTGACTACTCGAGCTTGGCCGGCACTTTTCACCCTGATGGAGTAAACAGGGCCGGGTAAAATAAGAAATGGTGGACTGGCTCCTGCACGGGTGCTCTGTGTGGACACACTGTGGGCAGAGCCTTGTGGACAATGAGTCCCCAGAAGCCTTAACTCATCGCCTCTGAACAACCAAGGAAGGAGACTAATTCAGCTTCTGCCAGCCAAAACAGAATGAAGCAAAACACCAGCATAAACAAGGACTAAACATCCTGAGGTCTATGCTGAACTTGCTCTGGCTCTGGTTTTTGTGTTTTTTTTTTTTTTTTTTTTTTTTTTGACATTTCTGAAGCAATATGGTACTGGCTGCGGTGGGAAATTCAGCAGCATTAGTCTTAAGGAAGAATCCAATGTCTGGCTCCAAAACCTGTGTGGGTGATAGTACATAACGAGTGTGCAGGTGAAGGATCCATTCTGCATGGTGCACTGAGGGGGTCCCATGGATGTCCTTATGCTGAGTGTGGATGCCATGAGCTTTGGAAAAACAGGGCAAAGGTCCATAACCAGGGGGTTCCAGTCACTCTCCTATCTGTGATGGTCTTCGTCATCAACTCTACATGCAGTCTGATGTCTGATACTTTAAAAAAAAACCTATGGCACCTAGAAATTCTCAAATACTGGTTAGAAATTAAGTACACAAGACTGTGCTGTTTACTGCTCATAGGAACACATACTAGACTTGAACTAGGGAGTTGAACTTGGTGAATAATAACACACACATGTACATGTGTGTGTGAGTGTATCTGTGTGTTTTTAGGTCTCCAATTTCAGGGCTGGGGCTACATAAATGACAAAGGGCCAGAATCCCTTGTCTCCTTGCCTGTGTCACCATGCCTGCTGACCCTCTAGTGAAAGGGATCTGACCACCACATGCAAGTGGAATAAATTATCGCTGACACTCCAATATTTAATTATGCAGCTGTCAGAGCGGCCCTTTCGAAATTCATTTTAATAAAGTGAGAACTTTCCCTTTCAAGGTTGAGAGTGAGGGGAGTCACCTTTGGTGTCAGTCGGAGGTCTCCGCCATGAGCTCTGCATTCTTGCTCTGGACGCCTGTCACTTGGTCTGATAGAAGGACCTGATAACGGCTCTGATGCCTGGTGGCCTCCCCCCCATCCTGCCTGAATGAACATCCTTCATTTAAACCCACAATAATGAGGACCTCAAAGTCAGAGAGGCGGGCACAAGGGCACCCTGTCGGGGAAAAATGGCCTCTTATTATAAAATTCACTCATTGTGGAAGTGGCAATCTAAAAGTAATCATGTCTATCTCCCTGTTTTAACTGGGTAGCCAGAAATATTTAACATGGTGGAAGGAAAAAAGAAAATAAGAAAGAAAAACTGGGAATTGTGGGGTTAGGGAAGAAGGTGACCAGCATTGGCTTTCCTCCATGGTCGTGGCTCCAAAACTCATGAAAGAGACATAAAAGTATTGATTTGTATTTTTCTATAAAATAAAAAATGGTATTATCATTTTTTGTAGTCTGGTTTCTAGGCCATAAAGTTGCAGTGAGGAAAAGCTTTTATATGGCAAACTGAATGTGTGAATGCTCTGGTGCCTGCCTATTGTGTATATGCCCAAAGTCTATGTTTAACTCACACTTCTCACTGTTTAAATGTAAACCAGGCCCCCAAACAACCCAGAGAGGGAAGCACAGGCTGGCTAGGAAAAGCAGAAGCAACTCTACAGATGCGTTCAGACTGGTTCCTCTTCTCTCCTCTCCAAACTCTGTGCTCATTCTCTGTCCTTTGATTTTCTCTCTACACTCTCTCTGTCTCATTTTTATTTTCCTCTTTTTTTTTGTCCCCTCTCCTTTCTCTCTCTCTCATAGCATGATGAATGTGTATTGATTAGTGGCTACGTATCAGGCATTGTCTAAACTTCTCTGTATGTGAATCTCTTGTGATGCTCAGAACAACTCTATAATTAGACACCTTAATGATTGTTCCCATTTTTACAAATGAGGAAACTGAGGCTCAGGAAGGCTGATGGTCTTACTCAAGACCGGCCAGTAATGCAGGGCCCCCCTGTGTCCAGGCACTTTCCTATGCTTAGATAGGCAACCACTCCACCATGTTTGTTTTCTTTTTCTCTGGTCTCTTCCTTGCCAGCTCTTTCACTCACTATCCTGTTCTCCCCTGCTCACTCTCCCTGCTCCATCCTTCCCAGGTTTCTATACACTGTGTTTCACTGAAATACGTAATAGTGCCAAAGGAATGCACACAGTGACCGTCCTGTGCACACGTGCTGTAGCTCTTGTCAATAGACATTGGATTTAGAGTGGTCTCCTCATGTGTGTTTGGTTGAATACTGCTGGAGGTGTGGCACAAGTGGTAGAGCACTTGTCTTGCAAGCACAGGGCCCTGAGTTCAATCCCCAGAACTGCCAAAATAAAACTCCTTGTCCCTGGATAAATGCCTGAGAGAATTCTTGCATGTGACTGTTGAAATGTGTTCTTTCTAAAGCGTAGGTAACAACTCAGTCTTCCAGAAGCCTGCTCTTAGATATATTCTGCCCCATTCTAGGGTCTCAGCCCCAAGGGGAAGCTGTTTCTCAAGAGCCTGTGATAACCATGGCCACCCATGTCTTCCCATGTTATCATCGCTGTTGTCACTGTTGCCCATTGCTTAGGGGGAATGCCAGTGGTATTGGGACAGCTAAGAGTTTAGAATACTATTTAGTGGATACAATAGAAGCTCCCAAATTAAGCACACTACAGGGGGAGGGAGAGTTACAGTGTGTGCACATCACTCTGATCTGCACAGCATTAACCGTGATATTGCAAGGCAGGAAACTCCCAGAAATTGAATTCCTCCTCAGAGCCACAGGGTCTGTTACATAGGAAGCCTTCAAAGATGGTTTATTGAATGAATGCAGAAATGAGTTACCCATACCAGCATTTTCTCACTCCAAGAAAAAAAAAATCTCCTGGCCTATGCAAAAAAAAAAAAAAGTAAAACCAGGCACCTTTATTCATAGGTAGGAAGATTTACCAAGAGATCAGAGGCTGGTTTGGAGGTCAACCAATGAGCAGTTCAATTAAACCAATGACTTAAGCAAGCAGCCCAAGAAAGGACAGGTACCGGAGACGAGTGCCCTTGTTCTGGTCCTGGACATTACCAATTTCGCTAGACACCAAGTACAAATGGACTCCAGGCTTCTGATGGCCCTCCTATGACCTGGAAACAAGAGGATTAAGGCTTTCTGTTTCCTTTCTAAAGGGACAATTGCAAGACAACACAGACAGGTGGTAGAAGCAAGTGAAACATCTAGAAATAACACATTGAGGAACATTTTCAATTCTGTTCCTCCCTTTATCTGCCTCTCTGTCATTGACTATCCCCACCCTCCCCCTTCCCTTTTTAGCCAGTTTTCCTTGGGTGTTTATTTTATGTGACCAGCTGTTGCTATGGGTTTTTCATTTACTCCTTACAAAAGCCTTAGGTGGGAAAGAGGCACTACGATGACCTCCATTTTAAAGAAGAGACCAAAGCTTAACAAGGTAAATAACAAGTTCAAGGTCATGCAGCCAGTAAAAGGCAGAGGGAGGATTGATGCCAGCTTTGCTTGACCCCGGCAGCAGTGCTCTGAAACACTGGGCCATGTTTTAACCAAAGACATCGGCACTCCCCTCTTCCTCCCACACAAGAACGGAGTCCAGAACTGCCTTTGTCTAGTTCATGGCAAACCCGTCTGATGAGGTCTGTGTTGAACGACACACACAAGTTCCTTTCTCTGCAATGATGTCATGTCACAGGGGTGGAAAAAGTAGCAGCCGTCAAGAGGGAGCCAGGCTAGGTGTCAGGAACTGGTGAAATGACACGTATGTGTGCATGAGTATGTGCTCGTATATGGCATATGTGCATTGTGCATGTATGTATCCATATGAATGCACATTTCCATTTTACATATATGTGAATATATGTGTCTATCTACATATAGAGAGATGCAAAAACACATTGTTCTCTCTAATCTGCACAATTGCTATTATCCCCATTTCATCACTAAGAAACTGAAACTCAGTTAAATGCCTTGCTTGGGATACATAGGGCTGGTGAGTCAGGTTTGCGATACAGGGTCTGCTTCACTCGAAACTATCGCTCTTGCAAGAAAAAAATAAAGAGAATACTTCCATGATGCTTCTACTTCACTTTTGGATTTATATAATATTTCATTTCATTTCATTGCATTCTTACAGCCATCTAACTAACAATCAGCTACGGTTGACACTCGTGTTGAATGTTCCCGTGATTCCTGCTTTACACATGATGAAATGAAGGCCCCAGGGGTCCATGACTTGTCTAGGGACTGTGGCTAAAGGCAGATGCCAGATACTCCTCGTGGCCTCTGTCTCCCTCAACTCAGAACAGCTTGCCCCTGCATGGTGGCTTTGCGAACCAGAGCCATCCGCTCATCAAAATCCTCCTTCCCCTCAAGTTCTCAGGACTGACAGCTTCCATCTTGAATAGACTCGTGATCATTCGGACATTCACAACCTCATATGGCACCCACTTACACAGGATGCTTGATGCCAGCTCTTTCACAGCAAACCAGAACAGATTCCCAAAGCTCCGGCATGCCGCCTGTCACAGGTTTTGCAGTCAGAAAGAATTATGGGTCAAGGTCAGTCCCAATCCCAGTGCCCCAGGTTTGTATCCTGACACTGTCCTACGGAGAGGGCTGGGAGTCCCACCCCTCCTCCGTGGGAAACCCTGTTCAAAGAGCAAATGTGGCGTGTACCCCGAGATGACATGCAGAGCCCAGAAGGCTGGAAGGAAGAAATAAATCCTGATTCAACTAGGATTAAAAAGTCGCTAGCATGAGGAGAATTCGCACTCCACAAATTTTTCTCGACTGAGTAAATTTAAAGAAATAAAACTAGATTGAGCATGCGTTTAATACTGGCTGCTATCTTTTGCTCTGCTCTGCTCAGTGGTTTGTTAAATATGAAAAGATTTGCCCTGCAAGAAGACACGGGGAGAGGCAATCTCCGAGGGTCTCATCAGCAACCTGCCCCTCCTCTTCCAAACCCAGGTGAGGAAGGAAGGCAGCATTTTTTTTTTTTCTAATTCTAGCACTTGAGTGTCCCAGCCTGTGTACAAGTCTCAAATACCACCTTGGTATCACGACCGTCTCTTAATAGAAGGTGTGATATAAAAACCTCAATGGACATAGAAGGAGCTTCCCTTTCTGACCCTGGCTGCCTGAGAGGCAAATTGCATTAGAAAATGACATGCCATTCATCTCTCGAGTACTTGCAGGAACATTTAGCTAATTAAATGATTAATAAATTTAACACTGCTTTATAATTTCATTTAGCTGTGTTGGAAATCGCACGGTGAGCTGCGTATGCACCGAATGAGATTAGGTGGGAGTGAGGGTTTCAGAGGCTGCCCTGGTAATTGAGATTAGTCTATTACTACAGTGACCTTTTTAACTTTTATATTCTCTTGTTAAAGCGAAATAAAATTTTATTCACTTTTAAGGAATATTTACTTAGAGAAATTTACATGAAATTAAAGAAACACCAAGCCTAGGAGCCTACTGGGGCTGGAAGCCACGCTCTATTTCTTTCTCAATTTTTAGAGCCTCTTTAGGAAACTGTTTTTGAGTTGAGATAAACAGTGTGTTTTAGACAGTTCATTCATTCACTCACTCACTCATTCATTCATTCATCCATTCATTTACTCATTTACAAATGAATAAATGCTAACTTCCTGGCAAGTCCTGAGACACCTGCAGGACCCTACTGTAGCAGTGATCAGGGACGCAGGTCCCAGTTTTCCCAAACTTAAATTAGAATGGGAAAATACAGGTGAGAAGCAAATAAAGAAACCAAAATAACAGAGAGGAATAAGCACAGTGCAGAGTGGAGTAGGTGGCTTCTTTAGAGTGGCGAGTTAAGGACAATCTCTCTTTAAAGTGACAATGAAACTGAGTCCTGTGTTGCACAAGGCAGTCAGGTGTGCAGTGCTTAGAAGACCCAGCACACAGAAACAGAGGAGGAGGAGTGTGAAGGTCCTGAAGGGGATGGATGAACCTGGTGGAGCAAGGAAGGAGCAGCAAGGAAGACTAGGGCTTAGACTTGGTGGCTTGAAGGAAGTTAGAGGTGAAGCACGCATTGTAGAAAGTGTAGCTCTTCCAGCCATTGTGAGGAGTTTGGACATTTTTAAAAGAGGCACAGTGGAAGTCTGTGCCTATTAAATTAGAGGGCTTTAAGTAGTGTGGTGACACCATCTGTCAGGTGACTCCACCCAACACAAGTGCTCCTGCCATCATGGTTAAGAGTGGGACTGGGGCCTGACTTGGCTTCCCTCACTTCCAGTCTCCCTTCTGACCTGTTCTTTTTCCCAGCTGAAACTGTATTTGTTCATCCTGGTTCTCGGTCTTTTCTTTTCCTCCCATCTTGAAAATGTTTCTGATTATCTCCTTCTCTCTAGTCCTCCCCATCCATAAAATCCACAAGTATGGACTTTTAAACTTACAGAGGTCTCTGCTTGGTTTTTCCCCTGTATAAATCGTGCCTTTTCTTTCTGCATTTCAGTACTGTGACAGCCGAAGCCTGTCACTCCCTGACAAGTCAGGGAGTTGTAAACAGCTCCCTGTTTGGTGGACACATTTCCAAACCAGACCAACCAATCCTGAGCCCACTCTCAACACCTCTTTTGTGGGTCCCTCACTCCCCAGCACCAGGAACCAGCTAATTAGGGGTAGCTTCTATGTCCCATAGCTTCCAGAAATTATGCAAACTAATCAACCCAGAGACTGCTCGACCTGCCTCACCTGCTCCTTCCCAGGTTCCTTTCTAATATGACCCCAAACTCCACCCTCCCCGGCCCTATGACATACCCCTTTCTCTTGCTATCTGTGAACTACATGGATCAATCTGGGTCACAACTATCACAGACCACCTTTTCATTAACAGTCGTCTCCTGATCTGCTGTCTTGCCATCCCTAAGTCATCATAAAACCCATATTTCAAAACATATCCTGATACCAGTTTTGCTGCCCACCAGATCATAATAACTACCATTTACCAAGATCTATGTGTCAGATACTTCAGAGAATCGATTGTAACTGACTATAATTTAATGTTCACTTACACGGCCCTGCAAAGAAGGTGGGTCTTTTGGTTTTTTTTTGTTTGTTTGTTTGTTTGTTTTCAGTTTTGTTGTTACTGCCATTTTCCAGGTAAGGAAACTGAGACAGAGTTTAGGGGGCCTGAAATAAAGGTAAACTCTCTATTCTGGGGTTTATCTCCCAGCTTAGAGATGACAAAGTTCGTAAAATCAGAAAAGGTTTTCTTGCTATTAGAATGAACAAAAGACAAAAGGCCGCTTCTTGACACAATTTCCAGTAAGTTTTGTTTTTTTTTTTTTTTGTCATTTCTTGTTCAATTACTTTCTTTCTTCTCCCTGTTTTGCCTAGTGGCTTACCCAGGCATATTTCCTTAGAATTCCTCTGTTTTCCTTCTCTAGAGTTAATTTAAACATGAAGAGAATGCCTGCAGAAAGGTGTAGGACATTTTAACAGGTGCCCTCTTCCAGAAGGAGGGCCAGTTCCTCAGCGTGTGGGCAAGAATAAGCACTTCACTTGTTAACGTCATTTCACATTCTGAAAATTCACGTGCTCAACATTAAAAGTGTTTCTGTTGATGACGGGTTTTCTATCTATCAGAGAAGAAATGAAATCAAAGTCTTCAGCAAATATTTAAACTACATTAGTTTCAATTACAGGTAATTATGCACACATCCCTTGAATACTCTTCAGACTTTGAAGACAGCCCTCCCCCACCCCTTCAGATTTGAAATCCTCCCTCACCCCGATACCTGCTGTAAACCCTAAAATGTGTAAGCAATTACCTTTGTAAGCAGTGTTTCTGGAAAATAACATCTGTGTGTGATTCACACTTTTTTTTTCTAACCTGTTAATTGTCTGGTTGTTAACTCTGACTACGAAAATCTTCTGATGCTTACAAATTTGTAATTTTCCTTCAACACCTTCCACTAGGTGTGCAAAATCTGAACCCACCTGTGTAATTAAAATATTTTCTGCTTTAAAAAATTTCCAATTGTTAAACCTACAGACAATCACATTAATCCATGTTAGGAGTAACAGATGGAATTAGAAGCATCAAGAATGTACAAATTCCAGTTGGCGAAGAAGTGGCGAGCTATCTGATTTCCTAGAAATTGTAAACTCAGTATTTCAATCTTTTAATGTGGATATGACCGTGTTGGTTACCAGTGCTGGGTTGCTTCAAGTAAGTCCATCATCTTCAACAGGTGATTGGAAATCACCATAGAACTTCACTTTCTCTGCCCTTCTTCCCTTTTCCTCTCTCCTTTCTTCTTTCTCTTCTTTGTACTGGTCCATGATGAAGCTGACACCATAGCAGGTACCAGTGACAGAAGACAAGGAAAAGAAATTCCAGCTTTCTATGGAATTCTTTCCATTTGAAACATAGTCCCTGGACAATCAATGCTGGTACCCATTGGCACCTTGTTAGGAACGTGGAAATAAGGCTTCCTCCCAGCCCACCTGTGTCCAAATCTGCATCCAAGTGATTCCTGAAAGGTTATAATTTAGTAGACACTGATCTAGGTCAGGGGTCAAAAATCTATGGCAAGTAGGCCGAACCCAGACACCATTTGTTTTTTTTGGATTTTTATGCTCCATGATCTATGAATAAATCCTACAGTTTTAAATGATAATATTTTTAAGTGCTACATGAATACCTCCATAATGGCTTCAATTTTGACCCTTGAACTAGGAAATCTAAAATATTTTCTATCTGCCTATTTATTTAAGCAAAAGTTTACCAGAACCTAGAACTTAGATAAATCTAGCACTAAAAGGGTGGATGAAGGCACAGGTGAAGGCTATCTTTTGACATAAAGGTGACACAAGGACACTGGATTCACTGAAAATATTTGCCAGAGGAACAACTATGTTCTCCCTTTTTTTTTTGTCTCCACAAAAACCATGGCATACACTCAACAGGAAAATTGGCTCAGAAAGCCTAAGTCTTAGATCAAGCTTTTATAAGATACAAGAACAATACAACTTTCATAGTTCATGCTCAGAGACCCATCAGGACCTGAAAGGCAGTCATCCTTAGACACAGAAGAACTTAGAAAACATGAAAGTTGGTACAACAGATTCTGTCCAAGTACACTATGAGAATCCTTCCCATCAAACCAGAGGTTAACATTTTACAGTATAAGCCACACAACTGCAAAGGATCATGTTTCTTTTGTATTGCAAAGTTTTTAGCTTTTCCAAATGAAGAAAACAGAAAATTCTCATGTCCAAAAGAGTAGTTAGATCCTTTCAATTGAAACAATCTTTTTTTTTTTTTTTTTGCAAAAGAGTTTCACCTTTTTGATATTTACTTATCTATGTCTATCAATCTACTATCTATGTCTAGGTGAAGCCAGCTGAGAAAATGTGTTGAAGATTGACAAGTGTGAAAAAGAAGAGGCGATAAGAACCGATGTCAGAGAGAGCAGAGAATTGAACCAACCAGGGGCCACTCAGCCTCAGAAAAAGAAACACGTTGGAGTAGGAGGTCACGTGACAGCTGGGCCAATGGCCTCACCATTGTCCAAAAGACACTTAGATAAGATAATGTGACACCTGTACCACCAGATTACATTAAAAGGATTTAGTGGGGGTGGATTTGCAGTGGCAAGATCCAAGTTGCCTATTCTTGGTGCCATTTAGGGCTTTGGCATTACACCAGTTGGAACTTGTTTTGAAAGACTGTGACGTATAAACTCAGCTGGTTAGCATCGGGCCCCAGGAGCCAAAGCAAGAGTGGGGCAGGCCACTTTGCTTTCTTTTCTCCAAAACTCTAAATGTTTATGGAGTGCAGCCATGGTTAGCATTAAGGAGGGCAGGACAGGAGAGCAGGAATGATCCAGCATGGGCCATCAACAAGCCTGGAAGAAGTCTTTCTCGGCCTAGGGTGCTGTAACTTGGCCAGAGTGTCTCTTCTGAGTGAAGATTACAACATGTTCTTCATTTGAATGCATCTTCCTAAAAGAGGAGGCACTCCCACGTCTAATAATAATAATAATGATAACAATTATAATAGTCAAATGATATTAGCTTTAGCTAACTTCTAAGTGGCAAGGATAAAGAATAAAAAGTATATATGATGAAATTAAAGCATTCTGTGATCTCCAATTGATTCTAATGGGGTAATGACAAAATCCTTATTGAGATTAGGATACATAACTATATTTAGGTATTAAGGTTATTACTCAGGCTAATTCACAGTCTGAATTTCAGAAAGGCATCCCAGTGGGCTGCTCCCTCGGGATCTATACGTAATGACAAAGCACTTCCGTCTTATGCCAAATGATTTGGGATGACCTCTAACACCATCACATATCCAAGGACGTCTCTGAGCCCCCTGAATAGATATTCACTGGCAGAGAAGCACTCTGCTCAGCTTCCTTCTCAGTGGACGGGCTCCTGGGGATGGCTGAGGTGACTTTACACCCTCTAGAAAAATTGGCAGGGGCCTCTCCAGCTGGGGATGGCAAGCCAGATAGGGCTTTGTTCAAATTCCTGTACTGGCAGTTCTTAGTTGACCACTTGGGGTCTCAGTGACTCAGTTTCTCCCTCCTCGAGTGGGGATGATAAATCTGCCTGAAGGAATGTCTCAGAGAGTGAGTGGAAAACACACAGCATGCTCAGTGGGTTCTCATGTTTTGCTCTGCAGATGCTAGGCTTATGAAGAATCTGCCCAGCAGGTTGCTTTTTGATTAGAGCCTACCAGCTTACATTCCCCTCCTTCTCAGTGTCTCTTCCTCTAGCAGGCATCCCAGACACCCCAGGTGGGAACAGTCCTCTCTTTCCACTGTGTCATGACCCCAGGGCCCATTTCCATCTCTGCTCTTTTCCCAAGGAATGCAAGAGTCCTCCCGGTCTTAACTCCCTTGGGACAAGCCCACAGGGACTCTTCCATCCCCACCCAGTGCTGGGCCACCTGATACATGCAAGGTGCTAGACCTTAGTTAAAGCACAGAACAGCTCCCTGGGCTCTGCGTGTTATAAGCTGACTGTTGGGAGCTCTCTTTGGGCATGGCTGGGCGGTTGTTTCTTAAAGCTTGACTCTCTGCCTCTGGGCTTCACCCCACCCTCTTCTTTTGCTCTTCACTCGGGGGGAGCCTGCTCAGCCCAGACTCCCTTTTGGCCCAGCCAGCCTGCGCCCTCCCTGCTCCATCTCATCCATCACACCTTCTGTCAGCATGGGTCAGTGAATCCTGCTCCTTGGGGCCTCTGGCCTTGCACAGGGGAAGGTTGCAAACAGAAGTTCCAAGGCAGTGAAAAAAAACAAAACAAAACAAAACATTGTTGCCATCTTTTGTTCTACAGAAGAAAGTAGAGGACACATTTCTTAATGTTATGAAAGGAAATGAAACCAGAGGTATGGCAAGATCAAGGCTTTAAATGTTCCCTAAGTTATGATTAATAAGGTGACAATGAAATCTACTCCTCCCCCCATAGCAGGATCTTTGTCACTCTTTTTGAGACTCAGAACTTTGCTACCCTCAGCTATGGGGGTATAACATTTCATAGCTAAAACAAAAAAGATAAACAAAGCCATCTCCCCAATCACAGAGAAGAACTTAATTGCATTAGTGCTGAAACTGCAGCACCAAAGTGAGAATCTAGGGGTTTTCTTGCATTTATAGGAATGCTGGGAGCAAATAATCCCATTAGGTGGCTTTGGCTGTCAGAACAGGGTGCTCCAAGACCAGCCAACCTGCACTATCAGATAACATGGCCATTTCCATCTCAACTGTCATCTGGGGTCCTTGGCCAACAGGTATGGTCCTCACATTTTGTGCATGTTATTTCAATGAGAAAGCAGACAGTGAGAACCCAGCCTTCTAATCCTCAACATCATGACTGTTTCTTCATCACAGGTCTCAAGCAAGCCCTCGGTTGCATACTGCCACCATGTGCAAAGCCAGTTGTCTCCAACCTGGACACTAATCACGTGGAAGGAGAAACATTGGTTGCTGCCTCCTCCCTGACCACCTCATGCCAGTGCAGTGAGCGTCTAGCCCAAGGTAGCCAAAGAAAAAGTGGGAATACTCTTTGTTTCTGGGAGAAGTAAGAAACTACAGATTTGGGGAAGTCATAACACACCTGCCTGATCTGTATTTTTAGTGACCTCCAGGTGCTCACTACAGAGGACAGTGTATCCACTTGGAAGAAATCGCAAAGACAGTGTCAAGTCAACAACTGCAAGGCAGAATGTTCCGTATTTCAAATGATCGGAGGAGCTGGGCACATAGGCGGTATGGCCACTTCTACAGTTAACTATATAACATGTAGGAAAAGCAGGTAGTCCATTTCCTGGGAAAATCAATCTTTCTCCTATTTAGTATGAAAGTGATAGATTTATATGTTTAAGTGGTATGATGATAGTAGGATTGACTTTTATAAAATGACTGGCTTTAGAAAGGGGTAAGTGATTTCTGTGGAATGTTGTACAAAGCCTCAAACCAGGGAGAGATGAAAAGTTCTATAAAGCTAGACTGAAAAATTCACAAACACTGGTGATAGCAAAATGGTGGCTTGTGGGCTGGATGAATCATTATATTTTAATTTGGTTCACTTCAAGTTACCCTGTGCAATGAATTCACTGGCACTATTTTAAAGTTGGATGATTTTATATCTAAAAAATACATAAATATCTAGTTTCTGTACAAAAATTGGAGGTTCTGACAAAATTGGATTGAATTTCCACTTGGAAATTCAATATTCAAGAGAATATTAATAATGGCTGTTTCTTATAGATGATGCATGGACATGGTCTCTGACATTTTTCTTATTTTTCCTATATTGCAGACATAGGTCCAGTGTCATTATCATTCATTTATTCTATCTGCCTGTCTCCTATAGGCATCTGCAATTGTCCTAGTCCAAACTAAATAACTATTATCATCAACAGGTTTTTAATCTCCAAGTACCTGAAGCATGAGTCAGAGAGAAGCCAACATGCCAAACTCAGTGAGGATTTTCTCACCTGGAAAAATTTGAAGGAGAATGGTCAGAGTTGCTCTTTGATAGTTTCATGAATTTGTGACTCGGGAAAGGTTTCTTCCCCTAATAACAAGAGACAATTTTCACTTGAAATCTTCAACTCTTGATAAACTGGCAGAGCTAACCTTCGTGAAATACAATCATCACCAGTGAATCTTCTCAGTTGCCTTAAAACAAGAGACCTGATTGGAGAAGAAAGTCATTGACCAGGAACTTATTTCCATTGAAGGTGACCACAAAAAACATAAATGGGCCCCATTTTTTTTGCCCACAAATGTGACTTACTGGTCACTTGTATGTGAGGCCCCTTTTCCAGTGATGTGGATGGGTGGATAGGTAGGTGAATAGATCTGAACTCTCTTATCTGAATCCCTATGAGATCCATAACAACCATCTTGCAAGATGGCAGCATGAGTGAGGATGGAGCATCCATGCCAACAGAACTGAGTGATGCATGATAAGCATAGTGAGGCCATGACCTGGAGCCTGGCCTTCTGCCCTAACCCATTGGCTATGGGCCTAAATGCAGTCTGTGGCTGAATGCCAGCTGAGAGAGAAGTACAAACCAAAATATAGGCAGGCAGATTATTTATGAGGAGAAACTGAATGCTCAGTTTTCTTTGCAACTCCAAGTGAGCTCCACAGTGTTGATAGGGACTCAGTTGAGAGCAGTGAATACATTGGGAGCTTCTTCTCCACACCCTCCCAATCACAAAACTTGAACCCATCCAACAAATACTTACAAAATATCATTCCCTTGTTAGGCACTGGACTGAATGAAAGATTGCTGAATAAAAGTCTATGGACTAGCCACAAAATATTAGCAAAGTGAATCTAACAACATATACAAACGCATGTATATCATGATTGAGTATAAGATACATTACAGGTATCCAAGGCCAGCTCAAGATTCAAAAATCAATGGATTTGGCATGTCATATAAACACACTACAGAAGAAAAATCATATGATCATATCAACTGGCACAGAAAAATGAATTTACTAAATTGAATACCTATTTATAATTTTTTCAGCTTTTTAAAGAACAGAAAAGAATCATTTGATAAAAATCATCTATAAAAACTTCACAGCTACCATCACATTTAGTGGTGACTTTCACCAAAAGATCAGAACCAATTTGCATATGATATGTCTGGCTACATGAAAAATCTCAAAGAGTCCCAAACAAGCAAATAAAAATCCCTCTAGAACTAATATGTGACTTCAGCAAGTTTACAGGATCAAGATCAACACAAAAAACTCAATCACATTTTTATATACATGTGGAAACTGAAATTAAAAATACAATGTAACTTACGGTCACTACCAAGAAAACGAAACAGGTATATACGCATGACATAGCTAGATAAGTGGACATACCATGTCCGTGTACTGAAGACTCAACATAGTAAGGGGGTCAACTCCCAACCCCCTCAATTTAGATTTAAAGCCTATTAAAATTGCAACAAGCTTTTGGGTAAAGCTACACAAACTTATTCTAAAATTTATATGAAAAGCACAGGCTTTAGAAAACCATAACAGACTTAATCTAAAAGAATAAAGTGAGAATCACTGTATTTGATATCAAGGTATCAAGGCAGTGTGTAACTGTCAGGCAAATACATAGATCTATGGAGTGAAACAGAAAACTGAGAATCAGACCCACTCAAATATGCCCAACTAATTTTTAATAAAGATGAAAAAGGAAATTCAATGGAGGCAGAATATCTTTTTTAACCAAATGATTCTAAAGCAACTGGATGCCCATAGGCAAAAAATATGAACCTCGACCTTAACCTCCCACCCTATGGAAAAATTAACTCAAAACATATAATGGTCATATATGTAAAATGCAAAAGCATAAAGCTTTAAGGAAAAAATATTAGAAATTCTTCGAAATCTACGGATAGGGAAGGAATTTTTAGACTTCAAAACAAACTCAATCATGGATGGAAAACTTGAAAAATTGGATCTCATCAAAAAACTTTTCCTTTGTTAAAGTCCATGTGAAGAGGATGAATAGACAAGAGTGGAATGGTCAAGATTTCCTTCAACGGAGGAGTGATAAAACAAACTACAGGTTCATAGATTTAGCATACCAGGGACTATTACTGAGCAATGAAAATGAACAAGCTACTGACACATGGAACAACTTGGGTGGATCTCCAGGGAATTATAGTAAATGAACAAAAGCCAATTCTCCCAAAGCTACATGTATATGGCTTCATTTATACAACATGTCTGAAATGATGACACTCTAGACATGGAGAACAGTTTAGTGGTTTCCAAGGGTTAGAGAACAGGTAAAGGCAGAGGGAGAGGAATGTCTTTAAAAGGGCAACACAACAGATCTTTGTGGTGATGCACCACTCAAAATCATGACAACTGTGACTACGGGAAGTAGCACATCTCACGATATTGGATCAAGCCAATAAACACACACACACACACACACCTGAGTCAAGTGGAAAGTCTGAGGAAGACGGACAGATCTCACGAATGCCCACACCCTGGGTGTTAGACTGTGGAATAGTTTTTGCAAACTTTTACCTTTGTGGGGAAGTGGGTAAAGGATCCTATCTGTGCTGTTTCTTATGACTGCATCTCAGTCTTCAATCACCTCCATTAAAATTTCAATTAAAACATGTACTGGACATGGAGAAGGCACCTAGAATAGTAAGCTATGGTGCCTGAAGTCTCCTTAAACCTCACAAAGCATTTGCCTCTTCTGATAGGAGTTCTTGTCCTAGCACTCATCACTACTCTCTAGAATTTAAGTTCTGTGGGGTCAGGGGACACACCTATCTTCCTAAGCATCGAATTCTCAACACCTCCTTTAACACAAACCAAATGCTCAGCAAGTACTTGTTGAATAGATGAACCTTGAATATATTTGCTACATATCTTATTTCTATCTTAATATAAACTCTGAGAATGCGATTATGCCCATTTTATCCCACGGAGGAGGAAATGAAAGCTCGGATGTGTTAAGCGACTTGCTATGAGCTAATTACGAGCTCTTAAAACCTGCTGTGACTCCAAATCACAAGCCCTTTGTCCTGCACCACACAGACCAACCAACCAGGTACTTGGGAAGCCAGTTGCAGGTACAGGGCGTGTACCTGCATCAGAGGTGTCAGAGAAGGGAAACCAGGGTGTGGGGAAGATGGGGTGTGGTGAAAGAGGCACTGATAAAAGAGGATCTTCAGGAACCAAGCTGATGTGCCAAGCAAAACGGACTCATTGATGAGAAATTTTAAAATGCTGAATGGGCGAATCTGAAGCATATTATATGTGTGTATGGAAATTTCACGATGATACCCCACTGTACAAATAATTCATGCTTAAAGAAGCCATCTCGACAAAAGAAGTAAAGATGGTAAAGATTCCCCTTTTGTTCCTCTGTATCACGTTCAAGGTAGCACAACCTGAGAGCCCATCTGAAAATTCTCAGCCTACTTCATCTTATAGACGACTTTGGAAATGCAAGATACCAGGAATATATCAGATAAAAACATAGCATGCTACTTTACCTCAAAAATTCCAGCCTTAATCAATATTTATTTTGTATAATAATTATGGATTGGAAAATATTCTTATAAGTTTAGCTTTTGGTGACTGACTTTTGTTTGAATAGATATTTATAGTAAAATTATAGCTTATCATTGTAAAAAATATGTTATTTTTTAAAACATGTTTCAATAAGCTATATACTATCTTCATTCAGATATTCAATTACCCTTATAAATTTACACTTAAATATTTAGGAGTTTCATTAATATTTTGAATGTTTTTCCTTCAGTTCCATCTTTAAGCAATTATGGCTGGCGTAGGGAAAATCCATTGATTTGTGTGCATTTATTTTATGTCTAGCCAACTCTTCAAATTATGTTATTCCTAGTGATTTTTACTAGGATATTTTAGCTCCTCTAGGATTATAATTATATATTTTTAAAATGAGGAACATTTCAGTTTTTTACCATTATTTAAGTCATTTTTTGTCTTAGCTGTATTTGTTAGAACTTCTAAAATATGTAAATATTGATGGTTATAGTAAATATTCTTGCCTAGTTTATGATTCAAATGGAAAACATGTCTCCATTTTGTGGTTTAGAATAATATTTGAAGTAGGCTTTTAAGAAAAAAAAATCCTTGACAACACGGAAAGAGTTTCTTCTCTCTCCATTTTACCTAGAGTTACTATTGTTTTGTTGGTTGCTTGCTTTTATAGTGATGCTGAATTTCAGCAAAGGCCTTTTTGGCCTCATTGACAGAACCATAAACTTGTTCTTTAATTTGTTGCTATAATAAATTACATTGATAGGGAATAAAAACAATAAGTAAATAAAGAAATGAAAATTTAATTAGTTCTAGTAAATAATGTATTAATACCCTTTCAACAAGCTTCAACCCAAAGTAAGTGGCAATTTTCAACCAAGTCTAGAAAAGCTCTCACTTACAGGCAAATGTACATGTAAAACTTTATTATATAAATCAATAAAACCTATAAATAGACTCTGGAAGAGAAATGACGAATGTGCTTAATATTATAAAGTCAAAAGTATTCTTTCCCCTAACCCCCGCCCAAACATCCTCTTTCTATTCAAGAATTCTTTTTAAAGCATTTGAAAATTCAGAAACGAATTTAAAGCATTTGAAAATTCATGCTCACATCATGCAACAAACAAGGACCAGAAAGAGAGTAAGATAGGAATTCGCATCTGAGCCCTACTGAGTCACAAGCATGAGGCCAGGTCCTCATGGGCGCATTCTTTCCTCTGAACCTCGGAATATTCTGGGGCTTTCTCTACATGGGGGTGTGCAGCAGGCAGCAGCTGAGAAGCATAGGCTTGCACACCTCCTGTTCCCCATTAATTTCTCCCCATCTATCAGTTGAAGGACCTGCACATCAGAGAATCAAAACAGATTGTTCAAGCTCTCACAGCCAGTAAGGGCTAAGATACAAATCCCGGTGTGTCCAAGTCAAAAAGCTGGTCCTGTTTTCCTTTTTTTTTTTTTTCCGGTGCTGAGGACCGAACTCAGGGCCTTACACTTGCCAGGCAAGCGCTCTTCCACTGAGCTAAATCCCCAACCCCAAGCTCATCCTGTTTTGATGGACATTGTTGGTACCATGGTGGCTAGATGTCTGGGCTTCATATCAGTAAACAGGGACCTGAATATTTGCTTGGTCACTACTAGCTCTATGCTCTTGGGCCACTTAGTTCACCCCTGTGACATTACACCCTGTGGGTATAATTAGGACAACCTAGTATCAGAGTCACAGGGCTACTGTGAGGTTTGAATGAGGTACTGCACACAAAGCCTAGGGTGTGGCAGATAGTAAAGATGCTCAGTACATATTAGCCAATATTCTACTTATTGTCATTATGATTTTCATAATTTTATCATCATCCATACTACTTTTTCTAATGGCCCTGAGTAAATCATCATTGGTATCAAGCATAAAACTCCAACAGAAGCCACTCAAATGGCTTTCACTAGCTAATAAAATCTATTAAACCCAAAGCACCCACTCAGCCAAGCCACAGAGTACGCCACTGTTCAAGTAAGTCATAAAATCTTCCCTGTAGCTGTTATGATGATTGATCCTCAGGCACAATTAAAATTCAAGAAATAAACTGACATTTTAATAGAACAAATAATTTAAATGCATTTAATGTGTTAGGTAGTAACAGTTTTTGCAATATATACCCACAGATTTGGGAAGTTCCCCCAAAAAAGTGTAGAGAAAAACTTCATCCAGGAGGGTTATGAAGGGCAAGAGAATGGAGTTGATGTTCTCTGAAAGAAATCACAAAAACTGCAGCTACTTGGAACAGTAACCTTAATTTTGAACACCGGGCCAGATGAAAAACAGCCCATTAAATCTACCCATGTTCTCTCTTTGTTTTTCTCTGTGACGCTATTAAAAAGAATCAATCAAGGCATTTCTTTAAAAAAGAAACCTTAAAAAATGTTGTTTTGAAATAAACTGATTGGAGAAGAATTTTAAAAATGAGCTTCTAGTCTTCATGTTAAAACTCAAAATGAAAATCTTCCCCAACAAAAAGAAAGACCCAGATGTCTTCTAGTAAATGTCTAGTGATCACCTCTGGGTGGCACAGGGGAAGGAACCTGATTGACAGCATTTGCCAATTTCCATGGTGCCAATAGTCCCACTGTGGCTAAACTCAAGCCAGCAACATGATGTCATTGAACGTGAGAGATGATAAAGTGGGCTCTTGCTAGTACAATCAGTTCCAGCACACCATGGAAGCTATGTCTGGCTCCAACTTTCTATTTCACTAGCCCGCTTTATATGCTTGGAGACTACCAGAAATTGTCCTCATATTGTCATATTAGTGATTTCCTTGCCTGTTGCCTATGACTCCCCCAAAATGGGAGCCCCAAGAGGCAGCTGCTTGATCATCCCCTTGCCTGAAGTATCTCTCCAGATCATGGCTCACTAACCTCCTCTGAAATAAGTGACAGGGATGAGGAAGAGGGACAAGGAGATGGAGAAGAAGAAAAGATACTCTTGTGCTGACCAGGCCAAAGCTGTTCTTGTTCTTTTCTTTAGCAGGTGACCTACCTTCATGTGTCCATCTCTTCCCACGAGGCAGGCCTATCAGAATAGCCAAGGCGCACCAGGGCCTTGCTTCCTTCTGTCCAAGTATGGACAAGAAACTGTTATGTGTTTTTTTAGCCCCAAACTTTTCTGGGGACCTTTATCTTTTCTTTTAAATTTGGGGACTTTAATCTTCTAAAATGCAAGAGATCTGGTAAAACTTCGTTCTGATTAAATTGAGATTATTAAAAAGGACTGTTATCAACACCCAAAGTTCACACACACAGGTCCTTTAGAAGTGTGTGCCTATTATTTCCTTTTAATTTTGATTTCCTACTTTTGAAAGCCAAGGTCCACTCAGCTCTGTTCCAAATCCCAGACATCAATACCTCCATAATGGAGACAGGCAGAAGAGCTCCATAAAACTGATGTGTGGAGACCATTGCAATGACAAGAAGAATGTCTAGTTACATATGAGATTGCTCAGCTTCAGACTGATAGGGACAAGGAGACACTAGCCAGAAGTATAGACGTCAGTTTAATGACAAAAGCAGATGTGGTTGTCTCTGCACAACTCATCCTGAAAGTTATGTTTAATAGACAAAAGATAATATCTCCCTTTGTGTGCAGGAGACGTTCTCGAGGCCGCTGGTCTACAAATCTACATGGATTCGAAGACTTTTTGGTGGGGTTTGTTAATTACCACATGGCAATCTGCAGGCCTCACACTGCTCCCTGCCTTAGTTCCGTGATGGCAGGGAGAGATTTGTGGAGTTCAGGTGAAATCAAGAAGAGTCTGCAATGTTTTCTGCTGATTTCCCAGAGCAAGAATCTGCTGACCTCCCAGGGATTACACTTCTCAGGTGCCAGTACTGCAGGGTACAAAAGGGACCTTGTATACATGCCCTCAACAAAGAGAATGTGGTTATAAGGACTGGGGACTCTGGACTGGGATTTCCATCCTGGGTCCCTCTGTACAGATAGAGGGAGAAGCCAAGAACATCCACAGCAAGGCCACCTCACTCCATTACACAGATTACTTGGAGCGTGCATTTCAGGGAAGTATCCCCAAGTCCATTTTTGGTTTAACCACTGACTTAGGATGTTATTGGGTGAAACGGACAAACTGCATTTGTTTGGATTTGTTTTTTTAGGACTACAGGTAAAGTCCCTTACAAGAAAAACAGGGGGGAAAAATCAGGTAAAGAGCTCCATGTTTGTAACAGCATTTAGAACATGGGGCCTTGTGAGTATGAAAAATCCAAAAGTGCTTTATCAGGCCCCGTGGTGCTGACGGCACAGCCAAGCTCAGCTGGAAATGTGGACGACTGCCAGGGTTTAAATCAATTTTGGTGCTAAAAGGATCTGAAATGTGAAAGTCCCTATTTGGGAAGTTACAATTCTTTTTCAAATAGTTTATAAGGAGGGCCTTAGGTGTATGCCACAATATGCAAGAAAAATTAATATCAGTTTTAGACACTGTCTCTAAGGTCATTTGAGCAAATGCCCAGGGACACTTTTTAAGCTCCACTTCAACCACTTTTCCTTTACTGTCCCCTCCCCATGACAACCATCGATCATAATAGTGGAAAGTTGGCTCTCATAAGCAAACACCATAAAGTGACTCTCTTATTTGGAATATTTAAAAACCATTCAATAAGACCATCAGGAGCCACGTGCCATCGGCTCACTCCTATAATCCTAGCTACTCAGGAGGCAGAGATCAGAAGGATCGAAGTTTGAAGCCAGCCCCAGGCAAAGACTTCAGGAGACCTATCTCTAAAAAACCCATCACAAAAAGGGGCTGGTGAAGTGGTTCAAAGAGTAGGCCTTGAGTTCAAGCCCCAGTACAGCAAAAAACAAAAACAAAACAAAACAAAACAAAAAACCCCATCAGAATGCTTTGTGCCTATGATCCTTAAAAAATAAAAAAGAAGAGCCCATGTAATTTCTACAGCTCAAGTCTAAAGAAGCAAAAGAGCCCATGATCAGATATCAGTGAAAATGACTGACAAATCTTTTTGCAAAAATTTCAACAAGCTTTGCTTCGAAAATTTTTCTCAAGTGGCAGCCTGGCACTGAATGTCACATTAATTGCAGGCAAAGTGTGTTACAGTAATTCACTTGGCAGTTTATGCAAAACCAAGAGAACAGTATCAAACAGGAGCCCCGTATGCCAATGGGCACCAAGGCTTTGCTACTGTAGATGGAACTTGACTGTAAATCTTTCCTGCCTTAACTTGATCCACAGCAGCACAAAGAAGACCTGTCCTTCTTTCCGCACTGTGTAAAATGGTTTATTTGCCCTCTTAGGAGCACGCTGATATATAAATCCCAGGTATGATTATTATTATTTTGAACTATTATTATGAGTTACTATTATTACTTTCCTGAGACAGAGGGAATGGGGCATGGGAAGCTGGTGGATGAGAAGGAACTGTATGCGGATGCTGTGTGGGGACCATCTGTCTTCGTTCAGTGTGGTTTCTGTAATATTTCAGAACAGAAAGGTCATCACTGCTAAAGGGAGCTAAGCCTGTGGGCGGTGAATGATCTGCCTGTGAGCCTTACCATGGCTGGATTATCCTTGGCAGTCAGCCTATTTTGCTCCGGGCTCCTGTGAAGTGCGTATGTTAAAGGCATCTATAGAAAATTCACTCCCTGCTACATTTGCTGTGTACCTACTGTGTACCAGGGTCCCTGCTATGACTCAAAGAAAAATGAGATGTGAGTCTCACTCTGTGGAGCTCATGGTAACCAATACCAGGTGGAAACATCTAAACAAGTATGCATAAGGTAGCTATCAAGACAGAAGGCTGTGATGGTGGCTAGGCCTGGTGAACTTCTCAAAGCGGCAGGTGACAAGTGGCACCCACTAGACAGAATTCTCAGCCAAGTCTGACTCAGAAACTGAGTTCTGTAACCTGTGATCAGCAGACTGGGGCCACAGGAGCAAGAAGGCAAGGAGAGAGATGAGGGTAGCATTGAGCACGATTTCGTAGGAGAGGTAATATTAACCTGGGCCAGGAAAGTCAGGTCCAGTGGGGCTTGGAACCCAGGGAGAAGGGAAGGGATTGGGCAGGGTATCCAAGGGTCCCTACATGAATCACTGAGAGCCTCCTAGACTGAGAAGTAGACCAATAACTGTCATCCTTGCCAAGCAAGGATCATGACTAATTACACATTTTCCTTTGAGTACAGTACCTTGCACTTAGAACATAAAACCTTCCCAAACTTAAATGACTCCCTGAAATAATTTCTGGCCTTTGGAAAGTGGGGCATCCAAGAAAAACAATCGAGAACCATTTGAAGGCACACGTAGTTTTCTTGGGGAATTATTTCTGGCCCGGGCCCCTGCCATGGATCACAGGCCGATCATGAGGTTGAAAGGTATTAACAAGAACCCATGTGGTGCAGGGAAAGAGTTTGCGTAAAACATTTTCCTTTCTTGGAATGTAAACGGTTCTGTGTTCATCTAGAATTATTGTTTTACCAATTTCATCCTCAAAACTTCAAAGTTTTTTCTTTTTTCTCTTCTCCCAATGTTATATTTATGTCCCCATCCCCCACCCTCCCAGCTTTGCTCTTGTGTTTATGGAGGCACACACCCAGCATCCCCAGGATGAGGGGGCCAAGAGCCAGGCCAGCAGGCACACCTGGAAGTCATTAAGGATACAGGGGGAGTGGGAGCAGGAGGGGAGAAGGAGAGGGGAAGAAAAGAAAGAGAAGGAGGGGAGGGGAAGAGGAGGGGACAGAGAAGAAGAGCCCCCTGTCTTTCCCAACACACTGATGGTCTTTTTCCATTATGACAAGTCTGAGTCAAAGGTGAAATGTTCAAAACAAACAGTGAACACACAAACACTTTCTAAAAATTCCAAAATATAGCTTCAGGATAGCATCAGGGGTTCAACACATCACTCTGAGTGAGAGAAAGAAAGCAATCTGAAGAGCAGCCTACACTTCCTGGTATTCTAGAACATTCTTATTTTTAAATTTTTTTATTAGGGGGGTTTATAGTGGCAATTCCGAGTAGACTTACGTTGTGCATCACTTACAGGTCCCTATCGTCTCTCCCCCCAACTCCCTCCCCACCCCACTTAACCCAATCACAAGAGGCTTCTTAAGTTCTGTCTCACATATGTATATGAAGTCCATCTGCCATGTCCCATCATTCTTAAGTGATTTCTATCAGTAGATGCTAAGTTGCCTCAATGTCCATCCCCAAGTTATGAGAGATGATGGAAACGGATTCGAATAAAACCCGGGTTGATTTAAGACTAACACCTACACATTTCCTTTTGATGAGTCTCGCCAAGAGTGTCGAGCTCCTTAGCGTGCGCTCGATTAGATATCCTGGTTCCCTTTTGAAAGGAAGCAAGGTGATTTTTATTGGTCTATCGAGGAACTATAGGCCAGGGGTATTAATGCGACGGGATGGAGAATGAAAGTGCCACATTACGAGAAGGGAAGCATTAGAGTTTCCTGCGCCTGCCTCAGGGGTCCATAAAATCCGAGGAATTTCCTTCCTGAAGCTGGAGGACACTCATATTAATGATTGGAATTAGTTGGTAGATGGAGAATTGCAAGCGACCCTTGGCAGTTTATGGTAATAAAATATCACAACAGCCTCCACTCAGTTCTCCCCCCTTTCTCCTCAGGGCTCTTAGTTCTCCTCCTATTTTCTTTAAGATAGGGGAAGAATTAATTTAATTTCATTGATTTATTAGTTATCTCTTCCAGTTTGGACAGTTTACATATGTGATTTCATATAACATGTGACAAATATGATTACGTGGCTTTCTGAAAGTGCCAAGAAGTTTTGGCATCTGCCTGAGGGACACCATTGCCTCTGCTGGGCTTCAGGAAGCTGAGGCTTAGTGATGTAGAGTCCACCCAGGTCACACCACTAAGAAGGACTAAGTGAGAAACAGGCCTGGCCTCGGGCTCTGACCACCAGCTAGGGGCCAGAAGTGGGCTTTGTGTTCCTGTCTCCTTTTCTCTCAGAGACAATTTCACATAAATGTAAGAAGTGCCACAGGTGTGACAGTACACTCTTAACACTTTTTCAAGTCTCTCCTGGACTTTTTCAGGCTCAGATATTCCTGTTCAAAGTTGACAGTGAGATATTCACTTGCTTTTGAAAGTACAAGACTTGAGTATTCCCTCAAATTCACTGTTTTATAATCAAACTATATTTGAGTACATAAAACTTAAATTGCTGCATGGAAAAAAATTTACAAAGTTGAAAACAATTGACAAACAGAAGAATATTTACAACAGATGGCAAATGGGCTCGTTTCCTTAATTTACGCAAGACTCTCACCAATAAATAAAAACAATCAGATAGAAAGTTGGACCAAGAATATGAAAAGGTAGTTTAGAATAAGAGAAAGGTAAATGGCCAATAAAAGTACAAAACTCTACCCAACTACTCTCATAGTCACAAAATGAAATGAAGAAGTGTTGGTGGATTATTTTTTATGACCATTGCTACTAACTTTAATGGTAAGACTCCAAATCAACATGTGTACTGGAGATAAATGTTTAAATTAGGTAGGTGCATGAAAGCATTTTGGGAGATCAATTTTGAAAGATTTATCAAAAAGCTGAAGCACATCTGATTGACCCAGAAATTGTCCTACTAGGAATTTATCTGCTGATCTACCTGCCAACGTCGGCCAATGTAAATGCAGAAGGATATTTACTGTAGTATAATATATGATGGTCAAAGATTAGGTTTAACTGAAATATGTTTTAATAGATGTTTATATAGACCAATGATATACAACGGATTAACAAGCAGTTTTTAAAAGAGTTAAGTATATACACACTACAACGGAAAGAGCTGAATTTATAAAATTAAGGGAAATGAAAGGTATTGAACAATGTCTACAAACTAAAACCATGATATAAGTCAAAAGGCACACACATACAGAAATTTAAACATATTTGTCTGGTTTTCCCAGTGAGGTTAACAATAATACACTGTGAACACAGGTTATTTTGGAAGCATTAGATCTAGAACATTTTCCTGAGAAGGAAATTCTTTATTTTTTCCAATGTGACTTGAATTTTTTAAACATGCTCATGTATTTATTGTTTTTTTTATTTATAAGAGAGAAAAATAAGTCTACATTTTCATTTCAAATGTGTTTCTAGGTCTCAAATGTGTGCAGCTCCTGTCTACACACATACCCTCTTTTGGAGCTTACTATCAGGGATCACCCAATGCACTTGCCACCCACTAACTTCCATGGGGGACACACTTGCTTTCTGCATTCCAAGCTGAGCCTGGTAGAGACCAATTAGGACAGGATGGGTCAAGTGACAAGAAACAGGTGAATGAAACTGCAATCCTCTCACACCCAGCTAAGGAATGGGTGAATTTAGCCTTCACTTCAGTTCTCTGAACCCAGTTCCTTCATGAAATGTCAATAACAGCAGAACCCAGAGGAACTAATGATCTCCTGTTTGTGTAAGCATGTGTGTGTTTACGCAGTTACCACACTCAGTAACAAATTGGATTCCTTCTCTTTTTCTCTTTGAGAAACAACTGTAAGAAACTCCAAAGACTCCCTCTGCTAAGAATGGCAGAATTAGCCACATCAGCCCAACACTTCTGAAGGTCCTCAGGTCCTTCATGGTGGCAACCAAGCCTTTGTAACTGTGGCAGACACCGTTAGGATGGACAGACTGTCTCTAGGCTTGTAGACCTGCTCCTGAAATTTTTCTTCTTGAGGCCTTGCCCAAATTCACCCACTTTTACATTCACCTCCTCCCTAGGAAATGCCAAAAGAAACCTACCTTTATGATTTTGCACAAGTTTTTGATGTAGAGGCTTAGCAAAGCAACGTTTGCTGAGGACCGACCAATGTGACTTCATTACTTTCTGTGTTTCACCCCAATTCTATACACCTAGCTAAGTAATATGTTTGACTAGCTCCTGTTAGGAAAATGTCCTGAACTGGTAGAACACTTTCAGGCCTTTAAAATTACTGATACAATATACAGCTCCCCAGTGCAGGCCATCACACTCCATTAAAATAACAAAGAATAGAATGGAGGGAAAAGAAAGGCACATTTAAGGAGCTAAAGTTTAAATACACGAAAATGAGAAACACCTGCTCTCCGCCTTGTAGCTAGAAACTGTACCCCATCTTTGCAAAGAGTTCTTCCCATAGTGTGAGCTGGGGTTAGGGTTTGGTATCATCAGCAATCTCTGTTCCCACCCAAGAAGCAGATGCTGGGGTTCCCTGGGAAGTTTGAAGGGGACCTCAAATTTGGAAAGGTGGAAAGTTGTTAAATGGTCTTCCAGCTCCGCCAAAGTGAAGGGCAAGGTCAGAAGAGGAAAGACAGGAGAAACCATGAAATGCCTTTCATGAGATCAATAAAATGTATGACTTCACTCACTTAATTACATAAATAAAGTTGTTAAAAAGAAAATAAAGTCAAGGATGCACCATGCTAAATGAGCAGAAGCATTATCTAAGAGTAAGGAACCAGAATCATCCTACAAAGGTCACTCGCATCTGTGAGGTTTCTTTGTAAATGCTTCAGGCAGAGCCAGAAGGAAAATCTCCTGGAGCCCTGTGCCTGCCAGGACAGTTAAGATCCAAGCAGCAGAACAGACCCGGCCACATGGAGGAGAACGAAACTCCAGATCAGTCAAGCAGGCCCACCCCAATCCAGTTCCCAATCCATCTGGTTTAAATCGGGGTGTGAAGCTTATTTATGTGATAAAGAATTAGAACTGTTTCTGTTGGCCACTTAAATAATTGGGACACTCTTTTGGAAAGTCTCTGACATCAGGACAAGGAGCTTATTCAAAACCGAATTTAGAATTAAAGAGGCTGAGGGGGCTTAACTTTGTAAAAGCATGCCAGGGCCTCCTTCCAAAGTGTGTTATTTTATGACAATATAAGTCATAACTTAGCAAAGTTGTAAAGAATTTATTCTTTATTTTTAAAGAGAAAAGGGATGTTTGAGAGACAGAGAAACTACAGAGAGCAAATGGGAAAGGTGCTGGTCATGAGACCCAAACTTAGAATAGTCCTGAAAAGACCCCACCTGACCTCCAAATCATGTGAACTACAGCAAGTCACTGCCCTGAATAAACACTGCTGTTTTGATGACAGAAGAGCATTTATTTATCACCTACTGGGGCTGCATGTAGGTTGTCTTGTGAGCAGTTCTGCAAGGAGAGTCACTGAGCAGGATCCATCAACTACCAGTGGCAACACCATCCTGCCTAAAACAAAGCTCATGCATTTGGGGTTTACCATGCTGCCTTTTTAAGTTAGGAAAGTGTAACCTTATAAACTCAACTGAGTTCTATTGGCAATGAATTAAAATAGGATTGATTCCCAATTGGAAGGATATGAGTGAGTGTGTGTGTGTGTGTGTGTGTGTGTGTGTGTGTGTGTGTTTCTCCAAGTGCTCGGCTAGGGAATCAAAAGGAAATGTGATTCCTTGATCTTGTACACCCAGGTTTTGAAAAGTTAAGACTTCTTTATGAATGCTGAGACCATGGAAGGAATAAAACCTCAACGTATTCTTCCAGAGTGATTTTAAATATGACCAAGTTATCACTGACCACACCATTATTCAAGAATTGATCTGTGGGCTTCTGGGTGTCCACCCTTGTCAACATTTTTAATTTCTCCTCTCCCTCCCCCAGTTGAAAGAGCAGACTGTGAAACACCTCAAAGTCTCCTATTTTTCAGGCTCTCTTGGTTTCCTAATTTATAGGTGAATTTTTTTCTAGCACAGACCTCACTCAAAGACACCTCTTTTGAGGACAGCTGCTTCTTTTGCTACTGACATTGTGTGCCTCCCTCACACAAATGGTGTGACATTTGTGTGACACCATTGTGTATCTGTCTTCAGGAAAAATGGACCTGAAGAAAGTTCTTGCAGAATCACTTTCCCTGTTTTTTTTTCTTACAGAGGAGACAGTGTCCCCTCTTGGAAGGAAGCCCTGGGAGGCAGGGACAGTACAGAGTCTGTCTAACACCCATGCAAAGCACATTTTTCAGGAGTGAAATCCAATACAGAAATAAGCTGCTGGCATTGTGTGTTCTGATTGGGACATAACTTCATCCAAAAGAGGATTATGCAAATGTCCTTTTACGATATCCTATGCATCTCAGTGGTTTTGTTGATAGCCAAGAACATGGTGGTCTCTTTGGTTGGCATGCAGCCCTCTTGGCCTTTTTGCTGCAAGAGCGACAGGTCTTCGTGGCCAACACAGCAGCAGTAGTGTACCATGGTGCTCATGCTGAGAACATGGAAATCCATCAGAGATGCCAGGGAGCATATGGACTTGGTCCCAGTTGCACGAGAGACTCTGCCTCGATACTGCAGTGATCATGAGTCCAATCTGAAAGAACCCCAGGCCTGGAGCACTTCATTAGTGTCTAATTGGCCTTTGCTTCTTGTGGCTCTGAGTTAATTTGTTCTTGGCTTCCTAAATGACCAGCCATTGAAGTATAAACCCCGTGAGGGCAGCATCAATATCTTCTGCGTGTTGTGAGTGTGAATAGAGCTCCAGGCACACATCTGAATTGTGACTGATCTCTAGGTTTTCATGACTCAGTCCAAAGAATGTCTTCTCTAGGAAGCCTGTCCATAGAACTGACCCCATTCTCTTCAGGAACTCAGCTGTGCTCAATCTACCGCACTACTTATTAGTGGCACTCATTATGATGTTAAATCTTACTTAATATTTCATTACCCAATGAAAATGTTATCTTTTGAGGGTTGAGTAGCAGGCACTTTATGTGACTTATTTCATTTATCCCTGCCCTAGGTTCTACAGGGGGAATACATGAGAGTGGGGGTTCCAAAATTAGAGGTGTGAGGTATGAAATCCAGAGTCCACAAGCCTGGCGCTGTGACTTGGGCAATTTACCTCTGTACATCTCTTCTGTAAAAATAGGACTGGAAAGAAAAATGGCCACCTTATATGGCAACTGTGAGGAGAAATGTATCAGTTAATTCATAGGAACTGCTAATATGAGTAAACGTTTCATAAATATGCACTGATTCTATAATCTCTACTCTGCAAATAAGAAAACTGAGACTTAAAGAAGCTAAAGTGACCTGAGATGACGCAGCCAGTGGGCATCGACTCTTCTCACTCCAGACCCCGCTGTGTCTGCATCGATCTGACCCTACTATCTTTCTCCTTCAGCTCTTTGAGGGCCAGAGACTATCTTTTGAAGCAAGCATGGCGCCTGACACATTGAAAGTGCTACATAATGTAATTCATCAATTGAATAATTAATTTAATCTCTGAATGGCTTTAGATTTTAGTAAATAGTAATCACAAAGCCAGGTACAAAAATTAGCCCAGAAGGAACTGTGGGATACAATGATGTGACATAAGAACTTTAATGAAAGCTTTGAGGAGCCCTTAAAAATTTCCCAGTTGAAGTCATCCTAACTTCTTAAGCATCAATCTAGTAGCTTTTAAACATGACTACCATTTTCTTCAATATAAATTTAATGCATGTAGCTTTGCATCAATCAGGCATTCATTTTATTATTTAAAACATTTCTTTAGCTGGGCGCCTATGGCTCATGCTCCTAGCTGCTTGGGAGGCTGAGGTTGAGGCCAGCATAGGCAAATACTTAGTGATCCCCCATCCCAACCAATAGCTGGGTGCTGTGGCACAAGCCTGTCATCCAAAGCTATGTGGGAGGCTGAGATTGGGAGGATTACAGTTCTAGGCCAGCCCTGCACAAAAAAAATTTATGAGATCCCATCTCAACAGACTAAAGCTGGCTGTGGGGGCACATGCCTGCCATCCCAGCAATGGCGGGAAGTTTAAATAGAAGGATCACAGTCCAGGCCAGCCGTGGCAAAAAGTGAGACCCTATCTCCAAAACAAAACAGGGCTTTAGGCATGGCTGAAGTGGTAGAGCATCTGCCTAGCAAGCGTGAAGCCCTGAGTTCAAACCCAAGTACTGCCAACAGAGGTTTAAGATCTTGAGAGCCCTTGCCTACAAGCACTGTCAACAGAGCATGCAGTGTGCACCACCCCTCATTACACAGCCTTTTCACATTGGAGAGCACCGTGAGGCTAAATCCCAACTTCAAGATTGAAGATTTAGTAAGCCTCGGTCCTACTTGTTCCCCCAGCCCCTTTCTATTAGCCTTGTCTGGATGATTTTGGAGTTTCCAGAAACGCTAGGGCAGGCCCTGTGGAGAGAGATGAGGCAACATTTTACGGCTCCCATTCTCCAGATCAAAAACCTAACTTGCAAACTCTCGGCAAAGAAGAAGAAAAAGAGTTCTTTGTCACGACAATGAACTTGGACGCTTGTTTACCGGCAAATGGAAACCAACATTTCTAACCCAGAGAAGGGACACTTGGCCTCCTTTGATAACGCCTCTGCTCCCCTTGTGCTGGGTGACAGTGGAGCCTTTGTGCGGGTCGTGAAGTCGTACCACCAGTCCAGCCTTCCTGCTTGGGCCACTGAATCACAACCTTCATACTGTGAGGCTTTTCCCAGTCATCCTGTGAACTGAATCTGTTAGGAGCTCTAGCCTCCACCCTCACTCTGTCACCCCTGACTTTAAATTGAACCCTGCTAGCTCACAAATGCACTTTGCAAGCTTTGCCCAACTCACCCCCCAACACTTCAGAAACAAGTAGATGCTGTTAAAAGATTAGAATTCCCTGGTCAGGTGAAATCAGATTTGGGGAACAAATGTCCAGATCCCCTCTGTTCCACGGTATTGACTACTAGACTCACCAGTTACAAAGCTCGGGACTTAAAGTTGACCTGGATGCAATCTTTGTACCATTAAATCACAGCTGTGTGACCTTGACCAAGCTATTTAACCTCTCTGAGCCTTGGCTTTCGTACCTGCTGAGAGTATTGAAAAGACATGTTTGAGGGTTTTCTTTTTAAGTCTCTAAAGCCTGTATTTTAAAACTTCTTTTTGGTTATTAAGAAATAATGGATTAACAAAATTAGGTGCTTGCTCAAATGACTCTCAGGGATAGCAGCATTGTCTTCCTCCGACTCCATTCTTCTCCTCCACTCCATGCCCAGTGGGTAAGGGCTGTGAGGATGCCAAAATAATTGTCGGCATCCGCTCACCTCACCCCTTACCCACCCCATCAGTGATGAGCCTCTCCAATGCCTTTTACCAGTCTTGCTTCTCTGCCAGCCCAAGACCCTACACACATTCCCCAGGGCACGTTGCCCTGATGTGTGGCCCTGAATCCAGTTTTTCCCTTCTTGAGGTCCATCTTCCATGGTCCTGCATAATATCGCTCCTTAAGGCACATTTGGGAGGCATTCACTTGTCACATGTTCTCAAGTCCTCTTCCCAACCCGCTCCAAAGGAAGCCAGGAAGTGCCACCCTACCCATGTACCACACTGCTGAGTAGGAATGACAATCAGAGCCAACTCTGTGCTCTTCCAGGATCCTGCAAACACAGTCAGGAGCGTGGGAAATGATGTCGTTGCAAGGTTACACAATTTGCACTAGCAGAAGATTGGGAACAACCCAAATGTCTATCAATAGGGAATTGGTTCAATGAATTATGAAACACCCACATGGTGACATACTCAGCAGTTGTTACAAAATGAAGAAGTCATTTATATGCTGATTTGGAACTAGCTCTAAGATATATTGTCAAGTGAAAAGAGCAAGGTGTGTATAGCACAGTGAGAGAGAAGGAAAGAGAACATATAGACGGATTGTCTTGTAAATGCATAAAAGTGTCTACAAGGGTACTCAGGGAAAGGACAGTAACATGGCTCAGGACAGGAATGAGACGCTAAGGGATGGATTAGTGGGAAAATGAAAGTGCATGTGTGTCTACACAGGGATCACACACACGTGCGCACTCGCACACACACACACACACGCTTCGTATCTTCTATTTCTTATTTTTAACCATGTAAGGGGATCCCTATTAAAAAGTAAATCTTTTCATTACAATATATTTCTTAAAATCTTAAGTTGAAAAAAATCCAAGTTTTAAAATAAAAGAAGTGCCACACACGCCATGCACCCTATTTGGTGTCTTGTCTAGACAATGACAATACACATAAGGCTCCCCACCCCTTGTCTCCTCCTCTTTATCTTGTTTCACAGAGGCTGCGTTTGCCTCCCAGAAAACACCTTTGGGAGCAATTTCCTGTGGCTCCCTATGGCTTTGCATGTCTTATCAGATGGAGTTCAAATTCCTTAAGGTTTGCTTACTTATTTACTTGTGTGGTGCTGGTGTTTGAACTCAGGGCTTTGTGGCTACTAGGTAGGTGATCTACCACTTCAGCCATGCCTCCAGCCCTGTTTTTTGCTCTGGTTATTTTGGAGACAGGGTCTCGCTTTCTCCCCAGAATGGCCTGGACCACGATCCTCCTGTTTTAAGCTTCCTGGAAGTTTCTGGAATGTCAGGCCAGGCAACACCACACCTAGCTTTGTTCCATTGAGATGGGTCACACAAACTTTTTTTGCTGGGACTGACCTGGAACTGCAGTCCTCCCAATCTAAGCCTCCCAGGTAGCTGGGACCACAGGCGTGCACCACTGCACCCAGCTATTAGTTGAGACAGGATGTCACGAGTTATTTGTCTGAGCTGGCCTGGAACCTCCATCCTCCCTATCTCAGCTTCCCTAGTAGCTATAATTAAAGGATGGTGCCCCTTCAAATTCCTTAGTTTGGTGATCAGGATCCACCACCAGATGGCCAGCTCAGCTTTCCTGCCTGCTCCATTCACAGTCCTGCCCACCTACCAAAGGTAGTTCCTTATGGTGACTACCTGCTTGTCCCTCTCACCTCTGCAGTTGTCATTCTGTTCTACTCACAGGATTCTCCCCGCTCCCCAAAGCCAAGTTCTCCTGATTTCAAAGCTCAGCTCTAATCTTCTCAAGTCATCTAGGACCACTGTCCACACCAATCTCTTAGCTAGAAAAAACCCTTCTATGAAATCCCGGGAAACATCTGAGTTAACTCTTTACAGTATCTATCACTCTCTAGAGGATCATTGCTAATTTCCTACACGCTTATTCACTCGACAAACACTTCCTAAACACCTACTGTATTCAGTGTACCAAAAGAAGTGCTAGAGCTACAGTAAAAAGCAACACCGAGGGACTCCTGCTCTCAAGCAGACAACCATCTTGTAGGGGAAGATGGACACTGAACAAGAAACCAACCCTTGGCTGGAAATTTTCCATAATTTCAATTTGGAGAAGTCAAAAGCTCTGCCCAAATGTTATTTGCTTGCCCAAGGCAATGCAGCAATGATATAGTTAAGAACCCAGGGCTTTGAAGGCTAACACCCATGTTTGAACCCTAACACTGTTCCAGAGTTGTGGGACTCCAGGCCAGGGGTCTTCAACCTCAATATTGTTGAGATTTGCAGAGAACTCATTCGTTGTGATGGAGGCTTCCTTCCAGCCCTGCCAAGTCAGAAGCCAGTGGCACTCTCTACTCATTTCCAAATATCCCCTGGGAGACAAAAAGGTCCTCTTTTGAGAACCACTGCTCAAGACAAATTCTCCAATGTTTTGAGCAACATTTCTGGGGTGCTTGGGTATTTGTAGGGAAACTCAGTCCACACTTGAATAGTAAAAAAGAAATCTAGGTACAAAGAGCATACCACCTAGCCACACACCAGTGGTCGTTCACATCTGTAATCCTAGCTACTGGGGAGGCAGAGATCAGGAAGATCAAGGTTAAAGTCAGCCTAGGGAAATACTTCAAGAGACCCTATCTCGAAAATACCCAACGCAAAACAGGGCTTGCAGAGTGGCTCAAGTACTGATGTGTCTGCCTAGGGAACACACTACCTACCTGATTGTGATAGGAATAAACCACAAAAAATATGTGCTGATAACACTTACTGGTGCTATTATCAATAGGAATAGTAACATAAATGCATCATGGATATCATTTCTACCAGTGTCCAAGGGAGACAGCTCTGGGGTCATTGTCCATGACTTGTGTCTTTGGTGAGACACAGGACAGGTCTTTGAACCCGGAGTCAAGCCTCACTTGCCACACAGATGGGCTAAGCTCAAGGCAAAGCCAGATTTTGCACTTGGATGCAGGTTGAGAGCAAACAATCTGATTTCTGTATTCCATAAAAATGACACCTGAAAGTTGGTGGATGTCCTAGCCATCACAGGGTGAGGGTTAGATAACGCACGCTCTTCAAAACCTTCCTCGATCATCCTTAAAAGCCACTTATTTTCCTACACTGTTGGATGCTATAAGCATTCACGAAGTGTTCTCAGGGTGTTTGAAATCAACAAGGCAATTAGGTAGGTTTGAAAGGAATCAAAAATACAATCAGTGGTTCCAGTCGCGTAACCGGTTAGTGCGCGGTACTTATACAAAAATACAATCAACAGTACTTTGGAAACATCAATAGAATTTTCGACCTGGCCAACCAAGGCGGTAATGTACATTTGTAAAGAAATCTTATGATGATTTTAGATAGGCATCACTCTGATTTCCAGAATTTGCTTTCAAACTGCAAAATGGACAGAGTGGTGGGAAGTCTCTAGAAGGATCTCCACATACTTGGGAGCAAGTTTCCCTGTGGGGAAAATAGGTTTGGAGTCAGAAATGGATTACAATCCTGCCAGTGACATAACCCTGGTCATTTGGGGTTTCCAGTTTTAAAATGAGGACAGGAACACCAACTTAAATCAAAATATGTAAGTGTCCATCAGTGTCTCTGCAAACTTTCATTCTCATTGCTCATCCCCTTTTGGGAACAGAGTGAGGCTCACTGGTTTATATTTTTATAACACCTACAAAATTGCACACTTTCTAACCAATTTAGTTCTCCCTGGACCACAACGCTTTAAGATACAAATGTTTCCCATCTGTTTTGCCAGACTAAGTAACATGAACCTGACAGTCACCCTTCCTTTCTCTCCACCAATGGTCTCCATTAACTAACCCGTTATTCCACAAGGAGTCTCACTTGCAAATGAAGGCATGTCTTTCTGGAGCTAGGGGAGGACCATGGACAATAGTGTGGGCATAAAAAGAAGGCCACGGAATGTGGGAAGAGTGAACTGCATCCTTCATGGCGCTGAGCAGATAGAGCCGTCTTTGTCCTTCTGCCCTGTCTTTCTCGCCCTTAACCTGCCATGATAAAGAAACTCAGTTGTTTAAAAAAGCACAATGATTACTTATATTTTGCCATGGTTTCCAACAAACCAGTGTTTCTTTTTTTTTTTTTCCCTAAAATTCCATGAATAAAACAAACCCCGTCACCATTGGAGTTGCATTTCCATGCCAGTGCAGATGCTTTTAAGACCATTTGCCTGGCGCTCTGCACCGTTTGACCAGTTTTGGGGCAGGGGGCACGCTCTAATTACTGATTGTGGAGTTCTGTATCTATAGCAACAGGCAGAATTGACAACAGGAAGCTTCACCCTCTGGGGCACCATCCGAAGTTTATAAAATCAACTTGAGGCCAAGGCTGTAGTTAATCAGGAGGGTTTTCAGAGCTCTAGGGCTCCAAGTCCACACTTTAGAGTCAAAGAAATTATTTAATAAGACAATCACAGGGCTCCAGAAGGCAGAGTTTATTTAGCTTGGCTTTGCGGTGCCTCTCGTAGTAATTTATCCTAATGGAAACAATTCGCCCGTGATTTGATACAGCAGGCTATCGGTTTAATCAAACCTCTGTCAATGCTGCCTGTTTTTGAACTAGTGTTGCTGTATATCAATCAATTTCACTTGATTCACTAATCGGATGGCATAGGGGTATGAATTTTCACAGGTTCAGGAATCGGGCTGACATAATTCTTTACAACGTGCTTGCTTTTAAGTGGCATTATTTCACCCCATTCATATTATTTCACGTTCCTGCAGCTGACAGGTGAAGGGGCTAGGTTCCTGCTGGCTGGCTGTGTGTGAGAGGTATGGCAGGGAAAAAGGCTGAAGCCTCAGGGTCAAACTATTTTGATTGCTGTCTCTGTCACTTATTAGATGTGGCCAGGAACAAGTTACTAAGCCCTTCTGGGTTTCAGTGTCTTTAATCATAACATCAGGACAAGAATTTACTGGCACAGAGCTATTATGAGGATTAATACCCTCGTATCTGAGAGAACCTAGCACAGCGCCTGGAAGACAGGAAGAAAATCTCGGGCAATGTCTCCCTCCCCGCCTGCCCTCATTTCCATCGCTGGGGACAGAGAGGGGGAAGGTGTGGAGGATGCATCTGGAGCCTGTTTATAGGGTAAGATGCTAAGCTGCATAGAATTTTATGGGCCTGGTCACACCTGCCTTGGTAATCCTAAAAGGCATCTGTGCTTGGATCCTCATTCTTAGCTCTTCCATCCCTCACCAAGGCCAGAGGTGGGGGATTCCTACCATGGTTTATACCCTTAGTGCCAGCCTGGCTGCCCAGGTCCAGCAGCATCCCCATTCCCTAAAGGGCATATAGCTTTCTCACCTCATCCCTGTCTTCCTTCCCTCCCCTTCCCTTTTCTTCCTCTTCCTTCCTTTCTTGTTTTGGGTCTGAGATTTGAACTCAGGGCTTCATGCTTGTAAAGCAGGCACTGTACTGCTTGAGCCATACCTCCAGTCCATTTTGCTCTGGTTATTTTGGAAATGGGAGTCTCATGAACTATTTGGCCCTGGCTGGCCTCGAACCACAATCCTCCTGACCTCAGCCTTCCAAGTAGCTAGGATAACAGGAATGAGCCACAGACACCCCAGTTACCCCTTCTTTCTTACACAGCAGGGGAATCTGATTTAAGATACTGACCAGGTACAGGTAAGAAATAATAGGATCTGTGCTCCTCCTCTGGCAAGACACCATGTTTACAGAAGAGTGAGGTCCATCCTCACATTTCACTCACATTGTTCAAGAGAGGTGAAGAACAAGGGCTGCTTGAATCCTGAGGCAAGGACCACATGGAGAGTGAGGCCATGGAAGGGTTCAGCCACTGCCTCTGCCACCTGATAATCCAGGTGGCCCCCAGTGTCTCAGCTACCCAGTAAGTGAATTTGCTAGGGAGACATACTGCATTGGCTTTTCATGGCAATAGAACAAGCTAATCCAGGGGCCTCCTGTAAGCAGAAGTGAGGTCACTTAATCACTCCCCAAGGTGAAAATGGGTAAGATGTTCTGTTCCTCCTCCTGAAAGAAGAGTTGAATCCTGGTATTTCACCACTCAGCTCGGCTGGTCACCTTTTGTCTTAGTTATCCCAGTCTTAGGGTTTCCATGCAGACAGACCTAAGGACAAACTGAAAAAGGAGAGGAAGAAGAAAGACAGGGAGAGACAGAGGGAAGAAGGAAAAGGGGATGAAAGGGAGGAAAGAGGGAAGGAGAGGGGAGGAAAGAGTGAGAGGAAGGAAGAATGTAGAAGACAGAAGGAAGAAGGATGGAAAGGAGGTAAAGAGAAACCACAAAAGTGAAAAAAGGGAGAGAAAGAGGAAGGAAGGGAGGGAGGGAGGAAGGAAGGAAAGAAAGAATAGAAGGAAGGGAAAAAGGGAGAGAAAAAGAGAAAGAGAAAGAGGCCGTGCTTAGTTGGACTTAACTCCCACTGGGCTCCCCACACTGGGAATCCTGTGACTGACTCTGTGGCATTTAGAAGCTTTACTGTCTCAATAGCCAGCCTAAGGTTAATGTTGCCTTAACGGGGGAGTCATTTCTTTCTCCCTCCCACCTTCTCTCTTTTCTTTTTTGGCTCAGCCTAAATTTCCAACACTACCTGATGAAATGTAGTATACAGCTTTTAATTGTACCCAGAGGCAGTACAACTTCATAGAGGGTTTTAAGCGAGTGGCGGCAGATTTGAGAAACAGCTGTGTCCCCGGCCTGCACGCTCCGAGGTGGAACAGCCCCGTCAGCACCTGTGCCGCTGAGCACACACCCTCACACCCATGCTCATGTGCACAGCTGGGACCCATCAGGCTGGTGAGGAATTAATACTCTTAACTTGGTATTTTATTGTACCTGGAGGAGCCTGATGCTATATTAAATCCACAGAACAGAAGTAGGATTTTGTTCAACCTGGGAGTTACTAGGGGTGGGACTTGGTGGGATATTATTAAACACACACGGTCTCTTTTCTGATGCTGAGGACGAATTGTTTTAATATCCCAATGTTTGGTTTATTTATTATTGGAGATGAGTGGCCATTTCTAAAAAGTAATAGACTTTTCCCGGCTCTAACCTAGTTTTCCCAATTGAATCTACTCAGAATCCAAGCAGTGTGGAAAGTGCCAGAAAGAGGGTTCTGATGTCTGAATAAATTCCACGCCCCCAAAATACACCTCCCACTTAGGGAACTTATTGTTTGGCGGTTCTGGGGATTGAACTCAGGGCCTCACATTTGCAAGCACTCTATCTCTTGAGCCACATCCACAGTCCTTTTGCTTTCAGTTCGTTTTTCAGATACAATTTCACATTTTTGCCCAGGCCGTCCTCTGACCAAGATCCTCCTACCTCCACCTCCTGAGTAGCTGGGATTATAGGCCTCACCAAGCCGGTCTTGGGACTCTTGGTATCATCTTTGAAATCTAACGGCAACTCAACCCTTCACAAAGACCATCTCGTGTTACTCTCCCTCGATTCCTCCTGATCCCTGGAAATTCAACAAAGTAAGGGGCTGCGTGCCCATTCTATAGTCCTGAAAACAGGGACTCAGAGAAGCTGTCATGGAATTCAGTCTACTGAACTGAAGCAAACACTTAAGACATGTAACATGCTTTGTTGTAAATGCAGCATGAAGAATTTGTTCCAGGGCAGCTACTTGCAGGTACAATGACAGGGTTTCCACAAATGTTAAAGTCATGTCACACCAATAAACATCAGAGTGTGTGGTGGGCAAAAAAATAGGACCCCCAGAGATATTCTCATCAAATCCCTGGAACCTATGACCTTCTTTGGAAGAAAGGATGTATGCAGATGTGATTGCATTAAGGATCTTAAGATAAAATAGCTCTGGTTTTCTTGGTGGGCCTTAAACCCAGTGGAAAGTGTCCTTACAAGCAAAAGGCAGAGGGAACCAGGCATGGTGGTACACAGCTATAATCCCAGTTACTTAGGAGGTGGAGGCAGGAGCATCTTGAGTTAGAGGCCAGCCTGGGCAGAGTTAAAATGGCTGGAGACATAACTCAAGTGGTAGAGTATTTGTCTACCATGTGTAAGGCCCTGGGTTCAATCCCCAGCACCACTAGAAAGAAAGGAAGAAAAAAGAAAATGGCAGAAGGAGATTTGAGCCACATAGAAAAGGATGAGGCCACATGACCAGGGAGTGATGGGGCTATAAGTCAAGGAACAATGACAACCACCAGAAAGTGGCAGAAGTAAAGAATGGATTCTCCTTAGAACCTCTAGTAAGAGTGTCAGTTTTAGACTTCTGGACTCCAAAACCAAACAGATAAATATCTATTGTTTTAGGCTGTCTGGTTTGGGGTCATTTGTCGTAGAGTCCACAGGAACAAAGTCAGCATCATTTGCTTAGCACCATGCTAGACAGATGTCACATCTAACAGGGGTTCTCAGCATCGGGGCACCTTACACTCTGGGCATGGTAGAAATGCAGATAGGGTGACCCTGGGAACAATGGGCACAACCACCTCTAGTGCCCATTCCTCCCTTCAAGGACACACCAGTTCAGTGTCATGGAACAACCGTCCACCGTGAATCACAACCAGCAGTTGTCAGAGATCGGGGCACAGGGGCATGGACAGCACACTGTCCTCCCTGCTACACAGTCCAGTTCTTATCTGGGCTGGACTGTTCCACATGTCTGTCTTTGACAAGTCATTCAAATCACTCCTCAATTACCTCGCCAACAAAAGAAGAGTCTCAATTTGAAACACACGTGGAAAATCTGCACCCTGTGAATGTTGGTTACTTGCCTCAACACAGATCCATAAAGTATCACGAAGACTCAGCATCAAGGGTTGTCGGTGGTGCTCCAATTCTAAGTGAGGTCTCCATCTCTAGTAGGTATTTTTGCATAGTTCCCCAAAATGTGCTTTCTTTTAAGTACCCGCTAATCACCCATGAATATATTAAAATCTCTTTAGAAACCATCTGATCCAAAATGCTAGGTTAATGTAGCCCACAAATTAAATTTCTGCTGTGTTTCTTTGGATTCTCCAAGTTTCCCTCTTTCAAACACTGACCAGTAATAAGTCCCCAAACCAACAATAACATGCCATTTGTTTGTTTATCGTATTAGTAATGATCGTTCGAAGAAACGGACTCTCCAAAGCTGCTTTTGATCATGTAAATTGCTACAAACCTTTTGGAAAGCAATTTGGCAATATATCTCAGGAACCTTTAAAAAACTGTGCTCAACCTCTGACCCAGTAATTCCATTTCTGGGAATCTATCCTAAAGGCATAATGGGAACGATAGAAACTGCTTTATGCACAAAGATGTTTATCAGAACACTCTTTTCCGATGGCAAAAGTATTTCAAATCATCTAAAATGCTCACCAACACAGCAGTGGATAAATGGCGACGCCCTCCTCCACCAACCATCGAGCAACCACTAAGAAACGCAGCTAAGATGTCTTTTTAATAACACGACGAAATGCATAATGTTCAGAAAAAAATGAAACACGGTGCCAAATGAGTGACCAATTGAGGTGGTGACCTCAACGTGGTGCAAACATGGCACGATACACAAGGAAAAGACTGGAAGGCACGCACGTGCTGCCACCACTTTAGGGCCAGCAGAGTTAAGAGTGAATTTTTTTCTTCTTTTCAAAGATGTTCAAGATATCCTCCACTGAGCTATATGGTTTTAAAATAGAGGAAAATTCATGTAAAAACAAGAGCATCCTCATTCTAACATGTAGTTGGGTGGAGAAAGCTTGTATACCTGTTCTCTGTTTCCTTCCTTACTGATGATTTCTATACTGTGCAGTTTTTAACCTTGTGGCTTAAAAATTCCCTACTTAGGCCAAAGAAGTCCCTAGCCCAATCCTGTGAACCATGTGCTCTGTGTTCCCTCAGTTAAAGGTGAACCAGACGCCCTGCACAGCCCACCAGCAGCCCAGGAAACAAGCTCCATGTACACCCTCTAGCTCACTGTTAGTTAAGTGTGAGAAGTGCTGGGCTCTTCCTGAATTACCGGCTCCTTTTGAGTTTATAGATAATGTAAGTTATATAACTGACGTTTTGTGGTGTCTGCTAGGAGGCCCAGAGACAAATTTGTGGTTTGCTTAAAACAAGATCACCTGTGCATTTTGGGTCCTCACCTCTCTCTGGGCCCCCTGTTTGCCATTCCCTGAGTCCCTTTCCTTACTTACTAATCACCTTGTACCAAATAAGTTCTGATGGTCTTGTTTCAGTTTCTTCCTGGAATAAGACAAAGAATAAAACTCCAAAACAATTTTTTTTTACATGTAAGGTGTACCAAGTGCATTTGAATTGGGCTTCTGTTGACTATTAGACAGAATCCCAGGAAAGGAAAGGCCTCATCAAAAAGAAGGGCCCTACCTGAATCCATGTTGCACCAACAGTCCTGGATGTTAAAGAGCACAAGGGACAGGATGGAGTCAGGTCCATGGGCCAGTAGAGGGAGGGAGCCCCAGCACTCACAGACTCGGTTCCTTCCTCCCTAGGAGGCATACAGTGTTACCAGGGCATGGAGGACCTGGCACCTGCTGACAAAGCAAATCTTATGCACGTTTCAGTGACCATGTAGGCCTACTTATGGTCTATCTGCCCTTGAGATGTACAGAATCTGGCGTGCAGCCCCAGCTCTTCCCTCTGCGTCACCACCAACGGACCCGAAAAAATGAACATCTATGCCCGACAACGGGAGGCAGTGGGTCACCACTCATCTCATCGTGTCTGCACATGTGCAAGTGGACCTGTGTCTCTCCATAGTTCCCTCTCCTCTCCCTTACAAAGACACCCATTGTTGGATTTAGGGACCATCCTAATCAGTATGACCTTGTCTTTGATTGTATCTGAAAAAGACCCTGGAAGGTCAATTTGCAGGTCCTGGGGTTTAAGACTTAAACATATCTTTTTGGAAAACACAATTCAGCCCACAATAGATTCCTTTAACAACTAAGCAACAACCAGGAGCATGGACTCTGGAGTGATCTGGGTTCAGTCCTGACTTTGCTGCTTACCACCAGGTATATAATCTCTTGCAGCCCCATTGTCTCATTTGGAAAATGGGCCAGATCCCAGCCCACTTCCTTTAAGACTATAGGGAAGATCAAATAGGATCGCATGCCATGCAACTAAGAGACCTGGGTTCAAGTTAACAGAGAGCAAACCCAGCTCTTCATCCACAATATTTGGTATTAGACTTGCCTCTAAGTCTTTCCTCTGCCATGCCTAGCCCCTTTGTGACTAGCTGTCTCCTTTTCACCTCCAGGCTTGCCTTAATTGACATCTACCTTCAAAGATCTTCTGGTCACCCTGCTGAGAGCAGGTTGGTACAACCTCTTCTCAGCTTTTCTTCCAGCAAGCAACTACTGTGTGGGAGGCCTCTACAGACTATCCACCCAAAAGGGGGCCTACAGCTGCTCCTAAAATATAAGATACCCAGCTTAATCTGAGTTTCAGAAATAGTGGATAATTTCCTTAGTACAAGTGTATTGCAAATATTTCCCTGAATCATGGGCCAGAGGATCCAGAAGTCAATGCCCTGGGAGCAGTCCTCAAGAAATGATAGACAAGGAGTGAGTGGATTGGTAAACCAGAGCCTTGCTCCCCAGTGGATTCTTCTACACTGTCTCCTGAAGTTTCCCAGTGGGTTCTTTACCATGAGTGCCCTCCATTTGTGAACGCACCTTTCTATGTCCTGCTTCTTTTCTCTAGCTTCTGGGTAAATGAAGCTGAAGATCTCCCTGCCCTCTCTTCTCATCTCTGTTCTCCATGCTGAGCTGTGGGTTTCCCTCAGAGCCTTTATCACAACATACATCTGTTTGTCTGTTTGTCTGGTGTCTTTGCCCAGCCCCAGCCAAGACTGTGAGCTCTGTCACTGTGTCTGTTCTATCCACCATTGCTCTCCAGCACCCAGCCCTGGACTGGCACCCAGAAAGAGCTGGCTAGATGATGAAAATGAAAGAGAACCAAACAGAAATGCACTGTCTATGCCAGCGGTGCACAGCTGCATCCATCCAGAGGCCACACTATCTGGACTTGGATTTGTGCCTTCCTGGTGATGCTCTTTCAGAATTTGACCTTGTGGTGTCTCCTAGCTCTCTTCACCTCAGTTTCCTCATCTGTAAAACGAGGGGTTGAAACTAGATGATTTCTCTCATGTCTTTGGGCTCTAAAATTCTACGACTCTATATTCTAGGTAATAAACTTTATGACTATGAATAACTTAATGGAAATGAATATTTAAATGATGTGCAAACATTCGTGCACGTGCTTTCTTAGTCTTTTATGTAGTGAGAGGGTGAGAAGGAAGACTGAGATCCAGAGGACGGGAAATGTCTGCACTGGTAGAAACCCCTGCCTTGATCCTATTTATCTGGAACAGTGCATAGGATATTCATTAAAAAACCCCTGGAAGGTCAAAGTCATGTGGGCATTTGGGGAAGCTGGAAGCTCCAGATGGATGGATGGATGTTCTAGGTTTGGGTGTTCCAGGAAAGAGTTCTGTGTTCTAGAAAGCAGCCAAGGCAACTGGACCCCACATTCTGTCTATCTCTCTATTTGCTGGGGTCTGCATGAGCCCCAACAATGCTGAGCTCAAAGGGCTGGTGATCTGACACCCAAAAGCTTCATTTATTTATGAAGGTCATCTCCCACATGGCCATTGAGTGCAGGACCCTTCTACTGGCTAGTACAGCCGACCCAAGAATCTTGACTTTGACAAACAAACGACTTAAGAGGAAAGACAGACTAAATACTTAGACTAAATACTATCTAACTTTTCATGTTGGAAGGACAGCAAACTGGGAAGGAGGGAGAGAGAGAGGTTCTCAGATTGAGCCTGGGCTGTGCCAGTCCTAGGGGCTAGGCGAGTCAGGGTATCAAGGTATGGCTGGGAAGATGGCTGTGGTGTCTAGCAGAAAGAATCAGGTTTGTGGACAGTGCCTAGCAGAACCCCGTGAGTCAACTCATCATCAAGAAGACAGGCCAGCTTAGCTTGACCCAACTACAAAGCTTCACTTGAAGAAGACTACAATTTGAATTTGGGATAGAGATTGTTACACAAATCTTTCCCCTACCAAGCCTGGTGGACAGACCACACAACTGGGTCCATAGGAGGGTATGATCCATGAATCAGAACAAATTATCCTTTGAGTAAATCTCTAATGTTATGAGACTAAACACTTGGGTCACTGTGACCACCTGATTTTTTCTGACCTCTTTGCCTAGCCATTACCCTTCTTATTTGTCCTAAAAATTATCCACTGCCCTTCTTTTATTTTATTTTATTATTTATATGTGCATACAAGGCTTGGGTCATTTCTCCTCCCTGCCCCCACCCCCTCCCTACCACCCACTCCGTCCCCTCCCTCTCCCCCCACCCCCTCAATACCCAGCAGAAACTATTTTGCCCTTATCTCTAATTTTGTTGTAGAGAGAGTATAGGCAATAATAGGAAGGAAAAAGGGTTTTTGCTGGTTGAGATAAGGATAGCTATACAGGGAGTTGACTCACATTGATTTCCTGTGCGTGTGTGTTACCTTTTAGGTTAATTCTTTTTGATCTAACCTTTTCTCTAGTTCCTGGTCCCCTTTTCCTATTGACCTCAGTTGCTTTTAAGGTATCTGCTTTAGTTTCTCTGTGTTAAGGGCAACAAATGCTAGCTAATTTTTTAGGTGTCTTACCTATCCTCACCCCTCCCTTGTGTGCTCTCGCTTTTATCATGTGCTCAAAGTCCAATCCCCTTGTTGTGTGTGCCCTTGATCTAATGTCCACATATGAGGGAGAACATACGATTTTTGGTCTTTTGGGCCAGGCTAACCTCACTCAGAATGATGTTCTCCAATCCCATCCATTTACCAGCGAATGATAACATTTCATTCTTCTTCATGGCTGCATAAAATTCCATTGTGTATAGATACCACATTTTCTTAATCCATTCGTCAGTGGTGGGGCATCTTGGCTGTTTCCATAACTTGGTTATTGTGAATAGTGCTGCAATAAACATGGGTGTGCAGGTGCCTCTGGAGTAACCTGTGTCACAGTCTTTTGGGTATATCCCCAAGAGTGGTATTGCTGGATCAAATGGTAGATCAATCTCTAGCTTTTTAAGTAGCCTCCAAATTTTTTTCCAGAGTGGTTGTACTAGATTACATTCCCACCAACAGTGTAAGAGGGTTCCTTTTTCCCCGCATCCTCGCCAACACCTGTTGTTGGTGGTGTTGCTGATGATGGCTATTCTAACAGGGGTGAGGTGGAATCTTAGTGTGGTTTTAATTTGCATTTCCTTTATTGCTAGAGATGGTGAGCATTTTTTCATGTGTTTTTTGGCCATTTGAATTTCTTCTTTTGAGAAAGTTCTGTTTAGTTCACTTGCCCATTTCTTTATTGGTTCATTAGTTTGGGGAGAATTTAGTTTTTTAAGTTCCCTATATATTCTGGTTATCAGTCCTTTGTCTGATGTGTAGCTGGCAAATATTTTCTCCCACTCTGTGGGTGTTCTCTTCAGTTTAGAGACCATTTCTTTTGATGAACAGAAGCTTTTTAGTTTTATGAGGTCCCATTTATTTATGCTATCTCTTAGTTGCTGTGCTGCTGGGGTTTCGTTGAGAAAGCTCTTACCTATACCTACTAACTCCAGAGTATTTCCTACTCTTTCCTGTACCAACTTTAGAGTTTGTGGTCTGATATTAAGATCCTTGATCCATTTTGAGTTAATCTTGGTATAGGGTGATATACATGGATCTAGTTTCAGTTTTTTGCAGACTGCTAACCAGTTTTCCCAGCAGTTTTTGTTGAAGAGGCTGCAATTTCTCCATTGTATATTTTTAGCTCCTTTGTCAAAGACAAGTTGGTTATAGTTGGGTGGCTTCATATCTGGGTCTTCTATTCTGTTCCACTGGTCTTCATTTCTGTTTTTGTGCCAGTACCATGCTGTTTTTATTGTTATTGCTTTGTAATATAGTTTGAAGTCAGGTATCGTGATATCTCCTGCATTGTTCTTTTGACTGAGTATTGCCTTGGCTATTCGTGGCCTCTTGTGTTTCCATATAAAAGAATGGAATTGACATTCATTCTTTAATGAATGTCATAGGAATTTTGATGGGAATTGCATTAAACATGTAGATTACTTTTGGGAATACAGACATTTTTACTATGTTGATTCTACCAATCCATGAGCATGGGAGATCTCTCCACTTTCTATAGTCTTCCTCAATCTCTTTCTTCAGAAGTGTATAGTTTTCCTTGTAGAGGCCATTCACATCTTCTGTTAGGTTTACACCTAGGTATTTGATTTTTTTTGAGGCTATTGTAAATGTAATTGTTTTCATACATTCTTTTTCAGTTTGCTCATTGTTATCCACTGCCCTTCTTTTAGGACTTTTCAGTCACTTGCCAATTGGAGCTCTTAACACACACACACACACACACACACACACACACATATACTTTGACTCTTTTATTTTGGTGGGACTGGGGTTTTGAACTCAGGGCTTTGTGCTTGCAAAGCAGGTGCTTTACTATTTAAGCCAAACCTGTAGTCCAATTTTGCTTTGGTAATTTTGGAAATGGGGTCTCGTCAGAGTATTTGCTTAGACTGGACTCAAATCCTGATCCTCCTGATCTTAGCCTCACAAGCAGACAGGATTAGGCATGATCCACCGGCACATATCCACACTTTGGCTTTTATTCCTCCATCATACTTCTTTGGAGGAATACATAAAAGTGAAACCATGATGAACATTTATTAATGAACAAAAAACAATACAGAATTTCCAGTACATGATTTCAATCAGATCTAAGTTTCAATTCCTAAATGATATAGAAACCATGTCTTTTTTTTTTTTTTTTTTTTTGAGATACTAGTGTTTGAACTCAAGGCCTCATGCTTACTACTTAGGTGCTCTACCATTTAAGCCATGCCCCAGTCCAGTGTCTTCTTGCAGGTAAGTGAGGAAGCAAAGGACCTTGTATAAACCACTGCTGCACAGTCCTAAGTTCTTTTAACAGAAACAAAAATAAAGTAGAAGAAACTATGGCCAAGAAAGGCATCTGCAGCTACAGAGCCCACTCCACCCCATGTCTCAGTGCCTGTGCTGTCTATAAGACCATCTTATGCATATCACAAAGATGTGTGAAGCAACAGAGCCTCTATCTTTTTAGCACCTGGAAGTATTTATAAAATGTGCCCTATTTGCATACCATCATGGCACCTTGGAATACCTTCATATGACTCTGTGACTGCTAAATGTACACAGGCTCTCTTCTGGTCAATTCAATCTACAAATATTTGTTGAGTCTTTTATACAAAGGTGTAGGTGAATGGGCAGCCCTACCATTTCTTGACAATGAAGAAGTCAGGCAATGTGCAGATGTTTCTTTATATCTCATTTCTTATAACAACCATCAAAGACCAATGACAGCATTCAGATTTCACTGATTGGAAAATTCAGAGAATGTAGCTAACTTGCCCAACACCAAAGCTGATAAAAGGCAGAGCTGGGATGCCACCTGGGGACTGGCAGACTCCAGAAACGTCCAGAACAAAGCACCCCAATTCTTTTTTAGAATCATTGAAAGGGGAACCTTCATTTTCCTCTGACAAGAGAACTAATTATGACCCTCTGGCCCTGCCAAGAGGCATGAGAGGGAACAATGTCCCTCTCCCTTCACGCGGGGACCAGAATGGCTGGAGGTACAAACTATGAAGTCTCTTTACTAGTCAGAATTGGGTCAGATATTCTAGCAGAGAGAACAGCTTGTGCTGTGCTCCAGCTGTTATCTGAGCTACACAGCTGGGGGCAGAACTCCAACTTGCTACTTGGGCTCAGAGCTCAAGGTTTCTCTAAGCTGCATTTGATGGCCTCTCCCAGCTGGAAGGAAGAGAGGAGATGGGGGGAAGAGAGCACAGGAAGAGGAAGAGGGGGGAAGGGAGGGGCACCCTCCATTGGAGAGCCATACACTCAATTATCATATGAGTCAAAACTACCTGCCTCACAGCTGACAATCCGTAAACATTTTCTGCCAGATGTTCCTGGGTGAGTCGCTGAATTATTTAAAAGAGAACCCCCAAACAGCTATAGGGCATTCTGAGGAAATTGGGGCACGAGTCCTGGGTACAACGCAGCAGCCCTGCTCTAGTCCGGAAGTCCAACTATGAGATCACTTCTTGTTCAGCCTCTATCAAGCTCTTAGAGATAAACTGGGATTTCCCAAAGCCCTGGAGACAGAATGGGTTGGAGCCCTTCCTTGGGAGGGCCACACTTTCACTTCCATACAGTAGGGATTTTAAGTTCGTCCACTACTCATGAGTTCTGTTTCCAAGCAATCCCAGCATGCATGACGCCAAATCTGTACCCTGGCAACAGGCTTGCCTGGGAAATCTCCACTTGTGTGCCTTTCGTTGACTCTGCCCTAAGTGCAGGAGAGAGGTAATGACTCTCACCGCTTCCTACTTACCCAATGTGATAGCTCCTTTAGTTCTCAGTTTCTTGGTGAAAAGGCAAGGAGTTATTCTATGAATTTCATAATTTAGAGATAAATAATGAACACCAAACTTGGAGGGAAATACCCTAGTGTTCATTTTATTTAATATTCTCCATTGGTGGAAATAAATTAAAAATGAACAAGGCTTGTTTATGCCTGCCTTACATTGCCCTCCACTTTTGAATAGCAACCGCATATTAATTTGCCAAGATCCCATAAATTATAATTAGCCAGGAGGATTAACAACATAAATCCTTGAATTTAAAACCAACCTGCCCGGCTCTCTCTTCCCTATGCCCTAAAGTAAAAAAAAGCCATAAAACCTATCACCGCTACTTGATCCATTAAACTCCGGAGACATTCTTATTTCAGCTTAGCTAGTGTAGGTAGTCTTTGTTAAATCTTTTTAAAGTTATAGGAGCTCAGTAGGAGCTGGGAATCTGGGAAACAAGGATCTGTGTCAACACCCAGCCTTGGTGCACATTGTTCAGCAGCTGAGATGGTGATTAGGAGGAGAGAAAAAGGTGACAACACTTTGGCTTAGAACAGGTGGTACAGGGTCTGGACACTGATTTGAGATGGAAAGTGCTCCTTCACTTCATTGCATGTATTTATTGTCTATAGCCCCTGGAGCATTTGGGAGACACCCACGGCACTCACCGTGCATGGGGACACACACACACAACACACTCAAGGTCGTGATCTGAGTTTGCACCCACTGCGTCTGCACTAGGCTGGCTGGGCAGATGAAGATGGATGATGTAGCTCAGCTGACAAAGTATTTAACATAAAACTATGGTGACTTGAAAGCATTAGCTTTCCCCATAGGGAAAATGGTGATCCACTGTTAAGTGTGAGCGGCATACAGGGCATCCAAAAGTGGTTTTTCCAGGACTATGCACAAGTCAGCCTGGTCAGTCCCTCATTCATTTCCACATGCTTCTTTCCACTTTAAGCTGGCTGTTTCCCTGCACAGTAGCTAGCTAGAGCTGAACATTCCAGAACAACATGTGTGTTAACGACACATTCGACTTTCCCCTCAGCCATGAAGGAGGCATGCAATGCACCTTGGTTTGCAGAGGAAATGGCAGGAACAAAGGGGAGTGCCGCCCCCCCCTTTCTTGCTTTCTTGGGGCTCCATCCACCCTCTGCTTTCTGAGCCTTTGTAGTGCCACCTAGTTCTGGGTACACACTCCAAGGTCAAGAGTCATGAGACCCTCTTGGCCAGGGGAATGACTTCCACTTGCAAGCAGGCCAATTCCAAGGAGGTTCTGGATCATGGAACATTCCAGAGCATAGAGGAGGGAGCCTGCGTGAAGGCAAATAAGTACACCCTCCACAGGCTTATCTGCTCCTCCTCCATCTTGTCCTCATCTCTAGAGAGGACTCTGGGACTTCTGCCATGAACAAGTCTATCCCTGAACATCATGAAGCAAGGGCCCTGGGGGCACATCTTGAAATGGTGTATCAAGAAGGCATACCTTAAAAGCAACTGAGGCCAATAGGGGAAGGGGACCAGGAACTAGAGAAAAGGTGAGATCAAAAAGAATTAACCTAGAAGGTAACACACACCACAGGAAATCAATGTGAGTCAGCTCCCTGTATAGCTATCCTTATCTCAACCAGCAAAAACCCTTGTTCCTTCCTATTATTGCTTATACTCTCTCTCCAACAAAATTAGAAATAAGGGCAAAATAGTTTCTGCTGGGTATTGAGGGGGTGGGGGAGAGGGAGGGGGTGGGTGGGTGGTAAGGGAGAGGGTGGGGGCAGGGGCAGGGGGGAGAAATGGCCCAAGCATTGTATGCAGATATGAATTAAAAAAAAAAAAAAAGAAGGCATATAGGACCTCTTGGTGCTTTTGATTTTGCTAATAAGAGGGTCTACTTAGACCAGAATTGCAGGGTTAAAATTCATTTAACACTTACAGGGTGGGCCAGAGGTTTTATTGTCCCCAATATGTTTATTTTATTAATCCGTTTTTCCTAATTGCAAACCAATAACTGTTGTTGAAAATCTTGTAATGGTCATGTTTGTAATTGTGTATATGTTTAAGGAAAGATACTATTTTGAATGGTGATCTGAAAGTAAGCATGCCTTGTTCTACAAAGAGTCAGGGTGGGGTTAGGCTGGAGATTTGTAGTTTTTTATTTTTATTTTTTTTTTTGGTGGACTGGGGTTTGAACTCAGGGCTTCATGCTCACAAAGCAGGTGTTCTACCACTTGAGTTACACCTCCAGTCCATTTTGCTCTGGTTATTTTGGAGATGGGGGAGGGGGGGCCTTGTGGCCTTGAACTGTGATCCTCCTGACTCAGCCTTCCAGGTAGCTAGAATTACAGGCATGAGCCACCAGCACCCAGCTAGAATTGCAGAATTTTGACTGCCTGCCTCAGAAAAGAAAAGGAGGGCTGGTTTTGAGATATCTAAGAGATGAAAGTTGAACAGTCACCGTGCTTGGGGAGGGTGGCAAGAGACCCCTGAGTAGATTCTTCTTCCTTCTTTCACTTAAGTAGTTGGGGAGGACAGAACAGCAAGGAAGAACAACAAACCAAAAGCCATCATGAGGTCATAGACATTTTGAAAACCTGATAGATGTCCTTTCCCCAAATTTACTCACTTTCCAAATTGCTTGTATAATTTCAAGAACTTTACAGGTGACCCATTCATTCTTGAGTCTCTTAATCAAGATTAATTCACTGGAACTCAGAGGTCAAGAGGAATGAAGGTTGGCGGATGTGAATCTGAGAGTCTGAATTCTAAGGACTCCACCTGAACTTAGTGAGCAAAGGTAAAAGTTTGGAAGTCCTGGGCCAAAAAGTCAAAATGTACTCCCCTAAGAATTGTGGAAGAGAAACTACAAAGTTTGTTTAAAGCAATGGTCCTTAACCTTCAGCAGGCATCAGATTCCCTTGGAAAGGTTGTTAAATAGAGATGAGGGCCATCCCTGGATGCAGCAGGTCTGGGTGGGGCTCAAGGATTTGGATTTCTTAGGAGATGCTAATGCTGCTGGCCCAGGGACCACAATTTGGGGACCACTCATTTGCACTTACTACTGAGAACCGCATAGTAGGAAGCTATGGAACCACTGACAACGATGTAGAAGAATGTCATTAGCAGAGAGAGATTGTCACACTATTCTGTAAGCAAAAGAAAGCAGGTCATACAGGATGGCACCCAACAGAATTCTGTTCCGAAGATGTTTTCATAACACAGGCATGTGTGCTTTGGTATAAGCGACGCTGTGGATTTAAGTAGAGCTGGGGTAGGTACAGGTATAGACAGGAATGTGAGTGTGCGTGTAGTTACAGATCAGGCTAGAGCTGTGTATGTAGACATGGGTATGGATATGAATGTAGAGCTAGCATCCTTTCTCTGAGGTTTTAGGTTATGACAGTTTCGCTTTTGCTACTTTTGCTCATCTCTATTTTCTACCTTTTCACCACTGAACATAAATTAGTTTCATTATGAGGGAAAAAGTCCCTTTTAGTTGTTGGAAGCGATAGCACAGCACTGGCACTTATAGCCCATTTGGACCCTTCCCTCTCAGATGTTTTCTCTGATCCATCTCAAGTTCACAGAGAAACCCTGGTGATGAGAGAGGACACACCTGAGGGACCACAGCAGCAGTAAGTGGTCGCATCCCAGTGAATTCACCCCCAGTGCAGGTTCCACCTTCTCATACCTTCCTCTCCACCTGTATTAACAGAAAACTATGGTCCGTGCTGGACTGAGGCTGATCTCATCCACCATGAGGCCACCAGGCAGTGCAGGCATAGTCTCCTCTCTGCCGTGGACCTGCCTTGCTCTGAACAGCCAGCATTCTGGGTACACAGCTGCTCTGGGACCAGCCTCCTCTGATGCTGTTTCCTGAAGCCTGGACAGCTTTGGTGAAGTGGGGATTCCTGGTACACACAGTGGCTGAACATTCTGAAATCCCTGAATGAATTAGCAGCATGTATTCTCTTGTCTTTTGTTCAGCTGGCCTCCAAATGGCTTTCTGAGGGCCAGTCACACTGGCACTCTTGACATTTGTTTTCACTGATCCACAAAGGAATAGGGACTAAAAACTATAGTGTGCATTTTAATGCATTATATGTATATGTGTACTTGTACATGGATGCTTACATCAAGCATACATACGTATAGATAGTTAGGTCAACTGATGTCAAGGACTGGGAGTATGGCTCAAGTGATAGAGTACCTCCTAGTAAGCGAGAGGCCCTGAGTTCAAGCCTCTGTACCGCCCCATAAATTTAAAAACAGAATTGCATAAATTTATGTGAAATTATCAACCAGTCTTTCTTGGGAATGACTCAGTTTATGAGTCCTTATTATTACTATAAGTCAGATTATTACTCCTATTTTAGCATTAAAATATGACTTGTTTTATAGTGCAATGGATGAATGGATGGATGGAATATAGTAAAATGTTAACAGTACTTCATTGTAAAATTCTTTCAGTGTTGATGCGTGTTTGTAAATTGTCTTAAGTTCAATTTTGGAGAAAACGATTTGTCTTATGAAATAACAGTTATAGTAGGTGATAACTGAGGTTTTACAAAAATCACTAATGTTCTTACAACAGCAAAAGGAGATGCAAACCACCTATGCTACCTTACTCTTATAAAGTCATAATATTTCAAGGTTTAAAAACCGCTGCTGGAGGGTAGCTCCCATTTGTGGGCGTGGGACTTCCTTTGAATCCAGCTGTAGAGCCTCCCAGGAGAGAGAGGGAATTGTTGATTGTCTTGGTCAAGAGCTTTAAGGAGTTTTTCCTGGAAAAGCGGCTGCCACCACGAAGCTTCTCCCTCTTCTCAGGATGGGGTACTGAATTGAGTGTCTTTATCACCTTATTTCTGGAAGTTTCTCTTAAAATTTCACACATCATTTTCCAAATAAACGAACTCTCTGCCTAAAGGACAGGGCCACTTGCCACCTGGTCTGTCCTATAACGTATGCCTGTGAGTAGGTGTGCAGACATGTGTATGATGTCACTCGGAGCCTGGCTTGAATGGAGGTTCTAACTTGCAACTCTCCTCACCATTCTGGTCACACAGAAATGGAATGCCTTGGACGGGTCTAATCGTTTAGGTGAGATATCTAGTATTAATAATGATTTTTAAAACCCTCTGTGAATAACAAATATGTAGCCAAACTGGACAAGGAATTTTTAACGTTGCTGGATGTGTTAAGTTAAGGTCTTAAAAATTAACTCTGCTAGCAAAGTTGAACTCATATGCAACCAGACAGCAAAGAATGTATTGGAACTCAGACATCACCCTCTCCCCTCTGTACCAAAGCAGAACTGGTGATCTCCAGCGAAGGGTTCCCAGATGGGGGGCCCCAGGAAAATGGGGGAGAGGTCATGAAATCTGAGCAGGGAATAGAGAGTCCTGGTGGTTTTCCACTGAGTCTCTGAGCATTTCCCACTAATGGTTTTGCTTTGTGATACTCTAAGCATTTTTCCTTACTGAGGAGTCCAGCTGCTGGATTCCCCTAAAGGTACTTTAATACCTGTGCTGGGAGAACAGTCACATCATACAGAAATTAAATACATAAATTAATAGACGCCCCTTCAAAAAACCTTTCAAACAGGGAGTCCAGCTGCTTCAGGGACTGTGCAGTCAATAGGTCAAGGCCTTGGTTAATGTATAGGGAAAGGCGGAGGAGGGATTAAAATGGTTGGAGAGATTCAGCGGAGTTCAACAATTTAACCTCTGAGGCTACGATGTGCCTTTGCCAGGGAACACCTAAGAACTTTGTGCTGAGGGTTTGGAGGCAGAGGAACACAAGACCCCTCCCGCCTTCCTTTTTGCCCTTGGTCAAGACTTGTCTGATCAGCTCAAAAGCTGCCAAAGGGAAGGCGGACAGAGAAAAACAAGGAAACTTTAGCCAGAACTGAATGTGGGTGTTCAATCCCGGGGGACGTTCTGCCCTTCTCCTGTCCTCTCCAAAGGCGTGCCTTGGACATGGGGGAGCTAGACAGAACCTCGCGTTTGCTGAGAAAACACATTTAAACACGGATCCTTTTAGCTGCAGAGCATCTGAGATCTCAGAAGCAACCCTGAAGGCTTGAAAATCTTTATCAAGTGGCTGCCGTATGCCCTCCTCTCTCCTGGGTGGGCATCACCGTTATCATCATCATCATTATTATTAATTATTCAGTACTGGAAATTGAACTCTGGCCCTCCTGAGTGACAGACAAGCACTCTACCACTTGAGCCATGTCCCCAGCCCTTCTGTTTTTAATGTTTTCAGACAGAGTCTAAAGCTGACTTTCTCTGAGCTGGCCTCAAACTTCAATCCTCCTACCTCCACACCCAGAGTAACTGGGATTATTATAGGCCTGCACCACCACGCCTGGCCTCCATGCTCCTTATTGGATAATATCATTTTCAAACTCTAAGTAACTCTTTTACCATGTCTTACCTATCAAGTTTTAGAGAGTTACTTCTTTCAAAGAAAGGTTTTAGCAACTCTTAGGACGCTTGCAAGGCATGCTGGCTGCTAACTGAAACAGCAAGTGGTGCTCTGTTACAACTTCACATCCCCTGTGCTCCTAACAGAGCTCCTAGCTCACAGCAGCTCGGTAACATTCCACAGATTCATAAAAGTCCTAAATGGAAGGAGAAACATATAAACACCCACCCAGCTGGCCCATTTCACAGACGAGGTAGCTGAGCCCTAAAGTAAAACACCTCCAGTCCACACTCACAAGGTGCTGGTTAAATAACTAAGTATGCATTTTTATTGGCCAACTTTTTTCAGAGGGCATTTATAGGAGATGTTCAGGCTGAACTGTGTGAGTTTTCTTGGTCACTTTTTTTATTTAGCCTCCATCTAAATAGGGGAGGGATTTGGTGCTGCCCTGCATCCAGGTCACCTCCAGATACCTCCTCCAGAACTGTCCAGGTTGGGTCTCCCACCTCCCTGAGTATTCTGTGCACAAAAACCTTCCATTCCTTCCAAAATTGGTCTGGTTCTTGAAAATAGAAGCCATAAAACAATTCTCTAATGTAGCTTATTCCTCAAAAAGGAAGTTTCTAGAAAGTAAGAAGATACAGAAGCAGTGACTAAGTATTAGCCCTGATTTTAAAGGGCAAGAGAGATGGGGAAAGAGAGAAGAAAAGTGATCTCAGGTAATTCCCTTCAGAAAGTTTCCATCGTTGTCTTTTTCTAGAAAGCCCAGAGAGTTCTGTGGACTTTTGTTTCAGAGCAGTACTTTTCCCACATCTGTCTACAAAAGCACTCGCCAGGGAGATTTGTGAGGTACGAAAGAAACCTCCAATCTCAGGGTCCTAGCCCAGACCCCTTTCAGCACAGTCATCCCCTCCAGTGTGTCCTCAGAGTTTGCATTTTTGAGAGAATCTTCCCCCAAATGACCTTTGCCACAAAGCCATTTGGGGGAATTTACCAAATTTCCATCTTTGAAAGTCCCTTACCTGCCAAACTGAGCCCCTCTAAAACGTGGGAACGAGATTGTTTTAGCAGCAACACCAGGAGAGTCTCTGGGTTATGGCAGATTGTTACAAAGAATCGAGCTCATTTCACAAGACTGTGCTGTCATCCACATAGGGGACTGCGTTTAAACAAAAGCTTTTCTAAAACATTTCCAAGCGTCTTCTGTCACAGGAGACCATGTGAAAGGAGGCCAATTTCCGGGTACCCTTCTGCATTTCTCTTTCTGTGCAAAATTCAGAATAAAGGACAATAATTCTGACTTGCCATTTGGGAAGGTAGTTCTAAAAATGGTCTTTGCCAAACTCTCATCCTGGCTGCCCTCTCTCTTTCCTCCTCCATCCCCAATCGACCTTTCTACCGGTGCCAAGTCTACTGAAGAAATTATGCCTGACCCCTACAGAGAAAGCCCCCGTTGGATGCAACATAGGCCTTGCTAATAAATTCCACTGCCCTCCACTCTAAAAGGGAGATCTTGTCTGCTCCACGGGGGACCTGAAAATGCACTGTGTGTTCTAAAGGGACGAAGGACTATTTCTGCAAGCCCAGCCCCAGTCCCTGAATGAGTTTAATTGCAGCCTGGTGGCTGCAAGGTGCTGCGCTCCCCCTCAGGCTGAATGCTTAGCTAGGAGGTACTGAATTAAACTGTCAGAACATGCAGAAAAATTGCAACGCAGCCTGTCAACAGCATTTGTTAAGAGACATGGGTGAGGCTGGTGACTTGTGTAGAAAAAGAGCTGCCTGTGCAGAGCCATCAAAGCACAGCCTGGAACTAATGGGGTATTCAGAGGTCTTGTTCTACTTCATTGGTCAAAGCCAACACAAGCCTGTAAGATTTGGGCCCGTTTGCTGTTTATTACTATGGTAATAAAGACCACTTAAAGATACAAGCCCATTTTGTATTGGCTCAGTCCCAGGACTGTTTTTTTCTAAATTGGATCACTGATGTCTCCTGTGTCAGATTCTTTCAAACAATTTCCTTTTTAAGAAAAAGAAAAAAAAAACAAAAAAAACTAGAAAGTGAAGACTCCCGTCAAAGGATGATATAGTGGTCTGGGTCTCATTTATCTTGGCTGATTCATTTTTGAACATCTACCCCTGGGAGGGTCAGGTTTATGGGCCACTTGGCCCAGCCATAGGCCATAGCTCTCAGCAAAGCCATAGCTTCTAATTGTGGCATTAAACATCAACCAAGGTGTTGCTGGGAAGGTATTTAGTAGATGTGCTCAAAGCCCCTAGTCATTGGCCTTTCGGTATGGGAGACTGTCCCAGATGATCTGGGTGGGCCTGAGTCCATCAGTTGAATGCTTTTTAAAGAAGAACTGGGCCTTTGCTGGGAAAGAAACTCTTCCCTGTGGAGGGCAGCTTCAATGGAGAGCATGCTGGGAGTTCCAGCCATTCTGCACTGTGCCAATTTCCAACTCGTCCAGGCAACCCACAATTTCTTAAGCCAATTCCTTCCAGAAAATCTCTTCATAGCTATCTCCCTCTGGCACTGTTTCTCTGACCGACCCTGGCTGTCCCATCCCCCACAGGGTCCCTTGTCTCTCATACTTCAACCAAATATCTTTTCATTGGAAAATTCACTGGAAATCTCAAATTGTAGAATTATAAGCTGCAAAAGGTTCATGTTCTTTTGGGCCCATACCCAAGAGTTTGGTACAACATGTTAAAAATTAAAATAAGCTGGATTAGTTGCCAATATTTAAAACTCTTGAAGATTTTACACATATATACCCCTGCATTTCTAGCTCTTGGAAGAGAAAGAAAGAAAGAAAGAAAAAAAAAAAAACACAAAACAACTCGGACCTGGCCACTCTAGATGCATAGGAACAATCAGCCAGAGGGGAAAGTGATTTCCTCTTTGACAGAGCGTGGGCCTCTGAAGCTAACCCTAGTCTCCATCACTCCCTACTGTTTCCTGTCAGTGAGCCTAATTGTCACCAGCCTGTTTTTCTTACTATAAACAGAAATGTGAAAGACAGAGTATACCTTTACTCTATAAAGGCAGAAAACTAAAAAGATAGTTGGATAGGGCTACATGTTTCGGGAAAAAAAAGTGGAAGGTACATATCTCTTTGCATAAATACCCACCTCTCTCACTTATATGGCTTTCCTGATGGGCACGTGTTATTTGCAATTTCTTCTTAAATCTTGCATTTTTTATGTTTTAAAAATTCACAATTTCTTTTCCTCTTTAACAAAAGGAAGCCTGGAGGTGACCATAGAAGAAGTTTGTTCCCCAGTTTGTGACCGTCACTTTTGGGGAAACTCACTGAAATGTTAATCAGAAGTTTCAGGAGCCCGTGGTTCGTGTGCATGGCGTGACCCTACAGTCCCTTTTCCCAGCAATCCTTGCGTGTGCTCTTCCTCCCATAGTCATCCTTGATGGCTCAGGGAATAAAGATTCTCCTGCTTAAGAAGGAGAAATGTGGTCCAGGAGAAAAGGCTGAACACTGGCAGTGTGTGTTCGCATTCAACCACCGCTCTCTATGTCGGGGAGAACTGAGACTCAGTTTCCTTCCCTATGAAACAAAAGGGGTCCCTGGATGTGATTCTGCCTCTGCTGGAAACTTCCAGGGTCCAAGTCCTGGCTGAGTGAAGGAGTCTCTAGAAGGTGAAGTGCAGGAATCTGCATTTTTTGAAGTTCCTAGGTGATCCTGATGAGCTGTCAGGTTTAGAATTTGCTGGACTGGAAAGCGTCTCAGGTTTCTTCCAGCTCAGAAACTCGATGTACCTAGGAATCAAACTCTGTGGGCGCCTCTCTCGACCGTTAACAGGAAATGTTCCAAACCTATTAATGCATTGGGGCCGCCGGGATATGGTTTTAAGGACTTGAAGCATTGCCACGCTGCCTGAGCCACCTGGCAGGACGTGACTTATCATTTTGCCTGTAATTTTTGTGGCCTGGTGGTTTGGAAATTCACTCATGGTTTGGGTCCAAGGCAAGATTCAATGGTCAGAATCAATACATCTGAATTGTGGTGAATGTCCTCGACTCCCATTCAGAGACCCTGCCTGCCCTCTCATACCAGGTGCCAACAGCTGACTCAAGGACACTCACAAAGGGAAACCTGATTCTCTTTCCTAAATACAGGACAAAAAGTACCCATTATCTGCCAAAGATCACTCGGAAACAAATTCAACTGGCACGGTTTTCGCCCTCGGCACACAAATCTAGCCCCACATTTTTGGATGTCATCGTTTTGCAAACCTGAGGGGCTCTTTCTGGTTCTCAGTGGGGGAAGCTTATGTTTTTTCCTAATGCAAACAAAAGACATTAGAAAGCACGAGGAGCATATGATAGCACGGCAGTGCCACAGTGAAAAAAATATGGATTTTGCTTTTGTAATGTGTGACTATTAGATCACAGCATTGGTTGCAATAAATTATCACTTTCGGTTCCTGCTAATTGCTAGAATCTTCTGCCATGGGTTGCAGTACTGTGGGCCAAAAAAAAAAAAAAAAAACAAAATCAAAACAGTTTTGGAACCAGATATGAATATGCATCCTGCTGGATTGTGAATGGCATCTCAGATCTTGAACAAATGCCTATGGAAACAGCTGGGGACAAGGGCCTGGGAATCAAAGACGTCATTATGTAATTATTGAGAAAAGCAGGCTCTTTATGAAAGACAATTCTGACTTCTCTGTGAATTTGATGACCCAGGGCAGTCTCCACTGTACAAATATCACCTGCCAAAGCAGGTAGGTTAACTCTACATGGAGTTTTCAAAAAGTTAAAAATAAATAAATAAATAAACACCAGCTGGGTGCCGGTGGCTCCCTCCTGTAATCCTAACTACTTGGGAGGCTGAGATCAGGAGGATCAAGGTTTGAGGTCAGCCCAGGAAAATAATATACCAGATCCCATCTCCAAAATAACCAGAGCAAAATGGACTGGAGGTATGTCTCAAGCCTTTGCAAGCGTGAAGCCCTGATTGAGTTCAACCCCAGTCCCACTAAAAAACAAAACAAAACAATCTGACCTTTTTAATGAAGAGATACATCAAATCTTTCTATGCCACAGAAAGGGTCAAACCCACAAAGAACAGCCACCATTCCAGGCTTGTCCCTGGCCACTCTCCACCATGCCCTGGATGTTCCCACCCCCCCACCTGATCCTTTTGAGTCTCTGCTTTAGGCTCCTTCTCTTTATTCTACTAGAGTTAAGTTCTGCCTTTAAAAGCCTGCATATTTGCTGAGCACCTCACCTACTAGGTTCCTGGAGCTGGAGGTGCAACAAGAATGAGAAGATGGATACCTGCCTTGCCACAGTTTACATTCTCTTGTGAGCAGAGGGAAGCAAACAGTTAGGATGTCTTGTTCCATAGTGATGATGAAACAGGGAAAAACAAGGCAGGTGATGGGGACTGAGTACTTCTGGGTACGAAGAAGGCAGGTGGTAATTTAAATATGATATCTAGAGAAGGGCTCCTATGGTGGAGAGGGATAAAAGAATGAGCCAGCCCTGAGGTTATCAAAGGGCTCTTGGAGAAGGAGGCGTCAGGAGGAACAGAAGTCTGGTTCCCTGGAACAGCAGGGATAGTAGGAACAGTAGCTGGAACAGAATGTGAGAGGGAGAAGAGCCTAGGAGATGAGAACAGAGCACCAGGGAGAGGCCAGCATGTGCAGGACCCCCATAGGCCAGGTCAAGACTGAGTAACAGGGAAGCCTGCAGAAGGTTGTAACAAGTCGGTGAAAGATAGGATTGAATATGCTTTCAGTAGAGATTCAGGTTTCCTGTTGAGAAAAGAACTGAAGAGGGAAAAGGGCTGAGGGTGATACCAGGAGACCCTTTAAATGAGGAACAAGGCAGTAATGCAGGTGATGAACTTCTGAAAGCATCCCTTCCAGGCAGTTGTTTATAAATGAGGAAACACGTTAGCACTGAGGAATGAGAAGATGGGAAGAGGTGTGTGTGGGAACCTATCTTCCCAGTGAACCCTTGGGTATTCATTCACTTATTCATTCAGTCATCTGTTCCATAACTTTATATGGTACAATACTGGCAGTGAGACTGCTGTGGTTTTCCTCTCCTTTCTCTCTTGAAAGGAGAGAGTGAGAAGGGTGGCCAGGATGCTGTAGTGACCCCTGGTGCAGTTGAGTCACCCAGCTTCCCCTTCCCCGCTCTGCTTCAATGTCGCTCTCTGCTGAATAGCTGGGGGAGGGGAAGGAGGAGAGAAATCTGTCAGTGGTCTGAGAAAGAGGAACAGGATTAACTAATATCTGATTATCCATTAACATTCATTCAAGTTACCAAGTAGCCCGAAGAAGTCTCCCCCACCCCCATCCTCTGACCTCTGACAGGAAGTCTGTGATAAAATTAATGTGGTGTTTGTTGTGGGTGTCAGATGGCACTGGGTGCTGGAGAACCACCAGCTCAGAAGATGAGCAGGGCCCCTGCTCTGTGTGGTGGTTGAGCTGCTGAGATTATAAAATGACTTTTTCTCTAAAAGAGAAATAGAAACCAAATACAATGGAAGTACAACTTTTACGTGAATAAAAGATTCATGTAAATTAAACAGGAAAATATCGGGTCACAATAAGCCACTGAGTGTTTCTTTCTGATCTCATAATTGAAGTACTTTTCATGAGAAAATACAAAGAAAACTATATCCCAGATCCCAGCCTTCAAACACAGCTCTCACAAATAAATTGGCATTTAATGGCTTGGTATTTTTTGACTCTGATAGCTACCTGTTGCCCTATCCCCTCTCAATATGCCATGACATTAATTTTGTTCTTAGTGTAGATGCAAAAACATTACTTTTTGTCTTTAGAGGTGATACTCTTTTCATTGGTGTCCATAGTCTATTGAATGGTTATAGCATAGTAATTCAACCAGTACCTCAGCATTTTTCTTTCTAAAAAGTAAAAGGTAGAAGGTATTGTTATATTTTATGGATTAAAAGTCATATGAACAGCCAGCTATGGTGGTACGCGCCTGTAATCCCTAGCAAGGTGGGCGAGACCCTATCTCAAAGACAAAACAAACAAGAAGGGCCGAGGGCGTAGTTGAAGTAGTAGAGTACTTGCCCAGTAAGTATCTGGTCCTGGATTCGATCCCCAGTGAGGAGGGTAGTCAATGTCCAGTTGTCAGAGTGGGAGCTGCACTGTGTTGAAACCCAACCCAAACCCACTCATGAGGACGTAGGCTAAGGAACCTGTCCTAGCCAACATCCAGACGACCCGTGTTTATAGAGAGCCATTGACAGATGTGTATCCTCAAGAGAACTGACATCAGATCTGGACAGATATCCAAACACTCCCATCTCTATGTCCAATCCTGGGGAAATCCTGTCGGCTGATGGTCTATAAATCTGTCTCTGTTTCCATCACAATTCATTACCTGCCAACCATTTCTTTTACTGGAAAAAGAACATTACCAGATTGAATTAGATCAGGCTGAAGAGCAATTACACAATACCGTGATGGGGCGGCTGGATTCTTCCCTGAACAGTGCTGAGACTCATGACCAGTTCAAGGGAAAGAGAGCTGGGCTCCTGGGAGGGCAGAGGGTCTGCATGGTGGGGAAATGCTGACGAACCAATCAGATGATGAACCAATCATTTCAGGACAACTAAGTGACATTGCCTCTGGCTTGATTATCATCTAGGGAGGCCATAGGCCACCTTTTGGCTTCTGATTTCAAGTGAGCTAGCACAATTGATCCCTAGCTCCCAAAGGCTTTCCTTTCTGTGTCTGTTAAGATTTTAATATTGTTATAGCCTTAATAATAGGAAGGCTAAACACACATGTAATGAATCCTATTAGTCATAAATAGTTCCTTACACCCCAGGAAATAAAGGAGGAAAGCCTGTTGTCACACACAGACCAACCTCGCTAATTCAGACTACTTGGAAGGGAAGTTCAGTTGGATTATGCATTTCTTTAAAAAAAAAAAAAAAAAAAGGCTGTCAAGTGTGTGCAGAAGTGCTCTTCAGAAAACCAGCTTTGATCTAGCAAAGTCTTTAGGTGAGCTGCTTAAACAGATAGGTAAGAATTTTCTTGACTAAGTAGGTGCTTCTGAATTGCCTGAGGGTCCTTTAAAAGTGCTTTCTTGCAAAGAGCACACTTTCCCAAATTGTTCTACACAGTTCCCCCTTAGTAAAACCTTTCTCCAAACTCAGTGTACAGGTTTCCATATGAAGATAGTAGATTCCAAATTCCTGAAGCCCGCCTTAAATGGGCTTCAAATGGAGTACAACAGGTACACTGTGGAGAAACAGGCTTGTGTTGCTCCTGCCTGCCAGGCTTCAAGTTCATCTGTGCTCACAAGAGCAGTGGAAGGGCTTCAAAGCAGGAACAAGATGACAGGGACATGTCTAACTTGAGGTCAGCAGATAGGAAGAGGTGAGGGGGAGAACAAAAACCCTGTCTACTGCTCACTGGGGGAGTTTTTGTGTTTGCTTTTGTTCGTCTGCATTGCTTGTGTTTCAAAAGAAGAAAGTTAAAGTGTGGGGGAATTATGTTACAGAATTGGTGGCCAGTTCTTTGGCAGAACCAAAGAAAACCACTGAAGACCTCCTGCCTCAATCAGAGGGAAATCCACAGAAAAGACCACCAAGGCAGGCAGTGGCCAGGCGCCTCCCTGCCCCCAGTGTGGCTGCTCTCAATACCAAGGATATGCCTGCCTCGGGACACCGCTACTTGCTCCCTCTTCCTTCCCACTTTCTGCCTCTTCATGCAGGCCTCGATTCACGGGGCACCCATCACACAAAAGTGTCCAGAGCGTCCGCAGTCTTGTTCTTGCCCTCCTAACAGTGCCCTTGATCTTGACAGCACCTCTTCTCCTCCAGGATGTCTAGATTTGTGCCAGATCTCTCTCCCCCACTAAAATGAAAGCTCCCCAAGGGCGGGGGTCCTTTGTTCATTCACTGTATCAACCAGGAGCTACAGAGAGAGGGCCTGCAACACATGGGCCTTAATGAATGGAAAGATGAATGAATGAACCAGTGAGGAGCCATGGGTCCAGGTGCTACGGATGCCTTTAGATACCTGTGCACCACGTTAGATCACACTCACACACACACCCCGATGCAAACGGGCAGGAACAACATCCCACAAGGCCAGGATCTTAATCCTGCCCCTGGCCTACTCGAGCCCACCAAGTCAAGAAATGGCTTTTTATGTGCCTTCCAGTAACAATAATTGTTGGTCATAAAACTTGAAAGAAACAGATATTTATAGCTCGATTAAAGCCCTATTTTCCACACACACACTCACCACAGCACTTTCCAGCTCCGTTCCCATGAGCGCACTGAAAACAGCCCTCTGCCCACTTCCTGTCGAAGCCAGTTCCTTAACCGCTTGGGTCCTGAAGCTCATCGGCCTTTTTCTTTCTTTCTTTTCTTTTTTTTTTTTTCCAGTGTGCAGTCTTTCGGTTTCTCCTGGGTTTTCTCAGTTGGGTTTCTCACTCCTTTTCTCAGGCACCCAAGTCACCACTGAGCCACCCCCATACCCAGCTCGCCAATAGGGGCCAATGCAGAAATAATAACCTGACTGCGTGAACAAGACCTTCTCAAAACATCTTTCTGAGTGGAAACAAGCAAGCACTAAGAAGTTTCGCAAGGTCCCAGTGACAAAAATGGTAATGTATTTACCACGCCTGAAAGCTTCAGAGACTGGAAAATATTTAGTTAGGGCACCAATTCGAAGAAGCAATTCCTGTTTTGGTTTATAAAGAGCATTACCTTGAATCTTAGTGATGAAGATAATTTATTATGGCCCATTTGCCAGCAATGTGATAAACATTGTTTTTTATATTAATGGGGTGCATTATGACATTTTCATACCTGTAGATAACAAGGGTACTTTGATCACATTCACCTCCCTCATAAACAGTATTTTTAATCATGACAAAAATCTTGTAAGGTGGATAAAATGTAAAATATGAGTAAAGAGTTTCATAAAAACATTAACAGTCCTGTTATGCAGCAAGGAGATGACAGTGCTCACCCCATTACCCATCTTCTGGATAACTTCCTGTTAAAACTGCATTCACATAGCTGGCATACTGGTGTCATGGGAGTCGGATGAAATCGGGCACCCAAATTCCCTGACTTGGGTTAAATGGAATTGGCTCCCTTTCTGACAACAGGCGCACTCAGGGCACATGAGTTCATCATATCCTCGCTCATCACATTAAACATTAGGACAAGAAGTAAATACATTTTAGAAGCATGCTCCAACAGGAAGTATCCATTGGGGAAAAAAGTGATCAATACGTCCATTCAGCTTGCAAGGAAGGAGGCTGGATGCACTGCTGGCTGCTAGTAATGGCATGGTTTGGGGGCTGGTAAATTCTCTTTGAATACCTGGAGCAATCTGAGGTTGTCTTAGCAGCCCACAATAGGCACTAATTGTGGTGATTAATATGTACTGTGTGGTTCTAATCATGGACCACAAATTTGAGAAAGGACATGCCCACAGTGGAAGGAACCCCCTAAGATGTTATCATCTGAGAAAAATGGAAACTACAGTGGTCTCCACAGGGCTAGGTTAGAAAACCCCTTTTAGTTTCAAGAAGAAACCCCCAAAGATATTACTGCACGGTTGGTTGCCCTTTGTTTGGCTCTGTGTACCTGCCATGGCTCAGAGGATACACGCTCATGACCATGAGTTTCGCCTTGGCACCATTCACCAATGTATCCTGTGAAGGATCCTGACAATGCAACCCACCACCTAGAGCTAAACCCCAGTGCTCTGATAATCTTGTTTGTCTGAGCTGGACCTAAAACTCTGGTGGTCAGAAGAGTGACCCCAGCTGCAGGTGTCCTGGTGCTATATGGGTTTTGCATGGCTATGCTAAAGCAAACAGCCAATGAGCTGCTTCCTCTTCACCTTAACACCACTTGTCCACAGGCTTAAGAGAGCAAGTCTAGGAACCAATGGCTTGGCCAAGGAAGATGAGTTAATGGTTTTTCTGGCATCTAAGCCCACCAATAGTACCAGAGGAACTCAAGATCAGCATGTGTAAGTCAGATTTAAGAGGAAGTGATGGACAAATAGAAGCAGCTTAGACAGAGGAGAGAGATCAAGGAGAACTAGGTCACAGTGTGGTGGAGCCTTGGACTAAAGATTCGTGCACACAACCTGCCCCTTGAGTCCAGAAAGTCCTTCCACATCTTGTTCCTTCACCTTCCTGAGGCCTGGCTATGCAGCCTTTCCTGGCCATGATGAACACACATACTTACCCACCTGTCTATCACATATGGTAACTGGAGTGATTTCTTTGCAACCAAGAGAGCCAAATTCCAGAGAAGGTACTATAGGTACCAATGGGCCATAAACTCGAGGCCCAGGAGGCTTGCCTTCAGAGCATGCCACATGAAGGGAGTTTGCTCCCTCTCCACATAGCATGAAGCAAATTCCCGTTACTCAGACTTCTTGTCAAACGAACACCTTATTTTGACTTCCTGACTCCTGGCCAACTTCTTCTAAGTTTGTTCTTCTAGCCCAGGGTTAAGATGAGGAATGTTATACAAGTTTTTTTTCCTGGCCTGGCTTGACTGACTCTGAAAATTGAGAGCAAACTTACTAACCATCCAACTTGACTCTCAAACACAGTCATGTTTGAGGTGAGATGCACATGTCTACAATCTCAGCATGCAGGAGACTGAGGGAGGAGGGTTGAGAGTTGGAGGCCAGTCTGAACTAAATAGAAGACCCAATCTCAACACTTCCCGACCAAAATAACCCCACAGTCATGTTTATCTTCCCCCTTGTCCATTCTAGCTTGTTCCCTGCACTGCTCCTCTGAACATTGGGTGAACTAAGATTTTTTTCTGAGAACATTCTAGATCTCTGCATGAGAGAAAAGTACCAACCCATGTCACTCTTGAAGACTCAGTTGAAGGTGTGGGAATCATGGAGTTTCTCCCAGATTGTTCTGGAAAGCTCATGGATTCACTACTCACCTGCCTTCTCACCTCCAAAGTGCAACCGTCCCTCGCCTCCTCTCATCTAGTGCCTGGTGGAGGGTCTTGGGCTGTCTGATCCGTCTTTCAGGAGGCTAGGTGAGTAGCCCAGCCCCAGATCCCCATTCTTGGCTGTCTCTCTCCATATCCCTTTCGGACATGAGGCCTCCCAGGGGGCTCTGGAAGATCTGTGCAGGTCACATGACTGCTGTTCTTACAGGTCACGTAAAGTCTGTGTCCCCACCCTGTGCCCAGCAGAAACGTGTGCTCATGAGTCTAGAATCTGCATTGTACTGACAATATATCTGCTTCTTCCATCCATGCTGATAAGTTGGTTTTCCTTCCAAAGATGAAGTTAGGTAACTGTGTGCTCTATACCGTCACACAATAAATCAGAAAACAAGCCAGAAGACCCTCCTTCCTCTCACTAAGCTTGCTTTTCCTTACATAAACTTGACCTTTGTAGACTGATCAAGTTAAAATAACAATTTGTAGTAAGGAACTAAAACTTACACATTTGCCTTCTAACCTTGAAATTTTACAAATAAAAAAGGAAGAGTGAGAAGGTGCCTTAATTTATCAAAGACACTGACATTTATTGAGCTTCTATTATGTGCTGGAATTTTCACATACACACATGTACACACATACAACACACACAACACAACACTCACACACATACATATGTGGCAATGTGAACAGGTAGAAGAATGGTGGAAACAGCCAGAACTTTTTTTAGTGACTCTTTTTCAGCTGATGTTTCTGAATCTCTTTCAAATGTTAGGGAGCTGTTGTTAACAAGTAATCAAATGTAGGATATAAGAAATATTTCTAGGTAACAATTATTATAGAAATGATATAATTTTTAAATTAACAATTGAAAAATTGGCTCTGTATTTGTATTGCTTCTACTTACTAGCCTTTAGTACACTCAATTTATTGAAAAAAACTGCATGTCTGGTGGAATTTTCTGTATAGTAAGTTAGTTTTTCATGTGATGAGGCAGCAAAGGAGGGAAAACCAGGACCTGAGGCTGTACCCACATCTGCTGGGTGAACTGGGAAGCAGAGAAGCTCTTTCTCAAAGCTCAGCAAAGCAGATCCCCAAAGGGACACTTCCAAGCTAGTGAAGAGCACTGAAGCTCGCTCGGCTCAGCTGCCCATCACTGCTTTGGTAAATATCACTGCCAGGGTAGACCAGATAGCAGCAGCTTGGTTCTGGTCACTGACCCTAAGAACTCTAGTGATGACAACCAGCATAGCTCCCAACAGAGGCAGGAAAGAGAGAGAGAGAGAGAGAGAGAGAGAGAGAGAGAGAGAGATATGGAAGGAGGGATGGAGGGAGAGATGGAGGGAGGCATGGAGTGAGGGATGGAGGGAGGGAGGGGGAGAGAGAGAGAGAAAGAGAAGGGAAGGGAAGGGAAGGGAAGGGAAGAGGGCACTTACAGGTTTGTGTTCCTAAAAATACATATTGAGACATACTACATGTCAACCTATGCACAAATGAATAGCTGAATGAATAAATATATACCCAGCTTCAAATACACTCCTTTCTTCTTTGAGTAAAATACAGCAAACCCTAATCCATGGGGTTATTGTAAAGATCAAAAGAAAGAATAGTATTTCTTAATTTATGTGACTTATATCAATACTAATTTTACAGTTAACTAATTCACTAATTGCAGTGTTGAGGGTTGAACCCAGGGCCTCACACATGCTAGTCAAGCACTCTATCACTCAGCTATATCCCAATCCCTTTCAATGATTTTTTTAATGTTCAGACAGAGCCTTGTGATGTAGCTCAGACTGGCATCAAACTTCCAATCCTTCTGCCTCAGCCTCCCAAGTAGGTGGGATTACAGGCATACACCACCATGCCTGGATAGGAATTTGACTAGAATTTATTTGACTTTGATTATATATTCTTGGCATATTTTATTACTTATTTTGGAACTACCTCTTGATCTTCATATGTTACCTATATTTAGCTTTGGACCTATCTTTCCTGAGCCCTTTACTAGAAACAAGACAATCATTTCTTCAAGGTGATCTGGGTGCCAAGAGCACCCCAGAGCTGTGGCCCAGCTCATGTCTGGGCTCCTGAGTCAGCCTCTTCCTGTTTCTCTCTGGCATTTCAAACACTCTCCACCACAGTGTAAATCAAGAAGTTTATATGGCCTGGCTCTGCCTGAGGCGCCTGAAAACCGATGTGAGTGGTTAACCAAGGCAGCCCCCACAGAAACTGCAAGGGTGGGCTCCCGAGAGGGAGGCAGAACTTCTTTCTATGAAAATGCAAAGCACGACCTCATAAAAGAAACCCACCGCAGGCAGATGAAAAAATGTCAGTTTGCATTAAAACAAAATAGAGGGTGAATACCTCAACCATCTGGCAAAAGACTCTCCCATACGAACACAGAAAAGTTGCCAAGGAGTTAGACAAGTTCTCAGTGGAGAATTCCACAACTCCACATGGCTCCCTCTGTGCTTGAGTCAAAACTCTGAGCAAATTCAGGGCCGGGTGTTAGAGATGGGTTCCCTTTGCCTCATTTTCTTCTATGCCATGCAGTTGTCTCTGTTTGGCTTTGAACTTAATTATCTCATCGTGCATTACAGCTCATAACGCATTTGGGAGGAAGTTGGAGCCATAAACTTGCATAAGCAGATGAATAAAACAACATTGGTATAAAAGTTTGTGGAAAGAAAAGGTTTGTGTGGAACAAGACAGGCTAGGACTTACTGTGGTAACAAATAGCTCCAAAACCTCAGTGGCTTAACACAGCACAGGTTTTGCCCATCCCATTTCTTGGGTAGGCCAGCGTCAAAGCTCTGGTAACTATGGATACACATGGGGACTCAGCCTCCCAAGTAGCTGGAATTACAAGAGTGCATCATCATGCCTGGATAGGAATTTGATTGGAATTTATTTGACTCTGATTAGTTATTCTTGGCATATTTTATTATTTATTTTGGAACTACCTCTTGATCTTCACTTATTACCTATTTATATTTAGTTTTATATTTATCTGTTCAGCATCCAGCACAAAGGACTCAAGCACAAAGGTAGACAGAGATTCTGTGCGGATATTGGTTTCCTGAAAGCTGGGCCATGAAAAGGGGTCAGTATGAACCACACACTGGCTTGTAAAATTTCCTCCTGGGAGTGACACACACACACACACACACACACACACACACCGTTGTTGCTGAAATTTCATTGGCTAAAGCAAATCATATGACAATGCCCATGGTCAAATGAAGCAGGGAGTTCCTCCTACCCTGTGCTCTCTAGAAGGGGAGCCATGATGTCTGAGACAAGCTACTGACTCAACAGGGCTCCCAACAACGGATTGCCTAATGTGTTCAGGCACTTCATTCATTGTCTTGCCTAAACTTATAACCAAGATGAAAATGGCCAAGCACACAGTCCCTGAAGTCTAGCATTCTGCCTTGGGTTAGTGTGGCCAGCAGGAGTTTCTGAAACCCTCACACAGCTCTCTGCTGCAGAGTTTGGAATCTTAGAGTTGTCTCCCTGTGTCCCTGGTCTCAAATGAGCCCCTCCCGAACTTACTATGCACACCTGCCACTGGAGATGCATACAACAGTGGACAAGTCACAACCTCTGTAACCCTCCATTGCAAGGTTGGAATTTGGAACTGAAAAGAATAAATACCAGTCTCCTCTTGCCCTCCCCACATCTTTCTACTCAAAGTTTACAAAACATTGGACAACTCCACACTTATATCAACTGAAGTGTCTGTGTGGCCCAGGAGAACTCCAACAGACCAAATGGTGGCTCTTAACTGGCTTTTACCTGTAACTAGTTGGCAAAGTTAAAAGATCTTTCCAATTGGCCAGGGTGTGTGAAACAGTCAATGCCTCATGCCGATGCATCCTATGAAGATGGGCAGGGGGCCAGACACATGGCTTTTGGGGGTTACTTTTAACGACTTCATGGGTCTGGAAAATGGTCAAAGAAGGAGGACCGGGCGAGCACCTACTTCTCCCAACCCTGTGCAGAGGGACTTCCTGCCCTCTGTGATTTAATTCTTATAGCAAATTCATGCATTTGGTTTATCTGTAGTCTACAAATAAAGATATGGAGACCCTGGAATTCAGCTGAGACCACCCCCTACTAAGCAGTAATGGGTCTGAAGCAAAAGTCCATCTGACTCTTTTCCTTTCTCCTCTTTTGCCTCCCTTTTCCTGAGCTAACATACTTTAATATTGTTTTAGGTGATTGTTAGGGAATCAGACGTGGCCCAGGCTCCCTCATGCTTATCCCATAAGCTGATACTGAATGAAGAGGTTCTGAAGCCCGAGGACAGAGCTGACAGTGTTTTGTTTCCACCTGCCCCAGAATGGCTTCATTCCAACAGACTGTGACATAAACCACACTCTTGTGCATATGGAATTTCTCCCGAGTGGTCTTCTGGTGCTGGGCTTTGAATCTGGCATCGACCACCCCTTTTCAGTTAAGCCAAAGCTTGAGGTTTTGCTATGGTTTCGCTCTGAGTGAAGCTGCCAATCAGAGTGAAAGCAGGATAGAGAAAGGGGTCTTAACCCGCACAAGTGGGAAGAAGCACTCTGCTTGGTCACTCAAACAGAGCAAGGAGTCTGCCACAGACCAGCGGCAGCCAGGTGACACGGGAATCCCCACTACTTGGAGTCCATTTGTGGCATGGCCTAAATTCCCAGAGCTTAACTTTTGGCAATTCCTGGTCAAGAGACCAGGATTAGGCAACTCTCATGGGTTTCTGAGAATCTCAATCCATTGATAAAGTTCCCATTTAAATGACATGTAGTGAGAAAAGCGTGGCCAATTGAGGGATTTCAGAGAGATTACAATTGTTGTCTGGGGCTCCACAAAAAATAGCAGATGGCAGAGTCAGATTCCAAAGCACAAAGTCCAGTCTCGCCATAGCACCTCGTTGAGGAAATGACCATAGAGAGCAGGTGGCTTAATGGTGACAATTTCCTTAGGAAAAACAGACTGTTACTCAGCTTGCCTCTGAGTCTTCACTCTCTTTTTCCCACACTGGGGTGGGAACTATGACCCCTGGGAACTGTACCAAAAACTCTTAGGGTATAACAGCTGTTTTCAAATCTGTAAGTGAGAACCAAAAAAAAGTGTGTGTGTGGAGGGGGGTATATGTTTGGAGGTAGAAGAATCTTTTTCATCACTGTATAACTATATCAGATGAATTAATATGCCAAATAAATTATCTTAATCAAAGAGAGTTCATGATTCCATCTTTTGGGATATCTACCCAATTCACACAGCCCCTTTTCTCTTAAAATAAGAGCCATAGTTGTTCAATAAGCCCCTGACTCAGGATCAGAAGACTGAACCAAAGGTAGACACATGGTCTGGGTTGAGGCTCCCAGAGTCTGTCTTCCAAAGATGTGCACATGGGATTCGATGATGGACGTCTGAGTTAAGAATTGTTAGGAATAGAGTGTGAACATTCTGGATCTTATGCTATGAACACAAAGGAGATGGTTAGTGAAGAGAGAATTAATGAACCAGACATTAAGTGAGAAAGAGAAATGAGGAGTCCTGTGAGGGTTTCTGGTGCTGTCCCAGTGCGTGGTGTCAACCTTGCAGAAACCTAGCTTCATCACTATGGGACTCCACAGTACCCTTCTGAATCCCGATGTGTCACCCTGCTCATGGTGCTCTCACCTCCTCTGCACCCCCCCAGCTCTTTTCTTAAGTTAGCTGGAAGGGCTTCTATGATTGCAACCAATAGAATTCCTGAGGACAGTGGCTTTTGTGATTTTAACCCTGCTGCATCCCCAGTGCCTAGAATAGTGTCTTGTACAGTAAGGAAAAAATACTCAACAATACCTATGGGATAAATAAAATTAGAGATCTTAACTCAATCAGTGTCCCAGGGGGGTGGAAGGAACAGCTTGACGATCTCTTTCTGCTTATTTTCAGCCTGCCAAATTTTCTGCATTCGTGCAATGGGGCAAAGCTTTGCCCAGAGAGGCATATGTTGTAATTACATTTGTACCCAACCCCCACTCCCTCCAAACACACGTGCTTGCAGAATTTGTTGTGTCTGCAAAATAATGATATAGTTCCCTGTTGCAAAGGGCTGGGTTGGACAGAAAGGAATAGATTGTAATCATAATTTTAATCATTAAATTTGTGAAATCTCACAAAAATGAGGAAGTGGGATGAGTGAAGGGTGGTGAAAAAGTAAGTGAATGAAAGGTCAAGGCCAAGTACTGATGGAAGAGATTTCAGATGGTTTTGGGCAGAAGTTAAGGCACTAAGTGACAAGAGGAAGTAGGAACATTAGGAACCATATGGTTCAAAGAATGCAGTTGGGGAAGGGACGAACAACCCAAATGGAGAAGGTCTGTCTCCAAGTATCACAGGGATGGGCCAGACGGATGGATGAATAGATAGTAGATGGATGGATGGATGGATGGATGGATAGATGAATGGATAGTAGATGGAATGGATGGATGGATGGATGGATGGATGAATGGATAGTAGATGGAATGGATGGATGGATGGATGGATGGATGGATGGATGGATGGATGAATGGGTAGTAGATGGAATGGATGGATGGATGGATGGATGGATGAGTGAGTGGACAGATAGTAGATGGATGGATGGATGAATGGGTAGTAGATGGATGGATGGATGGATGGATGGACGGATGGATGAATGGGTAGTAGATGGAATGGATGGATGGATGGATGGATGGATGAGTGAGTGGACAGACAGTAGATGGATGGATGATACTTCTGTCATATTTTCTTTGACAACCCAAAGGGGAAAAAGAGAGGCAATGATTAGATTGGCATGAAGCAATGGCCAAGTCTGCCAGGTGGAATTAGGTTGGATTATGCTGCTGGAAGGAGTGTCTTATGATGTGGAGTCAAGTATTGGGAGCAAGAAGACATGACTGGCAGGGCGCTGGTGGCTCAAACCTGTAATCCTAACTACTCAGGAGGCAGATATCAGGAAGATTGCGGTTCAAAGCCAGCCCAGGCAAAAGCCCTTCACAAAAAAAGGGCTGGTGAAGAGGCCCAAGGTGTAGGCCCTGAGTTCAAACCCCAGTACCATACAAAAAAAAGAAGACAATGACAACTGACTCAGACTCACTCTACTACACTTACGGGCTCATAATCACAAAATGTCAGGCATGATGAAAGTATTTCTTGGAAAAAATTAAATACATCTGCAAGACTGATCAGTTTTTGGTCATCGATACTCCTGCAGAGGAATAAAACTTGTTTTGAAGTTACTGTCGCTCCTGTGTCAGAGAAGAAAAGTGGACTGAGAAGGATAAGGCTCTTCTTCCATGGACTAGAGGTGTTTCTGGGATGTTGCTTCCCAACCAAGGTATACGATTCTTAGCCCTCTTGTATCTAAGTTGAACCACATAACTATTGGTCACTGTAGGGCCAAGAGAAGTGATTTGGGCCATTTCTGGGATGATGTCATTAAATGTGCAATGGTTATTTCCCCATGCTTTCAGTCTACTGTTGCTGAGCCTGTGAGTGGCGAAAATAACGGTGGTAGTAATAAAAGACAGAAAAGATCTGTGCCCCTAACTCACTACTTAGAAGAGAACCTCCCAACAGTATAAATCTACACTGGACATTGTATAAGCAAGAAATATATGTTAATATATTAAGGCACTCATGTTAGAGTTGATTTTTATATTAGTTAACCTTGATCAATGCAAGCCAAACATATTACATTTGATCATTTCTAACTGGTCTATCAAATTTTGAGAGAAAAAAAAATCTCTAGGACAAATCCTTTTTGCTCTCTAGTTGGGAGAGGCCTAAGAGGGAGCTAAGAGTATTGATTGAGAACTTACTAGGTGCTGAGCACTGGGAATAAAAACTATACCTAACCCTTAGGGACAGGTCTCATTATCACCACTTGGGGAAATGAAGGTAGGAGAAGTTGAGCAAATTCAGCTCAACAAGTGCTCATCATGTTTTTTTCTCAAGGTCAGGAACTGTGCTAAATGCTGGGAATTTGCTTCTTGAGAAGGCATATTGTATCTTCCAAGGAACTCAGAATCTCCTGCAGAGTGAGGCAGCGAATGATCTGTGGTACTATGCAGTCAAGGTTAACACTGGAGCTTTAGACGTCATGCAGAGGGAGCCTAGAGGAACAAAGGTGCTATCTATGAGATTCCAGACTCCAGCCACCCTGCCATCAAAACCTCCAACACACTCGTCCTGAACTGTGAGAATCATAAAAGTGATTCCCAAGCCACACGTGGCCAAGATCAAACCTGTGATGATTGGTTTGCAAGGGACAAAAGCCCAACTCGAGCTCAGAGGAATTTGTCAATCTATGAAATTCAAGGAAGAGTTGAGTAAGCAAGCTATGGAAGGTCAGAACCTGGGTCAGGGACTTATCTCTTACATCTCGGATGGGTCCAGTTTCCAAGTGCTGTATTTTAGCACTTCAGGAAGGAACCTGAATCTTCTAGTTCCAGAGCTGGAGGTAGGAGGTGTTTTTTGGTTGAGCTTACAGGCAGGTGCTTACACAGACTAATAAGACAAGAATGATCTCCTAAGACAGTCACTGGAGAGTAGGTAGGGACAGTGTCCAGGAGAAGGAGGTAAGGGACATGTGCTAGAAAATAACCTTACAACTGCCTGCCACACATCTCCTCAAGAGATTGGTAAGGGAAGGGTCCAGAGCACTGGTGAACAATCTTTGCACAAGGATTCTTGGTTTTGTTTTTATTTTTGGTGGTACTGAGGTTTGAACTGAGAAGGCACTCCAACCTGCACAGTGACTATTTGCAGGAGTTTAGGAGCATACAAACTTTAATCTTGGATTTGTTTTTTTAAAGAATCCTATTAACAAATAATAATAAGACCCAAGAATTTGGAAAAATCATTATTTATTATCCTTAATACACATTTTTGGTGGTGTTTCATTGTGTGCTGTGAGAGATGAATCCTGTGGATGTTTAAAAAAAAAGTTGGGACCATTTAAGGACATTGGGTGAGGCCTTTAGGCAACAATGGGACTTTAAGTACTTGACAATTTGTATGCCGTGGGTATGCAAGCGTTGAGCCCTGCACATTCTACAGCTGCATGTTTACAGTTTAGACCCTCTCTGTGAATTGCATCCTTATGTTCTGTATTTTAAAAGGACATTTTCAGCTCCTGCTTAGCTTCCACACAGAAATACCATTCAAATCAGGTCTCTGCATGCGTGTGTTTTTCCCAATCCACACATTGTCAGGACTGGCCACAGCAATTTTCCCCATTGTGTTGGTTCTGGGGTACCTGTTCCATATTGAAAATCAGAATTTTGATAATTGTTAAAACTCAGGGGCCCTGTTTGATCTTAGGACTTTTTGTGGTGGGCAAAGATGGGCAGAAATACAGGGAAAGAAATTAACAGGTTTTAAGCCCCTGATCTGTGCCGGGCACGGTGCCAACATACTTGTGAGTTCAGTTTGATACCAAAAAGCATGGGCTTAGGTGTTGGACGGCAGTGGATGAAACTCCTGGTGCTGCCACCTTTGTGCTATGAAACCTTGGGCAATTATTAAGTTGAACCATATTGAAATTGATGCACAGCTACAATTTTTGCTTACAAAAATGGCAATTTCATATGGTTCAAACTAATAGCTCACCTCTGGAAGCCTCATTTACAAAATGGGAATTGTAATAATGCCACCTACCCAGGGTCATGACAAGGAAGAAATGGTAAGATGCGTGTGAAATGACTGACACTAAGTCTGGCACATGGGCCCCTCGTCCATTTAAGGCATTATGATTGTTGTGTACATCTGTTAAGTAATATCTTCATAACAACCCTGTGTGAGAAGTACTATGATGTCAATTTTGGTTGAGAAATCAAAGCAAGAAGAGATTGCCTATAACTTGACAACAGGTGTGCAACTCATATGGTGAAGCTGATTCGTCTGACTCTGAAATTTGTGCTCTTTCCACGGTGCCTAACTTGTGCATGCTGACGGAATCAATGTGACCAAAGTTATGATAAGGCTTGGGCAAGCTAGGGTTCAGCAGCCACAGCACACGGGCAAGGTGGCTTGGCCAGCTGGAGCATTGTGGGGGCTGGCCTGTAGGGTGGACCGGACAGCCAATGAGCCCCAGAAGGCCTGCTTTGAATGCTCTGAAAAAGGTAAGATCTGCGTCTTCCACAGACTCACAGCATGATGGGACGCAGAAGAAGGGTGAGAAAAACACTTTATGAATTAAGATGAAAAGGCAGCATTTTTGGGTTTCCAAGACCACCTGCTAGATGGTAAGAAATCAAGTCATCTTGTGACTAGGAAAAAGTGATTCTTTTATTTAGATTTCTGTAAAGGGAGCAAGTATGATACCGTGCGTGGTCATGAATAAGCCACAGATTTCACTGAAATGTGATCGTTTTTTCCCTAATACAAAGTTGGAATATGTTTCACAGTATCACTTTGAGAAAATTATACTTAATATTGGTGGGTGGAATTCTTACAAGTCTTAGCCATATATCATTGGATCAAATCTTTTGACTAAGTTTTAAACATTTAAGACACGTTTTCAAGACAATAGTTTTGCATGTAGAAAGAAAAAAAAAAAGGAGCATTTGAAAAAGTATTTTATTTATAATTTGGAAACCTGGGAACTTCACGCACTATCCAATGCTAGACCTGAAGTTGACGAAAGTCTGGTACTTGCTATCCAAAGCAACATGAAAAAAACTAAATATGAACAGTAACTTCATGTCTTTGCATCTAGTGATAAAGGAAGTAGGCGGACAGCCAAGGTGCACGTCTGCTTTGTGTGCAAACCTCTTCCTGACTCAGTTTCCCTACTTGCAAGATGGACATAATGATACCTACTGTAGGAGGGTGTTATATAGATTAAATTATTTAATGTATGTAAACAACAATAATGACCACAGCTAAAATTATATAATCCATAAATACCTATAACAAAAAAAAAGACTGAAAAAAACAGAAACTTTAAAGTCCTAAAAATTTGTACGTTAGAGTGGTAGATGCATAGGTGGCTTTAATTTTTTTTTTCATTTTTATTTTAGCAGTGCTGGGGATCAAACCCAAAGGCCTTGTACATACTGGGCAAGCACTCCTCTACTGAGCTCTGTCCCACTTATCACAAGTGATTTTCCCCTTCCTATCATTGGTTAATGCCTTGAATTGACATGCATTCTTTTTCTGCTAGATGATAAAGAAATAAATTTGGAATAAATGGCTCTCAAATTTTAGGCTGGAGAAGAACCATCAGAGATGCCTGGTACATTGAAGATTTCTGTAGAGAAATCTCTCTCGTAGAGAGTTTCTCAGGAATGTTGGGGATCACTGTGGGTGAAAAATCAAATGAGAACAAGTTAGGAGCACTGAAGTTCCCTGCTTATCACCCTCACTCCTATGTGTTGTATATATTAGATTTTGGCAGAATAGTTAGACTTTTATTTTAAGATTCTGCATTGAAGAAACAAAACCAAAAACCTTTTTTTAAAAAAACACTTAACTCCATTTTTTGAGTAAAAATGAAGTTAAGTCACCATTTGATTTTGCATAAAATTTGCTGTTTTCAGAACTGGGGGACCTAGGTTGTCTCTGTGTAGTTTATGTGGAGGAGGCAGTGGATGGAGGCTGGCACTTCCCTTGCTAGAAGCCAGGAGTAGAACATTTACCTGCCATGTGCAAGGCCTCAGATTCGATTTTTAGGAAAGGAAATGAAAACAAGCATTCTCTAATTCTCAGTGGAGGTTCATGTCCAGATATGGGTGTCTTAGTGAGTCCCCATATAGATGTGCATTTCGATTAAAAATGGTGATGTGGCTAACCAATTACTTGCCGTGCAAAAAGACAAAAATATTCCCCATCACAGGCCCCTCCTTTCCATGGTCCCAGAGAAAAACAGTCAACCTGCCCAAGTTGTTTTGGATTTGTTTTTTCATAAGTTTAAGATAGCTGGGCGTGGTGGTGCATGCCAGGAATCCCAGCACTCAGGAGGCAGAGACAAGAGAGGATCACAAATTTGAGGTCAGCCGAGCTACATAGTGAGACCCTCCTTGTCTTAAAAAAACAAACAAACATAAGGGCTGGGGATGTAGCACAGTGGTGGTGTGTTTGCCTAGCATGTGCCCTGGGTTCAATCCCCAGCACCACACACACACACACACACACACACACACACACACACACACACAGATGAATTTCAAAGATGGTACTCATTGAGTGGTTTGTTGTGCTTTTCTTATTCTGGCCACAACTACGCCACTAACGTGGGTGTGTGCTGGCTTAGACCCACCTGGAAGTGGCATCTATTCTTCTCATTACCTTGGCCCAAATTCGCAATATAGGCAACTATATATGTACTGGTTCTAAAGTCATGCATTGAAAACGAGAAATCAGAGTGTCAGCATATACTAAATCCTAGGATTATGCTGTGGGAAGTATACAGAGAATTGCCGAAGGACTTAAAGGACAGGAGAGGCTGTCATTGCGTGATTAGATGACGACGACGGTGGTGATGACAGTGAAGATGATGAAGAGCAAAAGCATTGCTGACCTTTATTGTTATAACTGTAGCTTTAATAATAAAAGTGCCTCATAATAAAAATGTGTGGTGACACACGCCTATAATCCCAGTACTCTGGGATGTGAAGGCAGGAGAATCGTAAGTTCAAGACCAGCCTTGGCTACATAGTGAAACCCTGCCTGAAAATACTAAAGTAAAAAGGGAAAGATAACTAATATCTGTAAAGTACTTTTTAACAAAGAAGAGAAAGGTCAACTGCAGGCAAGCATGCTAAAATATTGCATCGAAAGAAATCTGGACAAATGGTGTAGACTTGCTCAGTCCAGAAAGGATGCATCCCTTCCATAATCCCATCTGAGTCTCTCGCAACACAGCCACAACAAGGTGCGCACTACAGATTGCTTCCCCGTAGTCCCAATCTTCCCACAGACAGAAGAAAAAAATGTTCAGAATAATGGATGTACATGATAAGAGTTTGCAAGTAAAGAAAATGATGAGTGAATAAGTGACCAAATACATCAGCCTAAACGAGGCTTGGCCACCCTGCTCCCCCAAGACACCATCTGCCATAACGGACATGGCTTTGGTTGCAATACTGCTGACCCAGAGAATCAGACTCCCTCCACCAGCCCACTTGACTCTGGGCAGAACCAGTTTAATTCCTACCTCTGAAATGGAGCCACTAGTTTTTTGGGTAACATATCTATTTCTTGGAGCAATCAAGGGACCAACTAAAAGAGTTACATTTACAACGTGAAGGAGAATGTGGGTTTGGAGGGCCCATGGTGGTTTAGGAAAACCAGCAGTGTTGCTGACTGTAAGTCTGAGCTGGCCTAGGACAGGGGCTGGCAGTGGGCCAGAAAGACCTTTCTTAGGACTTAAGGGACCTAAAACAGGTCAGTTAGAAGAGACAAGAAGAGTCAAGGCAGTAACAATTCCAGTTTCCAAACTAGAAGAAAAGCAAATAGAGCTTGGCTTGGGAACTGGCAGACTCTCCTGGGTCACAGAGAGGTGAGAACTGGGAGAGAAATGGAGACCCTCTTCTGCAGTTTGCACCCTTCCGTGGTTGAGATGATTTTCTGGTGTCTTTTAACTGCAAAACCTAATAAACTATGTTTTGTCCAAATAAAGAAGAAAGAGTTATTTTCAGGCTGTCAAAAATGTGTTCAGTAAGTAATAATAAATGCACGTAGGGCCCAAGCACAATGCAGAACTTGCCTCTGAAAATAAAGCCCTTTAACGGTGTGTATCAGAATGGGGGGATGACAAATTTGATTAAAAACTGCTCACCTGGAAATACATATTTGACAGTCTATGAAATAAATGGGGATCCTAAAAGAAAGGACCACTAGTTTTCAATTTTATCCATCACCTCCACTCATACCCACATGGGCTGGACTGCAGCTCTCCCCAACCCCCTGACCGACAAATAATCACCAGTTTAACGAGATGAGAAAAAAAATTTCCTTCCTTCCATCTTTCCTTCCTTCCTTCCTTCCTTCCTTTTTTGTGGTACTGGGGGCATTGAACTCAAGACCTTGTTAGGCAGGCATTCTACCACTTGAGTCATACCGTCAGACCTTTTTGCTTTATTTTACAAATAGGGTCTTCCTTTTTTTTTTTTTTTTTATTTTTTCCGGTGCTGGGAACCAAACTCAGGGCCTTGCACTTGCCAGGCAAGCACTCTTCCACTGAGCTAAATCCCCAACCCCACAAATAGGGTCTTGAGTTTATGCCCAGACTGACCTGAGCTGAAATCTTCCTATTTACGTCTCCCACAGTTAGGGTGTTAGGTGCCAGCCACCATGCCCCAGCTATTAGTCGAGATGGGGGTCTCTCAAACTTTTTGCTCAGACTGGCCTGGAATCATGATCCTCTTGAGCTCTACCTCCCAAGTAGGTAGGATTACAGGAGTGAGCTACCAGGCCCAGCTGTGCTGCTTTAAAGAAACAAATCAAACCTTGGAAGAGGTTTTTAAAAGGATGAGTTTGAGTTATCCATTAAAATAAGCCAGCTCCCTGGATTATTGATGTTGTTTGCTTTATCTGTCATGACCTGACCTTTTGCTCTCTTCCTTCCTGCACAGCTGCACCCTTACTACTGCACTAGTCCAAACCTACCTGCACTGTGACCTCACTCGTGCCAAAAAGCTTTGCTCATCTGTGTCCAACAATAGTTGAGTATAGAAACTCCAACCTTTCAGACTATGGAATTTTTCTACTTGGGTAAATGAAAATCCTAAGGTTTTTGTACACTAAGAAAATCCTCTGATTGGTTATTTCCATAGAGAGCCACGAGAACTGCTTTGTCAAAAGACACATTTTAAGCACAGTTTGCCTCTCAGAAGTTAGCTTGAATTACAGCCCTTCCCAGTTAGTTAAAATTCTAAATTAAGCTGGGTGCCCTGCCTGTGGCTCACACCTATAATCTTAGCTGCTCAGGAGGCAGAGATCAGGAGGATCACAGTTCAAAGCCAGCCTGGACAAATAGTTCTCAAGACCCTGTCTTGAAAATACCCATCACAGAGATATGAGGATAGGTAAGACACCTAAAAAATTAGCTAGCATTTGTTGCCCTCAACGCAGAGAAACTAAAGCAGATACCTTAAAAGCAACTGAGACCAATAGGAAAAAGGGACCAGGAACTAGAGAAAAGGTGAGATCAAAAAGAATTAACCTAGAAGGTAACACACATGCACAGGAAATCAATGTGAGTCAATGCCCTGTATAGCTATCCTTATCTCAACCAGCAAAAACCCTTGTTCCTTCCTATTATTGCTTATACTCTCTCTACAACAAAATTAGAAATAAGGGCAAAATAGATTCTGCTGGGTATTGAGGGGGTGGGGGGACAGGGAGGGGGCGGGGTGGGTGGTAAGGGAGGGGGTGGGGGTAGGGGGGAGAAATGACCCAAGCATTGTATGCACATATGAATAATAAAAAATAAATAAATAAATAAATAAAAAGAAAATACCGTTCACAAAAATAGGGTTGGTGGAGTGCCTCAAGGTGAAGGCCCTGAGTTCAAGCCCCAGTATTACAAAAAACAAAGAAAAAACTAAATTAAAAATTTAAAAACCCGATGCAAATTCCTAAGAACAAACTGGTGTCCTCTTGGAGCAGGTATGGGGTGTGGCTGTCAGTGTCCATGGATTTTATAAATTCCAGGCACTGTGTAAGAGAGAACCAGCTTAACTCTTCTTCTAGAAGTCAACTTGCCCAATTCAGAATGATAATCTGTTAGCTGTTAGTGGGAACAGTCAAAAGATATCAAAGGGTCTCAATGGGTTAAGCCTATAATCCTAGACACCCAGGAGGCAGAGATTAGGAGGATCTCAGTTCAAGGCCAGCATGAAAAAAAGAAAATGTAGCAAGATCTCCATCTTGACAAACTAAGCCAGGCATGGTGCTGCATGCCTGTCATCCCAGGTACAAGAGTGGCATCAGTAGGAGTAATGTGGTACAAGGCCAGCACCAGGCAAAAAATATGAGACTTTTTTGTAAAAAGTAACCAAAAGTAAAAAGAACTCGCCTTTCAAGATCAAGGCTCTGAGTTCAAACCACAGTACTGCCAAAAAAAAGATATCAAAAATATGCTGCATTAATTTGGGGATAGGAATCAGCTTCATTTGTATATATGTTTCAGGATAATTCTAGATGCTTGCTTGACTACTAATCAATTGTCTTGAATATGTAATACAAATTTTGAGGTAATTTTTGTTCATATGGGGGACCCAAAGCCTTGAATCAAGATTTTCAAGCCCGGCTCAGGTGACTAAGGCCTATAATCCTAGCTACTCAGGAAGCAGAGATCAAGAGGATCATGGTTCAAAGCCAGCCCAGGGCAAATAGTTCACCAGACCCTATCTCAAAAAAAGGGCTAGTAGAGTGGCTTAAGTGGTACAGCGCCTGCCCAGCAAGCATGAGGCCCTGAGTTCAAACCCCAGCACTAAAAAAAAAAAAAAAAAAAAGATTTTCAATGAATCCATCTGGTCATTTGGGAAAGCTGGTTTTCATACAGCTCTTACCTAAGAAGAGCACTACTTACCAAAACACAGGTTAACCCCAGACATTTCTTCCTCCCTCTGTCCTTTCCTTAAGAGCAGAGACACTGGCTGTCTTTGCTGACCACACCGCCTGGTTCAATTACCTTCTCTTTTCTATTTGCACATTGACATTTAGAGGTTTTCTTTCTTTTTATTTTTCAACTCAGAAGCCCATTTGCTTCATAATGGTTGATCGTGGCGCAATTCCCATTAGCACTGTTTAATGGCTTCAAAAGCTTTCAAATAAAGGTTCTTTTTTATGTGACCCTTTTCCTGCCAATAGGTTGTGGTGAAGCAGCCAGGCACTCCCTCCTCCCCAGGTTTACATAAATATGAGTGACTACGGGAATGTGTGAGGCAGACAGAGATGTAAAAGGTTTTGAAACCAGAGTTTAACAAACAGGTCCTGTCTGTCAGTGAAATAAAGCTGTTTTGAATTGGTTCCCAATCGCTTGGCTCTTTTGCAGGAAGCCCATGTCGGCTTGGCGGGGATTAATGCTGGGCACGCGAGGCCTTCGCTGAGTGCGTGCAAGAATGGTGAGTAGCATTCATCGGACCCTGGATTGGGCAGGTGCCACACGCTCAGGTTCTCTTTATTCTCCCCAGTCTAGTCACAGGGGTCCTGGCTGCCTTCACCTTTGCTGCCCCTCTCCGTGAGGTGGAAATCACAAGTCGGGGTCCTGGGCACCTTTGCTTCTGGGTCCTTTAACTGTCTGCACCTTACTGATCAAATGTGTCTGAAACTCCACGAGCACAGGTGTGACAGCTACAGACACAGATCCTATGCCTGGGAGTAAAACAAGCAGGGGCACTGTTGCCTACGGGCACCCCACCTCAGGAGGCACTTTTCAAGGGCATATTTTAGCTCCTCTCTGGAACCTCCTACCAGGACATGCTTCCTGCAGCTGGGGGATGCCACGAGGCTCTGTATTCAGGACATGGGGATGCCAGAGGCAGAAGGGCTGCTCCCAGGAACACGGGATTTTCTGCTTATTACTGAAGGACTCCAGCAAATACAGACACCTCATACCTGCCTTGGTTTCCCCATTCTCATCACCAGGACGGTTTTAGGCTTCGTGTAAGTGAAGCCACAGGAAGCGCTCAACAATGTTCAGCAAGTCTTCATTCCCAAACATCAATGGCTACTTCCCCTTGCTACTACTCTTCAAGGATCCCAGAGGCTCTTTCCTCAGTCACCCTTCTCAGGTTCCACTAATGCTAATGGTTTTTGAGCACTGGGTTAGGGATCTTCCACCTCTTCAGCTCCAACCCCAGGGCATTTGCACAAGCTAAGGATAGCCCCGGGGGGCCAGCAACTGTGGCCAATTCTAAGGTCAGTGAATTCTGCTTTGGGAGAGGTTTCTGTCTTGAGGTGAATTATTTGTTGGCTAAGTTAAGATCCTTTGCCTGGATCCCAGGCACTCCTGGGAGAGGCCATCTGGTGAAGCTGGCTTGGTTGGAAAACACCAGAAGGGCAAAGAAGGACTGTCATCTGCAGGTGACCTGCGGCACTCGGTCAACAGTACACTCATTGCACTCAGCCAACAGAATGTTTACTAAGCACTTCTGTGTGTTTGCCAGGCCCTGCTGCAGGCCCTCGAAACCTAGCTGCAAAGTTTACCTGTTACAGGGGGAGCCCCACACACAACGCGAATGATGAGGCGCGTGGTGATAAGTACTCCCCAGAAAAGAAACCAGGGCAGGGATCAGAGTGTGAAGGGGAAGCACTGTTTTCTATGGTGGTGGTCGAGAAGATCTCTCTCACAGGAGGTATCTGAACAGAGACTCTGCAGTGACGACAGGAGATAAGAGCAACCTGAGCAGAAGAAAGTAGATCTCCTGTCATCTCTGCTCACCAGCCAGTCCTGTCTGCCAGCGATTACAATGGCAGATTATTACAAAGGATGGCAATGCCTACCTTTTCCCCTGCAACTGTAATCCCACGGCAATCAAGGCAGAGAGGCTTGGGGGAGTTAAAGTGGGAAACCAGGACAAGCCATGATCGCATGCTACCTCGTTTGACCTGGACTGTTATTAGAGGGAGCTCTCCAAGGAGCAAAGTCAGTCCTTCGATGGGCATTGGCAGTCTCTGGAGGCAGCAGGCCTCTACAGCTCAGACCCCAGCAAAGGCGAAATCCCCTATTGAAATTAGTGGGTATCTGAATGCTCGCTAATCCAGCCCCATTATTCCACAGCTGGCCTGGGCAGCTGCAAAGAGGTGAGCCTTCCAAAATAAAGGGGAAAGGGATCCATTAAGGCTTCCTGGGACTCATTCATTCACGTAGCAAATCAGATGTGGAGGACGACTGTGTGTCTAATAGTGCACTTGACAATGATGTTAACATAGTGACCAAGGCAGACCCTTCCTGACCCTGGTGGAGCCCATTATGTTCCACTGGATGACACAGATAATAAACAAGTAAGTAATTAAAACAATTACCAACTGTGATAGGTGTGACAGAGGAAATAGGGTGCACTGACTGCGAATGGCCAGGGGGAAACCAGCCAGGCGGTGCAGTAGGGATTGGGAGGGGGAGTGCTCAAGGAAGAGAGGATGGCAAGTTCAAAGGTTAGCAGGTGAATGGGACTTTGGCCCTCCAATGAAAGGTTAGGCACAAGACAGGAGACAGGCCTGAAGGGGAAGCTAGGACAGATTATCACAGGCTCCACAGATAATGATGAAGGAGCTGGACTTGGATTTGATGTCCAGAGCAGTAGAGAAATGTCAGAGAAGGTACCCAGTGAGAGATACAGGTGGTAGCCCACCTGTAATTTCAGCTGCTCAGGAGACAAAGATAGAAGGATTGCAGTTTGAGGCCAGCCTGGGCAAAAAGGTAGTGTGACCCAATCTCAAAAGTAAACTACAATTATTTGAGGTGTGGCTCAAGTGGTAGAATGCTTGCCTAGAAAGCACGAGGTCCTGAGTTCAATCCCCTGTACCACAAAAAAGGGAAATATTCTAATGGGTGTAAGAGCAATGTCCAGGAACAATGGTCATGAGAACCAAAGAAGATTCTGGAACCTTTATGACCCCCAATCAGGTTTTTACTGTTCTTCTGCATTCCCCCACAGCAATGAGAAGCAAAAGCTCTCATACAAAGCAAGCTATCAACTGAGGGGAGAGATAGTCACACCCCATCAACCCCTTCACCTTTCCCAGCAAGACCTTTGGTCCTTTGCACACATGCACACTCATATGCACCATGCACACACCTCCATCTATAAAAACACAGACCACTCTATTTCACGCTCAGAGTTCCAGCCTTTCTTATAAACTAAACATCTTCCCAGCACATTCTTGTCTCTCTACCAACCCCTTAGACAGTGACTCCAGGGCAGATCATTCAGAAATAAGCTAAATTCGTCTTTATTGTTCCTCGCACTTCCTGACCACTAACGCACTGAAGTAGTTCACTAATTGTCCCCCAATAGCCAGGGCTGAACTTCTGCAGTCACCCTTCTCTCATTTAGTCCTCACAGAAACACAGAGAAGAGGGCAGCACTGAGCAGATGACCAAATAACCTTAGCTTCGCTCTAAGTCTTCCCAGGAAAGCAACCTCCTGTGCACGACAAGTCACATAAGCAGCAGCAGGCTGGGTGCTCTAATCCTAGCTATTGAGGTAGGAAGAAGAGATCAGGAGGACCAAGGTTTGCGGCTGGCCTAGGCAAAAAGTTCATGAGCCACCATTTCAACCAGTAGCTGTGTGTGTGGTGTGCACCTATCACCCCAGTTAAGCCAAAAAGCACAAATAGGAAGGATGACAGTCCAGGCCAGCCCTTGCATAAAGCGAGACCCTGTCCCCAACATAAACAATGCAAAAAGGACTGGCAGTATGGCTTAAGAGGTAGAGTGCCTACCTAGAAAACACAAGCCCCTGAATTCAAACCCCAGTATTACCGAGAGAGAGAGAGAGAGAGAGAGAGAGAGAGAGAGAGAGAGAGAGAGAGAGAGAGAATTTATAGCAGCAGCTCCTGAAGTATGCTGGGTGTTTCTATACACACCTCAAGTCTATCCACAAACACAGTGACCATGGTGATTGTGTCATTTTTGGAGTTGTTATATCAAGTGTGTCTCACATATTAACTCACGTAATCTTCAAACTGACCTTTTAGATGAGGTGTTCTGCCCATGTTTGCAGATGAGAAAACTGAGTCAGAGTGGAACCCACCAGGCCCCTCCAATTTACACTCTTCACCTTCAGCTTATATTATTCCCCAAATCTGCTACCTTTCTGAATGATGAAGGGTGTAGCCTTGTCAGGACCCCCACTTCTGTAAAGTGCATCTCATCCTACACTTTTGTCTCTGATGAAAGAAACCCCTTATGGGCAGGAGGATTGGTGAAGATCAGTTACATAAACCCTAGACAAGTTGCTGTACTGCCTGGCAGAGAACTAGAAAAAATTGCCCACTTCTGAGACTTCTAAAACCCACAGATATTTGGCAACTTGTGGTAAGGTGGCCTGGCTAGAGCAAGCTCTAGGAACATGAAGGTTTGGGTTCATCCAACATTTGAGTTCACTGAAAATCACCAATCTTTTGCTGTGTATCAATCTCGTTACCTTTGACAAATCCTACTTAGAAACCGATTTCAGCATGCCGAGTGAGTGACAAATCACATCACTCCATTGTGTAGGTTTTCCAAGTGTGTGGAAATGCAACCCAATCCAGGAATGTAACTTCACTGTCTTGGAGAACTATCTTTATTCACTTTTCAGCTGGCTCTTGAAGGCCTGTGGACTTTTCACAGTGTTTTTTTGAGGCGCTGGCATGTCCATCACGGAGGGCAGGAAAAACAGCACTGAAGGTTGGATTTCTCTAGCGATGGCTTAAAGGCCAAAGTACACCCAGGCTTGCTTCTAAATCAATTCTAGGAATTCTCCATTTGATTTTCCATGTGTCCCTGGAATAGGAGCCAAACCCTTCTGGCCCCTATTTGGTTTCGCTTTTATTTCTTGCTTTTCCTTTGTTGTTATGATTCCTCCTGCAGTCCAGGTTAAATTGCATAGCTTTAAGTAATGTTCCATATCTACACTGGACCTGTGGACAGAATTCAGCAGACTGATGAGATGTCAGGGGCCAAGACATGCACACCAGGAAATACCCAGATGTCAAAACAAAAATAAGAACGCTGTGAAACTCAGCTTTCAAGAGCAGGTAACTATATCTGAAAGGCAAATGTTGTTTCTTATCCAAAATACCTTGAGGTTCATTCCACATTTCCTATCCGGCTCCTTGCACCAAAACGAATCCTTCTTCATGAGAAGTGGGGAAATAGCCCAGAAGCACCAGACAGATCCATTAGGGGCTTTGGCGCTGTCCCTAGTTTTGAAGAGTGTGATGATTTACTAACTTCCCGAACCTCCCCTTCTTTGCTGCCATCAACAAGCAGGGTACCTGCCAAGATGGAGCTAAAAATACCCTTGTCATCTGTATCCCATCATCCATCTCTGGCTGACTTGGGTGGGTGATTGATCTTGGAGCAGGTGGAGAGCCAGAAATTTATTTTTTCTTGGATTGAGTCTCTGTTGACTTAAAACAGATGTTCCCCCAAGCTGATTCAAATGTAGAATGGAAATACTATGGAGTGCTGTTGGAAGGACTGATCAAACACAGGGCCCCCGGGGTGCCAGGGTTGAAGGAGTTAAATCCAGCCTCCCCTCTGATCTCCAGGCTGAAAACTAAGTGGTCCCTTTTGCTTGGGTGGGGGAAATAGGAAAAGGAGCTGTCACTTTGTATTTTCAGGTTTGTGGAAAAGCCGCCTTCTTCTTCTTTTTTTTTTTTTTTAGTGTAAACATTCATTAAACTAATTTGAAGTTGTCATTACTCTCCACCCCTGCTGTTTTATATCAGAGTATTCCTAAGTGCTTAGTGAAGAGTCCCATAAAGCCACACTCGATTCCTCTGCAGGGGATAATCGCATAGTTTGCACTGTGATTTACACCGTGTGGCACTGGAAAGTGTCCTCAACTTTGAAAGGCCTTGGTTCCCTGGCAAACAGTCCCTGCCTTCCCCATGGAAATAAAACTCCAATAGTCCCTCCACGACTATTATGAGGTCCCCATTACCTTTTCTCCACCCGACTGAAGATAATTAAAAGCAGTTCAAAGCACACGCCAGAAGGTCCTGGGCGTTTTATTAATAAATGGAGAAGCAAGAAGACGATATGTTCCATGATGCTTGTAAACCCCTTTCTGCTCCTCGCTCACTTTCTCGCTCCCCATCTGGAGTTAGGTGCAGCCAGCCGTCCTGTGCTGTGAAATCCAATGGGCTGGGGAGGTACAGTTCACCTTCGCACCTTTCAGCTGACACCTGGTTATCCGGGCATGACAAGCCACACAGACCCTCAGCAGAGAGTGCTGTGAAGAGGATGTGACACTTAAGGCAGAGGCCAGTGTCTGAATTCCAGCTTTGCCAACAGGACCATCCATTCCTGTGCATCCTGTGCACGTGATCAAAATGACAATGTCTACCCAGTATGGCTGCCCTGAATTTGACCAAGGTCAAGTTTTTTGAATATATACAAAAAGCCCAGGACAGTGTCTGCCACAGAGGCATATTAGCTAGGATCACTAGTGCTATTGATATACTCAAAACGATCCCCAGAGAAGCAGTCCTGAGCAAAACTGGGAGAAGCGCAAATCATTTTCTGGTTCCTTCATCCTATTGGGTGTACCAGGCTCCGTGTACCCAATGTGGCCGTGAGTCGTTGTCCACATGTCCTCACACTCACCTGTCTGTTGCCCTGGCATCTCTGAGTCTAACTCTCTAAACTCACTCACTCCTGTGTGAGTCTGAGGAGCCACTGATCACTAGATGTGTACCCCACCCTCCTTCCCAGGTAAAATAGTATTTGCTGTGAGATTGGCAAGGTCATCAACCAGGCCACTCCCCTCCCTCGCTCACTGCAGCCTCCAAAATCATCCTGCGACCCCATCCTCAGGATGCAGACCAGACGCCACAGTCCCTCTGAACACTTTAGACACCAAAATCCACTACTTTCTGCCTTCACATCATGTAGTGAGCGACTCTCAGTCCCCTGGTGGCTCCTCCTGGCATCCAAGTAGCATGTCCCTAGAAAGCTCTAGGACAGTATGAGAGCGAAAGTCTAAATTCTAGTCTGAATGTCCTGCCATGTATTGGCTGTGTGACTTTCAGCACATTCTTCTCTGTGCTTGTTTCCTTACCTGTAAAATAATACCTATTTCATATTGTTTGGAGTGGCTGGAAATTCTTACAATAGTCAGAGCACGCACCGAGCTCGATCAACCTCTGTTAGTTATAACAATTACAGGACAGTCCCTCAAGTCCCAGGACACACCTAGCTTTGAAAATCCCTTCCGAGACACTGAGGATCTTAAGGAACAGAAGAACAGACTTGAAGCTATTTTCCATGCATCACCAATGGCCCACTGGTTACACTACATTTGTAATTGGGGTTACACAAGGAAACCAGGAAGCCTTCCCAGGTGCTCAGTTACTCTTGAAGAGGTAAACTACATTGTATTGCACTCTTCTTGTTTTGCCAAGTCCCAAGGAAAAAAAGAACTAATCCTGCCATGTGTCACCAGTTAATTGCTATTCATGCAGAATAAGATTCTACAAAGCACAAAGTGAAAAACTCCAGAGGCGCAGGCCACAATCTGAGCCTCCTGCCCATTGGCAGTGGCACTCGAAATCAGGGGCACCCATGTCCCATACTTCACGCAACCTTTCAAGATTCCCATCAAGCCATAGCCAGTGGCCAAAAGTCTCACCAGAGAGAGGAAGTGCCATAAAACTCACGCCAGCCTAAACTCAACGTGGCCAAGAGAATTAGCACTTTAGGATTCTGTATTTTCTAAAACCAGTGTTGGAAATGATTACAGACAGACTCTCACCAAGTTCAAGGAAGTGAACTAGTAGAAAAGTCAGGCTTGGTAGCTTCAAGCATAGGGAGGGCCAGGGGACTGGATGCAGGAATAATGATGGATTGACTGCACATCTGGTTCATATCCAAAAACACAGTTTAAGCCTGTTTGGTCTGTTATTTATCAGCTTTGTATCAAGAAAGCAAAATCAAATGGAACCTGTTCAATAGCAAATTGCCAAGGACAAATTTTATACGAATGAACTCTGTGTCCCAAAAGTAACGTTTCTGGGAAGAAAAAAAAAGAGAAAGAAACTGAACACCATAAATCATTGAAGTTGCAATAAAGCTATTGTGTGTGTGAATCAGCCAAAGTATGTTTAAGTAGTGCAAAGGTAATGTGGTCTTCAATAAATGTAGTCGGATTATAAAGAAAATGAATTATAGACTGTTTCTTAGCCTACTCATTTCTCAAGGTCTCCATATCTTCCCTTGATAAAAAGATCGAGATTTGGCCAAGTATCACGGCTCACACCTGTAATCCTAGCTACTCGAGAGGTAGAGATCAGGAGACCAGTCTGGGCAAAAAAGTTACTGAGTCTTCCATCTTACCCAACAAGCCTGACATAGTGTTTTTTTCCTATAATCCCACCTGTTTGGGAGGTGTGGTAGGAGGATCAAGGTCCAAGGTCATAACCAGGCAAAAAGCATGAGATTTTATTCAAAAAGTAAAGTGAAAGGGGTCTGGAGGCATGGTTAAGTGGCAGACCACCTGCCCAGCAAGCACGAGGTCCTGAATTCGAACCCTGCTACCCCCCAAAAGAAAACAAAAGGGAAAAAAAGATTGAGATGCAACAGTCAGTACTCAGCAGCTGCTTCACTTCTACTCTGCACGTGGCAGGTATGAAGGCAAAGCCTTCCCAGTGTCACGGTGTTCGAGAACAGAGCAGGTAGATGACAACATAGTTAATGGACTTGCTTAAGCAATTACACACCACATTAAAGCCTTCAACTCCAGGGGGCCTTTACATTGTATTTTATGGTTAAATGGTGCTTTTCGGGATGACAACAAACTATATTAGCATATTCATGTAATTTTAGGATCAAATCAATTTCTTACAAACACAATTATTGTTACATAATTCTCCCACCTGTTTATGACTCCTTGTGAATTAAATCAAAACATAATTTCACATTAATTTCAAATGTCATTTTCAAAAGGAGACATTTCCTATAAAGCTTAACACTGATAACCATCTCCAGAAATCAGAGTGTTACTGACAAGAAACCATAAATCTGTCCTACAGTCATTGCTCTGCTTTGAAATCGGCTTTGAGGTGCTCTGAGCTACCCTGCTGTTCAATGTTTCTGGACTTCCACTCATCCAAAGTGTGTGGAGAAGAGGAAGCCCTTGTCTGGTTGGTCCTTGTATAGGATCTCCAGAACCAGTAAGGAAAATTACAAGGTTCCCTGTGAAACTGAGATTTCAGACACAGCAAAGTGGTGTTTTGGTTGTTTTGTTTTGGTTTCTTTTAGTTGTTGTTGTTAGAGAATAAAATAAGTTTTTAGAGTAAGTATAATCCAAACATTGCCAGTTTGCCCACAGATATTGGTGGGTAAATCCAGAGTAGTTTAGCTCAGTCAAAGTAAGTTCTAGCTGATTCATTACATAAATCTTATCCCCAAGGAAAGTTTTTGCCTTCTAGGTATGAAGCCGACTTCATAAAGGTCAAGTTATTTCCAATTGCCACAAAGAGACATGAATTTCCTTTTGAATCCATGTATCTGAGCTAACTTCCTCCCTCCCTCCCTCTCTCCCTCCCTCCCTCTCTCCCTCCCTCCCTCTCTCCCTCCCTCCCTCTCTCCCTCCCTCCTCCTTCCTCCTTCTTCCTCCATACCTCCTTCACTCCTTCCTTCCTTCCCTCACCATCTTCATCACGTGCAGTGAATAGTAAATATCACAGCACGCAATTCTCAAGTCTACACTTAAGGACCACCTACTGCATGCCAAACATGATACTAAATTAACTTGTTTTATCCTCACAGCAATACTGGAAGCTAGGAATTCTTTTGTTTTCTTCCATTTTATATGGAGAAAATGTATACACAAGGGAGACACATCTATGTCTGCCTCACCCTCTACACCCAGATATTTATCCTGCAACTGCACCAAGTGAAGGAGGAATAAAAAAAAATTTAATTTATTCCTTAGCCAAGTTATATTTCCTACCCTGACTAAGCTACCCTGAGAAAGACAGAGGTTTTCAGAAATTACTTTTATGCAGTGTGAGACTGCATGGTTTTTTGGCATGGAGGCGGTGGGAATGGGGAGGGATGGGACTTTACTGAGGTTTGAGCTCAGGACCTCATACTTGCTAGGCAGGTAGCCACTCAGGTGGAAGCAGGCACTACAGCACTGTGTGAATAACACCAAAAAGATGCAACAAGCCATTTGAATGGTCTGGTTGATTCTGAGGATGACACAATCTGTCCATACCATGTTACATACATGAAAAGAGATCAGAATGCACGAGAAGTGAGAAAGCCCAGGCTGTGCAGCTGGGCTAACCAGCAGAGTTGGACAGTGGAAATGCTGCCCAGCTGGGGTTCAAGGTCAGCCATTGCTGACTCACCCTGACCACCCAGGTCTCCCACCTCCCTAGTCTGAGCTCCCTGGGAAGGCAAACTATAATCTCAGGGGCTCCTTCATCTGCTTCCCACTCAGCAGAAACTTGGGGGGAAGCCAATTTGTCTTTCAAGGCTCAAAGGACTTGTGCCCCCCAGGGTCACCCAGTGCTTGACGGCAATGAAGGAGTTAATGCGGATCCAATCTCCAAATTTGCTTCAGTTCAGCCACAGGAAACTGCAGCAATAATAACGGTGTTTATCGAAAACCTCTGATGAGAAGGGCCTGAGAATTGAACCTATCAGGCTAAAGTAACGCTTAGCAAAAACAGTTGGTAAAAGTGGTATGGCTGGCGAATTACAGTGGTCTTCTTTTCTCTTTGATAATTTGGGGCAATTGCATCCAAATGCTAGTCCATTGATTTCCACTCCAATTGGTGCCCCATGCTGGGGCGAGCCGGCTGGCAGAGCAGAAGTTTGCCATTGGAAGACTGGTGATGTTCTCTGAAAGAGGGCCAGGCAATTCTTGCCTCAGCCATTAAGAGCAGAACCGTAAGCCGCTCCACGCTACCCTCCAAGGGCTCTCAGCACGCAGAGACCCTGCAATACACTCCCCCCTGCCCCCCGCCCAGCAGCCCTGACAGATTAGTGGGTTCAACTCTGCAATCGTCACATGGCTACAAAATCAACTCACATTTTTCTTTCCTATTTGTAATGGTAGACCATGATGTTGACAATGACATTCTCAGAAGGTGATAGATAATCAATATCGGCTCCTATAAATGCTGCTACACTCCCCTTAGCATTAGCACCCTGTTTTCTGTAGGTTTGGTGCCCGGCCCACATGAAGGCTGTTTAACTTTTGAGTTCCTTGAATGGTAATTTGGAAAAAGCAGATGTTTTTCCTTTAAAGAGAATCAAGGTCAAATTTCCCCGTGTTTTCAAGCTAACACAAACTCAGCAAGCAAGATCAGTGAGTCATATGGTGGGGTAGGGATGACCTTTGAGCGTGAAGCGACCTGGTATAGAGACGTTCATGGTTGTGTCATCTGGGGGGAAGAGTATCTACGGGGTAGAGACCTGAATGCTGCTCTACCTCCCACAGTGCACAGGACATCCCTTACTACAATTATCCAGCTCCACGTTTTGGTAGTGCCAAGGTCGAGAACACTAAACTCAGGTTAACTGAGTAATACCTGAATCCCATGTGACCTTCTGCCCCAAATGAATTTAGCTACCCTTAAACCACAGGACAGGACACAGACCTCATCCAAACACTATACTACACCTGGGTTCAAGGTAGCCCCTTTCTCCCATACAGAGATTCTTCAGTGAATGTACCAGGGTTCTAGAGAATTCCCTTTTCTCATTCCCAAGATTGAGAGTTCTAGGGTGCCCTGAGGTGGAAAGAGATGCTGATTCTTCATGTTAATCAGCATCTCATTATTCAGCTCTTTGAGACCAGAGAAGAGAAGCCAGGGATGGTGGTGCATGACTGTAATCCCAGTGTTCAGGAGGCAGAGGAAGGAGGGTTGAGAGTTCAAGGCCAGCTTGGACCACATGGGAAGCCCCTACTCAGAAAAAAAAAAAAAAAAGAGAGAGAAGGGAAGGTTTGGTAAGAAGATAGGTAGGTGCTGATAGATGGTTTTACAAAAAGAACATTTAATGGGGGCAGTGAGGTTTTTACAAGCTGAGCTGTGCTAAGCTAGGCTATTAAAGTTAGTAATTCTACCAATTAAAGCTTTCAATTTCACAGAAAACACTTGCTAAACAGAAGATTAGGCAACAGATCAGAGAATGGAAGAATTACTGAAGTAAAGCTCAAATAGTTCTGAGGAATTTACATCTGGAGGCTTTCTTCTGCTCCCTGCTTCCAAAAGGAAAACTATAAGGAGATGAGAAAGAGCAAAGTTTAGTCCTCAACACCCTCAGACTTGGAGTTGCTGCCTAGACTTGGTACTTCTACAAAATAAAGAAACGAATTTCATAGAACACGTAGAAAATTTAAACTATCTAGTGCTACTGACTTACCCTGGGGTGTGTTTGCTCTGGTTATTTATATTTCTATAAGAAACAACCCAAAATATAGTTTCTTTAAACAATGGTCACTGATTATTGTGTCTGTGGTGAATCTGCTGTTTGGGCAGACCTTGTGGTGGGGGACAAAGAGTGACTTATTTATGCTCCTCCATAGCTGAGGCCTCAACAGGGATGACACTGGGTGGGTAGAGCCTGGGCAGTCATCTACTTCTCCACAAGGCCACTTGCATGACTGGTTGGGTTTCCTTCAATATGGCAGCTTCAGGGTAGTCAGGAGTTTTACATGTTGGCTTAGAGCTCCAAGAGCAAGTATTCCAAAGTGCCTGGTCAGAAGCTACAAGGCTCCGATGACACAGCCTTAGCAGTCACAGAGTATCATTTCTGTCACATTCTATTGGTCAAGCAAGCCACAGAGTATAGCCTAGATCCAAGGGAAGATGAATCCAAGTGACCTCTCAATGCGAGGAGGAGCAAAGAACTTGACTTCACCTTTAATCTACAGCAACGTTCACTCAGCTAATGCTCAGAGTTAACCAGAAAGGCTGGCTAAGACGCAGCATTAAGACAAGGTAACAGAAAACAGCCAGCGTCCTGGTATTCTTTGTTATTAGATTGGTCATCTTATTTGATTTCAATTAAATAGCACATATCTGAGAAGGGATTTTTTTCCTTCTACCTGTTTCGTCTCATACTGACTTCCCTTCATATTCAGTGGTTAATGGGGAACATATATGCCATCTTAGGTCTCTCATGAAATCTATAAACTCTGTGAGGAGGCCATTTATGAGGCGTTTCACTAGCCTGATATGTAAGTGGAAACACTGTAGATCCCAACTCTCAAATATGGAAAATCTCTCTTGATGCTTGTTGGCATTGCTTTGAATCCTCAAATTTACGACTATATTTTATAACATAATTTCTTTTGTTAATTTCCATCACCCTTTCAAAATCCATAATTAGTTCCAGAAAATAATGAACTCTGCTTACCAAATCTGCAATCCCAGCAAGCACCATTTGGAAAGACATGGTCATCTTGAGATGGAAACCACCCCAAAAGGATTCTCTCTCTCTCTCTCTCATACACACACACACACACACACACACACACACACACACACACGCACCCCTTCTCTAGGAAGTAAGCATTCTGTACAAAACCTGAGCGTTCTGAAATACCAAGTAAGAAAGATAAAGCAGGTAAATAGCCAAGGGACAGGTTTTGCAGGCCTAACTAAAACAATAGCAATTTAAGTAGCTATCATATGGACACTTGGTGAATCCTTTTATTATCTCTGAAAGATTCCCTGTTGTGGCCTGCTTTTGTAGCTAAAGAGCTATATATTGCTACATGCAGCTTAACCACCGCCAACACTGACAGCCTAAAACATTAAAGATTTTATACAGCTAGTGCTGAATACAGCTTCTTTTATTGGATCGGAGAGCAGGTATCAATTATAATGAGGCCATAAAATTTGCAAGTACCATTCATGCCCTGCTCTGATTTTTTTCCCCCTCTCCTTGAGATATTAACACAGAAAAAGGAAAGTCCTAACTTATCACTGATTCTTTGAAAACTTTCACTTTGTGTGGCTGGGGTGCCATGAAGTTGTCCCCTTACGTGAGTGTTGCTGCTGCAACCTCTTCCTACCTGAATCTAAACGGCAGCTTCCAGAAGCACATCTCCCAAGTCCAGTGGTGGAGGCTCCAGGATTAATGCCTTGCATTTGCATAACTATAAACTGAAGGTAGCTCTTCCCTCCCCTGCATCCTCTAAACTGCACTTACTGATGAGAGATAAAATCTTCTAAAAGGGTTCCCCAACCTAAACCAATTTGTAAAGTTGTTTTGTTATTTAAAACATTAAAGAAATTAAAGTGATCGGAATATAATTAGATTAATATTCATATCTTCCAGGTTGCTTTAATTCTAATATTAAAAAGATTAAACATCCACTCAGAGGATTAAGCGAAAAGTCAAGCAGTAGCAACACATTTACCTTACCTTACTGTGCAAATTATAAACCTAATTAATCTAAAGTTTCCTACAAATTGAATTGGATATTCATTCACAGTCTAACACAACTTTAGGTACTTAAAATTCACTGCGATACAGCTTTCTCGTGTGTGCACTGAGAGGTAGGGCCACACTGCTGGGCTGCAGGAATCACATTCCAGTGGCTTCATTTGGGTTGTGACTGGTGGGAATTAAATCTCAACATAAATTAATATAGGGAAAAAAACTAACGACTTTGCCACTATATGTGTGTGCAATAGGAAAACACACCCTGGACTCCCCACGTAGCTGTTGCAGATAAAATAGAAAAAGCAACTCAGTTGCTTCTTCCTGGAAGCTTTAAGTTCCTGTCTTCCCCTCATATTGCACAGGTGTCACCGACCTTCCATGGTCCATATCTAATGGCGTCTGGCTGCCCTTTAGTTGCTCTGTGACTGTGTCCCTACTGTGCCTGCCACTCCCTCTCACAATACACAAACATACTCCCAGGGATCAACTGTGTAGATTTCCAATCAATTCCAGATCTTTCAATATTCTCTTTTTGCCATCCAGTGCTTGTGCAGTCCAACGGCAGTGATAATATTGAGGCACTTCCCGTGTTCCTGCTGCTGTGTTATTCTCCCTGGGTTAATGGGATGTACCGTCTGACTTTAGAACATGCTACCATCTTGCATCTCTCTCCTGACGGGCACATGGAGTGAGGTGTGGCCATCTAACTCCCTCTGGTCAATTCACCATGAGTGGCAGTGGTTTTTTCCAGGCAGATGTTTTAAGGACCAGTATATACTTTGCCAGGTACTTTTTCCTCTGTCACAGAGTTTAGCAAGTCGCCAGAGGGCATAAAAATGACCCTCAAAGGACATAGACCATGAAAAGAAAATGTGGCTTTCAAGTCTGTGAGAACTGGGTGGGGTGTTATTTGTTACCTCAGTAAACCTAGCCCTATCCTGACACACAGCTTCTCAGGTCTAATCTGTACAACAGGTACCATTATCTCCCTAATTTTCCAAAAGAAGAAGAAAATCAGTCTCTAAGACTCTATCCCTCATCTGTACAATGACAATAATACACTGTGCTTTTAATAGCTGCTTGGAAGCTTAATTGAGATAATACATTCAGCACCTAGCTCAAAATTAGTAATCTTGTCAGCCAGGTACTGGTGTTTCATGCCTGTAATCCTAAATGCTTGGAAGGCTGAAATTGGGAGGATCACTGTTCAAGGCCAGCCAGGACAAATGGTTTGAGAGATCCCATCTCCAAAATAATTAGAACAAAATAGACTGGAGGTGTGGCTCAAGTGGGAGAGTTCCTGCTTTGCAAATGAGAAGCCCTGAGTTCAAATACCAATCCCATAAAAAAAAATAGTAATCTTGTTATGATCATCCCCTTGTATAGAAGTGAAACAGTGTAAATTCATTCCACTGCTGGATGAGAGGATGGTACTACAGGAGTTCATGGTGGAAACTGGCTAACTGTTCACTAACCCACCCCCTCATACAGTAAACTACATTTCCCAGCCCCCCTTGCAGTTAAACATGGTCATGTGACCAAGCTGTAGCCAATGAAATATGAGTGGAAGTGAGGCATGCCACTTTGAGCCCAGGTCAATTGGCAACTTTCAGAAGGTCTTGTGGATGGTGGTGAAGTCACAGAATGGATCACCACTTGGAGGAGAGTGTATTGTTAATCAGAACACCTCTTTGGGATTTTATGTTAAAGAAAAACAAACTTTCATTGCACTTCTGACACTGAGCACTTAGGTTTTATTAGTTTCCCCTGCATGATACAGAAATTGTTGGTGAATCCATTTCCCAAGAAAAATCTTCTCCTATGGGATCACATTTCAAGCCCCATATATATTAACTGATCAGTATGAAAAACCCAATGAGCAGAGCTGGAATTCACTTCTATTTATTTTATTGTGAAATAAACAAATGTAATGGCAAGGGCTTTCTTGGGAATAATCCTGCTGTCAGCATTTACGGATGAGGGGCCGTGATGTGGGACTCAGGTAAGCATCCCGAGAACCCCAAGAACACCCAGGGCCGCTCATCCGGGCTGTAATTTCTCATTTCTTCTCAACTGCTTCACTTTTATGGGGGTTTATATTGATGAACACCGATGATAACTGTCGGTTCGCCTGGGAAGGCCCAGCGAGAGAAGTTTAACGGTGCATCTCGTCTTTCCCAAAGGCAGTGCCAAAGACCGAGGCTCTGGGCCTTCAACAGGTTCAGCCCACCCTGTCCTCCCCACTTCCTCTCTTGACCCTTCCCCAAACCTATTCTGCTCTACACATGTTGCCAGATTACTATTTAAAAAAAATTGCAATGCAAATCACATCACTCTTGTTCTAAACATGCCTCCGCTACTTCCTACTCAATTCAAATACAAGCTGGAAGTCTTTCCTGGGGCTCAGACCTTCCCTGCATCTGTGTACTTTAATGTGGAACTCTGTAGGGTTTCTGCCTCCAGCTCCCAACCCTGATCTTAGTCAGGTGACTTGCTTTGAGCAATAGAATGTGGTGGAGGAACAGCATGTCAGTTCTGAGTCTAGACTCAAGAGGCCTCATGCGTTTTGACTTGCTGTCTAGTGCTTCTGCTAGAAGTGATGAGAAATTTCTGCCATGAGAAATTTACTCCTGGTTGTGCCTTTCTGGTCCTTGGAGCATGAGCCACACGTGGAGAAGACACACCCAAGTTAATGAGTCTCAGTTATGTCTGCACAACTCCCTCCCCCCACACCGATGACACAAACAGCCAGCCCACATACACAGCAGGAAACACCATCCATACCAGTGCAGGTTAGCCTAGCCTCGTTCTGCTGAGCCCTGCGCGGAGGTGAGAAATAAGTGTGGACGGACGAGCCACAATGTCTGGGACAGTTTGTTATGCAGCAGTATCTTCCAAGTCATTGGCCTCTGGTGTACTTTTTAAGCTCTTGTGACTTGATTCCATCCCATCCTAAAGCTCAATGTGGTCTCTCCTCTTTCCAGTCATTGCAAATATGACATGCTTTTTCTTGCCCTGGACAATGGCACCTTTTTTCCACTCTGCACTCTTTTCTCCTGGATGGTTACTGCTCACTCTTGATGTTTCAAGATGTAATCCAAGAGATCACTAGGCATCTACGCTGGGCGTCTGTGGTCACACTCCACAGACTGTTGCACATGTGCTACAGACCTGGAGTTCTGAATCCTCCAGGTGCCTCAAGTGGAGCTAGTTGCGCTGAACAAATTTTTGGTGGACACTGTGTTGTGCGAAAGTGGCCAGGTGCTACTTATATCACTATCCTTCCTTTCTATCACCCACCACAGTCTCAAAGTATCCCTTGGTTTTAAAGAAGTGAATTATTTGTATACATTCTCTGCCTCAAATTTCTGGACTGAGGGTTGACAAAATCTGGCCCACTTCCTGCTTTTGTAAATGATGTTTTATTCGCATACAGGTGTGCCTGTTCATTTATGTATTGTCTATGGGTGCTTTTGAGCCATAGTGGCAGTTCAATAGTTAGGATAGAGACCAGAGAGTTCACACAGCCTGAAATATTTAATCTTTAACCTTTTACAGAAAGAGTCGGTCCAGCATATGCCTCATCTCTGCACCAGGGGTAGGGTGCCCCTTGCTTTGGGGTAGCAGCAAAGACATGCCAGACCATAGCTCATCTCTGCACCAGGGCTGCACTAGGGCTCATCTCTGCACCAGGGCTGGGGTGCCCCTTGGTTTTGGGTAGCAGCAAAGATGTGCCAAACCATAGCTCAGCCTGGAGCACCATGGCCGTTCTGATAAGAGTGACCACTGTGTGGCACTTGCATTTCTCAGCAAGAAAACAGTAAGGCCACCTCTGCAGGCAGCTGAAGGAGTGCTTGGTCTGCATCTGCTGTGGGTGAGACAATTTGAAAGTTTAGAGAAATGAGAAAAAGTCCAAGTTTAATTTACTCGAATAAGCAATTGATGCTTTAGAGTATAATTATCAGGGAAAAAAAAAAGAAGAGGAAGAAAAAAACCCCATGAATTGTTTAGCATACGTTATGTTAATGGCAGGTTAGGATGGTCCACTGTGCATAATTTAGTCAAACAATTGATACCAAAGTTTAATATATATATATGATTATTGCTACAGAAACGACGCAGCAAGACAAAACCCAGGAGCGCTCATAATAGGCGCACGTGAACTCTGAAGCCCTAATTACATCACGGGGGAGGGTAAACAGTGCTGCTGAACCAAGCAGAAAATGGGGGCAATTTGTACACAGGTAAAGTGTGGTCCAGGTGCGCAGCATGAGGGGGGGTGCAGGGCATCCATCTGGGCTTTTCAGGGATGGAAGGCTTGAGGATCACTTCCCTCAGCTGAAAACAACCTCCAAGCTCTTGATAGGTCAGCTCCCTTCTGGCCTGCCCTCCAGTTCAAAAATAGAAAGTTGACAGCAAGCTTTGCTCTGTGAAGTTAAAAAAAAAAAAATTTTTCCATGTCTGTGATCTGGGGCTCATTGCCCACTGTCTTTGTCTGGTACCCTTGAAAGCGTGGGTTCCTGGCATTTTAGGGAATGGGGCGGGCAGTCTACAGACCCTGACCCCAGGAGCACTGCAGAGTTCAGATCATGCAGAGTGTGGAATATCATGAGTTCTCTCATCTGCAGCTCCGCTGTTGATAGGAGGCGTTGAGTTGGGATTGTTCAGGTAACTTTTGGCTCCAAATGCAGTCTGTGAATGGGAATCAGTGAGTGATCAGGTTTCTTCTTGACCTCACTTATGTGGGATGGACAACTTGCTGAACTCATGGTCATACTGTGACCCTGTCTTCAGAGTATAACCAAGGGTCACTGGACACCTGGCATACCTGCTCTGTGATGCTATTTTCCACCTGTGTCCACAAGACAAACCAACAAACCAAAAAGAAACTGGGACAGGCTTTGGAGGAAGTCACCGAGTTCTGTCTGTTTCTTCTAATTCCTTGAATTCCCTAAATCATGGGGGGAATTTATGCCTGTGGGTTGTCCTGGCTGGAGCAGAGTCCCTTCAAAATTCACATCCTTCCCAGAATCTCCAAATGTGAACTAATTTGGAACATGGGTCTTTGTAGATGTGCGATTAGTTAATATAGCACACACAGATGATACCAAAGTAAAGTAAGCCCTAAATCCAATAGGACTGGTGTCCTCATAAGATCAGAAGAGACATAGAGACACACATGTAGAGGAGGCCATGTAGACAGAGATAGGAATGATGGACCTACAAGCCAAGGACTGCTGGCCTCCACCTGAGCCTAGGAAGAGGCAAGGGAGGGTCCTCCCGGGGAACACACAGACATCCTGGCCCTACCAACCTCTTCATTTTGAACTTCTGGCCTCTAGAGCGATGAGAGAATGAATGCCTGCTATTTGAAATCACCTGGTTTGTGAAACTGTTATGACAGCCGTAAGAAATTATAAAAGGTCATTTAGACAATAAAATGGTAGAATTTTAGGCTTAAAGAAGCATCTTGCCAATTTTATGGTTGCCAAGGCAAGATGCAAAGGGTTGAATGGTGCCAGGTGACAAAAGCAGAGATAAGGGCTGCTGGGCCATATCTCACAAGTCTCAGTGGTGGACACTTTCAACATCATCAAGGGTCCTTTTTAATGAAGACTGTCACTCACAAGCCATGACAACGTATCTACATGAAAGGATGGCGGGGTAGACAGAAAAATACCCCCACAGGCATCCACCTGCTGATCCCGGGACCTGGGAATATGTTTCCTGACAGCAATGAGAACTTTGCAGCTGTAATTAAGTTAAGAATCTTGAGGTGGGGAGATGAGTGAACTTAATGTAAGAGTCCTTAAAAATGGACAGAACAAGGGTCAGAGGCAGAGCCTAGGGGATGCCAGAGTAGAGAGGCAAAAGAGGAAGTATATGACAATGTAGGGAGAGCTTGGAGTGATGTGCTCTGATCCTGAAGGAAGGGGCCACAAGCCAACAACTGTCAGTGCCCTCCAGAGGCTAGAAAAGGCAAGTACTGAACTGTGTGCTTGAAACTTAGGCCCGAAGGACATCTTGATTTTAGGACTTCCTAAAATTTCTAAAACTGTAAAGAAATAAATCAGCATTCTGTTGTGTCACTGAGTTTGTGGCAATTTGCTGCAGCAGCGGTGGGAAGCTGAGACACATGACAGCCCTGAGAGGGGCCTCAAGAGAGGCTGGAGGGTTGAGCATCAGCCACAGCCTTCCATCCGAAAGCTCTTCTACGGCTCAACCCAGGCTGACTTCGCTCAGCTCTTCAGTCAATTAGCCAACCGAGCAATGGACGCATCTTCATCTGGTCTATTTCTGGCCTTGTCAAGTCCACGACCAAAACCACATAAGCTTTATGGGCATCGCTGTCCGTGAAAGTCTACGAGAAGCACCAGACTAGGAGGACTTTCTTCTCACACCACCGATTCTGAGCTCTGTTTGAATGGCACACGAAGCCTGAGGGTGGGCACCTCGAAGCTGGGCAACTGGGTGGATCCTGGACAATGACATGGAAGAAGTGTCCAGCCGTGTCAATGAGTGTCAGAGGCTGCAGACTTAATTCTGCAGTCTCGGGGTGCTCGTTCTGAAATGAGGTGTTCACACCAGCTGAGTACTCAATTCTATTCATGTGATTGGGGTGAAACCAAATACCAGACTTTGAAGAGGGACAGATGGACTTTGCACAGGGCTCTGCATTTCCCAGAGTTCTTCGGGGCTAATGTGGACACGGATTGTCTGTTGAGCAGTCACTGGGGATGCAAATCCTTACTAGATTTATCTAATTTGCTCATTTTACCAACTTTGTGAAATGAGCACTGTTTTCAGTTCCGTTTTGTACATGGGAAGACTAAAGTCAATCTATCAGGGTCACCGTGTTGGTAAGAAGCATTGCTGGGACTTGAACTCAATACTGCTGGACTCCAAAACCCATGCCCTTGAGCAGTGTTCTATCCTTCTGCCTCCCCGGACCCTTCTATGGTTTTCCCGCTAACAGATATCTACAGGAACACCACGACTTTCAATGACAGCTCGCAGTGACAGGTATCCTTTTCCCTTAGGAAAAGTTTGTTGAATGGCTAAAATATGGGCCCAAATACATGTCCCTGAACACAGTGGACACTTGCTGTTTGGGGTCTCAATACCCATTCTCCTTCTTTCCCTTATAATACTCTAAACTTCCTTGGAGAGCTGCCCTTCCGTTCGACTCTCAGGCCCTGCGGGGTCGGGTTGGGTGGGGCTGATACCACTTCCCGGCTTTAGGAGCCAGCGCAGAGCTCAGAGTTTGTCAGTGACAGCTTCACATCCCCTGGTCACAATGACTGGGCTACGGGGACAAGTCCAGAATGGTAATAAGCAGAGGTGCTGGGTGCCAGCCCTGTCCTTTTCCTGAAACAATTGGTAGTGATGACCAGAAGAACTCCAGTCTCAGAGTTAGCTTTGCACATTCCTTCTATGCCTCTCCTAGAAATCAAACTTGAGAAACACAGAAAGAAAGTTTTTGACATCATTTTAGCACCTGGAACCAGCCATGCCTGAAGTCATCCCTATTCCAGGGTTTGTCAGTTCCTTGATCCAATGTTTTTCTTTTTTTCTTAAATCTATTTTGAGTTGAGTTCAGTCCAGCTCAAGAGACCCTCACCCTTGGTCTTAGTTTGGTACTCCAGTTCCAAAAAAAAGTAAGTCAAATTTCCTAAAGGAAAGATTTGTATAAACCAAAAACCATTTTTTAAAAAAATCCTAATTCCTGCTACCATGCCACCACTTCTGTTTACCTGACAGCTTTAATTCATAAAGTTTATGTAAAGTTTCCTGGAACCCTCACAGGAAATGGGTTATAGTAATTTTTTTCATTTTCTTTTAAACTTATGTTGTCATTCAAAGCTGTGCCTCTCTCTCTCTCTCTCTCTCTCTCCTTTTTTCTCTCACATCCAGATACCAGCAGCTGAAGTCAGCACCTCTCACCTGCCCACGTGTCCAGGAAGCATCTGCCGCAGAGGAAATGGCAATGCCCAGGTATGATGGGAACTCTGTATGACAGTACAAGCCATCCCATGATGTCACCGAGCATAAAGGCTCAAAGAAAAGACTCAGTGTGAACATAACAGATGGGCAAGAGGGAAGTTTGCCCAACACAGAACTCGATGCATCCGTGGGCAATCCGGGAACATGTGGATGGAGGCATCAAAACCTATTTTAATTTCATTTGAGTTATAATTCTGGGTTTCTTGCTTTGCTTTTGTTGCATTCACGATTCAACAGTATATTGGATAAACACAAATTTGAGAGAGAGTCAGATTGAGGAGAAAAAGAGAAGAAAAAAAAAGTTCTGGGGTACTCCATTCCCCTCCCATAGTCTTTTGGATACAAAGCCTCTGCCCACTGGAACTGTGAGCGAGTGTATGATTAACTGCACGAGTACAGCAGCTTGCATGTGTGGTTAATTTGCTCGAAATTTCCATGTGCATTAGAACTGTAATGATCACTAATAATACACAAACCACATTTTATTGAGTAAGTAATTTGAGACATTATGATTTTTACCATGCAAGTAGGATCAGGCTGACCAATTTACACCGGGCAGAGGGAGATGAACAACCAGGGAGTCAATTCTCGCACAGCAGACTCTGTCTCTGGGCAAAATGACACGCACGGATTGACCGGGAAGGAGGCAGCTCCAGGCCCTGCTGGGTAGGGAAGTCAGGTGGGGCACAGAGAGCGCGTCCACCCACAGTGTGACTTAAGTCCCTGGGAAGCTTTGGATCCGGGGAAAGTGTTTTCTGAGCGTGGGTTTTGTGGTCACAGACATAGGTTCCAGCCCCAGCCCTGCCCTTCAGTCACTACCTGTGTCTGAGCTTCCGCCTGGGCACACATCCGGAGACAGGCAGAGGAGGGAGTGAGGGCGCAGGTTAACCAAGAGGACACAGGTGGACACAGTAGGTAGAGGGTGACTCAGTTTCTTTCTTTTGTCTCTTTTTTTTGCAGTACTGGGGTTTGAATTCAGGGCCTACACCTTGAGTCACTCCACCACCACTTTTTTGTGATGGGTTTTTTCAAGTTAGGGTCTTGAGAACTGTTTGCCCAGGCTGGCTTTGAACCATGATCCTCCTGATCCCTGCCTCCTGAGAAGCCAGGATTACAGGTGTGAGCCTCCAGCCCCTGGCCAGGACTCAGTTTCGTTCCCAGAGTTCTGGAGCATAAAAACTGGGGTGGAAGAGGCACGCGTTGTACATCCACATTGCAGAAAGCACGAGCAAGTTTTCCATTCTTTTCCATGAAGAAAATCATCAAGCCCGTTGGTGTCACACCTCGGGGTCCTCTGAGCATGCAGAAGAAAGGGGAGGGGAAGCAGAGATTGGAAGTTCTATTACCACCTTTACAAGACTTGCCTGAATTATGCCTGGAGCAAGGGTATTTGGAATAAAAAAGAGAGAAAAGTGGAAAATCTCAACCCCCCCCCCAAATTCGACATAAGATGTAAGGTCTAGTCCTGAACGGTTTCTTGCCCTTGGCTGACTTCCTTCATCTGCTAGACCTGGGTGTTCTCTTGTCCTCTATGCCCAGCTGACAAGACCTGCAGATTTGATGAGTGCGATTCTGTCTGTCAGCCAGGCTCCTAGGGACACCTGGTACACCAATGAGCTGAGAACCCTTTGTGGGGGCTTGAGGGGTGACAGTGAAAGTGGGGATCCAAACAAACCCATTTCACTGTAGGAATGCATGAGAAAACTGAGACAGAGAACTGTCAAATGTCACCTTAGAAAGGATTCATGGCAATGACCTTGGGGTCCTTGACTGCTCTGAGGTTCAGAACGGTAACTTGGAGGTTTTAGTGACAATGAGCACATACATATTCTGAGTCCTCCTGTACCCTCTCCACTCCACGTACCCGACAGATGTGCCCCAAATGACCTTCCTAACAGCCTCCAAGGGAGGGACTGTCATTCAGGCTCTCTTACAGATGAGATACCCAACGCCACACAGCTGGGAGTGGAGCTGCTCCTTTTATGGGGTGGAGGGACAAGCACGGTCACAGGCATTTACAACAATGTGCCTGAGAGAACCCCAGGAAGATGGGGAGCCTTGTCTATCTGTCCATCAGATGTGGCTTCCTGGAAGGGGTGACTCCTGCTGGGGGGAAGTGAGTCACATGAGAGACGGAGGAAAAGGCACTTTCGGCAGAGAGGAGAGGATCAACAAAGGTTGGGAGAGTGCAGGGGAGTGTAATTCTTTTTCAGAGACCATCCCATGTTTTTGCCAGCCTTCCCATCCTCCACATAGCCCTCTGTGAAATGAGGCACCTGGAACAACGACCTAACACCCAGCACTCTGCTGAGTCCAAGGGCCCTCGTTGGAATGGCAAAGCCCTTGTCAGGACCGGCCAGCCTTGGCAACAATGAAATGGAACACCTTGACCAAGGACACATCCGGTCTGAAGCCCAGCCATTTCTGACCTGCTTTCATGTGGGCAGGTGCCTCTCCTCCGGCTCTGCTTGCCCCCACCCCCAGAAGAAGCCACTGTTCCTGCCCCGGCTTTGCCTGTTCTGTGGCTCCTTGTTAGCCTCCCCTCAGTCCTCCAGGAAGCTGCCTTTCAGATAAGCCCAACTGGCTTCTGCTGGCAGGGGATGGATGAGGAAAGGCAAGGGCCCAGGAGCTGGTCTGTCCTCTAGGTCAAAGCAATTCTTGCAAAGTCAGATCAGAACTCTGAAATCTCCAGACTGCAGCAGTTAGCACCCTGGCGTCAAAATGGTAACAAGAGCATCACCAAACAGCCAGAATTCTATTTTCTTTAATTTTTTTTTTATAGAGAGCAAATTCCAGATGGCCAATGCAGAGGCTAAACACCAAATCATTTAATTCAAAGCCATGAAATACCCCTTTGCAGCCGGCATTCGGTTTGAAAAAAATCACAGCAGAATACGGCAGAAGTACATGATCGATCCTTTCCTCACGCTGTACCTTTAAAAAAACGTATTCTTCTGATCGAGGAGTTCCCTATGCTAGGCGAAAATCACATTATATATATGTTGTTTTTGGAGTACTGGGGCTTGAACGCTTGTACAAGAGTTCTACCACTTGAGCTACGCCCTCAGCCCTTTTCACTGTAATTCTTTTTCAGAGACCATCCCATGCTTTTGCCCAGGATGGCCTCGAACTGCTGCCCTCCTACCTATGCTTCCCATGTAGCTGGGATCACAGGTATGTGCCACTACACCTGGCTTGTTTATTGGAAAGGGGTCTCACAAACTTTTTGCCCAGACTGGCCTTGAACCACTATCCTCCTGATCTCCCCCTCCCAAGGAGCTGAGATTATAGACATGCCTCACCATGCCTGCCCCCAAAATCATAATTTTTTTGTAGTTATTCTACTCTCAGATCCCCATTCTGTGCACATGTAGGAAATATTGGAATATATGACAGTGATTTTTTTCCATAATTAGAACCATAGATTTTTCTTCATTTTCCACACAATGACTCCCCCCTCATGTTTCAATATAATGATATGCATATTTTGAAATGTCCTTTGATGTATTTTAACGATCAGGAGACAGTTCATTGGCTTTTTATGGAAACAATGACACACAAGGAAAACCATTTTGTTTTGCTTTTGGTTTTTGTGTTTTTGAGACAGGGTCTCACAATGTAGCCTACACTGGCCTTGAACTCGACATCCTCCTGTCTTAGCTTCCCAACTGCTGGGATTATAGGTGTGAACCACCATGCTCATCCTCGGAAATGCAAATATTTACCAAGGGCCAACAGGACATGAGGACTGCAAACCCACAAGTACAGGTGGCCCTCGCCCCGCCCCAAGTTCACAGGGGGACAGGCCCTTCTCAGCGGGAAGCTGCACTCTCCCAAACACTCATCTGAGTTTATTGTTGAGCAGGGAAGCTGAGAGAATGCTAAAGAGGACTCTTCACAAGGGAACTGGCAGCCACTACAGGCCGGCTGTCATCGTGTGTTAATTAGCTTTTTCTCATTATGTAGGGGAGGACCCAACCCAGAAAAGAAACGCGAGGCCCTGTGCTTTGCTCGGGTGGAGGGTCTGCCCTTCTAGCTGCAGCTGGCATTTCTGCTGGCACAGCCAGCCGCCATCCCAATCTGTGGCAGAAAGCTCTGCTAACATTGGGGATAAAGGTGGCCAGATGACCTTAGAGAGATAAAACAACGCAAGCCAACCACAAGTACACACAGCCGAGCTCTCCAAACACCAGTGGCCTCTCTTGGAATGGCAGGGCTTACTTAACGGTTTTTCCTCTAACGAGGGGTGTTGCAGAGCACCCAGGGGAGTTAGCAATATGTCTGTCCTGTTTCAGCTCCCAGGAGGTAGCACGGTGTGGTTGTGGGCCTTGTAAACAGCAGGATTTAACTTTGGTCTCTGCCACCAATAAGCAGGTGACCATGGGCCAGTGACAACTGCAGACCTGTCGGCCTTTCCATAAAGAAACACCAGTCCAAGAGTAACGGAAGGGGTTGAATGGACCAAAGTAAAGTATGCTCACAGCAGGGACACATCGAGAAACCCCTGAGAACACTGAGTTAGGAATTAATAACGGGAGAAAGGACTATAAAATGGGTAGAGTGTGTGGGGTACTTGTTGGGGGGAGGGGGATTGAAGGAGATGAAGGTGAGGGAATATGCTTGATGCACTTCATATATAAAATACAACTGTGAAACCTCTTGCACTTGCTTGAAGTGGGGCAGGGAGGTGGGTCAAGGGGGACACATGTGGTGGCGAGATAACCAATGTATAATATTAGCTTACTAGGAATTGTCACAATGAATCCCACCCCTACAATGAATATATCCTAATTAAAAAAATTTTAAAAAGAGACTCCAGTCTGAGCCAGGTGGTATGCACCTGTAATCCCAGCACTTTGGAGGCTGAGGCAGGAAGATGTTTGTTTGAGGTCAGTGTGAGAGAGTTCCAAGATAACCTGAACTACATACTGAGACCCTGTCCCCCAAAAAATAAGTAAATAAAAAAATAAAACAAAACAAACACCCAAGCCTGTCCCCAGCACCCAGCACCTTCAGTACAGCCCTCCTCCCCATCTCCAACCAGGTGGCCCTGGAGATCAAACCCAGTCTGGTTCCATCCACGCCCTGGCACCCACCACAGAGGGTAGGGGAAAGGTGCCCAGCTAGCACAGAGGGCACAGCCAGAGGGTGTTGTCAGTGATTTGGGGACAAAGGTTGCTATCGTTTTTCTGAGGGTCCTGGCTATGGGGTCTGCCCCATGCTGCTCATTCATCCTTGAGAAAAGTCATAAACTGACATCAGTGATGGAAAGCCCCATGCCTTCCCTAAGTATGGAGAGAACCCCTGAATTCTCAACAGGGACCCCAAGAAGCAGAGACAAAAACTACAGCGAAACATGGGCTGTGGGGGACAAGTTACAGCGTTCACATCCCAGTGTGTGGTTCAGAGGAACCAGGAAAATGAGTAGAGGGAAGGTGACTTCAAAACCACTTGCTGTCCATATGTGACAAGCTCTGAGATGGCCACTGCACTTGATCCTGTCTTCTGTGTCTACAGTCACCCAACCCTAACATCTTTAGGGAAAAGTTCAAGGTCATCTCTTCTGGTATAGGATAAACTCAGAACCACTGTGGCAGATGTGCGCCATACTCCCCCATTGTTCCTAATCCTTTGCCCACAGCAGACATAGCTAATCAATGCCGGCGTCGTTTCGATCAAGTGAGCAGAAACAGCCTCAAGACCCTTCCCCATACAGAGCACCAGAGAGCCACTGCCAGCTCCATGGAGTCCACAGTGAGAAAGACCAAAGTGCATCATGGTCTCCTTTCCCCCATTAGGCCAAGGGCTCCAACTCTCCAGGCAGAGGCGGCCCTGGCTCTGGCACATCTGCCTGCACTGCTGGGAGAAAGCTGTACCCAAGGAAGCTTGTGAAAAGCCTGGCATGTTATTAATAATGCATGCACCCCAGACAATTAAACAGAGATTGACTGGCAATAATTCTATGGGGCAAGACTGGGACTTAAATCGCCAAGTTGAAGGTGAAGGGCATTGTCTGATTAATGCAACAAGAGTGGCGGTTATTCACCAAGAAATGCCATGTGTTGGGTGTGTACAGCAGCAATCAGGGTTAGGAGTGGGCCCAACACTGTGGCCACCAGAGGGGACGGACACGGCGTGTAGTGATTGGGATACCAACTTCACAGGGAGAAAAGCGAGCTAGGTGGATGTACAAATTCTAGCTCCAGGGGAACTTCTGGAGAGGGAACTAGCCCGGGAATGTGACAGGCAGAAGTGGAGCGAGCTGGAGGACAGGTGAGGAGCCCTGGGCACTGTCAGGGCCACGAGGCAGGCCTCTCAGCACTGCCCTGAGTGGGCTGGCTGGTAGCAGGGAGACCTGCTTGTCATCCAAGCAACAAGGCAAGGGAGTTGGTGACAAGCGTGCTTGTACCCATCCCCTCCTCTGTGTCTAAAATCACCTGACACTAACATCCTTAGGGCACAGTTCAAGTTTATCTCTTCTGATCGGAATCTTGATGAGAGATATGTACCATATTTTCAGGATTGTGACTGGGGCCAGTGATTCCAGAAAGGCAACTTGCCTTTGTCCTAGAAGGTTTACTGTGGCCTATAGCTGGTGAAATTCTTGTCGCATGTGCAAAACAGAAATACTGGCATTGGGGTGATGGGATTGAAGTGTTTTCTTTCTTTTAAAAAAAGTTTCTTTATTCGTTTTATTTTTCCTTCATATCAGAGCAAAATATTCCATGTCGAAAGTGTTCACAGTAAAATAATCTGCAATAAAACCACCCATTGATGAATTAGAGGAAAATGAATTATTTCCCTTCCGTTTAATATATTTGCCTTTCCTATCTTTCAATAATCTTACTAGAAGGTCATTCACAAAGTGGGTTGGATGCTGTAATTCCATTATCTTTGATTTTTACAATAATAATTTAAAAGGCCGCACTGGCCTGATAGACTGCTCACAATGAAAGGTACATTTAGTGATGTGACGAGCAATTCCTTCCTGCACTTGACAGCATTCCAGTAAGTGAGTGCTTTGAGCATGGCAGGTATACTCTGATCAGAGAAACCTTAGGGGTTTTAAGTAATTAATTTTTTAAACTATTTATTTACTTATTTGCATTAGTGGGGTTTGAACTCAGGATCCCACACTTGCTAGGCAGGCACTCTACTACCCGAGTCATGTCCTAGTCCTTTTGGCATTGGTTACTTTTGAGATAGGGTCTCGCTTTATGCCTGAGCAGTGACCCTCCCATCTGTACTTCCCACACCGCTTGGGTGACAGGCACACACTATGACACTTGGCTTATTGGATGAGATGGTCTCTCTGGCACTTTTTATCCTAGCTGGACTCGAACCTCGATCCTCCCAATCCCTGTCTTATAATTTTTATTTTAAAAAAGAAAATGTTACCAGGCTCATGCCTGTAGTCCTAGCTACTCAGAAGGCAGAGATCAGGAGGATCTAGGTTTGAAACCAACCCAGGCAAACAGTTCACAAGACCCTATCTCAAAAAAACCCATCACAAAAAAAGGGCTGGCAGAATGACTCAAGGTGAAGGCCCTGAGTTCAAGCCCCAGTACTGCAAAAAAAGAAAAGAAAGAAAGAAAGAAAATGTCACAGAAGCAGCTGAGATGTTTGATATTGGAAAAGAGTCCTGGAAAGGCTGATCATGCCACAGTGGGATAAATACCTGGGAATTAAGATCCAGGAGCTGGGAAGCCAGTCTTAGGAGCATCCAGTGAAGCTAAGAGCAGAATATTAAAGACAGTGGTGTGTTTTCAGAACCCAAAGACCATGCAGCTGCTCAAGAAATATAAGGGTAGCAGTGCCCGGCCAAGCGGTGCACACCTGGGAGAAGACGCCGTCTGCATTCTGAGGGTTTGCAGACAATTTCATCATTTATGTAATCCTATCAAAACATACAGAATGCTCAAATGGATGTCAGGAACACTATTGTCGTTACTAATAATGGTGCTTTCCATTTACAGAGTGCCTCTTTCTGACACAGTGGGCATGAGGCTTTTTAGGACAATTGATGCAGGGTGCAGGGGATGTTACAGATAGGGGAGAAAAAGATTAATAGAAAAAGTGTCAGGAGAGCATGATAAAAGGCACTGAGCTCAGGTCCTTGCCCCATCACCACCATCCCAAGCAGGCCACTGTGGCCTTTGCCTCAGCTATGAGTCACAGCCTAACTTTCTCCCATGTTTGCCTTCACCAAGACTGAAGCAGAGGTCTCCTGATGGTCCTTGCTTGGCTAAGCCAGGCAGGCAAAGCCTCCCTTTGAACTCTGTGGTCAGCCCACCAGCCACATCTGTCTAATGGTGGGACACACAGCTCGAATCAGGAGGCTCTGGCATTAAATGATGACAATTTACCACATGGATGAACCCTGGAGATTCCAACTGAGTGAAGGAAGCCAGTCCCAAAAAGACACACGCGGTCTGCGGGTAATCAGACACAGATGGAAAGGAGCATGCTGGTTTTCCAGGGCTGGGAGGACAGGGAGCTGGGAGCTGGTATTTAACGTGTACAAGTTTGCAAGATGAAAACCTCTTGCATCATGACATGGAAGGTCGTGATGGTGGCACAACATAAGCATGTGTAATGCCACTAAACTACACACTCGAAAGTGGCTAAGCCACAACTGTTGAAGTAGGCAAGGAGGTTATAGGGGGAGGCAAAGGAACAGGGGGAACCCCTGTCCCTTTCACTTTATTTTCCTCTGACATCAACACACTATAAAAACAGAATTTATTTAAAAAATTACAAGGAAATACTTCAACAATATATTTTTAAAAGGGTTAAAGGGCAAACTTTATGTTATATATATTTTATCACAAGTTTTAAAAGGAGGAAGAAAGAATGAAAGGAAAGAAGGAAATAAAAAGAAAAGGAAAGAGGGAGGGAGGGAGGGAAGGAAACCAGAAGAAGAAAATCAAAAGACAAGAACAAAAGAAGGAAGGAAGGGGAAAAGAGAAAAGTGGCAAAATGCAACATCTGCCCAGAGACACCGAGTTTGGGGCTCTCATCCCTTGGGGGTCATAGCTCTGCTCTCCCTTGGACCTCAATGACTGATTTATCTCAGACTCTTATGAACCACATTAACACAGATCCAGGGCACTTAAGTGTTCCCTCCTTCAGCTCATGTGACAATGGCCAGTGACCTCACCTCAGAAGACCAGAAATGAAAGAACTGTGTAGATGGTGAGGGGAGAGCAGTGCTAGGGTGGGGACACCCACAGAACACTGGCCAGTACCCCACAGAGCCTGCCACCAGCCATCACTCAGGACCCCTCAGTGGGTCTTGCAGAGACAGCAACCCAAGAAGGCAAGCTCATGTGTGCCCTCGGTGTCCCCTAGGAGAACATGAAGTCTTCTGTACCACTCGGGAGCTGCCCTTAACATCTGAAAGAAACCCTAGTTGTGGGTAGTTTCCTGCTGGATTTGAATTTAGTGGGCAGAGCGTTTGTCTGACCATGACCACAAACATCCCAAAGGCAAAAAGTCCTGGTGCAAGCCTCATTTAGCCTGAGCATTTTTGGTTTTTTGCTTTTTGGTTTGCACTACTGGGGATTGAACCCAGGGCCTCACCCAAGGTAGGCAAGCTCTCTACCACTTCAGCCACACCCCCCAGTCTTTTGTCTGAATTTGGGTTTTAAGATAAGGTCTCACTAAGCTTGCCATGGCTGACCTTAAACTTCCAGACCCACCTGCCTCTGGAGTAGATGGGATTATAGGTGTGTGCCACTGGGCCCAGCTAGCCCAAGGTTTAAGACAAAGGGAGTGATCTTCCAAGCCATAGCAAGGTTGCACCAGGACAGGGTGTGTTGTCTTTAGAGAATTAGAATCAGATTTGTGGAGAGAGCTGTTCTTGAGTTGGTGTAGCAAGTTGTCCAGAGTTTGTGTAGGAACCTCAAGCCATCACAGCTAATAGGATTGCCCATAAGCATCAAAGGGCAGCCTAGTGACCGCTTTGGGAGAAAGGGACATGAAAAGTATCAATGTGTCAGGGAGTCCTAAGAAAAATGCAGAGATGACATTTATCAGAGTGCTTTTCCAAACGTCCACATAGGCACAGGGGAGAGAAACCCTCATGAAGAAGTAATAAAGTCATTACTAAAAAATAAAACGAGCAGAATCATAAAAGTTCTCCTAAGTAATACAAAATCATTACAGTGTCCTGGCAGACATGCATTTTTAAACAATGGCTGTAATAACAGAAAATTAGACTTCATTACTTATTCATGTAGTTCTGGTTAACGCTAAGCTCCACTGGTAACAGTTTACTTTTATAAACAGATTTGGGACAGATGCTGGTTTTCGGCCACACAATGTCAGAAATGATTTTCGAGTTGGATTAGGGATGAAGTGATTGGCAGCAGTGAGCTCAAGACCCTGGAGAGATTATAAAGCACACAGGTCCTTCTATACCCTGAAACTGACTGTGTGCATGTAGACTTCTTTTCGGATTTTTCTACTTGATTTAAGGTGCTGTTGAAATCCGAAGACAGCAAACAATGTTTGATGAATCTACGATCTTTATACTAAAGGGAGAGTCAAAAGACCAATAAATCCACAGTAGAATTAATAATTGAGATTCCTGGAAGCTCTAAAAGGAAATATTAAATATGTAAAATCTTGTGGAAAGGCATAATTAAGCTCCATCAATGCCTGAAGTTTAAAGGAAAAGCGGTTCTCACTAAAGTTAGACATGCCTACTTTATATAAGAACATGCTACCCTATCTTTGGAGGCAGTAGGGAAATGACAACGGAAGAAATTAGCTGTCATAGACTTTGTTTTGCTCCATTGGAAAGAGCACCCTGTTCTGTCTTGAGGTCCTTCACTTCCCCAGGCTCTGGAATAGGACAACTTCCAAGAGCTATGGCTATAAGTTCCAGCACACCAGAGCCCTGTCACGGCTTGCAGGTGTGCTGACACCCATGCTGCTGGACACACCATTGTGCAGAGGACAGTAAGAGGCTTCTGGCCCCTTTCATGTGTGTGTTTTTTTTTTCTTTGCCTGCAACCAAGGATGTGAGAAACTTCCCTTTCTCCAATGCAAACTCAAAGATGGGTAACTGAGTTCGCCCAGCTGTGATGGGTGGGGAAAAGGACTCCCCTGCAGCTGTCCCCAAAGTCCCAGGCTGAGGCCTCCAGACATGGACTCCCATCAGTTCTGTTTACTTTGTTGCCTTCCTGAGATACCTCAGCCAGCCTGTTTGCCCAAATGCACCATTTAAAATATATCTTTCCTACATTATCAGTCCTTTGGCAGGACATCCTCAAAGGCGGTTTTTAATTTGTGTTTTTGTTTTTAGAAACAAGAGTCTTGCGATGTAGCCCAGGATGGTCTGGAACTCACTGTAGCCCAAGTTGGCCTCGAACTTCAGATCCTCCTGCCTCAGCCTCTCCAGTACTGGGAGTACAGGCATACGACCACACACCCAGCTTACATTATTTTAATTGTACTTTTGTTTTCAAAGACAAGGTGAACATATTTCATCTCCCAAGATGCAAACAGTTCAGCATTGTTACTAGCTAAGAGTTCCCTATTAACGTCACTGTTGGGGGCCATTGATTGACCTAGAACACTGCTCCTAGTGCTTTAGGAAATTGCAACCTGATTTCTTACCAGCTCTCAGAATACTTTCGTGATACAGGTTGGCTTAAGATTGGAAAACAATCTGCCTATATCTATCGAAGCAAAACTAGTGTAATTATCCAGATAATGTAGAGAAAATATATGCTAAACCTATGCTCAGGGGAGAAAAGTTTAGAGTGTGAATTTATTCAGTTTTCCACGGGGCATTATGTGTAATGCCAAAAGAAATATCTAATACTCTGAAAAAATTGTGGGGTGCTGAAGAGGGAAGAAGGGAGGGAAGGAGAGAGACAGGAAGAGTGGAAAATGACAGATTCGTAACCTACAACTTGTACTTTCTTGTCATCTCTTCAGTAGAGTGAGCGAACCAAATGCCATGGGTGAGTATTCTGTGTTTCTGTGAAAACACAAGGTGGATGCTACACTGGCTACAGCTGCACCTTGGACATGTTTTAAAAGACAGTCATAATGTCACCCAACAACACCCAGTGAGCACTTTCCACTTGCGAGACACTGAGCCACGCATTGGGGACACAAAGGAAAATAAAACGAACCCTTATTCAAAGCATGAGATGCTATCTTGTCCCAACTCTAAGATGTGCACTGTTTCTGCCCCATGTTCGGGGGCCTTAGAAGACACGAGGCAACCACAGAAACCATCCTAAGCCGTGCTTTTCCCCAGCTAAGCACGAGTCACTGCTTAGTTAGCTGGGGTGAAACAGCAAGGAAATGAATGTCTTCACGGTGGAACTTTGTGAAAGTCTGGCTTGCAACCAACACCAGACCCACATGGTTCAAAAGGAAGAGACTGCTGGATTTCCAGGTCCCCTTGAGAAGGTGATGTTAGCCCCAGAAGGCCCCCAGAATGGGGATCCAGTATCCCAAGATGCTGATGGACAGAGGTCTGCTGTCATTAGGTGGGAGGCTCTGCTTACTAGCAATGGACAAGGTACTCAGAGGATGAAGGGCCACCCAGGGAAGATTACAGATAGCTTTTCTCCTTGTCGTCCACTTAATGCAAAGAATAAGCCATTAGGTACTATGGGGAATTTCCATTTTGCGGCAGCTATGCTGTCTTCCAAATGCCACCACCTGCCATATCCATGGTCCTTCTTCATGTGTCAGCCATCAAAACGTTATTGAGAGCCTCTTAGGAAGACACACGGAGTTGGATTTGGGATTCACTCTGGTAATCCACAATGATCTTCTTTGGGGATTCTTAACTGAATTCCATCTGTCAAAACCCTCTTTCCCCCATTCCCAGGTTCGAAGTGAACATATCTTTTGGTGACCCATTATTCAACCCATTGCAGAGGCCACAGTCTAATCCTAGCCTTCCCACACAACTCGGAGCTTCTCAGCTAATGCCCCTGCTCCCATGTTAGTGACACAGTCTTTCTGAAACAAGTCCAACCCAAGGAATATCAAGGAACTTTCTGGCTCCTCACTGCACTGCTGAGGGGTGGGCGGGGACCTTTGCTCTCCAGCAGGGATATAAGATCCTCTCCCACGTGCCTGGTCCTACCTACCTGCTTATGGTCTCCTACTCAGCTTGGACCCCAGGCCTTCGCTCCTTTTGTGTTGGCTTCCTGTCACTCTCCCTCTGCACCTCACCCCATCCCACACTCCTCAAGAGACTGTCTCTGATGGTCTTAAAAGATTTATTTCCAGTGGTATGGCCTTTAGGATGGAGAGGGCTGGAGAAGAGTGGGGCTCCCTACCCTTGAAAGTACAAGACCTAGCCGGGTGCTGGTGGCTCACACCTATAATTTTGGCTACTCGGGAGGCAGAGATTAGAAGGATCACGGTTCAAAGCTAACCCAGGCAAATAGTTCAAGAGACCCTATCTCAAAAAAATCCCTCTACAAAAAAGGGCTGCTGGAGTGGCTCAAGGTGTAGGCCCTGAGTTCAAGCCCAGTACCACCAAAAAAAAAATAGTACAAGACCTACATATATTATGACACCAAAGTCTGGCAGAATCCGTGCCCTGTCCCTCCTCCAAAGGTGGCTTCCTGCCCAGTGGAGGTATGAGCTGCTGTCTCTGGCTGCACCGAGGGTCTTTCCCATAAAGAAGGGAGGGCTCCAGCAATCAACTGGCAGTCAGGAGCGAAGGTGTACAAGAACACATGCATACGCGCGTGCACACTCGCGTTCAACTTGTCTCTGGGCCCAGTAACCTGGGGACGTGCTAGGTCTGTTCAGAGTCTCTGATTTGGAACATTCTTCTTGATCAGGAGGGTAAGTACTCAAAGCCTCACCCTCACATGCCCATTTTTTTTAATAGATATAATTCGTATTTAAAATTCCCTCTTTTAAACTGCATAACTCTAGTTTTCAGTATGTTCACAAGATTGTACAACCATCACCAGTATGTAATTCTTAGCTCAGTGGTGGAACACTTGCCTACTATGCACGGGGCCTGGGTTTTATCCCAAGCACCACAAAATAAAGACAAAACCAACCAAACAAAACTCTTCTCTAGAACATGTTTACCATCCCCCAAAAGACCCCATTCCCTTTGGCCATCACCGTCCTTCCCGCCTGCACCAGCCCAGACGTCCCAGATCTCTCTGTCACCACGGACTTGTCTTTTCTGTGCATTTCACACCCGTGCAGTCACACAGTGGGTCGTCCTTGGCATCTGGCCTCATTCACTTAGTACGATGTTTTTGAGACTCACCCACATTGTAGCACGGATGAGAACTTCGCTCCTTTATGACACGTGGCTTTTTGTTACTGTCCATCTGGACTTCACAAGGGGCCATGAGAGCCTCGTGTCTCCAGGGCAGCCACCATCTGGCACGTAACTGGGCACTTTGGGATGGGTGCTCCTCTTCTCAGCCCCCTCCCCCTTCTAGCCTCATAACCGCAGGGCACCACTGAGCAAATCACGCTAGGAAATTCTGCACATCCCTCATCTCTCCCCGAGTTTACACCTGGAGGGGGGTAGGCACTGATCGGGGGTCTATAAAGCATTCAGAATTCAACCGAGAAACGCAGCGCAGAAATGCAAAGAGAGAACAGTAATTCTTGGATTACGCTGCTCGAGAGACTTCAGGAAGATGGACTGTGTTCCCATCAATGATTTTCAGACTTTCCAGTAGGTTAAACGTGCTCATATATCTAATGACGAAGTCCCCGGCCACATTCCCCGTCCTTAAACTGAGTACGGGGTGAGCGTGATAGCTGGAACAAAAGCTATGGTGACCAGTGTGAGTAGTAGTATTTGTATTTTCAATAAGCCAGCGGCATTGAGTGCTTGCTCCATCCCCAGAACTGGGCTATTTACCCTACCTTATTTAACCCATCCGAAGCCCACCACCCTCAGCACTTATCACATGCATTCGTCACCTGAGTAAGTGGACACTCAGAGAAGGGAACTAGCTTGCAGAAAGGCCACAGAGCTGGCCAGTGCAAAGTGAGACTCCATGTTCAGAAGCTGGTCCCGCTGTGGCCTTTCCCACCCTCGCTGGAGGCTCTGAGCAAAGCCACTGACACAACACGTGCCGCCCCAGTTCCGGGTGGGTGGAGAGCTGCCACCTCTGCCTGGCCTCCCTCCCTCCTGGGCGCCAGCCCCTCACATCAGTGCTTATTATTTGGCATAAATCAGCCCCCCCAATTACACGAATGCCATTGCCACGAACACTTGTAATTAAAACCGGGACTGATATCCTGAAAGTCTGTTTCCTTCCCCGTTCCTCTTTGTCCTGCACGATATTATTGGAAAGAGAATAAGCGATCATCACAAACACATGCTTTCAGAATATAATGGGACTCAGCTCCTCAGAGGAAAGGCTGGCAGAGGGCATGGGGACAAAATTTAAAGGAGACAGCTTTATTTACTAAGCGCCGGGCACATCCAGGAAATGACAGGAAGCCAGAGGGCTTGATCCCGATGGGGTCGTGCAAGCCACAGACTGCCAGGAGGTCCTCTACCCTCCTATCTGTCCCTACAGACATCAGCAAGAGCGTTCCCTGGCTGCCATGTGTCCCGAGTGCTTGCCACCAACTGCACCTGGACCCATCCCCAGCTGGCCCTGTGGCTTTTCCCTCTCCATCCTCTGGCCAGAGAGATTGCCTGGTGTTCCCTGGCTTGTTTCAGGTCTGTGTGTCCCAGGTTTGCGGGGTCCCCTCTGCCGGGAGGATGCCCGCCACCCTAGCCCTCTTTGTCTCTCTCTGCCCCTCTCCTATGGTCAGTAGTGATGGCTATTGTTCATCCAGCACTTTCTGTGTGCCCACGGGAGGGCTCCATGTGCTGACTCCCCTCATAGTGACTGAGGGAGACAGGTGCTGGCGTAGTCCAGGTGACCTGGAGCCCAGAAACCTCCAGCTCTCTTGTAACTGTCTCCTGACACTTATTATTGAATAAACCAACCTACAGCAGAGTCATCATCTGACGGTCTGTGGGTGGAATGCTAGATGGAGGTCTGCATTGGGACAGCCAAGAAATTTTATGTAGATTTTTTTCACTAACCTCAAACTGAAATTCAGCATTTCCTTCATTTAGGCCACCAACAGCTACAGCACTAGAAGCATCCAAGAGTTTGTCACAATAGAAGTCATGAGTATTTTCCTATCCCAAGAGAATTGCAGCTGATATCTCAGAATATCATCGTCACCACAAACAAAACCAAACAACCCCCTCCCACACAAGTCTGCTTTGATCGTCAGTAACGATCCACCGCTAGACATGTGTGTGGCTTTTGTTTGTTTTGGTTTGTGTTTTGAGCTACCCCTCCATTACAGGTTGTCTAATGGGTTAATAAGAAAGAACATGTATTACCAGATCACATGCTTTCATATTCTGACAACTGCATTGTGATACCCTTGTGGTCCTGTGCATTTCATGCATTTAAAAACACTAGTCAGGGCACAGAGTGGTGGTATGTGCCTGTAATCCCAGCACTTGGGAGGTGGAGACGGGATGATGGGGAGCTCCAGGCCAGCCTGGGTTACGCAGAGACTTTGTCTTGAAAACAAACAAAGAATACTCTGAAGAGTGGGTCTGTGGCACAAAAGTGTTACAGACAGACTTCTGAGTATAGTGAGTTTCTCAGAGTTGGAACCTTGTTTCTCTCTCATCTTGGAAACTGACTCTCTTCTCCTGCCTTGTGGAACTCAAATATTCCAAGAATATCAAACAAACCAGGTAAGATACCTGGAAAACTATTTGTCTGTCCACAGACCTGCACAATGACTTTTCACTGTCTTTTTAGATATATCATGCACTCAATCATTCAGTCAACAAACACTATGAGGTCTTGGATTTGCTAAGCACTGGGCCAGCATTCTAGATATAGCCTTGAAGGGGCAGAAAAGCATCCTCCACTTGCCCTGAAAAGAGGTCTCCGCAGTCCCGGCTTCCCCTTGGTCTCCTATTCATGCTACATAACTTGGGGTGACCTATTTGGTTAGCCACCATTTGATGTCAAGAATCCCCTTAGCTCCCTGTCAAACTAAGCTCATTAACATAGTCCTTCACTTTAAAAATCTATAAACAGCAGGTCTCCTCCTTTTGATACTTTTCTGGGAGAATTAAGCACAACAAATCTCAAAATGCCCACGTAATTCAGGGCAATTCCATCATGGCGGAGATGGAGAAGAACCCTGGCTGTGTACAGAAGAGGTGCGATCACCCCTCCTTTATCTGCGTATGGCTTCGTGTTAATCAAACCACTTTCTTTTCTTTGTCTGTTGATTTGTTGTCCTATTTCATCACCTTAATTACCTGTAATGTCCATTGTCCATCTGTCTTTCTACCCAGCAAATCTGAACAGTGGTATGCTACCAAAAATGGTGGTAGTAACAACTAACACGTGTAGAGCTTCTCTAAGTGCTGTCTTTTCATGCTTTAGCTATACAATTGGTGTGTTTAATCCTTCTGACCACTGTGGGGAAGGTATTGTAATCATACCCATTTAACGGATGAAGAAATTGAGGCACAAAGAGGTTAAGTGATTCCTCATTGAGGTGCAGGGAGCAGGTGGCAGGGCTGGATTCTCCCCGCTGGTTGGACAAGACTTCACACTTGCAACTGCAAAGCCCCTCCAAAAGTCACCTCCCAACAAGTCCCCCCATGACTGCCCCGAGGACATTCGCATCCTCTCTATCCAATGCCGATGTTCTTGTTTCTCTCACAAAGCGATGATGTTCTATAGTAACTTTTTTGCTTCCCTTTTCCTCCTCCGCAGTTTGACTGCTCCAAAGACAAGCACCATGCCCCGATGCTAGATGGATCTGGCAGGGGTGGTGTCCATCAGGGCCCGGTGAGCAGGCCTGCCACCCTGTCTTTCTCTGCCCAGGAGGGGAGGAAGACAGGAGTTATTGCCACCTGCCTGGTGAGACATGGTAGGTGGGCCGAGTGGCAGAGTGGGACGTGGGGGCTAAGGAGCCCTGGCTGTGTGTTTGATATGGCAGCAACTATCAAAGGAACTAGGTAGACATCCACTGTGAGACAGACGAGAACACTGAGGACCAGAGACCTTGTCCAACTGGCCTGATCTCACCAGCTGGGTAGTGACAGCGTGGGTTTTGAGTTCAATGCAGAGATTAAGGTCAGGGCTTCTCTTCTCCTTTTACCCTTCTCCTTTTTCACCCATGACAGCCCGGAGCACGAGGTCTGTCCTGCAAGGACCCTGCAACAGGAGCTCAGAGTTCCAGTCTCTGGCACTTATCAAAACACACGGGCAGCTGCTTCCTGAGCTCACAGCTGTGGAGGACACAAACTGGCCTTCTTTTCTGCTTTGTCCTCTAAAACGAACCATTTTGAGTCCTGTGTCATTCCAACTTTTGATTTGCATATCCCCACCCCCTTATTTGCATAACGACCCTTGGGTCTATGGGGAACGAAAACTCCAAGCCCCATGTTATTTGTTACGAACAGGGGGAGACCCTGGCTTCTGGTGCCAGAGAATCAATCGCTTTCTGCTTGATTTCACATGGAGGAGGCAGCTCGCAGTGATTGGGCGAGCATTATATATTTGAAACAATCTCTTTGGCTTTGAAATGGTGGTGTCTTATAGACATGACCTCAATTCTGACAATTATCTATTTAATTGGATCGATACAGACAGCCCACTCCCCCAAACCACTGATTCAATTAATCAGACTATTGTCAGACCTCCTCTTCTCTTGGATTTGTGTAGACACAGACCAAGTGGCAATTTCTCCCAAGATAGGCACAGAAGTCAGTAATCTGCTTTTGGATAAAGTATCTGATCACTCACAAATTATACAAATCACATTGATTAGTGACAAATCATAATGTTTACAGAGCACGGTCTGGCTTTGCTTCCGCGGTATGACTAGGTATCTGATTAACAATTGTCAGATACAATTTACACCATTACAATGACCAGAAAATGGTGGCTTATTGGTTTTACACAGTAGAACAAAGACTTTGTGACTAGCTTCAGGGAGGACAAAATAAGTGGGGATACAGTGATGGTTAATGAGATCAAATTTCATTACCAAGTTGAACCTGGAAGATTCTTAAAAATCACCATAGCGTTGCATCCCAGAGAAACTGACACCAACTTGCACTTATGGTCACGAACTTTTAAATGGATTTGTTTTCCCTTTTTTGCTTTGACTACCAGGAAACTCAGAGACAAATCCAAGTACGTAACAAGTCCTAGTATATAACCTTGTTGGATACTGTGATTGCAAATATGCATTGTACCTGGTCTTAATTTCTCTATATATTTTACTGCTTTATTGCACATTAATCCTCAAGGCCAGGTGTCAACCTACTACATTCCACAAAGCAAAGCCAGTCTGCCACCTGAATGAACAGGCTCACTATTTTGTATAAGCCGAGATTTGTATGCAAATTCATGTGTGTGTGTTCAGAAGTATGAAGATCAAAACTTTCCAGGGCAAAAGACTCAATGGCTTTCATACAATAGTTTCACCAAAAAATTTAAAAAATAAGAATATAATTTTGTGACATGAAATTCTAATCTTAGTGTCTATAAAGAAAGTTTTACGGGAACACAGCTATGACTGTTAATTGATGTATGGTGCATGGCTACGTCTGTACCAAAGGCAGAGGTGAATAGCTGCAGAGACCACGGGCCTGCAAAGCCGGAAATATTTACTATGTGGCTGTTTACGGAACGCTTTGCAGATCTGTGCTCCAGTCTACCTGGATTTTTCCTGGACTAGAACTGGGATGAATGGATAGCTAACTAGTGAGACAGCATAAAGGCAATTATTAATGGTTAATGTCGGTACACATTCACCTTTTGAATTACACTTCAGAAGTAAATCCATGCAGGGAATGGATTTCAGAAATTCAGAAAAATATACATCCCACTGTACCCATTTTCCGGGTACTTAGGGTAGCCGCTGTTGCACTCCCAATGCCAAAAAGAAGGGAAGGCCCATTGTTCTAGAGGGGACATGATCAAACAGAGATTCCTGGTATAGAGGTGAATGGGATGAGTGTGGATGTGGACAAGGGAGCTAGGAATACCAAAACTTCAGGAACGGTAATTGCCTGATGAATGTGGACAGGAAGACGGGTCACCAAGCTCAGAAGTGGAAGAGCTAATTTTGGAAAAGATGAAATAAGAATATGCAAATCAAAAGAGATTTGTGAGGAGCATCGAGACCTGGTGGTGACAGCATGGCTGTGTCTTCCAGCAGGAGGAAAGCTGGACAGTTTCCATGGCAGGAGGGGGAGGGGATTCTGGTGGTATTTCATTCCACCTTTGGGGTAAGAGGCATTACAGAAACCTTCAGAACCTGCCAGGAGAACCTTTCTTTCTGAAACATGCAGGGCCCATGGGATGCATTTGACAACTTAATCAGAAGGTTGAAAGGAGAATTTGGAACTAGAGAACATACAGCAAAAAGTCCAGAGGTGCAATTCCGTCTCTGGCTGCCAGTCAGAGTCACTGACCTAACCAGTGACTGTGAGCCAGGCCAGGCCTCTTCCTGGAGGCAGTGTTTCCCTGGCAAAAGCAACTGCCCGTTAGGAGGAAAAGAAGTTAATGTTTACTGAGCTCCTCACATGCAGCAGACACCAGGTTAACTCTCTCTCTCTCTCTCTTTTTATTTTTATTTATTTATTTATTTTGGCGGTACTGAAGTTTGAACTCAGGGCTTGCTGAGCAACCGCTCTGTCAGTTGCTGTACCCCCAGCTCTTCATGCTTTAGTATATTTTGCCCATATTGTGTTGCTTTTCGCACAGGGGCAGCCTGGGACTGCAATCCTCCTGATTCCCGAGTTGCTAGAATTATAGACCTGTGCAACCACATCCAGCCCCCATGCTAACTCTTGGAAGGAGAATATTGCTTCTATTTTGGAAATAAGGAAAAACACAAGTTGAAAAAGAAGCAAATAACTTGAGGAAGGTCACACAGCTAGAAAAATAGCAGTAGTGGAGTTTTGTGATAAAGTTCTTCTGACTCCAAAGTCTTGCTTTTCCCCTTAGCCAGGCTTTTCTGTCTTTGCTCCCTTGCACCTGCCTTTGTCCAGTGGAAATATCTTTCCCCGTGCATCCAGAACATCCCTGCCCCTTCTTGGGTGCAACCACGGGTATTCACTAAATAAACACTCATTGAAGCAGGTGACACCTGCTAAGTGCTTAATTAAAACAAAGAATTACATAAATGCATATGGAACAACAGTAGGAAACAGAAAGAGATAAAAGGACAATAAGGGGTGTTGGAGTCAGACCAAACTGGACTGGGGCCCATTCGCCAGCCATGCACGTGGGAGAAAGCAGCTTAATTTTTGTGCCTTGTTTTTCCCATCCTAGAACTGGGGTGCAATGTCTGTTTAGAGGGAATGCTGCCATGAAGTGTGATCAATAACATATGCAAGGCTGTGGGAGTTTCTAGGATGATCAAAAAGAGCAGCTTTTGTTTTCTGGGATTGAAAATCTTAACGCCAGGCACTGTGGATCATACCTGTAATCCCAGCTACGCAGGAGGCGTAGGCAGGAGGATCACAATTCAAAGGCAGTTCTGCACAAAAATGCAACACCCTATCTGAAAAACAAAACAAAACAAAGGGCTGAGGGCTGTAGTTTAAGTGATAGAACACTTACTTAACAAGTGAGAGGCTCTGAGTTCAAATTCCAGTACTACTGGAAAAAAATAAATCTTAGAAGGTTTTGCAACAACTGCTGAATTTGCTGGAACCAAATGTAGCAACATTTACATTTTTCAAGCCATGGAAAATTGAAAGATGATACAGGAAAACACAGACATCTTGTGAAAATCTAAAGGCTCCAAAGCAGTTTCCCATTCAGAGACAACAGGAAACAGAACAAATTAATAGTGCCGGTGCCCGGTGGTTGGCAAAACACTGCCCAGGAAAGTATATTTTGGTAGAAAATCACAAGCTGGGCCCAGTCTCAGGAAGATGCTGAAAACCTTTCAGACTTGACAGAACCCAGGGCCTTCCTTAAATAGGACAATCCCTTCCCAGAGAGCGACCTCGCTTCCTGCCAGCTCAGAGACCCAAGTCGGGCTACAGCGAGGAGATGCAGGCGATTGCTCAGCTCCCGGGCGACTCTCAGGAATTGACAATCTGTAAATTACTGGCGAGGAAGCAGATCGCATGCCAGCTGACAAAGGGACGAGAGGAAAAGTCCTTACGGACACGGAGCATCTTTTTCCCCTGTCTCCGGGGAGGACGTGTTTCTGACACGTGTTTGTGTCGCTGGACCCAAATGAAAACTATGTGATTACAAACACCTGAGAGAAGCATTGCAAGACGGAAAGGGAGAATAAAGAGGGCTCCAGCCTTCCTTCCCTGTGTAGGAGGCAATTTGGCTAAAAAATTAAGAAGCAATGAGATAATAAAAGTAACAAATGAACCTGCGATTGCTTAGCTTCTGAGAACTCCCATCTGATTGCAGATTGGTTCTCTCAGTTGTCCTGGGCAGAATAATACATCTCTGTGATGCAAACCCAGCTCTGGGGACACCTGGACCCTGTCGGCACAAGGCTTAACCCTTGGCGAGTGGAGCGAGAGTGACATTTCCAGGTGCAAACCAAATAATCAGCGACTCCCAGACTGTCAACACGCGTATATTACAATGCCCTTGTCGCAGACAGCTGGGCCATGAGCTGGTTCATGGGGGACTCGTGTTTTACTTTAAGAACACACAGACAAAAAGAGAAAGCTAGAAAACAACCATGAACTCCAGGGAAGAGAAAAGAGTTATCAAAAGTGAGCAGTGACAAGCTGGACGAGGGGCCATTCTCCAGGTCAGATAACCTCACTGCAGCACGCAGGGCTCCCCAGCAGAGCCTGACTGCAGATCAGAGCCCACGAGCCCGGGCACCCGGGATTTTATTTCAAATGGGACCATTCCACTGACACTCCCATGGAATGATATGGAGAAGAAAGCCCCTTCCTTCTGAGCTAAAGTGACAGCCTTCTCTCTGCTCCCGCGCACACAGCTCACACTGATTGCCAGCCTGGGGCTGTGTGATAGGTAACCAGAGGTATAGGCCCCTTAAGGAAGGGGCAGGAGAAGATCAGGGTGGCAAGGGACAGTCACAGAGCATTTATGCAGGGCCACCAGGGTCCCGCTGGCTGGAGGGATGTTACCTTACGCTGCCTGCCTTCAGCCAAGCTTGAAAAAGCAGCCAGTCTGATGCAGGATGTGTTGGGAGGGGACAGGCAGTGGGACAGGAATAGAAGGACCTGGAGTCAAGCACCTGCTGTGTTTCAGGGGCTGGCCGGCCACCAGGAGAGGGAGAATGAGGCAGATGTCCTGCTTTGTGGCACTTAAAGCCCTTCAAATATACCATTCCTCCTGCTGGATGTTCACTGGCTAATCACACCGACCTCTCAGCCTGGACTTGGAACCAGGCACTGTGCCACACGTCACTGTTAAAATTAATCTCAATCGAACAGAAATTGAAAATCAGCTGCGGGTGGCCACTGCAAGAAGCCTATCTTTCAGGAAAGTTCTACCCAGCAGTGCTGGCCAGGGGCCCTTCGAAAACGCGAGGCCCATGAGTGAAGAACAGTTACCAGGAGAGAGTTCTAGATGAAGAGAGCCTACAGAGATTTGAACGTCAAGTACAACTCGATTCCTAAAGAAGGCTGGGCCAGACAGCAAGAAAAGACAAAAGCTATAAAGGAGAAGGCAACCCACAGCTACGGGGCCCATCAGGGAAATCTGAGTGTAAACTGCATGCTAGCTATTACTGTAATCACAGCAGCTTTCTTGGGTGTGATAATGACACTGTGTGTGCCAAACGGTTTTGGAGGAGAGTGTCTTTATTCGGAGGAGCGTCAGGTGAACTGTCATGTCAGTGGCTCAAAGAAAAGATACATGTGCATGAGAATCTGTGTACAGGTGTGTGTATGTGCAATATACACGTACATATCATATAGAAGACATACCCTGTGTGTAAAGATAGACTTATCTGCACAGAGGAAGATGAGCATGGCAAACATCTGGGCTACAAATAGTAACCCTGACTCTGTCCCTGCTCTACTCCAGCCCTCCCACTCCTCATTTCCCAAAGAGTAGACGTCAAAGCCTTCCAGGGCCCACCAGGTCCCACGCAGCGTGGCCCCATCTGCTCTCTGTCCCTGTCTCCCCCTCTCCTGCTATACTGCTCACCAGAATGTCCCTCCCACCCCAGGAGTGCTCTGGGTCAGGGCCTTGGTGTCCCCCACCCACTTTGCTGGGACATGCCTACAACCCCTTTCCAGTTTTACCAAGCCTCACTCCTCAGTGAGGCTCTCTCATTACACCCCAGCACCTTCTCTAATTCTCTCACTCCTTCTTTCCTGATTCATAGCCACTTTAACACTTGTCTTTGTTTTGTACAATAACTGTCACACAGTTATTGATCATCTGCTTCTTAGCCTTGTTCTCTACCCGGACACAGGCTTTTATCTAGCTTGCACTCTGGGGATGTCCAGGGCCTAGTGTGGTCCCTCAGTCACCACAGATTGTCCAAAGCACTCTGCTCAGGGCTGACCCACCTTTACCTGATTAGCGAATTGGTTCTTCGGGTTTCAGGGTGGATACCAGGCCTTCCCCAAGATCTTTCACCCCAGGCAAGTCAAGGGCACTGGCCTGTTAGTCCCTGATGCCTGGCCCCTCCCTCAGCACAGGCTGCTGTCCAACACGAGTGGCCCTCTCGTATATTCCCTTGGGTGTCCCTAGCTCCTTACCCTGGTTGGTACACATCAGATGCTCAGGAAACATTAGTTAAGCCTTCTGAGGGAGCCAGCCTTGAAGACAGGCCCTTGCGTCATGCACAGGTCTTGGCATGGATAAGGTTCAGCAGAAACATCCGGAGGATTTGAAGAAAAATCCTGAATGGAGGGAGAGGGGCTAGCATAGGACTTTTCAGGGTAGCAGCCTGCCTAAAACCCAGCCTGCTCAAGACTCATCCTTGAAGAGGACTCCGAGGTTCAGAGAGGCTCAAGGACTTTCCCAAGGTCAATGTTAATAGACAGATTATCCACTTTCTCTTTTATTTTTAATTTATTAATTTATTTTTGCTGTACCCAGTATTGAGCCTGTACCTCACGCTTGCTAGGCAAGTGCTCCATGACTTGAGCTATACACCAGCCCTTTTTGTTGTGTTGTTGTCTTTGAAATAGGGTCTCCCTAACTTTGCCAAGCTGGCCTCGAACTTTTGATCTTCCTGTCTCCACTTCCTAAGTAGCTGAGATTACAGGCGTACACCACCAGGCTGGGCTCCAATTCCTCTCTTACCTGATCAAGTCTAAATCTTAGCTTGGATCTTTCTTTCTCCAACTACGTTCCTAGGCTAGCTGCAAACACCCCCGTGTGCTCGTCTCCTATTCCCCTTCTGTGCTGCAGGTGTCATGGCTGCAACATTACGTTTGTTCCTGTGACGATTTGTCCTCTAGAGTGAGAGTTACCAGGCTCACTGCTGGCTTTTGCCTGCACACAGTCCCTGCTACACATTTTGAGCACAACACCTGTTTGCAAATGGGGAGGAGGATCCACATCTCCAAGGAACAGTAGCCCAGCTACGCAGATTCTAGAAGCTGCCAATGCAACTGCAAAGAGCAGGCGAGATTCTAAGACTCTGGAGCTCGAGTGCACCAGCACTTGACTCGCACGGCTTTCACGGGACATTTCTGAGCCACCCACATGCTGAGAGAGTGGGTCTTTTGGCAGCTGGGATGATCATCAATGACGCCACCTCCTCTCTCGAGCCGCCGAGCCCTCTCAATAACACAGGGCTTGTTTGCAATCAAATTAAAACGTGTTTAATGGAAAATAAACCGGATCTTGATCAGGATGATTACATGAGCATCAGGAAGCTGACTCAGTACCTGGCTAAGGCTTCCTGGGTTTAGAAGGTCGGGACAGTTTTAGCTCTTCTTTGTACATGTGCTGCTTGCTCCTCTTGTGATTGTGGCCCCTGTCCTGCGCTCTTCTGGCCTCCAGGTGCAGGTGGAAGCTGGAGGACAAAGCCTGGGACGGGTGCTGTGATCTGCACTTCTCCACTGTAGGCAGCAAACAGCTAGGTCAGCAGCTAAGGTGAAGGTCAAGGGTTGGAGGGGGGTGTGAAGTGGGGGAGGGCTGAGAGTGCTGACCGCATGAGCTCCAAGTATGACAGGCCCAGAACTGAATCCAAACTTTCTCCTTCCTTGGCCTTGGGCAAGTTGTCCAAAGCCACTAAGTTCTTAGTTTCAGCCCCCAAGACTCCTACCTCCTGTACAATCCCCTCTTCCTGAGTGAGGGCAGGACTGGTGAATGCCACAGGACAGATGGCTCCCATGATGGGCTTACACTATCCAACGAGGTGGAGGGATTCTGCTGCTGTAACAAAGTTCTCAAAGCATACAGCTTTGTATTCATCAAAAGAAAGACCACCGAGGGTGGGCCTGACATAATCAGGGGAGCACTTAAAAGGCTCTGGGTCTTCCCTGAAGAGAGAGACCCAGAGTTTGATAGGGTCTCCTTCAGCCTTGAAGCGATTGTATTGCAAAGCCTCTATGCCTGAGAACCTGAGAATGGCTTCTAGGAGCTGAAGCAAAGACATAGGGGTCTCGATCCTGTGATTACAAGGAAATGAATTCTGTCAGAAACACGAGCTTCTGATACACCTCGGCCCCGCGTGACCCTTTGAGTCTCCTGAGTTCCTGAGCGGAAGGCCCAGGCTGAGCACTGGGAGAGGCAAACACATATTTTCAAGGTGCTGAATTTGTAATGTTACCATAGAGAGCTAATATGATGAAAGTAATGACTTCCCAAGGTTGCTGGGAGGAGTGGCTGGCACGCAAAGTGCTTGGGAAGACCTGGGATCCCTGTGAGCACTAACAAAGGGCAAGTGCTCTTCTGACCCCTCTCCTGATTCTCCACCATCCATGATACACCCCAATAGCCTTGGTACCCTAGAAAGAGCCTGATTCTGTTGCTGAGTGGTAGTGTGACACTAGGCAAGGTACTTGACTTAGCCTATGTCCTCATGGGATGACAGTAAACCTGGAGTGAGGTCTAAGCAGTGGCTGACTTCATTTTCTGCTGCCATAACAGAATGCCACAGACCGGATCATTTATAGAGGAAAGAACTTATTTGTCACGGTTCTAGAGCTTGGGAAGTTGCAGAGTTGGGCATCAGCACCTGGCCAGGGCCATCATGCTATGCCAGGGCACAGTGAAAAGTAAGTGAGCCCCCAGGAATAGAAAAACTGGGCCAAACACATCCTTTGATCAGGAGCCTGCGAGCAGGATGAAAAGCACGTGCCTGCAATGGGTCCTCATCCACTCACCACCTGACCACCTCTAAAAGTCCCACCTCTTAAAACTGTTACAGGGACATTCAGACCATGGCAAGGAGGTAACGACTCCAAACTGCTTAGCTGCTTATTAAGATTCCCACATGCTGGTAATTAAAATGACTCCCCTTACACTGTCTGGGTCAGGCACCCGCAGCCTTCACAAGCAGTGCCCTGTTGGTTGAGAGATGGGGGTTGGCCAATGATGGAAAGATTTCATAAGGGCATGAGAGTAGAATGAGACCAAAAGGAATCTGGTCCTTTAAACATGACAAGGTCTCATGAGGTATTTTTTAAGCTGAAAAGATAATAGAAATTATGTGCTTTGAACAATGTTATCTAATCTGAGGACATTGGCTACTTCCAGTCATGGAGAATGCTGCTATCAGTATCAGTGGTTCATTCATTCTTTCATTCATTCATTCAGCGAGTGCCTAAAGTGTTTGAGGCTAAGAGTGGGTGTGGTGGCATGCACCTGTAATCCCAGTGACTTGGGAGTCAAAAGGTAGGAGGATCTCTGTCTAAGGCTGGCAAAAAAGACAAGACCCTATCTAAAAAAATAACTAAAGCTAAAAAGGGCTGGGGGGTGGCTCAAATCAGAGTGCCTGCGTAGCAGAGTGCAGCCCTGAATTCTAGCCCAGTACCACCAAAAATAAAAATAAACAAAAATTTTTTTGAAAAGTGTTCCAAGCCATAGGCTACACTGAATAAACCAATAAACAACAGATCCACGCACCAGCAGCCTGCTAAGCGTGGCCTTTGACTAACCTCCACACACCTGAAAGCAAACCCGTGTTTCCCTCGCCTCCCTCTCTCTTCATGTCAGTCCATGTCACCAGTCCCCATCCATTCCCAAGTTAGGACCCTAGATTCATCCTGAGTGCTCATCACTCCTGTCCCCTGTACCATTGGTACCATGTCATATAGTACTGATCCTGAGGCTCTGCTGAATTGGACCTCCTCTTCCACACCAGGACATCTTAAGCAAGGTGCATCTGTTTTCTGTTGCTGCTGTGACACATACCCACACAGCTGGTCACTTGAGCCAGCACACACATTCTGGAGGCCAGAAAGCCCAAATCGGTTTCACTTGGCTAATGTCAAGGTGTGGCAAGGCTGGTTTCTTCTGCAGGCTCAAGGGAGCATCACCTCCCTGCCGTTCCCAGTTTACCGAGGCCTCCTGTACCGCCATGCTCTTGACCCATGACTCTGACTTCTTGCTCTCACTGCCACATTTCCTAATTCTGTCCCCAAATCTCCCTCTGCCTCTCTTGAAAGGATTCTGTGATTATATTTAGGTCCCACCTGTATGATTTTATTTTGACCCTTAATTGAATATTTCAAAATTCTTAACCGAATCACATATGCAACTTCATTTTTGCTGTACCAGGTAATTTGCATATGTTCTGGGGATATCCTTAGGTAATCTTATCCATTGTGCTGTCTTTCTCCTGGCTCACTACAACAGCTACTAACAAGCATCTTGGCTGGCTCACCATCTCCATCATACCCTTTGCAGCCATTTGACTGTGGACCGTAGCATCTGAAACCATGAACCAAAATAAATCTGTCCTCCTGCTAAGGAAGGCAGCCAGAGAGAATTCTCTAATGGTCTCAGGGCCCCCGTGTTTGCTGTTCCTTCTGTGTGGAATATCTTTCCCCAGTTCTTGTCATGGCGTCCCCTTTTCTATGTGTTATGGTTTCTTGGGAGGTCTTCTCTGATTACACCGTTTACGGAAGTCCTTTCTACTATTATTCTCCATCATAGAATCCCATTTCACACACACTACTCACACTTACTGTAAGTATTTATTTGCTTATTGATTTCTTCAATACCCTCCCCCCTCGAGGTAGAAGGGTTGTGTCCGTTCTGCTTAGCTCTGTGGCTGGCAAGAGGCAAGGTGACCATGGAGGTGTTGGCGTTCCCCTGAGGAATGTGCTGAAGGCGTGGTCCCCAGCTCATAGATCCAATCCAATTGAGAGGGGAATGAATTGTTAGGGCTCTGACCTAATCAATACCTAGATGGATTCATAACATCAGGGCATGATTAGGAGGTGGGGTCTAGCTGGAGGAAGTAAGTCACTGGAGGTGTGTCTTGTTCCAGGTTCCTTCCTGTCAGTCTCTCTTTACCACACCCTTCCACCATGATGCTCTGCCTCACCCCAGGCCCAGAATCAATGGCGCCAGCTGACTGTGACCTCTGAAATCAAGAGTCAAAAAAAATCTTTCCTCTTTCCTCCTTCCAAATTGTTTCTCTCAGGTGTTTGCCACAGTGGTGAAAAAGTGACTAACATAGACAGGGAGAACAATGGCTCCTCCAAAGATGTCTATAGCCCAACCCCAGGTCCTATGACTGTGTCAAGTTATATGGCAGAGGCAGTAAAGATTTCACAGGGAATTAAGGCTGTTAATCAACTGACCTTATGATAAGAAGATATTCCAGGATCATCCTAAGGTCCTTCTTAAAAATTGGAAGATGCCTCTGGAAAACCAGAAAGTAATTAGTGTGAGGACTCCACCAGATGTTGCTGACTTGGAAGATGGAGGAAAGGGGTCCTGAGCCGTAAGAGATGGAAAAGCCAAGGTCAAAGGTGTTTTCCTGGAGTCCCCCAAGGAACTGGGCCCTGCCCACACCTCATTCTTAGCCCAAAGAGACCTGTGATGAACTTCTGACACATAGAACTGTCAGATAATGGTGTTATTTCAGACACTAAGTCCATGATGATTTGTTAGAACAGCACTATTTATTGAACAAAAAACCAAGGGGGAAGTTAAAAAGAAACTCTGATCATGCTGTGTCAACCAAAAATGCTCAATAATTTTTTGCATCTCAAGTCCTTCTTTGGCTGATCCAAGCCCTTCACAAGTACCTCAACAGTCCCATCTCTGCCTCTTGCCAGCCCCAAGCAGATGATCCAATGTCCTGAGGCCCCAGGCTCTCTGTTTGGATGTGCTGCCTTGGACCTTGTACTCTGTGCACCCTCTCCTCCATTCCCAGGACACACTCCCCTAGCCTGGGAGGAGTGAGAAGTCTCTCTTGCCCCAGGCCAACCTCATCAACTCCTCTTCTGCATCCCATAGGGCTGTGAGTACAATTCAGTTTCTGCAGTCACTCCCTCTGTCCCCAGCCCCTTCTAACTGTACCTCACTGGACCAGGCCTTGTTGATCTGGGTGTGCTTAGAAGTGAGTATAAGGCCTAAGTGACAAGAAGTAACAGGAAGTGCTTATTGAGGAAGGATATTGAGGGCATCTGCCTCTGCCCCAGGCATGGCCAGAGAGTGAACAAAGAGTGGATAGACTTTCCTGTCACCAGGGCTGCCTTCCTAGCTGACGCAGCTTTACCATGGGATGGTTTTTCTCTCAGCTTGAGCTATGTTCTACCTGGTTGGTTGGAACACACGTGAGGCAGGTTGAAGAGTGTCTACCCCAAATGCCTTGCCACCTGAACGTGACATTATTTGGAAATGGGTGCTTTGCAGCTTTAATTAATTAAGTTGAGACGAGGTTATTCTGGATTAGGATGGACCCTAAATTCAGTAACAAGCGTCCATGGAAATAAGAAGGTCATGGAAAAACAGAGAGAGACACAGCCAGGGAAGATGGACATGTGTAGACAGAGGCAGAAGCCAGAGGATGCTTGCTGATTGAATCATCAAGGGTTGTCAGGAAACACCAAAGGGCCAGGAAGAGACAGGACAAAAATCCCCATAAATGCTTTCCTAGAGGGCACGGCCCTGCCAGCTCTTTGATTCGCAATCTCCAGCCTCCAAAGTGGTGAGAAAATGCAGTTCTATCCCTTTGAGTCACTTAGTTTGGGGCCTTTTGCTAGAGCAGCCTAGGAAACTAAGATGCCATGGCATCATCCTTGGTTACCAGCTACTCACCTTGTCCCTGAGCATGGACAGTAAATGACCTGATGAATGACATGTTCCGGTTCCTTCCAAGGGGCAGCAAGGAGCCTTGGATTTTGGTGCGACATGAGGCTCTTGGGGACCTTACAAGGCAGCAACGTAACAAAGCCTCAGGTCCATAGCAGAGAGCAAGACAGTGTTCAAAGTCAAGGTGATCAGCAGCAGAAGGCAATACAAGAAGCTCTTCACTGAGCCTCAGTTTCCTCCTGCACAGGGCACATGGAGGGCCCCCTGCCTCGGTGTGCCCCACACAGGTTCTGGTGTAAAGTCAAGCAAGTTTGTGCTTCTTTCTCCTACTTCCCTTTGACATTTATTAAATTTAAGTGAAGAGAAAACAGCAATTCCTTTCTGAAACTCAAGACAGGGCCAGAATTAAGCTGTGGAATTAACCCCCCAAAATTACAAATAATAAAATCTCTCCTTGGTGCCCGGCCCGAGCAAACGTAAGGAAAACCTGAGTCCCTGCTGGGCCTTTTTATTACTTGAGGTATATGGAGTCTCTAATTTAAGGCTAAATATAAAACTAAAGCACACACAGCTGGACTTTCAAGTAGTTTCAAAACACATTTAATACCTTCCTGAGAAACTCCCAGCATCGAAGCGGCCTTCGCTTTGCACCAGTGTAAACAGAAGTCGGGTGGACCTATCGTGTAGGCTTCAAAAGGAGATTTAAGAGGGGAGAGGAACGCAAAGGGCAGAGGCCCAAAGCGATCGGAATGCTGGCTGTGCCCACAGGCACATGGTATCCTATAATAGAAACCAGTAGAACGTGGCTGAGGGGCCGGTGCTCACGGGCTGCCTCTGACCGCAGCTTTGTCTGCAGCCATGTACTTCTCGGCTCTGTTCCTACACTCCAGGGCCAGTGGAAAATGAGAAAGAGTCAAGTCTGCCTGGCAGACATGAATAGCTTCTCTGTTATCCCAGGAATCCTCCTCGGAGGAGGCAGCATCCATGGTACTGGCTCATGATTTGGTATGGCCCGAGACCGCAGTCCATTTGATCATTGTCCCTGGCGAGCCTTTTGTGTGCTGCAGACAGTTCTACACATGTGCTGTGTTAGGGTTTGGAAATGAAGGGTCCCCCCAAAGGACAGCGGGTTGAATGCTTGGTCTCCTAATGAAATGTTCAGAGGTAGACTTTGGGGAAGTGATTGGGTCATGAGGACTTTGACCTAATCAATGGATTCATACATTGATTAATTTGACCCATTCATAATTTGATGGCATTATTGGGAGGTGGTAGATACTAAAAGGTGAGGTCTACCTGAAGAAAGAAGGTCACTGGGGGTGTGCTTTGAAGGGTATATCTTGTCTCCAGCCCCTTCTCCCCTCACTGTCTCTCTGCTTCCTGACTGCCATGAGGAAAACAGCTCTGTTTCACCACAGTCTTCTGCCACGGTGGTCTGATTCCCTCCAGAAACAATGGAGCCAGCTGACCATGAACTGAAACCTCTGAAACCATGAGCCAAAATAATCTTTCCAAGTTGCTTGTCTCAGGTATTTTGTGACTGTGACATAAAGCTAACATATTCTGGAGTACGACAATAAGCAAGTCGTGCAAAGTCACACTCCTTATATTGGAATTGTCTACTGCAGGTAGATTATGAAGAGCAAAGGCCCCGGGTGTCAGCTATAAAATTCAGTTCCAGATTCTTCAATATTCTTCTCATCCTGAGGCACAGTCTGTGTCCCTCCCTTTAATCCTGGAGGACCTGGGACTGCTTCCCCAATGAGTGTTGTGGTATCCTCCAACGGTAAATGAAAGTGATCCTGGAATATCCAAGGCTAGGTCAGAAAAGACCACACCATGTCTTCTGTGTTGTTGGAAGAGTCACCCTATAGGAGTCAACCTTCCTGAGACCACCAGGCTGGAGCAGCTAAGTGCTAAGCCCCACTGAGTCCACCCACTCTGACACCCTAGACAAAGATCTGGACATGTGGAAAAAAACATCTTGGGCCAACTGAATACGACCACTAAGTGACCTCCAACAATGACCACTAGAGTTATAGGTCAAATCAGACAAGCCCTATCCAAAGCCCTGACTCAGAAAGTCAGGAGATGTAACAAAACAGTGAATTGTTCTATGTCAGTAAAGGCTTGGGTCCTTTGCTAGTCAGCCACAGACACTGATAACAGGAGGAGGAGATGAGACCATACATGTCATGCTCCTGGTATGTAGCAGGCTCTTAGCAAATGTTAGATCACGTCCCTGTTCCTCCCATTCCGTGTGACAATAGAGTTTGATTGCCTTTCAGTTTCATTGCCTATTTTTATGCTATGCTGCATTAAATCATAAATTACAAGCAGCTTATCCATGTCTGATTCTTCCTAAGCACTCGGTTTTATTGGGCTCTCAAAGTTAGAGAGTGGCAAACACGTAAATCGCAGTGGTTCCTTTTTGCTTTTCTCCTCCAAGGGTTCTGGAAGAAGGTTCTTCAGCAGGAAAAGATAGGCTCTGAGTTGTCTTGCCCCTGATGTGTGCTTCGGGGTCCCTGTGGCAGGCACGCTATGGCAGGCATGCTGTGGCGAGCCGGGTGCATTTGCCAGGAAGTTTTTCAATGATTTTTGGAGCAATATCATTTTTCTTTCCTAAACAGTGTGGATTCGTAAGCTCTAATGTATTTGTGCATTGAGGAGAGCAGGCAGTCTCCCTTGGCACGACTTGTCGTGAAGTGAGTTTTGAAATCCACATCTAGAAGAGGTTGTGTAACTTTGTGATTATCTACACACATTTGGGAGACAGATGGACCCTGGTGAGAAGCTTGGTGCTTCCTTTTCCAGCTGGGGAGAACTCAGATGGATTATTGAGCTGCTATAAACCTCAGTTTACAACTCTGGGAAATGGAAATAAACCTAGTGACTCCTTCCGGTTTGCTTGTAGAGACTAATTTTGAGAAAAGCAAGCCCAAGGGCCCCACACAAGTCAGAAATCAAAATAATTTATGTACTGTCACCACCCTCGTCTTCATGATCATCGTCATTTCAGTTCTGCTCTGGTGAGCGTGACCAGACTTGACAAAAGAAGATACAAAATAATCAGTGAAATTGGAATTTCAGATAAACAACAAATAATTTGTTAGTGTGGCACATCCCAAATGTCCCACGGGAGTCATGATTTCGCACTAAAAATCATTCATTGCTCTTCTGAGATCCAGAGGTCCCTGTATTCATTCTGCATTTCCAGTGATGACCAATTCCTGTCACCCCAGTGTGTCGCTGCCCAAGACCTCCAAACACACCCTGGCCTCTCTCTTTTCTCATCTTCGATGAGACCTGACATCTTTCCTCCATGCCAGTCTCACTCTGAACTACTGGTAATTAAGATAAGCCAAGAGGTTGCTCTACAAAAAGACAGCCCTGGAACTTTGTTTCGGAAGCCCCAGTGCTGCCGTTATTACATAAGCAGCTCCCTGCCTCAGAGTCATAAGGTGCGCCATGCAGAAGCTTCCATTTGTACCCTCTCCAGCTTCCCGCTGCTCCCCCTTCCCCCCTCGTCCTCCTCCCTCCCCTCCCTTCGTGCCTGAGATCTGGCTCCAGTCAAAGTCTCTCCCCCACCACCGGCTCTTCTTTTTTTCCACGTAATATAGTGCAGTTTATTACATAAGAGATTTATTGCACACACCTTAATGTATAAGGGGCAAGACTTGTTTAAAATAAATCCAACTGAGAGGATAATCTCTATGGGCAAAATGTACTTGGACTTAATTTCTCTACTGGGTATTACACACTATATAATTGCCTTAAACAGAAGCTGCACACACAAATTTAGCTTGGCACCGATATCTGGCTGCACAGAACACTCGAGTTCCATGCTGGGTTTTGCTACAAATCCTTTGCTCCACCAGAAGTAACTCAACAGCATCTCTTAAAGAAATAGTCAGCCTGCTTCTCCCGCTGAGATTGGGGGGCGGGAGAGCAGCTGATTGTTGCTGGATTGAGGGGGACAGGAGGCCTTTGTCTTAGGAGAGGAGGAAAAGCTGCCAGCCTCTCTAACCAGACCTGGTGTGTGGGATTCAATCTTCTTGCTGTCTTATGCAAAAGAGAATTCAGCAGCAAATGAAACTGTGGCTTGCTCACTGGCACTGGATGTGGGATATGTGTTTAATTAAAGTTGATCGTGCCTTGCCCTTCTTTCTCCTGCAGATTAATTAATTAATGTATTCACTGACTCCTTCATGAATGTATTCATTCCACAAATACTCCCTGATCTTCTCTTGGACCCCTGGGAACTGGTGAGCCCTGGGAATGTCAGAGTGCAGCATGCACTGTCCCTGCCCAAACGGGGGGATGGGCAGTAATGAAGTCACCCCTGCAATAAGTGCAGCATGACAAATCATATCGGGCAATGGAGGCCAGGTACCTGGTGCTCTGAGGGAGGCCAAAGAGAATCACCACTTCTGGTGGGTATGTGCTGCTATAACAAATTATCCCAAACTTCAGGGTGCATGCAAAGATCAAGGTGTCAGGGGGACTGGGTCCTCTCGGGAAGCTTTAGGGAGAATTCCTTTCAATGCCTTTTCCAGCTTCTGAAGCCTGCCTGCATCCCTTGGCTCATGGCCCCTTCTTCCATCTGCAAAGCCAAGTCTTGCAGAGTGTGCAACTCTGATGGCCAGTCTTCTGCCTCTCTTTTCCCCACTTCAGGAAATGAGTATTTATACTGTGCCCACCCAGATCATCCAGGATAATCCCCCAATTCTAAGGTCATCTGGTGAGTATCTTTAATTCTACCTGCAGCTTCCATTTCCCATTTTCCATGTAACCTGACATATCCCTGGGGTCCGGGTGTTAGGATATGGGCATCATTGATGACCATTAAGCTGTCTACTACAGATAGGACTTAGTGAGCAAGAAGGAGGAGACTATCCCAAGAAAAAGTGGAACCTTGTAGGGTGAGGTCCATGTCCCTGGCATGCTCACAAGGAAGCCAGCGAGGGTACTGGGGAGCAGGTGCTAGATGGAGAGAGAACCTGGGGTCAAACCGTGAAGATCCAGGCCAGCCACAGGGAGTATGTTTATACTGAGGGCGAGAAGAAGCCCTTTAAATGTTTCAGTGGGGGATAAGATACTGCATTTTACTGAATCTAAAATTATACATGCCGTTACTTTATTTCCCACTAAGGGAAGGAAAAAGGCTGCCAATTAAAAGACAGCACAATACTTCCTTATCACTTGGAATTATTTTATACTTATTTCAAGAACTCTTGTAGACTTAACTAGAGCTCTTCTTTTGTCATACACAGCTCTTGGGTGTACAGTGAAAATATCACCTCTGCAGATATAGGACATAGACTGTCCCTCAGGGCATACTTACAAGCTCTTTGATCATTTGCACACCACTTAGGCTAGGAATTTGAATCCATGAGCTTTGTCTTTCCCTCTTTTTTTTTTTTAATCAGCTTGTCCAATGATTGTATTCCTTAGTTTTCAAAAATGTTCAAAAAAACTGGTTAAAACACTCCTAAACTCTGTCCCCTGAAAAACTGTCACTCTGAACCATTGAGTCTCCAGGCTCCATTATCTTCTGGACCATCAAGAGTCTGGGTGACACAGGCTTCTTTGGAGAATTCTGCAGTTGCGTTGAACAAGCTACTTTCACTCCCATTTCCAGAATCAAAGGTTCCAATGGATAGACCTTTCCAGAATCAGAGGTCTTGGTTGCCAGCCCTACCTGCCCCTACGCTTCGATGGCCATTTGCTCCCTAGAGGGCTGAGGATGCAGGTATTATCTCTGGCATTATCTCCCGAGCGTTCTTGGAAGCTGCCGGTGCCTATCCTGCAAGCTTCTGTTTGGGCACTTTGGATGTTTGTACAAGGCACAAGTCTCCACAGACACCACCCCTGCCTGGCTGAGGAGCACTTCCGGAAGGGCTCGGATTTCAGATATGCTGACATGAGAGCTGCACCTGAAGGTCAGGGGTCAGCTGGGTGCTTTCCTAAGGTCATTCAGTTGAATGTGAGACTGTTCCCCCAGTGGAAGTTGGAAATGTAAAAGCACCAATGGGTAACAAAGAAAGAGCCCTTCATTTACTTGTGCAGCCACGTTCCGCCCACATCCCAGTCATCTAAGTCTCAGAGTTCTGGGGGGGAAGGAGGCGTTGTTATTATTTTATCCATTGTACATACCAAAAACTGTGGCTCCACTAACTTTTTAAACGTGCCCAAGACCAGATCATATGTGGTAGAGCCAAGACTTGAACTCAGAATGACTCCAGATATGTCTAAGCACCTCCTTCTATCCGACTGTCTTAGTCTCTCACTGGAAAAGTCTTTAACCCCAGCAGCCCCAAGTTAATCCCACAAACACATGCAGAGCAATAGCCGTACAGGGTTTGCTTTGGGTCTGAGGACAAACAGTAGCCCCCAGACTTTTCAGCGAAGAAACACAAGAGTCTAATGGAGACACAGAGCGGCCCACAGTTTGGACTAGGGAGAATAAACTGAGGCTATTGCAGCAGGACAGGGGGCAGGGGCAGAAAGAGACATAAAATTCCCCATTTTGTTCACACTGAGCTATTTTCTTAAAGAATTCTGGAAGCTAAACATTAGGCTGCAAAACATTCAAAAATTCCCAGGAAGGCAGTGTGAAATCTGCATAGAAAATCTATTTTGGCCTTCATCCATACACACTTGACCTGACAATTGCTATCCTGCCTCAAGACAGCCTGAACATTTCCTTCTAGGGGAATAACAGGACAAAGAGGGGTGGGAGGAGAGGGGAAGGGAGAGAAGGAAGAGGGATGGAAGAGAAGGGAGAGGGATGCTCAGAGAGAGGGGAAGGGAGAGAAGAGGAAGGGAGGGGAGGGGAGGGAAGGGAAGGGAAGGAGTGAATATTAGTACAAACCTAGCATTAGATTTCTTGGTATGACCTGTAGCACAGGAGTCAATCTGATAGGCACCATGCATACACACACTATTCTTCAGGTAAAAGAAAGAACAAACAAGTATGAACATACAAAAAATTAAATAAATCTGGAGTAGATAGCCCAGGGAAGTCAGGTCCATGAAGATATACAGAGATAATAATGAACCAATTTAAAAAATTCTGTGGAATATCACCCAGATAAGAATAAATACCCAAGCCACAGATCTCTCAGATTGTCTACACACACAAAAGCACAAAAGGTACATTGTCGTTGAAGCTGATATGGGGATGGGTTTTAAGGAGATGACCTTACCATAAAATTTCTGGCTAGGAGCACTCATTTTAGAATCATTTAAAGTTTTATTTCAGGTGGTTTCTAGGTCTCCTGGAGAAGAGGGCAGCAGCAGACACCCTCTTCTCCTCCCCTTCTTTTGGAAAGCAGCTGCCCCTCACCGCATGGGCACCACCCACTTGAACATATGTCTATACGGAAGAGCAGAAGATTGGAAAGCCAGATGGTCTAATGCCTTTGGAATCTGACAGCCCACTCGGTGATGGCGCTATCAGCACACAAGACTTGCCAGGGATGCACATTTGAGCAAGAAGCTGCCAAGGTGAACAGAGCTATGCCTGGCCTCTGAGGTGCAGAGATGAGGCTTGTGTTTGAAAACAAGCAAAATGCTTTGCTGGTGCAGCAAGTGAGGATGCAGCTCTGCAGCACTGATGGCATGTGTGTCAGGGACTGGGGAAATGTTTGGCCAGCAATGGTTCTAGAAACAGTGCCTACTTTCCATTCGAGGCAGGTGGGAAGCGGGAAGGGAACAGGTGGCAGAATCGCAGAGCAACCTGTTTTCATGGGTGGTTTACTTTCTTTCACTGTACCTGTCCATATTTGCCATCTTGTCCCTACATTTGGGGACCTCCATCTCTTCTTACCTGATGTGTGCTTATTCCTCTTCATCAGGTAAGAGGGATGGGAAGGAATGGGGAGAGAGGTAAAGAATGGAGCTAGTAAGTCTGGCTCCCTGCAATTGGGTCTGGCCCAGGAGCAAGTCCTAAGCACTTGACATTGCACTGTGCATGGACTCATTGTAACTCATTAGCAAATCCTTTTGCAGGTGGAGAAGTTGAGGGTCAAGTATAATAACAATTTGGCAAAAGTAATACAACTCCGCAAAGCTAGCATCGGCTTGGAACAGAATTGTGTCACCCTCTTCCGACTTCACTCCTCCACCTGCTGCTTTCTGGGAGGGCAAAAAAACATTCATGAGACAAGGTCTGCCCTTTTGGTAGTGCTCAGCTGGCTCAATTCTTCCCCTTTCAAGGATTCTTAGACATTGAAATTTCTAACTGGTGATTTTATGTAAGGAAAATGAGTTTCATTTAAAAAAAAAAAATCCATGTCTGAGCTGACCTCCACTGGTGGTGTTCATTTTGTCCAAACAACTTTTAGGATGGGGATTTTGTGAAATGGAGCCATCATTTAGTGCCACACTGTCTCCACCTTCCCAGGATTCATTCTCCTTAATAAATTAACCGAGCTGTCACAGATGTACAAACGTGAAATCATTTGGAAATGGTCCCATCCAAGTTCACACAATCTCCAGAATCTATTGTGGTATTTTATAATCCCTTCAGGCCACCTCGGGTCTCCTCTACACTTGTGATGGTACCCCTTTCAATTTGCATTTAAAAGACATAAATTGCAGGGTTCATAAACATTTTTATAGTGATTTATTGAAGACCAGAATGTCACTGCTGTTCTTCACACTTTACCAGTCTCGAGAATCAAATGCTTGGCTGTCTGTAATCTTGCTGTCTCTGTCAGCCACATGAGAAAAAAATCCAGTTTGCAGGGTTTTCGCTTTTCCTTTCATTTTCTTTTCTTTTCCTTTCTTTCTTGTTCTTTTTTTTTTTTTACAAAAAAAAAAAGAAGACGGTAACAACCATGTTTATCTTTCAGTTAGAAGAGAACCCATTTTACAGCCACCAAGTTCCAACTTAGGTTCAATACTTTGCAAAGAACTTGGTTTTACCAATCATCACAGTGAAGAAACTGTTCTTTATTACAGCTGGGGTGGGGGGGGAAGAAAGAAAGAAAAAAGAAGGCTTTCTTTCTATCCTCCCATTCTGTGCCCGGAGGATGGAAGTTCATATATGCCCATCTCAGTGGAGGGCAAACGGAAGGCTGGCCATGATGCATTGAGAACACAATGTCTTAAGAGGATGCCTGGAGACACCTCTGTCCTCCTTCCCTGTGAAAACCTTAGAGCAAGGACTGGGCACCGGCATTCGGCATCTCCGATTTGAAAATTATGTGCGCAGAGTGGAGCTGGTCAGAACACACTTGAGCTACTTCCCAGCCAGCTAAGTCACAAAAGGAGGTACACAGCCACGACAAACTGTTTATCTAAGGGCACAGCGAACTCCTTGGCATCCTTCAGCCTTTTTATCAGGGGGACTGGGAGCCCTTTTTGAGCACATTGTGCATAAAGAGAAAGGACAGAGGCTGGGAAAGAAAAAAAAAAGAATAAAGAAAGTAAAAGAAAAAAACCCTTGCACCTCATTTGCCCTTCCAGTGTCCAGAAAGGGAGTATTTCTTTCCACCTTTTCACACTATAATAATGGCCTCACAGCTTCTGAAAGGAGCCGTGGCACAGGCAAATGGTGCATGACACAGAGAAACCCTGGGCTTTGTCGCACCAGCTCTGCTCCAAAGAAAAGTCCTTCTCTGCCTCCATCTCCCTGCCATTAACTGAGATGAAATGAGTTTCCCCCCTTTTGATTCTGCCCCCCACCCCTGTCTATTACAGTGTGACGCGGTTGGGTTTCCTGGCCCATTATTTCATGGAGGATTCTTTTATTCTGGTTTGGAAGTTCGCGCCTGCAAGGTTATCTGTGCACAAAGCTACGCTCGCTCTGCGCATTCGTTTTTGAAATCTGATCTCACTGATAAGAGAAGACCATGGCATTGCACTTGTCAGATAAGTAGCTCGGTGCCGCAGTCATAATTTTTGTGACTTCAGTCAGGTCTCCCTGTTAAAATACGTCAACCGATAAAAATGCAAGTATTATAAAAATAACCTTTGTATCAGAAGTGTTGTCCTATCTCCTTTTTTTTTCCTCTCCTGTGAGGTACCTCCTCAGATTCAGATGTCAGTTTCCTGGTCTGCATTTTCTTAACAAGTATTTTTTCAAAGCTATTGCTACTCCAACCCCATCTTCCAGCACACGGGGGATGGGGGTAGTAGAAACAAGGGGGCTTATAAGGAAGGATTCCATGTGATTCGGTTTGTGTTGAAGGGGCTTTGATTCATTTCCCTCCCACGGTGTACTCTGTATTATTAGGTGACATTTTCTGATCATAAGAAGTAAATGAATCAAATCCAAAAGTGCTCAGTTGCTGAGCAAAGTGAAAGATCATTTAGGACAAGTGTCCCCCAGTGCCCTGTGGTAGCATCCCAGGCCTCTGGGACAGCACTGAGCTGCCATTGAGCCCAGGAAACAATGCCACACTGATCCCACATGGGAAGTAGTCAAACATCCCCTCAAAACGCCAGTGCCCAACAGCCATGAGGAGAGGCCAGCTGGCTCCATCATGGACACTGGGGCTGCTTGCAGTTTCTTATGCCATCAAAGCCACCCCTGGAAAAGCCACCTTGGGCCATGGAGGCTGGCGAGTATGTTATATAAATATTAGCAGGAGGCAGATTGCTGGAGCCCCTGTGTGTTTCCTTCCCTCCGGTGGCAGCCACACAAAGCCGCTAGTGACAAAACGAAGAGACAGCCGTGGGCTCACTCACGAGCCGCATGCCAAGCAGTGCAGAGCAAGGTCCTGTCCCCATCCCTGTTCGGGGCCGGTACACCCAGGCCTGCAGCTGATAACACTGTAATAGTCCTCCTTTGAGGACCGAGGCTCCTGCGTGCTGATTAGTCATTTATCACACCTGGCAGCACGGCTGAACTGTAATTACTCTCCCCTTATCCGACCGTACTGTCACGTCCGGGAGGAGAGGCGCGGCAGAGCCCCCAGTTAATGACACATTACCCTCTTGACAAGCACTTAAAGGTTTTACTGTAAATATTCAAGATATAAAACATCCGCGATTCCCTTTTTAATTATAAAAAGCAATTTCAGGGCCTCCCTTCCCCAACCTTCCCCCACCTCACCCCCAAATAGTAAAGTTTCGCAGTATGCCCTCCACCGTTATCCTCTGCTTCCTACAAACAAACTGATGTCCCTTTGTCACGTAAACTCATTGCTACAAGTTAACTCAGTATCTCTCTGCAATTATCAGACATATTGCCTATGAAATTGGTAATTTAAACACACATCACATTCCCACAAAAGTTAAATTTCCGCCCCAAAAGAAGGGGAAAATGTGCATTTATATGAAAAATTATATATGGAAAAAAAGCCTAAAATGTAGCATAAATAGTTCGGTTTTTCTCATCAGAAAGAGAGAGAGGAAGTCATTGAATCATTTTTTTTTATTAAAGAAAGATGAGTCTCTACTGAGGTAAAAATTATATGTATATATATATTTTTTCATAAACTAAAAATCTGGAAATTTGTGAATTTGTTGGTCATTAAATCCTGATTGCCTACTTACAAGGCTTGGGGAGAAAGCCAACATAGCATTCCATGACTCCTGCGGTTAAGGAGGGCTCAGAGGACTCTTCCTTCAGAGGAGAGGGACCCTGGCTGGCTGCTCCATCTGGCCACCTTCCCGATAATTTTTATGAGGTGATCTTTCTGCTTGGGGCTACCATGAGCCAACTTGCATACAGTCATTTGGATGGAAGGATGGGAAGAGACAGGGAGCCGGCAGTAATTCAATCTTCCATTCTGTCAGAGGGAAAGAAAGCCCACAGACATATGTACCCTCCTGATACATAACATGGGCACACAGAATTTGGAAAGAGCTCATTGGAGCCAAACTGGCTTTAACTGCCCCCCAGGCCCCCGCCCACTTCACAAGGGTATGCTTATTTAGACCCGGATGTAGACCTTGATGGCAGTTCCAGTGTATTGGGTTCTAGGTGTTTAAGATCGTGTTGCTCCAAGTGATGATAACCATGGTTAACGAAAGCCACTGCAGAATGGAGCCCTTGGGTTTTGACTCCAGGATACACTGATAAAGGAGCAGAGAAAGGCTCTCTCTGGATTTGGTCTCCTTTGCTCCAAAGATCAGAAGGGTTGATCTCTTTGATCATGCTGGTTACCTGGATGTTCCCTGCTCCCAGTACCCCTCCTAAATGGACTAGCAAATGCTTTCATTGAAGAGCATCGACTTCTTTGGTCAAAGGTCCAGTCTAGGCTAGGAAAAGGAATGGCTGGCAGCACTTGGATCTACAGAAGAGGAGACTCTAGAAGGCATGTGGCAGTCAAGCCAGGCATACAGACGTGGAGTCAACCACTCCTGAGCCCCTGCTGCGAGTGGTGATGGCTCCACACCTCACTTCCGGAAAGGAGGCTAGCAGTGGTCTTGGGCGGAACAGGGGAATGAATGAGAATCACAGGAAGAAGCTATGAACACCAGCAAGGTGGAAAGAAAGGCTTCATCTTTGTTCTGAGATCCTAAAACTGAAAACACCTAATACAGCTGGGTTTCTCTGTCACCTCACAGAGAACTGGACAGACAGAGAAGGGAGCTGGTCTTTCGGAAGAGGGATAGCAAAGGCATGCAAAGACAAGAACATTGACATCCTCAGAGTTCATGGCCCAAGCAGTCTGCCTTCACTGTGAAAGTCTGGGTATAGGACCACCTTTCTTCTTCATGCTGTAGCACATGGCAGCACTGGGGTTTCATGAATGAATGCATGTGTATGTGTGAAAGAAGAGCCCTGAAAAACAGGCAGGGAAAGAAGATCCTTCAAGGTGAATTTCATTTTCTCCCTGCATCCGCTAACCAGGATGCACTGAGAATCCTTGTGGAGCAGGCTTTGTTAGGTGGGAACAAAGGAACTTGATCTCAAGGCTCTGGGGTACCTCGTGAACATGAACCTGAAGTAGGTGATGACAATAATGATGACAGAGATGCTAACTGCAGCTAAGTTCTACGGAATGCTTACATGGATGAGGCAATGTGGTAAGCTCTTTGGGACACCCAGCTTTTCACCTTGTTGGATCTTCTCACTGACAGCAGAGGTATTAACTTCATAGCTTACATTTCATAGGAAAGGAAACAAGTTCCAAGATGTAAAAGAACAGGATAGGTAGAGGTACCTGGATTTAACATGGACCCCATCATCTATGCCTGCTGCCTCTTATCACTAGGAGAGGAAGGGGAGGGAACCCATCCAAGAAATCCTTCAGGGTGACTTCTAAACATGGTACCCAGAATTTTTCCAAATTTCTTCTTTGACTTTCACTTCAAGGACTAAATGTGTGTCACTACCTCGGTGGAGTACTTCCTTCACTTTTCCATCTCAAGTTCTCCTTGGGAACCCTGCTGAAGGCTGCCATATCTTGACTTGTCCCTAGAGCACCCTGCTCTTTTCAAAGGCACTTTATAAACCTAATGAAATAGCCAAGATCCAAACGTGCTGTCCTTCCCAGGTTTTTGGTCTTGAGACAGCTCCCCTGGAGATTTGCTCCTCTTATTCAGCATGACACCTCCCTCTCTTAAATGAAAATCACTCACACTGTGTTCATCACCTGTTTGTAAAAAGTGCCAAATGAATACGGAGACAAAATCCAGAAAGACTGAAACAGAGCTCCAATGAGAAAGGGGAGGACTCCTGGCAGATCTGAAGCTAGATGGTGACTCCTTCCTTCCTTCCTCCCTCCCTCCCTCCCTCCCTCCCTTCCCTCCTTTCTTCCTTCCTTTCCTTTCCTCCCTCCCTTCATCCCTCCCTTCCTTCCTTACTACCTTTCTTCCTTCTTCCTTTCTTCCTCCCTTCCTCCCTCCCTCCCCTTCCTTCTCTTCCTTCCTCATCTCTCTCTCTCTCTCTCTCTCTCTCTCTCTCTCTCTCCCATTTCTTTTATTTTTTCTTTCATTTTATTTTGCTGCAGTCTGGCCTGTTCACTAAACCATCTTACAACTTGGGTGGTGATGGAATTACCCTGGGGCTTTTGGTGCTCCCCAATCTTAACAAAGAGCTATTGTCAGTGCGATGTGCATTCTGGCATTGATAAAATGCAATCCACACAGTTTGCAATAACACAGCTGTTGACCTTTAGTGGTTCTGGATCTGGACAGTCACTCTATGCCACAGAGCTTTGTCATTTAGATTAGTTGAGGCAGGCCCTTCCCAGGACACATGGAGGGGCAACACAGGGCCCATGGCTGAGAACCAAGATGCAGTGAGGTCCCATGAAAAATGGAACCAGTAACTAGAAAGCTGGGGGATAGAGGCTTTTTTTTTGAGTGACTTTCCCCTCTCTCCCATCTTCTCTACTTCCTACCTGTGCACTTGCTGATCCTATATACTGGACAGCTTCCTATTAGCTCATGGTTTCTGCTCTCCTGCCACCCTTCCCTTGCCTAGGGTCCCAAGTGATGCCCAGTCCCTGAATCCACAAGACTTCTTGGCTTCAGTGTTTATCTGTATTTATTCCCAACTGGCAGTCTTTTTCTGTGTTTCTCATTTCAAATCCCTGAGGACTGAACAACACATCAGCCCACACTGACCCCACTACAGCTGACTGGTGGTAGAGCCATTTGTGCTATGGACAGGGAGCCCCAGCCTGAGAACAGATGAGGGCTCGGTGCTGGGTGATGTATCTGTGGGACTGCTGAATTGGGTCTGTCTGCCTTAGGATCTTTTTGTCTCAGGATTCTGAGGAAACAGAGAAAAGTGCAGCAGACATAAGTAGAAGTATTTGCTCATGACATTGAACTGGTCAAACTAAAAAGAAAGCCTTCCAATTTAACTAGATTTCTTCAAAAGACTCAAAGAGGAAAGATGGTGAGGGAACACTGTTCCTGGTTGGTCATAAACTTGGGAGAGACATGGGGAGATTTCGGTATCTAGAGAACTCCAAATATACTGGTAATTCTGCTAGTCGGGCCCTTATTAATTCCAATGCTCTAAAAGTTAGGTGGCTACCTCACAAGTCACTGAGCTCAGTATAATAGCTTCCTGCTTGCTTCTACAGAGAATCGGGTCCTGCAGGAATTCCAGAATCCTCTTGGCTTGTTCCTAATACAAAATAAAATCCTCTAGACACAGCCGCAAAGAAACACATGCATCTGCTCTGCCTAACTGCCCACTGGAGCTTGTTTTCAGCCAGTGGAAGTGATAAATCAGTACCCATGTATCAACATGCTGTCCCCACTGATGGGTACAAGGTGCTGCTGAGAGATGACAGGCAAGGAGTGGGACATAGACTATGGCCAGTGGCCTTTCTCTCTGGGAAGAAAACTAATTTTATGATGCTGCTGGAATCTTCCATTTCCCTGTCCAAATCAACTTTCCATCCTTCTGTACCCAGCTGCAGGCCTGGAAAAGCTTACCAGTGAGAGCCAATGAGTTCCCTCCACAGTGGCTGTCGAGCGTGTGTGGGGGATGTTATTCCCCGTGGAAGTTGGGGAGAAGGAGTTCACCACAGGCGGGCTGAACTCTTCAACAAAACGTTACAGCCCTTCCAAGTAGTCCTCTCCAGCCACAGGTCCTTACCTGCCTCCAAGACCTGCTCCCTGTCTTCTTGGGTCCAGAATGGTAACAGCCACCTTATCACTCTCCTAAGACATTTGCTTCCTGTGATGTAGAATAACCACTCTACACTCTGACCCCACCTTCATTAATAGTCTCTTCATTATTAAATTGTCCTCAAATTACCCAATACCCATCTGCCATCACTTGCCTGCTGGGACTGCCACAGAGGCAAGAGAGGCAGGACGCAGCCTTTGGCTTCATCTGGATCTTTCTCTAAGCAGCAGAGAGCCCCAATGTCCCATCCACTGTTCACACGGAAAGGGAAAGTCCTGATGGAAATTTCTGGAAAGCACATTTTTAAAGAGTCGGTAAGTCTGTCAGCCTAAGAGGAAAAGGACACAGAGTTTGAGCCAATGTGCAGCAACTCTCACTAGAACAAAATGAATTCACTTCACTTTGCCTCTGAGCGTGGAGGGTCCCGCACAGAAATAAAGACATATGGACCGTCATGCAGAAAGCGTCCTGAGGCACAGGTTGCACAAGGAAATATCCTTGAAGAGGTCTTCTCCAGGTTCTCTTTACTCGCATCTTTCATAGGAAAGCTCTCATCTCTCAAGAGATTAAAAAATGAGGCACCTTCCAGTTTGGCTATCCATTTGTCTCGTTCTCTCAAGACTGCTTGAAGAAGGGTACAGAATAAAGCCACAGGAGTTCCAATATGAGCAAGCCAGAAAAGTCTTGCATTTGCTTAGAAAATATTTTTAATTTTCAAATACATGCCAACCTGCCTCTGCTACATGGTAGAAAAACATCACTGTCAACAAAACAGAAGAAGACTGCTCACATGTCAAAGCTCCCAGTGCCTAACACAATCAACAAAGCCAGGGCTGGATTAATAAGCACAACCCCTTATTCACTGATTGATGTCTTGGTTTCTGATGTAAGAATTTATCAAACTCAAAGGCCTTTACTACTGAAATTACAAATATTGGAGTCCATGCTGCTATCTAAGTGTGAAGTTGGTTCTCCTCAAAGGTTGAACTTGAATGACCATGACAATCGTTTATTTCCCCGGTATGTCCCCTCTGGCTCCTCTGCACTAGTTCAGGGTCAGTTTCCCTCCTCAGAGCCCCTGCCCATCTTCCTTGTAGAACCCTTAGTGGGGTGACCTTGAAATACTTTGCCCTCCTAGGTCTCCGCACCCAGAGAGAGTCTCTTGTTCATCCTAAAATTCCCATGTCTGCCATAGCGCATGATATCAATGACACACCCAGTAAATCTGTGGACCTAACCTTTGAAAAGTAACAAAATCTCAATAGCGTTACTTTAAAATCTCTTAGGAAGATATCAAGTGACAACGAGTAAGTTTCAAACATGTGCACCAACCCTGGTCCATTGCTAAAAGCCTCCCGGAGCATTGTATTAATGAAGGCCCTGGAGTCACATCCGTGCTTGGGAGGAAAGGAAAGTGTCTGATGACTTACTGATGTCTGCCAGAGAGCCAGGATTATGGGGAATGATGTCAAGTAGACTGTGGGTTTGATATTCCAGTCTTTTCTTTACTATCTGCAGGTCACCAACGTGAAACCATAACAAGAAGCTCCACTAAAATCCAAAGGATGGGAAAATCAACTTGGCCCCAACCTACTTAGGGTTTTGTGGGTCTGGAGTCAAAACAGCAAGGGGCTCCTGGCCCAACCAAGAGTTCTTTGTGGAGCACTGAGACATCAGGAATTGTCCTTCCAGGGGTCTGAGTCAAAACTACAGGTGTATAAGTGTCTCTACTACCTATGGCTTCTTGTAAGGTTGATTAACTAGTTTCAATAAGTTTTTCTATCATCCGGGCTGAAAACTGCAAGCACACTGCATATGTAAAAATATAAACGTTTGACTCATCTCGCCTAGGGAAATGCTGACGGAGCCAGGAGGGTGAGAGCTGCTCCTGTTTTGGCAAATGTCTCCCAGAGCCCTGGTTAATCTCCATAGTGCCCCTTGTTCCCATGGTGTTTTGGACAAGGGTGCATTGGATATCCTCCTGATCCTGGGAGGCTCTTCCAATCTGCTCCTCAAGGAGAACTGGAGGTCAGCTTGGCGTGGTTTGGGCTCTGAGCCATGACCTTTTGACATAGCATCCACGTTCCTCTGCTAGTGAAGGTCTTTGTCTCCAGGGACCCTGGCTGACTGAACCAGAGCAGGCAGCCAGTTGGAACAAGGCATCAGCTGCTTGCAACTTCTGCACCCCTGCTGGAGTGAGTGCTCAGGGTGCTGAGGTGAGGATTCTGGGAAATTGACTGCGCCTGCTCCCAGCACAGCCCAGCAACTCCACTCCTGACACATCAGGAGAAAGCTGTGCCAGCCAGGAATGTGAAGTGATTAGTGGCACGGGGACCCTGACATTGCTATTAGCCCTGTGGTGTTGACAAGCTACATTTGAGACAACACAACGCAACGCCCTGAGAACTGGTGACACAGGCTTACAGGCTGAACTGTTTTCTCTTTTCTGACCTAATGTACTGTGACAGAGTGACAGAACAGAGCATTTGCGCCTGTAAAACTCCTTGCGATCTACGGAAAGTGGAGATCTCATCAGAGTTTAGCCCTGGAAGGGCTCTTGTGAGAGTGTCACACAGCTTCTGGTGTTGGGGCTGAAGTCACTTCTGAAACAGTCAAAGTCCAAAAAATGGAGATTGGTGAGTGGCTACTGAGAGAGCGGAGGTGGAGGGACCAGAGGCTCAATGACACTTGCATCTGAGCTAGGGCCCAGGGCTTTTCTCTTCACTCAAATACCAGTCTGTATCTTCTCCAGATGGAAAAGCAGCAAACAAGCAAGCAAACAAAACCACACCACACTTCAGTTGTGGAACCTTGATGAGCCAACTATAAAAAGTTCTTCCACTCCACACTCCCTGTGACCCCTTCTTCTTCTTGCCCTTCTCCTTTCTGTCATGTCCCCTACACACGCTTGTCACCCAAAATGCCAGGTATTGATTTTCATACATCACAGCAGAAATCAGGAAAAGAAGGCCAGGAAAATCTGACCACTTCTACCTGAGTGTGAAGGTTGACATGATATTTTTGGTAGAGAGATCCTCAGCAAAGGTTCTATATTGTTAAATAAACCAGCTGAAACAGAGACACTGACTTTTCGGAGCAGAGGTATGGCAACCACTGTTGCTGTCAACTAAGGATCATCAACAGAGAATGGCTGGAGGGCCCATTCCAGCCTGCTGCCTGCTTCTGTAAATAAAGTTTTATTCGCACACCCGCTCGTTCACACATTGTCTAGTGCTGCTTTCATGCAACTGTAGCAGGATTGAGTAACTGCAATAGAGTTCACAGAATAAAATGCACCAATATTAACTATCTAGCTATTTATTTTTAAAAGTTTGCAGATTGCAGACCCCAGGAATACTTGTCTGGAGGTGGTGAGCTTCTAATTAGCAAAGTGCAAGTTCTGCCAATCACCTTGGCAAAGCGGATCCTGGGTGGGTCCCATGTGATTATGTGGGATTTATAGAAAAAAAAAATGATGGAGCTGGGCTGGATGGTACACATCTGTAATCTGGAGAATCAAAAGTTAAGGTCAGACAGAGACTACATATCAAGACCCTGTGTCAAATAAATCAATAAACAAACAAACAAATACAAAAATGAAACTTTATTTCTCACTGCCACACCAGATGTGGAACCCAAGGCTTGAGCATGCTAGAGAAGCCCTCTATCACTAAGCTACATACCAAGCCTCACTTCCAAAGTATCTTCCTGGCCTCAGAGAAGTCTGCTCCATACACTCATGTAGGGATCCAGGCCAGCTCCAAATTGGGGCAAATTCCATTAGCTAGAACTCAATCAGATGGCCAACTCTAGCAGGATGTCCTGGTATGGCCAGGAGAAAAGGGAGCCAGGAGGTAAACTGAGCCATGTGACCCAGGCCAAGATCTGAACTTGCCCCATCCTTCCTCCCCTTCCTTCTTGTTTCATAGCATGGTGGTCTTTTCCATTCAGACACAGCACAGACACAAAATGTGTTACACTTCCCAGAGGATGGATATTCATGATCACAGAGGACAATGTCATAATTCAAAAACGGGTGCAATGGAAGGAGCCCAACACCAGGGATCAGGAGTCCCTTGTTCCAGATCTTGCTCCTCCAAGCTTGTTTGCTGGATAATGCTCTTCCTTCAGCCAAGGTTTCCCCAGTGACTTATGGGTAAATAGTTTGGGCATTCCTAGTATACCTCTCAGCTCCTTCTGATTCTGAGGTGGAATCTCTCCTAGTTGAACTTGTTATCTTAGTGAAAGGTAGATTTTTTTAGGATGTCATTTTCATTGTAGCCCATAACAACAAGAGAAGTCCACTCCAAGATCAGACTCAGGCTATAGGAGAGCCACAATAAATATTTCACAAAGGAAAACAAAGAAACATATTGTACTGCAGCTAATGACAACCACAGCCTCAATTACTGCTTCTCCCATTGCAAATGGTTTCACACACAATCTGCTCGGGGTAATTTTATTATTTCGGATACTGTTCACATGCAGAAATCAAAATTTCATTAAATTAATTAGCCATCACAGGAAGGGTAAGGAGAAGTTCTGAAGGGTATCCATTCCATAAATAAAAAAGTTTTAGAAGAGACTATTCTGGAAAACACTTTATTAATGCGAAAACTTCTTTAGGGTTTGGATTGAAATGCACTTGTTCTCCTAACTAAATAAGCATGCATATTTGAGGAGCCCAGTCTAAAATATTAACAGTCCTTCTGCACCAGCAATATTAGTCCTTCCCCTCTCTGCCTGCTTCTGTCAAGAAGCCACAGAGCATACAACTGTAGTGCCTAGCTAACCATGTAATTGATAACTCCCCACTCTATTCACTGTGGGAATCTGTCAGTTCGAGTCCAAGGATACATGCACACTACAATGAAATGAACTTACACCAGTCTGTCTGCCGACCAGGAGGGGCCTGGATGCAGCCTACATTTTGCTACTTAATTGGCAGGGGCCAACGTGCCAGTGCACATGTGTATTCCAGCACTGGCAAGCTGTACGATGACTTTTTTGACAGACCTATTTAGTGAGGAGGAGATCTTTTTTTCCCCAGATAATTGCTCAAAATCATGCTTTCAAAGTCAAAGTAATTCAAACTTGCCTGTCTGTATTTTGCAAACATACTTGGAAGGAATGCAAATTCACTTGCCTATTTCCCAGGCCGTGCACAAAACAAGCTGGTTTTGGTCTGGCCTTTTCTTTCCCCCCTCCTTGAGCAATGAAGGGGAAGGAATACAAATCCTCCAGAGTTTACCTCATCCCTGGTGTGATTTATATGGACCAAACTCTGCAAAGAAGGCATCACTCTAGTGCAGGCCCTGGGTCCTTGGTGAGTGATATTGAAACAAGTCTGCCAGTGAAAAAGTGGGGCCCTCAATATCCTTTAAGGGGGGGGTCTCTCTAGCAGAACAAAGGACTATAGTCCCTAGATTCTCTGGATGTTTGCACAAGTTAACTTTGGGGGGTGGCTCCTGGAAGAGAGGACTTTGAAATCAACTCATCTTCTGGGGGTACCCTGGGAAATGCCCTCCCCCTTGGCTCTGCTCCACATCAACAGAAATAAGGCTGCTGTACCTGATGTTCTGTGTGTGGTCAGTGCTGCATGGGCAGCTGTCCACTTTGTCCCCAACCCCCCAACTCTGCTCTGAAGACCATTGCTGGTGTGCCCCCCACCCCGGTAGTTTTGAGCATTCACCTAGAGATCATAAGATCTCCATGAAATTAGCAAGCACAGAGAAATTCTAAAAAGAGAGCCAATTTAGGAGATGTGGATGAAGCCATTTTAGATGGGCGATTCAGCTGCATGCAGATTTCAGCAAAGTTCAGCAGCCCAGGGGCCCTGCGAGTTTGGACACTGACTCAACACCAGGACATATGAAGACACTGGAAGACGTTCAATGAGGCTTCCGGAGTTTAGAAAGTGCTACTACATATCACACAAAAATATCCCCACAATGACAGAACAAAGAGCTCCTTAGCACAGATCTGTACCTAGATCAAGAACCAAAATGTGCAGTTAGTCCCAGGGCTTTGTATAACTCTCCCTTGACACTGCTGACAGAAAAGAAAAAGTCTGAGCTAGTAGCTAAACACGGCCCACAGAGCCCACCCCTACAAAATTAGAGAATTATAATCTCTTAAGACTCGAGGGGAATTTCAAGTCACTACTCTTTCTTTTCAGATGGTGAAACTAAACTTGGGAAAAGACTTCTTCAAAGAGCTACAAATTCAGTGGCTCAAGCAAGACTACTGCCTACTTGGGAGAACTGAACCAAGTAGATCCTCCCTGCAAGGTCAAGGTTTTGATACTCACATGAAAGCCATGCGTGGTTTCTGTAACTACAGGACAACCAGGCATGTCGTTATTCTCACTATCAAGATACCCAAATAAGAGCCTGCAAGATGGAGGAAAGTTAAAAAAAAAAGCTTTGTAATGACTAAAAAAATAGATAAATTGTTAAGTATTTTAATTGTGAGTGGATTGCCAGGCAGTCAATTTAATTAACTGCAGCATTTGTATTTTTTTCACTTTTGTTAGTTTTTTTCCCACTTGTATTAGTATATATTCATTGTACAAGGGGGATTTGTTGTGACAATTCCAATAGCTTTACATTGTACATTGGTTAGGTCGCCCCCAACATCTCTCCCCACAACCCCCTCCCCACCTCATTTAAGGCAATTACAAGAGGTTTCATTGTTCTACTTTGTATATGTATATGAAACCCATCAACCATATTCCCTCACCTTCATCTCCTCCATTCACTCTCCCCCATCCTAAAATACCACCCCCCACACACTGCACCTATTTGACAGTCCTGACTTTCATTTATTCCAAAGTAAATGTTCAAAGAGTTTTCTCTACATATCTCCGCTGTGGGTATACTTTACTTTGGTCAGTACAACCCCTTTTTCTACTCTTCTTTATCTTTTCCTCCCCCTCCCCCCCATTATTCAACAGATTTCAATACATACCATTGTATACTCTACCTGCACAGAAGCAATGTATTTTGATATTGCTGATGCTCTATCATTCTCCTTTCCTTTTTCTCCTCCCCTGAATCGCATAGAATAGTTCCACTATTACAAACATGTTCTACATACACGTTTGTATAGATCATATTTGTTTTTGTGTGTATGTTTATCTTGTGGATCAATCTTCCACATATGAGGGAAAGCACACAGCCTTTGTGTTCTGAACCTTGCTTACTTTGATGGCTCCTACCATTGACCTAGCAATTCTGCTCCTGGATGTATGACCAAAGGATCAAAAGTAGGTCAAATAAATACTTGCGTGTAAATGTTCATAGCAACATCATTCACAAGAACCAAAACATGGAGACAACTCAAATGCCCATTAGAAGGATGGATAAACAGATTGTGGTATAAACATACAATGGAATTCTCTTCATCCATAAAAAGGAATGAAGTATTGACCCATGTTACCATGTGGATGAACCTTGAAAACATTATGCTAAGTGAAAGAAGCCAGTATAAAGGACCATGTGTTGTATGAACCCATTTATATCAAATATCGAGGTAAGGCAACTCCACTGAGACAGAAAGCAGTTTGGGGGAGGGAAGAATGGGGAGTAGCTAGCTGCTGATGGTACAGCGTCTTACTGTGGGGCAATGCAAATATTTTGGATCTAGTTTAAAATGGTGTTTGTACAGCATTCTGAATATACTAAGTGCCATGGAAAGGTTCACTTTAAAATGGCTAATTTTATGCTATACGATTTTCACCTTGACTTAAAAACAATAGCAAAAGAAGTGTAACTGTTGTTTTTCTGCTTTTACATATGTTTGCTGCTTCCCAGAAAGGACTCATTGCAGTGGAGGGTGAGGGTAGTAAGATGGAAGTATAAGTTTAGGGGCAGGGAAAAGGGTCCTATGGGCAATCACAGACTTGCTGTGCTCCTCTGAGCTCCAGGCCCAATGAGAGACCTTAACCTCTGTCAGATTTCCCTCCATCTGAGCATTTCCTTCAGGTTCAGATTTACTGTGGTCCCTCCATCTCCCAACTCCACCTTTTGTGTTAAGTTACTCTGAGAAAAAGGAATAAAAGCAACCCCCAAGTAAGGACATAAATAAAATAAGGGACAAGCACACTGAACTGAAGTCTATGCTTTGTTTGATGGGGCCAGAACTGAAACAGGACCACACCAGGAAGTTTTGTGGTCATAACTAACCAGGTAAATTAGTGTTATCTGGAGGATTCCAGGCCTCCCGAGGCCCTGGAGAGATTTCTGCTACTCCAAACGAGGCCACTTAGATTCCAGAGCCTGACAAACACTACCCTTCTCTCCTTTTGAGAACGCTTCAGTTCTTCGGGTCCTGTGTCTGATTAGGTCTTGCCCAAAAGAGTGGGTTCAAACAAACACCTGACTTGGAGATGTGTAGGGGTCCAGAGGCAGAACTTATGGGGCTAAGGAGGCTATAACCACTCTCTTGGAACTGGGAGCACTGAGGGTGCCCATGTGGATGTATGCATGAGCCTCAGGTGAAACCTGATAGTCTGGGGCCAGAGGAAACTTCTCTGAAGAAATGACAGGCAAGAGTCAAGACAATAAAACAAACAAAGCAGGTGTCTCCTGTCAGCCAGGTACTCTTCCTTTTTTGCTGGGCCTGAGAAAAAAACACAAGGTTCTGGGAAGGTTGTAGGGTGGCTATGTGGCCATGTGAACGCTCTGCTTTCCATTTTACACCTGAGCCAGGCATGGAGGACCCATTGCACGTGTTAGCACTGACAGTGGCCAGATGAAAACAGCGTTTGAAATAGTAGTAGCAGTAAAGAGATCTCTCCTGGGCAAGACAGTATTATCTGTTGAGGCCCTGGGAAGGCATGGTATTTTCTCTTTTTACTATTTTATTTCGATATAGTATAGGAGCCCATTTTATCTTCTGGGGTGTGGATGTCAAGGCTTGGAGATGTAAGGACAGGCTTCTCCCAGCTTAAGGATCACTGAAGGAGACCCAGATGGAGCTGTGAAGGTAAAAATGTGCCTCTTTAACATGAACCTTGCCTGTCCTATTCTGTCCTGTGGGTCCCTTCTTCAGAAATTACTTGCTTGGTTGGCCTCTAAGGTGCCACCATCATGAGTGGGGCGGCTCTGTTCGTCACAGGCCCACGCACATCACGTGCCCCGGATCTGAGACTCTGACCACACAGCCCTGAGTGCTGGGAGTGTGTGAGGACTTGGGGTACCAGGAGCAAAAGCAGCTGCCTTGGTTCTCATTTCAAAACTACTTAAAAATGAAGATCAGAAAGAAGTAGGTGTGTTTCACAAGATGCTGTTGAGATTAAAGAGTGCACGGAGCTTTGCAAAGACAAAAGCCCTTATCATTCATTCATTCAGTCAATCATCCGCTCACTCATTCATTCTCTCATCCAAGAAATAACTGCCTAGTGCCTTCCCTGTGCTGGGAATTGTGCAGGACCTACAGGATGCAGGATCTTGAAACCTACATTGATGGAATGATGCATCCCTTTAACGCCTGGGGTTGCTGGCCAAATGCACCATAGAAGGGAAGGGCATCCTCATCAAACTGTGTCACAAACATTTCCAAACGTTGGCAACTGACAGGCAGAAGGACACCAAGTGACTGGGGGTGGCAGAGGCAAAGGGGTTGGGGAGACAATGACAGATGCAGCTGATAAGGCTGAAAGAGAAGGTTTTGTCCCAGTGCCAAAGGTCCTTCAGGGCCTAACAAGTTGCAGGTCTTACCTGTTACCTCCAGGTAGCTGTCAGGATTAGTTCAATAAATGGAATCCCATCACTGCGTCCCAGTGCTCCAGAGCCTCTCTTGGCTCCACATTGCCTCTGCATAAAACCCCTGACTAGGTGACACATGGTCCGAGGGGGTGACAGTACCTCCAGGGACATCAAAAATGTTTATGAAAAGGGAACAAAAGTGCATGAAGCCCCAATAAGCATATCAGATCGAGCAGATACTCAATAATACACCTGTGGCTTTCAAATTTCCTTGGTAGGGGCAACTAGGAAAACTGTCTGCAAAGGATCCTGGAAGTGCTCTTCACCCACCAGTGGAAGGAAAGTCCCCTGGCCAGGGGGTCTCGCTCTCAGCACTACTGACACTCTGACACTCAGGACTGGATCACTGTCTGTGAGCGGCACCCCTGGCCTCTGTCCCCAAGATCTAGTAGTACACCAGTCGCCTTTACGAGTGGTGACAACCCAGTATGTCTCTAGACATTGCCAGATGTCCCCCGTGAGGGGTGGGGTGAGGGGGGGATGAACTCATTTGAGACCCCCGGAATTAGATGAGGTCATGTTCATGAAGTGATAACTGTAAGATGAAGCTTAATATTGTTGAGTTTTCTGGAGGCAGGGTGTCTTTCACTGACAGCAATCAATTCTGGTGTAGAGTGGAAGTGTAGAACCATACACCAACGGAGGGGCCACCCATGGCATATGAGAGGCCTTGTCACAGGAGGCTGAAGGGGCTTGGGGAGCCTACACTGCAAGCCTAGAAATGCCCACCTGTGTGTCCAGAGAGGCCTCATTAAATTCAGGGATACACTGATAGAGTTTCTCCTTGGGCCTCGGGTGGACAGGAAGCCAGGTAATAAATTGCCTCTGCTTCCGGGCCTTGGAAGGTTACGTCTTAAACATCCCTGCTGAATGGTGGTGAGCCAGGGGAACCAACACCACAGCCCATGTGTGGGTCCAGGGTTTTGGCCACATGGCAATGCACAAACGTTAGCTGTCCCTAGAACACTTTGCCTGACACTTAGGGATAGGCCTAAGAGTCTGTCGCTAAGCCAGCGGTTCCTATGAACCAAGATTATTTAGGCTTGTTCTGAATCAAAACCAAGCCAAACTAAAGGAAACAACTGTGCAATAATCCTGTGTCCACCACATGGTATTAAAATATATATATATGGTCTGTCTTGGTTGATAATCTTCACCACGATGGGTCCATCTGACGACCACTGGACCTGGTTCTGGAAAATGAAGCCCTATCTCACCATGGGACTCCAGGTGACTTCCTCCGTTCCTGACTCTCAGGATGCCAGGGCAGTGTGAGGCATGGACTGACTAGGGGAGAAGTCACGTGCTGCTCAATTAAGATGTTTATTGATGTGGCACATAAAGCACTCCTGTTTTATTATCTACACTGGAAGGAAGGTGGTTAGTCATTTAGCTGCTTTGCCTCCGTGCTGCGGATTCACGAGAGATGGGTTTTCTTTATGACAAATCCAAAAGAAGCTATTCTCCCAGGATTTTTGTTTTCCTTCAGAAAGTATGAACTCAATGGAATTTTTCTTTACTTGTTTGATTTGTGAACACACACTGCACTTTTCAAGGGCAGAAAATGGGGAGAGTACTTTTTTTTTCAGTACAAGATTTTATTCAGAAAGGTGAAACCTCTTAGGAAGTAATTTTAAACATTGGACATAAATGCTATGTGAGTTTTGTCTTGGTATGGGAAAGAAGACAGACTAGCAATAGTCCTACGGTCTGTAATGTTGAATGAAATAAATGAACTGGAGGGAAAACAAAATTCTATTCCCAGTCTGAGATGGGAATTGCCCAGTTCTGTTTGCACAGGAAGCAGGGCTCTAGCTCCTAAGCCATGAGGGCTCCACCCCTCACCCCTGTCCCCATAGCTGTACAAGGAGTTTGGGTTGCTGAGGACAGCCTGAAATGTTTTCACCTACTTCTTCCCTAAATTTTCATTTCTAAGAGAGGGCTTTGAAAAATAAAACAAAGCAGCGCAAGGTAAATGACATTAAATCTTTAAGTGTGCTGTTCTCATACAATTTGGGAAACTTAGGAAGAAAAATTCTCAAGAAATAGAATGGGGAGGGAAGGAAGGGAAGAAGGGAGGGAGGAAGAGAGGAAGGAAGGAAGGAAGGGAGAAAGGGAGAAAGGAAGGAAGGAAGGAAGAGAGGGAGGGAGGGAGGAAGGGAAGGGAGAAAGGGAGGAGGAAGAAAGGAAGGGAGGGAGGAAGGGAAGGGAGAAAGGGAGGGAGGAAGGAAGGAAGGAAGGGAGGAAGGAAGGAAGGAAGGGAGGAAGGGAAGGGAGAAAGGGAGGGAGGAAGAAAGGAAGGGAGGGAGGAAGAGAAGGGAGAAAGGGAGGGAGGAAGAAAGGAAGGGAGGGAGGAAGGGAGGGAGGAAGGAAGGAAGGAAGGAAGGGAGGAAGGGAAGGGAGAAAGGGAGGGAGGAAGGAAGGAAGGAAGGGAGGAAGGAAGGAAGGAAGGGAGGAAGGGAAGGGAGAAAGGGAGGGAGGAAGAAAGGAAGGGAGGGAGGAAGAAAGGAAGGGAAGGGAGAAAGGGAGGGAGGAAGGGAAGGGAGAAAGGGAGGGAGGAAGGGAAGGGAGAAAGGGAGGGAGGAAGGAAGGAAGGGAAGGGAGGAAGGGAAGGGAGAAAGGGAGGAATCAAGGGGGGTAGGGAAGGGAGGAAGGGAGGGTGGAAGGAAGGGGGTAGGGAGGATCGAGGATGGAGCAGAGGTAAGGGGAAGGCTTCCTATTAGAGATGTTGAGATGTTGGAAGAGGGAGGCAGAAACTTCGAGAGCATTCAAGGGTGCATTTTTGACTGGTTAATTATTTAGTGTCTCTGTTGTGTACTGCTAAAAGAAAAAGTGAAGCTAGTTCTAGAAGAGTTCTGTTTTTCTTCCCTTTATCATCTTCCCAGTCTAAGCAAGCTGCTCCATCAGGGCAAGTCCGTACCAAGTGCCACGAGGACGGCCTGACTCCCGCAAAGCGGCTTAATTACCCATTGCGGGGTCCCAGCCACACAAGCTCTGGTGTGGCCGTTATCTTTCCTAGGTTGTCCACGCCTTCAGAAAGGGGGAGGTGGCAGAGACTTCGCAAGCCCGCTTTCTAGAAGGGAATGAGGATTTTAATGCATGGATCTGATGTCATTAACAATGCTGACAGCTGTTTAATCCCAGAGGAAACAACAGCTGAGTCCCGACTGCGGGAAAAATAATTAACTCTTCCGTGCGTTGGGAGGAAGGGACCCTGCGAATCAATTACGGGGCTCCTGCCCTACCTGCGGCTTTTGTCAGTGACTCAGCCATCGGTCGGAGCCTCCTGTGCTAACCAAATGACAGCAGGCCCTTCAAGGCAAAGAGACTTGTTAAGTTCAGAGAACAGATTTATTAAATGGGCCTGTGCGAAGTTTGCCATTAATTAAAATTAAGAGCCATTTTTCATGTTTCCACTGAATCAGAGCATAATGAGCTAAAGTAAAAGGTAACAATAAAGTTGGGGTCTTGGGTGACCTGGTGGCTGGCAGGACGGGGTGGTTGAGCCAGAAGGGAAAGAGAAATAGACTCTAGCCGAAACAGAAACAGAGGGCGGGACATGCAGCCACATGCAACTTTCTGGTACTTGTCATTTAATTTAAATGGAACATTTAGACACCTGTCGAGGATGGTAAATTTGCTATTTTTCACCCGTCCTCCCCCAGAGATGATCAGCAAACTGCCTCTCTTTGAGGCTTCAAGTTTGCTCTCTTTTTTTTTTTTTTTTGTATTCACCCCTGCTTGCTGACATCCTTCCGGTGACTATCTCTGCTGCTTTTAATTTGTAAAATATTATAGATATAAATAATGTCTGATTAAGCCCGTGCTTTGAAATATGTGGCGTTCACTTCTCGGCTCCCATGTAATAAAGCACTCCTGGATCCCTTCCATTCATTTATAATGCGAGACTCTGAGCAGATGTCTTAAGTATTCAATGTTACAAACAGCAACATTACATGAATTTAAATTTGGCTCTTTGTCTGATCGCCCCTCCGAGCACGGCAGCTGATGGCCGGGGAGCCCAGTTTCATCTGGAAACGACATGGCTCTGCCACCTGCCCGAAGCCTCCTCCTCGTTGGTATGTGAGGACAACCTGCTCCCTCCCCCGAGGGGTCCAGGCTGCTGGGTGTGAGGTGGGACCTCCTGTCAGATCAGAATTTGCTAGCGTGGCACGTGGAGGGAGAAGGGTCTGTGTAAATAGCAGGTGGATCTGGGCCTGGGAAGGGCTCGCACGCCATCTGATGCTCCTAATGGAGTCATAGTGTCTGCAGAGTCAGCACTATGACCCCATTCTACTGTTGAGTAAACTGAAGTCCTGGGAAGAGGAATAAAGGCGTTCTCACTTGTGCGTTTTCTACCCAAGTGGAATTTAATGGATCTGTGTGTAAAACCCTCTGCTGAGGTTTAGAAGCCAACATCATAGGGAAAGGGGACTGTAGACATAGCTCACATCCTGAACTTGACCAAGAGAATCCTAACAGATGTTTTAAGGACAGTTTTGACCACCAACATCTGCCCCATTTCTTCTGTTCTTCTAGGAAGCTCACTTTACTCTACTGACCTGGGAGGTCAGTTACAGTGCTCTCTTCCCTTGTCATGTTGGTAGATGTGACCTTGACCAGCTAATTAAACTACCTTTCTCTTGAGCTCAGTGATTGGCTAAGGGATAGCGCATGTGACTCACATTGGGCGAGTCAGACCTGGGATGCATATATTCTGGGATACAGAGTGAGGATGTCTCCTTTTGCTGTTATTAACATGAGAACAAGAGTCTGGTCATTCTGGCAGCCATCTCCCCCACCAGACAGAGAAAACCTGCTGCAGAGACCACCATAGCAGACCACAGAGACAAATCATCTGCTCATAGTTTGAGCCCCTGGATCCATCATTGCCTGAAGCCATCACTCCAAGATTACCTAGTAGGTGAACCAGCACACTTCCTTTGATCTCCAGGTAGTTGTCCCTAAGGATTATAATTCAGAAGGAAGGGAGATGAGTAGTACACATTGCTCCATGAAAATTCTGGACATGGCATATGCTGTCTTTCTAAATAGTTTTCAAATTAATTCTGGGCAATTTCACACTACTCTGGCATTACTCCAGGCTCTTTCTTAGCTCCATGGTTTTCCTCGTGCTGTCCCATCTACCTCGAATGTCTTCCTGTTTGTGAGGTTCTATGTGTCATTCAATGTTTTGCTCAAATCTAATCCCTTGTGGCAGACTTTCCTGAATGAATTAGAAAGTAGCAGTTTCCCCAGATAAACTGATCTCTCAAGAGCAAGAGTCATGTCTTATTCATTGTCATATTTTCATCAACGAGCACGGTGCTGGGCAGGCATGAGGTCACCGTAACAATATTAAAAACAACTCGCAGTGAAGTACAGACTGCCCTCAAGGACTTTTACTATAGCGGGAAGACAAGAGAATCAAGGAAATTATAGCAGTGCAGGCCTTCATCTGATCGTGTCATCAAGAACCTACATAGTTTTGTTGTCAACAAAGCTAGTGGCTTTCACAGGTGGCATTAACAGAAGTAGGAGGATCCAGGAAGAGGTGACAGGCATGTTGCATCATGAGTTACTCAGGCCACATCTGGGTTTCTGGCCCTGTTCAGACTTCAATAGGGACACTTGTTCCAGATTGTTCGGATCACGTCATGGTTTTCATATGATTTTTTAAAATAGATTTGTGGAAATATAATGCAATGTGATTCACCCATTCTAAGGTTATAATTCAGTCATTTCTAGTACACTCGCAGTAGTGCAATGATCACCACCATCCACACCGGAACCTTCTCGTTACCCCAAAAGGAATCCTGAAGGATAGCTGCTATCCTCCAGCCCTTCCAGCCCCTTCACTCACCCTGTCTCTAGATTTCTGTCTCTATAGATGTGTGTCTTGTGGACATTTCACATAAATGGAGTTATACAGTATATGGCCTTTGTGACTGGGTTCTTGAAGGACTTAGCATAATGTTCTCAACAAACTATTTGCTTCTCTTTTTTGTGAAAAACAGTAGGGAAACCGCCCCCCACACACACACAAACTTTAGACAAACAATACCAGGTGATATACAAAAACACAGCGGCCAGCTCTGGTTGAAAGAGCAGGGCAAGGTTCCAAGCCATTTCTTGACGTTGGCCTCAGAAGGACCTAAAGAACATTCCAGAATTTGCAGCTGGAACTAAAGCCCAAACCCATAACACTAGACAGAGAAGCGGCCCTAAGGGAGCTCTCTAACTCCTTGCTCCATCAGCTTCCCTCCCACAATGATATGTCAGGTCTCCACTGAGTGTAATAAGGCAAAGGCCAATGGGACTGGGCAAGGGGAGCCCCTTTCTGGGTTCCAGGCGGTTCATCTGGATATAGAAAGTTCTATTTCCCTGCACACTTGAAAGCAGAAGAAAGACGTGCTATCTCAAGTCTTTTTTCTTTTTTTTTTTTTTTAATTTTAAGAAACTGCCTTCCCCACGATAGGGTATTATGTGACAAACATTCTAAGTCCCTTCTTATGGTAATACTGCACTTTGCAAATGGCTGGGATCCAATCCAACTGAACATAATAAAATGAAACAAACTGTGCTATCTCCAACAGCTTTAATCGTCACCATGCTAATGGTTCCTAAAACCAATGAGCATGGACTCAAAAAAAAAGAAGAAAGAAAAGACACATTCTGCCTGTTGTCAGCCTCCCAGGCAGCTGGGGGGGTGTGCTTACTGTCACCACCCTGAACCTTTCTGTAGGGTCTTTGGAAAAAGCCCCATTCTATTCTTTTGAGGCCAAAGCTGACACATGAAAGGAATTTATGACAGACAGACAAGATGATGTCCCTCTGCTTGTGATGTTCACAATGACAGAGAGCTGCATTCATAATTCAGATAGTTTTGTGACACTGGTGAGAATTGTTTGGTCACCACCAGAATTTCTGTCCAGGGCTCAGAGTGCATGGTTGCTGCCTAGGGCTGGTGGCCACAACCCCTGACAGGACTGGATAGTATGGAAATCACCGCCCTCACATTCATTTGCACATAGATTCCTCTCCTACAGACCACACAACATCCCTGGAGTTGCAACAAAGGAATGGGTAGGCTCCCCACCTTGCTCGTAAAGACCACAGAGATCAGATGACTGAAGAATCACACGCAGAACCGAAGGTGAAGTGGGAAGGAAAGGCTCTTGCTAAGCCTTCTCCTTCTGCACATCTGCTGTGTCCCGGGATGCTGCAACAGGGCCAATTCATGTGACAGACTCCCCACACCCTGGCCAATGTCTCTTAACCTGCCCCTCCTTCTTTTATCAGTCCCACAGAAAAGGACCTCTGGGCCACCATGTGTAACTGTCAGCTCCTGGGTTCCCCCTGAATCAGCTCCTGACTGTGTATGGTGACTCTTCATTGGACCAGAACCTGATCCCACCTGATCCTCCCAAGTCAAATCCGCATAGCTCCAGTTTTGGCCATTTCCTGTGTTCAGTTGCCTTTGAAGATCTGCAGGGAGGCTGGAGTAGTCAGCTCCCAATTGCGCAAGGCTGGATTCATCCATTTGGAGCATAACTGGGGAGGTTTGAACTCAGGACCTTGCTCTTGCCAGGCAGGCACTCTATCACTTCAGCCACACCTCTGGCCCCTTTTGCTTTCTCATTATTTCTCACAGAGTCTCTGTTGCATTTATGCCTGGCTGTCCTGGACTGTGATCCTCCTATTTATGCTTCCCGGGTAGCTGGGATGACAGGCACGCACCACCATGTCCAGCTTTTATTGGTTAGATGGGGGGAGGGGGACCCTCCATATTATTTTTTTGCCTGGTTTGGGTTTGAACCTAGATCCTCCTGATCTCTGCCTCACAAGTAGCCAGGATTATAGGTATGAGCCACTATGCCTGGTTCTAGAACCTTCAATACATTTAAGCCCCTTTAAAAATTCTACACTTTTGACTCAGTGATTCTACTGCTAAAAAGCTAATCTTAGGAAATAGTTAAATATCATTCATTAGTCTAAAACACCGTTATGTTTAGACACTATGTGGCTTACTTATAAGAAGAAAAACCTAGAAGCAATTTAAATGTTAAATATTAAAGGAATGGTTTTTAAAAAAAACAAAAAACTACAGAATAGCTGAATTTACAGTCCTTATTAAGAGTGACAGCCATGAGTAATTCCTGCACTCTGAAGGCTGAGGCAGGAGCATTGTGAGTTTGAGGTCAGCCTGGGCTACAAAGGAGACCCAATTTCAAAAAAAACAAAAAACAACCCCAAAACTGATACTCACAAAATGTCAGTAACATGGAACTGTGTTGCAATATTAGGGTTAAAAACAGAACTGAGATTCCTATAGTGTGATTTCAAACATACTTTGATGCCAGGGTAGACGGTGGATAGAAGAAGCCACATTTTCTGTTGGGTTCTGTCCCAAAACAGTGATCAGGAGCCATTTGTTTTTGGGCAGATCCAGCTCCTCGTAACTCACTCGGTGCCTCAAGAAAACTCAACCTGCTTTGTTTTTTTTCCTGAGAAATGACATGTGCAAAAATAAATTATATCAAGTGGGTTTAATATCTCAGTTGGATAGGTAATGCTAGGTTCTTTGGGTCATGGAAAAGAAAAGAAACCAAGCAAAAAAAGCTTTGAATTCTTACACCTGCTCATGCTGTGTGTCCGGAATTGATGAGGCATACAGGTATCTTCTAACTTTTCCATACGTGTTCTCCAGCTCAGAACCAAATCACAGCACCTCCCTCCTCCAGCCCTGTCTTAGAGCAAATTGAGTCCAAATTAGATCACCTGTTTCGTCCAATTGTATAAACCACGGCGATGCTGCTGGGAAAATCTAATAGTGTTAATCTAAGAACTGCTCCTGTGCCCACAATAGACTCAAACAAATAATCAATGAGCCTCCAGCTATTACAACGTCACTGAGCGAGGGCAGGGAGAACAGCAGTTTCTTTTGCAGAGAGAGCTGCTTAGCTGGAATCATATCAGGGTGCAGCAAGGACAAAGTCAAACCAAAAAACAGAAATAACAGTGCTGAAACTGGGCTGAGCAACATCCCTCGTTCTGTGGCGTTCACAGCCTCAGAATCTGCGGTGGAAAACGCAAGAGTATGAATTGGAATGGGCAGGTATTTTACTGGGCGTTTAAAAGTCTCTTTCAATCATCCCAGTAACTCTTTGGCATTGTTTAATATCACCTCCATTTTACTGATGGAGAATCGGAGAAGTTAGTGGTCACATCTATAATGGGTAACAATGGGATATGAAGCCAAGTCTCAAATGAAACGTGTTATCTTCTTAATCTACAGAGTTCTAAAGGTCAAATCTGGTGAATATTTGGGGTTACACTAATTATATGTTCAATAAATACCTGTTGGCTGTGCATACAATGCCCATGGCATAGGGTTTGGAGTGGTGGATATAAATGCTAAAAGAGGAACTTGTCCCATCTGTATGGAAATTGTTTTGTCTCTCAGAATCTGTTGTTTCTTCACAGCCAAGTATTTGTAGAAAGGCGGGAATGTTCTTGCTCGGCCTGGTGGCTTTCTCAGACTTAGTCTGATGGAGCCCAACTCATCAATGCTGTGGCAGCAGAATTGATCTGCAAGCCATTCACTCTTACAACATGGATTTATAGTTCATTTATGTCATCCTAGCGTGCGATGGTCCCACAGCTGCAAATTGCATTAGTGAGGAGCATTTTTTGGCAGAGTGTCAATGTGTCCCGTGCTCTACATGCTCAGGCTGTGGGGTCTGCGGGCCACTTCGTGTGCTCACAGGGAGAGTGATGCACAGTCTCGGAGGCCATGGAGGGCTAAGGACTGGAGTAGAGCCCACCACTGTCTGGACTCCACCACTTCCTATGGGAACCAGGAGGTGCCATCCTCACACAGAGCACGCTATAAGGCCATGCAAACAGGAAATCACATGGAAGATGTCTAGATGTGTTTATCCATAGCTCCAGTAGCAATGGATATTCTATGACTATTTTCTCCTTGGTTCACAGAAGGATCTCTGCATACTGATGTCTGCAGATAGCAAAAGTATTCCACCCATTTTTCAAAATAAAAAATAATTAATCCAAAAAAAAAAAAAAAAAAAGAAACCCAACTCAAGTGAATTGCACATGGACAACTGACCTTGGAGTCATCCATGACCCAGGGTTGATCTACTTTCTCTGAGAACTTAGGCAAGCCCATAGGATCTCCCAGGCTCAGTTTCCCTGTCTTCAAATGGAAGCAGCAATGTGTGCATATATGTCAAATACTCAGTGCAACATCTGCCACAAAGTCCACACTCAGTAAATGCTGACTCTTAAGAGTTTTCTCATCACCTCACTCTATGGGAGAAAAAGGGCCCCAACAAAACAGCATATGACACTCCAATTCAATAATGCAGTAATGATATGCCTGCTAAGTGTTTGGAAGTGAAGTAACTTGTTGAAATGAAAGCGGTTGGTGAATGGATAAAAGGGCAGAGATGAAGCAGAGAGAAACGTGAATTACGGTGCGAGGTGGTATAGAGAGCACTTACTACCCAGGCTTTCAACTTTTGCATATGTTTGAAATTTTTCATAATGGACTCCTAGGGATGTGACATACACAGCAGTAAGGAAGAATGAAACACTGTAGGTGAGGCTCACAAGATAACAATAAACAAAACATCAAGCTACTAGATAGAATGTAGGATTCCATTTATCTGATACTTGAGGACAGAAAGCTATGATATAGAAATGAGAATAGTGGTCAGCTCTTAACGATCCACACCTTTTGCTGGGAAAGGGGTGCAGGTGAGCTTCCTGGGGTGCTTGGGATGTTCTCTGTCTTGATTTGGGTGATATTTATACAGATGTTTGACTAAGTAAATAATTCATTGAACTGTGCATCAAACAACACGAGTGCACCTTACCATAGCATGGATATATCTCATGGGAGATGCAGATTCAAGCAACTCACATTTTCTGAACACTCTTCTCTTCCCATACCAGGCATTCTTTCGAGGCACTTTCTGATGCATTCACTTGGAAAACCATTTCAGAGAATTGTCTGACAGAATACATTACTTAAGCCTTTAAATGCAATGTGAAACAATCTTACTTTCTTAGAAAATGACTGTCATCCCTAAGAGTAAACTTGCCCTACAAAGAAATCAGGAATGTGTGAAACTACTCAGCCTCTTAGCTCTGTCCAGTGGTCCTGGGCCTTTTCCTCCCTCTTCACAAGTAGATTCCTTCTAAGTAAGAAGGATGTCTCTCTGACACCCAATCTCTGCCCTCTGGTGAGAGACTCAACCATCAGGATGGAGAAAGGAAAGACCACGTCCAAATCACACCACACAGAGATTCATCTGCAGGATGGCTATCCTTATGAAAGACTTGGCTGTCCGTCTCTGTTCTGGGAGTCATCCCCGTTCAGATGGCATATCTCTACCTCCTGGTCAAACAAAGGCCATCCTTTCCAACAGCTTCTCCAAGCCCCAGCTGCTGGAGCACAGGCACAAGGCACATCTGAACTTGTTTGGCAGCATCCTGGAAGGAGATCTTGACAGGAGACAGGACAGCTGTCTCTGGCCACAGAGACCTGCCTCCCAGGTCTGTTCCTAATCCCTACCAAGTAGCCTTTGATATATGTTAGAAAGCAGCACCTTCGGGATGAAGCCAATATGGAGCCACAGTGAGATTTCTGCCAGATCAGTAAAGAGGACAAGGTAGTTGAAATGGAGATGACTGAAGATCTAAGACAGCAGGATTGCCTATGCTATGATCGATCACATGGGATGTTTGCTCAAAACACAAAGATCCTGCAGTCCTCTCTAGACTTACTGAATCAGAATCTCTGGGAATGATCCCAGAATATGCTTGTTTTAACAAGTGTATGCGAGGGATTCTCTTATACACAAAGGTGGAGGAAAAGACCATTTTGTTAAGAGTTCCTTTAATGGGACAGGCTTCCATTCATTTCTTTATCCACCCAGCCACGCACACACTCCCCCATACATCCACCTATCAAGTCATCTTTCCATGCATCCACCTATCATCCATTTATGCATGAGTCACTCATCCATCTATTCACTCACCTATCCATCCATCCAAACTATTTCTTCCATTTTTTTCTTGCTAACTTATATAAACCTTCTATTTTCTCATATTACTATCCCTGCAGCAAGGACTGTATGGACTTTAGGAGAGAGATATCTGGGCCACAATCACAGAATGCTTGAGTTGAGTCTCTTTTTCAAGGAAACTTGTGCCATTAGCCAGGAACACCTGAGTCTCAAGGGCCTGCAGGTCAGCCAGCACAGATCTATGGAGCTGATTATTTTCTGAGACATCCAATTACAAGTGAGTAATTTCTTTCCCCCAAAGATAAGCCGTGGAAAATACACTATAGATTCTTCTGTTTCCAGGAAGCTAAGAGGATCTGGGTCTCAAAGCAAGCCCCAGAAGTTGTGAAGTTTTTTAGTTTTAACATAAAATCTTCAAAAGAGTTCTGCTTGTATATAGCAAATACAACAACGCAGGTAGGGATTTAGTAAAAGACAATGCTGGTTTATCAAGAAGAAATAAGAACAGGATAACCTCAAAGAAAAGAACTCCCAAAGTTAGATATACTTCTTTGAGATTAGATGATATACATCCACCAGAGTCATACATCCCAGTAGCTGACGACACAGGGAATTATGATGACTACTGGGCCATATTGAGTGTCCTTGAGGTCAGAGACCATTTCTTTCTTCCTTACCACTAGGTCTGTTCTGCACCTGACAATGCCTGACTCAATAAATATCTGCTAAATCATGAATTTGTTTCTGTCTAGGGTAAGAATATGACAAAATGAGACAGTTTTTGCAATCACCAATGGCTTTCATCTACAAGTAGATGATTTCCATGGGGTGACAGTCTCCCTTCACTTTAAATACTGAGGTTGCTCAAGAACAAGTCTGAATAGCTGAAGGGAGGGAGACATCAACCAGTCACTCAGCAGCAACACAGACTTGGTTTTTAACTTATCACAAACCAAGTGATATATAGAAGATATGAAGCCCTCATCCTCTCATTTTCTGTCTTTCCTAGTTAGAGGTAAGGGTGTCTTTGACTTATGGCTCAAATTAGGGCAAGTATAGGCTCAAACATTAGTTAATACCAGCAATGCTCCATCCTGGATCATGGGCATCTGGAATGATCTGTGATCCCTCAGTTGAGTCCATCACTCCTCATCACTCACCCCCTATGATATTTGACCTAATCTGTGACTGTGCATTAGTCTGGCCCACCGTGTACCATATAGTAGAGAGATATATGTATGGTACCATATAACCACTAACTGATAGATCTATGGCACGGACACCACTGATACTTCCTTTAATGGCCCAGAAAGATCTCCCCTCTCACACCCTCTTATTCTCCCTCCCCATTGCAAATTAGGACATTTCTTCAGGAAGTTTTAAAACACCTGATGCCAAGGGTGTACCCTTACTCATTTAAATCAGACTCTCCAGAAAAAGAACCCAGATGTTAGAATTCTTTAGCTTCCCAGATAGCTCAAGTTGGATTGAGAGCTACTGACAGTCTCCCCCTACTTGTCTTGGGCTCAGTAATGTGTGCAACCAGTTGTTTTAATATCATATTTCTATGGGATGGCACCAGAATGTTGACATCTATTTCATCCTGAAAATTTTTATCAGCTCATTGATCAAGAGCAGAGAATCAGCACCATGGTTCTAACATCCTAGAAATGGATGGATGGGTAGATGGATGGATGGATGGATGGATGGATGGATGGAAGAGTATATGGGTAGATGGGTGGATGGACAGTTGTATGCATAGATGTGTGAATAGATGGGCAAATGGACAGATGGCTGGCTGGCTGGCTGAATGGGCAGTTGTATGTATAGATGGGTGGATAGATGAATGGACATATGGATGAATGAGTGGATGGATGGATGGATGGATGGATGGAGAGATGGGTAAACCTTGTGAAGATTTCTATTTCTATAACACCTGAATTATTTTATTATTCTTAGCTTTTCAGATGTTTTGTCCCTTAGAGACTTGGAGTTCTGTAAGAGATCTGCCCTTATCTTTCTTTGCTTTTCAGGCCCTGCACAGTCGTTAACAGCACTTGGTGGCAGGTACATCAACAGGTTAAAAATACATGCTTTTTGAAAATAAATGAATTTACTTTAATACCCTTCCAGGAACAGAATTTCTCAGTAATAGGAAGAATGAAAGTAGAGATGCTCCATTGATATTTTACTTTCATATCATACAAAGAAATAGCTACTGGCAAGTTCTGATAAAAATTCTAATTGGAAGATGGTCTTACTGATCTCAAGAAAAAGTGGGCAGACAAGTATTTTTAAAATATTGGACTATTTTGATAGCAAATGTCTTGCTATCATGGAACTCCCTCTTTTCACAGATGGAAAACCCAAGGCCTAGCAAATAACTTGAAGTCTTGAACCCAGAACTCTTATCTCCCAGTCTAGAGCTCTTGCCACAATGCTATGTTGAACCTGTAGAGCTGAATGCAACAAATATATTCTTATTTTGAATCAAGGGGAGAAATTTTTAATGACATGACCCTTTTAGTCTATATAGTCGGCTGTAACCATGACCAGATTTTTCTAATCAAAGTATCCAAAATGGCATTGATGAGTTGGATTTTCTGTTTTATTTGTGGTTTTATGTTGCTCTGTTTTTCAGTTGTTTTTCTTAGCACTACTGGGTTTGAACTCAGGGCTTCACACTTGCCAGGAAGGTTCTCTACCATCTGAACCCTCAAGCCCTTTTGAGCCTTGTTATTTTTGAGATAGCGTCTCACTTTTTGCCTGGGCTGGCTTGGACTAAGATCCTCCTATTTTATGCTACCTGCTGTAGCTGGGATGACAGGCACACACCACCATGCCCAGCTTTTCTGTTGAGATTAGGCTTCGTGAACTTTTTTAGCTTGGGCTGGCCTGAAACTTTGATCCTTCTGATCTCAGCCTCTCGTGTAGCTGAGATGACAGGCATGTACCACCACACCAAGCTATTGGTTAGGATGGGATCTCACCAACTTTTTGCCTGGGCTGGCCTTGAACCTGCATCTTCCTGATCTCAGCCTCCAGAGTAGATAGGATTACAAGTGTGAGCCACTGTGCTATGAAGAATAAGTATTTTTCATTCAACTAGTGGGAGCTGGAGACACTGGCAAATATCATGTGATTTGTATTTGAGCTATTCAAGGGTACCAAAAGAGAACAGAAATCCTTGGCTGTCCCACCCTGAGGTGAAGCTGGCCTGCCATTTCTAATGAGAAATGGGCACATCCTGCTAAAAACACTCTTCCTGTTACTTTGGGAAGTATAAGGTACCATAACTTCCCAAATTGGCAAAAAACTACCTGCTATGGATTGTAGTAAAGTGTGTTTTTAAATTATTTCAGAACCATAAAACCTCTCCATAGAGAGTGCTTTGAAACTGCAAATTAAATATAGAACATCTATGAACTGTATCCATTTTTACAGTAAGTATCTATTTCCATGGGGGTTCGTACCATCTTTTTTGTCTAGTTACACTAGTTAATAATGCAGTGAATTTGCAGTAATAGAGTAAATGTTATTTTGATGACACTATTTGATTAAATTAAAGATGACATTAAAAGGACCATTTCAATAAAGAACTGAAATCTCTAGAAGTAACTGGGGCTGAGTGTTTAAGTCAGCTAGTCTGGCGGTCTTAAAAGGACCAAATGGAATTTCTTTCACCGTGTGAATGATGAACGAGTTAAAGAACAATAGGACCAAATAATATGTGGTAGAATATGAAGGCTCAGAACCCAGGCAATTTTAGTTATTTGAGGCAGGCATGCTGCTTGCAAGAAAACAGTTCATGTGGCCTTGGGAAAAAGTAGAAATACATTAAAGAAAACGAAAGTGAGAGGGTACTGAGATTTGCAACAAAATGCTGATGTGGTGATAGTGAACCAGGCTGGTGCAAAAGCAAAAGAGAAGAGAGGCTCAGTCATGTCCCTCCTGCCGCCACCAACTGCCACCACCACCACCACCAGCATCTTCTCTGCAAATTCACAAATGCACCAGTGAGCCCCCCACCCCTGTGCAGGGGAAACTTGGAGACCAGAAAAGGAAAAGAGAGTCCTAATGATTTTCTTCAGGCCTCTGTTCATACGGGGCTTGTCAAATAAAAGTTCTTTTCCTGAGTGAGAGGTTCACGAACATAAATCAAGCGGCTGTTTGAAAATCCCTTGACTTAAGTTCTTAGAGATAGAATCTATCTGAAGAGATGTTCCTCTGTAACGTGACTGAGTTATGAATCACCGGCATTTCACCCTCCACAAGATCCAAGATTAAAGGTGTGCAATGGTGGAGAATCCCAGTTCCCACAGAAACACCTGCTCTGGTGTCTCAGCCCCAAAGACAAGTGACATCTCTATCTCCACAGCGGGCCACTGGCTGTTGACACGTTCAAGCCCAAAACACACACATTTATGATTCCCGAAGAGAGGAGAAAAATCCAGCTTCAGCGAATGCAATTCTTCCTTGTGATCTCAAAAGAATGTCATTAGATGCTAAGTTTTCAGACACGCGGTCAGCTCAGAAGGGATGGTGGTAGGGCTTAGGGGAAACACATGATCTCCATCTCAGTAAATATTGCCTCTTTAAATGCAAATAGATCAGAAGGCAATATTCACAGTATAGTTGACTTTCTGAGTATAAACCTATGGTGTTTATTATATTCCCAGCAGTAAATCACTTAGAGACAGGGATGATATAAAATGTCACAATCGGGTAAGTGTATTCAATTAAGCATATGGAACGCAGATATAATGATTCTGGGATCCTTAAGACTGAGAAAATCCTCAAGCTACCAGGAAATTTGTCCCTTCCTGAAGACACCTATGCTATTCAAAAGTAACAGCAAGCTTTCTTCTGGAAATACCTTTTGTGTGAGTGTGTGTGTGTGCGTGTGTGTGTGTGGCACAGGGGTTTGAACTCAGGGCCTCTCACATGCTAGGTGAGCACTGTCTACTACTTGATCCATGCCCCCCAACCCTTTTTTTTTTATTTGCATTTGTTTTTGAGATAATCTCTCTAACTCCTCAGGCTAGCCTTGAACTTGAGATCTCTTGCCTCCACCTCCCATGTAGCTTGGATTACAAGCGTGGGCTATTACACTGGTCTTCTTCAGGAAACATTTTAGTTTCCAGAATCCTGAGTTGCTCAAACCTACATGTTTGAGGTACTCTGCCACAACCTGCCTTGGCAGTCTCTTGCTGCCTTCCCCTCTCCCCCCTTGCAGGACTGAAACAGTGCTTGGCAAACCCCAAATTCCTTGTTTCTGGCATATCTTTAAAATTCAAAAATACTGCTGGGTGCCAGTGGCTCCTGCCTGTAATCCTAGCTACTTGGGAGGCTGAGATCAGGAAGATCAAGGTTTGAGGACAGCCAGGGCAAATAGCTCGAGAGACCCTATCTTGAAAAAACCCATCGCAAAAAAAAAAGGGCTAGTGGAGTAGCTAAAGGTATAGGCCCTGAGTTCAAACTCTAGTACTGCAAAAAAAAAAAAAAAAAAAAAAAGAAAATTTGAAAAAACTGATGGTAAAGAAGTCTAGTTTTGCCTTCAGCCTGGCTTCCTTATCTGCAGTGAACTTTTTGCTATCTTGACTGGGATTCTCACTCACTTGTTGCAACAAAAACAGAATGTCTCCTGGCTCCAGCTCTCTAGGACTCCAGCACTTGTACCTGTCTCTCACATCATTTGACCCAAGCATCACAGCACACCTGCCCACCTCCTCAATGCTCCTCTGACACTGGATGTGCAGCTGGAGAGCATCTATTTTATATTGTGAGGGACATTGGGTGGCCCATCTGCAAAGCTGTGCTGGACATCATTGAGCACCAGCCTCCCAGTTCTGTGGGATAGGCCCAGCCTCTGACGTCTGTGCTTTCTTCTCTGGGAGACTCAGATAGCAACATTTCTCCTTTACAAGGGGCAAAATCTAATATAGTCTTTGACCACTGCCTCCTCTCTGCAGAGTGCCCTGATCAGGAAAGAACAAATGGGTCAAGCATCTGTGCTCCTGGTGGCACTTTGTATACATTCTATTATGACACCACCCCACCCTGCCTCCCACAACAGGAATTTATGTGCCTCTACTCCAGCATCAAGACATCATTATCTGTTCTTCCTTACTTCCAGTCCCTGGTATGGGCTTGGCAGTTTGCCAGTGCTTTATAAGTACACAAGGGGAATTAGACATTTGGGTGACTACATTATTTTTAGCAAGCTACTAAGATATCAGTGCAGATATTCAATAAAATATAAAAGTTTCACTATTCATTGACCTATGTATCATTTATCCATCCATTCAACCATGCATCCATCCAGATATTCATTCATCTGACCATCCATCCATCCATCAGACCATCCATCCATCTGACCATCCATCCATCCATCCATCCACCCAAAAAAATGCAATAATGCCACTCTGGTAGGCCTTTTTCTGGCGAATTTTTTTAAGTGAAAACAGACAAGATGACTAGAAAATGAATAAGCTATGGTTCTTGACCCGCTTTATGCATCCACCATGTAGAAGACATAACATACAAAAGCAAGGGCCATATGTCGTCCATCTTTTTGTCCCCTGCAGCATCTTGCATAGGGAGCTGCACTCAGAAGCAATCAGTAGATGACTGTTGAATTAATGAACAAAAACAAATACGATATACAGCAGTAAGTGAAAAGTGTCACATAAGTGCAACAGACCAAATGCTACAAAGGAGCGGAGGGTGGATTGAGCACACTCGGCTGGGTACCTCAAGGCAGGTGGAATTTGAGCTGAGCTCACATTTGACACGGGGAGAGGCGAGCAGGCGTTCTGGGAAAATGTGTGTGCATTCATGCGTGCCGTCTCTATGTCACTGCTGATGGAGATGCTGGGCGCAGAGGAGGGAGGCCCTCACTAAGTGTTTTTGTTTTGAAGTGCGGTGCCCGCTGGGCTGAGCGGGCATTGAGGCAAAAGTGAAGGGGACACAGTCTCTTCCCTCAATGAGTCTCCTGAGGCAATGTCTCGGGAGGAAGCCGGTGGTAAAGTGGGGGTGAGAAAGATGGTCGCGTGCAGCTATAAAGCAGCAATTCAAACGGCAGGGAGGGAGGCAGAGGTCCTACAGGGACCTGCGATGAACAGATCTCTAATTTGACTAGGTTTGAATCTTGTGTTTGCAATTAGCAACACCCATTTACATACAATTAGTGTGCGAAGCCCTTAAAAAGAGTTTGTTCTCTAAAGTAGGTTAAATGTACCTTACCACCTCCGCTGCAATTGTGCCTGCACTATCGATTTGTTTCACAAATGTATTGTTCCCCATAGAGAAAGGATAGACTTCAGCCCAGCCTAGCCACAAAGGGCAACAGTGAGATGGCATGTCAGAGCCTGCTTGGTCAGAGCCAAGGCTGGACTTTCCAAGGTCTTCACTCAGGAGGTTAGAGTGTCAGTCAACTCACCACCCACGGTCAGTTTTAACAATCACCAACACAAACAACAATTACTAGAAAAAAATCAAGGAAGTAAAAGAAAATCAGGTTGATTTGCCATAAGGATTTTGTCACCTGTCTCTCCAGGCATCCCATGATCCAGGGTCAGATTTCCCTTTGATTTCTGGTTCTCTCAGTGGGATTTTTCTAGAAGACTGGGCCCTTGCTCTTACAGTGCACAGCCTCATTCACTCAGTCACTTTACAAACATTTGTTGACTGCTAAGCCTTCTGTTGGACACTAGGGAGGCATTAGGAATCATGTGTCCTGATGAGATCACTATCTAATAGAGGGAGGGGGAGAACCAAACAAACAAACTTAAAAATAAATGTAAAATTGCATTCTGGTACATTTCTGCCAGAGGAAATGGAAATAAAAACTCCAAGGAGAATTTAATGACAGGGAAAGCTCCCTGGAGGAAGTGACAGGTGAATTGAAATATGAAGAGTGAGTAGAGGTGAAGTAGGGGAGACAATAGTGTGTGTAAAGGCCCTCTAGCAGGAAGAAGCAGGGTAAGTTCAAAAGCTCAAAGAACACCAATGTGGTAGGAGGGCATCGAGGTAAGGTGAGAGCTGAGAGAACTGAGGCTAGATCAATGTGGGGAGGGACTGTGGGGCATGTTTAGGGTCCATGCCTATCCTAAGAGCAACAGAAAATTGTTGGCTTGGTTTTACTGGGGTGGAAAGAGTAGAAATGGTATACTAAGAGTTGAATCTCAAAAAGATTACTTTGACCACAGCTTAAAAATGATGTGGCAAGGGAGCTATCTCCCTGCTGGCTTCCACTGCCCTCTCATCTATTTTCATGGCAGACAGCTGCTTGCCATCTGCCTGTGGGTGCTGGAGCCTGGAATGGGCTCTTGTCCTGCTCAAACCTTTCCTGCCACCTGCCACCCTGGTCAGTCCCCTTAGTGACTATCAATATACACCCTTCTCATGGGTCCATGCCTGGTCCTCCCATCTCCTGGGTCTTGTATACAGAGTGGGACAAGTCTCCAGTTCTGGTGGGGATGATCCTAGAGCAAGATGGAGTCTAGGACAGTCACAGTCTCCTGGGAGGGCATTAGTGCCACAGTAAGCTAAGCAATGGACACCTGTTGTTTGGGTCTTTTTTAATATCCACTCCCCCTTTTCCAGCAAGTACATGCTTTTTTCACTCCATCTTTAGCAGTGTATATGTGTTGAGTCAAGCTGATCCCATCCACTAGGGTCCACACAGAGTCCTGGTAATTGGCTCAGGGATTTACATGTGACCCACTAAGGACCAATCAGAGGCAGCTGTGGGACTCCTGCTAGACCTGATAGTAAATACCTGTTCTCTCCCATCATTTTCCTTCAATGTGAAGGGTATGGCCCTTTGGATATCTCATCTGCAAATGAGGCACACAGAAGAAATGAGAGATGAGATCAATAGAATTAGGACTAAGTCATTTGATCACTTGGATCAAACCATGCCAGATCTTCCCTTGGATTCCCAGTGTAAGCCAATGGATTCATCATTTTGGCCTAAGCCAATTAAGGATGGGTTTATTGTCAGTGACAACAGAAAATAAAAATACTAGTCTCATCTGGTCTCTTTCCCTCGAGGCCTTCCTGTAATTTTTGCCACCTTCCACTCTTTATGATTGGAATCAAGCTAGGAGTTTGAGGAGGGTTGGAAAGAGAGACGGATAGTCATGCATGTGCAGTCCTGGGGGCTTCGGCTGCCACACCTCAGCACACAAGCACCTTGCACTATAGTAAGAGACACCTGGAGCCGTACCTGCCAAATCTGGTTTCCCAAAGGTGTTAGCTTTCTTCAAGTTTCCCAAAGTCTTGGGCATGATGCCAGTAGGTCATTTTAGATTTCTTTTCAAAACTCCTAATTTTCTCACTGTGAATATCTAATAGGAACCATGATTAAAATGCTTGCAGAAAATAATGACCCTAAGATAGAGGATTCCAGCTCAAAATGCTTACTCCATAGCAAAAGTCATTTTACGTCCAATCCTTTATGAGTTTAGGAACCCGTAATTTCTAAGACCAGAAACCTCTGTGTGTGTGTGTGTGTGTGTGTGTGTGTGTGTGTGTGTGTGTGTATTGGTGCCTGAGCAGAAAAAAATGTAGACCTTGAACAGTCAGGGCTGAACTTTGTCTTTCCTCAAATTCAAGTGCACCTGCTATAAGTCAGCTTTCCAACCCAGTGTCCTATTTCACCAGGAGCTGAAACGGCAAACAAGCCCCTCCTCTCAGAACCGCATGGCCATAGCTGTGCTATTTTTGCAGTAATAAACGTTGCAAAGTGGTCAACCTTTCTTTTCCTTTTAACTCAAGGAAATAACCATTGACTGACTAACACCACCACCATCCCCCTCCCCATGCCCACTATTTGGGCCGGAGACAAGCTGATCAGAAAGATGAGAGGGAACAGTGGATGGCCAGATAGGCAATCTACAGCCGATCAAGATGGGAAACTTGAGCTCAATCTCACTCTCTTTTTCAAAGAAAAAAGTAAAACAAGACAAAGCAAAATAAAAACACGTGCAGTGTTTTGTGGTTAAAAACATGACCCAAGTTCAAATGTCGAATTATACTTAGAGCTGCATTGCCTAGGAGTCTACAGGGCTCAGCCCTCTTGTCTGACAAATGGGAGTGTAATAACTCAGTTAAATAATGCATGCAAAGCCCTGAGCATCTTCCTTGCCTGGCATATCATAAGCACTAAACTTAAACTATGAAAAAGGTAGGATCCAGAGTCACTCAAGTTGCATAGATGTGAAGTGACACGTCACAATCTACAGCTAAGATTTCTCAGGCTGGACAGTGCAGTGTGCACACAAGGTTTTCACCATGCCACAGGAAACCTGTGACTTTTCATATTTGCCCCGTGGGTGGATCAAGGCCAGTAGTGACATTAAACTGGGAAGAAGCCATATATACACCTCAATGCTTTGTCCAGATGGAGCTAACACAAGACTTGGAAAGGGGGATTAAAAGAATAGAAATGTGTTCATCTGTGAAATTAAAAGTAGTATAGCATGACATCCTGCATTGTGCTGGGGTTAGTCAAAAGCAATAATTAGGCTGAGGAGGGCTCTGAACGTACTCATAATCATACAAAAGCAATTCCATCAAATGAGCTGGGCTGATTCTCTTGGGAGGGGATGAGAAGAGGAAGACAGAGGTGTCCAGGGAGACTGGCAAGGTAGGCTGTGGGCTAGCTGGGACTCACCCAGCAGAAGGTACCATGGCTGCCATACAGTCACCATCCACTCAATATATCCATTTCTGACTGCACACTTACAGAAGTCCAGGCACAATGGTGGGGTTCAGGTAGAGTTTCTGTTTAGGTTTTCACAAGGCCAAAGTCAAGGCATCAGTCACCTGGGCTCTTTCTTAGAAGCTCTGGGGAAGAATCTGCTCCTCAGCACATTCAGGTTATTGACAGAATTTGGTTCCCATGAGGGTGTAGGTCAGAGGTCCCCATTTGCTATGCAGTTGTAGGTTTAAGGTCCCTATTTCCCTGTGGCTGTCAGTCAGAGTTGGTTCTCAGCTTCTAGAGAGTGACCAGAATCTTGGCCCAGGCCTGGTCCACCTCAAGGTCAGCAATGGTGCAGCCAATCCTCTTGCTTGTCATCCCTTGGCATCCCCTCTGATTCCTGTGTCCTCTGTGTCAGTTGTCATCCTTCCTTTTCTGTTTGAAGGGCTCCTAGCCTAACTCTGTGCCCACACTGATAATCCAGGATAATCAGTGATCTTAGTTACATTTGCAAAATTGCTTCTGTCATGCTACATAACATAAGCATGAGATTAACACCAGGAGAGAAAGTCCTGGGATCAAAGATATGTCTGCCACAGGCCCCTAAATAACTCCTGTAACAGAGGCTGAAACCTCTCCAGAGAGGAACCCGAGTTTGTGCTGCTCTGACAGTCACACTGGAGAGACAGGGAGGCAAAGGGCATCAGGGCAGGTATTTGTAGACATCTAGAGAGCAGGTAGCCCAAGGTAGTCCAGCTGTCATGGGGGCTGGACCTTTGAAGACCTCCTGGAAGATTTGGAAGGCAAGATGACTGGAGAGCCAAGTTCTGGCTCCCTCAAAAAGGAATTCATGTCTCAGTCCAGCCATTCTGAAAAGATACTGGTTCTGAGATCCGTTAGGGGTGAATGTTCTGTGCAACATGGGAAGTTGCTTGGGAAACTTCTAAGAGGCAGTTCCCTGGCTGGACAGTGACAGTTGTCCTTAACGGTAACAATAAATAAGTAATAGCTACACTACAAGTATTTGTGAGCCAACCTCCTACCTGCCAGGGAGTAAACAAGGTTCACATTTCTAAGTTGCACTACAAACCAAGGAAATAGACATTGCTATCTGCATTTGGGGACAAATTAAGGCTCAAAGAGGCCAAGGGAAGCACAATGACACAGCTGTGCAGATGGACTTGACGTCTGCTGGAACTGCTGTGCCTGACTCCTTCCTCTACACCAGCCCTTCAGGCCTCCATTGCCCCCTCCCTCCTCCCTCTGCCTTTGACTCTCTCCAGAATGTCCTTGGACTGACCACCCAAGAAATAATGATTTAATTATCGGTGTTTTCTCAATGACATAATTAAATATCCTCAGCGAGGTAAATTAACCTGAACCTGTTCAGAGGATGCTTATGCACCTCCCCTGAATATTTTATTTGGAGACTTCTTTTACATAGATTTCAGCTGTGATGGATCTAAAATTAGGTTTCCAATTTAGGCCCCAGAGGCAAGAGGTACAAATGGTTATAAATAGCATTGAGGTGACACACTCTTTGGGGCTCTTTTTAAGGGGCTGAGGGGACAAAGCAATTATTTTATTGAACAATGCAAGGAATTATCCAGAGGCTGATTGTGAGCAGGAGTTATCTGATCTTGGAGTGTGCAGCAAGCAGGTACCCAGTGTGACTGGCACCTGTCCTGAAAAGCCTGGCCAGGTAGCTCTCCGGAGGAGCTGGCCAAACCAGGCTCCATCGGGATGCTTGCTGCTATGTTCACAGTTCTGTCCCTGACGCTGCAAGCAAGAAGAGAAGTTCCCCATGCCTTTCATCTCCTTTGACTTCCAAAGTGAGCAGCACCTGTCTTGTAACAAATGCAAGGGCACAGCTAAGGGGGGAGAAAAAAAATAACAAATTCCCCAAAAGAGTAAAAAAAAAAAAAAAGCAGGGTTTTTAAAGCTAATGACAGTGTTCCTGTCTTTATTGCTTCAGGTAGAAACAGGAAGTTAAAAATCTGAGAGGCTTGAGAAAATATCACACTTAGCAAACTCATTTGCAGGACTCTACTTGTATTATACTAATTTATTTCATTGTTGTGGGTTTTTTTTTCTTTTGGGGACTTCTTTGATCTATTTTTAATGGAAGAATAAAATAATGTATATTCTCTCACTCTCTCTTTCTCTCTCTCTCACCCCCTACAGGAATTTATTGAGTGAAAAGGCATTTTTTAGAAGTTCCTTTCTTTTTTCCACTTAATTCTTCAAGGAGGTGAAGATGGGATGGAGGGCAGGAAATTACCTCTTCCTAGTGCAGCTGCAATTACTAACACTTTATTTCACCTGAGTCTTCCAAGAAGGAAAAGCAGCCTACTAACTTCAAGAAGGTCACTGTGTGACAGCCCTCACCACTGAAGCTCTCACGTCACAATCTGGCTTTGCCCTAGAGTCCCTAGTCCGGTAGAACCTCTGTCCACATGGGTCTGGCAAACAATCTGATAAAGAAATGCTCCTACCAGCTCTCCAGGCCTGCCCCACATCTGCACACTGCTGACATGTAATCATTTAATCATTGTTTCTCTTCTGTCCTGGAAGAGAGAGAGAGAGAGAGAGAGAGAGACAGAATACCACTGACTTCTGGGCTGAAAGCTGAAATCTTGTCATTGTGTAGACAGATATAAGAATTTGGAGATTTTCTGATCATCTAGGAAATTCTAGACGCTTCAAATACAGACGGGATATAGGATGCACCGTCTCTGCATTCTTGGAAGGGGAATTAAAGAACAAAATTAATTTGAAGAATGTTTTTGAATCATCATCCTACTTAAGGAAATCAATTAGATGGCCGTATGTTTTTAGCACACAGCTTAAGTTAGTTGCTCCTTTGAGTTGAACAACAAGCCCAGGAGGAAGGTGGGACAGGTATTAATTAACCCACGGGGATGGATGAGAAAATTAATACATGGTGAGATGAAATGACATGTTCAAGGTCACGAGAGATGTTAAAATAAAAGCCATGACTGGCCCCATGTCCAGCAACCATGAGATAAAGCCCCTCCCCCCTCATGTTTAAATAAGGGCAGCTTCTGTCCACCAAGAACATGACACCCAGCGTGAACCTAAAGAAAAGGAATTTTTACCACTGTGGAAAGCAACGGACGAAGCAAGTCAAAGAGATGTTATGCAGGGGAGAAAGAGGAGGGCATACATGGAGAGCCAAAACAAAACAAAACAAAACAAAACAGATGCCAACTTAAAAAAAAATCTTTAGAAATACAAACAAGTACTCAAATCAAACAAGGAACACAACCAAACAAACAAGAAGGGTAAAAATCCTTAAGACTAAAAGGCCAGACTGTTTGGAGAGGAATGGTAGGGTGGATGAAGTGTCGAAATGGCCCCCAAAGTTTTTTTTAAAAAATAGTAAAACTAAAATAAGGTAACCCCCAATTTTTTAGTTAAAATTTAAATTAGATCTTTTTGATGTGGTAACTTCAGATGCATTAAGAAAGGGCAAATGATGCTCATGTATAAAAACCAACAGAATGCTGGCCCCATTCCACAGTGGCACACCCCACCTCTGGTCAGGTGTCCCCACTATTCTGAATTTTTTCAGCTGCATCCGAGGCGTTGGCAGCTATGTGCAGGGCAACTGTCTCCCTCCATTCTGGTCATGGGATGAGTCAAACAGCAAGAGCGAGGCTGCTCTGAGGAAGCCCAGTCAGCACTTGACCCAGCAGTTCTGGTAACTCAGCTGTGCAACGTGCTCTGGTGCCGATGTCCTCCCTGCTGCTCCCTCTTGGAGTTCCCCAGTCCCAGGCAGGTTGGCTGACCTAGATAAGGCACTTTCAGTACAAGGAGATGAACAGGTGGTAAAGAAGAGACCAGAGTTTGGATCATGGCTTGCTTAATTTCAGTGAGTCTTAGTCTCCTCATCCAGAAAATGGGCACAATAATCCACACATACCTCACAGGATCTTTTTGAAGAGGAAAGAGAAAGGAGAAGACATTATCTGTAAAGTGCAAAATTAAATGGATATCCAGCACTCAGGAGTCTGAAGCAGGAAGACTGAATGTTGAAGGCCAGACTGGCGAGACCCTGTCTCAAAGGACAACAACAGCAAACAACTAAATGCAAGTCACATAGAAAGTACTCAGGAAGTGCTAACTATTGTTTGTTTTAAGCACTTATTTATGTGCTTTCATCTTGATTCATTATCTAGCTAAATCTTTATAGGAATTTTGAATTTTTGCCACAATTGCCTTCATTTCACAAAACTAAAAATAGAAACAGTAGAGATAAGGCAGGCTTCAAACTGTGGTCTGTAGGTATTCATTGGAGTGTCCTAATATAGACTTGCAAATAAGCATCTTATTTCCTTGGATTTGAGGACTGGATGGGAGCGACTTGTAAGAGCTAGTCTCGACCTTGGACCTCGCCATGGGATTTGGAACTAATTCCTTCCAGGCAACTAAAGAGAAGTGCAGGAATAGATTTCTCAATCTCTAGCTCATGTTTGCTTGCACAATGATGTCTCAAAATATCTCAACGATGAGAGGTTTCCCCCTTCTGTCTTGTGATGACCAAGTTCAGGGTCCTTGTATGTGTTCATTCAATTCAACTTTATCTTCTCATGCCACGTGCAAGAAAAAATATATCTCAAACTTTCTGAGATGGAGCTGCCTTTAAAAATGGAACTTTTGGGACTCCTTGCTCCCATTTCCTGTGTGAACAGGAAATGTTTCTTTCTTTCCCTGCCCCCCTTGTCCATACTTTATCCTGTTATACTAAAATAAATCCTTGCTAAAACTTCAAAAAAATGTAACCTTTTCTCAACTGTCTGATATAATATATTTTGGCAGGCCTCTGTTAACTCCTTCCTCCTCCCAAAGATAGAGGTCAATTCTTCTCTTTCTCCTCCTCCCTCTTCTTCTTAGAAATAAATCATTGTCACGGCTCACGCCTATAATCCCAGCTACTCAGGAGGCAGAAATCAGAAGGATGGCGTTTGAAGCAAGCCTGGGCAAATAGTTCACGAGACCCTATCTCAAAAAGAAACCATCATAAAAAGGGTTGGTGGAATGGCTCAAGGTGTAGGCCCTAAGTTCAAACACCAGTACCGATCAAGAAAGAAAGACAAGGAAGGAAGGAAGGGAGGGAGGGAGGGAGGGAGGAAGGAAGGAAGGAAAAAGAAACCATTGCCCTCAGACGATTCTCCAAGATGTCAAAGGAACCTAGGACAGTGGACTATGTTGGAAGCACTTGACTTCAATTGGGATGATGGCTTTTTTTTAACTATTGAAGGAAAATTCTTCAAGTGCTGGGAAGAAGTGGAGCTAACACTTTGTAGGGAATTGACTATTATAGAGTACTTTAATGATATCAAAGGCACACAAAGAAGAATCCACTTTGTTCTCTGTGCAAATTCCATATGGCTACTAGAAAGGAAGGGGGTCTCCATGTTAGAAACACAACCATGTGTGATTTGGATGTGGACATATTAAAGAATAATTACCCGTTGACCACTACAGGTGGAAAGACAGAGAGGGGAAAGAAAAGCCCAGTCAATACTCCATCTACCTGCTTTCCAACTCGACCGCATTCATCTACTTTATCCTACGGAATACAGCACCATGGTCAAGGTGAAAAATAAATCAAAGAACGTAATTAGTGCCATCATTAAATTAAGGCCTAAGTAAGTGGGTGAGGAAATATCATCATGAATTTTTAAAAACATAACAGTAAAAGCACAATCCTTGACATATACAAAATACTCTTTTCTTTGAGGATAATTCTTCTTTTGTAATTTCACCGCGAGGGGATTAATTGCCTTTTCAAACCTAGGAAAGGAAACCTGGGTGTTTCTTCTCTGTGGTGAAGCTGGGGGGATGCAGATTCGACTTGCTGCAGAATAACAAATGCTGTTGGTGAGCCCTCGCCCGTGATTTATGAAAGGTGCACCTTACTGTGGGGAGACAATGCCATTTGAGATGGTGCATTTCATAAATCTATCCACCTCGTCTCCAGCTGCATACAGGACTACTAGGAACTCCTGAATCCTATATTGACAAAAAGAAAAAAAAAAGAGGAGGACTTTGTTTGGAGCGAGGTAATGATGCACTTACAAGGAGCAGTGGAGAACGCTCTGTCTCCAGGGCTTTCTTTGGCAATGGCCACGGAGCTTCGAAGGCGGGGAAAGTTGGATAAACAAAATGAAGAAGTAATCAACATGCACGACATCCCTAATGTCCTTTTACTGCAAGTAGCATTAATTATAGCATGGGCCCAATCCTCCAAGCAATGGCTGGAGCAAATGTTTCGCCTGAAGACCCTCTCCACTGCATCATAGGTTTATCCTTTGGAACTGGGCTATTTCCTATTCATTCATGCACAGGTTCAGAATATCTGCAAGAATGCTTCCAGAAGAGGATTCTCTGCCAAATGTGACAGTGGAGGCAGTCGGGGACCAATCATAAACCTCAGTGAAATTCATGGTCGTGAGTCTTTCTGGTCATAACAAGGGGTAAGTGAAATATATGTATCCACGCCATTCCAGCTCTAGAAGACTGATGAAATACGAGCAGGGGCAGACAGAAGTTCCTTGAGATCCAATGAGAGGGACATCGCTGACGTGCACAGTAACTACAAATATGTGACCCATGCAACTTATTAGAACAGAGCCACATGTCACACTGGAATCAACTCCTTCTCAAGAAAGACTCTGAGAAAGAAGATGAAAGGGACAGTAAGATGACACTTAGCCCCTTGTTGTCCACGATACTGAAAAGGAAAGACATCACACCCACTAGGCAAGAAATGGTTTGTCCTCATTAAAAAGGCAGGGGGGTGGTTAACTTAAAAAGAAGCCAGAAAACCACATCTGCACATGCATGTTTAGGGGTATTCCAGCCTCAGTAGGGATTAGCACATTTGAGAAAACTTGCATCCCTACACTCAGACACAAATGAATTAAGAAGCAGATTAAAGACAGGACATAAGATGAAAATGATGCAAAAATGTGCATTTGAAAAATTCCTAACTCATCCTGATACTGTGGAATTTGCATATTTTGACTTGTATTTAAAAAGCAATTTCAAGGTCAGCTTCAGTAGAGAAACACTGAGCTAAGGTGGGAAGTAACACCATTAAAAGTCTACCAGGGTTTTGCATATTTATGTTTCTTCTTCTATAGTGAGCAATGACGACTCATAAATCAAAAAATCAGGGTAAACAAATAACATGGAGGTTATTTTATACAAAATGTATAGTCCTTATTCTATCTATTTATACACACAAACATTTCTATTACTCGAATTTATAAAGTGTGTAATACATGCATTCATGGTTTAAAACTCTGCATACATTTGCATAAGATAGAAATAAATATATTATTGTCTCAAGTCTCAGAAGACCATGGCCCAAATAAAATGACGACCACCTCAAACGCATTTTTGTATAATAGGAAGAAGTAATTTCATTTTTAAAAGCTTCCAGCCTGTGATGTTTTGTTTTGTTTTGTTTTTAATATAAGTAGATTTAAATTTTCCAGTTATGTAGATCCATGGTCTAACCATGAATTTCCTACCAGTGTGGAGGAAGCTGAACTGGGTAACCTTGGGTCTTTCTAACAAGACAAGGAACCATGTACAAATATCAAAGTCCATAGCCACACCTCCATGCCAAATAGATATCAGACCGTCACCTTGTTGAAGGACTATGGAGGGGGGGTGTTGAGAGAGGAAGAATTTAGGGGACTGAATGTCACCCTTAAAGGAGCTGAGTCACCCAGATATAGGGATTTTCCCCTTGGATGTGGATGCCACCAAAGTCCAAACATTTTGGGGTTTCAAGGATATCCTTTGGGATAATTTTTAATAATGTGGTATTTAGTAATTGAGTGCTTTGGCAATTTGACAAAATAGCATCCTAGGTCATTTGAGAAGCCACATACAAAAATTGGCCTTGCTTATTTGCTTATTTTGTTAAAAAAAAAAAAAAAAAGGAAATCCCCTACTCTTTACTCATCAGACTAGATTTGATTTGAACTGTTTTTTAAAAAAAGAAATGTCCACCCTCAAAGGATAAGCCTTGCCACTGGCGAGCTGATACTGAAGTGAGAATCAGGAATCAAAAGTAATTCACAAAAAAGAAATTTGAAAATAACGTCCCTCACCATTGCAGAGAGGTTGAGCATTATCCCTGACCGGAACACACAAGTCCAACATCCAAGTCAGCATCGAACAGAGAAAAGACGTTCCCGAATGTACACTGACCACAATACACAACTGTGTCTGTTCCAAGGGACATTTGTAAGGAGTGAGTGGACTGGAAGAGACTTCGAGTCCACTCAAAGGCAGCATTCTGGTAAGGTCACTGTCCCATCTAAAACCTCCCAAGGCTGCCACTGCTCCTGGAAATTACACATTTCTCACTTTGGTCTGAAGGCTTTGAGGGCTTCATCAGATTTCAGTCTTAACCCATGTTATTACACTTCTGTTCCCTGTCTTTTGGTGCCAGACCAGCATTTGGTATTTGCTCTCTGCCCCCTACCCCCCACAACTTCCTGGACCTACCTGGCTGCCCCTGGCAATTCAGGGTTCTGATTTAGTAAGGCTTTCCTGGTCCCCAATTCAAGTTACCTTACTGTCACCCACAGTCTCTATCACTTTACTTGGTATAATTGGCCACCTGTCATTTCTCTGCCACTTGTTTTGTACTTAGTATTTGCTGTCTGTGTGTTTGACTATACAAGAGCAAAGAGCTATCTGCTGTCGTTGTTATGTCCCCAACAATGGCCACTATTAAGTACACAATAAATGAACCAAAATGCCCAGAAATGACTTTGAATAGTTGCTGGATTTCAGATTCCCTCTCTTAGCAAATCACCTCTGTTGGAGGTGACATGGCAGCTCAAACAGCTGAGTGAATAGTGGATCAGGCCCACCCGATAGGTTCTGAGGACAGGTAAGGGAATGGAGCCACGCCCTGGCCTTGTGGGTCTTCTTCCCTCACTCATTGGTCCCTCAGCCGTCTGTGTTAGGCCCTTATGCTTGATAAACATCATCATGCCAGTAAACATCCTCGGTGGAACATACTCATACCAATTTGTAGGTGACACTCTGAAGAAATGTCCATCTACTAGTCATTGGAGGAGGCAGAATAGCCAATGCTGATCTACTTCCAGTCTTTTCCCACTCCATCTTAAGCTGGCTTCCAGGTGTGTGAAATTCTGCTGTCACACACCTCTCACAACAGCCATCCTCTGACTTTTTGATGGTCCAGGAGGGGGGATTCCAGCCCTGCTGCAGCCTGCTAAGCCTTGGGAAAGTCACCTGCCCTCCCCCAGGACAAGAGGGATAACAAGACCTCAGGAGAGGGCTTTGAGGATTAAGTCAGAGAAAAGAAAATGTCTAGTACAGAGCTCGTCAGATGTATGCTTAGCACCTCCATTTAATTTGGACCATAGAAAACACACACTCACAAGAAAAAGGATCATTTTGTTAGTGCGTCATCTTCACATGCTTATCAAATTAATATAATTAAACACACAGGGGATGGATAAATCAGGGTAAAAAGTTACTTGCACTATTCTGGTAAATTTGTGGTAAATTTAAAATGCTATTAAAATTCAAAGTTTTCCTTCTTTTGCCACCCTCAAGACCCCACAGGTTCCCTTTTTGATTTTTAGGTGTCTTTTGTTTGTTTGTTTTCTTTTTTTTTTTTTTCCAGATAGAATCTCACTGTGTAGCCCAGGCTGGCCTCAGAGCCTCTTCCTTCAGCCCCCAAGTTCTGGGAGAAAGGAGTATGCCATCATTCCTGACTCATATGGTTCCTCCTGACTGGAAACTTGATATATCAAAAAAAAAAATTTAATGTAGGAAAGTCCAGAGCACACGCCCAAAGGAATCAAAGTCAGCATTCAATAGAGATACCTGCACACCCATACCCATCACAGCACTAGTCACAATAGCCAAGTTGTGGAATTAGCCTAGGTGCCCACCAACAGAGGAATGCATAAAGAAAACATAGTATATATACACAATGGAGTAGTACTCAACCATAAAGAAGAATGAAAAAATGACATGTTTCAAGAAAATGAATGGAACTGGAGATGATCATGTTAAGTAAAATAAGCCAAACTTAGACAAATACCACATTTCCTCTCATATGAGAATCGAGATTTAGGGAGGGGAAAGACCATGAAAGTAGAAGGGAGATTATTTGGGAAGAGGAAGGGGACCGGCAGGAGAGGGGAGGGGATGAGAGAGGGTAATGGAGGGTGAATATGAGCAAAGAGTGTTACATACAAATATGAAAATGTCCTGATGCCCACTATTTTGTACAATTAATATATGCTAATAAGACCACAAGTGAATTTGTAATGAAACTTGATATTCTTCCCTTAAAAAAAAAACAGGAAAGGAATTATTGAAAACCTATTCTAAAGTTTCTGTATCTTTTTTTTGGCAGTACTGGGGCTTGAACTCAGGGCCTCACACTTGCTACACTTGCTAGGCAGGCACTCCACCACTTGAGCTGCTCCTACAGCCTCATTTTGTATTGGGTTTTTTAAAGATAGGGTCTCCCAGACAATTTGCCTCAGGCTGGCTTCGAACCACCTGAGTAGCTACGACTACAGGTATGAGCCATAGGCACCTGGCTAAGTTCCTGTATCTTAAACCCATATTTTCACCTCATTTTCCAGCACCAGGTTTAGTACATATTGTAGCAAACGACCAAATTTCAAAATCCAAATGGATTACTAATGGATTAATGTGCTTTAGGAAGCATCCTTACAAGATTGAACCATAAGCACAACTCCTTGCTTCTCTTGGCTTCCATTTAGCATGTGACACCCTGTAATACTTCAAGTTGAAGAGTTACAGAGACCTGGAATTTTATACGAGCATGACAGTGATGAATGAAAACCGCACTCTCGACATACCTCAAACAGTAGCACTAACTTTTTCTTACTTAACTCATGGTTGATCTACTGGAGCTATTTGCTGGAAACTGTAATTGCCAGGCTGTTGTCAGAAATCTCTCCTTGCCTAGGGCAAGATGGTTTCCAAACCAAGAGGAAAAAGAACAACCAAGACATGTTCCAAGCCTATGCAGCCTAAGGACCTCACTCAGAGTGCACCAGACAGGAATTTGAGAGGTTCTGATATTCTGAAGGTCTTACCAGACAGTAGATTCACATGTGAGACAAGTATGAGCTCTGAACAGGTTGTCTCAGCTAGCTGCTAGCATCCAGTGATTTAATTTTCACTTATTCAGAATGGTTAAGCCTACAGAGGAATGGGCTTTCAATAGTAAGAAGTCTTATCCATCCAGGGGAGATTGTGCCAACCTGGCGTTGATTTGGACAAGGGCAGGGGTCTTCAAAAGGTCCAGACTTATTCAGGATAAGCTCTGGAAAATCTGACTCAGAAGTCACTCAGAGGACTGCCCATGGTATTAGGACCATGAACAAAGGTATGAAATACACACGTAGCAAGTATTAAAATTCAACTGTTAAACTCCCCACCTTTCCCTGCTCAGCTTCTAATCTTGCCTTACCTAATTCTATCCATGAGCCACCATTTTCCTGGTTCCCAGACCAAAAGTCATTGTGGCCTATTTTTCTTACCATCACCATCCAATCATTTATCCTTTCAATTGATCTCTGCTACCCACACTCAGTCCATTCCTCCTCTCCAAACTCACTTTGTCAGCTGAGTTTGGCACCTCGTCATTCCTTAGTTAAAATATATCATGGGTCTTTAAGGTACAGGATCATGTCGCCTGCAAATAGGGATATTTTGACGGTTTCTTTACCTATTTGTATTCCTTTTATTCCTTCTTCTTGCCTAATTGCTCTGGCTAGGAATTCCAGTACTATACTCAGAAGCTTCTAGACATCATCAATAGCTATAGCAAGGTAGCAGGATATAAAATCAACATAGAAAAATCATTAGCATTTCTATACACTAACAATGAGCAAACGGAAAAAGAATGTATGAAAACAATTCCATTTACAATAGCCTCAAACAAAATCAAATACCTAGGTGTAAACCTAACAAAAGATGTGAAAGACCTCGACAAGGAAAACTATAAACTTCTGAAGAAAGAGATTGAGGAAGACTATAGAAAGTGGAGAGATCTCCCATGCTCATGGATTGGTAGAATCAACATAGTAAAAATGTCTATACTCCCAAAAGGAATCTACATGTTTAATGCAATTCCCATCAAAATCCCAATGACATTCATTAAAGAGATTGAAAAATCTACCGTGAAATTTATATGGAAACACAAGAGGCCACGAATAGCCAAGGCAATACTCAGTCAAAAGAACAATGCAGGAGGTATCACAATACCTGACTTCAAACTGTATTACAAAGCAATAACGATAAAAACAGCATGGTACTGGCACAAAAACAGACATGAAGACCAGTGGAACAGAATGGAGGACCCAGATATGAAGCCACACAACTATAACCAACTTGTCTTTGACAAAGGCACTAAAAATATACAATGGAGGAAAAAGCAGCCTCTTCAACAAAAACTGCTGGGAAAACTGGTTAGCAGTCTGCAAAAAACTGAAACTAGATCCATGTATATCACCCTATACCAAGATTAACTCAAAATGGATCAAGGATCTTAATATCAGACCACAAACTCTAAAGTTGATACAGGAAAGAGTAGGAAATACTCTGGAGTTAGTAGGTATAGGTAAGAACTTTCTAAACGAAACCCCAGCAGCACAGCAACTAAGAGATAGCATAGATAAATGGGACCTCATAAAACTAAAAAGCTTCTGTTCATCAAAAGAAATGGTCTCTAAACTGAAGAGAACACCCACAGAGTGGGAGAAAATATTTGCCAGTTATACATCAGAAAAGGATTGATAACCAGAATATATAGGGAACTTAAAAAACTAAATTCTCCCAAAATTAATGAACCAATAAAGAAATGGGCAAGTGAACTAAACAGAACTTTCTCAAAAGAAGAAATTCAAATGGCCAAAAAACACATGAAAAAATGCTCACCATCTCTAGCAATAAAGGAAATGCAAATTAAAACCACGCTAAGATTCCACCTCACCCCTGTTAGAATAGCCATCATTAGCAATACCACGAACAACAGGTGTTGGTGAGCATGCGGGGAAAAAGGAACCCTCTTACACTGTTGGTGGGAATGTAAACTAGTACAACCACTCTGGAAAAAAATTTGGAGGCTACTTAAAAAGCTGGACATCGATCTACTATTTGATCCAGCAACACCACTCTTGGGGATATACCCAAAAGACTGTTACTCCAGAGGCACTGCACACCCATGTTTATTGCGGCACTATTCACAATAACCAAGTTATGGAAACAGCCAAGATGCCCTACCACCGACGAATGGATTAAGAAAATGTGGTATCTATACACAATGGAATTTTATGCAGCCATGAAGAAGAATGAAATGTTATCATTCGCTGGTAAATGGATGGAATTGGAGAACATCATTCTGAGTGAGGTTAGCCTGGCCCAAAAGACCAAAAATCGTATGTTCTCCCTCATATGTGGACATTAGATCAAGGGCACACACAACAATGGGATTGGACTTTGAGCACATGACAAAAGCGAGAGCACACAAGGGAGGGGTGAGGATAGGTAAGACACCTAAAATATTAGCTAGCATTTGTTGCCCTTAACGCAGAGAAACTAAAGCAGATACCTTAAAAGCAACTGAGGCCAATAGGAGAAGGGGACCAGGAACTAGAGAAAAGGTTAGATCAAAAAGAACCTAGAAGGTAAAACTCACGCACAGGAAATCAATGTGAGTCAACTCCCTGTATAGCTATCCTTATCTCAACCAGCAAAAACCCTTATTCCTTCCTATTATTGCTTATACTCTCTCTTCAACAAAATTAGAAATAAGGGCAAAATAGTTTCTGCGGGGTATTGAGGGGGTGGGGGGGAAAGGGAGGGGGCGAAGTGGGTGGTAAGGGAGGGGGTGGGGGCAAGGAGGAGAAAGACCCAAGCCTTGTATGCACATATGAATAATAAATAAATAAATAAATAAAATATATCATGGCCTCCCAGCTTGTCTCCTGGCCTCTACCTTCTTCCTTAGAATCGACCCTCTATAGGCCTGTACTAAAATCTCCCAGAAACACTACTGACACCATCCTATTTCCCTATTAAACCTACCGTGCCCCCCACCCCCTGCCAAGTAAGCAGTTGAAGCTGTGGGTGCTGTCACTGAAGATCACCTAGACGGCCCTGCGTTTCTAAGATTGGCATGGTGGCTGGTGGAGTGAGCAGGGAAGTGAGCTCACAAAAACAGATGCGTACCGCCATCACTTGTGGTCTGACCAGTCATATTTCAAATGAGAAGTTCACAAAGTCTCCTGCTTTTCCTCATCTAACCATTCTGCCACTTTGTCTTTCCATCCATCATAGTAGCAACTTACCTTTGAAAAAGCCATTGAAAGTGTGTCTTATGGGAAAAGGAGCTCCAGGGGGTAAATGTGCCTGTCACGCCCCGGTCCTGCTCCCCCCCACCCAGCTTTCTACCTTGTAGAAAGACTTGGCAAAGCCTGGTTGAGTTTAGCTCCCACTATCCTTCCAGCCAAGGGCAGGAAGTGGTGTGCTTTTGGACACTGATGGCACCCCCAGAGGGATGGGGGCAAGGTTCAGACTATACCATGTTCTCCTGCTGGGTGACTTTATGTAACTCACATCTGTCCTCCAGACAAGGGGGTTGGACTGGATGACCTCCAATGTCTCCTTGCATGTCACCTTGTCTGTTTGGACTCCAGGAGGGGCCTGGAGCCAGCCTGAGTCACCTCCCTTCTGGGAAGGTCCCACCTAGAAGTGCATACTTCCCCGGCTGTGAGTGATGGCAGGCTCTCTGTGATGTGGACGAAGTCTTTTTGAATTCCATCATGTCCTCTGGCGGGGGCACTTTCCCCTAGAGGCCACAACTGCCGGCTTTTCTTTCAGGGAGGTCAGCGATCTCAGCTCTGTGTTGGTCGGCACCTCTTGAGAATAGCGCCAGGAATATTTCGAGGAGAGCATTTTCCTTGGCAGGTGTGCCTGCAGGCAGGACCCACTTCAAGGTCTGTGAAAGCAGGAAAAAGGCATCTGGGATCTATCTGTGGTTGTCGGTTTGCACATTTTGAGGGCCGAGGTAAAAAAGAATCGTCTTTCACAGCATGTTCTTACCCAGACGTAGGCTGTGTCTATACGGAGAAAAAAATGCCAGGATGGAAAAACAGCCCGCAGGGCACCTGGTCTCTAGGGTGGCAGCAGGTCACTGGGTGGTCAGTTAAGCAGCTGGGTGGACACACCCAGGCACCTCGGTCATGCAGCATGTTAATAAAGGGCTCCCTTCTACATTTGAAGGGCTAAGGTCCAAGTCTCCGAGGCCCACCAGCAACTTATGTGGGTTTGGCCACACCAGAATGACCTTCAGACTTCTGCCTGAGTATCTGCTCTTTCATGAACCCTTCTCTGTGTCTTGCCCAGCTGGGCAAAATTAAACCTTTGTCCCTCTGTACTCCAGCCAGACTCATAGATGACCTTGTGACTAAGACTTCACACTGGATTCTACCCAACTACCTTTGTACCTGCCTCCTCTAGTGCACTAGAGGTTTCTCAAGGTCAAGAGGGATGTGGTGAAATTGTCTTGGTCTTCTCACCTTTGTCCTTAAAGCAGATGCCTGGTAATAGTTGTTGAGTTGAACAGGTCCAGCCTAGCAAAGTATTCTGGCTATGTATAGCTGGATTTCGTTTCCGGCTCACATTTCTATATGCTGGGGACTTCTCATTTTTCCTCTGTCATTCTTCCTCCTCTTTCATTTCCCCAGCACAGCAGGTACCTACTCACCTCTACTCTCAGAGGAGAAGAAATCTTCCGTGACTGTTGTTCAGTTTGGGAGTTCCTGTTCCATGTTTCCAGAGCACTCTGACATGGGCTCCTGGACCCTTCACCATTACACATCCTGGCGTCTGGCCACCTCCCCACTCTTTCTGTGTGTAGAGTGTCCACGTACATGCTTATAGCTGCATCTTTCTTCTGAGATTGCCATCTCCTTACAGGCAATGATAGAACCTTTTTTTTTTTTTTTCACCTACGTCTACCAAATTTTTATCTACAGCATGTTGGTCACTCTGCAAAACATTTCATGAGCATTTGCTCATGTGATACCCACAACCCACCATAAGAGGGAGATATCCCCATCTCATGGATGAGGAAACTGAGGCTGCTGGTGGTATGTGCTGCTTCGTAACTGTACTGGTTAATGATGGGCTCTGGACGTGAACCCAGAGCTAACTGAGTGCCAAGCTCCCCTTCACTTAACTGCCACTGACTTGTCTTTGTGATCTCAGTGCCCAGCATGGTGACTGGCCTGTAAACAGTGAGTACTCAACAAACATACTTGGGGTGGATGCCTCAGTGACAACACAGAACTTTCTAGGGCTTTCCAATTGAATCCTTCCTCTTCACTTTACGCACTCATTTTTTTCATTCTGCTGTTGTCCTTGGTAAATCTTCTCAATAGGATTGAAGGCAACTAACAGAAAACTCAAACAGTAGTGATTTGACCCAAGAGAAGTTCGTGAGCTTTTGTTATTGTTTTTTGTTTTTTTAATGTCCTGGACTAATTAGCCTAAGGCTATGGGACATGGTATGGTTTAAAGACCTACAAGGTTGTTCCTTTGTCAGACCCCATGGCCACATCTGAGATATCAGGACAGGAGAGAGGGGTATGAAGAAAGCAAGGAGGAAGACTTCCTCTAAGGACATCTCCCAGGGGGCCAGATGGGTCTCTCCTGCCATCCCATTGGCTAGAACTAGGTCACATGGTCACAGAGAGCTGGAAGGAAACTTCTAGTGTGAAATTTTCAGTCTGAGACATTATGCACCCCATAAAAAATTCTGTCACTATGACAGAAGGATGGACTCGATATTGAGGAACATGCAACTTTTCTCACACAATGGCATTTCCTGAATTCCTGTCTTCCTTGTGTACTACATTGCCTGAGGTCAAGTTCTGGGTTCTGATCCTCTCTGACACATACCTTGTACTTCATTCTGTCTTTTTTTTTGGTGGTACTGAGGCTTGAACGGAAGGCCTCAAGGTTACTAGGTAAGTGTTCTACCACTCCAGTCAAGTCCCCAACCCATTTTGCTTTCGTTGTTTTTCAGATGGGATCTCATGTCTTTTGCTCAGGCAGACCTGGACCCTGATCTTCCTATTTACACCTCCAAATATTAGGATGACAGGTGTGCACCACCAAGTCCAGCTTGTTGATTGAGATAGGGTCTTGCTAACTTTTTAATCTCCTGATCTCTGCCTCCCATCATGCCACCATGCCCATCCTTTTTTTCCGTAAAAGTGGTGGCTCTTCCAGATGCTGGCTGTACCAGCAAGCAGTTCGTGCCGACCTTTCCACCTCCCCTCTCTCTGCCACTCTCCCATCTTAGGAAGTAAAAATGACGCCTGGCACTTGGATCTTGTGCTCCTTTCCTACCAGGCTCAATACGTTTTTGGGGAAGGTAACGACTCAGGGTATGGTCGGCTCAGATCCCAGGTAACATGCCTACATGGTGTCAGGAACTTTTTTCCTCCTCATCGTAGCATTGGAAATAGATTTTTAAGCAGCGTTACACAGCAGTTTCTCTTCAAAACCCTCTTTTCCTTTTCTTTAGTAATGTCTTTATAAATCACTGTTACAAAAATAAGGCAAGCAGAAGGAAAAATGTGCAGTACCTAGAAACTGAAAATTCAAGTATTTGCTTTTTATGGGACACTTGAGGCTCTTAAAAAAGAGAACTGCTAGAAAACTTAAATACAAAAAAAAAAACCCTCACTGTATGAAAACATAAAAGCCCAACAGAACTGAATAGTTTATGAAAATAATTTGAATATTTACACTTCAATTTATGGTCTGAAAATCAGCCCTAAACCACATTCTTATTCTTAAATGGATTTTTTGAGAGAGTGTTAAATACATTTTGATTATTTTGACATGATGTCTACTCGGATATTCTGTGCGATGATTTGAAAGCCAAAAGGAAATTCCTTAAAAATCTAATGTAAGTCTAAGAGCTTGTGCGTTTTATACAGAGACGTGAATTTATATGCATGCTTCCATATGAAGTTCAACAAACATTTCGACTTAAAGGGGTGGCTTTTGGCTGTTGTTATTTTTAGGAGGCAATAATTGTAAATTTAACTCAAATGAAGCCTCAGGCTAAAACTCGCTGTAATTCTCTTGACAGGGAAGCTAGGGTTCAAGTTCGTATCTTTTTATTTTCTAAGACTGAGGCTTGCATGATCACTTAAACTGTGTTTTATTCACGACATTACCGAAACACATCAGCACAGGCCCATAAAAGTGCTGATGAAAGAGAGCCGAATATACCAAGGGCTGTTATTTGGTCTTTCCTATTATTTTTTTCCAGTAAGTCAGAGGAGCCTCTTCTCAGAATTTCTTTCATGTCACCTATTTAGGAATTATATTGACAACTATCTTAACAGGCCCCCAAAGCATCAAATATCTGGGCCAAAAAAAAATCAGTATTCACTTCAAAAGGGGAAATATTCACAACAAGAAAAGTGAAAGGGAAGCAAAGGTCCAAAAACACTTCATTATTAAACTCACGGGCTTAATGAAACCCAAACATGCAGAATCCATTATGTAAATACACATGGACGAAAGCTTCTGAGGTCCAGGCAACTGCAGCCTCCAAGGTCTGGGACTGTGATTTTCTTTATTACATATTCTAGCAAGACCTTGCATAGCACGCACACACACACACACGTGAGACTGTTTATTTCATTTTAAGCACAAATCTCGGCAAACTTAAGCAAAAGGGATGGCTGAGAGTATAGAAGCGTCTGGGCAAAAGAATAATTCATTGAACTTCAGAGTTAGAAACAAAAATAAACATGGTAAGAGAAATCTCTACTTAATCTGCCTTCCAAAGAAAGACCTTACTCAAGGAGACACAGGCAAATTGCCCCACACCCCACAAGGGGCACTGAAACGAAACTACAAGTCAGGGAGAAAAGATACAAGGCTGGGCACCAAAGCAGCTCAATAAATAAGTGCTTGATTAAGTCTGATTATTATGCCTTAATTACCTTCCTTCTCTCCAATTTGGATTTAAAGGAAAATATACAACAGCAAATAGTATGTCAACTAACATGAGTCACAGTGCTTGTATTCTTCTCGTGAATTCCGAGATCAAATAAATAATGTTCATTTGTCAAATATCTACTGGGTGCCTACCATGAGTCAGGCTTTGGCCTGTGTGCTGGGACACTGGGAGGAGGAGACAGAGTCTCTGCCCAGGGAATTTACAAACCGATCCTTGGACAATACATAAGGGAACTACAGAAATAATAACATTTATTGATGGTCTGGCATGTGTCAAACACATTGACAACCCCAAAAGTGTATTTTCCAGATAATCCTTAAATCAACTTGGTAAGTCTTACGGTTGTTATTCCTGATTCACATGTGAAGAAAACAAAGCTCAGAGAAATGTAAGACTTGTCCAAGGTCACCCGGACATAAGTGGACAGAGATGGGTCTGCTAGAAGTGGGTGTCATGTTCTCTCCATGAAACTCAAACACAAGTGATTTCCAGGTCACAGTAACAACTGGCCAGGCACTGAAAACCCTACTTCTCAGGTGGTAAATTCTTCATTCCTTCCTCAAAACAAGGCTTATGTCATACAGGAGAAAACTCAGGCTAAGGGACCAGCCACCATGATGTCCTTGAGTTCTCCCAGCTAGCTGGAAGCAAGGTCAGAATTGGCACTCAGCTCTCTGGATGCCCAGACCCAGGCTTTTCTAGAAACTAAGGACGCCTCCATCAGATCTTTCATAAGCAAAGCCAACTTTTTCCAACAGTGCGTTAACAACCAGCAATGGCGGTGCTGGGGTGTGCTGCCAGGTGTTGGCTCTTGTTGACAGAAGGAAGCTACCCGCCCCTAGAGCACCCCAACATCTAGAGAGACAAGTCTGTCTGTTTTCTGCAAAATGACTGAGCACAGGTTGAGGCAGGCTAAGTTAGGAAAAGTTCAGAACTCTTGGAACATATAGTACTTAACGTTGTATTTCAGTTAACATTCTTCTCTGAACCTCTTTTCAATTGCAAATATGTGTAGGTTGTTCACACTGTGGGTGGGGACAACTCAAACCACCCCCACCTCAGCCCAGGGGCCACCCATACCCCTCCCATTCATCAATTATTGGTGATTGGGATCACCAGGTTCTTCCCTTCCTGTAGGTCAGCATAGGTTTTAAAAACATGTGGAAAGAGGAAGACTCTTGCTGCTTCCTGCTTCCACCTGGCCCACCATGGACTTTTGTAACTCATTTCCTTAATCTTTTTTTTCAGCACTAGGGATTGAGCTCAGGCCTCACGATTGTTAGGCAGGCATGCTTACCACTTGAGCTACTCCACAAGTCCTTTTTTATGATGGGTTTTTTTGAAATAGGGTCTTGCAAACTATTTGCCCAGGCTGGCTTCAAACCTAGATCCTCCTGATCTCTGCCTCCTGAGTAGCTAGGATAATAGGCGTGAGCCACTGGAGCCCAGCTCCTCTCCTTAATCTTTAATAAACTCCATTATCTCCCCTACTACACCCATGTGTCCTGGATGAGTGCGTGTAGGACACAAAGAATTTGGGAATCTTCTGATCAGGGACTACAGGAATCTACAACACGGGTTCCTAAAGTGATAATAATAATTATTATAATTATAATACCCTAACTTCATTGTGCTACTGCCCCTCAAAGAGAAATGGTACCAAAACCATATTCTCAAACTTGAAATAACCAAGAGAAATTACGGATAACAACATCCAAGTTATACAGGCTATAAAGTATTTTCTTAGGATTCTGTAGTGCCTCTAAGCTTATACTGAGAATAACAGTCACTTCTCACTTGTTCTCTCCCCCCTCCTTCATTGATCCTTGGCTCCCCCCTACCACCACCACCACAACTTCCTTTTCCCCATTCTCTTGGTTCACATTCTTGCCCAGCCATTCATGGTCTGAGATAGTCCCATATCACCTCCATTTTCAAGATAAGTAAGAGAAAGCAAGTGAAAAAAAATGAATGAATCAAAAAACAACCAGGGCTGAGGATGTAGTTCAGTGATTGAGTGCTTGCCTAGCATGCTCAAGACCCTAGGTTTGATAGCCGGCTCTGCAAATGAAAGAAATGAGCAAACCCTGGCAGGCTTGGGCCAATGCTTGAGCCAAGCCATCGTCCTTCAAGTACCACTTCAGTGTTGGCCAAACTTTATCAGCTGCCCTGAAAGAAGGAACAGCATTTTCACGCTCAAAAGAAATGAAATATTACTATTTAAAGACAGGTATTTCCCTTTTACATCCTTGGCAAAGGACAGGTGTGAAAGCCTGATTGTCACTGAGAAAAAAAAATCTTTTACAGTTTGATGAAGCTGGGATATATTTTAAAATATATCTCCTTCCTGTAATATTATCCTTTCTATTTTACAGTAATGGCTCCCCAGTGACAATAAGCAGTCAACAGTTTCTGCTTAAGACACTGGAAATTCAAGCAGGACACATTTGAAGGGTGAGAAGGAGGAGGAGGAGGAGGAAGATGGAATTATGGCCCCACACTTTGCTGACATATTTTGGTTGGGAACTGTGAGGCGTTCCCATGCCATTGTACAGAGCCTCATGTTTGGAGCAGATGAGGGGTGGGTTCTCAGTCCTGGGGATCAGCCTTGATCCCGTGGCTTCCCCAAGGCTTGTGTGAGCACGTTTAATAAAAGACAGAAAGGAACAGTGTACTCACTCTTTAAAAAAACTCAACTTCAAGAGCCCAAAGTGTGCTAGAATCTACTGAGAATTATAGGCAATTCAGACCTATGTTCACACAACAACTGTAACACATTGCAATACAGTGGTCAAAAATGACCCGTTTAAAGGGACACTTAAGCTGATGACATCATGGAGCAAACCCTACAGAATTACCTGACTGTAAACTTACTACAGGCATGAATGGTTACTCACACACACGGAAATCAACAAAAGAATACTAGGTGAATAAATGGGGAGGAAATTAACACTTTCTAAATGCTCAGAAGCACTGTGACATATATTTTACCAATATTTGCTTTCTCACTCTGCTAACGACCATGAAGAAAGATTTTGCAGATAAAGAAATTGGACTGGTGGTACAAACCATAATCCTAGCTACTCAGGAAGCAGTGATCAGGAGGATCTTGGTTGGAAGCCAGCCCAGGCAAATAATTTGAGACCCTATGTTGGAAACACTCAACACACACACACAAAAAAGGACTGGCAGAGTGGCTCAACTGCTAAGAGTGCCTGCCTAGCAAGCATGAGGCTCTGAGATCAAACTCCAGTACCACCAAAAAGAAGAAGAAGAAGCAGAAGAAGCTGGACAGAAGAGAGTTCCAGTCATTTACATGTTACTCAAGAACAGCCAGTTTAAAGAGATAATTATTACTCCAAAGCTTGGATACTTTGGATTATGCTATTATTCTGATTTTTTCAATAAGTACAGTTCCGTTTTTGACAACGGCATGAGGAGAGCAACCTCCATGTTTTAAACAAATTTTCAAAAGCATCCCCCAAAGCAAATTAAAATAAAAAGCCCGATAATCTTAAGTGTTATAAAATGTATCTAACCACATAGAAAAGCTCTTTTCTAAGATGCCTTTGAATTCAGAGCTTCAAATCCAAGCTTCAAAGCCCCTCCAGTACTTTCCCCAGCCTGTGTGGCCTTCTTCCCTACCAAGAGCCTTGTCTATGTATCAATAATTCCCAGCAATCAGCTCTGACCACTATCTGTCAGGCCTGGGATCCTCCCTCTGACATTTCCAAAGCAGATACTAACTATGCTGGAAGAGTCAAGGTCACACCACTGATTTTCTCCAGCAGGAAAAGGCAATCTACTATTTGACTCGAAGAAGTGTAGAATGTGCTCCAGCGCGTGCACATACACACACACACACACACACACACACACATACACACACACAGCCCATCTGGAGATTTCCTGGAGAGACTCTTAACATACTAGGAATTACAAGTTCACATGTATGATACAAAATATAAAATAGGTATTAGGGAAGGGAGGGTCAAAAATAGCAGGGTGGATCAAGATCTTTCAGAGCAGAAAATGACGGCTCTATTTTGAGGATGGTCTGGAGAGAAGTGATGATGATGGTGATGATGTTATTTTGATGGAGCGAGACCAGAGAGGTAACGCAAAAGAACAGGAAGAACATGGAAAGGAATTATGACTCCTGGGTGGGGAATATTGCTCTTCACAGATTTTATATTGCTAGCCAAATAAAACCTTACTTTTAAGTTCTTACTTTTAACCAATCAGCCTGTATTGAAAAGAGGCCCTGTAGCTTAGCTCTGGTGGCCTGGGTAAGGAAACTGGAGCTCTACTTCTGTCAGTTGCACACTGGCTTTATGGTGTGGGTCAAACCTGTGAGCCTCAGCTTTGTCCTCTATAAACGGGAGGGTTGGAACCCATTCCTGTAAGAGCATTCCCAAATAAAAACCATTTCACCTAATGAAATGCAGAATGTTTGCCTGTCAGGGTGTCTCTGCCTGGGGCCAGAGTCATCCTAGCTAGTCTTAATGTGATTTAGAATGGGGACTGGCCACACCCACCTACTCCTAGGGTGGTGAGAGGACATTCCAGAAATACCAACAATGTGACTTAGGGTGAGGTCATTGTGCTAGATGGTATCAGGTGTCCTGCGGCTGAGATCAACTATGCGGGCAGTCAATCAATCAGTCATGGATCAGATGTGTCCCTTCTTTTAGCTGACTTAACCTGTATCCTTTCCCTGCAATTGACTATGGTGGAAACTACAATAGCCTTCAGTGAGATGTATTTGTCTTTCCAGCAAATTAGTAAATGTGACGGTAGTTTGACGGAACTCAAAGTTGACTGTTGGTGTCAGAAGGGAGAGCAGTCTTGGAGACTGTACTTCTGATGTGCTGTCCCCTCGCTCAACAGCTTCCTACTAAATGCCCAGACCTGCACTCTCTAGCTCCTCTGAGAGCTGCTATTTGGAGAGACTTGACCACAAGCTCAGCCCTCTCTTATCCCCTGACCTCTAAGATGTCCAGAGTCCATGGAAACTCTCTGAGCCCCGTTTCCTCATCAGTGAAATGAGGATTTAAGTCGCTCAGTCTAAATGACAAAGTTATCATGAGACTTGATTGAGATAATGACCGCGAGAGCTCTTTTCCAATTATAAGCTACTAAGAGCCATCGTTACTATTACTTTGAGTTTAAATGCTTCGGAATTATATTTACTCTGCTGATTTTCTCGTATTTCTCTAGACCGGGAAACTCATCTTAACTGCGTGGAGAGGTGCTGGAATTATGTCAGTAGCATTAGCAAATGATTTCAGTCAGGGGAAAGCAATGGCAAAACAAACGCAGCCTTTTGACATGCTGTACCTTCTCTGGCACAGTGCAGTTTCCTGCCTAATGTCTTTTCAAACAGCTCTGTTTTGCCTGTAGACTTGAATACCCTCATTATAGGGTTTGAAAAAAAAAGTTCCCTTATGTTTTTTTAAAGAGCGCCATTCTTCAAAAAGATGTCAAGGAGCTCTTTTTTCCCTCTTGCTACAAGGTGTAATGTACAGATAAGCACAAAATCCGGTTGGAAATGTGACCTATATCGGACTGGCAAAGCTTAACATCAAGCAAACAGCTAGTTTGGGAGCGGGTTCTGTCCTGCCTCGCTGCTGATTTTTGCAGGAGAGAACCCACCTATTTTTCATGGCCAGTGAGAGCAGCTGAAAGTCAATTCTGTGTTAAAGAACAATTGGAATCATTTGCTCGTGGAGTTCAGCAGAGTTTTGACACAAGTCCCTGGTCTTCCTCCCGACAGCCGAAGCCAGGTCTTCTGGAAAACATTTTATTTTCATGCTCAGTGTAAGAAGAAGAGAAAAGTCATGTTTTGCAGATGAAATGGTGCCGATAATAAAAAGTAGGTCACACTTTCTCTGTCTCCCTCTCTCTTTACTTTCTCTGAAAGACAAAGGAGAGTTTCCAAGACATGAATCAAGTGGGTCAAGGCTCCTGACCTGGTGATCTTTGCAGTCTGAGTAAAATTAAGAGCATTTCCACTCAGGGTGGACATTTAACAAGGGCAGGGAACTTGAAACAGAAACTGCTTCCTGGGGGTTTATGTGACTAAGGAGGAGGACTAGATGGGGGGGCAGGAAGCAGATCCTCCTGCATTTGGGGTCAATGAGAAGCACAGGTTCAAGAACTGTTGGCAGCTGTGACCTTAGGATCTGGGACAGCAAGGCAGGAAGCAAGTGTCACATCAGTGGCCGTGGGAGGTGACATTTCAGTGCATGATTGTTTATCTCCACTCCAAGGGAAGATTATACATCCATGCTTGGGAGTGACCCAGTCACTTCCTCTGGCCAATAAAATAGGGCTGAAATGACAGGTGTCACTTCCAGGAAGAAACATAAAAAACTTTTCTTGTCTTTTTTTCTGAGAGAGTCCTAAAGAGAGGCTGTGGATCCTGGGACACAGACCAGGAGCAGAGCCAGCCTGTGATGGGTTGTAGTGTACATAAGAGCTCACTGTTTTTGTAAGCCATGGAGACTGAGGGGCTCTTTGTTACTGTGGCATACCTTGTCTAGCCTGACTGATACAGTGCCCCTTAGTTCCCCCTGTCCAAACACATGAGAAAGATAAAAGTGTCAAGCACATGTGTTTGGTAGTCTGTATTTCTAGGTCATTGTTTAGTTCAGAGTGTGTATTTATACATCCCTAATCAACTGTGCACACTGTATTTCAGACACATTGGCACACAGTGTGCCTCCAGGATCCCTACATAGAACATAAAGCTGCCTAAGATTAATGGTGGCTGTTAGAAGATTAAAAAAAAAAAAAGGCTTGAAAGAGGTGATTTCCCACCAGTGACCCTTACACAGTGGAGCAACATCCTAGCCTCCCAGTATCGACCACTCGCTCTCTGCTTGATCCTTGGTGGACTGCATAACTTCTCTGGGCCTCCATTTATTCATCTGTAAAATGACCTGACAAAGGCACCTCTGCTATAGAACTGCTGCGAGGGAATTAAATACACTAATGTACTTATAGGACTGGCACGGAACTTAATTATTTCTCAAGTCACATTGGTTATTGTGGTATTGTTCTAGTCATGTGAGCACCACTGTTTACACTTACACTTTTCTATCACTGACATTAGCGTAGGACCTCAGGTGAATTACTCATGTGCATCAGAAATGACAAATAAGAACAGATCCTAAGCAACTGCAGCCATGAGTAGGCTTTAAAAAGTTGCATATTGTCACCATGGCCCTGTTCTCACCCCAGATCAAAGTTCCTTTCTTTGTCCTGGGTCTGATCAGAGACAGAACAGCATTAACTGCTCCTCTGCAAGCAGCTCAGGAAAAACAACACTAAGTGCTGGGATGTGGAAACACTGCTAGTCTAGCACCAGGAATAAAAAGAGAGAAGCCAACTCACATTCTGTGACATGGAGCTTATTCAAGTCACCTGACTCCCAAGCATTAAGTTCCTACTCGCTTGGTGACAGCGAGAGAAAACAGTCTTCCAGGGCGTGAGTACAGAGCAAGATAACATAGGTAAGTCTAGAGGATGGAGAAGGTTCCATGGTCTCAACACTCACTATTGCGGCATTAATAACAAAAATTATAATAAAATGAATACACGAAGTAACAGCAAGCATTTTGCTGGCTATCAGAATGAAAGGCTCACCTTCCTAGCAGCCAGCCTGTCATTACACAGATCTCATAACACACTAATAACACAGACGATGGACATGGCCCTGAAGCTGAGGGCACCCCATCCTTACTACAGCCATCACAGAAAGTGAAGATGATGGGATCCACCCTATGTAAGAAGACACCCCAGAAAGAGTCAGGTTTCTCAGGCACAAATCTACAAGGGCTTCTTACAAAAAAGAAAAAAAAAGAAAGAAATATGCATAGCATCCCATTTAGGATGTCAGCATTTCTTCATTTATATATATTCCTTCTTAAATTTAAGGACCTTTGTTTTCTTATAGACTTGTCACATTTCTTTTATTTTAATATTTCCTGTATGACAAAAGGTGTTTTGTGCTGTGCTAGGACAACACCTCAAACAGCCTTTGCAGTCATGGAAAGGCAGACATTACTGGCAAGTTATAAGTATGATGAGTAGTAAGTTCAAGTACCTGGGCTTCTGACAAAATGTGTTTTTTTTTTCAGGAGGGAGGGGTGACAGTAGTTGGGGATTGACCATTTTGTTTACTCTATAGTATAGAGCTAAACTAGAAAAAAAAGCAGCCAGGTGTTGGGGTAGGTAGATAGGCAGACTAAATGGATCTGGCCTAGTACACAAATGCACATTAAGAGGCCCCAGAGGAGAAGGCTGCAGCAGGAAGCACACTTAGTAGGGAGCATGCAAACGATATTTGTCAAGTTTGGGTCACCCAAACTAGCTGAATGGACTAAAAGAGGTGGGGCCCGAGAGGAGTAAGTAGGTCACTGGGTGCATGTCTTGGAAGGACGTCTCTCTCTTCTTTCTCTCTCTCTCTCTCTCTCTCTCTCCTGACTTCCATCAGGTGAGCAGCTTTGCTCTGCTACCCTTCCTGCCTCCGAGATGTTGTCCCTCATCACAAGCCCATAGCAATGGAACCAGCCAACAAATTGAGAGCCATGACAAATTCTTCCTCCCTTAGGTTGGTTTTCACACATATTTTGTCATAGCAATGGAAAGATGACTAACATACCAGGTCACACTAACTCCCAAGAAAAGATACCCTTGTCTTCTATCATTGTTTTGAACCTGGAGATGTGGTTTAGAGCTGCTTATCAGAAAATGGTGCCAATGCTGAAGAAATGAAGCCAAGGATGGAACAAAGGGAAACCAGGTCCTGATCACTTAGCTCCCAGAGCCAGCTGTACCTGATCCCTTCATCATGTCTCTATTTTCCAGCTCATTAAGCCTGTTTGCATGAAGTTTTCTTCCATATGTAGTCAAAAGTGTCTAACACTGTCAACTCCAGACAGCAGAAAATGGGAAAGCATTTTTTTGAGCCTGAATTGTTAAAATTGGGCAAAGGTTCCTAGAGTTTATGAGAGATTGAGTGCAGTCTATCCCAGTCATGACTACTTTGGTTCTTTTCAAAGGTGAGAGAGCAGCAACTGGGCTTGACTTCTTATTAACAAAATTTTCCAGGATGGAGCGACAGTAAATTACAAGGTTGCCCTCCTGGTAGGTCTCCTTTGCAAAGTTGTTTTTTTCTTTCCTGTAGTAGCAGAATCTCACCCAAATTCTTCCCAGTGATAATCGTGGCTAATTATACTCAGCAAATAATCTCTTCTTGCCGGTCTTCCCACGTTTGACTTTTGAGGGATTAATCATTGCTTTCAGCTGTCGAACTAGGTTCTCGAAAGCAGGGTGTTATTGTTTTATCTAAAGGAAACCCCTCTGAAATGGGGCCTCAATCCATCATAGCTCCAGGAGTAGAAAGAACTGATTAAAACTTCCTGGCCTGCAAACTTGTTTATTACTGTGTCCCTTCCTCTCTGCCGTCAGCAGGAGGCCTTCCGTGTCCAGTGTGTTTAGGATTGGGCTAAAGGCATTGTTTCACGGAGATGGGACGGTGATCTGTGCAGGAGTGCACGGAGCTAGGAATCCCACCACCTCTGTAAACACAATGATAACATCATGTCTGCACACTCCTAGAAAACAATGGTCCTGAATTCCCTTTTCCTAATTAGACTTTGAAACAATAGGTGGGAAATAGGAGCTCCACTATCATTATCTATTGGCCTTCATTTCTGGGCATTGACAGAGCTTAGGGTGTTTTGTGTGTGTGAAGAAACAGCAAATTAAAATTCAAGCTTCTTCCATTTTTCTTCCTTGAGCGTTCATCTTGTTATAATGCTCTGGTGACAGAGATTAAAAATCAGAAGTGGAAGTTGGAGAGTTATAATCACTGGGGAACAGTACCGAGTTCCTTTTCAAAATTATTCCAGTATGTAAAGGCTTCAGCGAGGCCAGAGATGAGATCCGAGCTGGTGAAGAGATTTTTAAAGAATTAATTCTGGCCAGGAAGAAGGGTGGAGCTCACTGGTAAAGTGCCCTGGGTTCCATCCCCAGAACCACATGTACACACACACACACACACACACACACACACACACACGAAAAAGAAAAAAAAGAGAGAAAAAGACATGAACAGGCACTTTCACTAAATGGTAAGCAAACTATCTTTTGAATCAATGGATGATAATATAATCTGTTTTTGTTTTGTTTTGCTAATTGAAATCAGAACCATTACTGTGCAATTTTCCATCTCTTAAAATCTGAAATGTCCAGTCCTTGTTAGCATTTATCTGAAAGGTAGCATTTGCCTGCAAAGAACTGAGTAGCTTCAATGGCTGTCATCATTTGGGAATGGAGTCATTACTAGCAACCAAGCCATGTTAGGTCAATTTGTTTATGACTGCCCTGTACAGTAACAGTTAAGCTCTGTTTAGATGGGAAAATTTCTCTTCTGAATTGCAGGGCTACAACATTTAGTTCTTATGGAATTGGGCCAGGCAAGATGGTCAACAGGTGACCAGTGGTTCCATAAGGGATCTCTTTTGATCTGTATGACCCAATTGAATCAAGAGCTGGATTGAGTATATAGTAAAGGAGAGAGAAGGGAGGGGCGTGAAGAAAACTGGAAAGCAAGTTATTATTCATTACATAAACCTGAGCTGTCAGTCTATCTTCGTTGACCCAGGCAAAAGGACATTCATCTTCCCCCAGAGTCTTTCTCTGAACTTCTAGACCAGGCTAACATGCTCATTCTCCCTGTGTCTGGTATAAAACACTATCTTATCGCCTAACACACACACACACACACACACACACACGCACGCACGCACGCACGCACACGCAATGACCTGATTCCATATCTCCCTGTCACCACCAGACCAGGAGCTGCTGAGGGGTAGGGTCATCTGGTTTCCCTCTTGTACTCAGCGTCCAGCAGAGCTCCTGGTCCATCCATTGTGAGTGCTCAGTGCATTTCAGTTAAACAAGGCACCAGTTTCTCATGCAAAAAATCCCTTCATGGAAAAGAAAGACAGTTATATGAAACCAGAACTGTCTGAAAAGTACAACATGCAAGCTGCAACTCCTTCATTCATGAGTCTGTCCATCCATCCACCCATCCATCCATCTATTCACCAGCAACAATTTAAGAAGCTGCTTCTACGTACCAGACACTAATTGCTGAAGACATGAGTAAACAAGACTGATGTGGTCAATGCTTTTCTGCAGTTTATAGTCCATAGGAAGACAAAACAATAAGTAAGCAATAAATTAATTCATAGATGGAGGGATGATATCTGATAGTGTCAGGTGCTAGGCAGAGAAATAAGATAGCGATGAGATGGACAAAACGTGACTGGTAACTTGAGACAGGAGGCCCTGTGTGGACTCCAGTGAGGAGATGATGTCCCTATGGCATTTTTTTTTAACCCTCTTGAGGAAGGGTTTCCCTATGTAGCCCAGGCTGGCCTTGAACTCATGGTCCTCCTGCTTCAGCCTCCAGAATGCTGGGCTCATAGGCATGTACCACCATGCCTGAATAAGCCTTAATCTCTCATGATCCTCAAAGTAAGCAATAATATTGGTGAATTTTCTGGCATAATTTTTCATCAAAAATAACAATGTGAGCCAGGCTCCAGTGGCTCACACCTGTTATCCTAGCTACTCAGGAGGCAGAGATCAGGAGGATCAAGGTCTGAAGCCAGCCCGAGCAAACAGTTTGTGAGATCCTGCCTTGAAAAAACCCAACATAAAAAAGGGCTGGTGGAGTGGCTCAAGGTGTAAGCCCTGAGTTTAAACCTCAGTACCTCAAAAAAACAAAACCAAAACCAAAAAAAAAGCAATGTGACAAAAGGCATTTGTTAGTGTAATGCTGGCTACTATGATGCAGTAAAAGATTATTACACAGACCAAAACTAGTCATGTGGCCACACCTAATGCAGGAGAGGCTGGGAAAGGTACTCCAACTCTATGCCAGAAAAGGCAGAAATGGGGGTGGTGATGACTAGGGGGCCTCTGCCAGCAAGTAAACATGTAAGGAGAATAATAGCATGACCACCCCTACAAGTTCAAAGTCTCAAATCTTTCTTGGTTGTTGTTTTTTGAGACAGGGTCTCACCATGTAGCTCAGGCTGGTCTGAAGCTCATGTTCCTCCTGCCTCTACCTTCCAAGTGCTGGGATTACAGATGGTGCCACCATGCCCAGCTGCAGCCTCAGATCTTATACTGCCTTGACTAAAGCAACTGCATGATCAAAATCAGTACCTATTCTGGCAGGATGTGATGTAGATGTTGGTTGTGGAATCCAAAAGCTAGGGCTGAAATCCAACGGATTAATTCACTGAGAGAAAAATACTCCGACCTGTGGTACTCTCAGACAGCCCCAGAGATGAAGGCTAATCGTCCTTCTGGGATGCTGAGTTCTTTGTGGAGCCCTCATAATGGACCGCTCGACCTTTTGAGGTTTCTCATTGCTCTGATCTCTTGCTAATGGATAGTGTTTTCCAAGCTGATGGTGTTTTAAAGATACGGCATCTTACCAATGATAATATGTCTGACCTCTTGAGGGAGGACCTTGTACATCTTACTCTCTCAGCCTCCCTGATTGGCTAATTACATAACTTGACTAGAAGTTGGTTTTAGAGAATCAATTTTACCATTGCCTAATCACAAGTAAAGACCATAAAGTTTTATGAGAGCTGAAGGGACTGCCTTTTACAGACGGGAACTTAAATGAAAATTAAAGGGGACATAAAATGATAAGAAATGAAACTCCATAAGGTGTTTTCTCTGGACTGCCAGGCTAAATTACAGTGCTGGGGATTTAATCCTACTGGTTATCTTTGACAAGGCTCCAAGGGAAGAGAGGAGGTGCCAACATTTTGTGATCACCAGCAAGGCAACTGATGGGGTCCCATGTCAGTGTAAGGAGCAGAAGAAAATGCTCCACCCACCACCTACTCACCAGGTGCTCTAGGCAAGTTCTCTAAGCCTTAGACTTGTCATCTGCAAAGGACAGACAATACCAGTAGCCACCTCACAGACTTGTGGTGAGCATGCGATAAGGAAATGTGCCAAAAATGCTTTTAGCACCGTGCTGGCACACAATGAGACTTCAACACATATTATCATTATCACCCATGTTAGTTTAAAAAAAAAAGAAACTTCAAAAAGAAACTTATTCTCTTTCTATAAATAAGAGCTAATATTAGTTATGGGGTGGTACATGCCAGTAACCCATAATAGCATCATCTCCATTTTCTAGCTGGGGAAGTTGAGGCTTGGGACACTGGAAAGCTTGTCCAAAGTAACAGGATTTGTGGAGGCTACAGTTGGATTCAGAACCGGGATTTGTTTGGCTCTAGAAGCCAAGAGGCTTGACTACTACGGTCAGTGATTTTTAGTGTTAAGGTCCACTGACCCGTTTGGAGTGCCTGTTCATAATTTGGATTTCTAAACCCTCCTTTTGCTTACCGAACCAGATCCCATGGAGGTGGGGAATGATTATCAACATTCATGACAAGCACCATCCATTATTTTTGCACACCCTGAGCTGAAGAGTGACCATTGCAACTGAGGAGAAATTTCCCAAGAGTCCTACTGCATTCATTTACCAAAAGACTATCCCACTTCTCTCCTTGTTTCTCCTCCAACTTCTCTATCTTTCAAACACTGTAATTTCTGGTACCTTTGTGTCTCCACAGAAGGCAGGGGTAGGTTAACAAAGGCCACCAAGAAAAAGTAAGAAATTACTTCTCTAGGCCTAATAAAACAGCATGAGGATAACTTTTACAAATATGTGATTTGTTTTAGAGGTCAACTGTGCACTGAAATGGGAACATGTTCCCATAGACAAGTAAAGGAATTATGGGGAAAATGATTTATATGAATGAAAATTATCAAAGTAGTTCTGTAAATAAGAGTCTGATATACGATACTAACATGAAATGTCACATCCTGTTCTAGTAAGGATGGACAAGGTTCTGCTTCAATGAGAACCCACATCTCAATGATTTAACACAGTATCCTTGCTCACACTACAAACCTGAGACAGGCTGGCTCAGAGACCCTACATGATGAAGGATGCATCTCATCAGCCAAACCCATGACTATGTCGTTAGACAAAGCACTGAATCACCATGCACTGGGTTTTAAATGTCTTCCTTGAAAAGACACTTCTATTTATTTTCTTTCAATTCAGAAAGTCACTTGCCTATGTCAAGAATTGTTATCCTCAGAAGGAGAAGAGACGGTATTCCCAAAAACACCATGGATGATGGCACCTATCATAAAAAAATAATAATAGCATAGATTTTTGACATAGGGACAATTAAATCAAATGCATCTGTACCCTGCAAAATTTGATCTCCATACAAAATAGAGGTAAAATTGTATCCCTGGGTGTACCTGGAGGAAAATGACACCCAGAAATGGTATTAGAATTAGCATGGCATTATAACAGGAGATTTGTGCACGACCAAAAGCCTCAAGTCAACCTTGCTTGCTTAGGTGTTTAGTCAGGGAGGGTTGGCGTTCTAGGTTCCTGTCTCATGTAGCCCAGTGGAATGAACTTCATGAACAACAAGAGTTAGTAATGCAGGAGAGTTTATTGAGATAGAAAAGTAGCAAAAAGAAGAGTTCCCAGAGCTAGGAGGGGTCCCAAGAAAGGGTGCCAGAAAAGTGATGTGCCCTGAGGTTTTCATCCCTTTTTTCCAGAGTGTTGCTCAATCTCTATGCTAATTAGGTATGCAGAAAGCAGCACTCTGGTTGCTGTGCCTTCAACATTCTGACTGGTCGTTTCCTAGTCCTCCTAGTGTCCTCATTCTGGTCTGTCCTGCTTTTCCTTCTTCCTACCCCTTAAGGTCATAGGGAGGTCATAATCAAGGGTTCCAGGAGACTTTTTGTCCTCACCTACTGTTTACTTTTAACTAACTGCCTAGCCTACTTGCTCAACATCTTATTTTGCCAAAAGAATGCCTTGGAAATTTGCATGCAATGGACACTTTGTCAAGCAGTACTTACCAGTTCCTAGACAGTCATTGACCACAGACATGTGTGAAATTTCCCACTCCAGTTCGTCTGACTGTTCACGTTTGGATTAAGTTGATTCGTGGAACAACCTTCAAGTTTTATTCAAAATAAGCTATGTTTGAGGAACAAACCACAGTAAGAGACATGCTGGGTTGGACAGAGGCTGGCAAATGTCAGATGATACCCTTTCAGGAAATTGATCCCGTGCTGAGATTTCTAACAGGGAACTTCCATGGAAGAGGAACCTCATTCTAGAAAGCCTCTGTGCCAAATGGTGGAGCCACCCAGGGGCAACAGAAAGGCTGAGGGTTAAAATCAGCTGAAGGCAGGCAGAACCTGCTGAGGCCACTTGAGTGCACTTTCCAGGCGGTGAGATATGGCCTGTTGTGACACTCACAGAATAGCATGGTTGTTCCCTCTCCTTGTTTCTGCGGGGTTTATGGTCCATAAAGTTTAATAACACTCTCAACAGCTGAACAGAGAACACACGAGGCTCGAAGGCCACTCTTACCAAAGGGGATTGGGAGTTTTGACCCCCTCCCCCATCAGCATCTCATGTACAAATCCAAGTCTGTCATTGCTAGTTGTACAGTATAGCCATGTGGCACAAGGGAAGATGAACAGGTACCCGTTAAATAGTGAAGTGAGCACACACATGGCCATAGCAGTCTGGTTTGAAGATCTGAGGAGCTAAAGATTGCAATCTAGCTGCCCTGCAACCTGGACGCCACAAATGTTCATAGGGCTAATATACCAGAGATGGATCCAGATAACTATGCAAGGGCAATAAAATTTAAATTCCTTCCAAAGCTTGCAGAGCTGTGTGTGAGTGGCTCTGGGGCTTCCCTCCTGTCTCATCAACTCCCTGTGGTCTGGGTCCCCAGACCCTTATGATTGGCGAATGCACCAACCCTGGTCCTGCTAGGGCTTTGGTGGCTTTGCTCCCTCTTTCTCCCCCTTTCAGGTTCTTCTGTCTCCCTGGCACTGGCTCTAATAATCTTCTGCTGTTTAAATGGGATCTCCTCAGAGGAGCCCCTGCAGGGGCCCCATCTAAAGTTAATGCCCCTCCTGCAACCACCTTGCCACCTTGCCCAACTGTCGTTGCTAAACAGTGACAGCTTCTTTGTGTACTTGTTTGCTTCTACACACACACACACACACACACACACACACACACCGACCACCATGGAGTTTGGAAGCTTGACATGGCTGCACCCAGCTCTGCTTTGGGCAAATACATAAAACATCCTGGTGATACAGGGTTAGGAGACCTGTCACATAATTAAGAATTAAAGGAACAAAGGAACTTAGGGGCTGGGGACGAGACTGGTAGAGCACCTGCCTAGCAAGGGCAGGCCCTGAATTCAAACCACAGAATTGCCAAAGAACAAAAGGAATTTGTTGAGTTTAAAGCAAGTGTTCATATGGTTAATGGGATAAGGTCCCTCCTGACCTATGGTAAACCAGAACCTGAAGAAAATTCTTCCCAGGAGCTGACCTGGGAGTTTGCTCTTTATTCTCCAGTCTCTTCTGTCTCCCCTTTCATCATCCCTGAAGTCTGTTGCTTTCAGAAGCCCTGGGCTACAGGGTGGAGCAATGGTGGCCTGATTTTGAAGAGCACAAGAGGAGGGATGAAGGCCAAGACAGACAACCCAGTGAGGATTACAAGGTGGCTGAGAATGGGAGGGGCAGAGCCTCTCCATCAGGGAGAGAATCCCAGCTCGGGGGTGGGGAGAGTGAGGAGGAAATCCTTAACAGGCTACATTTGCATATCAAAGAGCCCTTCCAGCAGGGCTGGCTTTGCCTAGTAATAAAGTCACAGGGCCAGGAGGTGTTCCTCCTTCCCAGCTAAATTCTGCTGTGCCTTGACTCCTCCCTGGCAGGGACAAAACAACACTGTTACAAAAAGGCTCAGGGAGGTCACTCACCTCGCTGCTGGCTCACTGTGAACCAGCTGTCCCCAAGTGAATGAAGCTTTTCAGGGAATCCAGGTTTGCAGGACTTCTGAGGGACCCTTTTCAGACTCCTGAGGTTACCCAAGGTCCCTAACCAAGAAGACAGAAACATTGTAGTCCATGCCATCCACCCACCCATCTATCTATCCATCCATCCACCCATCCAGCCATCCATCCATCTATCCATCCACCCATCTTCCCACTCATCCTCTCATTTGCCAAACTTTGATTGGATCACTGCTAAGTGTCTAGTACAAAGTTATATCTCCTCTCTGGCACTTTAGTCTTTTAACTAGGTACCCTGAAGAAGGAGTCAGGGATGGCTGGCCACAGCTCCAGCACTAACAGTGTAAGAGGTGCTTAAACTGCTCTGCTGAAAATCACTCCTTGCTCCTTGCTTGGGCCCACAGATTAAAAGCAAGAGAAAAGCATGGCATCTTTCCTTCGTTTTGTATTTGCCTTTGTTCTAAGCCATTCTCTCTGCAGTCATTTGGCAGTCACCTTGGATTCCAGGAAAGACAGAACTGATAGTACCTTTCTGATTACCCCAACAGTAGAACCTCCTCAGGACAGACCACCTGCCAGGCAATAATGAATCTGGATAACAACTCCAGAACCTCTCTCAGAGAAAGGACTGAGATAACGACCAGCCAGACCACACCTGTGACTGAACTGTTTATGCACACCTTTGTCCCCTGCTCCAGTTCTTTTATCAGTACCTGAAGATGACTGAAGACGGGCTGAGTGCTTACTCTGCTTCTTCCCATGGCATGTCGAAGGCTGTGTAATAAATCTCCTTTCTCTGCCCTTCACCATACATATTTATTTCGCATGCAGGGGCAAATGGATGGACCTGGCATGCGGAAGCCCAGGAGTTTGGGTCTTAAGTCCAAAACTCAAGTTTCAATATGTTGGGCCCAGTTTTGGCAGTTGGGGTTGAAATGCATTTAATGTAACCAACATTTGAGAAGCAGAGTCCTTTCGGCATATCTAAGATGTTCTATTTTGTTTATTTGGTTTTTGTTTTGGTAATACTGGGGTTTGAACTCAGGGCCTCACACTTAGCTCTACCACTTGAACCGTGTGCCCAACCCTTTTTGCTTTAGTTATAGGGCCTCGCATTTTTGCTGGGGCCAGCCTCAAACTATGATCCTCCAACCTACGCCTCCAGCATAGCTGGGATTACAGATGTGCGCTCCAGCCCTAAGAAGTTCTTTTTAAAATGAGCTTAATAAATAGGATTCTATCCTTGCATATGAGATCAGCCATGTGATCACAGGCAACTTGATTTTGCTTTAAAGAAAAATCTTAACAATGGTTCAACTTTTGCGACTAGTTTAATAGCTGTTCCTTCAGAGAGGTTTTTCCCTGTTACCTCTCCCTGAGTTCACAAGTGTTAATAATATAATAAAGGTGTGGTGGTTATGATGATAATACTACAGGGTTTCAGCCATTTTCCAGGCCCAGGGACTCTCTACTTATTAGGTATATGGCCTGGACAAATCAACTTACACACTCTGCACCTTCAGACCCTCCTCTGTATTCAGGGTTAACACTACTGCATACCTCATGGTGTTTTGAGAACTAAGCAGAATATTCCCCAGTGCCTGGCAGGTCCAAGACAAGGCATGGCAGACCCGTCACCCATGACTATCACTTGTGACTATTCCTGTTATCATTATCTCAAATCCTCAGCATCCTTGGTGTTATCAATCTTACTTTTCAGCTGAAGACAATGAACTCTGCCAAGTGAATGGTAGAGTGGGACAGGAACTAAACTGAGTTTGATCCTCGGGCTCTGGCCACACCGGCATTAATGACACCATCAAATGTAGGCAAATGTTGTTAAACCAATGCATCCATGGAAGGTAACAGTAGGCGACCCTTCCTGGTTCAGGAATGTTTCTAGCAATCATTGGCTAATGACCACCTGCCAGATGCTGTGTTAAGCCTCTTTCCTGCATTACATTAGCATCTCTTTAAACCCTCATGCAAGCCAGCAAGGTTGGCTGTATTTATTACCCTGCTCCCCTACCCCAGAGGTTGAAGGAGAATCAGAGAAGGAAATACGAAACCAGAAATGGAAAGTTCCATCCAAGAACTTCAGCAAAGCCAGAGGAAAAACTGACCTCATACTGATAGGTCTTTCTTCCTAGGTTTATATTTCATAAATTTACTGCTTCTGAAATAAAGTATCTAGAATACAAGACAAAAATCTCCAGGTTAAAAAATATTAGTATTGGTCACTATCTTATTTTTTTTTTCTTTCCCCATGTTTTTTTTCTAAGGCTGCATTCCCACATAGTGCCAGGTGTGGTTGTTCGTACCTGTAAATCCCAGATACTTGGGAGGCAAAGCAGGAGGATCCCAAGTTCCAAGCTGGCAGGGGGTAAAGTTAGACCCTATCTCAAAAATCAAATACAAACAAAAGGGCTGGGGATGTAGCTCAGTAGAGGATGTCTAGCATGTGGGAAGTCTTGAGTTCAATCATCAACAAAGCGGAGTGGGGGGGAGGGTAGGAGGGAAGAAGCTAGGTGCCTGTGGCTCACACCTGTAATCCTTGCTACACAGGAGGCTGAGATCTGGAGGTTTGAAGTTCAAAGCCAGCCTGTACAAAAAAGTTTGCAAGAACCCATCTCATCTCAACAGGAAAGACTGGGCAGAGGGGCCCACACCTGTCATCCTGGTAATTTGAAAACCATAAACAGGAGTATCGTGGTCCAGGTTTGCCCAGGCAAAAAGTGAGACCCTACCTCAAAAAGAACCAGAGCAAAAAGGGCTGGCGATGTGCCTCAAGTGGTAGAGCACCTGCCAAGCAAGTGCTAAGCCCTGAGTTCAAATTCCAGTACGGCCAAGATTGAGAGAGAAAGAGAGAGAGAGAGAGATAGTGTTCAGAAATTTGGAAACTGGGTGTCAGGTTTTCTGCTCAGAGTGCAGCTTTGGCCCAGGCCTTTGCAGAAGTCACAGGCAAAGGCCTGACAGCCAAAGTCTCACAAGCTGCCTGATATTTGGAAATTCCTTCACCCCAGTTCCTGGTCCACCTAGTAGCTTTTGCCTTGCCTCCTTGTCCCCTATGAAGCTGCAGGATTCAAGGGGCTTCGGTGGGAAGAGAAAAAGTCACCATCCGTTTGTCCTTGAGGTAATTAATCAGCAATGACTCTTTACTGGGGCAATAATGTGACTCAGAGCACTTTCTCTCCCTATAATATCAATTATGCAGCAAAGGAGCAGCTCCAAAAAAGAGGCAAAGGGCTTTGGTGGGGTTTTGCTGGAAAGTGAGAATGGTACTGCATGTGGATTGCTACAAAAACGTCCTGGCTGCTGCCTGACAGCCAGATTCTGCAGAAGAGTACTGCTGCTCCCGTTTCCTTTAGATTCTGCTGTGGAAACTGCCTGCCAGCTCTGCAATCTGCAGCCAAAAGTCAGGTCTGCATCAGTGGGCGGCCCCCCCACAACTCCTGCCTCCCCAGTCATTACTACCCCAACCATTTCCTCAGGCCAATGCTGCAGTGTGGAATTTCTCAATTTACCATCCCAAAGGTGAGGTGAGGGGCAGAGGGACACCACACTCCCTCAGATTTGTGGATGGTCATCCTTTCTCTGCATCAGGCAGCAACAGAATTAGACAGTGGAATTACAACACTGACTACCTAGTTAGATATGAAGAAGAGGAGGACAGGAGAAGAAACAGGAGAAGAGAAAGGGGATGGGGAGGGGAAAGAAGAGGAAAAAGAATTCAACCCCAAACTGAGTCCAAAATATCCCCGTAAAGCTAGCTGATAACATTTTGGGCATTCTGAAACTTTCTCTGATTGATCCTGTCCTTGGAAATCCAAACTGTTTGATGGTTTGCATCCCACCCCCAACCCCCCTTCCCCCGAAAAACCTACAATTGCCTACTTCCTGCAGAGCCTATTCCTTCATACCTATGTCTCCTTTAGCAACCCTGTGTCCTGTGTGTGTGGGGGGGGGTGTGTGGGGGTGGATATGAGCTCTGTGCTGGACACTCTGAAAATGGACTTTGAACTTCTGCTGAAGGAGAACAGAACCTGTGAGACAAAGCCAGAGACTCAGATGTGAGCAAACTCCATTGAAAGGGTGGTTCAGAAAGGAGAGGAGTGGTTCATTCTGCAGAAGGTGTTCTGTTCTTTAAAACCAGAATAGAATGATATCCTTCCAGAAAGATCAAGCACTAGAATTTTCTTGGGAAGAGAAAAACTAAAGAAAACATGGAATGACTATTACAGTAGTCTCCCACTGTATAGACTGTTCTTTTCTATTAAAAAAAAGCCTCTGATTAAAAGAATAATTTTATTTAATATGCTTTAAATAAGAGAAGAGAAGCTATTAAGTTAGCATGGTCGCCATGGATATTACTGAAAGCAAGGCTAATAGAGTTGTTTTTATGGTTCCATTTACTCAAAATGAAAAATGGCACTCGCCAGCCATGTGATCTGATGAGTAATAGATTTACAAAGCAACCAGAGAGGAAAGATAAACAGGAGAGAAAATCTATTTTGATTAGATGATTTTGTGGTTTGTGGACTTGTTACAAATACCATCAAGGCCACAAAATAATCCTACTGGTCCTCCAGGTAGGAACTTCTGTTTGGAAAACTCCTTTAAAAATAGGGACCACGGTGATTTATTTTTTGAGAGCTAGGGAGGATTTTTAAAAAACATTTATTTTCAAATATTACTTTCCTAAGAAAATACCTCATTTTTAAGAGGGGGAAAAAAAAACCCCAAAAATCAAATACAAGTTTCTTGGGTCCCCAGCAGTCATATACATCAACTTGGAGTCTTGAGTGACAGCTCAATGGGTTTAAGGTTGAAGATCTGGGTGTGTTTGGTGTGTGGAGAAACCAGGCTGGAAACTTTCCACTCTGGTGTCTGAGCTGACACAGAACAAGAGAAGCAAAGACTTTAATCTCATCATAAACAAATATACTTGTCTGCTTCAAGGTTTACACCCTACTCTGGCAAAATGGTGAGAGGTTCATTATTGACTCCTGCATAAGGAAGCAAAGCTCTCTGCAGAGAAAACGGGGGGGGGGGGGGGGGATGTATACTGCACACCTCGGTTTTGGTAACCCAAAGAGGGAATATGAGCTAAAGTCCTGAATTTAACAAACCTAATTATCAAGGCTTAATTAGTACCAAGGGTACAGCCTCATGGAACACCTGCAGACTTAATTTATGTCCTGACAGGGAGGAACAAGTGTTAATAGGCTGTATTTATGTTAATACCCGAACCTTAGGAGCCAGTGGAACAAAACAGACCATGTGCTATTTTTCCAAGCTACAGAACAAATAAAGAAGATTTTCATTTTAATGCTAGTTTGCAAATAATTCTTCAGGGATCACACAGATCTACTTAAAAAACTAGAAAAGTGTAATATGAACAAGGAGAGCTGTTTGGAGTCTGTGAAAGTTTCACCAGATCAACCTGTAAACTAGTGGTGACATGTTGTCTTTCAAGTGCACAGTGACAGGTAGTGCTATTATCAGTGTTCAGAGATGTTGTGACTAGAAATCCCATTGTTTCCATCAATGCCATATAAATATACTTATAATAGCAGTCTCAGCATGGACAGAAAACCTACCATTTGCATCAGATCGAATTGAGAAAGGTGGACTAAGGTTAGATCCCCACTGCCAACACATACAGTCAACATTGCCCTGGGGTCTCTTGCCAGTAGATTAAAAGAAGTAAAAGAAACAAAAGCCATACAAACTGGAGTGGAAGAAGTATAACTACATTCAGAGATATTGAAAATCTTCTGGAATCTTGAAGTGATAAATGGAGAAATTAATAAATAAATTTGAAAAATCCTACGAAATAAAAGCAATTTGATAGAATCAATAATATTTCCATATACTAGCAATAAATAACTGGAAAAAATAAATTTAAAAATATAATTTATAATAGTATAAAATAAGATATTTAACAAAAAAAAGTGTAAGACCACCACACTGAACATAAGAAAAAAACATTGAGATGTTTATTGTGACATCCGATATCATTAGGATTTCAGTCCTCCTCAAGTTGACTGACAGATTCAATACTATACTAAATCAAATCCCAGCAGGTCTTTTAAAAAGGAATTGACAAGCTGATCCTCAAATTTGTAGGGGGAAGCAAAGTATCTAGAATAGACAAAATAGTCTTGAAAAAAAGAACAAAGCTGCTGTCCTCACCTTACCCAGTGTCAAAGCTTACAGTAAAGACACAGCAATCAATGTGGTATTACAGGTATAAGAAAAACAATAGATCAATAGAGTACACTAGAGTCTAGAAATAGACCCACGAATATATCGTCAATTGATTTTTGACAAAGGTGCCAAGGAAAGTCAATAAAGGGAGAATTCATCTCTGAACAAATGGCACCAGAACGCTGGAATCCATAAGAGAAGAAAAATGAAATTTTCCCTTACCTCACACCATATTCAAAAATTAACTTGAGATGGATCATAGCTATAAATGCAAAAACTATTCCAAGGAACTTCTACAAGAAAACATAGAAAAATATCTTTGTGACCTCGAGATTGACAAAAGAGTTCATAGAACAAACAAACAAACAAAAACAATCAACCATAAAAGAAAAAAAAAGAACGTGGAAGATTATCAAGATTTAAGAATTTCTGCTCTTCAAGACACCATTAAGGAATAAACATACAAGACAGATTAGGAGAGAATTCACAGTATATATGAGAAAAAAAAAGCAAATTGTATCTAAAAGCTATAGAATTTCTATATAAAATGTTAAAAAGACATCTCAATTTTTAAAAAATGGCAAGTAAGTGAACAAGGACTTCACAGAAAGAAAACTTATGAATGGCCAATGAGTTCCTACAAAGATGCATTAGTCATCAGGAAAATGCAAAGCAAAACCAGCACAAGATAGCATTTCACGCCTACTGGAAGGGCTTTAATGAAAAGACTGAAATTACCAAGTACTGGTGAGGACGTGAAGCTATGTGAACTCTCACACACTCGCTTCTAGTGGGAGTTGTTTGGCAGTGTCTCAGATTTAACAGGCATATACCCTGATAGCCGATGATTCTACACTTAGGTATTTATCAAAAAATAAATCGTAAGAATGGGTCCCAGAATAGTCACATAGGAGGAGTAAGTTCTAATATGCTACATAGCAGAGGACAAGTATAGTCCCAACCAGTCATTATTTATTTTATTGAAAAAAAACTAGAAGAGAGGAGTTTGAAGCTTCCAGCACAAAAAAATGATAACTGTTCAAGAGGGAATGCTGATCACTCTGACCTGATCTTACACATGGTACACACAGATCAAATGGTCATACAATTCCCCATCCATATGTACAATTATTGTGCGTCAGTTAAAATAATTTTAAGGATTTCTAAGAGAATATTCATGTGGCTTTATTCGTAACAGCTAAAAACAGAAGCAATCCAGTTCTCCTTAACAGGTGAGTGGATAAACAAATTGTTTACAGTAGAAGAGTATATGACCTTGAAAACGAAAGAGCTCCTGATGCACACATTACCATGATGAGCCACAAAAACATGCTGCTTGCAAAACAACAAAAACAAGACACAAAGGAGTAGGTATGCTGTCCATGAAGTGACATTCTAGAACAGGTAAAAGTAAGTTATGGTGATAAAAACAGGAATGCTTCCCTTTGGGAGTGTCAGGGTCTATTGGAAAAGAGAAACGGGAACTTACAGGGGTGATAGGTATGTTCTCTATCTTAGCAGGGGTGTTGGCCACACAGACATACATTTGTCAAAATCCAGAGAACTGTATCTTTCAAATATGTTAAGTTTATTGTATGTAAATTATATCTCAATAACATATGCATGTGTGTGTGCATACCAGTATTCTCTCTCATACACAAACACACATACTTGTAAGAGAGTTATTTCTCTGGTCAAATTTTATTTACTTTACAGATTTTTATTTACTTCAGCTATGCTAGGGATCAAACTCAGTGCCTCAATATGTAAGTCAAAATTTCTATGTTAAACAAACTTTACTTTTTAGGGTTAGAGTCCAAACTACAAAAATGCTTGGAAGTTTCTTTGCAAGATTACTTATGAAATTGTTTATGAATTGTAATCTCAGTAATCAAGCTTTGGAGAAAGAGATTGGGTTTAGGAGCCCAAGGTCACTGTCATGGTATTGCTTCTCATTGGCCTCAGCAGCTGGACCTGAATAAACCATGGGGAAGCCCATTGGCTTTGCAGGATGGCAGAGTGGTGACCAATATGGAGTGCACAATTTAGGGACCCCAGTGTTGTTATCACCATCGGCACTTCCAGACCACTTCTGACAACTTTGTGAACACCAAGTAGCACTGGGAAGTCACTCTATCATTCTTTTTCCATATTCTTTTGTCTGAAGGTGACTAAGTGGCTCTGTGAAAACAATTCCATGACATTCTTTTTTAATGAATAAGTGCACCCTGGAACGACTTCATTGTTTTTTTAAAAAACTAAGTTAGCACAACATTTTTGTTTCTTTGCCAGCAGTATTTCTGTTTCCTTCTTTTGTAAAATCAAATGTTCCTTTTTCTTAGAGTAACTCCCCTCATGTTTACAGAGCCCTTTGGTGCTTACTCATCTGTAAGAAGGAAAAGGGAATACACAGAGCTGGAGAACTGTTCCTTCATTCAAGAAGAGCTAAATCAAACATCACGACCTGCAATGCTAGGTTATTGTCAGGGCCAAATTCATGAGATTACTATTTTCCTAAAGAGAATCTAGGGGTAACAAGAAAGAAAGATCTAAGTTTTTCTGAATTGTATCGGCTTCCTAACATGGCAGCATGTCCCTTGGCTTAGACAGACAGGTCTGATGAGTCACTTGACATGTTCCTAAGAAACCTTATCTTTGTTGAACTCTCTGAATTCAGCAGAACCACAGCACATTTAAATCTGCATTCCTCAATCTACCTGACCAATATATTTTTGATCAACATAATAGTAGTAGAAGTCAAACCATAATAACAGCAGTTTCCTATGTGGGGTTTGCATTACCAAACTGGTCAAGGTTTCAGTGGAATCATTTCCAAATACCTCTATTAAATTCTAAAGGCAAAGACCTTTGCCTGTGTACAAATTTGACAAGTACAAGGTTGACAGAAAGGTGGACTAAAATGACACAAAATGCCTCCAGGATGGAAGCTAAGTGGCTGTCAGCACTGCTATGTGGCAGAGCACACAATGGATGAGCTCTACCTCCACCGAGAAGCCAACACAGGAATCATCTTTCGTGAACAACTGTGTTTCCAGGTTACCAGGAATCAGAAAGAAAGATGCTGCATACATCGAAACTTGGGTCCTCTTCTAAATAATCCTTAATTGAGAAAAGGAAAGAAACCCACAGAAAAGTAAGTGATGGGGTGGATTTTATTTCTCTTAATTGGGTAAGGGCAGCTTTTTAAAAGTGTTCTCAAGCCGGTGATGCTATCAACTTTGAGATGTGGTTTGAAAAAGCGGATATTACACTTTAGCACATGTCTAATAACTGCCCTCACTATGGAAACATTTAAGGCAAACCATTGAATTTACTTTCCTAATCATGCCACCGAGATAAAACATGCACAGAGTTCTCGTAAACAGGCGTGCTGAGTGATGGGAAGCCTGGGCTTCTGCAGGCCGCAAGTGAGGGTGCGTAGGACTGCCGGCTTTTGCATACCCAGCTACTGGGTGGGCCCACTGAAACAAGGGTAATTAGAATCAGCCCAGTCATCAGATAATTTGATTGAAAATTCTGAGAAATGAGTTAGCCATCAATCCCGGTTAGTCACCATGTTTCTCAAAAGAGCTGCAAGGTGGAAAACTGAAGGTCAACTTTATGTGCTTGCAAACAAACACCTTCAAGGCTCACTTCAAGTCCTGCCTTCTTCTGCAGACTTCACTTTAATGTGACCTTCTGTGTGACTCTCTGTTCCCCCCACAACCTCACTCCACATGGAGACACAGGGGAGCAGGCTGGGCAGGTGAAAGGAAGGTGAGTTCCCCTGCACACATTTCATCAGTTTGCTTCATGAAAATAAAAAAGAAGCAATCACCTGGAGGTAACAATTAGAACCAGGCTGACTGTACATGCTAAAGAACCATTACAAATCAGTAACTGTGAGGCAATGGTGCACATGGCGAAGGCTAGCCTCTGCTCAGTGGAGCAGACAAAGGAACAAGGCTCGGATCCCAAGTATTTCCATAAGTCCAACACCACAATAGTTAGGGGGGTGGTATATATGTGTAGTGCAGCCATTTTTTTTGTTTCCTGAGACAGGCTGTCACTATGTTGCCCAAGTAGTCTTGGATACCTGGGTTCAAGCAATCCTCCTGTCTCAGCCTACCAGGTACCTGGAACATGCCCGCCTCCTGTGTAACTTAAAAATAAGAAAAAAGGCTAATTATAGAAATGAAAGTAAACATTAAAAATTGCCACAAGAAAAAAAAAAACGTATTCTAGTGGCATTCAGACTCCAGAACATTATTATGACTCCAATACATTATAAACAAGACACCTGTACATCCGGTGACAAAGGTGTCAAGGAAAATATTGTACGTTGACTCAAAAGACCCATCTAAAGAAAGTCTTCCATTCTAGTTTTCTGGAAAACAGTGGGCACTATTTGAGTTTAGCTTCCTCTTACCTGTGTGAAGCAAAGTGTGAAGGGAGAAGGTGAAAGAAGCTGAGTGAAGTGGACTGGATGGTATATGTGTAGGAGGGGCATTTTCTGGAACAAGAGGGGAGCTAATGAGTTCACAGCAGAGCTTGACTGGCCCATGGATAATAGCAGAGAGCCTCAAACAAAAGAGTTGCCCAGGCAAAAAAAAAAAGAAAACAGAACAATATACAAAACACTGGCTGTAAGCAAAAGTTAAAATGGCGGCCATGTGGGAAGTAGTGGGAGAGGCTGGAGTCTGAGGGAGGAGTGCGTCGGGAAAGAAGTGTCTTGGGCAATCACCTCCCTTCTCTATTTCTGGCACTGATGTTAGCCTGGGGATGGTTTTCTGAGAAGCAACAAAAAATAGAAGGAAAGTCATCCTCAACTACCGAATGTGGGAGTACAGCGTGACAGCCTCAGAAATCCAAATATGACAAGAGGACTGAGGTTTTTCAGGTCCTGACTATGCTCTCAGGTGCTGGGAGCCTGGCAGACACAAGACAATGTACTCTTCATTTCAGGCCCAGGATGGTCAAGAAGACCTCTGATTTTGCTAGTTATGGTCTTAGATGGGTCAACCCATGTCACAGGTGTGTCACAGCTGTGTTTCTCTGTGTGTGAGGAGCCCCATGAACCTGGAGAGCCTTCTCATTTGTTAGGGTAACTGTTGCTAACCCTCCAAATGGAGATGGGGATTTCTGATTCCAGAAGTTCCCTCAACTTCAAGGACGGTTTTGAAGGCTGTTGCTTCATCCACCACCCAAATTCTGGGCTTCTGTCTGTCACTCTTGCAGGGAGGAATGGAGGACACTGCCTGTTAACCTGTTTGTGAGTGTGGAAAAACAGATGATCTTTTGCTATACTTTATACCCACACATAGGACAAGGATACTATAGCCCTGAGTTTTTCTTTTTCTCTTTTTCTTCTTTTTTTTTGGGGGGGGGGCGGGGGGAGATGGTACTGGGCAAGCACTTTAGCACTTGAGCCATGCTTCCAGCCCTCTTTTTTCTTTTCTTTTCTTTTTTAAAATGTTAACTGTTTAGCTATTCTAGATTATGGTTTTTCAAGCTAGTAAAGACCTCCTCTGACCTATCCTGGCCATAGGTAAACACTTAAAAATAGTCAGGAAAATCAAGTCTGGATTATTCACTTGGTAGAATCGATGAGAGGTTGTCTTTTTTTTTTTTTTTTCTCTTAGCCTTCAGCTATGAAATTTCTGTTTGGGCATTTCAGTGTCCTTAGAAGATTGCCCAGCAGTGGACTCAGAATCATTTGTCATCTTTCAAGATCCGAGAGTCTTTCCTGACCAATTTAGAAAAGAAGGATGCTACAGCAAACAGACATTCCAGCTGCTAATGACGGGCAACAGTTCAATATTTTATGCCACCTTAAAAAAGTTCCAGTAACGGAAGGTGTTCTCACATTAATTCTTTGCATCAATTATTGACAGAGAATTTAATTTAAAGGCAACTAGTCAGTAACCTAGGGGTAGTGTTTTAAATAATTTATAATTGCTGCACGGTTGTAATCATATTGCTATTGATTACGATCTAGTCACTTCTAGGGGTCCAGCAGGCCATATGCTAATTACTTTTAGTGAGATCACCTTTTTAACTCTGTATTCCCTGGCAACAGGAACTCATTATAAAAATAATTTAATGAAGTGCAATCTTTTCAAGTCCTTGCAGAGATGGGGGAGGGTAGGAGGAGGGATGCACTTAGAGGAGAACAGAGGTTGAAAGCACCACGGTGAGATTTGTAGATGACAAGTCCTAAATGTGAAGCTGCTCATTGTTATTGAACTATTTGATAGGAATGAGATAACAGGGCTGAGAAGCAGAGTTTACTGAGCAGGGGAAGACAGGAGAAGAGAGAAAATAAACATAGGAAGATTTAAATAAATTCATTTTGGGGCAAAATCAATCTAAATTTCACTCTATTTATACTCCTGGGATAATTTTTTTTTATTCATTATAAAACAGCTAATGATTACTTAAAGGGATTTGAAAAAGGTAACATGAGATTTACTGAAAATGTGGAACAGCGAAGCTCTCTGTACATTCCCTGATAGCGTTGAACAGCATAAACCAAAAAAAAAGTTTATTCCCCTGGCAGGGGACTCAACAGCAGGTGGTACTGGGTTGTAACTAAACTCTTTATGAGCACTGCTATGTGTATGCACTTTTTTGTTGTTGTTTTTGAGTAGTGACAGAATAGCACAAAACCCATGGTTTCTTATACACCATTACCTGGAAGAAGGCTAAGGTTGCTATTTAGATAAACAGAAAGTGAATGAGAAAGTAACTGGTAAATAGGAGTAAAGGTGGTACTCAGATAAGGCAGGATGGGGATGCTGGCTGGGATAGAATAAATGTGAGAAAGCCTGGCTGAGTGAGTGGGCCAAATGTGGGCACCATCCTTCCTTCTTCTGTGTTCCTTGGCTGCCCAGGCAGAGAGAAAGAGGACAACTATTAGGGCTGCGAAGGAGCCAGGAAGGGGAGACATTGCCATGATTTTAGTGTGGCCTGGCAAGTTCAGAGGGTGACTGTGAGACAGGGGACAGCCATAGAAGATCCAGGACGAAGGGGTCTGGGGGATGTCAATATGAAAATGAGGGTCAAGAATGATAGAGAGCAAGAGGTCAAAGAAGAGGATGAAGATGGGGCTTTTGTTTGTGTTTTTATTTGTTTGTATTTTTATCTATTTTCATTTTTAAGCAATTGCACTTCAATAAGCAAATTTGCCTTTTACCAAATATATTTGTCTATGTGTTTATTTGCTCCAAAACTGTTAATCACATTGATTTGAGTTAGGAGAAAAAAACCAGGTGGGTATGGGTATGTCTCCCTGTAGGAGTAATTATGTAGCAAATATATGCCCCCTTATTTCAGATTTCAGAAAATTCCTGATATGAAAAAGAGAGGCAAATTAAGAAATCCATTTTCCGAAAGAAGACATATAAGATGGTGTATATTGAATTTAATCCAAACACTTTGGGGGACTTATAAACTGCAGAAAGTAATAGAAAATTCAGTATAGAGGACAGATATTCTCCCAGGTCTGCACACAAAACCCATACTGAGAAGGTGAGAATATGTTTTTGAGCCTTGGGTGGCACCTATTGCAATCAATGTGAAACGAAACACTGACCAACATTTGTGCAAGTTAAAAGAAAAGGGAAAAAAGATACCTGCAGAAATTGTCACCTGCCCACACTGAGAGTTCACTCACAAATATAATTCTCACTTAAACCTAACAAAAAGGAAACAACAAATTTGTAGCTTATTCCATTTCCTTTGGGCCTACTTACTGCTATCAGACTTGGCCTGGTTTTCTTCTGCGTGGAGGAGCCACGTGGACACAGGCCAGTTCTCATGGTTATTAGATCACACTAAAATCTGCTTGCAGCCTACACTGCCAAGAGCAAGGATTAGTATTGAAACTGGTGGTTTGCACTTGCATTTCATTGCAGACCCTTGATGGGGGAATCCATGTTGCAAGGTTCAGACTTCTCACCCATGAGTGAAACCAGGGGTTGGCAAGTCTTTTTTAACAAGAGACTAGAAAAAAACTGTCGTTGGCATTGTGAACTTTACAGTCTGTATTGTCAGTTCTCAATTATGTCATTGTATCTGGGGTAGCAAAGAATGAGTGGGGCTGTGTTTTACTGCATAACACAGACAATGGCCATTATCCTGGTCCAAGCCCCTATCATCATATTAAGCCACACTGCTAAAGAGTGGGTCAGAGAGTAGAAGCTACAGTATAGGTAGTGAAACTGATCCCTGAGCCGAATTTAAAGAGGAACCTGCCTTCATGGAAAGGAAGAAGGTAGGGATGGAGCACAGATTCTGAAGGGGAAGATGGGGAGCGTATAGGGGACCAACGATTGAGTTTCTTTGATCTCAGTCAATCAAGAGGTAACGCCAGGTGGGGAGATGCCCAATGACAAGCTTTGGGGGAAATGGGACAGCCTGAAATTGCCATAGGAGGAGTAGGCAAGAAACCAGATCAAGTAAACAGAAGGATTATCAGGCAGTCTTGAGAGCATGGTTGAGACCATGAATTAAAAAGAAAAAGCCAGCCTGGGTGCTGGTGGTTTAAGCCTATAATCCTAGCTACTCAGGAGGCAGAGATCAGGAGGATTGTGGTTCGAAGCTAGCTCAGGCAAATAGTTTGAGAGATCCAATCTCAAAAAAACCCAATCACAAAAAAAGGGTTGGTGGAGTGGCTCAAAGCGTAGGCCCTGAGTTCAGGCCCCAGTATCACACACACACACAAAAAGCCAGGTGTGATGGTGCATGCCTGTAATTCCATCACCTGGGAGACCGAGGCAGAAGGACTGTGAGTTCAAGGCCAGCCTTGAGTTGCATAGCAAGACCCTATCTCAAAAAAAAGGAAAAAGAAAACTTTACAACTATGCCATAGAGAGAAAGGGCATAGAACTAACCCTGGGCTATCTGGGGAGGGCGATTTTGTAGTGTAGGCAGCATCTGGAGGCAAGCAAAGAGGTTCCACACCTAGCCACAGGTACATCCCCAAAGGCTTTTGTGACAACATCCAAATAAGTTCTGGCAAGTTCTTCAGGGAGATACTGAAGTCCGTTTTTGGAATGCTGGCTACCTCTATCCAAAAAATAGACCAACAAAACAGTGATCTTTGAGACCTACAAGCAAGGAGAGCTGGGTCCGTAGAAGGTGCCCTGCCTACAGCTGTCAGCTAACAGCAGCCAACAGCACCTTCTGGGCCTTAGGAGGTGTGAAAGAAGATGGCAAAAGCAATCAGGAAAAGACCAGGAGAACGCCTGAGAGCCACAGGAACCCAAAAGCCACCATGGCTGCCTCTGGGTGGTTCTGGGAGTTGGCTCTGAGAAGCAGTGAGTGAGCTGACCCCTCTCCTCCATGCAATCACACTAGCTGAAGTGAGGCCTGGGGTCACTTTCAGAAAAAGGAAGGGAAGCGCCGAGCCCCAAATTGTCCCACACCTCAGCAGGGTTAAGCAGTTTATGCAGCGTCAGCATCTTCACAGAACTCACCTTTTAAAAGGAGCCAGCTTTTTGTTGTAAATGGCACTGACACTACAACAAGAAAGTTCATTTCACAAAGATGATTCATTAAGAAATAAAATATTCATGGCTGACAGCTTGAAGGATCGCCATACAGTTATATTCTAATGCACCTGTCCTCTCTGTCAAGTCCAATGTGGGATGTCATGTCGCCAAAGTTTTATTTAGAAATTGTTTGTCAGAGTGAGCTTTCTAATGTGAATGAAAAATTCATCCCCTCATTAAGAAGATTTTACATGAAATGTCTTGGATTTTCAATGAACACCAGGACATGAACCAATTACTGTTAAACACTTAAAGAGACAGGGTCCTCAGCTCACTCAGCAAAACCCTTAATTGCACAAATGTGGAGAAAATTTAACAGCCCGAAAGGCAAATGGGAATTTTGATTTGGAAATTTCCTTTTGTTTTGTCACATCTGGAAAACCCTCATCTTTAAAGGACTTGGGGGAATTTAAACACAGCTATGCGATGGAACCCATGCACATGTTATACGGTGGACACTTTTGCACTACACACTTCATACGGTGGAATTTGGGAGCTGCAGGTACTTGTTCAACTTTCCAGAGAAAGTGATTAAAATGTCCTAGAAAACTCTTCAGTTGTTTCTAGCCATTTATTCAGGTTAAAAGAAAAATCTATCTATCTATCTATCTATATCTATATATCTCTCTCTCTATATATTTCTCTATATATACTTTGTTGCTTTTATTTCATTCTCATTTTACTTTCATATAGGTGTAAAGATCAAACAGGTGTCTTTGATGCACATATATTTAATGACTCCAAAATGTTGGGAGTTGGGAGAATGAAAAAAAGTCACAACAGATGAAAATAAGGGTTGAGCTGCAGAGAAAGTCAGGAGGAATCCACACGGGAATTGCCTGTATAATGCAATAGCACTCTACAGGTATGACAATGGATTAAGTTGACATTGAGACTCTTTTTCTGACATATGGTCTACTTCAGCTTAATCTATGGTAGAAAATAGTTCACTCTCCAAACCTAGCACTAGACTCATGTGTGTGTGTGTGTGTGTGTGTGTGTGTGTGTGTGTTGTATGTGTGGCCAGACTGTCACTTCCAATGTCTGAAAAGGTTTGAGATTGACAATATGAAGACTGAAACTTCTCCTTCTCAACCCAGCAGTCTCTGTGAAGTTTAAGGATTTCATATTCACCTTCACATTATAGATGCTTAATGGACAAATTCAAGGAAAAAGTAGCCTTGACCCCACAGCTGTGCATTACCCTCTTATATGACCCTAATGACACCTTCCAAAAAGGGTGGCCTTGTGAATATGCTCTGAACCCTACAACTCTTGCAGGTGGGAATCAGAAACTCCCAGTCTTTCTGCTTCATGATGGCTGCCTCTATATGCTTTTTCTTTTTATTTACATATAGTTCCTCATGTCCATATATATAGAGAGAGCAATAGCTAGTTAGATATACACATATACATACTGGAAGCAACTGGACCATATGTATCTAATAGTTTAGATGTGAGATGATATTCTAGATATATATCTTAAAAATTATCAGATAAAGAATTCTGTACAGAGATGTCCAATGATGTGTTGTTTAAAATTTGAAGCAATTTGAATTTCCAAAAGGAGAGAAAGTGTTCCTTTGCTAAGTCCCCTTCCAAAATCAGGTTTAGGATTTATTTCATATTAGAGTTTTGTGAGGCAAAAAATAAATGCATTTTTAAAAGAAAAATAATAGCATGTTAAAATGGATGTGGACACATGGGAAATGGTTTCTTTTCTTCTTTTCCTTTTTTAAATTTGTAGTCTCACTCCTATACGTGCATGTAATTAAAAGCCAAATCAAACTCTACACATCAAATGTTTATATAGCAGATGAGTGAGCGATCCTTCAATATGTAAGTCCCAAGCAAGAGAAAAAAAAAATCTGATCCTTCTATTAGGTAAATGAAATTATCAGTTAAAAAAAGTTTCCCCCTTCATCTTCTGCCATTCGTGAGATATTAATGTATTGAGTTATCCCCTTGGAAATTGCAAAAACTATTTACATAAATCCTCTAGTCTACCAAATTGCAACTTGCTCAAATAAATCAGACATCCAGTCTCTGGTTCCTGTGAATTTTGGTGAGCAGAACTCAATGTTGGAAATTGCATCCAGTACATTTTTCACAATCTGCCCATAATTAGTTTCACTGGGAAAACTGTGAAGAACTATTTTGCTGCTTTTAAATTCATAATTTTGGTTCAAGAGCCCAGAATAAGATGTTTAGACAGAGTGAAAACTATTTTCTAACAAATCAATATTAATTTATCTGACTGTTATGGTCTCAGGAGCCAAAAAGTGTTCTTGTACTGAGCTGACAGGAAAGATTTTATCCTGACCAAATGTTATTCAAATATTTATAAGACTGGATAATTTAGTAAAGAAAATACAGATGGAAGGAGGCATGAGTACTTTTTTTTTTCAGTGCTCCTTTCCCATTTACAGATGACAAGAACTATAAAAATGTGGAGAGTGACTAGTAGCACCTCCCTCATGAGTGAGCTCCCTGAGAGCCACCAAATAACAGATCTTGAGATGTTCCTCCAACTGCCAACGACACTTACCATGGAACCTAGGTGCCGTTCTGGTCAAGAACAAAAGACAGTGCTCTGGAAGGAACAACTTCCCAATGACACAGCTGAGAGCCAAGTGGTGTGGCAGGGCTGTGAAGGTATGAGTCAAGAGGCTGGGAGCACTGGGAGAGGAAAGAAACCAAATGCAGTAGGTATGCCGTGTATTATTATCTTTAACTCTCTCACAACTGTGAAGTAACATGTTGTGTGCACTTACAAACTTTTTATTAGAATATAACATACATACAAAAAAAAGCATCAGACATCCATGAGTCCCAAAATACATTTTCACATGCCAGACTTGGTGGTGCACACCTATAATCCCGTCACTTGGGAAGCTGAGGTAGAAGGATCAAGGGTTCAAGGCCAGCCTGGGATTCACAGTGAAACCCTATCTCAAACAAACAAACAAACAAAAAATGCATTTTACAAACTGAACACCTCTAATACCTTGATCAAGAAGAAACATCAGCACCTTAGGAGTGCCCATTTCCTGCCCCCAATCTAGTCTCAGTCCTAGCTTCTAATCTTCAGATAGTCTGCCTTACTGAACTCATGGTAACTCTTGCTGTATAGGGTGTGCCTCCTGCTTTTTCCTTCTTCCTCTCTGCACCATGTTGGAGAGATTACTCCATACTGTTGGATTTAGTTGTAGGTCATCCATTGTCACATGTGCATTTCAACCAGGCACGTACTTGGGAACAATCACCTAGAATTGCTAGGTGATCAAATATGTCTTATGTTCAGTTTTATATAGTGTTTTCAAGTTTTTAAAAATAGTTATACCAATTTACATTATTATCATGAAGAATTTTTCTTTTAAATAGTCTCTCTCTCTCTCTCTCTCTCTCTCTCTTTCTCACTATCAAACCCATGGCCCAGCACACACTAGGCAAGAGCTCTACCACTGAACTACATCCCTAGCCCAAACTCACTTTTTATTTTAGAATACTTCTGGTTTTCTAGGAAAGCTGCAAAGATTGTACCCAGAGTTCCTGTTCACCCGCACTGTCCTTCCCTAATGTCAATATTGCCCTGACTACTGTATCCTTATTGACGGTAAGAAATTAACCCTGGCGCAGTAGTATTAAATAAGCAGACTGACTGTATTTGCGCTCTGCCAGTTTTCCACTGCTGTCCAATCAGGTAATCACCGGATTGCATTTAGTATTTCCTCTCCGTTTTAACGAGAAAAAGGGGTGAAGACGGATGAAGTGGCTGTGTAAATCCACAAAGTTCACGTGTTTGCAGTAGCAATGACAGCCTCTGCCCCTTCCCCTGAGTCCTTCCGTGTCCTGGGTGGGATGTAGTGTCATCTGGCGATGGAACAGGCTTCTCCATCCAGGACACTTGCTATCCCCTAGGCCTGGGGACACTCAAAGAGAAGCTGCCCAACTGGGTGCCTCCTGTCCTCCAGCCTCCAGTCTTGTTTAAACTGCAATTCCTTGTGTTTAGAGCAGCCAAGGACTCATGTTCTGCTGCTGGTTCTCCACCCTATGGCTTTTTGGGGCAAATTCCTGGCAGTCAGGCCCTGCCCCATTTGGGTCTGGGTCATCTGTACGGTGCAGGCACTCAGCAAATCTTTGCTAAATGTATGGATGCCTTGTAATATCTCAATATTTAAACCACATGCATGGTGTCAACATGAGTTTTCTCCACTTCTACTGGGGATTGATTCATTTCTCAGGAGACACATGGGATGGAACCCCGGTTCCATCAGATAGCTGGGCTGCTTTGGGGAAGCCACTTATCCGCTCTGGGCTTGTTACCCAGAGCCTATAAAATGAAGATACTATCACTGTCCTGGTTCCCTATGTTCATTTGTTAACGTCTTTGAAATCTGGAACAGACTTGATAGGAAGTGCTGGCTTTATGACATTTACCCTTCATAGTGAAAAAGAAATTGCAAGAAAATGAAAATGCTTATATCCAGTGAGTCACTACAGAAGTGATCTAAGCAGAAGGATTGTTTTGGGATTTAAAAACACCAGAAGGAAAATCCCCGATCTTTCTAATACTTTTTGAGTGATACTTTTTTAGTGGAGATGTGGCATAGCAGGTACAGGATATCATCTATGCAGATTCTGACCGTGGAACTAGAAAGATTGCAAGGCAACAGAACTAAAAGACTCTCTATCGAGTCACAGTTGTCTTGACCTTAAAGCTAGACAGTGATTGGATTAACAATATGAACTATCCTTTCCCGTTCCTAGCAAGGAGCCTAGCAAAGAGTCAGCCCTCCAAAAGTGTTTGTGGAATGAATATTTAACCTTCCCATTTGAAGGGATTGGAAATGTTGATCCTCTGATTTTCCTTGAAAATATATTTTAATTAAAATCTATAAATCAATTTTATAGATGTTCTGGCTTTCAAGAAAAAAAAAAAGCCTGACTAAATTAGACTATAAAATTATTCAGATTTTGCGTGGGCAGCAGAGGGATATAGATGAAGTTGAAAAGGTAACTCCTAAAGAGAATAAATGTTCTGGAAAACAGGAGACAGAATCCTACAGATAATTATGAGCTGCTGTCCTGCACAAGAAAGCAGGACATTTAACCCAACCATGTACTGATCCCAACTTAGGCACACACTGTCCCGGCTTCGGACAACACATTGTCTTCTCACTCAATCTAACGTCTGTGAAATCACCCTCTCCCGACGGCAGAGCTGTCAAAGAACGGTGGCCGCACTCCTTGGACTCTCAGGTGGACTGCTGTCCAGAGCGCATTAGTGGGTTAGGCAGGCCAGTCCCCCGCTGATCCTAAATAAGGAGCAAAGGGACCCGAGCAGTGCGCTGGCTGGATTCCAGGTGCGGAAAGCTGCCCATCCACCTTCAAAATGATGCAAGGTTGCATTTTGTTTAATGTTCATCTTATGTGCTTAATTACCGATGGTGCTCCACTAATTATTTCTTGTTTTGTAGACTATTTAAACAGAGGAGGGAAAGTGGCTACATACTTTTGTATACCGAATGAGGATTTGTAACTCATTTTTGTAATCTCGTAATTCCCAGAGGGCTTCATTACAAACACGAGAGAGAACAGGAAGCTAAAAGCAGGTGACAGTCTAATTTGCACAGGTACGGGTTAAGGCATTAGAGTGAAGTAATGGGAAATAAAATAAAAATAACCTTTAGATGTTTCCAACTATGTAAGGTGTTTTTGTATTAATAAGAGAGAAAACTGCAGACGCAGCAGAGTTGGCTCTGTTTGGTACTGCCGTCTTTTCTGATGCCTGATTTGATCCAACCTCTGTGCAAAATTATGAAATAAACCACCAAACACACTCCAGTTTTCTTCTTCACAGATATAAGTGCTGGCAGATTATGCATGGAACCATCAACTGGAATCATGTCTCTCTTTTTATTCTCTCACTCTCTCTTTTTTTTAGGTACTGGGGTTTGAACTCAGGGCCTACACCTTGAGCCACTCTGCCAGCCCTTTTTTTGTGATGGGTCTTTTTTTTTTTTTTTTGATACAGAGTCTCATGAACTATTTGCCCAGGTTGACTTTGAACCGGGATCCTCCTGATCTCTGCCTCTTGAGTAGCTAGGATTACAGGTGTGAGCCACTGGCACCTGGCTATATCTACTTTTTAATTTGAATTCTTGGTCAGCTAACGCCATTACTAGATTTCAAAGTGTTTAGAAAAACCCAAGGCTTAAACTAAAGAATCATCCAAGAGACGTAGATTGCAGATGGTGAGGAATTGCTTTCAGGTACGGTGATGCTGCCTTTTGGACAAAGAGTTTAATTTCGTGGACGTTCATGTGGTCAACTGCCTTTTTTTTTTTTTTTTTGGAGTTGACTCTGAGGTTAGGGTGGTAGTTAGATCTTTTGGGAAGTATAGGAAATCCTGAAAGAATAGGAAACTGAATCCCACCTTGAGGCACGCACAAGTCCTTGGGAAGGACAGCAAGCACTATCTTCCCTGTTACCAGAGAGGCTACCATTTATTTAGGGTTTGCCGGGTCTCAAGCAAGCTTCACACACCCACACCATTGCAAAACCCTGCCAAGCAGACAATGCCTCTCCCTTTCCCCAGGGCTGAAACAGGTCCATGACCTTGAAGTCTGTGTTCCTTGCTCTCAGTTCCCTTGATTTTCCTCCCAGGGTTTTTCAGCCTTGACAAATACTGAGGATTGTGAAAATCACCATTTGTTTCAGTCGCATGGCTGGGGAAGAAGCCAGACTACTGGGCACTGGAGGAAAGCAGAATAGAGAAGACATGAAGAAGAGAACTGATAACCTTTATGGGACTCTGACACGTCCTGCCAAGCTAAGTTCTTTACATATGCTCTCTCCCGTTGTCTTCATAGCAGCCTTTTGAAACAGGCATTAACAGCAATATAATCGCAGTTATCTTCTGTTACGTATTAGTGAGTGTCAGAGCACAAACCAGCACTGTATCACATTTGTATGTCTTACATGGATTATTTCATTGGCTGACCCCAATATAAAGTAGTTATGAACCCTATCATCCCCATTCAGCTGAAGGGCAAACTGAGGGGGTTAATTCTTCCCACAGCTATGACAGTTCTTCAATGACAGGGGCCACCTGCCATGCCCACTCTTTCAATGTCCTGCAAGACCACCACCAGCCACGTTGTCTCCACAAGTCAATGCTGGGGCTCAGGTCCCTATCTATCCCAGCCCTCCCCACACTATCAGCCAGCACCCCCTCCCCGCCACGACCACCCTGTCATCATTCAGCACCACCTGCCCAAGTGAGGTCAGCTGCCCACAAAGCCAGGCAGGGACACTCAAATTCTCAAGGAATACTTTTTGTATCTGTGCCAGGTATGCTGAGAAATGTAGAGCTGTCACCAGGGACCTTCATCTCTGGTGTCAGAGGTATGTGAGGAAAGTCCCTTGGGTGCCCATACAAACAGGTCTAATTCATTTGATGTCTGGAAGGCAGATGGGGGTTTGGAATTGTACAGTACTGGTTGCAAATCCCTCTTCATCCAGGTGACTGAGACTTTAAGAAAATCATTCAGGTTTTTTGGACTATTTTGCTAACCTATCAAACACACATAAAGCTACCGATGTTGCTACTTGGTAGAGTAAGTGGGCCTTAGAGATCCAGAGATAATTCCAGATTCACTCACTCATTCAACAAGTGTTCACTGTCTTCCATGTCCAGAAGCCGCTCCGAGGCCCTGGAAATGTAACGATCAGCAAAACAGAAGAACACCAGCCTGTTATGAACTTTGATTCTTCTAAAGGGCAGGGAATAAACCTCCTGTGTGTTCATGTCTACATCTGTATCTCTATCCATGCCAATAAGTGCAATGAAGAAAAGCAAGCAAGGGGAGAGAGAGAGGGTGGGAGGTCCGAGAGATCAGCTGCCAGTGTAAGGACGGTGGTAAGGACAGGGGTCCCTGACAAAGCCCTGAATTGGAGAAGGACAGCCCACAGTACTCTATGGGAAGAGCATTCCAGACAGAGGGAACAGGGACAGGAACACATCTGACATGCTTGAGGAGGCTGCCAGAGACTAAGAGAAGAGAATAGGTGGAGATGGGCCAGAGGGAGGAGGCAGGCAGTCAGAGGGGCCAGAAGGAGGAGGTAGACAGGCCAGACACGGAAAGCCTCCTATCCTATTGAGAAGACTTCACCTTTTAATCAGCTTGAAACGGGATACATGAGTGAAGTCCTGATGGATAACGTAGGACTAACTTTTCTGGCTTCCTCCCTCTTCTGAGTAAACTAGAATACCAAGGAAACGTCTAAATGCAAGACCTTCTTTCCTGATCCTAGCCCTTACCTCAGTTGTGACCTGGGAGGGCTTTTTAAGGAAAACTATTTGTTTCTAGACGAGGTATTTAAATGTCCTGGGGCCCCTCAAACCAGGAGAAATAGGAACCACTTAAGTTAACAGGGAAAGTAATAAGACTATACGGAGGCAGCTCGCATTTTCCTCCTTCATGCCTTCATTTTAAAGGGAGTTACAAGATTTCCTATAGGAATGCAGAGCGTTATCTTATTTTATGCCCCAAACTAGAAAGAGTGTTCCACTGGGTTTGCCAAGCTGTTAAGATGAAAATATCTGTTTGAGCACAGCATAATAGATGAGGTGTTTAAGGCATTTTCCTTTAGATTTTTGGTTAATCTTCTTTTAGTTAATTTTCCGAGATAAAATCCAGTTATAAATGACCTGAGGGTACCCTGCCTGGGCTGTTCTGAGAAAGGCAAATCTTTAACCGTCAGGATTCCTGCCTTTTACAGATCTCTAGAGGAAGCAGTACTTTGAAAATTATCCAAAGCAAAATAAGTCGAGAGCATTAACAAATTAAAGAGAGAGGGAGAGAGAGAAGAAAGGGGTGAATAAGAAAACTTCTTTGACATTGGCAAGACAGTAGCTCTTACCCTTGAAACTCCTTAAAAAAAAAGTCAAACATGCACAATCTCTTTGCTGATTACAACAGAGATTCGGTAAGTTTCTGTCATAATTTTCTGAGTGCCAGGAAATTCATCCTTTTTACAAAAGGAGAGTAGAGAAATCCAGACACAACGCAGAGTGCAGGAAGAGGAGTTCGGCCATAGACAGTCATTGCTTAAACTGAGGTACAGAGGGGAGAGTCTTAAAATAAGAATTTTAAAAAATTACTTTCAAAGATAGCTGGTGGAAGCAAAAGAAGAAAGAGAAGCCTTTAAGTGTTTTCGGTGGCTACAGTGTAACCCTAAATTTGTAAAAGGTAGATCATAAGGAAGTCATGAAAATCAGCTGAAATACGAGTGCTTCCTCCACACAAAGGACAGCAAGCTGGCTACTGTCCATCTGCAGTGTGCATGTATTACCTCAGAACCTGTTCATAAAAATAAAAGGAGGCGTAAGACCTACAGTGTGCATCGCTCTGAACAAAACACGCCTGCAGGGATGGATAAGAGAGAGCATTCTTCCCAAGTCATCATGGGCTAAAGAGTATGAGGGGAAAAAATTTGCACTAGTTTCTGCAAAGCCCTAAGTGGACAGGGGGAGGGGGAGGGAGCAGGATGCCTTTTCTAAAAAAATGAATTAGATGCTCCAGAAACCTGTAAGCCAATAACTCTGTCACTATGTTGCTGGATTATCCAGGACAGGCAGAGCTGAGGCTGACAAGCTGAGGCTGTGCAAAGTTGTAAGGCAGTAGGAAATTGTCACTGTGACTTAGAAAAGCCAAGTCTTGTGGATGGCTTTGCCTCCATCAGCAAGCATCTGTAAAAGGTGGCAGATGAAATGCCTGGGGTCTGGAGGATACCCACCTCGAGATCAGGAAGACCAAGAGTTAGTCCAAAAGAGGACCAAAGTAAGTTTCATATAGCCAGGGAGAGAGAACAAATTAAATCACAAAAAAAAGCATCCACTCCCAGTAAAGAGGAGCCTGTCAAATTAGGGTGGTCTCTTTCTTCATCTCAGCCAGACAGATTAATTACTTGAAAATTACAGAAATATTAGTTTGGGCCAGGTGTATGTGGGATCACATACCTGTAATCCCAAACTATGCAGGAAATGGCGGTATAAAGATTGTGGTCTGAGGTCGGCCTTGGGGAAAAGCATGAGACCTTATCCGAAAAGCAAACTAAAAGCTTAGGGGGAAAAAAAAAAAAAAAGGCATGGTTCAATTGGGAAAGGGTGGCCTGCCTGGCAAGTGTAAGGCCTTGAGTTCAAATTCCAGCACTGCCCCCCCGCCCAAATACTAATTTCTAATAAGCATCAGAAAACTTTACTGGCTATTACTGGGAGAACGATAAGGACAGAAAACTGCTTACAAAGCAAAGCAGCTATCCCCAAGACCAGCACACAGGTCCTCAGCAGAAATCTATTGCTTGAACATCTAGCACCGAAGTGAGAATGGACCTTCTGAGTCACTGTATTCCAGGCACTGTCTCACGGTCGCTGGATGCACATGTGACAAGTGCAGAGCCAGCCTTGGACTCTTGTCAGAATCCACCAAATCCAGAGTCCAGTGGGCAAGAGGAAAAAGCGTGTTGAATCCATCTTGTTGGAAATTAGCAAGTTTCTCAATGGCACAGAATGTGGGAGCTTGCTCTAAGGGGCCATTCCTCAAAATTATTTGTGGACTGGGAAGTCAGTGGGGTAGACAGAAGGGGTTAAAATGCACATTTGAATGACTGGCTCCCTGTGCTTTAAGGGAACCTGTTAAACCTGCTGTGGGGTCATTCACTGCCTCCTATGGATAAGTCCAGAGGAAATGAATTCTGGTCTTGAGTCTTGACAAATGTGCTCCCGTGTAGAAGGCCTGCAAAGGAGGTTATGTGGGCAATAGGTGGGTACATGACTCACGGTCCGCCATCCACAGTGGCCTTACTGAGCCACTATCTTTAGCAAAAAAAAAGAGTAAAAGAGAAATGTAGACAATATAGATATTTCTATACTAATAAATGTATCTGTAAAGAGATAGCATAACAGATATGAATTGATACATAGATATATCCATATAAACAAATGCATATAAATCTATCTGTGTGACTGTTTCTAGGTGCACAGATACATCTCTTCAGCACACAGACACACAGGAAAATCTACCCATTGCCAATGGGCACTGCCATCCTGATTAAGATGTATCACAACATGTGGCTATATCACAACATGGAGGAGAAATAGAAAGGAAGCCAGCTGGGAGCAGAAGGGGACAAGCAGAAAGAGCCCTCTAACTTTTCAATTATTTTACTTTCTTTCATTTCATTTCACATTTTTATTTTTTGAGATGGGTTCTCTCAATGTTGTTCACATTGGTCTTGAACTTTTGGGCTCAAGTGATCCTCCTGTCTCAGCCTCCTGAGTAGCTGAGACTACAGAGTGGAGCACTGTACCCAGATACAGTGGCTATCCCCCAAAGGCTGCTGCAAGTGTCTGAACAACATGTATTCTTATGACTTCTGCTAGATGATAGATATTTGTGCCGTTGTTAAAAAAAAAAAATTCAGTATAAGCAGAGAGTAAGGTTGAGGGGTGCTGACCAGAATGCTGGTAAACTGGAGCTAGTCTCTTCTTCGTAGGGACTAACAGGAAGGTTGGTATCTAAGATATTTGAATGACTATCTAAAACAGATGTTAAACCATGTAACTAAAGCATGGGTGTCAACCCATGAAGACAGGTGCACATACAATAAGTGCGTATCTCAAAGTTTTCACAAGCTGAATACAGGAAGGGGACCATGACCCAGATGGAGAAACAGAAGAGGCCCAGCTTCTGAAGGGAGCTGTGTATATGGTGAGTAGCATGTCTGTGATGGCCAACTAGGCTGCTTTGCAGGACAAAGACAGAGCGGCCCAGCCAGCAGCTGGGGACAGTGTATCCACGACCTCGAGCAACAGATCCAAGTAGATGTGAGATGAAGTCAAACAGTGAGACAAAGAAAAATGGGCATTTATTAAATTCCTACTGTGTGCCCTACAGCATATAGTGAATTCTCTCTTCTCTCATAAGGAAACTGAAGCTTAGAGGGGTTAATGCACTTGTTCACGCCCATAGCTGCCTGGTCAGTGTAACACCCGTCTCTCTTTCCCACTATCTCTCACTCTAAACCCGGTACCTCCTTTAACTCCCTTTTTAAAAACACCGATGGGTAGCTGCATATTGATAATATTAGTCACAGGTTTAATAATAAAACTGTTGGAAATTTATTGTGCACTAGGCATTTTTCTGACTATTTTTCTTTGTCTCAAAACTGAGACTTAGGGAAATCAAGTGGTTTTTCCAAGCACTTACAGAGACCTTGGCCATGGTGGAGGTGGGATGCAAACCCACAGGGTCCTGACTCTGGAGGTGGCAGTCTCCACCTCCTTGTGCTCCACTAAAGGAGTTTTCAGTCATGAACAGAGCTCCCCTTCCTTCCCTTTTTCATCCCTCATTGGATATGCAATAGAGCATCTTATATACTTCTAGTGCCCACGTAGAAGGGCTGGCAGAGATTCGTGTCATAGGTCACAGATTTCTTGCCAGTTTGCCTTTGAAGAGTGGCATTTGGGAAATGTCTATAAGGCTGTGGCCTTGGCCAGGTTGGCCACAGGTCATGACTAGAAGAAAATAGGTCGAGGGACCTAAGGAGTGGCCTAGGCCTTCTGATAACAGCCATTTCTTCAGAACCTGCCTCCTGGTCTGTGTCCTGGTAAGCCTCAATTTGGGGCTGAGATTGTCACCACAACTCCAGAGTCATACAAGGATGAACTAGCTCCTTGGAGGATGTGGGTCACCTGTGGCTTATAGGACCCTGCCCTATGGGGGACACGGCCCTGAACATCATCAAAGTCTGTGCCAGCCCTGCAGGTGTCTCCTGAGGCTTTGCAAACATCATAATAAGGCTTTAATCTGGCGTCCAAGTTCAAGTTTATCCTGCCCCTTCCTGCTGCCACTGTGACATGGTTATTCAGGAAGTTCAGTAGTGCATACAGGTTATAAGGGTGAGGACAAAGCCACTGAGGAAGAAATCCCCTCTCTTCCTGTCTTATGACAGCAGCTGGGCTTATTATTCCTAGCTGCTTCATTAAAAAAAAAATTTAAAAAGCCAAAAGCCTCAGGAATGTTAGAAATTATCACATTCAATGTAGAATGTCTTTTGGTCATTTATTCAATATTCAACAAATATTTACTGAGTCACTTCTATGTGCAATTGTGAATAGTGTGTTTAACCATATTGCCTTAAAATCGATTTCCCAAGAGGAACTAACTTTAAGCAGGAGTCCCTGGGAGCTGCCTGTGAGACCCCTTGGAGGCTACGGTTCAGCCATCATCAGGCAGACGACTGCAGAGCGCAAAGTGCTGATGAGAGGGATTGCGTAAGGGAAGAGACGCGGAGAGAAAGGAAGGAGAGTCACATATTTAAAAGATCAGATTGCTTCCCTAAGTGTTTACGACAATCTGACACAGAAAAATGAGCATTGAATCATGAATCAGGAGACTCCACGTCTGTTGTGACCGTCACCAAGATGGCCTTCGAATCAAGCTTTGACCTCCCATTTTCCCATCTGTGAAATGGAAAGGTTGGAGGGGAGGTCCCCTACTGGGCCCCTGTGGCTCTAAACTTTAAAAAGCTTATGATTCTTAGAACACACAGTCATAATGTGTGTCTACACATTTAGTCAAAGGGAAATTAGGTCACTGTCATCAAACAGAGCAGACAGCAGAGTCCTGGATGGGAACAGAGAGAGTCTTGAGCCACCTGCCACGCAGTCTCAGGTTTAAGAGAAGTAGAGGGATTTCCCCTTCCTGTTTGATGCGGAAGTCATGCCCTGTCAAAGCACTCAGGCTGGTCTTACATCTGGACAGGTGACAGACCGACATTGGATGGCTGATTTGTAGTTGGCGTAAGAAGATCCCCCAGGACTGGAAGGCAGCTTGGTAGAGACTTTGATCTTATGTTGCTCAGTTTTCAAAACCTTTCAGGCCACACAAACACAGACTCCTGAGGGCAGTGACATCAGCAGAGTCTCCCAGTACACTGGCCTCTCTGTGATTTGGAAAAGAGACCCCCTGACTCAGATGGAATTGACACACGTACAGAAAGTCACTCTGGGACGAACTGCTGAGTCTTTCTTTGGAGGGTTTTGGGCACTGCTAAGAGGTTATCTAGGGACAATTCCTGTTGCTTAAAAAATAGAAGTCTACACCTCAGCAGAGATTGCTGATCTCAGTGAGGATAGGGACTTTCCCCACTCCCTCTTCAACAACACGGTGGAATCAGTGCTCCCTCCTGTCAGCCTTTCCCAGGAGCCTGGCCACAGCCATGACCTCCAGCATTCCACACCAATCGGTCAGGTGCATCGACTGGCCTCAGGTCAGGAAATGTATCCTGTTCTGCATCTTTGATCTAAAGTGTTACTGGTTGAGAAGGAGGGAGGGCTGTGTGACCCTCCTGTTATAAACCTGTGTGGGTGACTGTGGTCCAGGCGATCGTTGAAAACAGATGTAACCTGTACATTGCGTTGTGACTAGAGACGAGGGGCAACCTGGTGTTGGATAAGTGAGCACAATCTGAAACCCCTTCGAAGCCTCAGGCCATCTTCACCCCAGCAGGGTACCAGGGGAGAGCTTCCTCCAGACCAACAGGAGCGTGGACCTCACCTACCATAGAGTCCACAGGCCCTAGTAAGACAGCCAATGGTCATCTAAAATGTATAGATGACTTTAATTAGCTACACTCTTGTGCATGGATCATTTATGTAGAATTATAGATATTATGTTCCTAACTAATGTAATCTGAACTAATGTGAGTAAATACACTGGTTAAATGTTGACTGATGGGGTCATAGGTCATTCGTTTTCATTTTCTCTCTTTAAAAATTTGGTTTCATCTTCTGACTTTATAAACTGTGTGTGCTTGTGTGTATATGTGTGCACGTGCATATGTGCACTCATTTTCATCACTCCTAAAAGTTCCCTTGTACCAATGTCCAGTTAACCTTCCACTCACTCCCAGCCCAAGGCCAATGCTGCTCTGCTTTCTGTCTGTTCTTTTCCCTTTTCTTGACGTTTTTCATAAATGTCATCATACTATATGTAATCTTTTATGACTGACTTCTTTTGTTAGTATAATATTTTTGAGGTTGGTCCATACTATTGAACACTTCAGTAATTACTTATTTTTCATTGCTGAGTAGTATTTCATTGTGTGGATACATTTGTTCCTCCATTTACCACTTGTTGATGGACATGTGGGCTATTTCCAGACTTTCAACAGCATGGAAAAAGTTGCTGAGAACACTCAGATACCAACGTTTGTTTGGACATGTGTATTCATTTCTCTTGAGTAGCTTCTTAGGAGTGGAGTTGCTGAGTTATCGAAGATATGTGTGTTTCACTTGGTAAAATCTGGCAAACTCCCAGAGTGGTTGTACCACTTCATATCCCACCAGCAGTGGGTAAGCTCTGGCTTTCGCACATCCTCACTCTTTTTGTGGAGCTAGTCTGTGTGATCAAAGCCAGCCAGCTTTGATCTGATCATGGGCTGGTCTGGAATCCTTCCAGGGTGAGTGAGAAACTTAGAAAGATCCCAGATTATCAGTGGGGAGCTCAGTGCTACAACCTTACACCCAGAGCCCACCAGCTCCAGGACTTTTAGCAGCTTTTCTGAGCCTCAGTTTCCCTCCCTGTAACCTGGAAACCATGAGAGGCATGGACCAGGAAGTGTACGGACTAGGACTGTGCCTGACCTCAAGTTCATTCCCAAAGCAGAGAGCACATATCAAGAAATGCAGTCAGTAGCAGGTGACAGGAAGATGGATGGGAATGGTATTCTTTACCCAGGCCAAAACGGCCACTTAATTTTCCTTTGTAGCAAAAGCTCCCGGCTCAGCTGCTTTGTAAGCATGAAAGGAATGTGATTTGCTGCTCCCTTCCTCCCATCCTCTCTGTGTTTCTTGGTCTTTTTGGTGGGGAGGGCAATACTCGATTGAACTCAGTGTCTCATACCTAAGAGGCAGGTGCTCCACCACTTGAGCTACACCCTTAGTCCTTCTGGCTTTTAGTTTATTTTTCAGATAAGGTCTTGTGCTTCTGCCTGAACTGGATTTGGACTGTGATCCTCCTACTTCTGCCTCCTGAGTAGCTGGGATTACAGGCATATACTACCACTCTTGGCCTCTGTTTCCCATCACTGACCCAAGGACCAGACACAGCTCACAGTAGGAACCCTATGATAAAACACAAATTTAAAGCCTTTTAACCGTGACACTTATGCAGCCAAAGAAAGAGTTTATTTCCCAACTCCAAAGGCACAAACTTGGTCTCTGAGCATGCATGGTCACCTAACAACTCTACCAGTTGAAGACAAACTGGAGAGGCCAGTTAGTAGGATAGGGTCCTACCCTGTGATACATTTACAAACTGTTCCCACTTCCCTGGAGAGCCCATGGCTGGGAACACCGTGCTTCCTTGCTCTGTGTGTTCTGCTTACTTAGAAAAATAGTGCAACACTGGCAGCCACAGCAACAAAACACCTCCACGAGGCGACCAGCTTACAGGGGATGCACGCGTGGTGTGGTGGCCCTGAACGCTGAAGTGATTTTGTTCCCCTTCCAATTTCCTGTGGTACATTAACTTTTATTGATAGCTCGTAGCTCCAACAAATGGTCTTGGTTTTACTAACCTGAAGGGCAGAGGAACGAGAGGCACCCACAGAGCTGACAGGCAAGAAAAAAAAAATAGCACAGAATGCCTTGATCAGTGTCAGTGTTTTTTTTCCCTTGCTACAGCTCTCTTTTAATGAGAGCGTCACAATTACTGCAAGTTAATCATGTCTCAGGCCCCCAAAGGGAGGAAGGAAGAAATGGCCATTCAGAAGTTTGACTGGAGCTGCCTGCAGGAGACTCAGAGAGGAGCAGCAAGCCATTTGTGAAATTGCAAGCTCTGATTTATGTCACTGCTAGGGAGACTGGCAGAAGGATTCTTGAGTGTTTTCATAATACAAGTATTAAACAAAATTCAAGCCAGGAGACAGATGGGAAGTGGATGTCATGGAAGACAGAGGGATCATTTTGTTCTGCTGTTGTGAAGAACTGAATGCTTCCAGCTAGAACCTGCGTTCTGGAGCAACCGGTGTTTTGACTCATTCCTGATACTTGGATCAGTACAAGGCCAAGTGTGTTGGCCCTCACGGGGTTTTTGTTTTTTGGTTTTTTTAAATGTTTCCTGGTGGGACTGGGGTTTGAACCCAGGGCTTCATGTTTGCAAAGCAAGCACTCTACTGCTTGAGCCATACCTTCAGTCCATTCTGCTCTTTTTATTTTAGAGATGGGGTCTTGTGAACTATTTAAGCAGGCTGGCCTTGAACTGAGATCCTTCCACTCTCAGTCTCCCAAGTAGCTTGGATTACAGGCATGAGATGCTGTAATCTACAGCCCACCTACAGTTTAGAGAAAAGCCATTATTATTGAAAAACAAAAGGATCACCCAGATGATTTGTTGAGCGCCTGCTCTAGGCATGGCTTTTTGCTCTGTATCTCTTACCTCAATCCATGCTCACAGCAATCCTATGAAGTGGAAATTTGTATTGCTACTGTGTGACAAAGGAAGTTGAGGTTTGGGGAGCACCTGTAAATTGCCAAAAAGCCTCATCCAGAGAAAGGAAGAGACATCAAAATTGGCTGGTGTTGACCCCAATTTGCCCTTCGCTCCAGTGCTCTTTAAATAAAATAGTCATTTGACAAAAACCATTTGATCATCTCAATAGATGCAGAAAAAGCCTTTGATAAGATCCAACATCATTTCATGATAAAAGCTCTAAGAAAACTAGGAATAGAAGGAAAGTACCTCAACATTATAAAAGCAATATATGACAAACCTACAGCCAGCATTATACTTAACAGTGAAAAACTGAAACCATTCCCTCTAAAATCAGGAACGAGACAAGGATGCCCACTATCTCCACTCCTATTCAACATAGTACTGGAATTCCTAGCCAGAGCAATTAGGCAAGAAGAAGGAATAAAAGGAATACAAATAGGTAAAGAAACTGTCAAAATATCCCTATTTGCAGATGACATGATCCTATACCTTAAAGACCCAAAAAACTCTACTCAGAAGCTTCTAGACATCATCAATAGCTACAGCAAGGTAGCAGGATATAAAATCAACACGGAAAAATCATTAGCATTTCTATACACTAATAATGAACAAACTGAGAAAGAATATATGCAAACAATTCCATTTAAAATAGCCTAAAAAAAAAACCAAATACCTAGGTGTAAACCTAACAAAGATGTGAAAGACCTCTACAAGGAAAACTATAAACTTCTGAAGAAAGAGATTGAGGAAGACTATAGAAAGTGGAGAGATCTCCCATGCTCATGGATTGGTAGAATCAACAGAGTAAAAATGTCGATACTCCCAAAAGGAATCTACATGTTTAATGCAATTCCCATCAAAATCCCAATGACATTCATCAAAGAGATTGAAAAATCTGTTAAATTTATATGGAAACACAAGAGGCCACGAATAGCCAAGGCAATACTCAGTCAAAAGAACAATGCTGGACGTATCACGATACCTGACTTCAAACTATATTACAAAGCAATAATGATAAAAACAGCATGGTACTGGCACAAAAACAGACATGAAGACCAGTGGAACAGAATAGAGGACCCAGATATGAAGCCACACAACTATAACCAACTTATCTTTGACAAAGGAGCTAAAAATATATGATGGAGAAATAGCAGCCTCTTCAACAAAAACTGCTGGGAAAACTGGTTAGCAGTCTGCAAGAAACTGAAACTAGATCATGTTTATCACCCTATACCAAGATTAACTCAAAATGGATCAAGGATCTTAATATCAGAACCCAAACTCTAAAGTTAGTACAGGAAAGAGTAGGAAATACTTTGGAACTAATAGCTATAGGCAAGAACTTTCTCAATGGAACCCCAGCAGCACAGCAACTAAGAGATAGCATAGATAAATGGGACTTCATAAAACTACAAAGCTTCTGCTCAACAGAAGAAATGGTCTCTAAACTGAAGAGAACACCCACAGAGTGGGAGAAAATATTTGCCAGCTACACATCAAAGGACTGATAACCAAAACATATAGGGAACTTAAAAAACTAAATTCTCCCAAAACTAATGAACCAATAAAGAAATGGGCACGTGAACTAAACAGAACTTTCTCAAAAGAAGAAATTCAAATGGCCAAAAAACACATGAAAAAATGCTCACCATCTCTAGCAATAAAGGAAATGCAAATTAAAACCACGCTAAGATTCCACCTCACCCCTGTTAGAATAGCCATCATTAGCAACACCACGAACAACAGGTGTTGGCGAGGATGCGGGGAAAAAGGAACCCTCTTACACTGCTGGTGGGAATGTAAACTAGTACAACCAATCTGGAAAAAAATTTGGAGGCTACTTAAAAATCTAAACATAGATCTACCATTTGATCCAGCAATACCACTCTTGGGGATATACCCAAAAGACTGTGACACAGGTTACTCCAGAGGCACCTGCACACCCATGTTTATTGCGGCACTATTCACAATAGCCAAGTTATGGAAAGAGCCAAGATGCCCCACTACTGATGAATGGATCAAGAAAATGTGGTATCTATACACAATGGAATTTTATGTAGCCATGAAGAAGAACGAAATGTTATCACTGGCAGGTAAATGGATGGAACTGGGAACATCATTCTGAACGAGGTTAGCCTGGCACAAAAGATCAAAAATCATATGTTATCCCTTATATGCAGACATTAGATCAAGGGCAAACACAACAAGGGGATTGGACTTTGAGCACATGAGAAAGCGAGAGCACACAAGGGAGGTGTGAGGATAGGTAAGACACCCAAAAAACTAGATAGCATTTGTTGCCCTCAACACAGAGAAACTAAAGCAGATACTTTAAAGCAACTGAGGCCAATAGGAGAAGGGGACCAGGAACTAGAGAAAAGTTTAGTTCAACAAGAATTAACTTTAACACACATGCACAGGAAATTAATGTGAGTCAACTCCCTGTATAGCTATCCTTATCTCAACCAGCAAAAACCCTTGATCCTTCCTATTATTGCTTATACTCTCTCTACAACAAAATTAGAGATAAGGGCAAAATAGTTTCTGCCTGGAAGCGAGGGGGTAGGGGAGGAGAAGGAGGGCGTAGGGTGGCTAAGGGAGGGGGCAGGGGGAAAGGGGGAGAAATGACCCAAACAGTGTATGTACATATGAATAAAAAAAAAAACCAAAAACCAAAACAAAACAAAAATAAAATAAAATAAAATAAGTACTCCTTTGATAAGAGTCCTATGAGCTATTTTGTATCATTTATGGGACTCAAGGAATACAACCTAGAAGAGAAACAGTGGAAGAAGACACAAAGTCAAGGAAGTAACCCAACTGCATTCTAAACCCAACACAAAACACATCTTCACTAGCACACACACAGACCTCATTAGCACTTGAACATGTACACTGCTGATTTTACTGGATTAAGGCACTGTTGTTACAAAATGGACTTTGAAAGAAACACCCACACAGGTCTCTTTCACTCACCCAGGATTGGGGATCCTCTAGTGGTGGGAGACCGTAAGGGGGATCTCAGAGCTGTACCTATGTGATCTCCACACCTACACTCAACTGGACATTTCTGTAGGCTGTTCCAGCCTACATTTTAAAAGCCAAGTCCTGATGTTCCTTCAGATGCCACGCTGTCCAGAGGTCTACACTGATGTCAAGAAAGTGACCTTACAATGCCACAGGAGATGGAAAGTTTGGGACATGCACTGTGGAAAGACATGGTGAGCATTGCTGAATTCGATCCTTCGAAGTCAAGATCATATTAGCATTCTTCCTGGTATTTTGGTCCTGAGGATTGTGAAAAATCCCAGTTTTAACCCAAATCCGAAAAAGGGCCTGGGGTGTAGCTCAAGTGGCAGAGCACCTGCCTAGTAAGCATGAGTCCCTGAGTTCAAACCCAAGTACCGCCAAAACACAAACAAAAGTCTGTCAAGTGAAAAGGTTCCTTTTTGTATTATCGTCTAATATCCAACAGTAAAACTCAGTAAGAAAGTTCCTTGATAGTTTAAAGACAGAATTACCGGGTGACCCAGCAAGTCCACCTTACAGAAGCCTGTGTGTGTCCCAAAGAAGTGAAAACAGGTGTTCAAAGAAAAACTTGTCCACAAATGTTCAGAGAAGCTGTATGCATAACAGTCAAAGGTGAAAACGTGCAAGTCCATGTCCATCAGTAGATGTGGGACGAGCCAGCCATACAAGGAGTGATGTACTAATGCGTCTCACACCTGCGGCTGAACCTCAAGACACCACTGTGTTGAGTGAAAGAAGCCAGTCACAAAGAATGGCATATAACATGACAACATTTATAGGATGTGGACATGCCTAGGAGGCCATGATTCAACTCACTAAGTCTGTGCAAAGTTGCTTATGGGCCAACGTAAAACTGACAGAGGGCCCTCATTAATTTATTCCTTTGTCTGTTGGTTCAGCAGACATTTGTTGAGTTCTTGCTGTGTGCAAGGCACGGGGAGGGCTTCAGGGACAGGGAGTAAACAGGACAGATTCAGGTGCTATCTGAATAAGGCTTACAACTGGGAGATTCGCTCTTGGGCCCACCTCACAAAAGGCAGGCACAGGTGAGAGGTCATGAGAACCGGTGATGGTGTTGGGTTGAAACATTAAATCAGCTGGGGCCAGTGGCCCCATGGAGACCACCTGATGATATAGGACTTCCTCTCAGACAGCGGGAAGGACACCAGAATGTTGCATGTCATCTCAGAAGATTTTTGGACAACCTTCTTCAAGATTCAGAGCTGAGAACATTTGAGTTCGATTCTTGAGAACCAAGCAATCTTCAGTACTGACAAAGGAACATTTCTTTTGGCCTATTATCATTTCTTGAAGTTACATAGAACATTTATTTTGTACTTATTAGATGTCTTCTCCATGATGAAGTAAGAGCTACAAGGGTAGCACACAGCAGCTATTTCTCTTTCTCTCTCTCTCTCCAGACAATTTGCATGAATGAATAAATCAAAGTCAAGCAAATTCATTGTGACCTTCACTGACTGCCTATTACCCACTAGTTCTTATTTGAAATAGCAGACAGGAGGTGCTCAGAACAGGGGTTACAGCTAAAGCACCAAATACAGGAATTGCTCAATTACTTTTAGAAAAGTAGGCCAGCATTCATTCACTCATCTATTCCTTAATTCACCAATATTTATTAAGTACCTATAAAGACAGAGTCGACACATAGCACACTCTAGCAGAAACAACAGCTTAGTGTGAATAAATACTGACAAAAATCTCTCAAGCAGTGAAATATGCATTTGAGGGTATGGGCGATGGAAACTACTTCCAGCCAGAAGTTTATGTTTTTGTTTTTGGGTTTTGTTTTGTTTTAGCAGCACTGGGGTTTTGAACTCAGGGCCTCGAGCTTACCAGGTGGGCACTCTACCACTTGAACCATTCCACCGGCCTGAAGTTAACATTTTTGTTAGTAATATTACTACAGCTTCTCTTTTGAGGGCTAACTATAAAATTTGCTCTTGGAACAGAGGGAGTAATAGGGGCTGTATGATCAAAGGAAATTATATATGTGCATGAAAGTGTCATAATGAAACCCATTATTTTGTACCATTAATAGACACTAATAAAAGAACTTAAAATTTTACTTTGGAAAATTTATCTAAGCCACTACAGTGACCTGCTGTGGCTGTCAGGATATATCGGCAAATCTTTCAGTTAATTATGATTCTCATTCAAGCTGGAGAAAAAAATGCTTACCCAAGACCACCTGTCTATAAGTGAAACGGCCAGGCAAATACTGTTTTTATAAACAAAAGATCACTTCCGTGTTACATCATATTAGATCACCTTATTTGATTTTTTCTTTTTTATTTATTTATTTATTTTTTAATTCATATGTACATACAATATTTGGGTCATTTCTCCCCCCTCCCCCCACTCCTTCCCTTACCCGCCCCCCCCCCGACTTTTTTCTTTTTGAAAGTAACTACCAATATCCATCCTTTGGACTTAACTATCAACAGCTCTCAGTGTGGTGTTCACCAACTGTTATGTCCTCAAGACATAAATATTTGGAAATATTTTTGAGTAAGATATAACTCTTCTGTCAATCCAACTGAAATCACAGAAGACCCTGAATTTTGGAGGCAGATACATACAATGCTGAATGCTGAAGTGCCTTCCCTAAAACCAAATCCAAAGCAAAAGGAAGAACTGGAAGTTTTACCAACAGCAACTGGGCCTCTGGAATGGGTGCTGAGGATAAAAATGAGCTCCATCTTAATTAATTTTTAATATTAAAAAAAGCTTTTCCTTTGCACCACAAGCCTCACTTCTTCCTGGTGAGATTCCCAAAGGTATGTGTGCTCTTTTTCTGGAAGCCATGATTCTTCTAATTAATTAGAAATTGCAGTGGGGGTGGGAGGGGTGGAAGCCAGCAGGGGGTGAAAAATCGAATTCCTTCCTGCCTTTCCTCCCATGCACATCAGCCAGGAGGTTCTGTTTGGGAAGTGAACAGTTGCAGTCAGTGAACTGAGTTCAGGCCAGTCCATCCCTCTGCTCTGCAAAGCTGGCCTTGCTCTCCTTCACGTCTGAACTTGGCCTGAGAACATTAAGGGGTTCTGTCCACCGGGGACTATTTCATCAGTTAGTATTTGTGAAATTCGGATCTTTTGCCTGTTTTTCTTCCTGCATTTTTTAAATTATAAAAATATTACATTGTGATGGGGAGAAATTCAAACATGCCAGAAGCATAAAAGAAAGGAAGAGAGAAAATCCCTCCCTCACAAAGCCTACTCAACTCCCCACCTCACCCCTCTCCACACTTCTGGTCCAGGTGGCGTTCTGGTCTACAGTTAGTGTGTATCCTCCCCCCAGGCCACTTTAGAAACACATGCACATGCAAACAGAAATGTTACAGCACAAGTGCAGCTTTCTTGAAAAAAAAAAAGGTTATAATAACATATGTATTGTTCTGCAGTTTGCTTCAGGACACACATTATGCATAAAGTCTACGATGTGTGTGCACAGGTGGAGAGCTATCTCTTTAAAGTCTCTCCCTCCTTTTCTCCCTCACTCCCTCTCTCCCTCCCTTCCTTCCCATGCCCCCAGCCCTTTTTGCTTTAGTTATTTTTCAGATGGAGCCTCTCATTTTTCCCCCTGCGGCTGACCTCGACAGGATCCTACTATGGCTTCCTGAGTAGCTGGGATCACAGGCATAAACCACCATGCCCAGCTTTTGTTGTTGTTGTTAACATGGGTTCTCACTAACTTTTTATCTGGGATGGCCTTGTTAAACTGTGATCCTCCCTATCTCTGCCTCCCAAATAGCTGGGATTACACATGTGAGGCATCACATGTGGTCTACCTGCCTTTCTCCCTTCCTTCCTTTTTCCTTCTCCCTTTCCTTCCTTCCTTCCTTCCTCCCTCCCTTCCTTTTTTCCTTCTCTCTCTTTCTCTTTCCCTTTCCTTCCTTCCCTCCCTCCTTCCCTCCCTCCCTCCCTTCCTTGCCATTAATACTTTGGAATGCATAACTCAAATGAAAATTACCCTACTATTAGAAATTGAGATGTGACAGATCAAATAATAAATAAATAAATGTGTATGTACATACATAAAATCATGCCAGGGCTGGGAATGTTGCTCAGGCGTAGAGCTTTTCCTAGCATATGTGAGGCCCTGGGTTCAATCCCTAGCAACGGAAAATAAAGAAATAAACAGACAAATAAAATGCTAAAAGAATTGATTCTTCTAATTGGGTAAACTTGCACATTTTTTCAAGCTTTATTTTGTAGCTCAGAATAGAAATGCTTGATCAGAAGATAGATGTCATTTGGGTTGAAATTGCCAATTTGTTTTCATAATGACCCAAAACAATCTATGAGCTTTGAGTAACATTCTTTCCCCATTACAGTTTTTCTTTAAGAAAATCTAGTTTTCTTTAAGAAAATCTAGAGCTTGAGTCAAAGTTTTATTGTAATTTTACAACTAGGGAAAAGGCCTCTAGGAGATTAATTCAAAGATTCCCTCTTGGTGGAGACATTTTACAGGGAAGTGGAATGATAAGACAGTCAGTGCTAGGCTAGATACAAGGAGAAAGGAACTTTCGGCTTACGGTGGCTTGGCTCTTGACTGACAGTTAGATGGGTAGACGGTGACTGACTTTAGTCCCATTAAGGTTTATCAGAAAATTGCTTAAGCAATGTATCAGGAATGAGGCTGTGAATTACATCACTGGGAGAAGGTTCCGTTCTGTTCTGTTCCACTGCAGATTTAGGACAGTTCTTTTCCATGCCCTTTTTCAGCCTGCAGACTCGCCAACATGGTCGTCATGCATCTTCTTAACTTTTGCCAATGTCATCGTGCAAAAATCGCTTCTCATTGCTTAATTTCCATTTCCATGAAGTAAAAAATAAGGTTCAGGGTTTTTTTCTTGGGTGCCATTTTTCTTCCATGAATTTCCTGCTTATCATCTTTGCCCAACTGTTTGTATTGGGGTGGGGTTCGCAATTTTCTTCTTGATTTTCAAAGACTCTTTGCGTATTTGTGCCAAATTATTTAAGTGTGTGTGAGAGCATGTGTGTGTTTTATATGTTTATGTTCTTGAATATATATTTGTGTGTATGTATACTTCTTCCATTCTATTTCACAAGACACTAAATCTGAAAAAAATATTACTGAATTACATGCTAACTTGCTGTGGTATACCATTTTACTTTGGTATGAAATCACTTTTATCAGTGCCTCCTTCTCCTAAAAACTATGTCCAGTCTGTTGCAGGCCTTACCACTGTGGTCTCTGCCTATGTTCTTTTTTTCTTTTATTATTCATATGTGCATACAAGGCTTGGGTCATTTCTCCCCCCTGTCCCCACCCCCTCCCTTACCACCCACTCCACCCCCTCCCTCTCCCCCCTACACCCTCAATACCCAGCAGAAACTATTTTGCCCTTATTTCTAATTTTGTTGTAGAGAGAGTATAAGCAATAATAGGAAGGAACAAGGGTTTTTGCTGGTTGAGATAAGGATAGCTATACAGGGCATTGACTCACATAGATTTCCTGTGCGTGTGTGTTACCTTCTAGGTTAATTCTTTTTGATCTCACCTTTTCTCTAGTTCCTGGTCCCCTTTTCCTATTGGCCTCAGTTGCTTTTAAGGTATCTGCTTTAGTTTCTCTGCATTAAGGGCAACAAATGCTAGCAGGTTTTTTGGGTGTCTTACCTATCCTCACCCCTCCCTTGTGTGCTCTCGCTTTTATCTTGTGATCAAAGTTCAATCCCCTTGTTGAGTTTGCCCTTGATCTAATGTCCGCATATGAGGGAGAGCATACGATTTTTGGTCTTTTGGGCCAGGCTAACCTCACTCAGAATGATGTTCTCCAATTCCATCCATTTACCAGCGAATGATAACATTTCGTTCTTCTTCATGGGTGCATAGAATTCCATTGTGTATAGATACCACATTTTCTTAATCCATTCGTCAGTGCTGGGGCATCTTGTCTGCCTATGTTCTAATCACTGTCTTCCTTCATTCTCTTCTGGGTCTTTATCATTAATAATTTCTAGTGACCTGGACAGACTCTGCTTCACCCCTCTACACATATGCTGATCCCTCAGTGAGGTACAACTTCTCCAAAGACTGGGATTTTTCTTCCACGTTCTGGGGGAAACTTTCCCTAATTACGCCTTGCCCTGCCAGAAATATAGTTAGTCACCTGCTCTTGCATAACTTTTTCTGTACAAAGCTCATATTAATTGATTTAGCCTTTAATTTGTCTTCCATAAAAGTTTGTGAGCTACATAATAGCAAGGACCAACACCTACTTTTTCCTTTATTCCCTGAGCTTAGTGCTGGGTCGGGCTGAGCAGGGTAGAAGCCTAGTAAATAACTTAGATTTCTTTTCTGAGGCACAGGGCATGAGGTAAGGGAAGCAGAGACAAAAGCCTGGATGGGGGGGTGCCTATTTCTCCTCCAACGGCCAGCAAACAAGAGCCTCTTTGAACCTTCAACCTTGACAATGACTGAGTCTGCACAGATTTGAAATGGGGAGAACTCAGACTGCCTTTTCTGTAAGTTAACTTAACCCAGAATCTGATGGGCTACAGTGTTGTGCTGGAAGTGTTAACACTAACATCAAGGCAGTGCTGGGAGAAATTTTATTGTCTGCCAGATTTACAAATTGGAATTGATCTTCGTTCAACCAGTTTCGCCAAAGTTTCTGCAAAGTGAACATAGCCAGAGATAGGTGCCTTTCAGATCACTTGTGATTAAACTCACTGCATTTGTCTTCAAACAAAAGTGTTTTTTTTCCCTGCCCGCAACATATAATTTCAGTCAGCTAACACTAAATTAGACACCCACTCAGATTTATTATGATAAGAACATTCAGTAAGCTAATTTCAAGATGATGACTCCTATAAATTCTTATAATTTATTATTTAGTACTTTGGTTTTTAATCATTAAGTACGTGAAGACTTTGTAGGTCAAACCTGTATTAATGAAGACAGTTATCTATTTTTCAGACTGTGCTTCTCACCCACCTTTCAAATTGTAAATTAAAGAGAAATAGATTTAAACACACTTGTAAGAACAAAGGCAATAATTGGGGGGTGGGGGCCCATCACCCCCATTTGTGTAATCATTCCAGGTAGATTGTCAATCACGGTCCTGATTTTTTTTACGATGTATCATACTCATTTGTAATGAAATAATAGAGAATGAATTTGAGATGCTGTGAGCTCATGGAGAAAATAAAACACATAACACACACTCACAGTTTTGTTTTTAAAGTAGTTCAAAAGTAAACGAATACAGATTTCATTAGATATTAATCTCAACCCAATGCAGCAATGTTTTTGTTTTGTATGGGGTGTTACATTTTGAGAGCTGCTCAGATAAGAAGTAAAATACTAACTTAATGAATGTTTTAGAAAGTTTTCAGGATTATCTAACTGGGAAGGGTTTTTTACTTTTTGTCTCTTGAATTCATAAGAGCCTTTTTCCTGATTATTTCAAACATTTGGTGCTAAAAGACTTAAGGTTTTATTTTGCAGAAGATGCTACTTGATTGGCTGCATACAAATAACAATACAGTCACCTACATGGTAACAGTTTTTCACTTTTCCTGAAATAAACCAATTTTTATTTTGATACACTACAAGCTCATCATGAGCAATCTGAAAATAAAAGTGGGAAGAATGTTCACTATTATTATTCTAATTAAGAAAAAATATCAAGAAACATAATGAAGGAAGAATCTACCCAAGTCACTACTGCAGAAAAAGCACCATGAATATGTTAGAAAAATCTAGAAGGAAATCCAGTGGAGTGACAGTAGAGGTTATCTTTAGGTTGTGGTACAACATGCAATGGTATTTTTCATTTCCTTTGTTCATTTTTAAAAATAACATTTTGGAAATGCCTTCAGACACAGAAGGGTGTATATTTGTATCCGTAATATTGAAAGCATGTTAAATTACATCATGTCTGAATCTTCATATGCTAGAGAGCAGGTGTCCATCTTACCTGAAACTTACTGCTGCAGGGTATATTATTAAATTCTTACACCAAGGACTGTTTATGGCTGTCTTGGTTCCTTGCACATCTCCCTGGGATATAGGTGTTCTCTTACAAGTTGAGGTACATAACAGGAAGCCAGCTACATCCCCGTAGTGCTACAGAGTGCATGCTAAATTGCTTGAGTGTCATTTTTCCTTTCTATTCACCAGGGAAAGGGTACAGTTTCAAAGGTTTTTAGATAAAATCCTGGATGAGAAGAACATACAAAGATTTTGCCTTTTGGTCAAAAGGATCTATGAAGAATGGAGACCAGTGAAAGAGTTTCAGCAAATTGAGTTACAGAAAGTTTGTTCAAACTGGATTTCTGATTTTAAATTGTCAAAAACTGAATAAATAATGATAACTATGGTAATAAAATAATGAAGAAAATAGCACCTGACATTTACCAAGTGCTCACCATGACTATGTGTGGCACCGAATTGAACATCCTAACTTCCCACTCTAACAGGATCAGTTATTCTCATTTTACAGATGAGAAAACTGAGGGCCACTGTCACTAATTATCTGTGTGGCCCTTGCCAGGTTGATACTGAGTAGAGACAAGATAAAAGTTGCAGTTCATCTGAACTGATCTCCAAGATGTCCTTTATCAATAAGGTAAAGAATCTTCTCAGCAAACACCTTTCCATAAAGTGATAGATCAGGCAGGGAAGGGAGTTTATTAACTTGTGAAAGTTTCTGCCCATAAATGTGTAATTTTTAAACTCAAGAGACAGGTGAAAACATTTAGGAATGCCTATATTTTCCATTTTGATGGTTGTTAAGCTCTTGGATTATTTACCCATAGGCAAGGCAAGTGGGCTCCATCAGTATTGGAGAATAACAAATCACTCCAAAATTCCGCATTTTTAAAGGACAATAAAAATTTAATATCTCACACAATTTTTGGGTCAAGAATTCAGAAGAGGCTTGACAATAGTCAGGCTTACGTCTCTTGTAAATCAAGATGCTGATTTCAGCAGTGGTCATTTTAGAGGCTAGGTGAGGTTGGAGAATCTACCTCTGAGATGTTTCATCACACAGCAGGCAAGCTGTTGGTTGGTTCTTAAAACGTGGACTACATCATGGGACTGCTTGAGTGTCCTCACAACATGGCGCCCAGTTTCCCACAGAAAGAGTGATCCAAGAGAGAGGCAGTCACAAGTCTCAGTGTCTTGTCACCTGCCTCAGAGGTCATGCTCTGTCACTTGCTCATCAGTTACAAAGGTCAGTCTTGTTAGGAGTAGGAGAAGACCACAATAGTTGGTAAAACCCAGGAGGTAAAAGTCATTGAGTCATTTTGGGAGTTGGGTACTGTGGAGGTCTCTTCTTTTACCTAGACAGACTTAGGTACTTAAGTATTTAGGGATACACTATGACACCAAACAATGACAAAATGCATGCATTGTGTTGCCCCTTCCTTATATGTGTAGGTAGAGGGTGGCCGAATTGGGAGAGCTATATAGTTACTAATGAGTTATTATACAGAAGTGACCCCCAAGGGACACAAAATAGACCCTGGCAGCCATTCCAAGAGGATCAACATTCCTCCCAGTGGCCAAGCGCACTACAATATGGTGGCCTTCCATCTAACTGCTGCTCAAGGCAAGAGTGCTCCTGTGAGTTAATTTCAGCAAATAGCTCTTAGTATCTTTGCCTCTAAACAGAAATACGATCACGACTCATAGAAAAAGAAGCACGGTAACTTATCTGCAAGGACAAAAACTGCACTGAACAGATGCATTGGGTCATTAAGAAAATAGTGACTCTCAGAGGATGTAAGAAATGGAGAGTTCTCTTTGTCTAATTCCCATCTATTTTGGGAATTTCTTCTATGGGATTGAGAACTGGTGGTTCAACCTCATCGTTACCTTATTGGTGGGAGGAGAGCAGCCTGATCTAGGCTTCACTTTCTGCTTCGGGGTCAGCCCTAGGCAAATCTGCTAATTAGGCTAAATTTGGCCTGCTTAGATACTCTTCTGCTTGCCTCCTCTGCACCCTCTTTCCTCTTTACACCAGGCCAGGCTCCCCATACCCTTAGGCAACACCGGATTAAGGCCTTCTTTCCAGTCCTCAGCTGTTCACAGTGCTCACTCCACCTCTTGTCCCATGTCTACAGAGCCCTGTCTCTACCTTGGCATGGGCTGATAAATACACAGAGCCTATCACTTTAACAGGGGTTCTTTCTGAAGGCATTGTTCTAGTCCAGGTGGCTGGTTCTAACAGTGAGCAAGTACAGTTCATTTAGTTAGATTGTCTGGGATGCTACTTGGGGGCAAACAGGACTTGACACTTATCTCAAAAATAACATCAACATGCTAAAAGCAGCCATTATTAAGAGCCCACTTTGTAAAAAGTTACTGAGTCACTTGTTTGCCACACATTGATTCGAATCATTCTGTGTCTGTTAGCATTTATTGCATGTTAAACTACTGCAAAATTCAGTGGGAAAAAAGAGCAACCATTTTTGTTTGTTTGCAAATGATGCTGCATGGGCTTGGACCCTTCTCTACTGTAGGTTGTCCTGGTTTCTCTCATGTGTCTGGTGTCAGCCACTAACTTGGCTAATGGCTAGATGATCCTAGAATGACATTCTCATGTATTGGGAGGTGGGCTTGCCATCCTCCCGAAGGTCAGCTCATGCCAGCTCATGCAGTGGTCTCAGGGTGTATAGGCCAATGTCCAAATGCTTTCCATGCCTCTTGGTGCATCATCTTTGCTAAGGCTCCATGGCCAATGCAAGTCACATGAGCAGCCTAATTTAAATGGTGGGAATGTAGAGTTCACCTCTTAATGGGAGGAATGGCACCATCATAGAGGGTGGGCATGGATGCGGTACATGGAAGAATTGATTTTCTTTTTCTCTTTTGTTTTTTAATAAGCTGCTATTTTTTTTTTTGCAATTTACCATGACTCTCCCAAACTCTAGACAATAGTTATTATTTCCATCTTACAGAAGAAGAAACCGAAATGCCAGAGGTGGTAGAATATACCTATCATTCCAAGCACTTGGCAAGCTGAGGCAGGAGAACTGCAAGTTCGAAGCCAGCCTGGCTACATTTAAAGACCATGTTAGAAGAAGAAACTGCATCTCAGAAGGTTAAATAGCATCCTTCCCAAAAAAGCTTGACCAAACCCAATTGTCTTGGGTTATAATCAGGTACAAAAGCATATTAAAAAATATATATGTGTGTGTGTGTATGTCTGTATATATACATATATAATGTGTCTAGATATAACTAGATATAAACATAAATATATTAAAATATACAATACAGACACTAAAATAAACATATGTGTAGGATACGTGTGGGTTAATACACTTATTACACTGCAAATGCTATTCATTGAGAGGTCGTAGAAGCAGTGAAATCCCAGTATTAATGAGTGCAACTAGCACCCAGACCTTGTTTCTACAGAGGATCCTCTAAGATGAGTACTTCCTTGGAGAAGTACTTGGTGCCAATATTGGCACAGGGAAATACAAGACAATCCTATATCATCCTGCAGTATCAACAAAGTAAGAAGTACTCAAAAAAAGGATGGACCATGCTACAGGATTGCAGGAGCAAAATGAGAGACCAATGGGCAAAGGTAGAAAAATTTGAGCCACAAAATATGTAACAATATCATTATGACATATAGACGAAATTAAGTATCTGTGTATCCATACTGACATAAATGACAAAAATGAGGTGTATTATGATCTGTAGAATAAAATAATATTCATGTATCCACACTGATATAAATGGGAAAGAATGACTCTGCAGAGACTTGACAATAAATGGCAGGTGGTACCCTGGATTGGACCCTGGGTTGGGTAAAGGATGTGAGTGGAAACACCACTCAAGTTCAAATGAAGTCTATTGGTTAGCTAAACTCTGAGTTTAGTTATCGGCGTTGTTCCAATGTTAACTTCTGGGTGTTAAAAAATGCCTCATGTTAGTTAAGGGGAAGCTGTGTGAACGGCACATGGGAAAGCTCTGTATTATTTGTGACTTTTCTATAAGCCAAAATTTATTTCAAAATCAAGTAACAAAAAGTTTCCCAAGGTCACACAGCTCCTGATGGCTAAGTCAAATTCAAACCCAGTTTTCCCTGATTCTAAGATCTCTCACTCTGCCACGCCTCCCCATCCACCATACACAGACTGCCGTCTCAGAATTGCTTAGGACTGGACTAGGATGCTCCTGAATGAATTATTTTACAGGAAAAACTAGTGGCGCAATTAGGCACAAATCCATTTACCCGAAATAGGGAAAATAAGGCACAGACTCCTTCAGATGCACGTGTAAAATATCTGCTCTCAGCTCATGTCCAGATATGCCAGTTTATTGTGTCACCTTTTTATTCCACACAATTCAGTTAAATTAGTACAACACTGCACATATCAACCTTCAACCATTTTGTCACTTAAAATGAGTGTCTGGAAGGCCATCCTTCTGGGGGTATTAGTTACCTTGTCCATTACTTACTTAATCACAGCTTGGAGTTATTTTTTGCCTGGTGGAGGCTGACTATGAATTATGGGCTACAATGCAGCAAAGCCACACTTAGCAAATTATATGGCATGGAGAATCCTTGCTTTGGGGGGAAAATTACATATTTCGTTAAAAATATGTTTTATAAAATATTATATTGAGCCCATAAAACAAAATCCAGGAGCATATTTTGTGGCCTTTGGGACAGATTTCACAATTGACTCAATTCGAGCCATTCTTCCTAAATAAGATAGAATGGCAAGATTCTGTATGAATTTGTGTCAGCGGGGTGGTGGTTTGTGAACGTCCGCGTTCAGACGGGAGAAAGCTAGGAGCCTAGTTGGTCTTTGCTCAAGACAGTAAATAAATTAGTCACATGGTCTTATGTTTCATTTTGAATGGTAATCGTAGACTAACAAGAAGCATTTTCTCACAGTTATGAATGGATCCCCATTTTGTTTTGTTTTTTTTTTTTGTAGAAGAATGCCACAGAATTACCTTGCTATTTGATTTAAAAAGGAAAGATAAGAAAGTGCACAAACGCAGGACTGTTAAATAGGAGGAGACAATGACCCTTTGGAGTGAAGGTTTTGCAATTGTCTGTAGCTCTGCCAAGTGCTTCCTTGGCTGTGTCCGCATGAGTGGAGACAGGCTTTGGGGCTGGCCAGCACAGGCAGACTTCCGGCCTCAACAGACCCGTCTTTGTTGTTCTATGATGCCAGAGATCTCAAGAGTCAGCCACCAGTAGGTCTGGCCTTGTGGGTGTACGGCTGGTCCCTAGCAAGCTGGTGTGAGGTCATCAGGTCAGCTCATATGGTAGCGTTGTTAGCTGGTGTCCCAGCCAACTCCAGCCAGAGATAAATACACACGACTTAAGAAGAAGGATAGCTCTAGGGTTCTTAGATGAATCCCGTAAAGCAGCCAGTTACCCAGCTTAAAAGACTGCAAAATCTTTCTTTCAAAACGTATGTTTTAATTTGAGGATATTCATTGCTTGGAAATGATTTGACTGTGATTTATAACCTCAGTAGAATCCTGCGGTCTTTCCCTCCATGTGTGCCAGTGCCATTTTCTCTTTTGTATACCTATCATTTCCCATTGTTTATCTTCCTTGATTGATGTTCGGGCTCAGGGTGTTTTCTATTATGAAATTCATAATTATCACTGGTAATAGAGAGGACTTTCCTATTATCTTCAGCGAGACTGCCCAAATTATTCATTGTAGCCCACTGGTACCACACCACAGGAAAATAAGAATTTATTTCCCATCCCAGGCATATGGTAGATAAGAGGATGTATTTATTTCTCCATGTTTCAAAAGGATTAAGCTTTGAAAAAATAAATATCACTTAGGCTGTCAGTAAGCAGAACTTTATGGTTCTGAGCATCCAGGGCCTCTCCTGGGCTAAGAATAGCAAACCTAAACTCTGGTTTTAAAAAGAGGAGGGTAAGGAGGTGGGGAATCAATTACAGTTTTACTTGGCTAAATAAATGAATGCTATATATTTCAGCCATTATATTGGTCTACAAGGCACCCAGAGCCACCTTGGACCCCAACGTTAAATAACGCACTGGCTTATTTATAAAAATGTTACCAAATTCCAACAGTCCTTGACCTCTGGCTATTCTGGGAGCACATTGAATACATCATCTGGGTTTTGCCTAATTACACATAATTAGGAAATGTAATTATGCTTTTCAGTGTTGCTCTGCCACTAAGAACTGAGTGGACAGCTGAAATACTCGTAAGGATTCAGTGCTTCAGAGAAAACAAATTAAAAATGTGAGCCAACCTCTAAAAATAGGGTTTGCACTGAAGGTTAGTAAATCAAACTTATAAAAAACATAATAAAGATTGCTCTTGGCTCTGACTAAGTATTCGAAGCAACAGTTATGCCGGCTGCCTTTGTACTGGGGACTTACTTAATGACACACCATTTGCATCCAGGCTGAGTCACGGAGGGAATGAATTATTTTCTCTCTCAATTACCTTGATCTGCTCACTTTCTCACATATTGATGACTTTTTTAAATTTTTGCTTCTTCCCTTATGCTGGATCCTTGCTCTAACTGAGCAAGTGATTTCTAATCATTTCATTGCAAAAAAGAAAAAAAAATTACAAGATTTTGTTTGTGGATTTGTTGCATGTGAAGGCTGGTAGTGCTCAAAGCTGAGGCAAATCTAACCGTTATTCTATCCCTTGAACTGGACCTACTCATCGGTAGTTATATAGGACGGAGTGTGTGGCTTTGTGAGTCAACAAAACAGCCACCATTCTAATGAATGCTTGCCAACTTTGGTTGGACATCTACTGTCAACCAGGCACTAATCAGGGTGACTTCTGTACTCCAAAAGGCAAAAATTTCATAGATGAGGAAAGAGAAAGGTTACATTGCTTAAAGTCCATGAAGGATCTTGAATTGAAAGCCTTCTAGGCTCTGATCTTAGCTTTCGAGTTTATTGAATTTTCCTCCACCGTTGTAGGTGCTGACAGTAATAAAGTCACACACTCCATTAGATGTGCTATTTATGGAAATATTTCTATGGTGCCAAAAAAAATTAAAAAGAGGAATGATTGCCAAAAGCAAAGACCCAAACATTAGTGCAATGCTTACAGCACTTACAGCAAAATAGCCGGCCTTGTTACAAACTGCCTGTCTACACGACAGTGCTCTAAGGTGCATGAACGTGTGTGTACGTGTGTGTGTATGTGAATGTGTGCTTCCTAAATTAGGTCTCCATTCCATATTTCTTTATTTCTTGTAAAGGGAACACGTTCCTTTAACCCTGTCTTCATTTTGTATTTGTATTTTGTATAAACCTTTTCTGAACATCTTGGCTTCCTTCTCTTCTCTAATTGCTGCCTTGCTAAATCTGTTTAGAACTAACTCCCTTAGATGATTTTATGAGACACACTGCTGCTCACTCTAGTCTTGGTTTAAAATACACTTCTACAAAGGCACTCAGTGTCAATTCAGACCCTTCCTGGCACCTTTAACTGGAGGTGCTATGATCTGACTTTACAGTGCAATTCACCCATTCCTTGTCTAGAAGAGCTGAGTGTCCAACTTGTCTGCCAGCCCTGCTTGGTAATTAATCAGGTTGGCCACCCAAGCCCAGCAATCTAAGGACCGCCCCCTCCCCCCCTTTTTTTTCCAGTATTTGAGATTGAACTCAGGGCCTCAAACTTGCTAGGCAAGCGCTCTACCCCTTGAGTCATACCAGGTCATTTTGGTTTTAGTTTGCTTTTTAGATAGGGTCCCATGCTTTTTGCCTGGGCCAGCCTCTGAGTGTGATCCTCCTGTCTTCGCCTCCCACGTAGCTAGGATTATAGGCATGTACTACATCTCTTGGCTTGTTTGTGACACAGGATCTTACCAACTTTGGCCTAGGATGTTCCTGAACCATGGCCCTCCCATCTCTGCCTCACAAGTGGCTGGGATTCAAGATTTTTTTTTTTTTAAAAAGGAGTATTTTATTTCATTCCAGACCCTTATTAAGGTCTTGAAATGAAATTTATTAATAGCATAGACTATTCACATACATAATTAACCAAAAATTAATATAATGTCTTAACTACAAAATAAAGAAGCAAAAAGTAATTGATAATAAGATAGACACTTTTGGGGTATCTACTTGGCCAGGAGTATACAAGAAGTGCATAATAAAACAGTCAAATGTTTCACCTGTTTGTAGGTTTACATTCATAAAATAAGGCACCATTCTCCAAAATTTTGGGAGTGTAGTCTCATTACACTTAACATTCTGAAATAAAGGTTAACTATGTTTTTATATAGAAATGTAATGACAAACCAGCTCTCTGGAAACAAGAAACAAAAACAACTTCCCTGATTGGTAGCATTTACCAATTTCCATGGTGTAAGTACTCATCCATGGTCAATTTCAGACAACCAACATGACATCACTGAATGTAGCTTTGAAGAGAACCAGGCGAAATCTTCCCTTATGAGCAGCCAAGGGGGAACTGGAGGGCACAAGTGTTTCATCACAGTGAAGACAACAGCCACCTGTGTTCATAAGTCACATGGCATACCGACTCAATTACTATGATTTTTCCAAGATGCCCACCAAATCTGTAAGGTTTTGAGCAAGAAACATACAAGTCTTTCTGGAAGACTCAGTGTACCTTGGGTTTCTGTGTAAATCTGAGTGAGGTCTGAGTTCAGAATGTTGGAAGCAATTGTCATTGACAATTGTCATTGTCAAGAATGTCCAGTGACCCATGCACATGTTACCAGTCTGTGGGCAAGTCTTTGTTGCATCGGATTGTCTATGGCATCATAGAATGGACCCACACACCTATATACTACATACTGGAGGCCACCAAAACACCCCTACAAATTTCCAAAATGGCCCCCTAGCCAGCAATCCTGTCTCAACTGAGAACAATATATAGATGATTATACTCAGAGGGTGGTCCTCCATCCACCAACTCTGGCTTCACCTTGGGGTCACTAGTTTGTAAGAAACACAATTTCACCTAGATTGACTAAACCCGAACCTACATTTAACAAGATTCCAGGGGTTAGGTTATTTGAGGGCCCATGATAGTTGTGAGGAAGTACTAGGATAAATGGGAGCTTCAGTACTGATCACTGGTTGGGCAGGAGTCCTGCTTTGTGCTGATATAAACTATGCAGAATCAACTGTGGGCTCTGCAGCAATAAGAGGTACTAAGTCTCACTTAGCAGCAGTGTCATGTGTCACGGTACACATTACCCTCGTTATTATAGCCACCTGCACAGCCATGAGGACTGACTTCCCATTGATCATTTGGAAAACTACTGCATTTATTAACCATGGGCACATTGAGACTTTGCTATGTGTGTTATGCCTTACCCTATCTCTTCCCAAATCTACACACAATCTCTCTTCAAAATAAGAGAAAGACATGAAACAACCAAGGCACTGAGAGCTTCAGGACTTCGTTAAATACCTCAGGGTTAAGAACATGCAGAGGCAGGATTACTGATGATTTTTTAAAATTTTTATATTAAATTATTTTATATTAAAACTTATTCTATGAGCATGTGCAGAGGGTCAACTGGGGGACACTGGGTTCCTTCCATACCATAATGATGACAACACAGTCTTGGGCCCACCCTTGTATTTGTAAAGCATGTTTACCTGTGTTAGCTCATCTGAACTTCCCACAACCTGTAACTTATTAACCGAGTTGAGGCTCAGAAAGGTAAGAAAATGGCTATTCTAAAAACTGAAGCAACTTGCCTGAGTGAGTCACAACAGTAAGTGGTAATAACAGACTTCTGCCCTGACCTGCCTTGAGGCTTAGCTAGTGCCTGGGATTGGGAGGTCACTTTGAGGCACCTAAAAACAAAGACACTTGGACAAATGATCTCCAAAGCGCAGTGGGGGAGGTATTAGGAGCTGAGTTTTCAAGGTGTTCCCACACTGTCCGTCGTCCAAATTTATCAACCCTGACCAAATACTGTCCTTTGGTAAGAATATCAACCAGAATGTTGATATCCAAATCAGGTATGTCCTCAACCTAATTGTAACCCCTTTCCAGCTCCATAACTGCAAGAACTTGGAGAAATTTAAATGAGAAAATAAACAGGTACTGACCACTGAGATACCGTTCAGTTGACAGCCAGAAGAAATATTTATTGCAAAATGTTAATACCTGTTAGCTTGAGGAGAGGGACAATCCCAGCTCTGAACATAAAATGCAGCCATTTTTTACCCACAGCGAACACATAGGTTCCTTCCTAGGAAGAGATCTCATTGCTGTCTCTCCATCTCAGGGCCAAGCCACCAGGCTTCAGCTCAGTCTCTGAGAACATTGAAAGGTTTAGTATTACCAAGACAGACAGGTGCAACTATATTCTACAACTTCTCCATTTTATATGTATGAATGGGTGGAGGCAGGGGAGATAGGACACACACTATGCACCATAGAAATGGTGACTGTCTTGAGTGGCAGCCTCACTGGGCAATTTAAATTTTCTTGGTGTTTTTACTCTCAAAATGCTGAGCAATTCTTTGCCATGCAGAGCCACATGCACTTGTAAGAAATAGCACAGCGACCCCACAAAACGCTTGACCCAGCTGCCCCAGTGGTAATGTCTAGTACAGTGTCTCAGCCAGGACATTGGTGGTGACAAAGATCAAAGCTTCCCATCCAGTGGGCCCATCCCCCCATCCTCTAGTGCTCACTAATCTGTTCTCTATTTCTACAATTCTGCCATTTCCAAATGCTATATAACTGGATCCTACTGTAGGTCACCTTGGGGGATTGGCTTTTTCCACTGGTTTTAGCTCTTTTACAGCAAAAGAAAACTCTTCTGTGTGTGTGTGTGTGTGTGTGTGTGTGTGTGTGTGTAAAAGAGGCTCAATATTCTCAGACTCGTTTGTGTCTTGAGTTGTCTCTGAATTAATCTATAGGAGCTGTTATAAGCTCTGAAATCAGTTCTCCACACTCCAATGTTTGGAATTGTCTTGTCCTCTCCCCCAGGCACAGTCCTTGCCCTGTCTCCACTCTGCAATGCAATGGCTGAACACACCTGCCTTTGCTGTGACCTCTGCTTTGCCTCCTGGGAATGACCAAGGCCTCCATAGCTTTCCCCACAACCCGCACTGACTAGAAAGCCACCTTCCAAAGCACAGCCTGATGGAGTGAGACGGGAGGCTCCCATGCCACCAGTATTCCCACCAGCCAGACACAGGGAGGGAGGTGCGGAGGTGCACAGCTGAGACAGGCCTCTGGTTTGCAGCTCACCAGGCTGACTCAAAATAAGAGAGTATGGTGAGAGAAAAAGAGCAATGCAACCATGCAGAGTGAATTCCTCCTCAAGATTTCTGTACCCTGAGTGGTTTTCTGATCTGTAAAATAGAGACAGTAACTCCTGCTTTTACACATTAATGTTTATCGATATTTCTATTTGGGATGATTTTGGACATTAATTAAAACAAATAAAAGGCTCAGATACAGTGAATATTAGCAGGTATTATTACTGTTATTACAAATAACAATTTTCAAGTCATAAAAATGGATCCAGTTTGGGATCCATTTGGTTTCGAATCACTCGATGTTTCTCAGTCTCTGATACAAAATTCCTGCTTCACCAAGAAATGGTTTCTGGGCATGATCCACGCAGTTGCCCCTCTAAGAGGTCTGTATTCAATCTTCAATCTTGCATTGCTGAAAAAAAAAAATGTCTCACTGCTGAGAAGTGTTCAGGCTTTGAGTGATGTCAAAGGCCTTTGAACAAGCCTTATAAATGACATCCATATTTGTCCATTTTTGACTTAAATTGCTTTTGGTTCAACCACTGCCCTGAATTGCCTTGATGTAATATCACACAGAATGACACAAAACACAGAGGAAGAAGCAAGTTGCTGGCGAGGACTAGGAAATAAAGGAGTCGCTTCTGTAAGTGTTGGGAGAAATGAAAATGAAACTCTGTTGAAAGGTAATCTCTATGAACCGTGATAAGAGCAAGTGACATTTTACACAGCTGAAGTCTTCCGGTTCAGCCTAGCAGTTATAATAAAAGCCATTTACATACAGTCAATCATTTTTTAAGTTTCCACCTGCTATTATTTTTCTTCTTCTTCTCCTCCTCCATCCCTAAGCAGCAAGGTGCAATGTGCAATCCGGGAACTTCTTGCTAATGTATCCTGGGCACTCGTTCCTATGGTGGAGAGTAAGAAACAGCTTCTGTTTTGAACCAACCCTTTCTTCATTTCTCTCTTCTACTGCACTTCACCTTCAGTCGCTCATCTCTGCTGATCAGGCTCTTGGGGGTGGGTGTGGGGAAAGAGTTCTTGGCAAAGGTCCATCTACTGCCTGGCTCCTTATGCTAAGAAATTCTATTTCATCTCAGACCTGTGATTAGGAACCCAAAGTACAAGGGCTTTGGATGTATGGAATGATTAAGTGGAACTGAATTTAGATTAGAAATCATGATTTCCAATCTTATCTCTGCCACTTACTAGCTAGCTGCTTGATTTTTTTGTTTGTTTGTTTTTTGTTGTTCTGGTTTGTTTTAAGACAGAATCGTCTTGTGTAGGACAGTCTAGTCTGGAATTTGATATGTAACCCAGGTTGGTCTTGAACTCAGGATCCTGAGTGCTGGAATTATAGGCATGTACTACTATGCCCAGTGTTGCTACCTGAACTTAACTGAACAGCTATGGGGTCTCTGCATTTTCCACACCTCAGGTATAGAGAGGATTTCTACCTCAAGGTTTTTGTGAGGACTGAATGAAGGACTGCAAGCCTGGTGCACTGTGAGATACACAAAACTTGCAGATGACATGTATGACTTATCCAACATGGCAAAGGGCCAAGGTAAGTGACAGTGCCAAAGTGGGACACCTTCTTACTAGAATAGTAGACCCTGCCATTCTCATGGGTCCCTGGTGGGAGGTATACCCTTGTGCAAATAAGTTTAAGAAGAATTCAGCCCCAAGGAAACCACTGTTCAAATCACAAAGAGTCCTGCCTCTGGCTGGGGCCACTGGCTTTGCAAAGGGAGCCCAGAATGTCAGCCTCACGCGTGTCCCCAGTCAGGTATCCTTGGCCAGGCTGCACCTGCACAACATTAAAATGGGCCTTCCCTGGGTCCCAGGCCAGAATGTTATCAGTCTATACAAAGGAAAAATGACTCTAGTTGTTTAAAAAAGTGCACATTATCCACACTTGTTCCCTGTTACACAGAGTGGTCTGGGCGGTATAGACAGGTCTCTTAATTTTCATGTGTGCATACAAGGTCACTCTCTCCACGAACTGATAGAACAATCTGAATGCACAATTTTCATGTCATTGAGTATTTTGGAGTTGAAATACAAAGAAGGAAACAAGAATAACAAGGCTTTGAAGAATTGGCAGCTTAGGTAGTGATAGAATTTTATATTTTCTTGTTGGCCTCAAATATAACTAAGATACAGCTGAGAGCTCTATTTTTTGTACGATGTCAGAAACAAAAGCAGTATGTATATTGAAATAAGATTTGAATTTTGCCTCTTTTCCTACCAAAAGAAGTCCAAGAGTTTTCTAAATTTCTACTACCAATATTTTGCAACACATTTTTCTTTTCTAACTGCAGTTTCTCTCTCCAGTTTGTCCCACCTCTTTGTGAGGGCAAACTGGCACAGGTTGAGTTCTGGCACTGCTGTGTGTTCTTAGATAAGTCACTTCACATCTCTGTTTTGTTGTCTATAAAATGCAGCCATAATGACTGGCGTGGCCAACAGGACTCCTGTCAAGTCTTATGTCATCTGTGTGCAGAAGTTACATGACCATTCTTAAGTGACCAGCGTAACTCTGCTTTCTCCTTCTCCAACGTGCAACTCTTCCACTAATATGTGCGCAGGCACCTTTTATTTTAAAGTCATTTTGTTGCTGGCCCCGGTAAGAGGAGTTGACCATTACCACTGGATAGATTTAAAGATCCCATTTACTATTAGGCCCATTAATTTGAATGTTATTCACTAAATGAATAAAAGCTACGAATTCAAACATTTAATAATCATGCAGCCAAAGAAATTTTACTAGTCTGCTGAATTTGTTTCCTAGCTAGTGAGAAGATGGGTGTGATCAAGAAAAAAAGAAGTCCTTGGGAGTGGGATAACTGGATTCAAGTCCATAAATTAACTCAAGGCTCTTGAGCTTCATTGTTGGAGTTTCATGTTTCCTTTTCTGTATAATGGGTACATCGACAACAACCTCCAAAATGGCAGAAAGGACTGAGTCCTTAAAAAGATTAGAAATGAGGGCTGGGAGTGTGGTAGAGCGCCTGCCTAGGAAGTATTAAGACCTGAGCTCAAACCCCAGTACTGCCCCCCAGCTCCACCTCCCCAATTCCACCTCCCCAAAAAAGAAAACCAGACTGGAAATTAAGTTGTATAATACTTAGCACTGTGTGTGGTTCAAGGTCAGTCCTCAATAAACAGAACTGCTATTATTATTATTATTATTACTCAGGCTAGTGCACATGTGTGCGTGGTTATTATAAATAGTCATTATTATAATAAAGCCAGAGCTTCATATTTACATTTTGCATGATAATTGTGCTTCTGGATAAACCAGTGCAATACAATGACATGTGCAAAATACTCAGGGTCAGCACTCTTCTTTGTGGCGTCCCAGCCACATGCGCATCTGTAAATCCTTTCTGCAATGCCACTAACTCCTCGGTCTGTTAGGAAGCCAGTAGGACGTTCAAGAGAGAAAAAGAACTCCTGGAATCCAGTCTCCATCTGCAACAAGCCAGCCTGACCTTGGGAAGTACCAGCAAGGGGGTTTCACATTTCGGACCCTTGCTGCCCCGGCCGCCAGCCTTCACTCCTTGTTTACAGACCTCCTGAGGATACGCTTTTCTCCTTTGCGATGTTTCTCTGGACGGCAACCTATCCACCTCTCCATAAATTCCGGTTTACCTAGGAGCTGACGGGCACAGAAACCTAGATTCAGTTTGTGCCGATTTATGAGGTCTGGGCACAACAATGCTGGAAAGTTTCCGGTGGCTCACTTTACAAATTAACCCCTTCTTTAAATATTCTGCAGACTTAGCACAGGGCTGTGGGCAAGGGGACGCTGCCCCTGATCAGCCGTAGGGCCTCTTAGCATTTGTTACCAGAGCACACAAGCCCTGTTCAGCACAAACAATGCTGGCTGATGAGATTTCCGACAGGAGGGAAATGCTCACATCCCGTTGTTATTCAGGTCACAGCACCAGGGGCTCTAACAGGACGCTGCACTGCGAACCTGAGGCGTTTGAAAGATGGACTTCGGATGACTTCATTCACTCACTAATTCACCGCTCAACCAAAATATTCTGGTGCCCCACAATGCCAGACATCAAGGCAAAAGCCAAAGACAAGCAGATCAGAACGAGACACATAACAGTTAACTCAAAGCGTTTATATACCCCTATAGAGACAGCGTCTCTATGGCATGGCAGAAACAGTATTAAATTTATAAGCCAGCAGACCCTGGCTTGTTATGAGCTGTGTATCTCTGGACAATTTATTGGATCCTCTTAAGCCTCAGTTGCCTTGTCTGTGAAATGGGTCTACTAAATCATACCCAATTTCACAGAGGTAACAATGTTCAATAAGTTACTGTGGAACCGTCAAGCGCTGCACAGATGTTCAAGAGTCTTACACACCTGCCAGCAATACACAGGAGAAAGGAGCATGTGTGCAGGGAAGGAGCAAAAGAGAGGTTAGGGAAAACCAGATGTGGAGGTGAAAGTCTAATGACATTGGACTTTCAGCAGCAAGTGTCCCGCTGTAGGTTGTATTTACTGAGACCCAACTTTCTTTCCTCACCAAAAAGGAGAAAGAGGAGGGGAAGAAGAAATAGGAGGCAGGGCGAGGAAAAGAGGAAATGGATAAGCCATCAAGCAAGTGTAAGAAACATTTGCATTGAAGGAAGACACCATGCATAGGAAGAGCTCCAAATTGAGTACTGGTATAAAATAGAGAAAATGACAAACAGGCACAGTGATGCACTTCTATAATCCCAGATACACAGGAGGCAGGGGTAGGAGGATTGTGGTCTGAGAACAGTTCATGGACAAAAACAAGACCCTACCTGAAAAAAAAACTAAAGCACAAGGGCTGGGGTGTGGCTCACGAGGTAATGTGCCTGCCTAGCAAGCGTGAGGCTCTAAGTTCAAACCCCAGTGACGCCAAAAAACAAAAAAATGCCAACCTTTGCTTTTCCAGATCTCACCAACTGATATGCTGGTGGAGGCTTGCCAAGCTTCCAAATAGCAGCAACTCTTCAAAGAATGTTTCTTGCTCTCGGGGGGGAAAATAAGCAACACAAGTGGTGGGCTCAAACGTCATTGCTGAAGTCATTAAAAATGATGTGACCTGTCTTTGGAGACGTTCTCTACGAAACACCATCCAGGGAGATCCAGGTTCCCTCTCTGGCTTCTTTGATTTTGCTGTTACAAATGGATTGCTCGGGCTTGTCCTCTCTCCAATCACTTCTACTCCTGAGAGGCCACCATAGGGCAGGAATTCTCACCAGCAGAGTGACAACTTCTTGGTATGCCAGTGAACTGAGCAGGTGCTTGAGGGAGCCAGCACAGATGGAAGTGGCAGACCCATCATGGCTTTAACATATGCCCAAGGGTACTTTGAAAGCCCTTCCTTCTTATGGCAGAGAATAACCATGGTCTTTAGTGACTCACTTCCAGTGAACAGAGTGCAGCTGAAGCCATGGTGTCTCACAGTGTGTTCAAGATTATGGCTTAAAAGGCCTCACAGCTGCCTCTTGGCCCTGTCTCTGTGATTACTAGATCAGTGGGAGACCAGCTACCATTCTGTGAGGCTGTTCAGGCAGCCATGAGGAAAGCCCACAAGGTGAAGAACAGAGGAGAACTAGGAGATTCTTCCCTAGCTAGGGCTTGGCATGGAGTGACACAGACAGGTGCTCATTAAAAGCATGTGGATGTGACAGTAGTGACCATGCCTTTTGCTAACATTTACTGAATGCTTACTGTACACCACAGATTCTGCTTTGTGCTTTATAGAAATCGCCTTACTTGGTGTTCACAATGCTCCTAACAAATGGGAATAGTGCAGTGGTCTCTGTTTCATAGACAAAATACTCAAGAAAAAAGCTGAGTAGCCTGCCTGAGGACTGACACCGATAACCATGGCACCTGCACTGCACTGCACTGGGCACGTGCACTTGGGTGCCCAGGTGGGGTCCTGGTGGATGCTCAAAGCCACAGGATAAACTCAGTGGGTCTTCCTAGAGGGTCACTTCAAGTCTCTGGTAGTAAATTAGGGCACCATTTCTCCGTTTACATGAACACAGTTATTTTGAATAGAATGCAATCTTCCCTAGGAAGATGAATCCTGGAGGCTCGGAAGGGGCTATGTCAAGGGTGCCAGATCTCCAGGGACATGTGTGGCCCTTGCTGAAAGCACCAGCTAGGACACAGTCTGCAGATGAGGCAAGGAGGGCTGGAGAGGGAAAGTGACCTCCAAAGTCACAGAGGTGGAAGTCACAGAGGTGGCACTCGGTCTTGGTTGGTTCCTGCAGAGCTCCTTCCACCAGGTCCTCTACCAGCTTGGTGGGACTTTGGCAGAGCACCCCCTTCTCCCAGACTCCACTCCCCAAATAGCCCTCCTAGCCTTCCTCTCAGACCAGGACTTGGAGTATGGCAGCATCATCAGAGCACTTAGAAAGAGCACGGCCTCCAGATCCACCTAACTGTGTTTGCAATGATTGCAGTGGCCTGTCTGATAAATAATTGAAGAAGAGGAGCCTGACCCGGCACTGCAGGGGGCGAGGAGGAGGCTAGAGGAGGAGGAGGAAGAAAAGGATGCTTTGCCAATGACAGGGACAGTCATTTGCAGTGGCACAGAGGTAAGACACTCTCTGACTCCCAGGGGACCAGAGCATCTCAGATGTTCTCTCCAATCCAAGTTGATGCTGTCCTGCTTGGCCAAATCGACCTGAACAGCCCAGAAAGCTGCACAGCCACACCTGTCATCCTCAATAGGCGCTGAAGAAATTTTGTTAGGAAAATAGACATACTGAGATTCAATTTCTCGATTGTCTGAAGGCTTAATTTTGTGACCTTGGAAAATGTGTCCTAGAGGTGAGAGAAGAACCTGGGTATGTCTGGGGGTGGGGAGAGGAGAGGACGGGGACTTCCCTGGAAATGGGTAATTTGTTTACTCTAATTTCCAGGCTTCTTCAGTAAACCATGAAAAATAATCAGATAGCTATGACCTGGGATGAGGGCGGTACAGAAAACAGAGAGACAGACACCCTCTGCCATATGTTACTTTCTTAAGACCAAGTCAAAGACAATAAACGTACATACATGCATGCTTACACACACACACACACACACACACACACACACACACACACATATATGTATGTATATATATCACACATATACTTACTGTGAAATTTCAGGTGTGTGCAAAACAAGAGAAAATTCTAAAAGAACCCATCCAGATGCAAAAATTCCTAGGATGTTGGCAGTTTCCTTCCGTCCTTCATCCTGTCCCTCCTCCTTCTTTTGTCACAGTTGCTGTCACTAAAGTATATTAAAGCTAATCCAGCGCTGGTATCATCTCATCCCGCCACTGCGTTGCTCTGGTGTGGATGGCTTTGCTCACCGACAAAACCACCCAAAAGGAGATGCTGATGGATGGGAGTTCTGGGGCTGAGGGCCCAAGCTCTGGTTCCAGTCCTCACACTGTTGGATCCTGGTACTGTCGAGCTCTGAGTCTCAGTTACCTTAGATGGGGAAGATACGGATGCATAGGCCTATTGTGGGATGGAATGAGTCTTGATTCTGGAACCCTTGGCACAGAACTGGGCTGAAGCTAAGGGCAGGGGGTGATGTTAATTTTGTATGTTAAGTTGACTTGGGTTCCCCAGTGCCTAGGCATCTGAACTGAAACAGACTGCCCTCTACAATCTGTTGGAGGCTTGAATAGAACAGAAGGCTAAGTAAGAAAGAAAATTTCATTCTCTCTCTCTCTTCCTCCTTTCCCTCCCTCCCTCCATTCTTTCCTTCCTCCCTCCTTTCCTCCCTCTCTCTCAGTCACTCTATGTCACTGCCTACTCCAGAGCAGGAGCTGGTCCTTTTGCTCTTCTCTTGGGCAGAGATTTAGTTGATAGACAAATGAAAGCCAGCACCAGGGGGCTGACTAGGAGCCCAGGGAATGAATCCAGAGGCTGATTGATCACAAACACTTTGGGACAGGAAGAGGGTAGGAAGCGGTAAGAAAACTGGAACTGGTGCTCTAGAGGACTTGGGATGGCCTCGTCTTTCCATTTAATGCACCACGTGCTACACACGGCTCCAAGCACTTCACAAGCATTACCTTGTTTTACCCTCATGCAGTGGGTTCCAGGACACTCCCTATTTCTCTGTGAAGGAAGCTGGAGTTCGACAAGGTTTAGTCCCTTACTGGTACATTCAGAACAGGGATTTCAACCAGAGAAGCTACTCTGCAGAATATGCAGGATGTTGATTCTGATGTCACACAGTTCTCACAAGCGCACCATCAATATGAATCAAGGGAGCCCCTAGTTTAGCTGGGATGAGCTCATGGCTTGGAAATTATACCCAATCCTCTTCCTTTGCACCAGAATGTCCAGAGAGTCATACTTCATGCCATTTCTATAACTACTAAACCTGCCCTGATTTCCACCCAGCTCCAAACTCATTCCCCTGCCTGCCTGGGGCCTCACAGTAGCTGCTCTTTGGCCCTAGACAATAGGCCAGACCCCCGTTCCCCAGCAACTTGAGCCTTCCATGAGTGTGGGGCTTCAGAATAGTAGGGGAAGAGAGCCAAGGGATTAACGCCCAGCTCTGTAATTCATAGCTTTGTCACTTTGGCAAGTTTCTTCATTGCTATGACTTTTGATTTCCTTATCTATGGATTAAGGTGAACCACAGCTTCATTTTAGGAGCAATACGAGGTTCACACAGAATGCAGAAAATGCTGCTCGAGTGTCTCCACTGCATGGTTTTAAATCCAGCCAAGTCCCAAATTGCTCATTTGCAAAATAGAAATAATGATGAGGGTGACAGCAATAAATAAAATTGACCTGTAATATGGTATCATATTTAATACAGGTCATGGCATCACACATAATGATAGGCTGAATTACGTGTATTATTAATACACAAGTGTCTGCTAGTCATTGGCACACAGTAGGGCCTTAATAAGCAGGATTTAATGTTATAAGTTAAATTAGTGACTAATAATAAATTGATGATAATTAAAAGTGCCCCATGCAGTATCTACCATGGCATATGGTAGATATAGCAGGGAAGAGTAACAATGAAAGGGACCATATCAGTAGTCATAACCTGAACTTTAGTCCAGAATGTACCTGGCTCTTTCTCCCATCCCGGCCTCTTCCATGGGCATGAGTGATATCCTGTTTTGTATCCCATGGTTCTGGCCCCTGGGCTGGCATCCACCATGGCCCTTCTCTCTGGGAGCTCCTCCTTTATTAGCATTGTCCTTGCCCCTGTGACAGGGAACAGGGAACAGGAGTCCCCAGGCTCAGTTGAGGTGTTGAGATTAGATTTGCTGGCTTCTCTCTTCCCCACTGTCACTTGTTACCACTTGTATTGTTGGCAGGGTGTCATTAAGGCCTCATAGCCTAAGGAGCTAATAGAGACACCAGGGCTCCCAGTCACCAATGCCTGTGGCAATTCACACCTATTGACACCCAGCAGCTACTTCCCCTTCATGGCCTGACACCTTTTACTGTAGCTCTGTGTCCCTCATTGTCAGCCAGCTCAGCCCCCTATCTCATAGATAAATCTACCCAGAGCCCACTCCTAATCTACCCTAGCCCTGATCTACAGTGACCACACTAGCTGGAGGAGCTATGTAGCTTCTTCCTGCTTCTTTTAGCTCTCCTCTTGCCAAGTGCTTTTAGCTCTGGGCTCTCTCTACCCTAAAATCAGCCAGAGGTTTGTAGAGGAGAAGGTGGAGAACAGAGATTCACTTCCACTACTGGCCCGGAAGCCACACAGACACCTGCTCCACTGCTTCCTCTGTGAGTTTACACTGAGTTACTTTTCTCACCTGTGAAATGGACAGGACCATCCTGCCTTCCCTCCTCTCTGGAGACTCCTCTCATGTCCTCAGTGCCAGTGACAAGACCTAAGGTCAGCTGTCACTGCTTTAGGGGCTCAGCAATTCAATGTTTCCTTCATTTACCCTTTCCAGTGAGGTTTACATTCTTTGCAGCTGTGATACAGCAAAATTTGCTGGGATTCTGGAAGGGACAGTGGTTTGGGGACTAGAGAGTACCGGGATCAGACCCCCCGCCCCCGCCCCTCACCAGGGATGCTGTTTAGCATCTCCAGCTTCCCCTTCACTATTCCTAAAGGTGGGGGAGGCGGGGGAAGAGGGGAGTGGGGAAGGAATCATTTGAACCTGACCAACCCCTCCTAAAGACATAAGGAAGTAGCATATCCAAAAATCTTAGCTCCATGTCTGGCCCCTCATGGGTGCTTACCAATTACTATTCCTCTCAAAGAGAAAGGGAGGCAAGGCAGAGAACAGTTATGGACACAGCACATTGTTGGTAAGGGGTGTGGTTGTGACTCTGATCCATATAGTCTGTCCTCACACAGCCCTTGCAACTTGTCTCTGTGCTTGGTATAGTGGGTTGAATGGTGGCCCTCTGAAACACATGTTCCTATTAAATTCCTCCAACGTGTGACCTTTTTGGAATTGTTTTTGCAGATGTAAGTAAGGACCTTGAGATGAGCAGATCAAGTCAAGTGGATCCTAAATCCAAAGTCAAATACACTTATAGAGAAAGGCAGAGACAGGGTTGACACAGAGAGGAGGAGGTGACAAGAGACTGGAGTGATGTGGCCAGGAGCCCAGAATCACTAGCAGCCACTAGAAGCAAGCAGAGATACTGTGCTACAGCCTCCAGAGGAAGGCTCTCAACCCTTGAATTTGGATATCTAATCACCCCAGAACTGCAAGAGAAGAAATTTCTGTGGTTCTAAGCCCCTATGTTTGTGGTAATTTAGGATGGCAGCTTCAGGAAGTGAAGACACTGAGATTTTAAGGTCAGGACCACAGTGAGACACCCACTTTAGTCACAAAATTTAAGGGGGTATGATATGACAAAAAATATTTAATATCTCATGGAAATATAATGGGAGAGGTTTTTTTTGTTTGGTTGGTTGGTTTTTTTTGGTGGTACTGGGGCTTGAACTCAGGGCCTATACCTTGAGCCACTCCACCAGCCCTTTTTTGTAAACATTTTTTTTCCAGATAGGGTCTCACAGACCATTTGCCTGGGCTGGCTTTGAATCATGATCCTTCTAATCTCTGCCTCCTCAGTAGCTAGGATTACAGGAGTGAACTACCAGTGCCCGGCATTGGGAGAGTTTTTAAAAGACAAAATAATGTTAAAATATCTATCATGAACAAAACATGAAATAAAGATGGGATTTCATTCCCCCATCATCCTCAGGCCCTGCTCTGATTCCATGAGACAATCCTGGTTCACTTAGCTGAGGACTGAGAAGGTCATGGGTGGGGTCTAACTCGTGTTCCTCTGAGCTGAGCAGCTTTCCTGTACATTGTTCCTAAATTTAAAATGAGAAAGCTAGGAGAACATCTCCCAGGCTCCTGGCAGGATGGCACAGGGAAAGATAGTGCCCCAGAAACAGACCTGGGAGACTCTCAGCCTTGCCAAGTGTTTGCTCTGTGACTGCAAGAAGCTCACTTGACCTCTCTGAATGCAAGCCTCCTCATCTTTAAAGTGGGGCCCAGTGGCTCCTCGTCAGAGGCTCAGGGTCATCATTGCTGAGGAGAATGCATGTGGCCTTGACGTTTGGTACCAATGGTGTTTGTTCTACTGTTATATTAGGACTACTGGAAACAAAACCCACCAAATCAAAATAAAAAGAATCAAAGAAAAAAAACTTGTTCTCAAAGGAAAGGTCTGTTCCCTTCTCACTACCTGGACTGTTGGATTCTCATAGAAACTGCCTGGGACCTTGAAGTGCTTTGCTGGACTTTTCCTGGTGCCCAGTGTCTGACACACAGCAGGTGTGCATTAAATCCCATCAGAGGAATGAATGCATGCAAAAATGAATGAATGATGGAATCAGAGTTCCAGATTCAACAAACTAACCCCTGGAAGGACCTTGGACAGACTCCAGTAAATCACCCAATCACACATTTGGGTGAAAAGAAGTTTTGTCCTTATTGATCATTTTGTTATCTTTAGAAAAACTGTGTACAGTGGAATTTGAAGTCTGGATGTGTCTATGTATAGGAGTGGACTGTTCACCAACGTCAAAATGGAAGTTCGGCCTAGATCATCTTTCCTTCCCGACAGGCGCTAACACCTGCCCGGCTCAGCCAACGTTACAAGCAGGATATGTGCATATATTTATACAAACTTCCAGCCACCGGGAGCCATGTCTCTTTCACCAAACATGCCTATCATACCCAGGTGAGACTGATATCAAACATACACTGAATGCCTGGAACTTCTTTAGATTTCTGTGTGAGATGACACAGACAGGAGATGAAGATGGTCACGGTGACTAATTGATGCTGGAACGGCTGCCCCCCTTACATTCTTCTGCATTAAGAACTATTTGCCTCCTATTTCAACACGGGATGGGGGGATGGGGTGGGACGCTAACAGGCAGCTGCTACAATAACGTGACCAGCCACTGTGCCCCTTGGCCCCCACCCCTGCCTCCTCCGCTCCTTGCCTCCCTAGCTGCGGAATGCAAACATCTGTCCCATCATTAAGACATTTCTATACAGAGCCAAGCAAGGCCTGACCTGAGACCGCTTCCACCATTAGATTTGAATGACCTCAGCAGCAGGGCTGAAAGGCCTGAGTATTAATTCACAGAACCACAAGCTCAATTTAAGATTTAATTTGAGATAACGAAGAGCTACTGAAAGTGTATTCAAACTTCTAAGCATGTAGTAAAAGGCCTCTCCCTGTTTCTCAAGTTGAGTATGAATCCAGTATTTCTTTAACAGATTTATTCACAAATTTACAAACAACATGAAGGCCTCTTTGCTTTTCCCAGTTCCTTTTTAAAATTTTTTTTTTTTCTTAATCGGGTCTTTTGATGATGTTTCTGTCAGCAACCTTTTTCCCCCTTCCTTCCTCATTTACGAATGGCTGTCCTTTAAGGATTACCTTTCAATTCCATTACATTCCTGAAGAGAAAACAGGCTTCTCTAGGAATCACCCCCATCCCCCCTCCAACATTTGGTCCCTTGGATTCCAAGCCAAACACGCTAAGTGTCTGTTTGTTCAACAGTGATGGTGTTTGTATGAAAGCCTTAGTCCTGCCATGTAACTCTCTAGAAGGAAAAATGCTGGAAGGATTCAAAACCATATGCCACCCATCTGGAACCAAGAGTACCATGCCTCTTGGTTCTGGTGAATGTCTAGACTCTGAAGATTTTATTTCTAAAATATTTAAAATTATGGTTGGAAATAGGAATTTTACTTAGTTCAAGCAGATTTTTACATGCTAGAGAGTTTGTTTTAATATTTAAAATTCCAGCTGGAGATTGAGAGTGGTTTGCTTTGGGCTGAGAAGCCTGAATCCATGATGGCGTTTACCGACATCTATTTTGTGCTGGCTCTGAGCTGAGTAGTACTTTCTTTGCATTTTCTCAAAGACTAGGCCCAGCTTTAGAAATGAAGACTTAAAAACAGGTTTAAATCTCAGCATACTTTACCTGAGTCTCTTTTTCTTATCTGTGAAAGGCCACACACCTCAGTGCTTCCTGATGGTAACTTTAAAAGCTCTAAACATAAATACATGGGTATAAAAATACCACAGTTGGCCTGAGCTTAACCCTGAGACTCTGTTGGGAAAAGACGAACTTCCTAGGCACCACACTGCAAATGCTTCTGGCCTCTGTTAAGAATACACTGTGGGCAAAGGCAAGGACCACAGCATTTCACAACCTTGCAGCTCATCCACTTTATTCGTGTTTGTGTTTTTGAAAGGAGAAGCCATGGGGTGGGCAGGTGAAGGGAGGGTAAACTGGAGGCTAGACACAGCTGGTGCAGCTGGCTTCCAGCCCACTCACCATCATTATTAGAGGTGTATGATGGGGCAAATCTGTGCCTCAGTTTCTTCACTGTTATCTTTCTTCTTTTTTCTGTTCATTAGGGAGAAATGAGGCTTAACACTACATGAGTGCGTGGATGTCAAGCCACAGCTCCAGACAAAAAGAAGACCAAGAGTAGAAGGCCAAGAAGAAAGACCCACTCATGCTTATTGCAGTGCAGGCTGAATCATGTCTCCCCCAAATTCATGCTCCCCCAGAATCATAGAATATGACTTTACTTGGAAATAGGGTGTATTCAGATGTACTTAAGAAAAGGATTGAAATGAGGTCATACTGGCTCAAGTGGGCCCTAATCCAATGATTAGTGTGCTTTTAAGAGACTGACAAGGACACATGTCACAAAGGCAATGTGAGGTTGGAAGGGTGTGTCTATAAGCCAAGGAATGAAAAGACTTGCCAGCAACCACCAGAAGAAACTAATAGACAGGCCTGGCACCATTTCTGCTTCATAGCCTCCAGAAGGACCCAACTCTGCCAACACCTTGAATTTGGACTTCCTGCATCCAGAACCATGAGAAAACGAATGTCTATTGTTTTAAACTGCTAAGATCTCAGATTACAAGACTTCTTCTTTTTTTTAAGGATGAAAAAGTGATTTTGGATACTGAGTTGTCCATAAGCAAATCCCTTGGTTCTTAGCTCACTCTACCTTTATTTCCAGCAGCATTCTCACTGATATAGTGCACACAAAGTCTTCAGTGGCCAAAGCTTTGGGTCACAAATGTGGGAAAGAACACGTTTACATTGTAAATTCTGCATTTTGTCACTGAAATTCGCAGATGGTTGTTGCTGCACTTGTTTTATTACAGCACTGAGACATGGCAGCTGGGAGCTTCTGTTGGGTCTTTGGGTCACTGTGTATCTTGAGGGCTTAGTGGAGTATCAGGTATATCATAACTGCCCAAGGTATTATAAAGGCTATAATAGAAAGATAATTAATAGGAAAAACTTTACTTGTATTATTTTATCTCCTTCACATTGCTGCATTTTCCTCATTTTACAAATGTCAGTGCCAAACTAAGAGCAAAACCAAACAACTATAAAAAAAAAAAGTCCTTCCATCTAAGAAGGTCTAAATGGAAGGCTGTGTTCAAGACTCACTAGAACAAAGGTCTTAACCCTGAATAACCAGCAAAGTGGCTCCAAGCTTTCAGCTAGGTATGAGAATGCTGAGGGCTTGTGCCCCTAAAGCATTCCTGGGGAGCCACTGAAGACATTTAATGACATAACTGAAGAGCAGATGGTTGGCTGTTCCATTATCAAAATTGCCGAGTTTGGCTATTTCATCCAGGAAATTTTTTTTTTCCTGTACTGGGGTTTGAACTTAGGGCCTACAACTTGAGCCACTCCACCAGCCCTTTTTCTGTATTAAATATTTTCGAGATAGGGTCTTGCAAACTATTTGCCTGGGCTGACTTCGAACCACAGTCCTCCTGATCTCTGCCTCCTGAGTAGCTAGGATTACAGGCATGAGCCACCAGCACCCAGCTCATCAAGGAATTTGAAGAGGATGAGGAGATACAAAAAGAGAGAGTTGGGTGGCAGAGGCCATGCTAAATGAGAATGAAGAAGAGTGGGCATCTTGCTAGGCACTGAATAGCTGAGAACTATGGCCAAACTCAGCATGAAGTCTTCACCACTATGAAATTGTTCAGTTTTCTCAACAGACTTCCATTCTAGAGCTGAGCACACCAACGATCAGAGTCATCCACTATCGAACTAGGAGGCAAGCTCAGGCTTCCCAGCTTTGCTTTGTTTTTTGGTTTCTTTCTTTCTTTCTTTTTTTTTTGATGGGACTGGGGTTTGAACATCTCCAGTCCATTTTGCTCTGGTCATTTTGGAGATGAGGTCTAGCAAACTATTTTTTCCAAGGTTGGCCTGCAACTGCAATCCTCCTAATCTCAGCCTCTCAAGTAGCTAGGGTCACAGGTGTAAGCCATGGGTGCTCAGCTCCCAGTCTACTTTTAACATATAGATGTAACACCCACTTTATACACTCTCTTTTGGTGCCAGTGAATTTCTGCACATAGTTTCCAAAGCAACCTTCAGAATTAGGTAGGATTGACTCCATTTTAGGAAAAAAAGAAACTGAAGCCCCAGACAGTTAATGACTTGAACCTTTGAAAGAGCCAGTTACATGGTAGAGAAAGACATTGCTCAAACCCAGACCTGCCTTGTTCTAGAGCTTCCTACCATACTGCTAGGTCTGGACCTATTGCAGAACAGCTCACACCAACCCTAATCCAAAGAAGAGATATCTATGTGCCGAAGGAGAGGATGGTGTGGAGGACAGGTGCGCTAAAACGTGTCCATACTGGAGGGTAGATGGACTCTGATGTGTAGCCCAGGTCAGTCTCCCTTCTAGGGAGGCCCTGTGGCCTTTGGATGTCAACATCTCTTTGGAGTATCTGAGTTTCAGAGAGCCACCTTGCATAGGTCACACCTTCCATGGTATAGTCTACCCAATGACTAGTCAACCAAGAAGTTCAAAGGCCTGGCAATATTGGTCCAATGGGGAGTGACTCTGCTATCTCTTGGAATCCCAGAGTTTCTCACAAGGTTGGCTGAGACTCTTGCTGTACTGCATGTCAGCTCACCCTCCCTCTCTCCTCACTCCATCTTCACCTCTTCCCTGAAGGAAAAGTTCTGCATCATAAACTTCCCTCCAGACTCTACTTCCTGGAGAGCCCAGTGAGAAGGTTTCTCATTTCTAGATAAAATTGTCTATGGTGATAAGAAGACTTGGCCTAATCACTGGGGTAGACCGACAGAGAGTGGTGAGCCACGCCCCACGGGAACAGAGTTAGCTGGGACCTGAGGAAGTCTTCAGTTGTTTTAAAAGGAAGCCAGGAGAAGACAACCTCTCTGAGCAGGGCTAGTTTGCGTACACATCGAAGACTGATCCCCAATGCCCATGTGTGCAGGACCTATCAGGGGCTAAACTTGAACTACTTGTTGACATAATTAGTGCTGGCTCCAGGCAAGAGGTTCTGAAGCCAACTTGGCGTGCTTTTGTGAGTTGTGATTGGCAAATTTGAAGCAAAGTTCAGCCAAGTTCTATATCTATTTTGTACTGTGCCGTACGCACATCTAGAGAAGCCAACTCTTCGATAGATTTCCAGTTTTATGGTTGTTGGTAGCTGAAGATATTAGCTCTTTTAAGTAGACAAATGCTCCTGGCAGGCCAGTCTGCATGAAGAGCAGGAGAAATGCCTCTGGATTCCTCCAAAAAATTAATGTAATAAGATGCATTAATCAGAATTCTATCAAGTCTACACACTTGGCCTGGGCTTAAGAGGCAATACTTTGAAATTGCAGTTGGCTAAGCTTCCTTATTCTTTGAGAATAGGAGTCAGAGTTGGGGGAAAAAAATAGAACAGATCTAATGTTTAAGAAAAACTGGCAACAGGAAAAAGGTTTAAGCAACTTTAATTCTTTAGTGCCACCAGGGGCTGCTCAGGGTTCCAGAAGATTTGACCTCTGTATTTACATGAACTTCCTCTAGCCTGTGGGAGCAGAAACAGTTGGTCAGAGCCCAAGCCAATTTAGGGTTGGTTTGGGCCATGGCTCAGGCCTCAGGCACTGACTTGTTGGTCACCAACTAATAATAACTTAGCTTTGTACTTTCATGGGAATCTCAGCTGGTTCTTGCTTTCAGATGTTTGTATCCAGGTGGTGAGAAATTTTGAAATAGATTACACAGGGGAGGCTTGGCCTGTGAGGCTTTTGACTTAAAGACTGTCTTCTCTAGAACCCAAAAGACACTAAGCCACAAAGCCAGTTCCTTCACGGCAATGGTACATTTTTAGATGAAACTGTACATTGTAAAGTGAAATAACGGTGCCCTGAATGTTGTACTGACACTTGGTCATGCTTTTAGTATGACATGGCTACATCTGTATTTACTATTATAACTCAGTACCCAAGAGATGAATATTTTTAAAGACAAAGGGCTAGGCTTTTGTAGAAATACTTTTCTTACTTGTATCACCAAAAAAAAAAAAAAAAAGAAAGAAAGAAAGAAAGAGAAAAAAACCCAGTGGCTCCTTCTTGTCTAGAGGACTTCAGTAATTGGCAAGATTTTGAGCAAGCTCTTTTAAGAGCCCTCCGTTTCTATTTTCACATTAAACACACTTGCAATATCTATTAAAAGCACAAATACTGAGGCACACACCAAGACTATCAATGAGCTTACATCTGGAGTCTTCCATATATCAGGAAAATGAAGTGGGTGTTCATGTAATTTTATGTCTTGGAGAATTCAAATGTGAGAAGAGGAAAGTGTGCACCTCGTTCCCTAAACTTGACCTGTGCCCCAGGCTTTAGGTTAATTCTATATCTGAGGGTTTATCAGAAGGGGTCAAGTTCAGGATTTATTAAAACAACAAATACTGGACTCTGCCTTCAATTGAGAAGCATTTATTTGTGTCAAAGCACAAGAGATCCCTTACAGGAAAGGCAGAACGGACACATGGGTATTTCTGCGATGTTCTGACTGAGATCCTTTAGCTTCACAGGCATAGGATGATTGAGCAATACCCAGGGAGGACGCACAAGGTCACCCAGGGGACTTGGGAACATCTGGGAGAGAGCAAGGCCAGAGTGTGGGTTGAGGAGAGAGCCTGTGGGATCCACAGATAACTTGGAAGTCATTCTCAAGGTTACTTTCGGGCAAGCAGAGCCAGATGTATGAGTGTGGACTTGCAGGCAGCCAGGCAGCAAGACGAGGGTCATTGGAACACTGGCAGACGGTCTGCCTGCAACTGCCCTGGCCTCAGACAGAAACATTGTGCTTCAAAAGCTTTTTTCACTTCTTTCCAAATGTCTTTAAAAGAACAGGAAGGAAAGGGAAGATTGAAACCCAGGGGAAGAAAAACTCCACTGTAGTCTTCTTCCAGAGCCTCCCTTAACCCCATAAACGTGTCTTTTGGATGAAAGTTTGTGCACTGGACAAAGAGAGGGTCACGATCTAAAATTTCAAACTGAATCTACAGGTCAGGGTCTTAGCAATGTGGCACACTCCTATATAAGAAGCTATTTTCTAAGGCCAGTGCAAAGGTGAAGGATTGGGGAGGCTCCCTGTGATATTCTGAGGTGAGAACAATGGAAGAGCTCCTGCTTTTGCCAGCTGAATGGAAGGAACCTTCTACAAAGGGAGGTCAACTCCATCCTGTAGGGAACTAGCCTGGTGATTGAGTAGTCTGATCTCACTTTGTTCTGAATTCTTCTTGGTGCTTACCATCGCTAAATGCAACCTGAAGAGGGCAAGAAAGCCTGCTGAGATCAGGCTCCGGAGACAAGGGTAGGGGCGACTTGGAGGGGACAGAGGGGTACCTGGTGTATGGACCATACTCCAGAAAGCGTGGGGGGACTTCTGCAAGGACAAATGAGAAGCCAAGTACACAGGACACTGCCACACTTTCTCCAAATTTAACCAGATCCTTGACTGTAATGCTTCATATACAGCCATGCCACGTTAAGGGTTAATTGAAGGCAGAAATTTTTACCCCAAAGGTCTGATTCATTCACCTCTGCCTCCTCCCAGGTCTAAGATACACAATTCCATAGAAAGAATCAGATGTAATCCACAGAAAGTATGTCTCTCGAAGTGGTATATGTAAGCAAGACGCACTAGTGCTTTTTATTCAAGCCAGCAATGCAACCCCTTTCATTTAGGAGATGTGTGGAAAGCCAACATTTTGAAGTAGAGGTTTATATGTGAATTTTTTCAGGACCAGATATGGTGGTTATGCTTATAACCCCAGCTGCTCAGGAGGTGGAGGGAGGGAGATCGAGGTCTAAGAACAGCCCAGGCTAAGGCACAGGCCCTATCTGAAAAACAAACCAAAGGAAAAGGAATGGGGCATGGCTCAATTGGTAGAGCACCTGCCTAGCAAGTGTGCGGCCATGAATTAAATCACTAGAATCACCAAAATAATTTTTTTAAGAGGGGCCACTTTTTGGTAGTTTCATTTCACAGCAGGACATAATGAGTCTAAGGATTAAGAAAAAAATATATGATTATTTCTTAACATAGCTCATTTGAATTAACCTGGACAAATGTAAGTATTTTTCAAAATTTTTAGGAAAAAGACATCTCACAGGGATACAGAGAAGGAAGAGGGATACAGGGGAAAGAACATTCCAGATAAATGCACACTTACTGCATTTATGGCAAAGCACATTTTTACCAGAATTTTCTCAGAGACAGAATGGCTCCTTGGCACTGAAGTACAGTGGCCGGCAGGGGGAGGGCCAGCCAAGTTCCACGATGGCCTGTGGTGACATTGTCAAGAACTGAGCATGTGGCCACAGTCCTGTGTGCTGTGGCCATGTTATTACGGCAGATATTCCAGCAAGAAGGGAAAAGGAAAACTCAGAGAAGAAACAGGGAGAGGTACCATGACCGGCAGACCTGGGGGATAGGAAGCCAGCTTTGGGAAGGTTTGACTCCTCCACAGTTTGTAATGTAGATTAATGGCTTGTTCAGGCAAGCAACTACAAAGTTGCTAACTGTGCTGACCACCTGAAATTAGCAAAGATGGAGGCTGGGAAAGGAAGAATAAATAAATAAATAAAATGAGCCAAATCTGAATGTGCCTCACTCATCCAGGCCTGACATATGACAAACAAAATTAGCCATGACAAAGAAGGAGCAACAGTCTCTGGCCAAGTCTCTTGTCATAGAAAACAAACAGCAAACGACTATGATTGATCTCCCATGGAGGTCTTTGTGGCTGTTGTTAAGACCCTGGGATTCCAACAGTACTTTCTGAAAAGCGCAGCCTCTAGAACGCACCTGCCCCCCCCCCCCCCCCCCCCGCCCCATATTCCAAAGCCAGAGCACAGCAGAATTCTACGAGTATAATTATGTCTCTTTCTAACCAGGACAAAATGCATGTCCCCAGAAATTAGAATAGATTATCCTGGACACCAGCAAAACTCCGTTCTGGTCACCACCTTATAAAAATGTTATTAATCTAACACTTGAAAGGTATTAAGAAAAGCATGGGAGCCAATTCCCAGGCTCAAAAGTCTCAGTGTTCTTAAAAAGGTGTATGCCTCTAGCTTAGGTGGGAAAAAAGGGAAAGGACATTAAAGGAAACGAAATCAAATGAAAGGCATTTAGGACCTGAAATCTTTCTCCGAGCTCGATGACTCCATGACAGTGTAATAGCAAAACTAGAAGCAATGGTAAAGGTAAGTTTGAGCCGCTGAATATTTTCTTCCCTAAAAACTGTCGACTTAATTATGAAAAAAGTGGATGTAAATTGAAAACAAGAAACTGGCAAATACCTGAGGTTATTTCTCTAAGTAGATGGGAATCAGAAAGGAGCACCCATTTATCCCAGGGTGCATCCTCTAATTGTGTTTTCCCCCAAAGATTCCTGGCAATATTCTTCTGTTTGATCTTATTATTCTATTCTTAATACAAATTCAACCATGAGCTAAGATCTTTTCTTTTAAATCCATGTGTATAAGAAAAATCATGTAGAATCATAGTGTCTTCTGTTCTGTTTTCTTCTCATTTTTAAAAAATTTATGAAACATACACAGGGACTATAGTCCATAACAAGATCTGCCAGTTAGCGCTGATGCTGGAATAGCGAGGGCCTTTGGCCAGAATCTGTTTTACAAATCTTTTCAAGTAGCTGTTTGAGATTACCTGAGCACATAATATGTGTAAGGAAATATAGGCCCCAAAAGTGACCACGTGGAGAGGAGTGATCTGGCCAAGACATTCCTTATTGCCGGGTGGGAGAGGGAGAGAGCAGAGAGCCGAGAGAGGCATGATCTGATTGGTTAGGATCTTATGGTTCATGCTGAGTGGAGGTTGGGGCAGAAGGAGGGTTCAAGCTAGACTTGAGGCAGGACCGTGACCCTGGGAAACGGAAGCTTAAGGGTGCAGTAAGAACCGAAACCATTATTGCCAACATTCCTCCCTTTTTTGTTTGTTAAGGAAGGGGGGTGTTGTGTTCGCTCTGGCTTCTTCGAGCTGGCAAGGGGCGGCATAGGGGAAGGGAGGGTCAGTTGGCAAACAATGTTAGGGTGCTGAGCCTCATGATGGTGTACACCCAGGCTCCAAAAATGAAGATTTCCTCTTCCCTGAAGTTGACGAAGGTCCCTTGTAGCCATAGGTCATAAAGAGTCTCGAGCCAATCCTCTGACCCCCACATGGTGGGTATCAGCCAACTATCCTGGCATTTTGGAGAGGCTGATATCCCTGGAGGTACAACTGGTTAAATTTTGATTAGCAATAACAGACATGCAGTATGATACAAGGAAGGAAGCTTAAGAATAGGGGAGCAAGAACACAGGCATTAGGATGGGCATTGGCCAGGAGAATCGCTGGTGAAATGTTGTTCCCTAGACAATTTCAAGAGTCCTCCAGTTCCCAAAAGGGATGCCTTTGGGTTCTTGGGACTTTAGGGAAAGAAGGAATATTTGAACTGGTTGACTTTGATTATGAAGCAAACACCAGAGAGAGGGGGAAAAAAAAAAAAAAGGAAAACAAACCTCCGAAGCAATTAAACTTTCTGTTAAACTTTCTGGGGCATGGTGGTACATACATGCCTGTAATCCCACCACTGAGGAGGCCGTGGCTGGTGAATTAGAGGCCAACTTGGGCTATGAAGTGAGACCTTATCTCTAACCAAACAAAGAAAAACTATTTGCCATGCTGGAAATGTACTGTGCCTGTGCTGATGAAGTGGTGGTCACATGAAGCCACTGAGCACTTGAAATGGGGTCAGTTCAGGCGAAGAAGAGACTTCTGCAGATTTCATATGTTTTAATTTATCTAAGGTTAAGAAGTCACATGCAGCTAACACAGCTCCAAAGTTTGCTGGGGCCTGTTCGAAGAACTTCTGATTACGTGACAGTCAGTAGCTCCCTCGCTCTGAGAGTCAGATGACACCTATTAAAGGCTGGCATCCTTCAGTCTAAGAGAATAATTCTTTCCGGCCATAAAATGTTCTTCGATGAAATTGAGTTGCTTTATCTCATGGCACCTCGCTTTTGCCACATTTGAATCAGTGGTTTCAGCCACTGTCATTAATTAGGAACACTGTAGAAGCAAAACATTTAAAATAAGCCCGGGCCCTGGATGTTAAAGCTGTCATTTTCTCACATGGCCTCATGATTCAAGGATTAATGGGCCTTAAAACAATCATAAAACATCAAGGCCCTTGCTGGAGCTTAGAAGAGCAGGAATAGCTTCACTTCTGCTCTTGTCTTCTGGCTTTAAATTCACTGGGTGTCACCAGGCTCTGTAAACACTTTTGAGTACTTTGACATCGTGGTGTGGGATGTCACCAGTCTGTTTCCTCCCTGGCCTTCATTGGCCAGCAGCATGTTGAGACTCGGCAGAAAATTCATGAAAAATAGCAAGGATGCCGTCAGTGCCAGAGACTGGGACACAATAAACCCAAATGATGACTCGCACATGCGGGCTCCTATTCAACAAGCTGACTTGCCCAAGATTTACTGAGTGCCCGGGCTGCCCTGGCACTCGGTGGGCACTTGCACGGGGTGTATAGTTTATTTGCACGAACCTTAGCACAAACACATGGGGTCAGAACTAATGTCCCCATCTCATAGATGAGCATATTGAGGCCTGGTTTTATGGTTAGTAAGGAACAGGGGTGGAATTCACACTCAAGTTTTCTGACTCCCTCCCAAATAAATCCTTCTTTTCCAACATAGCACTGCAGATGTTAACTGCTTGCCGATGGCCTAAACTGCCATGTTTTCTTCCAGAACTCTCCCATTGCACCATAAAGAGGTGGAGTCTGTTTCCTCTTCCTGTAAATCTGGACAGGTCTTGGTGACTACCTAGACAACCAGAATGCAGAAAAGGCAGGGGATATGCTGCTAGGCCATAAAAGGCAACATGGAGTCTGCTTGGTTCTCTTTCTTGGGACGCTCAACCTAGGAACCCAGCTGCCATTTTAGGAGGAAGTCCAGGCTATAATGGAGACATTGTGTAGGGGTCCCACCCAATAGTACTAACCTCCAGATTCATGAGTTAACACCCTTCACCTGACCTTAGCTCTTGGGTTTCAAGTTGCCTCACTTGACACCAGAGAAAACAAGTTGTTCCCAACAATCCATACCAGAAGTACAGATTCACGAATGAGATAAATGTTGTTTTAAAGCACTACGTTTGGGGCATTTTGTTATGTAGCAATAGTACTGGAAAATAGTTAAGCTTTAATGAAACTCTTCAGAATAGGCAAATGTTTTAATTCCTTCTTCAAAGCTATCCAGTGGCCAGATGATGGGTTCCTATACAAGAAATCCTGGGAGGAAAAAGATAAGGGTCTTGGCTATAGAGAAGCCCTGAGAATTTGGAAAGCTTATTCTATCAGGGAATTAAATGGAACATCTGAAGGAGAAGAAAACAGTGCCTAATGAACACACCGCAAAGTTTAGATTTATGGGAATGTACATTTCTTGCTTTGCCTGGGATAATCTATCCAGAGCCCCAAGTGGTTTGGGATTATCATTAGGCTGGCTCTGAAAGGTTTCATGGCTTAAGTGGACGCTCTCTTCTGTCTCTTGTGTGGCTCTGGGAGTTATTCCACAGTGCTCACAGCATGAGAACATGTTCTTGGCAAGCTAGAAGAGGGACCTGAAGAAGCAGAAGAACATCTTCCTCTTGCTGGGTTCACAGCCCTGGCAGTTTGGGGGAAGAACTGAAAGAAAAACTACATGTCCAAATGGCCATACAGCCATACAAACCCTTTAAGGAGACAGCGACTTCTATTTGACACCCACATGTTACACCAAAATGAGACATGGCTTATGTCTTAGCAGTGAACATCCTCAACGTCCCATGTGGAAACTGCCCTTTTCTCTCCACCTGCAAAGTGGCTTGGTCTATGTCATATTGTGTTGAACCATCCAGAGGCATGAGTCAATGCATTTTATGGCCCTCTCAAACATATTTTCCTTTCCTGGTTAAAGTGCCTTTGCCTACCTTAAACATTTCACAATTTAATTCTTAAATTTTGCCATTTGGTAGTGTTTTACATATGACTACACACACATAAATATTTCTATTTTTAAGGTGTGTTGCAAATATCAGGAGAAAGAGACATTTTGTATGAGCTTCCTAAATGTAGATGGAAACCATCCGGAGGTATCAGGCACAATATTTAAATTTTTCAGGAGCTGTTACTTTTGAAGAAATTTAGATTAATTGGGTTGCTTTTAAAACCTGCAATGCTCCACGGTTACACCCTTAGAATCACAAAATGCCTAAGGTATAAACAGGATTTTTTTTTCATTTTATTGATGGCTGTGAATTTTCTCTGCACACCTGTACTATCAAGGTAACTTTTGCTATAAACAGCATTTTTAAATTATCACATAAAAAACTATCAAGCACTAAATTAGAAAAAAACAGAAATTCGAAAAATGATAGTTAAATTTATGAAGCAATTCTGCTACACTCAAAGGCTCATTGCTTGACATGTAAAAAAAAAAAAATTTGAGCTGCCTGTAAGACCTGGGTATGAATTTCTCTCCAGCTGGGAACCACAGTCCACACCAGACTCCAAATGAGATCCACACGCAGAACATATGCACCTCCAATGTGAGCTTGTTTGCACGACTAATGGAGATAATATTAAAAGTCTTTTCTCATCATTTTGAGTCTTTCGTTTTTTATTTTTTTTTAATTTGGCTGAGTGCCTTCCTTGCTACCTCCAAGAGCTGTTAATTTTGTTCGCTGCCGAGCAAAAAGTCAAAGTCAGAGTCTAAACAGCTTGTAATGAGTTTTCAATGGCCCATCTCAATGAAATTGAGGGCAGAGACCAGCAGGCTTGGGCAGTGGCAGCCCTCAGGATTTATTAGAGAGGGCACATTGTGTTCAGGGGCAGGAGAGAGGAGGGACTGAGTTCCTGGGCTCTTCAAGGAGAGCCCAGGACCTTATTAAAAAGTGGCGACAGCCACAGGGCATGCACCCTCAGACCTGCCTGCTACCAACCTCCACCAATGCAGGTCATAGCTGGTTGGAACCACAGGGAGAATTCACCCGGAGGAGGAAGGATTTCCACCTCACCATGACGTGTGGCTAGCTGTCTCTATTTCACCAAACCATCTTGGTTCCTCCAAGATGGACAGACACTGCCACCCTCCCCCATTCCCAAGCACCTGTCTCAACCAGGTGACAGTGATGTCCACAAGCTGGGGTAGTATATAATTTTTGCTTTCTGTATTATTTAATACTTCTTAAATTTCCCCATCACACTGTTTCCAACAGATGCTCTCTGACTTGGTGTCGCCACATAACCTTCAAACCCACATAATATTTTTCTGCATGAAAACAGAATTCTTCATGAGCCTGAGAAACAAATTCTACATGCAGAACTGGAGGTCAGTGAGATAACAGATTCTCTGGCCAAAACATGCTCTGCAAAGCCACTATGATAATAGACTGGACCATGTGGTGGTTTAGGGAGGGGAAAGGCCTTGCCTCTTTATAGACACACCTTTCTGTTTAAGGTGGAACCTTTGGGGGTTTACATAAGGGACTATCTTGTCCTGTGAGTGGAATAAATTGGTACTATTGGAGCCTCCCAAAGACCTTTTTTATTTGGTGGGACTGGGGTTTGAACTCCGGGCCTCACGTTTGCTAGGCAAGTGCTCTACCACTTGAGCCATGTGTTCAGCCTTTTTTGCTTTCGATACTTTTCCAACAAGGTTTCCCATTTTTGCCCAGCTGGACTGTTCTGCGACCCTCCTATATATGCTGGGATTAGCTGGGATGTCAGGCTCTTACCGCCACAGTGGCTTATTGCATGGGCTGGCCTCAAACCATGATCCTTCCAGTCTCCACTTCCCAAATAGGTTCACTTCCATTCCTAGACCTACCCTTGCCCCCTTTGTACTAATTCATTCCCTTTCCATCTCCTATAGCACTAAGGGGAAATGAAACACACACTAAATACCTTATACAGAGCCTGCAAAGAAAGCTTTATGTATTTGGTAAACATCAGTTCCCCCCACCCCCAGCAAACTTAAACCACGAGGCACCAGTGGTTCATGCCTGTAATCCTAGCTACTTGGGAGGTGGAGATTGGGAGGATTGTTGCCAGCCCAGGCAATATGTTTGAGAGACCTCAACTCAACATAATAAAGCTGGGCACAGTGGTGCATGCCTGTCATCCTAGATACTGCAGGAAGTATAAATAGGAGTATAGAGATCCAGGTCGGCCTGGACAGAAAGCAAGACCCTATCTCCAAAATAACAGGGCAAAAAGGGCTGGAGGTGTGGTTCAAGTGGTAGAGCATCTGCCTACCAAGCACAAAGCCTTAAGTTCAAACCCAGTACTGCCAAAATACAAACAAGCCACAAAAATTTGCTTTTTGTGTGTTTAATGTCTTAATATTAAAAAGCATGTCTGTATAAGATTGAGATTCACTCATATGAACATTCTTAGTCATTTTCAAAATGACCACAGTCCAAATAACAAGAGTGTCCAGCCACTACTGCAGCAGCAAGCACTGCAGGCCAGACTCTGGGGCAGGCTCTTCACACACACCAGCATCGCATGCCATCCTCTGTGAGTCAGTCCCATTTTTATCCCATGTTTCCCATCAAAGGTTGACAGGTTAAGTGACTTATCCCAAATCACAAAACCACTATTTTAGATCAAGTAAAATAAAAACTATACAATAGTAACATTCAGTTTCAAGCATAAACCCAATACATCTTTAATCTTTTTTGACAAAAATTGAAACATCCCTGCATCTGAAAGTGAAGTGTCACTGACTCATACACACTAATAAGGTGGACAGAGGGTGGGTGCACAAGATCAGAAGAGGTCTAGCTCCTCAGCTCCCTCATAATCCACTTCAACAAGCTGGCCGATGAATTTGTTCAGAAACAAAGCAAAGGCGAGAAACTGCTGTGCAGGGTAAAAAAAAATCAAGAATTCCTACCTAAGGAATCAATTATCAATTATCAATTATCAATTTTGATTTCATTCAAATGTTAGGGGTAAAAATACACTAGCCAAAGTTAAAACGATAAGTGTTTTTGAAAATGAGGAAGAGAGAGAAAATTACAAATAAGACTCCTCAGAAAAATGGCAGGGAGGAAGTGAACCGTTACCCAGAGTGATACTCATTTTTCTGTTTTGAAAGTTTTTACCTCGCAGAACTCCACTTCGAGCTTCGCACTTAATTATTCATAGTGAGGATGCCTTGCCACAACTTCCTAAACGATGACACCATCTGTCCATGACAACTGTGGTCAAATGTGTACCCTGTTGTCATGGAGACTGGACACACTAGCCATAGCATTGGGCCTTTGAAATGTTTTGGTGGTACTGGATTTTGAACTCAGGGCCTACACCTTGAGCCAGCACTTTTTTGTATTAGGTATTTTCAAGATAGGGTCTCACATACTATTTGCCCTGGCTGGCTTCGAACTGCAATCCTCCTGCTCTCTGTCTCCCGAGTAGCTAGGTTTACAGGCATGAGCCACTGGCACCCAGCTGCACTGGGGCTTTTGAACACCTCCCCTTTGAAAAGTGGCCTGCAGTCAGGAAGGCCCTCCAAAATCGCAGTCGAATATTTGCTTTTCTTGGCTTCTCCTTGGATTGTCAGCTGCTGTTGCAAACCACTTAGCACAGGAGGCAATAGCAAATCCTATCAGTGAGTACAGATTCTGCGTGGTAATTCATGCTTTGGTCACATGGCCCCTGTTCGCCAGCCCTCCAAATTCCTAGAAGGAAGAGGCAGAGAGCTACTCTTTCATAGAAGAAGGGGTGTTTTCACATCCAGGTGGCTCCTACAGAATCACGACCTACAGACATCATGCACTTCCCCTGGCCAGCCTTTTCCAGGTGGAACCTCGGAGCAGCACGTTTGCCTTTGTGCTGGAAGCACAGTGCACGTTCACGGGAAAGCCGACCCTTGCCTGGCCTCCCTTTGAAAGCATGGTGGCTGAAAAGCCCAACATTTTTGCCATGGAACAGTGAACATTTACACAATCATTAAAACCGCATCTACCACCATATTTTTTCTCCTTCTCAGTTTTAATACATTTTTATAATTACATTGAAGATATTCTAACCCTGTTTTTAGTGCAAAGATAAAATTTACGAACCGTGACAAACGTATCATCTCAGAGCCAACCCGAAGGATAACAGCGTGTATGGAGAAGCCCAGTCTTGCTCTCTTCTGCCCATTTTAAGGGGGTGGGTGAGAAAAGGAGGTCATCAGAACCCCTGATCCTCAATTTCCAGACACAGGGAAGTCCCCAACTTGTGCCTGAGATTCAGGCTGCCATCAAGGGAAAATGCTAACTCCTACATGTTTTCTAAAGTGACATGATTGGAACTTGGACTAATATGCATTTTTGATTTTTACGTTGGGTATACTTGTGGCAGCTTCTGTCAACACAGCCAAAGATGTCCAATTAGATCTATGCCCCCAAAGACTTGCCTGTTCCCCTTTTGTCTTTTTCCACATTTCCTATCGAGTGCATTTGGGAAGGCATTATGGAAAGGGGCAGCGGGAGGGATGGCAAATTGCCAAAACAAGCATGGTTCAAGGTTCAGTAGGGCCACCAGGGAGCCACGTGACCTTGGATGAGCCCCTGGGCCTCTTTGGCCCTTGCTCCCCTCATCAAGATATGGAAGAATTGGAGTGGAGTTTTGATCTCTCCAATGAGATGTTACAAAAATATTATTAAAAACAAATTAAACTATCTCCTGTTTTCAGTCTACATTGTTGGTGAGAACATCATTTTCACAAGAAAATCTTAAATGCTGATGAGTTCTTAAAAATTCAGCCATTGCTTATGTGTGAAAGTGTGTTTAGCAACCCAGATGAATACCAGCAAATCAAAAAGAGGTATTTGTAAGCATGTACCATGGGGCTTCTCACTCCTCTTTGTAGAGCATACCCTAGCCATGAACTCTCTGTTGGAAAGAGGGGACTAACTCCCGATCAACTTTTCTGCATTGTGTCCTCTTTTTTCTTTAGAAAGTCAGAGTTTTAAATATTTCCTAACTTTCCATAATAGCCTTGCTTAAGACACAAATACCAGGGACCATAATGAAGTGAAGGTAATCTACACAATTTAAAAACACTTATTGTGACAAAATGGATTGACGAGGTATAGGCCATACAGGCACACATAAATGAAACGCATCCCACCGGAAAAGCATTGTACTCACATTGTCATTTACGGCTCCTGAATTAATAGAGCAAGAAAGACACCACTGGCCCCAACAAAATGTCGTAAAATCACAGGCAGCGAGTGGTGTCTCCAACTTTAATTCCCCCGGGGAGAAAAGGACACTGCCTAATCTGTATTCAGTCCTGACATTGGCCGCATCTGATATGGAACATTAGCTCCTACGTCTCTCAATAGACTAGTGTCCTTCAGTTTATATTACTTTATGTTAATAGTAGAAAAATTACACACAACATCATTTATCATTGTTATACTCTGCTATACATCCCATAGCTTATTTTAATATATTTATTTACCCCTGAGACGATGAGAAATTAAAAATATATATGTTTCGAGAAAAACCTATAGGGAAAGAATCACTGTAAATCTGTTCACACACACACACACACACACACACACACACACACACACACACACACACCTCCCTTGGGGAGTTTTGCGTAGTGTTTCTGCCTAAGGTTGCAAGTCCAGGCTGTACAATAATTCCTGGGGCATGAGTCTATAACAAAAGTGGCATATTAATGATAATACGTCTTTTGTTCCCTTGCCTCCCTGTTTTTTTCATTTGTCGATTACATCCTTAGGTCCCTCTGGTTCTGCTATTATCTTTTTTTTGACATTTGACCTCTAACTAGGGGAAGGCAAGATATGTTTTTCTTTTGAAAAGCACTGTCGGTCTGAGCCTGACTTTTCTTTTTGACCCAGATTCCACAAGCACAGAGTAGAAGCTCAGTTTGGGTTAAAAACAATCACAGAGCCATTCCTGCATACACAGCCTCTCTTCTGCAGAGGCCTGGCTGTGTTAGGAAGTCAGACTCATGGCTTTATGTGAGCACCAGCCTTGGATTCTGACCAAGGCTGTGCTCCAATCTAGGTTCTATCCTTTCCTGCCTACATAATCTGGGTGAGTCACTCCATCTCTCTGATTCTCAATTGCTGTTCAGACTCCATGGGCTAGGACTCTCATAGTTCCAGAGGTTTTCTGTGATATTTGTTCCTATCACAGTCCCATGAAGCTGGGCAGACGAGCAAACAGAAGCTCTGAAACACTGACACAACTCAGGGCCCAGGCTGGAAAAGCAGACAGTTTAGAAGTAGGACATCTTGGCATATCCAGCACCCTTGTCTTGACACCATACTGTTTAGAGGGCAGTGGGGATGAGTTCATATTAAGAGTTAAAGCAAAGGCCTCTGAGCTTGTTTCTGTCAGGGCTTCCATTTTATACCTGACTGATATTCATCTGTACCACTTCAAGATATATAGCTTGGGTAATGGAATGCACTGATACACAATATAGTCTTTGAATTGTTCTCATACAGATTGTAGGTGGCTATCTGGGGTATCTCTTCCCTTTAATAGGTACTCTTGTTTAAGAAAGGACTCTCACTGAATAGATCATTTCATCTCCACTCAATAAGGTAGGATAAACAGGTATAATTATCCCAATTCTAGTGATAAGGAAATTTGGGATCAAGGATACTTATCCCAATGGATGGCTAGAGGCTGGGCTGAGGACTAAAGCTTTCTGGACAGAGCTCTAGCAAGCAGATATATCTGTTATGAATATGGACAATATTCTTTCTTTCTTTCTTTTTTAAAGTAGGAAAGTTTATTAAGCAAAAGCTCCCACAAGAGAGGAGGGGACCCAAATGGGTTGACTGACAATATTCTTTCTAAAGGGAAAAATTTAAAAAGTATCATTTATACAAGACTGGATAATTTTAAAGCAATACAGTAAGCCATCAACCCTAGATAGCAATGTGTTCATTGAAAACATTTCTCTTGTCTCCTACAGACATCCATAAGACTACATTTCCCAGGCTATCTTGCAGTTGGGTATGGTCACATGACAGCTCTGACCAAAGGAAAGTGGGTAGAAGTGATCCCACTTCTTGCCCTATAAAATCTTCTGGGAGCCTTGTGCTTTGTCTGATGTCTGGATTTGGGGGAGACTCGCAGGTTGTGGGGACAGTAAACCCCAAGACGTCAAAGTCCAAATATCTGAATCAGAGAGGAGGCCAGCTGCTGAAGGTTTGCATTGACTGCTAATTGCGTAAGAAGTCAACTTCAGTTCTAGCAGTTGCTATTGCAGTTAGCCAATCCTGAATAAAGGAAAAAGGACGTGAAAAGGAAGCAAGAAGTGTTTCTAAATGTGGTAGCCAGGGAGACATCAAGAGCCATTCTCACAACAGCCTAAAGTATTCACCATGACACCCTCTAGAGCCAGCACAGCTAGGAACAGCCCTGGTAGGCCTTGGGATCTTTAAATATGGACATTCACAAAAGACTCTTTGCCATATCCTAGATATCATCTGATTTTTCTTTTTAATGAATTAGCTTTCATTTTGTTCACTTACCTGAACCTTATTTTTTTGTTTCCATCTATCACCATCAACTATAATGATAACAGCTAGAATTTATTGGGTACTTAGCCACACAAATGTCAGCTGCTCTCTATTTTACGTACACTGTCTCATTACATTCTCAAATACATTAGTAGATTTGATCATTCTCCCCGTTTTATAGATAAAACTGTTTTATAGATAGGCGACTTGCCCACCAAACCCCAATTCCCACAGCTAACCCCAAAGCCAGTTGTGTATTTGTTGAATAAAGGAATGAAAATTCAAGAACAAGGATGGAATACTAGTGTTAAACTAGTAAGGGAGTACTGGTGGCCCCAGACAGCATTTTTGCAGAAATCTGTGTGAGACACGATACCCTTAAATCTTTTTGAGAATCCCGAAGACCCCACAGTGGCCTAAATTCAAAGGTTCTGTGTAGAGGACCTGGTGAGTACTCCATCTGGGAGGTTGAAGGATACTCTCTTTTGCAGTCCTTAGCTGGTCCCCCAAATCTAAGTGCTCCCCTTAAATCCTTCTTATTCACATGACAGCCAGACAGAAGGGCAAAGTGGTGAGGAGCAGGTTTCAGGGTTCAGATAGCCTGGGTGTAACACCTCTCCTTCAAATCCTGGGTAAATTATACAGAGTGCTTGGGTCTCAGTTTCCCTGCATAGAGAAAGAAAATATCTCTGAAGTATAAATGATATAAGGCCTGCAAAATACTCAGTACAATATCTGGCACCTTTTAAGCATTCCATAAATTTAGTTACTGTCATTATCAACATCATCACAGACACTGTCACCCCACCACCAGCATCATCTTTATAAATAGCACTTGTTTAACCACAAACTTGCAGAATGGGTTGGCTGGAGAAACTGCCAGCTCAAAGATCAGGCCAGGTAAATTCAAGAATGATATGTTTGATTCATTATAAGAACCTTTGTAAATACTAAAATATACCCAACCTAGCATAACAATAATAATTAAAAAAAAAAAGATCAGCCCAAAGAGTATAACTTCAGTTATTGGCTAACTTCTCAAAATGCTTTTATGGTAATGATAAACGAATTTATCAACCATAGGATGCTTGCAGTACACTAGACACAGAGCTAGTAAACAAAAGGAGGTATCATCAGCCCCAGTTGACAATTGTGAGCCCTGTTTGTACCTTCTGCAGAACACAGAGCCTTTCTGGACTCTCTGCCCAGAGACAAGGGTCTTTGTCTACTCTGGCCTGAGTATCACTGAGGTAGTAGAGACAATAGGAACAGTAGAGCAATCACAATTACAACAACAGTAAGGAGAGCAACATCTGTAACTTACTGATGTTCACTGTGGGCCAGGAATTATGCTAGATACAACCTCACTCTACTTAATACTCACACCAACACTGAGAGGTAGATACTATTTACTAGGTTTTTGGATGGGGAAATTGATACTCAAAAAATTTAAGTATTTTGTCTATAAGACACAGATGGAAGGATTTGTCACAGTCTTTTTTAGCTGCCATAACAAAATGCCATAAACTGGGTAGCTTATAAGTAGCAGAAATTTATTTTCCACAGTGCTGAAGGCTGGGCAGTCCTGCCTGGGCCAAGGCACCAGCAGTCACTTCCTGTTATAGATTGGATTTGAAGTGTCCCCCAAAAGTCTGAGCTAAAGGCCTGACCACCAGAAGGTGGTGCAACCTTTAGGAGGTGGGTACTAGTGGAAGGAAGTGAGGTCCCTGGGAACATGTGCTAGGAGGGGATAGCTGGACCCTCGTCCCTCCTCTCTGTCAATCTTTGCTTCCCACCACTAGGTGAACAGACTTCCATCACAGGCTCCCAAAATGATGTGCAGCCTCGTCAAAGCCCAAAGCAGCAGGGCCAACCAAACAACCAAAGTGAAGTTTCTGAAACCATGAGCGCAAATAAACCTTTCCTCTTTTCAGTTGATTTTCTCAGGTATTCTATCACAGCAACAGAAAGTTGGCCAACACAGACTCATACAGAGTCAGTCCTTTTGCTGTGTCCCATGTAATGAAGGCTCGAGGGCACATGATGACTCTGTCATCAAGACCTAGTCACTTTCCAAAAGTGCTCAGCTCTTAGCAAATGAAGTTAGGGGAGACACAGGTATTCAGAGGATATCGAACTCAGCCTTTTCAACCCAAGAGCCAAGTCATGGAGAACACTGACTGCCACATGGCATGAGGCTTTCTGTGCCCTGCCTGTCCTAGGTCCTCTTCTTTATCAGACATGCCATTGGTTTTGACTTGGATTCCTTTTAGGAACTCTTCTAGGCCATGTTTATGTGGCTGAAGAGATGAATTGCATTTGCAACATTTCTGAATGAAATCATAAGTCATTTCCATAGTAGCTGAATAGTCTGAAAAAAAAATAATTTTGCTGTGTGCTATGTGACTGCACTGCATAATATTTAAACAATAAAGGTTACCTTTCATGTACCACAGCTGTGTTTTATGCTAATAACCAGAATCATTTAATCATTATGGGCTAATGACCTGAAAAATTTCATTTTAGAAATGAAGTCATATCTGGATCTATGGAGGCAAAATTGGATAAAAAATGAGGAAAGTCAATGTGCAATTTGTATTCTTGAGTGGAGAGCAGCCGGAATCTGCGTGGAATCCCACCAAGTTTGACTAGTAAAAGGAATTGTGCATTTGAACTAGAAGAGGAAAGAGATTCTGCAGCTTCCAGGACCTAATGGTTATCATTTGAGCACCAAAGGAATAAAGAGATCTCTGTTCTGGCATCCTGTCTCAGCAGAGGGCTGGATCTCTGTCTTTCCTGCCATTTGCACAGCCCTCCATCCATTAAGTTTGGGCTCTATCACTGCTAAACCTCAGCATCCTAGGTGAGCAGAAGGTAGCTGTGAACAGTCATAGCTCCCTGCTAGAGAGCTTGGTGAATAACCTGGCCTTAGTGGGCGTCTTGGCTGACCTTCTCCTTAGAGATGGGCACTAACCATCTTCAGCCATCCCATATTGCTCTGGTCAAGCCTTATCAGAAGCTTCTACTGGGAGATGTCCCATAGATTTGTTTGGTAAACTGTTGTCTGCCCCAAAGCTACCCTTCCTTCCTCCTTACTAATGGATGACAGAGATTTGGTGGTTGAGTGAGAGTCAGTCTATGCCAGTTGTGGTGTGAAAGATTTGTGTGGATGGACCTACATGCTTGTGACTCCCTCATCTGTGCAAACCTGCAGTGCTCCCAGACTGTACTTCATACTACCTTACCCCTAAATTTGACTATGTAATTTGGTTTTGCACCAAAAGAAGTAGAAGTGATGGGGAGCCAATTCTGAGCTTTGTACATTTCTATTGCTTCTTATGTTTTTGCCCTTCCCACAGAGAGGACACAACCATGCTAGCACAGTGGCCCAGCCAACCCCAGCCTAGATCAGCCACGCCCTCACAAATGCAGCCAATGAAGCTGAACCAGGTTCAGCTAGAATCCGGAGATGGTGGGAATGAAATGTGTGTCGGTATACGCCACTGAGTTTTTATGATGGTTTGTGATGCAGCAGGCAGTGGTGATGGCTAACTGATACAGGAGTAGTCTCACTCCCTTGCATTGGTGTCATTGGTCTTGGGTGACTATATGAAGTAGCTCTGGCCAACCTGAGAAAAGCTGAAAGTCTGCTGCTGGCTTCTGGAAGAAATTTCTGTACCTATAAGAAACATGAGAAGATGAAGCCCCTTTTAGGTTTGCCTTAGGCTTTCTAACTTTAGGTACCATGTGAAGGTGTGATCCCTGCAGCAGTGGAACCCATTTGGTGAGCACAAGAAAAGGACCAAGAGAATGGCACAGTCCTAGCCCAAGAGTCCTGAGCTCACCATGTTATGAAGCCAGCTTTGCAGCCATCTCCTCCAAATTACATGTTTAAAGACATGAATAATGTCTCCGTTGTTCATTCTAGTTTCAGATATTCTGTTCCTAGCTACCGAATGCTTCCAAATACATAAGCCCATGACTCTTTTCAACCATGGGTCCACAACATTAACATATCACCAAGCATATCAAATCTCAAGGCATGGCACATGGAATAGAAAGTAGTACATTTGCTTTATGTGGGTTTAGGATGAGGTCCCAACACCTTACACAGGCACACAATGCAGGCCAGGTCCAGCTGGTGGTCAGGACTGCACTGAGTGACAGTGAGTGACTTTCTCACTGGCCTTGACACACCTCTACCTCTATCTTCCCTTTCTGGAGAACTAAAGACCTGTCTGCAGGCTCCTGATTGACCAACAATGATATTTTCTAAAACTACCTCATTGTAAACTGTACTCTTGATTTGATTTTCTGGGAACATTTGTGGTTGTGTTTCATGTCTGAGGCATGAGGGAAAAAGAAAGAAAATTCACTATGCAGAGAGAAAACTAGGTTCACCTTTTTACTTTCTACTCACCTTCTCCTTGTCCAGCATGGCTGTTCACTATGGTGGACATTTGCCTCTTTGGGCTGAATTTCTAAGATTATACATAGAACATCTGGTTTTCCTAAAGCAGATGCAAGTTCACTGCAAGCAGATTAAAATAATCATCATCAGATAATAAAATATTACATTTTATTTATTGCATGCCTCATGTGCCTGGTGCTATGAGTAATCTTTAATTCTCTCAAGAGACCAATAAGATGGGGACAACTATTGTTACCATTTAAAGTCAGAGAAACAGAATTTGAGCCGTAACTTGTTAAAAATCACACAGCTTACATGGCAGAACTGGAACTTGAGTTCAGGCCTATGTGATCTGGAACCTCAAGATCTTAGCCATACCTTTTTGGAGCAAATGAATAAGTGGTCATGGGAATTAGCAAAGAGATGCCTACTAAAGCCTTAGGAAAAGAAAGTGAAAATGGAGCTGTTCCTGCAAGGTGTGTGTGGTGGAGTGCAGGGATTGGCTCACTCCGGCTCACAGGAGCTGCCTGTTGAGCTTCCAGGAATTATGCAAGTCACTAGTCAAATGCAGTCATAATCTGAATTAACTTGTTGATCCTAAAATTCACATAGAAATACAAGGGACCAAGAAAACCCAATATTCCCTTGAAAATGAAGAACAAAGCTAGAAGACTCCTACTTCCTACTTTCAAACTTATTACAAAGTGAGAGGTATCAAAATAGTGAAAGACTGGCATAAGAATAGAAGGGTAGATAGGTAGAAGAGAACTAAAAAACCTGAAATAAATCCTTACATTTATGTCCAATTTGCCTTTGATGAGGTTACAGAGAACACTGAGTAGGGGAAAAATAGTGCTTTCAAATGGTGCTGGGACGAAAGAATGAATTTGAACCCCTAACTCACACCATATAAAAAAATTAACTCAAAATGGATCAACAACCTAAATGTAAGAACTTAAAATTATAAACCACTGAGAAGAAAACTTAGGGGTGAATCTTCAGGACCTTGCATTTGGTAATGCCTTCTTAGATATATCACCAAAAGTACAAGTGACAGAAGAGAAAGAAAAATTGGACTTTATCAACACTTAAAACTTTTGTTTATCAAAGGACACTCTCAAGGCTGTCAAAAGGCAACCCATAGAGTGGGAGAAAACATTTGCTAATCATATAGCAAGTACACAATAAGGATCTAGCATCCAAGATATATAAATAGCTTTTATGACTGAACCATGAGAGACAAACACCCAAATTAAAAAGGAGACAAAGGACTTGAATAGATATTTACAAAGGAGGTATACAAATAATCACTAAGCACATAAAAAGATTAGTCACTAGGGAAATACAAATTAAAATGACAATTAGATTCTACTTCATAAGTACCACAATGTCTACAATTAAAAAAAAACACAATTGATGTCTACAGAACATTTCGTCCAACTTCTACACAATATACATTCTTCTCAGCAGCCCATGGAACCTTCTCCAAAATAGATCATATCCTAGGGCACAAAGCAAGCCTCAGTAAATATAAGAAAATAGAAATTTATACCATGCATACTATCTGATCACAATGCACTAAAAGTAGAACTCAACAACAAAAGTAAAGACAAAAAACATGCAAACAGCTGGAAACTAAATAACTCACTACTTAATGGACAATGGATCATCGATGAAATAAAAGAGGAAATTAAAAAGTTCCTGGAAGTCAATGAAAATGAAAACACAACCTACCGGAATCTATGGGACACAGCAAAGGCAGTCCTGAGAGGAAAGTTTATAGTCATGAGTGCATATATTAAAAAGACTGAAAGATCCCAAATCAATGACCTAATGATACATCTCAAACTCCTAGAAAAACAAGAACAAGCAAATCCCAAAACAAATAGGAGAGAAATAATAAAAATAAGAGCTGAAATCAAAGAAATAGAAACCAAAAAAACTATACAAAGAATTAATGAAACAAAAGGTGGGTTCTTTGAAAAAATAAACAAGATCGATAGACCCCTGGCAAACCTGACTAAAATGAGGAGAGAAAAAACCGAAATTAGTAGAATCAGGAATGCAAAAGGGGAGATAACAACAAACACCATGGAAGTCCAGGAAATCATCAGAGACTACTTCGAGAACCTATATTCAAATAAATTTGAAAATCTTAAAGAAATGGATAGATTTCTAGATACATATGATCATCAAAAACTGAACCAAGAGGAAATTAATCACCTGAATAGATCTATAACACAAAATGAAATTGAAGCAGCAATCAAGAGTCTCCCCAAAAAGAAAAGTCCAGGACCTGATGGATTCTCTGCTGAATTCTATCAGACCTTTAAAGAAGAAATGATACCAACCCTCCTTAAACAGTTCCATGAAATAGAAAGGGAAGGAAAACTGCCAAAAACCTTTTATGAAGCCAGTATTACAATTATCTCAAAACCAGGCAAAGACACCTCCAGAAAGGAGAACTACAGGCCAATCTCCTTAATGAACATTGATGCAAAAATCCTCAACAAAATAATGGCAAACCGAATTCAGCAACACATCAAAAAGATTATTCACCACGACCAAGTAGGCTTCATCCCAGGAATGCAGGGGTGGTTCAACATACGAAAATCAATAAATGTAATAAACCACATTAACAGAAGCAAAGACAAAAACCACTTGATCATCTCAATAGATGCAGAAAAAGCCTTTGATAAGATCCAACATCATTTCATGATAAAAGCTCTAAGAAAACTAGGAATAGAAGGAAAGTTCCTCAACATTATAAAAGCTATATATGACAAACCTACAGCCAGCATTATACTTAACGGAGAAAAACTAAAACCATTCCCTCTAAAATCAGGAACCAGACAAGGATGCCCACTATCTCCACTCCTATTCAACATAGTACTGGAATTCCTAGCCAGAGCAATTAGGCAAGAAGGAGGAATAAAAGGAATACAAATAGGTAAAGAAACTGTCAAAATATCCCTATTTGCAGATGACATGATCCTATACCTTAAAGACCCAAAAAACTCTACTCAGAAGCTTCTAGACATCATCAATAGCTACAGCAAGGTAGCAGGATATAAAATCAACGTAGAAAAATCATTAGCATTTCTATACACTAACAATGAGCAAACTGAAAAAGAATGTATGAAAATAATTCCATTTACAATAGCCTCAAAAAAAAACCAAATACCTAGGTGTAAACCTAACAAAGATGTGAATGACCTCTACAAGGAAAACTATACACTTCTGAAGAAAGAGATTGAGGAAGACTATAGAAAGTGGAGAGATCTCCCATGCTCATGGATTGGTAGAATCAACATAGTAAAAATGTTGATACTCCCAAAAGGAATCTACATGTTTAATGCAATTCCCATCAAAATCCCAATGACATTCATTAAAGAGATTGAAAACTCTACCGTGAAATTTATATGGAAACACAAGAGGCCACGGATAGCCAAGGCAATACTCAGTCAAAAGAACAATGCTGAAGGTATCACGATACCTGACTTCAAACTATATTACAAAGCAATCACAATAAAAACAGCATGGTACTGGCACAAAAACAGACATGAAGACCAGTGGAACAGAATAGAGGACCCAGATATGAAGCCACACAACTATAACCAACTTGTCTTTGACAAAGGAGCTAAAAATATACGATGGAGAAAAAGCAGCCTCTTCAACAAAAACTGCTGGGAAAACTGGTTAGCAGTCTGCAAAAAACTGAAACTAGATCCATGTATATCATCCTATACCAAGATTAACTCAAAATGGATCAAGGATCTTAATATCAGACCACAAACTCTAAAGTTGGTACAGGAAAGAGTAGGAAATACTCTGGAGTTAGTAGGTATAGGTAAGAACTTTCTCAACGAAACCCCAGCAGCACAGCAACTAAGAGATATCATAGATAAATGGGACCTCATAAAACTAAAAAGCCTCTGTTCATCAAAAGAAATGGTCTCTAAACTGAAGAGAACACCCACAGAGTATGCACATATGAATAATAAAACAATAAAAAAAAACACAAAATAGAAGTATTGGAGAGACTGGAACACCCATACACTGCTTATAGGGAAGTAAAATGTCGCAGCACTGTGGGAAATCATCTGATAACACCTCAACAGTTACATATATAATTGCCATATGGCCCATCAGTTTCACCCCTAAATACACATGCAAGGAAACAGAGAATGGGTGTTCACACACACAAAAACACCTAGTATACAAATAAGCAGCACAATTCACAATAGTCAAAAATAGAAACAACTCAATGTCTACCATCCGGTGGCTGGATAAGCAAAATGTCTATATCACGGGGTATTATTCAAGCATAAAATAGAACAGGAAACTGATACATCCTACTATGTGGATGAAATTTGAAAACATTATGCCAAGTGAAAGAAGCCAGTCACAAAAGGTCACATAGTGCATGGTTCAATGTACCTGAAATGTCTAGAGCAGAAAACTCACAGAGATGAATGGTAGTTCAGTGGTTATTCGGAACCAGGGGTGGGAAGAAATGAGAAATGACTGGGGTTTCTTTATGGCATGATGAAGATGAGGTGAGGTAGTGTTGATGGTAGCCCAACACTGTGGACGTATGAAAGTCAGATTTTACGCCTCACTACAGAAAATGGTGAATGTTATGTCAATTCTGTCACAATAAAAATACAAATCCTTATTTGCAAATGTTCTGGCATGAAGGAAGTGCTGTTCAGCTGCCAGTTGTTTATGAGGAAAACTCCTTACAGGAACTGATAATAGGTGGATGTAATGGATGCACAGACGTGGGTGCAGAGATTCTTTTGGGGGAGATACAAAATATTTTAAAATTAGACTGTGGGGGAGACTGCAGGACTCTATGAGTCAATTGTACACTTTAAATGGGTTTATGTAAGTTATATGAATTATATCTCAATAAAACTACTAAAAGAAAACAGCAAATTATGCAAGTTTACAATTAAATTATACTACAAATAAAAGTAAAAAGACGAATCATGACTTCAAGGATTTTGTTACATTTTACTGTAATCTGTGCCTCGAGGTCATTTGTGTGTACCGCGTGTATGGTTCAAATTCTATGTAAGGACATACGTCTCTCCCTACTTCCAGAGTCAGGGATGTTACACTGGTAATTTAAAATTGGCCACAGTGTATGTATCTAAACCCTAGAAACTGTAGGCAAGCACTATAGATGAGGGTGGGATTTATAGTTTTATTGATTGTCTAGACTTGAGAAAGTGATGTCAAAAATGTTATTAATGCAACTAAAACTCTGAAGTGTGTCACATTACATTATATATGTTACATTATGAATAGCATGAAAAATGGAAGTCTTCCCGCACTCAGCAAAGTACTCATGGTCAGTAATGAATAAGTGAAGTTCCAACATCTATCTGAGCTATTTTACTGTTGCCTTTCTTATTAAAGCAAATGAAAACATTAACTAGCTTTCATTAAGGAAATCCACATCACAATCATACATCAACAATGGTTTGCCAGTGGGTTCAAGAGTATGGCAAAAGTCAGCAAAATCATTTGGTAAAGGCTGGAGTTATGGCTCAAGTAATAGAGCACCTGCCAAGCAACCATGAGGCCCTGAGTTCAAACCAGAGTGCCCCAAAAGAGCAAGCAAGGAAAGAAGAAAGGAAGAAGGGAGGGAGAGAAAGAACGAGGGAGGGAAGGAAAGCATTTGGTAAAATTTCACTTTCTTGAATTAACAGGAAAGATTACTGTGTGTATTGTTATTGTATTTTATGAAGTCTAGGCTATAATACTTGATATCTGTAACTTATAATAGTCTTACGTTTGCGTGTGTATGCATACATGCACTTTTTTCCCCAGAGAACCAGTTGTTCAGTTTTTACCAGCACACCACTGGCTGTAGGGCTGTGTGTTCCTGTGTGAGATAATCTTGTGCCCCCAACTAGAAGCAGTCTTAACTGCACCTCTCTCTTAGCACCTACTGCTCAAAGAAACATTGGGAGGAAGGTGTTGAAAGTTGCTGCTGGGAAGTGAACGTTTCTGCAGCCGAAGTTGGCACCTGCCCCTGGAGGGGGAGGTGTGAGGAGCGAGAATTGCCGCAGCTTTTTGCTCTCCTTTGCAACTGCTGGAAAAGACACTTCATCTTACTTTGCTTAATTCTTAGACAGCCAGTCATCCTCGGTTATTGTTTTTAGTTTTACATACTAGTATTGAATTATTTTTATGGATGTTATTTCTCAATTAGTGTGTTCCCTGGAGACAGCACAAGCCTGCAGAGTTTAGTTTCTCCCTGGCTGTAATCACTGTTGCCACCTGTTCCACCTGGGAGCTGGTATGTGTTCCTCTGGGTGGACTGACACCTGAGTCCCTCTGATTGCTGCAGAAAGGACACGTGCTTTCTCCTCTGAGGTGGCAGGCTGTGAGTCTGAGGCGCTGCCTAAACACCTTCGTGAACACATGGGCACTGTCAGCCATGGGTCTCCCAGGGAAGCATTGGTGACTGACAGATGAGGGTTCTTACATCTAAGGTCAGGGCTGACCTTAGAGTCACAGGGCTCAGATGGAGTTTTCGGGTGGCTCTCTTCCAGACTGTTCACCAGGCTCCCTGCCTCATAATCTCCTGAGCAGGGAGAAGTTCAAATAATTGCAACAGTGACCACTGACCATGACCGAGAGCCTGGCAAATACCAGGATCTCTCCTGCGCACTTGCTGTATACTATCTCATTCAATCCTCACAAGCACTCTTTGAGGAAGTTACTGTTACTTATTTCCACTTTGAGATGATGAGGCCGAGGCTCAGAGAGATGAAATAATTGACAAAAGGTCGCAGGCTGGTGGCCTGCCTCCAGCGTCCATGCCCTCATCCACCACAGTGATTATCTCCACTGGCAAGTGAGACCATCACTTACCAGCTGTCTGAGGGCTACAGGACAGGAAAGACAGACAGAATTACAGAGCTTTCATTCTTCACTCTTCAGGTCCCCCAGAAGACCAGAAGCACAAAAGGAGTCAGGGCTTGACCTGCCCTCCCCTTCTTGCCTATACACTTGAACTTTTCACCTCTGGGCCTCAGTTTCTTCATTTATGAAAGGAGGAGAGTGATATCCACCTGCTGTGAGGATCCAGGGCGTGAATGATGTTCATGTAAGATGGGAATGCTAGTGGCATTGACTTTTGTAAGCCTTTGGTGTGTTGTTGTACGCAGACAGCCATGAACACTGCATCATGGGACAAAGCAAGTTCTCAGTACATGTCACCCCGATACCATCATCATAGTCATCACCACCTGCATCGTTATTGTCATCATCACCACCAGCAACATTACCAGATCATCCACATCATCACCACTACCAACACCAGCAGCAGCATTACCACTACCACCATCACCACCAAAATACTCCTCATCATCACCACCATCAGTATCCTCAACGTCACTACCACCAGCATCACCATTATTGTTACTCATTTAGAAGACATTTGTGTTTTTGTAAAAGACACAGGGTACATCTGGCACATCTTTATTGTTGAATAAACTTCAGCTCCTTCCTGTGCCCTACTAAGTCCTGGGCTTTGCATCTTATACCCACCCACCTTTCATGGACCCATCCTAGCCTCTCTCCACTCTTGGTCAGAGGCCTTTGCTTTGGTACAGAGAAGTCTATTTCCCAGAAGGAGTTCACACAGCATGCAAGTGGGTGTAGGTGCAAACTCCTTCCTGTCTTCTTTCTCTCTTTGCTGTGGCATCTCACAATGTGCTTCCTCATCTGGGCCTTTTCCACCAGCCCAGGCCTGTCCTCACCCCACATGGTATGCTAAACTCCACGGTGCCTCTTGTACTGGAGCTCAGGAGATGCCTGTCGAAATCTACATGCCTGGTGTTAAAATATCTGTTGAGTCTGAATCACACACTGGCTATCATGTAGCCATTATAAATGATCTCTATTGAGATGCATTTCCTTTTTTTTTCTTCCTAGGAATTTGGTCATAGCTGTCTACTTCAGTGAGAATCAGTGCATTGATGGTGCTATTATCCACACTGAGTTTAGTTAACACTGAAAATGTCTTCAGAAAGAGCATACTATAAAATTATGTATTGTAACCTGAATGATGTGTTTGAGAAAGGCAAGGAAATGGCAGATATATGATAAATAAATGTCTAAATAAGTCAATAGAGCTTTCTGAATAAATATAAGTTCTGAGACAGAAGAAAGCTTTGAATCATTATTTAATTCAATGCTTTTTCCTTCTTAGGGGAACATAAAAATAATATATTTTAAAATAGATTTCATCATATATAAATAAAATACAGTATACAAGGCCTTTGTAATCCCATTCTAGCATTGTCAAAAGATCTTAAATTGCATATATAATAAGGTCACAACTGAAAAAAACTTCAATATAAAATAAAATAGGATGTAGAGAATATCCTTGCTGAGGGAAAGAAACATAAAAGGGAATGGAGCCTGGATCTCAGAGCTGGAGCAAAATGGATCCTGACAGGTGGGAATGCATTCATAACTTTTGGACCACCCCTCTCTTTTTTAGACCACCCCTCTTGAATCCAACTACCAAGCAGTTGGGGTGACTTCTTTCCACCCTGGGGGGATATTTATAATCTCTAGAGCACTTCAGAAGCATTGACTAAGATAAGGGAGGGCGCTCAACCCTCTCTCCTAAATGCAGAGAAGGGAGAGCCTGGAAGCTACAGATGGAGGCTGAGCAAAAGACCACTCATAGAAAAGAAGGAAAAGGGAGAGGGAGCAGAAGAACCCTTGGGAATACTCACGAACCTGAAGGTAAAGACAGCATCATTTGAGAAGAAATGGAGGCAAGAAACAGAGAAGTCAAGTGCAGTAAATGGGACAGGGCGGGAGGCAGGAGGAGGTGGGGGGTGAGAAGAGAGGCAGAGAGAAGGCAAAGGTCAGGCCAGAAGGCTGAAGGAAGGAAGTGAAAATAAAGGATGGCGATGCTCTACCTTTGCCACCAAATGCACCAGCCTCTTCTAATTCCTCACCCACCCTCTGAAAATAATAGTGATAATAACAAGATAACATTCACCAAAGTGTGGGGGTGATTAGGAGAGCAGGTTTCACAGCCATATTGCTTACTGCCTCCGAGAGAGGACAGCAATGGCATCGCTCTGGTGTGTTGTGAGGATTTATCACAAGTAAAGAGCCATGAACATTTCATGGAGCAAGTGCTCGGTACATGGCACGGCTGATAATACCATCACCACCACCACCACCACCACCACCATCAGTATTTTTATTTAGGGAATAATATGTTTTGGTAAAAAAGTAAATAATAACTTTTGGATATGGTAAGAAGGGAGGTGAGTGTGTTTATGTAAGAGGCACACAAAAGCAGCAAGCTACTCCTCAGTGCCCCCACCACTGACACCTGTCAAAGCCAGGCCATGAAATAAAAATATTCTTAAGTGGGTGTAGCCGCCTCCTGGGGAGGATGAGAGAGGGTGGGTAGAGGTGGGGGGAGAAGTAAGATGAAGGGAATCCCAGTGGCAGGTAGCAAGGTGAGTACACATTGCTGAGATCTGTAATACAGCTCCCCTTTCCTGGCCTTGTAACTTCTAAACACTGAGACACAGAATTTCCAGAGTAGTTCTGTTTATAACCAAGTGCCCAGTTCCCAGCAGACACTGAAGACGTCCCAGGCATGTCAGTTCCAGAGCAAGCCTACATGCCCCACCCCCACCTCCATGGTGTCTGTCAGGCAAATGTGTTATCATTCTCCCATCTCCTCTTACCTTTCAGAAACAACAGCATTTGTTTACTCTAGAAAGCTACTGCGTGACTTACAGCACTCTGTTATTCAACAGGTTGCAGCTGCAAAAGAACGTTCCAGCGTAGAGGGGCGACCGAGGAGGCTGAGTGTCCAGTCTGGCCTGTAGTAATGGCATAGGTCTTGTACACAGACAGAGCTGCTGCTCCCTGAATCCACATGCCCCAAGGCAGTCAGACAATTTTTGAAAGCATCATTGGGCCTGTCACTCCCTGCTTAAACTCTTTAGTGCTTCCTTTATTCCTTTAGAATAAAATCCTAGCTGGTGTCCCAGCCCCATCCCCATCCCATGCTATTTTACTACTTTGGGCACAGAGGATGCTCTTTGTTCTGGCCCAAGAAGAGGCCAAGGCCAAGCTTTTTCCTGCCTTGGGGTCTTTACACTTCTGTTTACCTTGCCCAGAATACTCTCTGCCACTCAGCCATCCCAACTGTAGGCTGTTTTTCATTCTTTAGTTCAAATATCACCTCCTTAACATAGTCTTCCCTGGCCCTCCTCTTCCCCTCCACTGACGTCCACAAGGCCCAGTTGAATTTCTTCACTGCACTCATCTAATATTGCGTATTTACTTTTCTACTTGCTTGTGTCCTCTTCCCCTGACCACGTAAGCTCTGTATTTAACTCAGCTATTACTTTATGCCTTTAGTTCTTCATGACATTCAAAGGCTCAATGAAACAATCATTCAATCAATCCCCGAATGAATGAACCTAAATTCGGACAAGACCAGCTTCTTGAGCTGGGGAAGACATGTCCTCTTTGCATTGTCCTACCTTGTCACCCAGCCTCCAGAGATGAGAATGTCCTGTCTTGTGGGGGGAAGAGAGATCACTAACAGCTATCAGCAGCCACAAGGGCTAGAGAGAATAGCTTTTCCCTGAACTGTCACCTCAAGGGTGACAAGAACTTGATGTACCTGGAACCTTGGCTATATCATTCCTTTCTTTCAACAAACAAACTCCACACTGAGTTTCTACTGGGTACTGACACTGACATCAACTGTGTTGCAGAGACCCTGACTTTGAGGATGTGCAATTTGACTAGAAAAGGTTGTCTAATGACTTATTACTGATTTGTGGCTATAATCCATAATCTCTATTATAAGCTATAGCAGGAGGGGAGAGCTGGAAGAAACAATTTGTTATGCCCACCCCTCTCCTTTCTTTCTCCTTTCATGGGGACAGAGATAGTACAAAATGAAAACCTTAGTCTAGATCCCACGTCTGTCACCAAATTGTTGGCTGGGTGAAGAATGTCTCTCACATTCTTGGTTAATAGATCAAACTCCCAAATCAGGCTGACTGCGTGTGGTCTTACTTCTATCATTTACTAGTTGTGTGAACTGGGGCCAGCTGCTAATGTTCTCTTTGAGCTTTGGATTCCTCACTCCTCAAGTGGAGATTATAATACACTGTATTCATAGATTGGAAGAGATAAATGCCCTTACAAAATGCTGCTCACAGAGCCTTCTACAGAGCAGGTAACTGGTGTTAGCCAACCTTAGCATTAGTAGCCTTTTCTGGATCTTAATGTCTCACTTTAAAAAATGAGACATGGCCAGGTATGGTGGCACAAGCCTGCAATCCCAGCTACTCAGAAGACAGAGATTAGGAAGATCATGGTTTGAGGCCAGGTTGGGTAAAAAATTACTGAGACCCTACTTCCATAAACAAGGTGGGCATAGTGACACAAACCTGTGATCCCAGCTGTATGGCAGGCACGGGTAGGAAGGTTATGGTCTGAGGCCAGACCCAGGCAAAAATGCAAGAATTTACACAAAAAAAATCACTGAAGGAAGAAAAGGTTGACGATGTAGCTCCTGCCTCAAAAGGGCAAGGCGCTGAGTTCAAACCCCAGTGCCTCCAATAAATAAATAAGTAATAAAAATAAATGAAACAGTAAGAGCCACATTTGTGCTTCCCATGGGACACATAGGAGAGAGAATTTTAGATGATAATGTGCTCTCCATGGGCCCCTTCCAGCTATAACGTTCCACAAGAAGATCAAGTTCGTTGGTTTAATTCAGACCTGTCAACCTCCCAAAATAGCTGGAGATCTAAAATAGGACTTGGAATGAATTAAAGAGGTTAGTTACTGCCGGTGGGGTAGAGGACTCATATCCCTGTCAAGGGCCGCCTTGTGAGAAACTGCACACTGCGGAGTAGATGTGGGCGTTTCTTGGAAGAACTAACCTGGAGCTAAGAGATGCTGGGGCCAGTGAAAAGGGTTCCCTTTCACTGAGCAGGACAGAAATGGCTCAGGGCTGGGGAGAGCAGTGAAAAACCTCAGAGGGTTTTTCAAGAGAAGTCTTCCTTCAAACCAGTCTGCAAACCTTCCTTTGAATGCTCAGGAGTGAGATCATGAGGGATGCTCCCATATTACATACTGAGAAAACACAGTGGAGAAGGTGCTAAGCAAAGTGACTCTGAGAACACACCTTGAATTTCATACCTTGAATTTCTATTGCGTCGTTCTTCTGAGAAGCTTGGAACACTCACCCAAATTGTGAAATGACTTGGTCCCATCCTCCCAGTCATCCTGAGACCAGGATTAGAGCACGAACACGTGACACTCCGGTCAACAACACACGTATCAATCACACTGTGGACCAGCATTATGTAAATACCAGTGTATCTATTAGCTTGTGGTCTTGCTGCCACCTCATTCCTTATTTAGTGCCAAGCCAGTGATGTGAAACCTGCCTACAGCTGATGGGGGAGGCTGAATGGTAACCAATCACCAGAGTATCAAAAGGAACTCAACAAAGGAGATGGAGGTGTGAGAGGACAGATCAAGAAGCAGGCTGCCCAATGTGGCTTGAGAATCAGATTCACCTCGACTTATCTATAATCCGAAGCTGGGACTTGGGGGGACAGTCATCAACTTGAACTTTAGACTTCCCATCTGTGGAAGAGGTGAAGCAGCCACAGTCAAGGTGTAATGTGACAGGAAATTACCTGTTCCCAGCATACATCATAGCCACTTACAAAATGATTCTCTTTGGAGATGCTCTGAACACACTGTCCTAGAAGGCCTTTCTTGATGATTCTGACAAAATTAGCTTTCTTAGTGTCCTCTACCTATCTCCATGTTCGAGTTTGTCCTACCCACTCTGTCAATGCAGATGGCTGACCTTGCATAGGACCAGAGATCCTCAGGAGCAAACAGTGTCTTCTTATGCTTATATTTGTAGTGTCTACACTGTGCTGTCCAATATGACAGCCCCTAGAGACACCTAGCTATTAATTTAAATTAAACTGAACTGCACATTCAGTCCCTTGGTCACATTAGTCACATTTCAAGTACTCAGTAGCTACGTGTGACTATGTGGACAATGCAGACAGACCATTTCTAGAAGGTACCCCAATGTCCTGCTGGGCGGTATGGATACATACATGGCACAGAGTCAAGGTCAATGTCCACTGCGTAAGAAGTGAGAGCGGGAAGGAAGAGGGAGGTGAGTAATGGCATGATGGACCCAAGAAACAATTGTCTTAAAAACTAATCTCCAATTTCCTGCTCTGAACTTCACGTCCAACTGTCCTTATTTTCTTCAAATTTATCTTACAATTTCATGCAAAATTTAAAAACATATAGTCTGCTTAAAAACAGAATTTGGGAGCTAAATATCCACTCCATAAAGATTACGCTTCTTGCCTGGGGATGTAGCTCTGAGTTTAATTACCAGTACTGCCAAAAGGAATTCTATTTCTTAATATGGCCCATACTACTGGTGCTAAGTAATTTGGCCATCATGCTCAGATTTCCTAAGCATGATATACCAGGAATGGCTTGAGTATCATTATGTTTAACTCTCATAATTACTAATGGGATTCCCATTTGACAGATGAGAAAACCAAGAAGCAGGAGGCCTGGAGTCACAGAATAAGTGTGTATGAGAGGAAGTATGCAATGTAGGGAGGCCTGGCTTTACATGTCAGGCTTGCTGTCCAGCTATATTTATAGAAGGCCTAAAAGGAATTATCGTGAATGTGCTAGGTTGTGTCTTTGAACTAATATTTGTATCCTCCCTGCTTCCCCTTTACTTCCCCTATGTCTTGTGAGTTTGGGAATTGGGTTAGGCTTTTCTGAAGTAATGGCCATGATGTCTTCCCATAGCCCCAAGACCACTTGTGGAACAAGCAGCAAAGTCTTACAGAGAAGAGTAAAGGAGGAAACTACTCAGTCTCATCCTGTGGTCCTGAGTTTATAGTGTTGATGACCACACACTGACCTTGATTCTGAAGGATTCAGGCTCCTAAAGAAGGTGCATCATGTACTATTTAGCAATGTCCAGCAAGACAGGGCTAACATCACATCTACTCAGAGTCCAGGAGAAATTTATGAACCAAATGTCACTGCCCCATTGGTTAAAGGAAACAGAAGGTAGAAACACAGAGGAAAACCAAAACTGCTGGGCTGGCAGAGTGGCTCAAGTGGAAAAAGAGTCTGACTAGCAAGCTTGAGGCCCTGAGTTTAAGCCTCAGAGCGGCCAAAAAAATAAATAAAAAATAAAACTGCTAGGGTAATGAAGGCAGTAATTATGACAATAATACCACCCATTCCAATGGATACCTTCTCCCTGTGTGAAGCACTGCTGGTACCATATTGCCTGGACTCATGCCCAATCCATAAGGAAGACATTTGCATCTACATTGAAACTGGGTGGGGTGAAGGGAGGGTTATTAAAGACCACACTCTGCCAGGCTGCAGAAGGGGTGAGCAGTCTCCAAGTCCTTGACCTCCCCTCTCGTACCATCCCTCCCCCCCCGGGGTTCCGGTCTGTTCTCTGTTTCAGCAACAGACAAGGAATGAGTCTGGGTATTTCAGTTCTTGGAGTAGAAAAGCCACAAAACAATATCATTTGGGGGCAAAAATCAGACCCAGTTTTAGTCATCAGAAAGCTGCCCAAAAACTACACGGGGGAGTGAGGCATGTCACACTTTGACTCTCAAAGGCTTTACTGTGAACAGTCGAAACACTTAAAACTTGCAAATCCATGAGATATTTTTGTTTTGCGTTAATATTGGTGGGTGCTGAACACAGTCTTGCTAATCTTCAGTTCGATGAACAGGCAGAAGATCTAGGAGAAGCTCCTGGGAGGCGAGAGGAATGAAGACATTTCGGGAACCAGACCCTTCTGGAAACTATGATGCTACTTGATGGAGAGAGTTGGTGATCACATCTCTTCTTCTCCAAAGACTGAGGTGCTCCACAAGGCCAGAAATGAGGGCTGTGAGGCCTCCACTGTCTGCCCAACTTACCTGTCTTTCCAGTCTCGCCTGGAGCCCCTGTCCCTGTGCAAACTGGATGTATTGGCCATGGGAATCCTATGCTAAACCCTGGATGTGTTGATGACTTTAAGCTTTGCTTTCCCGCCCTCTCTGCTTGAAAGAAGAACCCATTTATCTTCCTGGCCTCTTCAAATATAATCCCCACATGGAGCCCTCCCTAACGCCCCATGCTGGGTGCACTGACTTCCTCAGTCCACCACAGCACCTAACCCTAGCACTTTCTTCAGCTGTCTATGACCCTGTCTGCCTCTCAAGGCCATGATGCTACTGGCAAGGATGATGTTCAATTTACCTTTGTCCCCTGCAGTGACTATTTGCTGAATGAGGATATAGAATTGTTGGCTGCCCTTATGGTAGGAAGCACAGAGTGTCTTCTGAGGGTAGCTCACGTACAGAACAATGGCATGGGCTAGGGACTGATTTTTGCTGTTGCATGTGCACACACACACACACACACACACACAGATAAAATGGATCTCTCAAGGAACTGGCTAGAAAAATGAGGACATAGCAACATGGACTCCACGTTACCCATCCTAACTCAGATGTCCATTGAAAAGGTCTCCAGTCCTTCTTCCAGAAGCACCTGGAAAGGCTTCTTCCAAATACCACGAAAACATTAAGTGACAGTGTTTGCAGACACCAACTCATGCATATGTACTTTTAAACATTTGGAAAGGATCACTTTCAGTCCTGTGCTTTCCGAATCATATTTTCAATTCCTTGAAAGGCTTGGGAAAAATGCGTTAAATTCAAATCGTGGCTCTTTCATAAAAGTATGTGAAGTATGCCAACAAAGGTTGAGTACAACAATTATTTTTCAGCTACATTCGCTGTTCATAATTCACATGCAAAGTGTGGCCTGATCCCAATTAGCACAAACTTGTTTTTGCTTTTCTTTGTGTGTTGCCTCCTGCCCACCTTCCTGGGACTCCTCCCCATGGGTTATTTGTTCAGACTTCAGCTCCAGACACACCACTGTGATTTCCTTTTTAATAAACACTATCCAGTGAGGAGCAGAAAACAATGAGAAGCACCTGCACTCTATTATAACTTCTCGTTCCACCCACAAGCGCCGAGCTATGAATAAGTGAGAACCGCCAGTCTAAGAATAGTAACAGCGTTTTCCTATAAACACAGTATCATAAAACTTCAGCTAACATGGAGGATGAAGTTCCCTGCTGCCCCATTGTTTCAAGCTCAGCAGGAATGTCACTGAGAGAGCCAAATGTCTGCTGTCCATCTGTGGCCAATGACTTAGCCATGGGTGGAACCGTGGACAAGTCCCCATTCCATGCTATGAAGCAGCTGGACATTCCTGAAATCTTGGGAGTGGGGAGTGCTAATTAATGACAGGGCAGGGGGCAGACCCAGGAGGTCCAGAGGAAGGATTATGGGGTATGGAGTCAAAATTATACATTCAGGCTCCATCTTACTAATGCAACAAATGCCTACTGAGTGACTACTGTATGCACAGGTGCTGGTCTAGGCATGTAGACACTCTGGGAACAAATCAGCCCAAGGGCTCTGCTCTTGTGGAAGTTTACAATCTAGCCACTTGACCAGTTGACTTTGAACAAGGTACCTGATGTCATTGTGCCTTTGCTCCTTCATTTATGAAATGGACTAAAGATGCCTGAGCCCCAGTTCTGATCATAGCCACTGCTTTCTTGTGTGTTTCTTTAATCTCTAAAGCATTTATGTTCTACAAAGGGAGACAGTGGGCTCACGGTGGGGAACGCAGCACCCATCACCTTGACCAAGCAATCACGATGAACATTTCTAGCAGGAAGACACACTCCCTCTGTAATCCCTTGATAAAATGTATCCAGAAGAAAATCATACCATGACTCTGTCATGTTGGTTCTTAAATGCTTTGTATGGTAGGAAAATATATGCAACATACAATTTTAACCATTTTTAAGTATACAAGCCAGAAGTACTAAATACATTTAGGAGACTGCACAACCACTGCCACTGTTTCCAGACTCATTTATTACCCCACATAGAACAGTAACCACTTACAAGATGAATATATGCTGGACCCAGAGGGTGCCGACCCTTGGCAGAGGTTGAAAGTTGGATGCATAATGTAGCTTCTGACTGGGATCCTACTTCAACTTCACTGTTCCACCTCTTGCCAACCCACTACCACAGCCAGAGCGGTCCTTTGGAAAGGTAAGTCAGTTCCGGTAACTTCTGTGCTCAAGACTCTCCACAAAGGGCCCCATCTCTCTTAGCACACATGCTCTGGCCACAAGCTAATAATTCTTGGGCACTCTCACTTCCCTTTATCTAAATCCACTATGTGACCTCTGGCATCTTTGCTCTTCTTCAAGTATACTATACCAGGTTTGGCCACTGGGCCTTTGCCCTTGCTGTCCCTTCTGCCTGGAATCCTCTACCAGCAGCCATAGCTTCCTTCAGGTCTCTGCCCGAATGCTACCTTTCCAAAGAATCTTCCTGGAACTTTTCAATAAAACAGCACATCTGATACTTCCCACTCTCCTCCCTCTATTTCCTACAGGCCTTAAGAGCATCCATCCAGTTACCTCTCAGAGCCGAACCCAGCTGCCTTTGCTCAGCTTGGGACCAAGGAACGGTGACCCTTGCCAGCTGGCACCATGTCAATGTGGGCCAGTAGAGGGCGCTGGAGGGACACTGGAGGCCTCAGGTTCTGGTGTGGAGCTCTCCGAAGGCACAGCGCCCTGTGGGGCCTACCCCATTACCCAGAGGGAGACTTCCTAGTACATCACCCCTGGTGACAGATTTCTGGTGGCTTCCATGGTGGGGCACCTCCCAAAGATATCCTTCCCTAGCACTACAGAGAGCGACTTCCCAGTGAGTCACACTTTCACAGGGCCTCAGTGAAAATGTGTCTGCCATCCAGTGGACCATGGGCTGGTGTGGACACAGCCCTGCACGTTGGGACCCTCCAACCATGTCTCTTCCTTGGGTGCACTGCCTCGTTCCTGGTGGTAGTGATTGCTCTCAAATCTCAATTCCTGCACTCTTTAGAGTTCTCTACCCCTCAGCAACCAGTATCCTATTGTAGATAATAATTCTTGACATTAAAGTTCCTCTGTTAAAACTGCTATGTAGTGTTTGCCCCCTAAATGAGTCCTGACTGATACAGTAACCAATACATTTTATACAAATCACCCCCCCACACACACCTTTTTGTGCTGCTGGGGCTTGAACTCAGGGCCTAGACCTTGAGTTACTCCACCAGCCCTTTTTGTGTTAGGCATTTTCAATATAAGATCTCACAAACTTATTTGCCCAGGCTGGCTTTGAACCCTGATCCTCCTGATCTCTGCCTCCTGAGTAGCTAGGACCACAGGCATGAGTCACAGGTGCCTGGCTCTTTTTTTTTTTTCCGTTTATTCATATGTGCATACAGTGTTTGGGTCATTTCTCCCCCCGCCCCCGCCCCCTTCCTTCCCCTCCTACCCCCTGGCTTCCAGACAGAAACTATTTTGCCCTTATCTCTAATTTTGTTGAAGAGAGAGTATAAGCAATAATAAGGACAAGGCGTTTTTGCTGGTTGAGATAAGGATAGCTATACAGGGAGAGTCCTCGAATTGCTTCCATGTACAAATGTGTTACATTCTAAGTTGATTCTTCTCAAACTGACCTTTTCTCTAGTTCTGGATCCCCTTCTCCTATTGGCCTCTGTCACTTTAAAGTTTCTGCATTAGTTCCTTTGCACTGAGGACATCAAATACTATCATGTTTTTTGGGTTTCTTACCTATCCTCATGGTGCCTGGCTCTTAATTCCTATTTTTATCTGAACTTTGCTTTGTTTATTACTGTGTCACCAAAGGCAAGGACATAAGCTCAACATGTTCCAGGCACTGGATAAATATTTGCAGAAGGAACGAAGAGAGGAAGAAAGGAAGGGAGGAAGAGAGGGAGGGAGGGAGGGAAAAAGAAAAAACAGAAAAGAGAAAGAATAGAGGTAGGATGGATGGATGATTGGACAGATGGATGGATAGATGGATGGATGGGTGGGTAGATGGGTAGATGAATGGTTGGATGGATGGATGGAGGGTAAATCCCCTGCAACTCTCAGATGGTATTAGACAGAACAGCACCTTGTGTATAGTAAGCACTCATAAAGTAGTCACTCATTAATCTCTTTGTATACCTTACTTGACTTCCCTTTAACCTTTCTGTCCTTCTCCCAGTTGTTGGAGTATCAAAACACCTTACCATCAAGTGCCAGAACCTAAGAACCAGGCACAGTCCTGTGACTCTCTTGAAGAAAAATAACAAGAGCAAAAAGAGCACAGGCTGAAAGAAGAAAGCTTCTGGAACCCAACCTGGAGCTTCAGGGTTGTTTTGTATTCAGATGATCAAAACAAAACAGAAATAATCAGTCTCTCCTGCCCCATGATGTGTGGGGCCACTGTCTCCTGCTTGCAAATTTCACTGGTGGGTCATGTCTCCCTCTCTCTTTGATTGGAAAACTCTGTCTGGATCAGCACCTAACTTCTAGTGAGAGTATTCACTTTCTCATTCTATAGAACGGTCTACCATTTTATGCTGAAACATGTCTGAAAATTAAAATGTTCAGCAATAGGGTGACAAAATGCATTCCAATCTACTGAGTTAATTCCGTGACCTCCAAAATTTATGAAGAAAAACTACTTGGAGATTAGAACATTCTAAAGGACTTCTTTATTTTTGACTCTTCTGTCTCTTTTGGTTTGCTTGAGATTTCATTCGCCAACTGTATTTTTCCAACTAAGGCCCAGATCCTTTAGACTTGCACTGTTGTCTGCTTATAAAATAAACCAAAAAGAAAGCTACAAAACCCCAATGTTAAGGATTGCCATTACCTGGGGAGACATATAATAATAACATAATGCAGCTAATGAAAGAGCACAGGGGGTGTGACACCAACCTCCCCGCTAACAGTTGTAAGTAACAACTGTCTGTTTCAATTACTGTTTTCTTTGTACCTCAAATTCTAAATAGCACCAGAACAAATTAGCACAGGCAAAACTCATGGTACTGGAATGTAGCCACGAACCAATAGAAAGCAAAAAAAAAAAAAAAAGGCATCAGAGTGTCACAGATGCATGATACCTTCTCCAAAGAGGGCCCACAAATGGCCCTAAGCCACGGAAGCTCTACAGCATTAGTCACCGGGGGCCAAAGCCACAACTAGATTCCACTTTACACCCACTAGGTCCAGGTGTGGTGGCCATGCTTATAATCCCAACTACTCAGGAAGCAGAAAACAGGACAATCATGGTTTGAAGCCTGGGCAAACAGTCAGCAAGACTCCATCTCAACTAATAGCTGGGTATGGTGACATGTGTCTGTCATACCAGCTAAGTGGCAAGTGTAAACAGGAGGATCACAGTCCAGAGCGGTCTGGGGCCAAAACAGGAGACCCTATCTCAAAATAACAAAGCAAAGGGGATTGAGGGTGTGGCTCAAGTAAGATTACCAAGCAAGCACAAGGCCCTGAGTTCAAACCCCAGTGCCATCAAAAAAAAAAAGAAAAGAAAAATGAAAAGAAAAAAGGTACAATGAACCACGTCCCTTGTACTATCAATGTATGTTAATTAAAAAGTAAAAAAAACAATTAAAAGAAAAACAGCTAGTGTTATCGAGGATGTAGAGAAAGTAGAACCCTTATACACTGTTGATGGGAATGTGACGTGAAATAGGCACTGTTGAAATCAGGTTGGCAGGTCCTCAAAGGTTAAACATAGAACTATCAAATAACTCCTAGCTATATTTCCAAAAAAAAAAAAAATCACAGATTTAAGCAGATATTTGTATAACAGTGTTCATAAGAGTATTATTCACACTAGCCAAAAGTCAGAAGCAACCCAAGGATATATGGATTTAAAAATGTGGCATATATGCACAATGGAATATTATTTCACTACACAAAAAGGAATGAAATGTTGATGTAAGCTACAACATGCACGGGCCTTAAAGACTTATAAGTCAGTCACAGAAGCATAAATATTGTGTTATTCCATTTACATGAGGTATCTCTAATAGGCAAAGTCATAGAAGAAGTAGAATAGAGGCTATCAAAGGCTGGGGGTGGGGATAGAAAAGGAACAGTTTTTTTTTTAATAGTATAGAGTTTATGTTGGGGATGATGGGTACGTGCCAATGCCCTCAGTGGGGGCCCTCAAACCACGGATAGTCTGGAGCCTATATACAAGCACTGTGACACCATGACAGGTCATCTGATAAGAAGATGGCGACTATGGAACTACCAGGCAGGTAGCATATAGAGTATGGATACGCTGAACAAAGGGACAGGTTGCATCATGGATGAGACAGAGTGGTACACTAGGAGGTTACATCATGTTACACAGAATAACGTGCAATTTTGAACTTATGAAGTGTTTATTTTTGGAACTGTCTATTTGATACTTTTGGAGCACAGTTTACCCGTGGGTAACTGAAACCAGGGAAAACAAGTACAGATATCTATAGGAGGACTCCTATCGGTAATGGAATGATGATGGTTCTACAAGGTGAATGTATTTAATGTCACTGACTTGTACATTTTTCAAATGGTTAAAATTATAAATATTATGCTATATGCTTTAACACAATAAAAATATGCCATTCAACTCTAGCACTAAAATCCATAGGACAGCTTGCTAGGCCCTTGCTCTGGATCTATTTACTCTCTAACAACCTTGATTAATTACAAAAATCTCTAGCATGATTAATTATACTACTTGGCTTGGAGACAGCTCACTCACAAGGCCTCTGTGCATTTTAATAAGGTTGAAAAATACCTGGTTTGGGGGGAGGGGGAGAACAGGACTTCTTTCTGTCAGTCCTGGGGATTCAAGTTTTTCTGTTAGAATTCTTTTTGGAGCATCCCAGAAAAAGTCAAGGCATACAATATGTCTAATCTCCTGCACATGGCACATGGAGCCAGACCCAGATAGCACCATCATATAAATTTTCTATTGTGTGTGCACATGTACTCTCTTAACTACAGTTGACACTCACAGTTGAAGAGCTTGGAAGGACAAGTCCTAGAGAGGTCAAAGGTTTGAACAACAATGACAGAATCCCCAACTGGAAAATAAGAAAAGGGAACTCCATGCAGAAAAGACTAGAAAGACCAGTAGGACCAATTGGAGAGGTACACCAGACAGATGGCAGCCTGGGAGGTACTCTACAATTGGTACACAGTCAGGTGGTACAGACCCCTCTCCCCCAGCCCTGTGCCAGCTTGAGAATGTACAGCAGGAGCACCCTGTGATGGCCAGGGCATGTTCAGGTGCACCATTACTCAGGCATGCCCAGGACCCACTGTATTAACAGAACCTTTTGCTAGAAATGTAAATCCCTGGGCACCTTTTCAATCAGTCTCTGGGGTGGGACCCAGGAATGCACATTTGAATAACCCTAGGTGGCTCTGATACCTACCAGGTGTCCTTAGATTGCATTGCTGAGGGGCCCAAGCCCTTATTGTAGAGATCTCCCAAGTGCTCTGTGATACTCTTTCCAAATGGTCCCCCAATCTAGCCCAGGCTACAAGATGCCCCGACTCTAACCAAAGCACTTGATCCCTAAGCTCTATTAATCTTTTCTGTGCAGACTTGTGGTTCTCCAACTGGATTTCCTGTATCTAGTCATACTTTTGTTATACTTTTAAGTGAACAGGACCCCTGATGACCCCTGGCTCCTTACACCAACACTCACTTGAATCAGGTGAATTTCTACCTCCTCAGAGGCCGATCTCTTTGGCCCAGCATTCAGGAAAGAACAGAAAGAATGGAATGAGGGTGGTGATGAAGAATCTTCTGGGGCAACTGTCTGCCTCTGGTTTCTCTCCGTGTTGGTCACTCCTCATCACAATGGCCAGATCTCTCTTGCTAAAGATCACCTTGGCTGAGATGCAGCTAAGAGCTGGAATTATAACCTGCTGTGCCACCACCTGCTTCCTGAAGTGAGAGAAAAGCCCTTGCCCTGGTGTCCAAAGGTGTTTACTGTAAGATCTGAGATCTAGAGTGCCTAAGGCAACTTGTCCAAGGTTAAGTCACAGAATGAGGGGCTAAAATTAGGCGGTGTGCTTGAGCCCACCCCATTCACTGCCCATGTGAGTGAGCAAACAGAGGATGGAAGGAGGAATGTCAACACAAGAGGCAGGAAGGAAAGAGTACAGAGTCTGGAGAAGTGGGTAGCTGGCTGGGAGAGTAACTATGATGATCCTCCAATTCCACTCCTAGCAGAGGCACCTCCCCACAAATAATGAGCCCTCTCCAATAAGAGAGTAAAGATGCCTGAGGAGGGACCCAGGAGCCTTCAGGAGCAGGCCTCTTGAGTCAAGCTCACGGGGAGTCAGAATTGCCACCTTCAGATATGCCAAGCAAAAGGACCACTGGCTGAACTGGAAGGCAGTCTCTCTCCCCACCAAACACTGTTTATGGCAGGAATGTGGAGGTGTTCAATAACACTCAGCCATATTTCAAAAGAAGCGAGCACCAGAAGACTGGAAACAACATGGTACCCTGCAAACTGCTGAGTACAACACAGTGACTTTTCAGCAGAGATGGTGAGATTTCTGTCTTTTTTCTTTTTTAATCCTGGAGCACCAGCTGATCCTACTCAGATCACCACTTCTGGATCCCTCAGAACAAATATTTCCCATATCCTGTGCAGCTGGTGCCACTCCAAGCACAGGCTGGGCAGGGGTCCAGCACACTACGGGTGGAGGCAGGACGAGAGCAGATGTCTCTGGCTTGGGGTGCTGGGGTCTGCATGATCCCAAGAGGACTCACCAGAAACTTTGCAGGATGATTAGAGAGAGGACAGACAGTTCCACCATGCGGACAAATATACTTTGGGTAGCTCTTCACAGAACGTTGTAGAAATTGGCCAAAATCTGATGGGTGAAGAGAATAATCTAAAGTAATTGAGGGCTGGGAGGTGTAGATTGATGGTAGAGCACTTGCCTAGCATGCTCAAGTCCCTGGGTTCTAGTCCCAACACCATTAAATATGAAAATGAATTGAGACAAAATGCATTCATACCAAAGAACAAGTTTACCAAACAAATACTGCATGAGCACCTACAACATGCAGGGTGCTATGCTAGGCACAGAGGACATAAGGATGACTAGGACAAGCTTTGCTTCAAAGACAGTAATTGACAAGTGAAAAATATCCTGGGATGCAGAGAGTGGGACTTGAGAGCTTGTAACAGAGTCTTCTTTGCTCTACGTAGAAAGCTATGCTCAAGCTAAGATGGTAGATGCCTCTCTGGACTATGAACTCTGACTCAGAAGCTGTGGGTAGGCCTGGTACACAGCAGGTATCAGTGTATATTAGCTGAACAGAAATGAGTAAATGTTCTGATAAACAAGTGAGGGTGGAAGAAGAAATTGCATAGAAAATAGAGCATATTTTGAAATGAGAATGAAAACACAACATACCAAAAATGGTGAGTTGCAGCAAAAGCCATACCTAGAGGGAAATGAATAGTTTTGTAATAAAGATATAAATCATGTCATATGGCAAATGACTTTCTGGTCCTTGACTGTGACGCCTCCAGGTATAGGAACTGCTTTAAATTCAGCTTCATATCCTTAGAGCCTAGAATGGGGCTTTGTCACAGAATAGGTACTCACAGTGGAAATGTCTGCTTAATGCAACGAACATTTTCACTGTGAGTCCTAAAGGTCTTCAACTGCATTTCTGCATTTGGAAGGCTATTGGTCATCTGGTTCTTCTTAACTGGAAAACCCTTCCTACCTGGCTCATTGTTGTTGTGTACTTAGCCATCAATAATAAAGAACATTGTGTGTGTGGCGGGGTGGTATATGGTGCTGGGATTTGAACACAGGGCATCTGACATGCTAGGCAAATGCTCTGCCACTTGAGCCATACTTCTAGCCCTTTTGTTTGTATTTTGTTTTAGAGATAGGGTTGCGCTAACTTTCGTCAGGGCTGGCCTCAGACTTATGATCCTCCTGCCTCTACCTCAATAGTACCTGGGATTAGTAACTTGCCACCACACCTGAGTTTCAGTTACTATGTGAATCCTTCACAAGGATCATCTCGTTCATTCTGCACAAGAAGCTGGTGCTGTTATAATATAATCACTGATGCCAGAGAGCAAGTAACTTCCCCAAAGTCACATGCTGGGAGGTGCAAGAACTGGGACTTGCAAGCAGACACAGCAAATTCAGAGCTGCTGTCCTCAACCCCACTGGATTACTGCCTACCTCTCAGTTTAGGAATAAGCTGTAGCAGACGGTCTTCCAGGTCAAGGCCCCTCCTGTCAGACCCACTGAGCACTGTGTGCTATTATTACTGCATTGCTACTACTCAGTGGCTGTCTGCCACCCTGTGCTCCAGTTTCTCATTACAGGGCAGACTATGACAGGCTTAACATATGGGGTGCTCAATGAATGCCCACTGAATGGCTCGGGAGGTGGGTGTGGCCAGCAGCTCCTCTGCTACTGTGCACACCAGTCAGCTGGAGATTTTTCTGACAATTCTGACTCAGCAGGTCTGGGCCCAGGCTTGAGATTCTGTATTCTTACCAAGCTCCCAGCACATGTAGAAGGTGACAATTCATGGGTCAGGCCTTGAGTAGCCAGGGAATAGATGAAAGGGAAGGATGTGATGACGAAGCAGCCGTAGGCTCTTAACTGAGGAATAGCCTCAATCCACCATCTTGGATTGACTCAGTGCTTTGGCCTCAATTTCTCAATCTCTAGAATGGAGACCATCCATACAGGCGTACATATATCATATAGAGTTAGGCCTATCATATACGGTTAGTGTGTAGGGATTAAGTCAGATAACCTAAGCTAAAAGGCCAGCACAGTTTTGATACCACATAGGAGAACTAGGTCCTCAGTGTGAGAAATTTTCGTGATACTTATTTGTTGACTCATCATCAATGTAGCTTGTCAAAACTGTCCGAGGTTGCCTTTTTTCTTCTGCGTATAATTGATCTACACACACACACACACACACACACACACAGAAATAAAGCACTAATGGCTTGGTTTTAAGTTTGTCTGTGTTGGACTGGCTTTATCAAATGATTTCCCTCCCTAGTTTGTTGACAATAGTTTTTTTCCTCATACCAAAGGGGTTAATAAACCAAATTCAAAAAGGAATATAGGAATGTGAAGATAACCTGGTGGTGCCACATATGAGGTTGCCAGAAGCCAATGAGGTGATCAACATTTCTTGTCAGACTAATGAGGGTGACCCAGATGTCACAAGGAACCCAAATGTGTTACCCATTCTCCACAAACCAGTTCGGAGTGACAGCTTTGAGGTCAAGAACTGTGAGCCCACCACAAACCACAGAAAAACTATTGGGGTAGCTGAGTGGAGAAAGACAAGCAACAGACCAACCGCAGTTAGCCAACACAGATTTCTTCATGGTGGCATAGGCCTGAGAACAGAGGAGTCATTAAATGAGAAAAGAAAACTAAAGGAAAAACGTACAAGCTTCAGAGTTTTGTGTCTCTCAAACTCTTGTGCCTTTTAAGTCTGTGGGTAAATGGGCCAAGAAAATCTAGATTATTAAAGTCAAGTAGAGAAAACTTCAGGAGGCCTCTGTTTCTGACTTGTCTGCTAATTGTCCACTGGAAACCAAGCCTGAAAAAGTCAAGCCTGTTAGCCTTTTTTGGGGCAGAAAATAACATGTAATAGGTGGTCATTATGAAACAGAACAGGACAACAACCCCATGCTGTCATTAGCCTGTACTTTTCTGCACGCATTAGATGTACTAGGCCCCAGGAGTCTCATGTCCCACATAAGCCAAGTCTATTCCCTGGAACTGGGAGATCAAGGCAAGCCGCCCAACTCTGTCTCCAGGGCTTTGCTCTTCACCAAAGACAACGGCAAGTGCCTGCTTTTTGTGTGTGGGGGGGTGGGGAGGGGGTACTGGTTTTGAACTAAGGCCCTTGCCCTTTGCAGGCAGGCACTCTACAACTTGAGCTGCACCTCCAGCTTTATTAATTCTTCAGATAGAGTCTCCTGTATTTTGCCCAGGGATGGCCTTGGACCACAATCCTCTTACATATTTCTCCTGCCTATGCCTCCCACTAGCTGGGTTCACAGGCATGAGCCACCCAGTTATTACTTGAGATGAGGGTCTCGCTAACTTTTTGCCCAGGCTCGTCTCAAACTATGATCCTAATGGTCTCTGTCTCTACAGTAGCTGGGATTAAAAGTGTGAGTCACTATGCCTGGTCATAAGTACTTATTCTTGAAGGGAAGATGCAGACACAAAACTCCCAGTCTCTTGTGGACATCCCTTTCTGAGTGTATTTGGGAATGAGCACAGAGGTTTGAGCACTGTGCTGGAATACGTAATGCCCCTTGCCAAAAGTGTCTATGGCTTAATTCCCAGAACCGGTGAGTATTTTACCTTACACAGCAAAGGTACCTGGGCTCAAGTTCAGGCTCTTTCTATGGGAGAGTATTCTGGATTATCTAGGTATACCTGATGTAACCACAATGGTTCTTCTAAGACAGAAGCAAGGGTTGCAAAGTCAGAGAAGGAGATGTCATAAGGGGAACAGAGACTGGAATGATGTGGCCACAAGCCAAGAAATGCTAGTAGCCTCTAAAAGCTGGAAGATGCAAAGAACAGGTTCTCCATGAGAGCTCCTTCAGGAGCCAGTCCCACTGATGTCTTGCTTTTAGTCCTATAACACTTTCAAATTGTGACCTCCAGAGCTATAAAACAATAAAACTGTGAGCCGGGCATGGCAGGGCATGTATAATTCCAGGACTGAGGAGGCTGAGACAGAGGTTGAGAGTTCCAAGTCAGCCCAGGTTTCATAGAACGTTCAAGACCAGCCTGGGATACATTGCAAGACCCTATCTCACATGAAAAAAAAAAAAGGAAGGAAGGAAATTTTGTGATATTTTAAGTCACTGGTTTTTACAATTTCTTAAAGCAGCAACAGGAAACTAACACAGGAGTCTACAGTCTCAGGTTCAAATTTTGAACCTGCCTCTTCCAAGTGGATGACTGTGGGCATGTGACTTACCACCCTTGAATTTCCATTCTTTGTCGATGGAAGGAGGATTGTATAGACGGTTAGCTGAAAGGATTCATTCAGGACCTAGGTTAGGGCCTGATACCTTAGCAGGCTTACCCATTGCTCTTTGATGACACTGTATGTCCAAGACTTGGAGAACAATAAAACCAACGAGCTTCCTTTACCACGACAGGCTCCCCTTCAATGGCAGTGAGGGAAGAGGAATCAGAGAACAGTAAGAACAGAAAAGAGATCTTGCCTATTGAGAGCAGAGGAAAATATGTTCTGAGCCCCACCAAACTCTTTACAAGCAGTCAGTGCACTCTTAAGAACTCACCACACTATTATTTCCCTGCTCTGCCCATCTTAAAAACGTGTTGACATTCACAAGAAATGGGTTCCAGTGGATTAACCAGTGCTCACACCTCTCCAGGCATCCTCTTTACAGTGAATGTCAATGTCATATATACATCATTGCCCTTGAGCCTCTCAACAATCCAACAAGTATATCCTAGCATCTCCATTTCTCAGTGGGCTCAGAGAGGTCAGATACCTTGCTCAGAATCACAGTGAGAACAGACAAGTCTGAGTTCTTGACCTCAATGAGTCACAACAAGAAGACAGCACTATGGTTGATGACTTCTGCCATTCAGAGCTGAGGGTCTTGTTTGGAATGGTATATTGACAAGTCAAGGGCATTAGAACTGCAAGGGGAAACCCACTTACTGGAAGCCTGCTTCTGAGCTGAGGTGACAGATGAGGTACCCAACCCATCTGTGTATTATTCTGTGGGTGCACTGATGCCACATTAAGTAGCCTCAGTAAGGAAGTTATTCCTTTTGTCTTGTTCACCTTTTATGATTGAAGAGAATCTTGATTTGGTTTCAATTTTTAAAATTTACTCATTTATCTTTTTGAGACATGGTCTTACTATGTAGCCCAGGCTGACTTTGAATCTATGATCCTCCTGCTTGACCTTCTGTTTTCTGGGATTACAGACATGTGCCACCATGCTCACTTTTTCTTTAAGAAAGCTCTACAAATTGCTAATCTCCCATTTACATGAAGAGAGGGCAAATTTTGGGCTCAGAGTCTTTTCTGGCTGTAACAGCCATTCAGAATTAATATTGTTCTATTTTTGTAGCATGAAGTTTTAGCCTTATCTATTTTTGGAAATCATATTGATCTTCCCTTTATGGTGGAGACAGAACGTTTCCTTTTAAAACAAAGTTAATAAATCTATGAATTGATTCAGAGAAAGATTTCAATGTTAATGAAATCTTAAGGTTTTAAATATTAATTTAGTAAGAGGGGCAGATGGTTGGGGTGGGAGAAGATTGACAGAGGTTTGGAAAGGAGCACTTACTTCTTCTACAGAAGGTCACTGCTGTGTGCTGAAAGTTTGGGACCCCCTCCCCACATTCATAAGTTGACCTGATCCCCAAGGTGATGGCACTAGAGGTGAAGCCTTTGGAAGGTGACTATGGATAGGACTACTGCCCATAAAGAAGAGGTGGAAGAGAGCTGATCTCTCTCTATCCTGAAAGGACTCAACAAGAAGTTGGCCATCTGGAAACCAGGCAGAGAACCCTTCTCCAAGAATTCAGACTTCTGGCTTCTAGAACTGTGTGAAACAAATGTTCCCTATTTCAGCCATCCAGAGTGTGGTGTATGTGTTACAGCAGTCTGGACTAGGACAGCCAGTTCCAACACAGGGTTCTGGTCATGAGGATATTTGTGCTTTCCCTCATGGGACAGGCTGGCATCAGAGATGGTCATACAAAAGGTTCCCAGGGTTGTCACAGGGTTTTTATTTATAGAGTGTGTCATGCCCCATGCTCTGGCACCTTTTGACTTCATAGCCACCCTTTAGGCTTCATAATAATGGTGTTTTGGAATCATTCAGGCTGCAGGATATACTGTGAGAAGGCAGTTTAAGAAAGACTTAAACTGAAGCAGGATATACTGTGAGAAGGCAGTTTAAGAAAGACTTAAACTGAAGCAAATTTAAATATAGTATAGCAGTCTTAAAGGATTAACACAACTATTAAATAGTTAAATATTTAAACCCTAACTACCTGTAAAACATAGGCATCTCAACATCTCATGAAGCTGGAGTCATGGATGGTCTCTGCCACAAACTTGGGAGGGAAGAGGCCATGAAGCCATGGATGGTGTCTGCTACAAGGTGAAATTTCTGAGATGACACCTCACTTTAAATGAGGGCAACAGTCAGCTCATTTTAGTAGTGCTGTATAAACAGTCAATAGCCTGGATGTTCTGAAGAAGACCTAAAGTTAATTTTCCCAATTGAATTAGCTATCTATTGGTGCACAACAAATTAATCCAAAACTAAGTGGGCTGAAGCAACAATAATGAATATTTATTATTTCACACAGAGCCTCTGTGGGTCAGACATTTGGGAGCAATTTAGCTCAGTGGTTCCGACTCAGGGTCTCCAAGGCACTTCCTGTCAAGACTGTAGTCAAGCCACAGCCATCCAGAAATTACCTAGGGCTGAGAATCCAATTCCAAGATGGCTCCCTCATGTAACTACAATCAAGAGGTTCCTATCTGCAGGGAAGCCTGAGCTTCCTCCCAATATGACAGCTGGCTTTTCCCAGAGTGAGTGATCCAAAAGAGAGGAAGGCAGACCACGATGTTTCTGATGACCTAGCCTCATTGATCACAAACTCCAACTTCTGCATATTCTATTGGCTATGCAGGACAGCAGTATTCAGTGTGGGAAAAGACTACATTAAGACAAATGTTAGTATCAAGAACTGAGTATCACAGGGGCCCCATCCCCCAGTATATGTTGCATTTCATGCCCACTAACTTAAAGTTAGGTATGGGAGTTTAATGAATGAGTGAATGAGCATATGGGGTGACAGAGGATCATTAAAAATACTGAAATGTACCCAATCAGTACAAAGTGCCAATGGAATATTATTAAACTTCTCAGGACACTAAAAACAATCCCTCTCCTCCAACTTTTCTCTTGTGTTTGGCAGTGTGTTTTGGCTGAATTCCATCATCTAATGGTCTAAGGCAAACTACTGCTTAACTAATCTTTTTTAGAATCCCAGACTCAGTAAACTTCAGAACTTCTTGAGTTCTGTCTAGATTCCTCTGGAGTTCTGTCCTTTCTCAGCTGCCTTCACTCTGGCTCCCAAAGCTGCTCATTTTATTGATTTTGTTGTTGTTGTTGTTCCAAATCCACATTAAATAAACTCAGTTTTGAAAGTGAACAAAATTGTCCACAAACATGACATATACTTTGCCACTTTCAGCAATAAGCAACTGGAAAGGGAGAAAAAGTATCTATGTCCCAAATCCCACATGTCAGAGGTGGCTCATGTTCTAGTTTTCCACGATCCGTGCTCTTGTTTTGTGTACTCTTCCTTCCCCTTTCCACCACACTTCTCTTTTTCTGAGATTAGCTGAAGATGGGGTGAGGTCGTGCCCATGATCTCCAGGGTGAGACCTCCTCCTCTCAGAGACAAGCTGAACAGTTTTAAAGCTACTACTAGAATAATGGTCATTAGTGGCTACAAAGTGTATGAGGGTAGGAGGAAGGACAGAGGGAGCCAGGATAATGGGTTAATGCAGCACAGTAGAGAAACTCTAGTTTACAATAATCTAATATATATTTTATTTAAAAAAACTAGAAGAATTTGAAGATGATGCAAGGTAAGGTATTTATTTGTGTTGAAGCTACACTTCACAATTAAAGTGTTCACTTCCATGCTTTTGGATATAATTAAAACAAAGGCTGCAACTCTCGTTGGTATAGGAGAAAATGTTCCTTAATAAATACAATTTGGAGAGGACAAACACATTAAGTACGTGGAATTCTAGAAGGGCCTGTGGTGAGAGAGAACTTTAGCTTTCTAATTCTATCACTGACCTAGGAATTGGTAATGACCTAGTCGCTTGCCTATTCAATAACTAGGACATGGATACTTGCTAACTGGCACACTGACCTTTGGCTGCTTGCAGCCAGCCTAAAGTCCTGTTTCCTGAAAATTCTTTAAGTTCTCTTGAGTTGACCTTAAAAGCAAGGGAAGCCAGAATGGCAGGACAGGAAATGGACTTTCAGAGCTACGTCCCCAGTGACAAAATGGTTTCTCCAGGGCCAAGTTCTCTCTCAAGAGCTTTCACAGAGCAAAAGTGAAATGCCTGGCCAAATCCATTTATAATTACAATCTAATAATACCCTGCAATTCCTTATGGGATAAGCCTAGAGAAAATTATGAGAGTAATTATGAGGACCTCACTAATGACAACTTAGTAATCATCTTTGGCATACTTCTTTTCTTGAGATGGGAAGTTGGATTGCATTAGACAACTTCCTTTGTCTGCCACTTATGTGCTGTATGACCTTGGAAAAGTCCTTTTGATTCTATCCATCCTTAAGTTTTACCGTCTATAAGAAGGAGGATATAATATAAGAAAGCTGTGCAGTCATGTCTGCTGTGATCAAGATGACTGAGAAACATCTTGAGGACAGAGGGGCGGCTCTCCAAACTCCAATATTCTGCCTGCCCACTCTCTCTATCTAGCTGATGAAATGAGAGTCACATAGCCAGGAGATTCCTGAAATCATTGCTACTGTCCTGGAAGAACCAGTCAAAGGACCCAGGGTCATTCCCATTGATAATTAATCTAAAGTGTACAGTCTCCACTGGGTGGTGCCAAGCCAAGCTGGGACCAGGGCTTGACCACTGGAATTCTTAGATTCCTAGATAGGTTGGGCTCACCGGGTCATTTAAATAATTATGTGATTGAACTTATTAGACACCACTTACCTCATAAAGTTGTCCTAAAGATTAAACAAGATAGTGCATATAAAGTCCTTAGTACCTAGCAAGTGTCCCCTGAACTAAGATGGTTAATCGTCAAGGGAAAACAGAAGAAAAATATGTTTATCTTACAGATTTTTACTGGGACTTAGCAGTAGGTTTAAAAATTTGCTGAACCTATTAGCTAAAATATATTAGAAAGAACATCATTGTTTTAATCTGATATTCTCTAACACAGAAAAAATATTTCATACCATTTTAAGAAGATTTCAAGTCACTCGACTATTTAAAGGTACATTTTCATTTATGGATCCAAGTGGATCCCTCAATGTCAGGGATTGTAAAAGACCTATGGGGCTTCTTTTGTGGATTGGGATAACTAATTGGCAAGATATGGTCTTTATTTTAAATAATCTAGGTAAGAATTCTTGTTCATTCCCTTGAGTGGACTTTGTGTTTTCTCCTCTTCTCCTCCCTATAATAACTTTAAAGAAAAACACTCGATTCCTGCAAAGGTATTACGGGAGCTCATATCCATGAAGAAGGAACAGAGATAAGTTGCAACTGGATTATTCGTATCCACTTGGTGACCACTTTTGTCTCTAGCTCATTCTAAGACGTGTAACTTTATTTTTGTTCAATCACAGCCTATCAAGATGTTGGTATGAACTGGGGATAGCTATCATATAATTCTGCAGAAATTATGCCCCTAACTTGTAGTTTAATATCATATTTTATTTTTATGTCTAGGCAGGTAAAGCATGAATGACTAATAGAAGGACACTTTGTATCAGTCATCAAAGATATCATATCATTTTGTCTTTTGATACCAGTCTTGCTTGAACATATATGTATAGACACACACGTACTGATAAATTCTTAGATTTATGTTCCACAACAAAGGTTTGTCAGTGTGCATCTATTTTTATAAATTTTTGTTTAATGAGAACTCTTTGCTTTTGACTCCCAGGAAATTCAAATTCAATACTAGATGGAAGAAATAATTCATTCAGGTTTCTGATATACTCATCTCATTTTTTACTCTAATTAACTTCTGACATGGTATTCAAAACATAAAATAAACACGTCTGTCTTTTATGTGTATTGTACTATTCCCTCTTGAGTCGTTGGGAATTCATTTTAGAAGGAAGTATGGTGTCAATTGTCCAGGTAACACTGTTCTTTCTGAACTTTTTCTAAGACAACTGGGACTCTGAAATCCTAATGGGGATTTTTTTTTCTTGTCACACACCTAGGAGTCCTGGGACACCCCCTTCTTAAAGATCCAAGAAGAGACAGGATAGCTATAAAATTGTGTGTCTGCCATTTCAGTCCTCCAGAGAAACTGAGGTTCTAAGTAGCATCGGAAGGTCACCCTCGCCCTGGACTTGGCAATGGACTCCCTTCCTCTTTGGCTTAATGCAGCAGTGTTACTAAGCAGATTCATACTCCATAATGGTATTGCCAATGCTTTTCTTTTCTTTTTTTCTCTTTTTTTGATTTTAAGATGCAAAAAGGACTTTTGGGAGTGATTTCCACATGCTGTACTATTTTTCTTTCACATCTGGCTCATTATGGGAAAAAGGGAATGAAGGGAGAGAACAGGAGTGAAGAAGAAAGGAGGGAAAGGGAAAAGGAGAGAGGGGAAGAGAAGAGGGGGAGGGGGAGGGGGAAGGGGCAGCTCAGAGATACTTTGCCAAAAAGCATTTGGCTTGTACACAGAGGAACACTGCGTCAGGCTGTTTTCTGGACTTCTGACTATTTTGAGGACCCTCAAAGTAAAGAAAGTCAAAACTGGTATTAAATAACCACACAGGATGTGGTTGTCAGCTTGAGGTGTTAAGGAGAAAGGTTTATAAAAAGCCTGGTTAAATATAGGAAGTACAGTCGCATTCCAAGTAACTCGAGATTTGAACACCCAATATGACTTTAATGCAGGCAATCTCTTTGGCCCATTTTCATAGCTATATAAAATATTACACCTATTTTAAGATCTGTAATTTTCCCTCCTTAGCTATTTCTCAACAAAACCAGAAAACACTTCCTTTAGCCTAATTCATGCTTCATTATTATTCAAATGCACATCCATCAATTTTATTTTTCCTTGCTAAAATAAATTATTAACTATTTTGAATACCCCAAATTAAGAAAAAACAAATAAATATTAAATGCTTCATTATACCTTAACAATTTGATATTCTATCACCAGAATTCAAAACCTGAGTTTGAATGTTTTGGCTAACTCTCTCTCTCTCTCTCTCTCTCTCTCTCTCTCTCTTTGTGGGTCTCCATTATTATTAAAATGATATTTTAATGCATAAGTCTGTATGAAATGTTTAAACATTTTAATGATTATCACTTTAGCTCTCTTAAAAGTCTATTTTTTCCCTTTCCTCTCTGATAGGCAGGGGCTTTCAGGTCTCCCGGGCTTGGTTTCCTCATCTGTAGAATGGGAGCAGTACCTCCATGGCATGTATTAGTCCACCTGCATATCTGTGCTCATGGCCCTAGGTCATGGTGGGCTAGCCCGTCATAGCCTTGGCCCACTTGCCTTATGAGGACCACAACACACCCAGGCTGTGTGATCAGCAATTGATAATTTTAGAATCCACTTGGCTAACTGCTCTGATCCCACTGCTACAAATAAACCATGCAATCCCTCATTTCATCCAGGTTTGAATTTCAGCAGTGTGCTGTGGAATAGAAAGATGAATTATTTGATTGCATGGAGAAATAAGAGACCATGTGTCTGGCTGCTCTGCAAATCAATTCCCCTCCCAAAGATATTCCTTCTTGCTGAAGACATGTGGCTTCATACAGACTGGGCAGAATCTGAGTTGGGCATGTCGGAGGGCACAGCACATGCAGATATAATATCACTGAGCAGTGTAATATGAGTGTACATGAAAAATAACTACAGAGGGCTTGCCATGCCCAAGGGAAGCCTTTGCCACGGGCCCCAACCATGCCTTCAACAGGCACTTTACTTCTTCCTTGTTGATTCCTATCTGCGCTCAGTGACTTCATGCGACTACCATCTGGTGACCAGTTAGGACATGTTGACAGTGGCCATAGTGTAATAAGAGCTGGGGTCTTTCCAATGGAAAAGTAAGTCTGTGGCCGAGATGGGGCAAGACTGAAATGAAAATGGTAGAAAGCAGCCAGTGTGGCCAGGTTGAGCTTCTATTTTATCTAAGGCTGTATCCCCAGGACTTGGCAAGGAGGAATGCCTAGCTAAGGCTGCAGACAGAAATAACTGCATGATTGCTCAGGAAGAGTTTGTTACGTCTACCAATGGGCAACAGTCATTATCTGCATATAGTCTTTCAGGCTACTTTGTTGATAACTGTGATAAGCTGCTTCAAAGGGGGGTAGACTAGGTTCATTCAGCCACTCATTCATTCACAGATATGGACTGAGTGGCCACTCTACCCAAGATTTAGTACCTTCTCACCTTTGTGTCTTGGGACCATAACATGCACACAAGGTGCACTGGATGGATGCTAGATGCAGAAATGAGTAAGTCAGGTCCGGGGAAGGGAAAATGAACTGCATACCAGCCAAGGAACTCTAGGGTCTGCAATGCTCAAGGGTCATGATCAAGTTCAACATTCTCTAACACAGAGGGACTTAGAGCTTTTGGGATGACTGTGGGGCAGGGCTGTCATATGAAGGGCTGTTATTTCAGATGTAGAGTGTCTGAGAACCATGGGATATTCAGTCTCATGCATCTAAGAGCTCAAGAATAAGCCTCTTGTCTTGAACCCCTCTTGGAGAAAATGGAGTGGAGAGAAAGGTGGCTCTTTGTTCTTGGTTCTGGAGCTGACTGGAGACCGAGTCAGGACTCAGCTCTGGTTTGTTGGATAATCCAAGCTCTGCCAGGCTGTGTTCACAGCACCTCTGCTATATCATGGACAAGCTCATGGGCTTACACTCAAGGGAAGAGGAGACAGATAGAAAATGGGGAAACAGATGTATGTGGTAGTTTTCCCCCACCCCTTATCTGCAGGGGATACATAAGAAGAACCCAAGAAGATCCTGAAATCAGGGAAGGTACCAAACCCTGAAGATTTCACTTTAAGGAAACACTATGGCTTGTCTTTGGCATATCTGAGTTGCCAGCATCACTACTGTTGTGTTTTGGGGCTATTTTAATTAACATGAGGGTTTCTTAAACACGAACTTTGCAAAACTATGACAGTTGATCTGATAACTGAGATGGCTACTCTGTGACTAACAGGTGGGTAGTGCATACAGTGTGGATACACTGTACAAATGGATGATTTAGATCCTGGGAAGGATAGAAAAGGATGGCATGAGATTTTGTGAAACTGCTCAGAATGCTGTGAAACTACAATTGACATGAATTTCCAGAGTGACCTATTATCAATATTTGAAGAAAATCTTTTCTGAGAGCAAAAAATTAAAAACATGAATTATTTACTTTTGGGATTTTCTCTTGAATATTTCCTGACCAAAGTTGACTGCAGGTGACTGAAACTGTGAAATAAAGGAGGACTACCACATTTATTTAGAAAATGGTATATAATGAGAAGAAAAGAAATAGAGTAGGTAGGGAGAGGCAGAGGTTGAATCCCATGGAACCATGTGCTCGCAGGATAACTCAGACAACTTGCTAGGCCTCTCTTAGCCTCAGCTTCTTCATTTTTACAATAAGAAGAATAATGATAATATGCCTGCCTCAACGGGCTGTTGTGAGATGCTTAAGAACACTGTCTCACACATAATGAGCACTTAATGAATGATAGCTATTGTTATTTTATTGTTATCTAAGTAGGAGATCAGAATAGGCCTCTAGGAAGTAATATTTGAACTGAGTTACAAGGATGAGAAAGAGTCAGCCAGGACTCTTTCCAAGCCACAGAGGCAATCTGGACAAAGGCCCTGAGGCCTGTGTGCCTGAGGGACAGAAAGACTCCTGTGGCTGGAAGGCACTGGGCAAGAATGGGTGAGGTGGGAAATACAGTCTGAGAGGCAGGCAGGGTTCAGGTCTTCAGGACACGAAGACTTTGGTAAAGAGTATAGATTTTTATTCTATCTGGAAAACAAAGTCACTAGGGGATATATTAGATAGCTATTGCCAAAACACGTAACACATAACAGTCTCAAACCCCTCAACTGTGCATAAGAACAAACATCGACTTTTCTCACACACTGGTATACAGATTGGCTGAGGTTTAGCTGCTATTGCTGGGTATGGTTGAACTTGATTCTAAGTCTGCTTCATGTGTCTCATTCTGGGGCCCACACTGGAGAAGAAGCATCAGCTGTGGGAGAAGTTGCAGAGGACAAACTGAGTCAAAGAAGATTCTTAGGCAGAATCTCAAGATTCTGCTCCATTTCTGTTGACTGATATTCTATGAACAAAGGAAAAACACATGATCTAGGCCAGTGATCCAGGAGCAGGGAAGCACAGTCCCCTCCATGGGACAACAGGGAAGATGTTGATACAGAGCATGAGTACTGCAGAGTTGGGCAGGGCCACAGAGGACACGCCACCCACAGTCCCTAGGAAGGTGGATGTGCGCCCTCCAAATGCAGAGTGCCCACGAGGGTCAAAGGTCAGCTGACTTTTGCCTCCCTCTCTATGCATTCTTCCGTTAGCCTCTGAGTAGCAGCCTCTTCCTGCCCTATTTTGGACCCAACTAGGTCAACTTTCTGCTGGACCCTCCTTTGACAAGCAGCAGAACCACCCGAGCATCATCCAGTCAGAAAGCTATCCCTACACAAATCACCTGCTGGCTTGTGCCACCTTAGTGCTAGCTTGGTTTTCTCTTCCAAGTCCTGTTGTGAGAGGAAAGAAATTTTACACCTTCCTGGTAGCCTCCTGTGGCCAGCCTGGTGCTGGGTTATACTCATAGGGGTTCAAGTCAGAGCCGGAAGGAGAAGTGAGAGGTCTGCCTTCCTTGTCGGATCCCTCCTGTTGAAATACAATGTGCTTTTCCAAACTGGTGATCTTCTTAACCATTCTATTTTATCTGTCATCCAGCCCCCTACCCTCCCTCAATCTGGTCTTGGAACTATTTGAGGGGAAAAAAAGAGGAGGAGCAGGAGAAGAAGAAATGTATGGGGAGGGTGTGGCAGTGAGGGGGTGGGTGTCCATGAAAATTTATGTGCTGAAAAACAGCTGTAAAATGTTTAATGTTTCAATGAACATTTTATGTTTAAGATAAAAGATCCTCTAGCCAGGAAGGGCTTTAAAATGTTACATTTTCAAACTGAGCCAAAGAGAAGAGGCAAAAAGAACAGATTCTCACAAACCCCTAACTATGGAGTGACACCAAAACATTAAAGAATAAAAGGAGGTCCCTCCATGTTATGTATTTTAGCACCCAGCTCGGTGGGGACTGGGCAGGAGATAACAGCCATGACACAGGGAGCCTGGCAACAAGAAAGAAAAATAGGCTCGTCTTTTCAAAGCCAAGTACCTGTGGCATGAAACCTTGGAAAATCAGGTTTTGGAGGGGGAAGTGGAAGGATGGAGCAGGGGAAGATGCCCAGCTCAGCCAAATGCTTGTTGAAAGATGTGACAGTAATCAATCAGTCCCCAACAGGAGAGTAGGTCGAGAGTCATGAGCCTGGGCTCTTCCAGGAAGGAGCCTGAATGAAGGGACCCTGGCTTGGACAGTGAGACTCAGGTTCAAATCGAAACTCCACTTTGGAACTGGCCTGGTCTCCTTTAGTGACTTTGTAGCCTCTCTAAGACCCCAGATTCTTCACCAAATCAAATCAAATGCACGTGGAAACCATAATGGCCTACTCCTGATCTGTGTGGCCCTGGGTCAGGCACATCTGGGCAGCCACACCAGGGCAGCCTGAACCCAGCAGAGAAGGGCTCCATGTGACAGGGGACAGGCTGCTGTCAATGCTTTGAGGAATGCAGGAGTGGGGCTGTTCTTTACTTGACTGATACTTTAGTCAAGTCCCCATGTGGATTTTTAGGACAAGAAACCAGTCTTTCTTCTTATCTCCTTTGCAATTCACATTTTGCAAGTTGCTTTTGGGTAGCAGAATGCCCACTGGCCCTTTCTGACCTGGCCCCTTCCTGCCTTCTCTGCAAGCAATACCCACATGGCAGCAGAAGACAAGTGAATAAAACTCAAACTTTGTGTGCAGCACCTCAGACATGTTCTGCAGTTTTGAGCCCAGATTTTCTAGGTCCCCTTTCTTCTGCTTACTGTATCCTTCCCCAAGCTTCATCCTTCCTTCAGCAAACTGCTACTCAACCCTCAAAGTCCAGTGCAAGGACCACCTTCATAGAACTTCTCACTTGTGTGGAACGGTGCTCTATGGTGCCCTGACAGTCGACATGGCTGCTGCGTAGCCCAACACTCATCACATCACATTACAGACATCTCTCACACTTCTGCTTTCTCCCCTACACACTGCTTCTGGAGACTGGCTACTGAGGCTTTTTCTAAGTGTCCCCTGGCATGGGTGTGGGAAAAATCCCTGGAAAACTGTGTTTGAATGAATGAATGAAAGAAGAAATGAATGGCAAAAACTCTCACGCTCCTCCGCAATGTCAGAAGATGGGCTCCTGGCCTCAAGGAGCAGAGGGCTGTGGTACTTCCTCTCATCTTGTGATTGTGCCCTGGCACCTGGGGAGATGAGACAGCTTTTGCTCTCCTTTGCAGAAGAAGCAGCTCTCACCTGTCAGCCTCCCCCTGCCTGGGAACTGATACAAATGAGGGGCAATCTGCCCCGTGGTCCACCGAGGAACCTCTCGGATGGCTGCAGACCAGTGAGAAGGATGCTAGTTCACCTCCAAGGAGAAAGGGGGCTATCTCCTTTGCAGTCGATGGGGTGCCCTTCTTGCTTGTGAACCTGCACATGGGTAAGGAAGGGCGTGGACTGGACTGGGGAGGACGTGCACTTAAGAGACATTTGAGGTCCCTCCTGCTCTCCGCAGGCCACACCTTTACTGTCCGTCTTCTGGGAGGCCCAGGACGTGAGTGGACACCGTGTCTGGGAGCCCACAGTTCTTGCCCTGACAGGGTGACAGCTACCCATTAGACAATTTCAAACAAATCTCCACAAAGTTTTGTAAGTACATCAGATACCAACGAGATGATGGATGGAAACTCCCACGGTGAAGCAAAGTGAAAACAAAGCCATGTCGCTCAACCCCATGTGAACTGAAACCACAGGCCGAATGCAGTGACTCCGTAGACATAAACAGCTTAACCTCATGAGTCACTGCCCTGGCCAGGACCCTCTGCAGAAGCTTCCTCCTGCTGTTCCGGAGCTGCTGAAATTCCTTCCCCTAGATATTTGCTTTCACGTGAGCAGATGGAAAGAGAACGTTTATACAACACCTACTTTATGCTAGATGCTCTGGTCAACACTGGGTACACATTTCCACTGAGTTTTCACCATAACCCTGCCCAGGATCTGACTTAATCTCCATCTGCCCAGGGGGACCAGAAAGCAGAGAGCTTGTACAAATCAGATGAGCCAGGGCTGGAGTTGGGGTTCTGTCCTCCTGCCACACATCCCCAGGGCACAGTGAACCCTGAGTAGTCATGAGTGTGGGTTCTCCTGCTCTCCCAGTGCCTCCAAACTGTACCTCTGTCAGCACCACTCAGCACAATAAATTTCTCTATCCACTGTGATAGTCAGCTTTCCAACACTGTTAACAAATACCTAAGACAACCAACTTATAAGAAAGGTTTTTCTGACTTATGGTCTGGGAGGTTTTAGTCCATGATCATTTGGCCTTATTGCTTTGGGACTGTGGTGACACACTGTGGCAGAAGTATGTGACAAAGCAGAATCACTCACTTCATGTCCGGGAAGCAAAAAAGAGAGGAAGAGGAAGGGGTTGGGGTCCCACTCTCCCCTTTAAGGGCAACCCCCCAAGGACCTGAAGACTCCCCACTAGGCTCCATTTCTTAAAGGTCCCACCCCCCGCCCCCCAACAGCACCATGGTCTGGGGACAGAGCCTTTAATCTGAGGACACTTATCTAACCATAGCACCCACCATATCTGTACATTTATTCATCTATTAAAGACGTGTACACCATTGCATGTAATATTATAAAACACTCAGAGAGTAAGGATTGAAATGGGTTGACAATTTCTTTTTTTTGGCAGTTCTGGGGTTTGAACTCAGGGTCTCACAGGCAGGCACTCTACCACTTGAGCCATTCCACAAGCCCTAGAAATGGGTTGAGATAAAAGATAAATGAAGTTTCCACATCCTTCACAAGTTGTAGTACAGGGGTCATAGGGTAGCCAGATGGAAGAAATACAAACTACTTAATTAAATCTAGAATCCTTCTTTGCTAAGAAAACATTCATCAGTCATCTGAAATTCAAATCTATATATTTTTCTATTCTCTATATCTGACAATCCAAAGGTGTGGGTGATCCTTTCTGTGAAGAAATAAATGACCACTATAAATATTTTAGTATTTGTAGGATACGAGGTCACTGCCACGACTGCTTGATCCTCCTAAACAGCACTAGAAAATCCCTAAACAATGGGTCTGGCTCTGTTTCAATAAAACTTTATTTATAAAAACAAGTGGCAAGCTGGACTTGGTCATTGGCTACAATGGATCCTAGTGGATCATCAAGCATGCATCCCACGGGGGAGGCCCCTGGTCTGTAGGGGACAGGGCCCACATTTCTACAGCTCTCTTATCACATGACGCTGTAGAAAAAGCAATTCTTGTGTTTTCTCTAGGGGTTGGGAGTGGGGGCTGGGGAGTGGACAAGAATAGTAATGACAACCCCTTTTATAACAGGGAGGCTGGAAGGAGTGAAAGCAGAAGCACATTGCACGTGCACACACATTCATTCACACATGCTTCTGCAAGCCAAGATACTGCGCTGGTGGCCCTGCACATCCTGTGTCAGATTAAATGCTTCCCCTGCCCTGCATACTAGCAATTCAATTGGCCAACTGGCAGCCATAACAACACATTAACCTTTTTGCCAAATCAATTCTACCAAGTCCCCTTCCAGCACTAAGAGAAATTAAATGGCCCCACGCCTGGGAGGAGGGGCACACTCTCCACACTGTGGCATTTCCATGTTCACCTGGAACTCAGAACCTGGCTTTTAAACAGGACCCTTCTCATCCATGGAGCACCAGGACCCTCGTTCCTGAGGCTGTCTACCCCTTCTGCAGGCAGCCTGGTACTAACGCCCAGTCCATGGCTACTGCCCACCACCATCAATAGTGCCATCTGTCTTCATAAGTCATGTGGCCAGCTGCTCTGCCCCCCATGAGGATGCTGGACCTCACTGTCGGGAGCCTGGAAGTGGGTGATTTTGCTTGGAAACCCAGGCAAAGCCAACCACGGTCGGAGCCATGGCAGCATTTCAGATGTCCTCTAAAACTCCAACCCTTTACTATCCCTATTTCTTCAACTGCAAGCCTGTGGTGCCAAGACTGGCTCTCTAAACAGTGGGTTCTCAGAGATGACACTGTTTGCTGGCACAGGGAGCAGAGGCAGAGACTGGAAATGCCTGCAAGCAGCCTAGTGAGGAGTGAGAGGGGAAGGGGGCCCTAATAACACCACTTAGCTAGAAGGAGGGGTGACAGTGGTAGGCACACTTCAAGGCTCTCCTCCAGAAGCAATGCCTGTGTTGTGAGATAATTTAGAGATTGTGAGCTGTGTGTGTATGTATACGTTTGTATATATGCACACACATCTGTAACAACAAACACAATTCTGTATATCTGACCCCAACTATTCAAAAGCACAGTTCTGTTTCTTCTTTTGTTACAAGAAGTCTCTTGTCAAGCCTATTGCCTCCCATCTCTATTCTGTTACCCTTTTCTAGAACTTGGAGGAACCCAAAACTCCTGAAGATTGGTAGCTGGACTTCTGAAAGTAAATGGCACCCAGTATGGGTTGTGCTCCTCAATCATGGTTGGCTAAACAAGATTCTGATACCTTCCATAGCTCACAAGTACTGGGTACCAAGAGCAGTGAATTATTATCTTCTTCTGAACAAGCTAAGCCGACATCCTTCTTTGGGTCATCATAAGAATGGTCTCCAAGATCACACATTCATTCAGCAAACACCTTCAAAGCCAGGTACTTAAAAATTCAGAGGTAAAGTCACAGCACTGGCTTTGCAGAGGTTGCAAGGAGCCCGGGAGGTCACCCAGGATGTAGAGGTTATTGTTGGCTTCCTGTGACTTTCAGATAGGGAGCTAAGTGACAAATCCTATACTTTATTCAAGCTACAGAGAAAGGAAGCCAACCAGGAAATGGTGGCTTCTAGTGTTAAGTTTTGTCTCTTACATCTCCCTAGAGCCAGGACTAAATTAGCAGCATGGGAGGTGCCATTCCAGGGGCCCTAGCAATGAGGACAAAAAACCAGTACTGTCAATTGGGTACAAAAACACGAGGGTGGGATACTTTAGGGGGGCAGATTTCTTCCTGATTCTCAGGCCCAGGCAGTGTGTCTGTGTGTTAGGGGTTGGACAGCCCTGTGTAGCCAGCCACAGCCTCTGCATTCACACCTGTCAAATGGGCAGTGTCTCACCTGGCTCAACTCCTGCCTAATTCAGCTGGGAGAAGCAAGTGTGAGCAAGGCAGTGAAGACACTAAAACACAACAAAACAAAACACCAGGCATAATAAAAATGTGTGGGATTGTTCAGGGACTAGGCCAACCACAATTGTGTTGAGCAAACGTGCATTTGTCTAATAAAAGCGAGAAAAATACAGACAGATTTGTATTTTAATATGCCAATAGTCCCAAAGCAGTGGAAGTCTCATTACTTCAAAATTCTCTTTCCATCCTGACATTTCATTGGCCAACTGAATGTAGATTTTCATTTGTAAAGCCCAGAGTCCTACACAGAGAGAATCTTCAAATTACAAGTTGTATATAAAATACTGACTTTATGTCTAATTATTATAATAATGAAAAAGCAATCACGGTGACGACTCTATTCCACCCTGTGGCAAGAGCATGCCTCAGTTATAATATGGGGGGAGGATGATCTAGTCAACCCTGGAACCCAGAAATGACTGCTGTCTCCTCTGACAACCTTTTGAACTTTTATGAGTGACACACACACAGGGGCTTAAAAGTGTCACTTTTGCCTAATAGAACTGTTCTTCAGGAAGATGGAATCAGGGCCTCTGAGTTTCTGGCGGCTGGCAGCTGCCACTTAGGAGGCCACCTCAAGTTGTCTGAGGCCACAGAAGCCAGCCCTGCTGTGACAGTGGAGCCCCGATTAGTCGGAACTCACAGAATGACATTAGCCTTTTCTCTTGGGATGGGAGAGTGGATTAAAGCAATAAATACCAGTAAGGGGACATGAATGACTGGGAATGTGTGACATTTGGAAGGGACAGGTGAGGGAACAGAGTGACTGAGGGACAAGCCACCCAGGCCACATTCCACAGTTTCTAGGCAGCTCTTCTGTGAATTTGGCAAACAAGTTTCTGCCAGATGGAAACCAGGTAGGTAGGAGCAAGAAGAGTCAGCATAGGACCCTGATGCGGTCTACACTAACTATCCTCTTCCCTCTTCTCATATAACCCAGTAAATTTAGTCACATTGAGGCCCCTGCCCTACTCATCACACTGCAAAGCTTGTCTCTGCTCTGGAATCTGTGACCAGGGCAATGTGCAAACGTACAGTGGATATTAAAAGCACTATGTGCTGCATGTGCTCATGAAGTTAAGTACCTGTCTGTACATGTGTGTGGGACTTGGAGGCACCAAAGGCGTGGAGGAGAGAGAAAAGGTGACCATGTGTAGGCAGTGGAAGCTGTTGGTGTCCTGGTCTGATCCCTTTTTCTCAGTCACGGTACCTTCTCCCAACTTTCACAACCTTCTCTGGAAAACTGCCCTTGGCTGATGACCTTGTCTATCTTGCCCAAGACTCCTGGCAAGATACAAGCTACAGGGGGCGGGGGGGTGGGTGGTCTGTGACTGTTAGATATGGTACAACAGCCTTAGCAGGTGGGTGACCTTAAGTAAAACCTTTACCCTCTGATGAGTTGTTGCCTGTAGCTGTCCCAACAAATTTCCACAAACATGGCTCTTTCACAGTTCTGAAAGTCACAGGTCCAAAATTAAGGTGCTGGGAGGACCATACTTCCTCCCAAGGCTCCTGGGGATGGTGGTGGCAGTTATGTGCATGTATCTTTGTAGGGCCACCATCTCCCCACTACATCCTCCCTCAGCCAAACTTTTCTAGCTTATGAAAGATACCATCATCCCACTGTGCACTGTGAGGAGGACTAAATGAAGTGATCCACACAGTTTCTGTAATTCTTGTGACCTCCACGTTACACGGATGGTAGTGGGGTTTGAGATTTAAGTGACATCACAAAAGTCCAACAGCACATTAGCAGCTGGGTCTAGACAGGAAGACAGTGACGCTTTGGGAGATGACTTTCCTTCGGAACATGACTTTCCCATTTGCAACCTTAGGACATGGACACTGGGAGAGAGACTCTGCAGCTCTTGTAGAATTTGTGGTTGTTGAGGGGCAGCTGGGGGACCACGGGGGTGTCTCTGAGAACCTTCTGGAGGCTCACTGAGGTCAAAACTCTTCAGAATACTGCCAAGGTGTTATTTGAACTTGTACTTTCATTCTTTTACAACTAAACAGTGGAATTTTCCAGAGGCCACAAGACACATGATACCACAAGAGACTGAATGAAGAAGCAGACGTGAGAGTCTGGCTGGATTCTAGGAAGCCAGACCTTAGACTGATGTGCAGAAATGTGTAACGGTGATACTCTGCTTAACATTTGTTTGAAAATGCAGTTACTCTTCATAAAAAGAGTTACTCATGTCAACATGTAATTGCTTATTTTTAAATGAATTAAGAAATAAGTAATTTAAGTGTTTTCATTTTATTTCCTAATATGATAAATGTTGAGAAATGGTCTTTGGGATCCTGGATAACTTTTAAGAGTGTAGAGTCCTGAAATCAAGACAGCTGAGAAAAGCTGATATAGGCTAAGGCTGGCTCCTGTATAGGATGCACCTGTCACCAACTTTCTCACCACCAAGTGGACCTGGTGGAGTTCATACAATTCTCCAGGGAGTCCAGTCTCAAGTCCATGGTCCTCACCACTTGGAACAACTACTGGCCAGGACTCTTTTCATTTTTATCTGGAGAGAATCTGCACTTGAGTCAAAAAGACAAATTTATTGGAAAGACATGAGAAGGTTCTCACAGTTATAGGGAATGTTCCATGAACTGAAGTGCTGGGTACAGGGACCCCAGGGACTGGGCCCAGAGCTCAGGGTTCATGTTCTTCCTTGCTCTTGTCTCCCTGGTCCCTGGTCTCTCCCTGGTCAGTATTGGAAGTGGCAGCCTGGGTGATGTTTTTACATCTCCAGGACCAGTGTGGCAAAGGCATTTCTGATAAGCTTCAAGTTTTATACTCCATGGATGCATTCTAAGTGGTCTCCCAATGCTGTTAGGATACACCATGCCATGTAAAGTAAGAGTGAGTAGAGTTCCAAAGTGAAGACAGTTGTTCTTAGCAGAGGGTAGATTGCTTGTCCAGTATGAACAAGACCCTTGGTTGGATTCCCTCCCAACAATGCAAAAGAAATAGAAAAAGCAAGAGGGAAAGGTGGAGGACGTGGGAGGGAAAGGGATTAATGCCCATCATTGTGCTCTAAGCTCTACCCAGTGGGTCAGGTGGCCACAAAAATGAAATCCAGTGCTTTTCTAGGCCCACCATCTTCCTCACCCTCACTTTATAGATGAAGCAATGGAGTATCTTCTATTTCACAAAGTTGCTGTGGACCATCTCCCCACCACCCATACAACCATCACAGCACCAGGAAATAATACCACAGCACCTCCTGTGCAGAGAACCCAGGGCTCAGGTCTTGTCTACTCAAATGACCTGCTTAGCTGATCCTCATTCCCCATCACTGTATCAGCCCATCAAAAGAAAACAAAGGGCAGTACTGTGCATAGAATTAAGGTGACACAAAAGGAAACTTCGATCCAGCTAAATAACCACCCTCTCTGTCCAGTGAGAGAGCACCCATTCTATATAGCAGAGGGCAAGTGGGAGCAAAAGGCAGACAGAAAATACTTACGCGTGAGAACTTATTCATTCCATTTATAAATGTCCTCATCATATGAGAACCCAAAGTAGAATTTTCTCTTTGGACTCAGTTCCAGAAATAATGGGGTGGCATGTCAGTGATGTTTTCCTTTTACGGCTTCTCTAGGAAGCTCAGCACTCACCTTTCAGTTTACAGGCCCTTTGGACAAACATCATGAACTAGCTGGCCTTGGTCTTGTAGTTTTTTTCCCTACTCTATGCCACCTTCCCTTGGTCTCCTAGTTATTTTCTCCCTGTTCTGTGATACTGCTGTTGGGCACTGCATGTTACTAATAACACAAATGCAGACAACACAGTCCTGTATTTTGTATCACGTTCTGTCAAGACAACCAGGCCATGATGGCAAAGTCAAGCCAACTGATCACGTGCCAGAAAGAGAGCCCTGCTTATCCAAGGCAACCACCATTGTTCAGAGGGTTGTATCGGTTGGGAAGCCAGGACTGGTGCATCTCCCGCCTTCCTGTATGCAGGTGTTCAGGACACTATCCTGCCAAGAAGACATGCCTGGGATTCACTAGAGATCACAATCAGATACTGAGAGAGCTTGGGATGTGAGGGTCATTAAACACCATGGTCTGTCATCCCTTGCTTCCTCCCTTAGGTTGAAGCACTCCAAAAATTAGAATAAAATATGAAATTAGTTGGCAAAGGGCTTTAATGAAGCCCTCTGTCAATGCAACAATATTGACAAGACAAACAAACAAAGCAAAGGTAGGGCACAAGGGTGCTATGTCAGCAGCAAAAACAGAAAACAGAACAAGACCAAAGATTTCTGGAGTGTTAGATCAGAAGTCCAAAGAGCCCCAGAGTTCAGGGATGTCTCATGGTGGCAGGGTAGGGAACATGGCAGAGTCCAGACTAGCTCTGATTCTAACAGACACTCGTAGGACAATGAGTTCCTTGAGGGTTCCCATGTACCCACTCCATCCTAGGTACCAGCAGTGGCCCTGCAGCTGGGGATGCAGAGAACAGAAGTTGCCTCTGACATTGCAAACTGCCAGGCACTGTGTGAAGTACTTGATAAAGATTATTTTATTTAATCAATATTATTACCTCTGTCTTATAGGTGAGGAAAATTCAACCTTGGCAACGTTGAGGATCTTTATAAGGACACTCACCAAAACCACCTCCATAAGAGGCTGAAGCCTGGATATTATAGAGGATGGGTCCTAAGCCTTGTGCTGCTCTGTCACCACCTCAATGAAACCTTCCTTCAAAGCTTGGTTTTCTGCTTTCCTTATTCCCTGCTCACCTCTTCCCTCTCACCTTCACCCATCAAATGCATGAGCTCAAGTGCTATAAGAGATAGTGGGAATCAAAGATCCTAGAGAAATGGCACTTTTCTGAGAGGGGACGGTGCATACTGTGAACTGAATTGTGCTACCCCAAAGATCTGGTTTGGAAACAGGGTCTTTGAGGATATCACCAAGTTAATATGAGGTCATGCTAGAGGAGGGTGGGCCTAATTCAATGACTATCATCTTCCTAAGAAGCAAGGAAGAGACAGAGAGCCACATGGTGTGAACACCGTGTGCTGATGGAGACAGAGATTGGACTGATGTGTCCCACTGCCAAGGACCACCAAGGACCAGCAGCAATGCCAGAAGCTAAGAGAAAGGCAGGGTGGGTCTTCTTGTGGAACATTCAAGAGAGCATGGCCTTGCCAGCACCTTGATTCCGGGACTTCTCACCTTCAGAACCTTCTTCTTTCAGAAGAAATGTGCTGCTTTAAGTTACCCAGCAATAGAAAACAATACAGTGCCTTCATGCATCAAAGCACCTGTAACACCCCTACTATGTGCTGGGTATCTTTACTGGGCCTCAAGAGATGCAAAGGGAAACACATAACACAACACTTTTGCCCTTAAGGGACTCTTACGGAAAGAACTGAGATGGGATACGTCTGGAAACCTCTGCACACACATAAAACATGATCAAATTATTTTCACTGCTCCCCAGAAAAATGCCTGCTGGAGGGTGCAGGATATGGTTGTACAAAACTAATGCAGAGCTTACAGAGTGTGAGTTTCAGTCCCAAGGGCAATGAGATGATTTTGATGTAAACTGAGAGGGAACTGCATGGAACTGCTCTCCCAGCTTGGGGTTTTTGTCTTTATATCAAAGACCTCACAGGAGTGGGACTGGCTTCCCCCAAATTCCCCAGACCAAGGGGCTTCAACTTGGCCTAGTAAATAACAAGACCATGCCTATGATGCTACAAATGTATTGTCATGATGATTTCACAGTGTGCAATGTGCCAGAATCTATCCGCTTTCTTTACTTTTTTTAGAAAAAGGAAGATTGTGAATGAATGATTATTCTTAGGAGTTGTTGCTAAAAATTATGTTCATGAAAATCTCTGGCTTCCATAGAACACAATGGAAAATCTAAGCTACTAGTTAATCAAAGAGTTACTGAGATCCAACTCCTCTACTCAATCAACTGGGACTTTGTTCTTTGCTGGTAGCCACAGCCACTAGAAGTGTGTTCAACTGGTGACAGGCACTTGTGAAAGATTTAATTACAGATTATGAATGAAGGGATGAGATCTAGAACCAGGAAATAAGGCAAGGGGCAGCTGGACTGTCACTGAAGCCATTTCCCTCTTCTTTCTCAATGACCTGAATTCCTGCCAATGGAATGGGGGTGAAAGAGGGGAGTACTTGCAGGCCTTGTCCAGATAAGATCCCACATGGTTCCATGTCTCCTCTACCTCTTGTGCCAGCCTGGATAGGAGGGTACCATTGAGGAACTAGGGGGATGGAGGGCAAAGTCACTGGTTAGGTAAGGTCTAGGTCTAGGACTAACCCATAGAAGGCTATGATTATAGCTATAAATAAATCCACACTGTGTTAAGGATTGAATGTGAAATCACTGAAATTCGGGGATTATCTGTTACATCAGCTAGCTCAGTCCAATGGAACAGGGAGTTCCAGTGTTTGATCTTGGCTGAGTGGGAAAGCAAGGAGCTATGCTGACCCCAGAGAGAGCCCCAAAGGAATGACAGGGAGGGGCTCAGTACCCACAGGCAGGAGAAAAGGAAAAAGTGAGTGGAGGAGGAAGAGGCAGGAGAGAAGTAAGAAAGGAGATAAAACAGGAAGGAGAGAAATGTGTAGATAAAAAGAAGGTAGCAGACTCATTTTGTGGTGTTGAGTCCTTCCTTCCTCTCTTCCTCCCTTCCTTCTTCCTTTATTCCTTTCCTTTTTGACAGAGTCTCACTATGATGCCCAGGCTGGCCTCAAATTCGTGACACTCCTGCTGCAGCCTCCAGAGTGCTGGGATTACAGGTGTGCACCATTGCACTGGCCTTGCCGTCACTGTTAGCCTTTCCACCTCCATCCTCACAAGGAAAGGCTTTGGCTCCAAGGACAAGAAACTGCTTTATGTTGCTAAGGTTTTGCAAACGCTTCCAAAACAATCTTAATGTGTTTCTGTACAGTGAACTTAGAATATAAGAAGAAAATTAATGCTCTGTGACTGTGAGGAACGCTTAGCAATCATTGCTGCTGACCAACAGAAGTAAAAGGGCAGTAGTTAGCATGACTGCCTGTTGCCTTTTTGTTTCTTGCTCTCCCCTAATCCCTACAGATTTAGACTGGTTTAATTCAAGTGCACAGAATTCCTGGTTTCTCCCACCATTTTCTAGCGTTCCTTTAAGTCTTGCTCCAGTTTTAGTTCCCTCTCTATTCCTGCATTAACCAGCTGACAACCCTTCAGTCATCAAACATAGAATTCAGGCAGAATAACACCTTGCTTTGAGCTGCTATGGCACCCTGTGAAATAAAATAGCAACAAACATGACAGTTACACTGTTTACTGGATGCTTCCCATGTGCCAGGGACTGTGCCAAGTGTTCAAGCACCATTGTTTGGCTCACACTGTCACTTTTCAGACATTTTCTCCATCACTGAGTCTTCAAACACCTCCATGAATCACCATTACTGTTCCTACTTTATGGATGAGGAAGTTGAGACCAAGAAGTTGAGAGAAGCTGTACAAAGTCTCTCTCGCCTCCAGTGAGTGCCAGGCCTAGGACTGAACCCCAGGCCATTCACCCGACCTAAACACCACAGAAGGCCGTGGTCACTGTCTGTCCTCTACCGGGCAGAGGGTGTGTGCCATGTTCTGGCTGCTTCCTCCATTTCTTCTGGGACTAAGGTGAACGTAGGAAGATCTTCATCAAGGCGAGTGAAGGGAGATGAGGTACTGGCTTTTTAAAAAAACACTCATGTTCAGAATGACACTTTCTAGAAAAAAAACAACTGAATCTGAATGTATTTAATAGTTTACATGACTAGCTCCTTAATGGGTAACAAGTGCCAAGCACGGCCATATACACAGCTGTGCTTCCTGGGATGTCATGATATTAATTATTCCAGTGTCTATAGGTCTGTTTATATTTTCTCTACATGTCTATCCACAAGGTCTCATGTGTAGAAAGGACAAGGGGACATCTTTGGAGCACCTGCTATGCTGTGTGGCATTATATGTACCCTCTCTCACTTGACCCTCAAAAGCATTCTGTGAGAATGCTAGTGGTTACTTAATGTTTCAAAACCAAGAGGTGAAACTCTTTCTCTAAGGACAGTGAGCAGATGGATTAGGCTTCACAGCATATGTCCTTTCTTTATAGGGGGCATTTCTTTTGTTGAGGGGGGTGAGATGACACTGTGAGGGGGGGTGAGCAAGACAGAATTGGGCACAGAGAGAAATTAAACTTGGTTGGAGCAGCCAAGGCCTCAGCAGATCCTTTGGAAGTGTTGGGGTTGGAGTGGACTTGAGGGGTTCACTGAAATGAGGCAAGCGAACCAGGCCATATGTTTCACCACAACTCCTGTCTTTGCCCTTGTCCCCAAGGAGGGGCAGTAGGGGATATTTCTAAAATGAGTGTTTCAGACTGCCTCAAGCTTAACATTTATGACTTCTAAAGACAAGAAAATATTGAATTTTTCCTCCTTGGAAAATACATTCTTCTACAGGTGAATAATATCTGGTCTTAAACATCTTCATACAAAAATAACAAGACTAATGTTATCACTGTAAGATTTTTAAAACAGATCAAGGGATTAACAACTAAATGGAAAACTGTGAAATCTTTAAAGGAGAAAAGTGGGAAAAGAGAATGTTGGGATGGAAGAACTCATCACTTTCATTATTGAAAAGTTACTTTTTTGTGTTTTTTGAAAGGGTTTCACTTTGATGCCCAGGCTGGCCTCAAAGGTATGATCCTCCTACCTCAGCCTCCTGAGTGCTGGTATTACGGTAATGAGACGCCCTCCCCCACCCAAATACTTTTCTTTTAGAAAGACTTTGAAGGCATAAACTGAGCATAATGGGCTATATTATTGACACTTGACAACTGTGGATAAATCCACCATAAACCATGTGGATTTCAAATAATAACATGGGTTTACAGACAGTCTGTCCTACAAGGTTTGTTTACACATATTATCTACCAATGGTGGCCAATTAAGGCCCTCCATTGTATAGACTAAGAAGATGCAGAAGCCAATCAAGGCCCTCCATCACCTAGGTTGTGTGATGCATGAGCCAATCAAGGCTCTCCATCACTAGACTAACAAGCTGGAAGGGCCCTCAGCAACCAATCTGGATGCTGAGAGGCAGGGCCATGGGCTCAGTCCTATCTAAGACCCTGAGGGCTATGCCTCTGTTTCAGACCCGGATTTCATTCCGGGATGGGAACATACTTATCTTTTGCTTAGAACAAAATTCATTTTAACTTCTGAAGAAAGAGATTGAGGAAGACTATAGAAAGTGGAGAGATCTCCCATGCTCATGGATTGGTAGAATCAATATAGTAAAAATGTCGATACTCCCCAAAGTAATCTACATGTTTAATGCAATTCCCATCAAAATTCCAATGACATTCATTAAAGAGATTGAAAAATCTACTGTTAAATTTATATGGAAACACAAGAGGCCACGAATAGCCAAGGCAATACTCAGTCAAAAGAACAATGCAGGAGGTATCACAATACCTGACTTCAAACTATATTACAAAGCAATAACAATAAAAACAGCATGGTACTGGCACAAAAACAGACATGAAGATCAGTGGAACAGAATAGAGGATCCAGATATGAAGCCACACAACTATAACCAACTTATCTTTGACAAAGGAGCTAAAAATATACGATGGAGAAATAGCAGCCTCTTCAACAAAAACTGCTGGGAAAACTGGTTAGCAGTCTGCAAAAAACTGAAACTAGATCCATGTATATCACCCTATACCAAGATTAACTCAAAATGGATCAAGGATCTTAATATCAGACCCCAAACTCTTAAGTTGATACAAGAAAGAATAGGAAATACTCTGGAGTTAGTAGGTATAGGTAAGAACTTTCTCAATGACACCCCAGCAGCACAGCAACTAAGAGATAGCATAGATAAATGGGACTTCATAAAACTAAAAAGCTTCTGTTCATCAAAAGAAATGGTCTCTAAACTGAAGAGAACACCCACAGAGTGGGAGAAAATATTTGCCAATTATACATCAGACAAAGGACTGATAACCAGAATATACAGGGAACTTAAAAAACTAAATTCTCCCAAAACTAATGAACCAATAAAGAAATGGGCAGGTGAACTAAACAGAACTTTCTCAAAAGAAGAAATTCAAATGGCCAGAAAACACATGAAAAAATGCTCACCATCTCTAGCAATAAAGGAAATGCAAATTAAAACCACACTAAGATTCCACCTCACCCCTGTTAGAATAGCCATCATCAGCAACACCACCAACAACAGGTGTTGGCGAGGATGCGGGGAAAAAGGAACCCTCTTACACTGTTGGTGGGAATGTAGACTAGTACAACCACTCTGGAAAAAAATTTGGAGGCTACTTAAAAAGCTGGACATCGATCTACCATTTGATCCAGCAATACCACTCTTGGGGATATACCCAAAAGACTGTTACTCCAGAGGCACCTGCACATCCATGTTTATTGCGGCACTATTCACAATAGCCAAGTTATGGAAACAGCCAAGATGCCCCAGCACAGACAAATGGATTAAGAAAATGTGGTATCTATACACAATGGAATTCTATGCAGCCACGAAGAAGAATGAAATGTTATCATTCACTGGTAAATGGATGGAATTGGAGAACATCATTCTGAGTGAGGTTAGCCTGGCCCAAAAGACCAAAAATCGTATGTTCTCCCTCATATGTGGACATTAGATCAAGGGCAAACACAACAAGGGGATTGGACTATGAGCACATGATAAAAGCTTTAGCACACAAGGGAGGGGTAAGGATAGGTAAGACACCTAAAAAACTAGCTAGCATTTGTTGCCCTTAATGCAGAGAAACTAAAGCAGATACCTTAAAGCAACTGAGGCCAATAGGAAAAGGGGACCAGGAACTAGAGAAAAGGTTAGATCAAAAAGAATTAACCTAGAAGGTAACACCCACGCACAGGAAATCAATGTGAGTCAATGCCCTGTATAGCTATCCTTATCTCAACCAGCAAAAACCCTTGTTCCTTCCTATTATTGCTTATACTCTCTCTACAACAAAATTAGAAATAAGGGCAAAATAGTTTCTGCTGGGTATTGAGGGGGGGGAGAGGGAGGGGACGGAGTGGGTGGTAAGGGAGGGGGTGGGGGCAGGGGGGAGAAATGAACCAAGCCTTGTATGCACATATGAATAATAAAAGAAAAATGAAAAAAAATGCAGCTTTGCCTCTCCTGTTTAAACAGCTGTTTATTCTGTCCCTGAGAAATTATCAAATGTGCTTTTGGAGAAAGCCACTTGGTCAGTGCTCCTGTAACAGAGCTGGGGGAAGAGCCCAGCATTCTAAGAGAAAAGAGCAGAGACCAGTGGAAATTTATAGCGGAGCCCAAGCTTGTGGATTCATAAAACTCGGGCATTTTCTTTTATATAGTCAGAGCCTCACATTCAATTCAATTTAATGTTTCAAGAATTTGAAACATTGGCATACTACCTGGGACAAACGTGGTGGCCAGAAATCCTAAGCATCTGGCTTCATTTCTCAAAGAGGCATTAGGATATGAGATCCTGAGGTACAGTGATGGGATCCTACAGGATTTGTAAAACACAGTCATTAAAAAAGAAAAAAATAGGAAAGGTAAAAGGGAGGTGGGGAGAAAGAACATTGCAAAATTTGAAAGAAAATGAAGCATAAGTTTTATTTGTTGAACAGATATGACCACTGGCAGACAAAATTTCTTGGGAGAGGAAAGAAAATAATTGAAAAAGACCTATGCACCTGTCATGCTCAGATTATTATTAAGATTCTCTATCTCACACACAATGCGCTTAACCTTCAAGTCTATCAGACAAGTCGCAATGGGCCTTAAGCCATACTGGTGGGGTCTGGAAGACACACAGCAATTTTCAAGCACTCACAATTTAAAATTAGGACAAGAAGGAGTATTGTTAGTAAGACTGAGAAGCAAGAGGGAGCATTTCAGCGTGCAGAATAACAATACGATTAAATTGAAATCGTTGTTTTCCTGAACACAGTCATTTTATAAAATGTACAGTAACGCTTTTATATGTAAATTATCCAAACTCGAAAACCCTTTCACTTTAAATTGAATTGAGACTAGCTTAGAGTAGAGCACTTTGGAGAAAAACGTGCTTAAAATGAATAAAACAGAGAAGGGAAACAGATCATATTTTTGTAGGAAAATATTGGGAAAAAAATGCTGGGTTTTTCTTTCTTTTACTTATTTGTTTTCAGTTTATATTGGTGCATGGTTTGCTAAGAGAAACCAATAATATCCTTGACTACAAATTCATTTATAACTTGCTACTGCTTAAAGCAAAGTGATACTTTCAATTTGGTGAATTATAAATGGTATCAACTCACCTCAGAGGAGGAGAGGGCATAGAAAAAAATATTATGAACTAGTGTTTGATGGAACAAACTAACTTATTTGAAAAAAGATGCTATTTCAGAATGTTCCTGCAATGTGTTTAGGGAAGCTCTTCTCTTAGAAAAATTTTATTTAAAATTTATCCTTAATCAAAAATCCGCATTTCCCTCATTTATTGGCATTTCATCTTGACACTGTCCCTTGAGTGGCTGCCCCAACACCTGCAGACTTTCTCTCAGGGTATATGTGACTGTCTCACCCCGTACCGTGTTTTCCTTTAAAGCAGGCTTGGTGGCTTTTGATTTGTTCTTTCTCTGATTTGACCTCACCTGCAAGAAGATGTAGGAAAGGTCGCTCACAGAAGGAGACCAGAGGGAAATCCAGAGGGAATTCTCTCTCAAAGAACCACTTGGCCACGATCATTCACAGTGTGTCTGGGACGAAGTGCCAGGCATTGTGCTAAACACATTACATGTGCCAACGATGTGTATGATGCATCACACACGAGAAAATGGCTTTGTGAGGGAAGACCATACATATAGGCTTGGATTTAAAACTAGGAGTGGTTCCTTTAGGTCTGCTAGAGAGGGATTCTGCATGCTCATTTGCCCACTTGACATCACAGCTTCCCACACTGTCTGGAATCTTACAGAGTTAAAGAAATGTGTTGGATGAATGAAGGGTTAGTTCAGCTGATTTCAAAAGATCCCTGGATGTCAGTGTCTCCATCTCGTGGATCAATCTCAGCTACCCCACTCCATTCTTCACGTCTATCTCATTGGCCTCAGCAATCTCTTCACTCATCTCTCCCGGCCAAACCTACAAAGCAGTAGAACCACAGAGACTCAGTAAATATTTGTTACCTTCGTGAATGCTTCCTTTCAAAAAAAATTCTTCAGAAGAGCTGGGAGTCTCCTAAGTTGCATATCAACAGATGAAGAGGGGCACACAATTGGTCAATGTTATTAATTTATTAAAAGGCAGCTTTTCTGATTGGCTAATTCTTTCTTGTTGACCATTATGCCTTCCATTCAAATGTGGAAAGTGGGAAGAACCTTCAGATCCAGTGATAAACTTTGCCTCCAACTCTGAAGTTAGCAAAAAAAAAAAGCCTTAAATTAATTTAGCTCCCAATACTGTAAAAACCCAATGACAACTTCTGAGCTGGTCGTTTTTTATTTTTTATTTTTCTTGGCACCACAATAATTCTTTTATGATGGTATCCAGGGACAGTCCCTCATGGAATTTTTTCTTAACATGGAAATGCATATGGCCTCTGTGGTAAGACAGCTGCATAACTACATAATTGTTTACAAATGTGCAAAATAAGTACCCAAACCAATAAAAAATAATAACTTGGGCGTCCATAAAAAAGAGATCCCATAAACATGCAATGGCCTGTACTTTCTCTATAAATAACCGTGGAGGCAAAAAGACAATACCAAAGCCCTGATTTGAAATCCCCTTCCATAGAGCAAATGGCGTTTGCAGTCTGGCAGGCTAATACCATTGTGCTATCCCAAGCAAAATTGCTTTTTTATTAACATTGATCATTTAGGCACTGTTAAAGTGACTGCAGAAAAAGTGGATCTATTTACAAGGACACATGTGGTACTCAGTCCACTATGTTTTGAATAGGTGTAAAACCAGCACGCAGCTTCCTGTCACCAAGAGGTGAGACAGACAGACAGACAGACATGAAAATGTCAATATGGAGAGATGGTAAAGACAAAGGAGGCGAGCTATAAAGAGAGCCTACCTAATATGTCCCTGTCTGTCATCCATCCTAATCCCCCACTAGATTTACCAGAGTTCAACCCAAAAGAATTCTGCACTGGAAAACCCAAGGAAGAAATGAAGTCACGTCCTTCAGTGCGTCTTCCTGGAAAACCCTTCTTTTCCTTCCCCTTTACTTCCTGTTTGTGTCTGGGGAAACCCCTCTTCAGTCATCAAAACCCAACTCAATTATTCCCTTCTCCAGGAAATTTATGTCTCTGTCTACCATCAGAGAGAAAAATCTCATTGCCCTCAGCAGTACTTGCAAACCTTTGACTCGATCAATTCAAACACTTAGTACACAGTTGCTGACCACCCACCAAGAGCCGAGCACAGGTCAAACGGTGCTAGAGTGCAGAAATGAGGGAGACAGACTAGCATCTTACACTCTACAAATCAGTAACTGTCCAGTGTGTCTCAAGTGGTAGAGCACCTACCCAGCAAATGCAAAGTCCTGAGTTCAAGCCCCAGCATCATTGAAAAAAAATTTAAAAACTATACTATATGATATAGGATAGAATGATCTTGCATTATTTAATTGCATTATTTCAGATTCTACACTTTATTAAATCTGAATAATGTGTGTATTCCTTTCCACAGTAGACTACTAAGTCCTATACCTCTATATACACATGATTTCTCAAGTTAATAATGTCCACTGAATTGATTTTAATTTAATTTTTAATAAAACCACACATCTACTCTTTGCATAGACTGGGAAAAGCCCTAGGCCTGGGAGACAGGCCAAATTTATAACCAAACACTTCCAACGCTAAGGAGCCAACAACCAGTGTCTGGGCAGCACTGGTAATGATCATGGGGTCACAGTGGGTGAAGCCATGTGCCCTTTTACACTTCAGAGCAAACATTGTTGACTGTCACCCTCACAAGTAGCTGTGGGAGACGATATGAGCCCCACTTTACAGCTGAGATCATCAAGGCATTCCTGTCCTCTGATCTGCGTGAGAGGGGCAGGACATTTCTTCATGAAACTGGGAATAGAAGAAGGAACACAAAGCTGGTGAAATCATATTGCACTGGGATCTACTCTACTGACTTCATTCTAACATCATCACCTGTTTGTTTGTTTTTTTTCTTTACTTCCACTTTCCTCCTGAGGATAAGATTATTAGATTGCATCCTCTTGGAGACTGCCATGATTCCTTGCCAGCCCCTATACATGTATCATGTATCAGATCACAACGTAGGGTAACAACCTCTCTGTGGCCTGAACCCAGTGTCTCCTTACTGCAACCACAATCAAATCTCACCATGGCTTTTAAGACTGTGTGATTAGGGTCATGCCTGCCTCTTGGCCTTTACCTTGAACCTCCACCATCATCTATTCTACTCAAGTTCCACTGCCCAGTGTCTCACACATACACCTCTAGTAGTCTCAATGACTGTTTGCCTGGCCTAGAACACTTTGTATCACTGACTGCTTGTCACCTTTAACTTCGATCCCAGCATTTTGGTGGGGAGTCCTACTAGCTATTCCCATTGCCCTTCTGAACCTTGGCAGGCTTCCAGGTGCTCTCCCAGAATTCCTTGCAGCTCAGTGGTCATGTGATACCATTCATGACAATCACAGGTACACAAGCAGTCAGTGCAGGGATTCTGGGGAAGCTTTTGCTTTTCCTGATGAACAGGGCCAACCCAGCAGGTGGCACTTTCTTTCCCTTCTTCTCATCTTGAATCTGGGATATGCAGTGCTGTGGCAGCCACCTGAGTCCTGAGAAGAATGGCCTAGAGCATCACAGGTGCCATGACCCAGAACTCTGACAACTGTCCAGCTACTAATGCAGCTGACCTGAAGGCAGCAATGGCCTCCCTGTGGGATTCTCAGGAACCAAGAAAAGACAAGGCCCTGTTTGTTGAAAGCTAATCTGCCCTGTGTTTTCTATAACTGGCAGCTGAGTCCTTCCTCCTCTCTAGTAATTGGTTCATGTGTTTTCAATTCTAACCCATGACAATCCATTCTGTACCCAGCAGTTATGGAGTTAGTGAGAGCTACATCAAATCTATCATGTCACATGTCATTTCAAACATACATGTATCATATATCATATTACACCACACCATAACAAATTCTCTGTGGCTTGAACCCAGTGGCTACTTACTACAACTAGAATCAAATCTCAGCTCCTCACTGTGATTTTCAAGACTATGATTAGGGTAATGCCTTCCTCTTGGCCTTCACCTTGAGCCTCCACTTTCACCTATTCTGCTTAAGTTCTACTGCCCAGTGTCTCACACATGCACCTCCAGTGGTCTCAATGACTGTTTGCTTTGCCTAGAACACTCTTGAGTAACTGGTTCCTTGTCACCTTTAACGTCCATCCTCAAATAGTTATTTACATGCTGAGGGCTTTCCTGAAAGGCAGTATCTAATGTTTATTGAGCACATTAGCATAAGATGGACTCATTTGAGAAGGCTCCTCACCACTGAGGTCCATTGAGGCTCCTTAAGTATTTATCTTGACTTTTCCCCACTTCCCTTTCCATCCCACCAAATAATCTCTTGGGAACAGAACCAGGATGTACACCAGCTCTGAACTGAAGGCAGAGCCAGGACCACAAGTAGGTTTCCCATTCTCTAGTGCCAGACCTCAGTCTTTCTGCTCCATCCACCAGCACATAGTCAAATCAGGACCCTGCTCAAGTATGTGCTTTCCAAACAATGGGACCGTATAGCCTGCTGAAGCTGCTATAACAAAATACCACAGACCAGGTGGTTTGAAGAGCAGAAGTCTATTGTCTCACAGTTCTGGAGGCTGGATGTCCAAGATAGGGTTGGCTCCTTATGGGCCTCTCATCTTGGCTTGCAGATGGCTGACTTTTCAGTGTGCCCTCACGAGGTCATTCCTCTGCCTATGCACATCCTGGCGACCCTTTGTGCATCCATATTTCTTCTTCTTGTCAGGGCCCCAATTGGATAGGATTAGGAGCCATCCCTACAGCTTCATTTTAACTGAATCACTATTTTAAAGGTCTTAGCTCCAAATGGTGACATTCTGATGTATTGAGGAGTAGGGCTTCAACATAGGAATTTGGGAGCAACTCAGTTCAGCCCATAATGGACACAAATTAATAAAGTCCTCAAAAGGAAAGAGCTTTGCTGGTCCAGTTACGAGGAACTATCTGTTCTTGCCAGCTCATACCACACGCTAGCTAGATGCATGGGGGTATGACATTGGCTATTTCTAATGCTTTTCTTGGCAGGTGGCCTCTTGCTGCCTCCTGATATTTTATTAAAGCAATATTAAAACATACTCCCAAATAGAGAAACTCATTCAATAAACTCACATACAATTATCAACATTTTCCAATCTTAAATGATTTGTCTTGTTCTCCAACCATGTTTTTTCTAGATTTTTTTGTGTGTGTGTGGGGAGGGGGGCAGTGCTGGAAATTGAACCCAGAGCCTCACACATGCTATGCTCTACTGCTAAGGTACATTCCCAGCTCTAGTTTTGTAGATTATTTTAAAGGAAATCCTAGATATCACTCTATCTTACTTGTAAATTTTTGAGGATGCATCTCTAACATAAAATGACTTTCACTTAAAATAGTATCACGCTTGGCAAATGAACACTACACTCTTTATTCCAACTATTACCTAGTCTACATTCAAATATCTTTGATAGTAGCTTCATTGGATCCAAATCAGAATGAGCCTCCTAGTCCACTCTCTCGTGTTAAGTCTCTTTCAACCCACACAATGCTTTGGAGCCAAGCATTGGCTTAGCACTCAGAGCACTTTCCCATGGATGACATCATAGCAAAGCCTCCATCACTTGACACACAGGAACCCAAGAGCTTGGGCACCCTAGGGCTAGGAGGGTGTCCGAGCTTCCTCCCCGGGCTAGCTCAGAAGATATAATGTCCAGCAGGGCAGTTGCTTAAAGAGCCACTCTTTCCCTTTCTAAGAGCTTTGGTCTGAATTTGGATTCATTCAAATGGCCTGTGCACAGAGGGGATTTGTAAGATGGGCTTGTGGAATAATTGTGATCAATACCCCTGCATCTCTGGTGGGAGAGTGTGCAGAGTAGGCTCTGAGGAGGCTCCCGCGAGCCCACCCTTTAACACTGATCAATACTCATCGTGGAACACTAACGTGGGAACATCTATATTCACCCTGCGCTGCGTTCCCTTACAGAGGGTTCTTTCCTGTGGTCTGTTTGTCTTAAATACATTTATCAGACGGTGTTATATAGAGATGGCACTATAAAAGCACATCTTTCAGTGTTAAGGTTTATCATTCCGTCATCTGTTCACACTTTCATCACCAAGATCCTTGGGGCTGGCTTTTCAGACTATTATTCTTGAACAGCTGTATGCTCTAAAATTGATAGTCTTCTTAGTTGATGGATTCTAAAAAATATGCTAAATATTCAACAAAGCCCTGAATGGCTACAGCCACCTCGTCTTTAAATTCCTTCCAAAGCACATCTGAGCGTCTTGCTCGTATTTGCTGAAGAGTGTTCCAGCCGGCATATTACAGAAGAGGCGAATGGTAAATTTCCTCAAGAGAGTCATCACTTAACGTGTATTCACAGCCATGCCACTTTGAGCGTTTCTCAGTGTACATGAAGCACAATTGGAGCTTATGTGATGTCTTTTCTTCTCTGGGTCACAAAGGCGAGGCTGGCAACACAGAGAGGACACTCGGAAGGTCTTGCCTAGATTAGCCAGTCAGCTTTGAAGAAATTTGACAGCAAGTTCTCTTGCGCGCTTCACTTTCCATAAGTCCTGGTGAATGGTCAGTGGGTCCTGAAATAGGGCCTTGATGGCCAGGCGGGTGGTGACTTTTATGGTCCAGACTTCAGTAGCAAACAAGCAGAATAAAGATGTGCAGACAGGAGAAAGGCACCTAAGGTCCCTCACCTTTGTTTGCAGTGGGAGAAGGGCTACGTGTTTGCACCCACCAGGTGCATCAGCTGCTGGGAAGCAGTCGGAAAGCTTTGGCAGTGGGTGAGCATGGGAGGACGCAATGGTGGGGTGGCTGGAAGCAGCACCCCATTTCCCGGCACCTCTCCTGACAGTTATTGGTGTATGAAGTTTGGCAACTCTCATACCATTTCAGAAACAAGTCCCCACTGCCCCAGTGCACCAGCCATCAGGTGATAAGGGGAGTAGCTGGGTATACATGGAAAATCGGTTCTTGGGGCTCCAGATGGGAAAGACGGGCAGGTCAACATGGCAGACGTCCCCGTAGGAGAGTCCAAGGCAGCCGTGAAATGGCATAAAATGAGCAACTGCTCCTGGCCCGGCTGGCAAGAACACAAGCCGTCACTTTGAAACAAGAGGCCTGACATGAAGTAAATCCCAAACAAAACCACATGCTTGGAATTACAGGGTGGCTGGCTCTGATTCCTTAAGAGGCCTGAGATGTGAAGCACCCTGGAACCTTTCACCTGGGAAGCTCTTGGCAACGCAGTGCAGAAGGCAGGTGGTTAGGTAGGTGTCTGATAGAGAGCAGATGCGTGTGGTCCTCGTCAGACTGAAGGGCCATGTCAATGATGCTGGAATTCCTGGTGCTATCATCCACATCTCCCAAAGGATGAGAGGCACAGGGCCCAGGACATCCTGCGGGCTGGGCCTGCTCCCCAGGACCCCTGAACCTGGTGGCCACCCATCTACAGGCTCTTCTGCAGCCAGACGATTCCAGCAAGCTGCTCTCTGTGATCACCACTTAACTTAAATGAGTTAATCTCGTTTTCCAGATGAATTGTTATTTTGTCTCCTGCAGGCTGTGATTACAGGATAAAAGTATTGTGAGAACAGGAGGGTTGGGGGCTTTTCAGCTCACACTGCACAGCGCACAAGCAGCCCCACTCCCCCTCTTCCTTTCACTTCCCTTCCCTATGTGTAATGGAGAGAGAGAATGAGAAGAGTGGTGGAGACTTCAGAACGACACACAGGGCGATGAATTATGTCACTTCATAAGAGGTCAGGGGGCCAATTTATTATCATGTTTTGAAGCACAGTTTATGATCCTGACAAAATTTAAAACACTTCCAGGGCAAAATGGACATGTAAATGACACCCAGTATTCAATTCTTCCCTTTTTCTTTTTGAATTGCTCTTAAAACACTTCAGCCAACAAACAGGTAGGCACTGAGGCTCTGCTACTGGTAAGCACTTTGCTGGGTGCTGTGAAAGATTTTTTTTTTTAAGGACAACACCTGCTTTCTCCGGAAAGTCACTGGAACTTCGTTCCTGTAATTGACTATAAATAGCATTTTTCTTTCATTAAAAAGAATCACTTTGGAGTGTGGCAATAATAAACACCTTTAAAGACGCAGATTCAGGGCTGGGGATGGTTGGCTCAGATCTGTAACCCCAACTACGTGAGAGGCAGAGACAGGAGGATGGTGGTTCTAAGGCCAGTGTGGGAAAAAAATTTGCAAGACTTGACCTCAAAAAACAAGCTAGGCAAGTTAGCACACAATGTAACAATCTGTGACCAGCTCAGGCAAAAGTATAAAAAACAAACTAAAGCCAAAACAAAAAGAAAAGACACAGACACAAAACTGGGTTTTAATCCGTTTCCCATCTCTACTCACCGGGTCTTGGGCAAGTCAATGAACTTCTCTGAGCCCCGGATTCTGATTTGGAAAGGGGTTATACCCAACTCTCTGGGTGGTGGTAGGGGCAGCAATAAAGTATGTGAGGCTTTTAGTGGGTGATGCTTAATACAGAGCAAGTTTAAAGATAATTGTTTTCCAAGAGTGAAGTAGAACTATACCATATGATAGACTAAATGAAAGAGGCAGGCAGAACCAAAACCATACCACAGGTGAGTTCCAGACCTACCAAGGAAAAACCCAGGATGCCCAGTTCAATTTGAATGTCACATAAACAACAAAACTTTCTTAGTCCAGTTATGTGTGACCCATACAAAAAATTTTAAAGCATATGTCTGAAATAGTGCATGGGATACAATTTTCTCTGAAATTTGGCATTTACCTGAAATACTAATTTAGCTGGGTTTCCTTTATTTTACCCGACAGCCTTAGCCCTAGGACTTGAAGTAAGAAGACCCATGCCTCTGGAATCTTTTTTACTAGCTGTGCGTCTCATGGACAGACACCTAAATTCTCTCAGCCTTACCATCCTCCTCTGTGAAATGTGCCTAACTCACATGGTTGTGGTGGGAGTACAATAAAACACATATGTGCATGGGTTTTGTAATCTGAAAAAGATCATTCGTTTATGTTTTGCTCCTTCGTATATGGACTGAGTGATTGGTTTCGAACACAAACTTACTGCTCGGACACTATTCTCTCTCACTTCACTTAAAGGGGGCTGAGAGGGGAATTCTTGGCCATGGTGTGTCTCCCTTGACAGTCAGGGATGGTGCCTTCCCTGCACAACTCTCCCTGGATCCCGCTAGCCAGTGCCCAGAGGGGTGCAGTAGCTGCCAGAACCACTTTTCCCTGTCAACTCATGGACGCTGGTTTTGGAGAACACCTGGCCCTTGGGAGGGAACCTGGGGAGTCTGAAGGGGATGATGCCCAAAGAAACACGTTCTAGATTTCAGGCTCCAAAAAGCAGCAGTGTCTACTGGCATTGTTATTGCTTGTTCTTTACGGCACCCATTGTCACCTGGAGGTAGCAGTTTGAAAATTGCTACGTGGTTGGAGCATGGCTCCAAGCATGAGCTGAGCCTGTTGTAAACCCTGGCTCACCCCCACCCTTGCTGTGTGACTTGCCTAACCTCTCTGAACCACAGTTTATATAAAAGGAATGGCAGAATTGTTGAGAACACTACTACATAAGAGAACACAATGGATAAAGTCTTATTAGCCTTTTCTTGGCTCACAGAAGCACGAAGCAACAATTAACCTTTTCTTTTTTTCTAATGTAAGTAAACCCTCTCATAAAGCCCTGAAGTACTTCAGGTGACAGATGAACTTGGTGTGACTTTGCATTTGCATGCATTTCTTCGTCTACAGATATAAAAGGCACCAACTATGGACGATGGATCAGAAAATCTGAAAAGGTTGGCTTTCATTGATTCAGCTTCCCTGACCCTTATTCTGACTCGGCTTCCTGAGGGGTAGAGGGGAGCTCGGTGCAGAGGCTTTGCCTAAGCCAACATTTCAGAGTGCACTGAGCAGGAACCTGCACCAAGCAGTCATGAGGACATTGGCTTCATAAGATGCTTGTGCATAAACAGTGGTAAAGCTACGTGAGAGGCAGAGCTAGGCGGATCATGGACCGAGGCCACCCTGGTCCCTATCTGAAAAACCAACTGAAAGCAAAAGGGCTGGAAGCATGTCTCAAGTGGTAGAGAGCTTCCCTGGCAAGTGTGAGGTCTCTAGTTTGATCCACAGTACTGCCAAAAAAATGAAACAAAAAAAACCAATAACAAAGCAAAAATGTGCTACAGCTGCTGGTGAGGGCCTGTGGGCATGGACCCACACACTATGGTGTTTTGTAAATCACAATCCTATAGTTAATAGTTAGCAGTTTTACACAGATTTTGAAGAAAAAGTAGAGATTTGTGTGTGCACTTAAGTTTGACTACTGTAGCTTTTCAATAGTCTGAGGAATTCTTTGAATAACATTCAGAATGGAGTAAAAACAAACAAAGCAGGTGGTGTGTGTGGGGGAGTAAATCCCTCTCATCGAGACAAATGCATGATCAGAATCAACAAGCTAAGAAGACTTTGTGACAACCCAGGACCCCGGGACAACATTTATGCAGACAATGTGATCTTGAAATAAGTAGACTTCCAGTTTAACACGTTCAGTGTTTACCCAGGACAAGAGTCCCTTTAGACTCCCTACCAAGGGCAATCTGCATCCTGCCAGGTTCAAGGGGATTGCCAGTGAAGGGCACCTTATCACGTGATGATCCATTGGTGTATAAGCACAGGTCAAGGGGGGAGGAGGGGCGCATTGCAGACTCCAGACATGGGGAAAGGGCCTCTCCTCTGCAGGATCAACTCCCATTGCTTCTGTAATCAGACAAAACCTTTTTCTTGGAACCAAGCTCCACTACACAGGCTGTCCTGGAGATGCTGAGCCCTGGCTTCCCACCTGCAACTTGAAATGAAAACCTCCAAAAGGAGAAGAGTTAGGGCCCAGGCAGGCTACTGAGATGGAGCGCTTGATTACAGAGAGAATTGAGAGATGGAGCCACCAGTGGCCCTGGGGCCCAAAGATAAGATTCCTGGAGGAAACACTGAGCAGCGAAGGAAGAATTGACACAGGCACTCGGCCCGGCTCTGGAAGGAATAATAAATGTGTCTAAGGTCAGAGACAGACAGACAAAGCCATATAGGATCAAATGAGAAAAGAGGAAAAAGTTAATCAAAAAAGATACATGTCTGTATGTGTTTTGTTATTCTTATTAATATGGAGCTTGAGAAGTAAGTGCCTTAATTAAGAATGTATGTCTGGCACCGGTGGCTCGTGCTCGTAATCCTAGCTACTCAGGAGGCAGAGATCAAGAGGATCACAATTGAACCCAGCCAGGGCAAATAGTTTGTGAGGCCCTATCTTGAAAAACCCTTTACGAAAATAGGGCTGGTGGAGAGGCTCAAGGTGAAGGCCCTGAGTTCAAGCCCCAGTACTGCAAAAAAAAAAAAAAAAAAGGAATGTTATGATCAAGTCTGGGTTAATTGAGTCAAAACAACAACAAAGTACAGGCCACTAGACCATAGCTTCTGAGGACACAATCATACTACACTCCACCTTCACAAACACCAGTGAGAAAACCAGTTCTACCTATCAGGTCCTGTTCCTTAATTGAGGTGCACTTCCGCCACCTGGTGGCCAAGTACCAGAATTGCAGGAATAGGGCCTTGTTTTAGTCATTTCTTGTTCTGGATGTATAAGAGCACAGAAGCAGTACACTCTGCTGGTATACATGACATTACTCAAAGCCACCACAAGCCAAGAACCAGAAGTAAGAACACAAATAAATATTGAGTCGTTTTGCATGAGTGATCCCCAAATAACATCAGCTTCCCCTCCAGTCCTTCCCTGTGTTGTATTTGTTTTATGAAACCCTAACAGATGTTTTAGGCAGCACAACTGCAGGCTAAGGGCGGAGGCAGCCAGTCTGACATTAGCAAATGTGTGAGGTGGGGAGGCACATGGCAGAACAAAGATGGAGCCTCTGCTTGGCGACACAGCTTGTTTTCACATTCTCTCCAAAGCAGTCCCTCTGGCTCCTCTAGGCTTTGTTTTGTTTTGTTTTTCATATAGACCATGTTGTCAGCTACATCCAGAAGCAACCATGAATATAGAATACTGGGCAGGACAGCGTTTGATAAATATAAACAATATGCATAGAGAAACCCTCTCAGTTGAAAACAATCCACATACATTTTTAGCGACCATCAGACTGAATGCAAAATGGCTTTGGGAAATACCAGTGCTTGACTTTTTTAATATCAGAGAAAATCACAGCCTTTCCTCTAACGTGAAAAATCCTGCTGCACTAAAAAGAAGTAGCGAAGTAAACGAGGCAGCTGGTTCTCAGCGTGCAGAAGCCACTGGCTTTGCCCTACTGCCCTATCCTTAGAAGCTATGCTGTACTTCCAGAAATGGTACGTGGGTGGGGGCAGTGAACAGGGAAGATGTTGATGGGTTTTTAGGGCTCCCCCTAAAGTGCACTGTGTTTCAGAGGAAGAAATGGCAATTAAAAATCTAAATAAAAGAGTTGGTGCAGTCCACAAAAGGAGCCAGGCAATGTCAATGCTTTGAACTTGCTCAGCCTCCGTGTTTTTTCCAAGTCAATGCATCGGCGGTCTTGCCTGAAAGAAAGGAGTCAAGAGGGAGAAAAATAAACAGAGCACTGCCAGACCTCACCCAGCAACTCGGCAAACTGTCTGCTTACGATGACACAGTTTTAACATGGTATAATCATTTTCACAGTAAGGACACCCTTCCTGCAGTGGAGACCAAGAATGCATGACTAATTTTAACCACTTGTACAAATCTCCTAATGGAAATTTCAAACAGCTTGTATGGATTAAACTTTCGTAAACTGTACAGAGCAGCCACGGATCCCAAGTCTTGTTGCACCTCGCACCAACCCAGCAATGTCCAAGGCATTACTGGGTAACGGTGGGCAGTCACATCGTGCTCACAGAAACGGTCGCTCCCGTTGGTGCTACATGGATCCTGAGTTAGACATGTAAAAGTCAAAGCCAAATATTGGGAAAACGTAGACAATGAGAAGGGAAGTGTCAGTTTGTGTGCTAGAATTTAAGGCTCATCATAGAATAATGGATGTGAGGAAACTCTGTCAGTCACTAAGTTCAGATCACCAAATGCTAAATAAGGGAACACTGCTGCTTCTCTGGGGCTCAGAGAGGTTAGATCATCACTCTAAGGGAACACAGCTGCTGGTGGCTAAAAAAAGAAAAAAAATCCCAAAGTGCCCTTTCCCACCATGACGGGCTGGGCTGATAAGCATCTATTGGGTTCAAACAGGTGGCTTGGGAGACTTAGGACCAAGTTCACACAAGGAATGACAGGGGCAATGGTCACATGACAGCATGAATACCCTTCCTGCCACCAGAGAGCGCACTTAAAAATGGTTGAGGTAATGAATACCTTGGTGCTTGTATGTAACACAATTTAAATGAATAAGGTGAACTTCCCACTGAGACTGAGGTCATAGTCACATGTCAGAATAGTCTGTCATACTACCTCTGTAACCAGCCCAGAACCCATCAGAAACTCAGAGCATAAAAAAAATGAAAGCAAATGTCTTCCCCATGAAGAGGTCAAACAAAATCAGTTGGGACAGTTAGAAACACATTTTGGACTAAAAAGAAAAGTTCCAAGAAATTCAAGCACTTGGAGTTTCTGGGTTTTTTTTTTTTTTTTAATCTCCTTTATGAAAATCTAAACTCCTATTTTGTTAGCGCTTTTCATAGGATAGGCTAGGGAAAGAGAGGTGCAGAAATTGGGTCAGAAGACAAAGGAGGTGTCCAGGCCACTTGGGTGATGGGACACATGCACTTATGATACACAGGAAGAAGGAGAGAAATCAAAAACAATGTCCCCCACTGCCACCTCCCTCTCGGTTCCCGTTTCCCTTCGAGCCCTCATCCTAACCCCACCCTCAGGGAGCCTTCTGGAATCCAGTAATCACTGCAGCATATGACAATGCCAGCGGTCTTCTCTCTGGGTCCCTTCCTTTAGGAAAGGGAGCACAGAGTTCTAGGTAGAACTGAAGGAGAAGCTTTGGGGCAGGTGTTTGCACCCGAGGACAGGGTTCCAGGAATGGAAGTGGGGTAGCAGGGAGAGGACCACTCTATCGCTCCAAGCAGGTGCCCCTGGCTCAGGGCACCAAATATGTGCCAGAAACCCTGATTCCTCTTGACCATTTCTGTTTTCCATTCATTCTCTTTCTTACCTTTGGCTTTTAACCTGCAGAGGAAATCTTTTCACCTGCTTCTCTGTCCCCTCAGAAAGTGCTGCTGGCCATTTCTTCCTTTGCCCTTCCCTTGCCCATTTGTTGCTGGGGCCTGCCCTATCACTCCCACTAGGAGCTAAGCCGCTGTGGAGAAGAAACTCCATGTGTGGGATTCCATCTCAGAGCCTGGCCCCAAATCTGAGCTCCTGGTTTAGCAATATAGAACAAGGGGGAAAGAGGGAGGGGATGGAGGAGTGGAGAGAGATGGGTGGCCATGGGTGGGGGTGGAAAGGGAGTGGGAGGAGGAGGGTGGTGTGTGGGGTGGAGGAAAGAAGTTAAGTGGAGGAGGTGGGAGCAGCAAGGGAAAGAGAGGAGAGGGAAGGTAGGCCTAGGTTCAAATCCAGGGCCACCCCTCTATGTGACCATCAGACCATCACCTGGGGATGACTTTGGAAGATAAAAAGGTGATTAATCAGTCACAGCAAACACTTCCCTGGTACTCACTCATACCAGCTTTACTCATCCTTAAACATTTCATGTTCACAGTCACTGAGGAGACAGCATCATTGTTCCTTTAGAAATGAGGAGACTATGCGCACACAGCTTGAATGACTTGTCCAAGGCCACAACACCTACATCTGGCAAACCTGGATTGGAACCCAGGCAGCCAGGCTCTAGTCTGTGTCTTCCCATGACACCAGGCTTCCTCCTACAGAGTTCACTGAAAGCCCTAAGGAAATGTCAAGGCCTTGCCCTCTCCCTCGTGAGATGATTTTCACCATGGCCCTTGGGATCCATGTTCAATTAACCTCAGTCCTCTGGGCATCCTGCTGCTTAGCTTTCTTCCATAATGCAGAAATCACCTAATAAATACTCATTAAGCACCTGCTTTGTGAAGCTCTATGCTAGTGATGACTGCCCCCTCCTCCAGCCCCTAGTGCATAGGCCAGTGTGACTACAGAGAGGCTGTGGTCAGGCCATGGCAGGTTCCATATGCCACAGAAATGCAGCACAGGGAGGAGTGGTACAGTGAGGGACTGCCCCAGGACAGAAGGTGAATGCTGATGTTGTCAGGTTCAGGGGTCCCTGCTCCTTGGACTAGTAGGCTTCTTGCATGTGCAGGCCACAGGCTGTCAATCCAGGCACACTTCTCTGTGCATCACTGGTCCCTGCCGTAATTCACACATTGAAGCCTAAGTCCCCAATGAGATGGCATTAGGAAGTAGGGCTTTGAAAGGTAATGGTGTCACGATGGTGGAGTCCTCATAAGTGAGGAGACAGAAGACAGATGGTCTCTCTCCCCATGCAGTGAGGATGCATCAAGGAAATGGCTGTCTGTGGCTCAAAGAGAGCTCACACCCAAATTCAACAGCACCAGCACCCTGATCTCAGACCTCCAGCCTCCAGGACTGTGAGAAGGCCGATGTCTGCTGTTGGGCCTTGGACCATCCAGTCCACAGTACTCTGCTGTAGCAGTCCCACCTGGCTGAAGCAGCCTACCCACTAGAGGGTGTCAGAAAGGTAACCCCAAGGACAGGGATTCTCAGTGTAGATGCACCAGTGTCTTCAGGCACAGCCCTTCTGGGTGGCCTGGACCCCACACACTACGGAATACACAGTATCTTGTCCTCCTGGGCCACTGTCCGTCCCCAAGATCAAAAGTGCCTGGTTATCTTGTGATGACTTAAAATGTCACCTCCCATTCACAAAGATCCCTCCAAGGAGGGGACATTGCCACCTGGAAGAGCTTCTGCCCTAGAAGATGGTTGCACAGGACATGAACCAAAAGAAGCCCTGACATTATATTGTGGCCCAGAGAGACAGAATGCACTTGTATGGAACACAGAGTCCCACCAAGTTCAAAGGTGATGCAGAGCTTGCCAGAGGATAAGTACGGAGAAAAGCTCGAGGGAAAGTAAACTTTGATTAGGAGGGGTGCCACCTGGTGGAGGGTATCCAATGTCAGTGGGCAGAGGGGAGCACAGGTGGTATGTCCACTAAGAAACAGAATCACTGATGATCATGGGGACCATAAAACAGTGGTTGTCCTAGAAGTCCAGGTAATGGAAATGGGTTTACATCTTGGCCAGGTCCTCCCTGGTTAAGAAACCCCAGTATGGTAAGAAGCCAGTCCTAAAAATTACATAGCCAGGTAACCCCAATATTGCTTTTGTGTGACATCATTGTTTCTTTAGTACATAGACATCATTTAAACAGAGGAAGAATGACATGTAACAGTACATGTCATTTTTCTGACCACCCTATGAGATAAGCATGATCATTTTCTCCTTTTAAGATTGTTTAAGTTACTTGCACAACGCCACACTGCTACATACAGCAGAGCACAGACCCCAAACTCAGGCCGCATTCATTAGAACCAAACACAAAATACTATTTTTTTTGCACAAAATTAAGCACAAAAATACTGAAATTTTCAAAGTGAGAGAAATGATGGCATTATGTTGGCATATCTTCATATAGGTGATATTTCATGAACTGCCCCCAATCCCAGTGCTAGGGATCAAACCCACAGTCTTGTACGTGCTAGGCAAACACTCCACCACTGAGCTACATCCACAGTCCCTGAACTTGGGAGTTTGGCCTTCTGAAGCAGAGGTTGGCAAGCTATGGCCATTGAGTAGTGTGGCCCTTGACTTGCTTTTATAAATAAAGTTTTATTGGAACACGATGAGTCCATTCATTTCTGTATTGTCTGTGTTGTGTACATAAAAAGACAGAGTTGAATAGTTTTGACCACCTGAACTGCAAAGTCAGAAATATTTACTATGTGGTACTTTACAGAAAAAGTTTATTGACCTCATTTCTAGAGTTATATATTACCCTTACAGTTTCACTTGAAAATGTATAAATGGTAATCACTACAAAATTGTAACTTGAAATACTACTACATTTATTATAAAAGTATCAGAGCAGTGAAAAAGCTTAAGGTTTGTCACATTTGAAATTAAATTTACAAGATATATAAAAATTACATTCTGGGGAAGTTTGTCAGTAAAATTCTTTAGGCAAGCAATCAAAATATTGAATCTATAAATGTTGCTTAACATTTTTAAGGCCTTTATCTAAATTCATAAAGGAGACAAAACATTATTCTACAACTCCTCAAAACTGACTGCTAAAATTTGTCAGGTTTGTAAACAGAATAATAAGGACTATAAATTGGACTTAAAAGCTGAAAGTAGAGCTAGGATTTGAGATTTGTAATGTGAATAAAATGAATTTTAATTTTAAAAACCTAGCTAAACCTCTCAATGCTCTTCCTTCTGCCACAAAGGCTAGAAGACATGGTGGTGGTGGTGGTGGTGGGAATCCCACTAACAATCGACATCTTATCTCCTTTCCTTGGAATGTTTACAAGGTCAGAAGTAGAACTAAGTGAGAGGGCCTGAGAACCAAGTCTTAGTGTATTGCGACCGATGCCCACAGCCAGACCCAAACTTGGTGGTTTCAGCCAGTGCGGCGTATGAATACTTTTGAGAAAGGGAGCCACCCTGGGCCAAAGGATCTGGTATGAGAGAAAACTCAAGGAAAGATGTCAACATGAGAATTAGATAGATGGATGGATGGATAGACAGACAGACAGACAGATAGATAGCTAGGATAGACAATATATACACAATATATAAAACGATGAAAATGGTAATGCCACTTTGTTACCTCTTAGAGCTTTTGTATTTCATGAAGTCCTTTCAAACACACTCTGTCTTTATCTGACTGAGCTTTGCAATGAGAAAAACCTGGAGACGGTCTCACCTCCCGGCTTGGATCTAGGCAGATTCTTAAACCTCTGTGTTCTCAACTCTCAGCAGGGCTAAGAGCAGCACTGCAGAGGTCACTGTCAGGGTCAAGGCAGTGTGTGAAGTCGCTGAGCACACTGCCTGGCACACAGTCAAGCTAACATTGACTTCAGCTGCTAACTTCATGATGAGCAGAAGATCTATAGGACAAGGTTAGAACAATAGGTATTAGTAGTGCTTTTTGTCCAGGAAGTTGAGCAAAGGACACTGCATTTCTGATTCCTATCCATGTTGTTCTCTGCACTATGATCTTCCACCTTTACTTCTGCATCTCAAACTTGAGCATCAGAATCACCTGAGGGCTTCTTAGCACACACACTGCAGCCTCCACCCGGGAAGCCTCTCAGTCTGAAGGTCTGGGGTGGGGCTCCAGAATCTGCATCTCTAACAAGTCCCTAGGTGATGTGATGATGCTGCCTTGAGAACCCTCTGGTCCTTCTCAGCACAGCCATTTAAGGAGTCACATCTGCCCTTCCTCAGTGCACCTGATGTATACTTATAGGGCATTAAAATGCTTAGTACCTGGTCAGTAGTCAATAGATGGTTTCATGCTCTGCCGTTCTCTGCTATGCCTGCCACAAACTCATTTTCCCTTGTACTTGACTCTCTTGGCTAACAACTCAGTCCCTCATTCCTTTGATCCATTTGTACATTGCCCCTCCAATTCAGAATACATTGTTTCTTTCCCGCTGTGACCTTGGCTGTTTTCCATAAAGACTCTGCCTTTCCAGCTTGGCTCTGCTATCCCTGATCAGCTCCCTGAACCCTCCCCTGGCAGGCCACAGCCTCACAGGTGGGATGCATGTGTTACTATCTGATGACGTCAGCTGAAGTCCCACGACCTACCTCTATAATGAAGGATGGCAACTCTGCTCCAAAACCAGGGCATCACTGTGCCCCTGATCATAGCATAGAGATAGTGGACGTGGAAAGATGGGCAGAGACTCATTCACTGTCTGATTTCCCGTTTCCTGCTTGTAAACCAAAGGATACACACAGAGAGAATTCAAAAAAGGGGAGAAGTTTTGCTCTCTAGAACTTAGAACGTGTGAATGCTTGTGGATAGAAATACTATAGTAATAATAAAATGGAACTAACACTAGCAAGGGCTTGCCAACAAATATTCCTATTTCATTCGACATTTATGAAACCTTTGCCTGTAATCCCATGGGCAGCAACATGGTAAACGAAAGTAGCAAGCAGTCTAGATTAATAATATTTTGCTTCATATTGGAAGGGCATTTGAAAGGAGATGCTTGCTTTATCTCTTCCCTGTCTTTATTGTCCTAGTATTGGAAAAGACTTGGGCTGCTAAGATTGGCTGGGAAATATTCACGGATGGGTTATTAATTTATGGGAAACGGGAGGACCCACCTCCAGGTTTAAGTAGGCCACTTGGAAATAGCATGAAGTCAGTGGGTGTGAGGAGACATGGCAAAATGCAGTGGAAAGTGTGATGGGGTGACTGGGGTCTCCAGTCAAGACCACCAAGAGTACCTTCAGCGAGCTACAACAGTAGGAGTTCTAACCAAGCACTCTTATGAGAAAAAGCAATCTGTTCTCACGTGAATTCTGCCATATGCTTCCATCGTTCTGTGGTCAAGAAGACCATGTCAGTGATTTCCAGGACTTGCATGGGAATGCGAGATGCCTTTGCTGGTTAATGGGAATGAATGGCTAGATTTGCTGTTTTCCTAATGTTCAATATATCTGGCACATGGGGAGCTCCCAGAAGCAAAGTGGGATTTATGGGCTTGTATTGGGTTTCAAATGCACACAGGAGCAAAGCAACGGAGAGCTGGAGTGCTGTCGAGCACCTCTTGGTGAAGGTTGCTTCCTCCTGGCGAGGCGAAGGGCGTTGTTTGAAGAGAGGGAGGAAGGCCCCTCCCAAGAATGCGGTTGTCCTTGTAGTGTAGTTGGAGAAGCAAGAAAGACATCATCAAGGCTTAGCATGTGGGATCCAGCTCTCCACAGGCCTTTAGGGGATCCCCTGACCCCAGCCTTAACTCGTGACCTTCCCATATCTAAATCGTCCTTAAACCCTGATTCTTTTGTGTAGAGAGTGTACCCTGGTACCTTGAAAAGCATACAATCTTGGACCCACAAGCTCCATGGGCCAGTTCTAAAATCACATGATTTAACTTTGAGTACCGAAAACTATGACTTACGTGCAGAAAGAGAGGGCATTTTTTCATTGCCTAACTAATCATTTCCAGGGCTGAAAAAAAGAATGAAATCATCTTCCCTTACAACAGCATTTGTTAAACTTGGTTCTCGTGATATTTGAGACTAAGTAATTCTCTGTGGTGGGGGCACTGGAGGACAGTTCGCAGCCTCCTTGCCTTCTACCCACTAATGACAACAGCAAAGTCCCCCGCCCCTGCCATGCCACTGTTATGATGAACAAAAATGTCCCCAAACACTGCCACGCATTCCCCAGGAAGCTGCATCTGCATTGCACTTCAACAGCGCCTACCGCCTGAAACACAGCTCTACAACTTTTCGGTTCTATGTACCTTTGAAACTAAGATAAGTCTTGCTACTACAGAGTGTGTGTGTGTGTGTGTGTGTGTCCACAGTTGGGGATCATTTGGGAACAAACAAGCTAGAAAACTGAAACTAAAATGGAAATACATGGTGGCTGACAGTGCAGGCAGCATAATTTTTCAATGGAACTTGGAAGTGACCAAGGAGACAAAGAGAAAATTAACAGAAATACAGAGGGATATCCTGAAGTACACAGAGGACCACTTGCAGGCACAGGGAGCATACTCTTTGTAGAGTCAACAAAGTTCAGACCAAAAAACCAAAAAGGCAGTCAACATTTAAGTCGAGAACCCAGGTGGGGAGAGGAGTGGCAAATAATTACATTTTAATGTATACAACAATTTACAAGCATTGTGCTGAAAGTTCGGAGCAGAGAGAGCTAAAAGGTTGCTGGCAAGCTCTAGATGGCAAATTAAAATGAATAATATGATATCCATATGGCTGGGCTTCCTAGCTCTCCCATGAATGCATCCTCAAAACAAAGGGCTTCCCAGGGGAAGAGGAGTGTTGAAAGACTCACGCTCTCTCTTGAAAACATCAGGCAAAGGAGGCCTTCCGCTACATAATATTTGTGTTTGGTTTTTACTACAAAACACAGCTTTATGCACCAAAAGGGTTGTCTCTTTAAGAAAATGTGCTGTGACTTTCTGTGACTTCTAATAAAAGTGTGGTATCAGAACTCCCCTAGGGGAAGTTGGGGGAGCCTCAGACCCTAGTTTAAGCAGCATGAAATTAAGATGGTCTTCTTGCTTCACAGAGATCATAAATAAGATGTTTATGGGGCTCCATGTGTGACCTTACTCCCTCAACTCATCATTTCCTCAACTGTAAGTTTTGTAAACATGGGGGCGAGGGATTTGAGCACGTGGTCCTCAAAGTAAGAGAGGACTGGCTATAAATCCACAGGGGTTGCCACTAAAATTTTGAACTCTAAGACGGGCATTGCTAATGAGCAGATGACAGCCAGGTGCAACCCACGTGCCATGTGGGCATTGTTCTATTGGGCATGCTTGTGAGCTGAGGAAATGACGGAAGATGAATCTCCTTAAAGACAACATACACTTTGGTGAGGACGGCAGCTTTGGGAACTCACGGGGAGGCCATGGCTTCTTTAGGTCCTTTTAGGAGATCTTTCAAGTGTTCAAAATTTCTTGGAAGACAAAAGTTGTTGTCTTTTATCTGTGAAAAGCCATTGGAGTCACATAGTCCAGGGTTCAAGTTTCAGCACACTCTCCCTGATACATGGGTTCCCTTATCTACAAACTGAAAGCTAAATGCAAGTCTTTCCCTAAGGAGAGTATTCAGTGAGGTGATTCTTCTTAAAGCATCTCTAGGCCTTTGTAAGGGATTTCCCTTCATCCTCTTTGTCATTTGAGAAGCTATTTTAGAAATCAAATGTCTGCAAGCCTTTCCCAAGAAAGGAGTTCACCAAAAACCAGACAGGAGGGACTGTGAGCCAGGCCTGGACTCCTTCTACCAGGCCGCCTGCAGTCTGAAGTCACAAACTACAGAAGCACAGCAGGAATTTTAGGCTCCAGGTGGAAGGTGTTTCCCATGTATAAACACCAGGGGAAATACTGTGCTTTTGCTCTTACGAACTTCTAAAGCAATAAAGGCTTGTATTCAAAGCACTCTTACTTTCAAAAGAAGTCACTAATACTTCTGATGAAGTCAGAACCCATTAGTGAAGATGTTATCGAGTGTCTGCTCAGTGGGGGTTATCGCAGGGGTCCAGGGATGGTGCTGGACATAGAGATCGGAGTCTGGTTTTACAAAAAATGATGCCTACAGCAGCCTGAGCATAAAGGCTCCAGCCGGCCACCCGTGAGATTTGAAAACCCCTGAGTATTGATGCAGTGCTGAGAGATAACGTCAAACCATCCTGGATTGGCTGACAGGCGCTCTGGAAATGATCGCATATACAATACATTCTACTGTACAGTTTATCCAGAATCACAGGCAGCACCTAAATAATTCAGGAAGTTAATGGTAAAAGTTTATTCACACATGCATCCAGACTGTGACTGGAATGGCCCCGTGGAGGGAAAAGACAAAGACAAAGGCCAGGTGCATTCTTTTGAGTTTGGGGCTAGGAATAGATTGATGTATGCATCTCATTTCTGCAGAATGCTTCTACAGCTTCACTCAACAAACAATTTTTTTATGGAACTGCCATGGCATTATCTATCTGACCCTAGACAACATAGGGTCCTGACCCTCAAAGAGTTGCCATGTGGTGGGTGGGGTGTTATAGAACATTATTGTGACATTTGTTAAAACAGTATGGAAGATTTTATTTGGGATTGCTGCAGTGATGGTCAAGATGATTTCAATAGAGGAGATAAGGTTTGACTCTGCATATAGTAAGGACAGCTGGGGATTTGTAGCCAAGGAGCAGAGTTGGGGGTGGGATGATGAGTGGGTAGAAAATCACTAAGAGTAGACCTCAAGAGGAGGGGATTTCATCTAAATGAACTTTACAGACTTCTTGCTGAAGGTAGGCCAGGGGGATTAGATATCAAGGTGGGCTTCTTTTTACACTGACTTAGCAAGAATCTTGCTGAGACTGAGCTATGAAAGGCCAACAAGGATGGGTATAAGGTCAAGGCCTACCTGAGAACAGGGCTCATAGGAGCCTAATGGTAGTTTGGTTAAGGAGGGTCTGTTAGGAGAAGGTAGGGCCCAAGTTGCTACAGAGCACTTTGGGACTTAGCAAAGGTTTCTTAAGAAGACATGAGGCTTGGGATATTTGGAGAGTGTGAGTGGGGACTAGTAAAGGAAATGCAAGGCAAGCAGAGAATAGCACATTCCAGGCACAGTTTGTCACCAATGGTTAGGCGCGACAACAGGGCTTCTCAGTAGGGTCACTACTGATGTTGAGGCTATTGGCGGTGCTGTCCTTTGCACTGTAGGATGTGCAGAGCCTCCCTGGCCTCCGCCCCCTAAAGGGCAGCAACACACCTATTCCCTGCCATTTCTCCAAGTTCCAGTCACCAAAAGTGACTGCAGATACTGTCACATATCCCCTGAGGGAAAAACTGCCCCTAGCTCAGAAGTAGTGAGCCAGAAGGATGGACACAGGGCATGGGCAGGACAAGTAGGAACTTGGCTTACTGAGAATGGTCCACATGATGTGGCTTAAAGTTGATGTGAGGAAGGTTGATGTAATGAAGATGGTAATTTAATATGCAAAAAGGAAGAAAAAATAGAAAGACCTGAGCTCGTGCCTTGGGACCTGAAAAACCAGGTTTGTCAGAATCTTTCTTTAAAAGCAATTAAAGAAAAATAGCAACTGATACAAACACTCATCATGAGTGATCTTTGCGAATTAAGATTTCTAGGAAAATTCCCTACTTCTGATTAACAAGCAAGAATGAAGATGAGGCAACAAGACATAAAAGTGTGCTTTCTAGGGCTTAATTAATCACTATTTTGAAAACGTTTGCATGTCTTGTCACTTTTATCTGTAGTGAGGCCTTGAGTCTCTTTTCCAGTTTACATTCAAAACACATTCCTATTGAAGACTTTTAAGTATAAAGGGAAAAAAAAAATCACAATTCCTGGTCTGTGTGCTTGAACTGTGGCTCTGTGATATTCTATGTAGATTTCAAAATTATCTTCCTATTTAGATAACTCCTATTTCAATGGCAGAAAACAGCAAGCCCTGTGACAAGTTCACTGTCACCATCCCTATCTGACATTAAATGCATTTTCTTTTTTACTTCTAGCACAATTAGCAAAAGAAAGGGAATGGCTACTTAATGGTGCAGTTCTAGCTAATTTTTAATCTATCATAATGCATGAATTTAAAAATGCCTACTTGAGAGCTTCAGGGATCACTAAATAATAAACCCTGAAGGTTCCAAAATCTGGTTAATAGTCAGACCTGGAGAATGTGAATTATAGTGTTAATTTAGAATAACGTAATGCCTAAAAATGAAGCAAGTTAGGTCTCAATGAGCTATGAACTGCTGGCCTGGTATTGTGTAACAGGCAGTGCTAAGTGAGGATTGCTGAGTTGTAGATAACCGTTACTCTTAGCAAATATGTTTACTGGGGTCTCTCGCTCTTCATTAGCCAACCTCATAAAGTACACGCCTGCATATTTCGATAAAACATAAAATGGCAAGGCAGAGGCACAATTAGGACACCCTGAGAAGCTGCTTCATAAACTGGTATCTATCTCCAAATGATTGTTCGCTTAGCTATGATAAATATTTATCAGCGTGCAATAGAACCAGTCCTTAAGCAACAATAGTCCACATGGAAAATGAAGGACTTTTGCACTTTCTGCTCTTTCCTTTTGATAAGTTACAGCCTTTTATCCTGAAATGTCATTTGATGAGATACAGGGACTTTGGTTTTAAATTAGAATTATGCTATAGGAACATAAAGAATATTTTGGGTTCATTATGTCCACTGTCTATTTAAGGCAACTTGGATTGACTGTTACATTGTGAGTGAGGACAATGTAACGAGACAGAAAAGAAACAATGCTAATTTGGTGGTTTATTCAATGCATAACCTTTTACATAGTCAGTACTCTCATTGGACTATGTGTTTTAAATGATAAAATAAAGATAAAAATAAACTCCTTAATGATTCCTACTCTCTTGATGGCCATGATGTGTCGATGGAGAAGCATAAGGGAAACTGAGATACCCACCCCAATGTTCCATTTAACTTGCATGGCTCAGGCTCTCGCTATTCAGATATGGAATCTGTATATTATTGCATGTGCTGTGTGTAGTCAAGAACAAAACGCCAAAAGGGAAAAAGAATGGTGCCTTCCTAAGTGAGTTTCAAAGTGAAGCCTGTCTCCTGGCCAGAAGGAATGATTTCTACAAGTGGACTTCTGTCTTTGTTAGAAAGATAGCTGGGGAAGGCACATGGAGTGGGACTAGAGTCCACTCTATATAGTTTGCTAACTGCTGGGCCAGTCCTGAAAATCACCTGATTCCTTAAAAACATGTCCTAGAGAAAGGGTTTGCAAACTTGAGCATGCATCACACCCACTGCAGGGCTGGTGACACGAAGATGGCTGGGTGTCTTCTCTAGTGTTTCTGATTCAAGACATCAAATCACGTTTTAGGATAAAGAATTTGTATTTCTAACAAATTTCCAGGTGATGCTGCTGATGTTTTTGGCCTGTGAGCCACATTTTGTGAACCGGAGTCCTATAGCCAAGGAAAGATCTAGAAGATAACACTCCAAGAGAGTTTCTGGTACTAATAGTACACATGTCTTTCCCAACCCACAGATCCCAAATGCACTGTACTTTCTTTTCCTTCTTTATCTTATTCCCTTTATGACTTCCTCTCCTCCTCCTATCTTTCCTTCCATTCTTTTGTTCTATTTACATCTCTACCCTAATTCCCAATTTCTACTTCCCCTGATCTCTATGTCCAGCCCTGTGTCCTTATCTCCCCTCCCCTGCTTTCATTGTGTCTTCCCTTCTCTCAAAGCTGCCTTGGGATCTCTACCTCCCCACTAATTATTTCCCCACCAGGCTCTCCACAGCAACCAAGATTATAGAAAGCAAGAAAAGATACTGGCCAGCATCTCCTTCCCACCCAGCAGGATGAGGGCACCTGTCAGAGCAGTTTCAAAGGGGGAGGAAAGCAGAAAATTCTGCTTTTGCATTTAACATCACACATGTGAAACACATACTGCTATGTGAAATATTACACATAGAACAGTCACAGTGTGCATACGCTGCTGGTGGACTGAGGCGATTTTCAGCATTTATTCTCATTTTGGGGGCTATTCTTGCATTTTAGGATTAAAAACTCCCTAGGTCTTGTAATAACTTGCATTTAACTCCCACACTGGATGAAGACTGATAACAATAGTGACTACTAGGAGAACAGTCCTAGGTGAAGAACTATCTTAAACAGAAGAAGCTCTTTGTAGCCTTATCATGTTGGACTCTTGAATATTAGATGCACACAAAAATTTTTCACACGGTGACAGTTGTCAGGTTGCAGAATAGCTTCCCAAGGAAGGTCTCCAGGATTCATCATTTGAGTCATTAGAAATGAGACTGGACCAGATACTTGACTGCATCATTGGGGAACAATCCTGTCCTGGCTAAGGATGGACAGGATGACCTCATAGATCTTCCCCATTCCTCCCAGGTCATAAAATCCGAATGGAAATTCTGACTAGATGTCATACTACAAAAGACGTGGAGACACAAGGAGGCTGAAGGTCAGTAGCTCAGGGCCATTTTCCAGTGAACATCGAGGACAGAAAGTTCCCTCTGAGGATGTGGCCAAAGGATCCCCAAAATAACAATCAAAATGGGAAAACTCCCACGTAAGAACGAGGACACACTTTTGCAGATAGTGGTGTATGATATAGTATGTATCCCCAGCTTTCTGACACACAGTACGAGCTCTTCCCGCTCTTATTGTCAGGGCAGGGATTTATGCACTGATTCCCTGGTTCTCTGTGTGTGAAGAAGAAACACAATAAAACATACATGGTGCGAAGGCTGATGAAGTGGCTCAAGCAGGAAGAGCACCTGCCTAGCAAGTGTGAGGCACTGAGTTCAAACCCCAGCTCCACCCAAAAGTAAATAAATAAATAAAAAGCTAAAACACAAATGGGGACCAAGAGGCTCAGCTGGGTGACAAACATGGAAACTCTATGGCACAATTTAATGTGGCCCATTATAATAATAGCTCAAACAAATTGAAATTGAGAGGAACTTTGAGACAGACAACTTTTCCCCCAGTCCTCTGATACCAGCTACTTGTCCTAGGCCCTTCTCACTCTTAGGGAGGAAGGAGGGCTCTGAGAGATGGGAGTTTTTCCACTGGGAAAAACAGCTTGCCTATGTGAGTCCATGGGTTCCATCCCTAGAACCTGGGAGGTGGGGAGAGGGAGCAGCTTGAGCCTGAGTCATGCTTATATCACATTAAAGTCCCATAGTAAATCTGAAGCAAGTACCAGTGAGTAGGAAGAGGAGGAACTCTGGACTAGATCTGGCTCAATGTACGACAGCTGGGAAACCCAATTCACTTGGCTCTAAACTGCAGACACCCAGCTCCTGAGCCCTCCTACTTCAGCAGGTAGGACACCACTTGCTTCCCCACTCTGAGCACAGCTGAATAGATGTGGGTCCAATTACACCCAACCCAAGTTGATTTGCAACTTGCCAGTGGAAAATACGACTCCTGCTGATGGACTTCGTACACGGAGGCCTGGGAAACAGACCCAATGTCCGTTAACACAGGGACAGCTGGTGGATATAAAGATGCTAAGACGCCATGAGGCTGAGGTGAGTTGTACTGTAGTGAGCAAAAACAAGCATGTGGCAGCCAAAATGGTGAGGGAGGAGAAGGGATAAATCTGGCAGCTGCTGAAGAGGGCAGTCAGAAAGAGAGAACAAGCAACTGTTGGGGAGGGAATGCCAGGAGACAGTTCCTGGAGCTGCCCCATTGCCTGGCCTTGCTAACTCCATCTCAAAAAATAAACCTTTTCTTCTCTACCACCCCTCAGGAACCGGGGATTGAATTCAGGGCCTTACGCATGGTAGGCAAGCACTTTGCCACTTGAGCCATACTTCCAGCCCTTCTGTGTGCATTTTCTTTTTGACATCGGGTCTTTCTAACTTTCCCTGGGCTGCCCTCAGATCATCATCATCCTGCCTGTGTCTTGGGAGTAGCATGTACTACTATACCTGACACTTTTTTGTTTTAAGAAAATGACTTGAATAGGAGTCTGTCCCTTGCAACCAAAGAAGCCTAATGACACCCTCTGAAAACCTAATTATACGCCATGATGAGCTCCTCAAACCCCAATTGTGACCAATGGTTATTCAACATCAAAACTCACTTGAGTCCTTGAAGAACCTGGCCTACCAACCAGCAATGATGTTCAGTGTCTTCTCCTTGCCTGCCATTTTGGAAATCAGAAACAGAATTTAGAAGTATTTTAAGGGTGGACCAAAGAAACACAGTGTCTGAATTCCTGGATCCTAGGTTTTGAATGATGGACCCCTCCAACCCCACCAGAGGTGATCTCACAGAATTGAGAGATTCATTTATTAAAATGTCTAGTCCTGGCAGAGGTTTTCCACTCAGGGCTGAGGTTCAGTCCCCAAAGCATGTGTTTGCAAAACCTCATTCTGCACGCCACAAAGGTACTGAACACACCTCAACTCTCTGCAATAGGCACGGGTGCTACCCTTAATTCCAGGCTGTGGACAGATGGATGGTACCAGTAGTTCAGCTCCAAAGTACCCTGGAGGGAGGCAAGACTGATTACAGAGCACCACAGATGGCACCCCAGATGTATCCCCACCCTCACTGGTTCAGATGACTTCAAAATGGGAAGGTTTTTTGACAGTTTAAAGCCAAGATGGGTAACTCCTGATAGAATGGCGGCACCCTGATCCAGGCCTAATTTTCAACTATCGAGCTATTCTAGAAGATCCTAATTTGTTAGGTATAAATACAACAATAAGTACAAATAAAATAAGAGTCACAGCAGTTGCCATTGGATGAATAGCTACCATGTCACTGCCTGTGGCTTTACATATGTCTTTTGTCAGTCATCACAATAATTATAGGTGTGAAGAACTCTACAAATGAAGAAATTGAGGCTCACCAAAAAGGGGTGTTCCAAGTATAGTCCAAGAAGGTTGGAAGCCCAGCAATGTCTAGGGGGAGGTTAAAATGTAGACCCCTGGACCCCAGGTTTGGGGAATGAGAGGTTCTAGGAGCAGGGCCCAGGTTTTAACCAGTCACCCGAGGCAGTCTCATGCCAAACCAAGTTTAGGAAAAGAAGCCATGACTTAAGACACTAACTTGCCAAGGCCACTAAGTAGAAAGCCGCAGAGTCAACCTGCAAACATTTGTGCTGAGTGTTGGAAACTGTCCCATCCATTCAGGAAATCAATGAGGAGCCAGGCTTAGGCTAATCAGGTTAGCACCTGTGATACGGAGTCCCCTGAGATCAGAGCCTTCAAACCTGGGTCTGTCTCGGGGAGCCTTGTACTACCAATCCGCTCACTTCCTTTTTTGTATATTGAAGGACTCCTGGGTGGCACCACCCCCAGTTTTTTGAAGTCTTGATTGAAAGGGTTCTGCTTTAAGTATCATAGCTGAATGTGAATGAAATTAAGAAGCAACACAGCTGCTCTGTGCCAGGTTCCAGTAGAAGTTTCTACAGTAATTCAAATGTCCTCTGTATACCTGTGCCACCCAGTACGGTAGCCACGGCCACAAGGGTCTGCTGAGCACTTGAAATGTGTGATTGAGGGAATGAATTTTAACTTTATTTAAAACTAAATTAATTTACATTTAAATAACTCCACAAGGCCAATGGCTAGTCTGTGTATTGAGTAGTCTAGCTCTTGATGTCTTTTCTGATGTAAACTTCACTTAAGCATATGACTGTGAGGCTAAGGTTTATCCCCATTGGACAGATGTGGAAGCTGAGGCTTATAGGGGTCAGATCACGAGCCCAGGGTCACACAGCCAGGTTACCAGGTCTGCTCTGACTTCAGGATTTACAAGGCACTGGGCAGGTGGGCCTGGGGAGGTTGTAGCCCAGAGCTCCGCATAAGCCAAGGCAATGACAGTGACCATCTTGCTCTAAGAGAGCCACACCTGGGCCTCTCTTTCTCCAGGCAGCATGAATGCCTGTGTCCTCTTGGCAGCCATCAATGAGAGGGTGTTTTGATGTCATTCTCATCTTATTAAATATGGACTTTCCACTTAGAAATAAGCTGTTTTGGGCACAAATGAGTTATAGGGAGATGATGCGTCTGGCAGGGAACAGAAACAGGGGTTTCTTATCTCCTTCTAGATTGACAAGAGACTGCGCCAATGCAATATTCATTCTTTTTTGTTGAAGGGGGGTGGAGACTACTGGGGTTTGAAGTCAGAACTTCACATTTTCTAGGCAGCAGCTGTACCACTTAAGCCACACCTCCAGCCCAATGTTAATTCTTTACTACACACTCTTTGAAGGCCTGATCTTCCTCTCTACCCTCTACTGTGTCACCGCTGTAATCACAAATGGGTTTGGAGAGTCACAGGGACTCAGAATTCACCTATGCCTCTGACCTGGCAGGTCAGTAGGGGACATGATCCTCTCTGAATCAATCCATCCCTGGAGTCAATATACTGGTACCTCCATGGTCATTGCACAAGCCCCAGTTTCACCAAATGGCATTCCTGAGATTCTAGAAAAAGGCTCCACACCTGCCAGCATCCCTGTTCTCTTGTCTCTGCTCTTGGAATGGAGGCAGTATGGATAAAGGGTCTAGGGTCAGACTGAACTGATTTTGCACATGGGCCCACTCTGCACAACATATGTGACAACCCCTGGGTAGTTGACTGAACCTCTTTGGGCCTCAGTTATCTCGGGGTTAAAATAAGAAGAGCAGTGCCTCTTCACGTGGCTGCTCTGAGGAGCCAGTGAGGGGAACACAGAGCACTGTGCTAGTCAGTTTTTCATTGCTGTGATAAAATATCAAAGAAAACACCTTAAAGGAGGAAAGATTCATTTTGACCCACAGTTCCAAGGTCAGATGGGCTGTGGGACTGAGGTGAGGCAGAACATTCTGGTGGGAGTGTGGGGCAGGGGAGTCTGCTCAACTCATGACAAGGAAGAGGGAGAGAGAGGGAGGGAGGGAGAAAGCTGGTGGGGAGGACGGGGAGGACAGAGAGAGAGAGAGAGAGAGAATATGCAAGAGAGCACAAACCTTCACTGGTGCCTACCTCTTTCTTCTGCTTTTGTTCTGGGGGCCCCAGCCTCTGGGATAGCACCCCTCACATTCAGGGCAGGCCTTCCCTTCTCAGTTAATCCTTTCTGGAAATGCCATCACAGACACACCCAGAGGTGCGCTTTACTAATCTCCTAGGTGTCCTTCCATCCAAACGAATCAACAATGAAAATGAACCATCACAAGCACTTCCTCCTGGGCCAGGCACCTCTGAGGGGCTGGAGAAAATGGAGTTTCCTATGACTTCTCCTTTCTAGCCCTCAGTCAAAATCCTGAACCTCTTCAGCACTATCTCAGACCCAATCTCAGTCCACAAGACTTCCCTATCTTCCAAGTCTCCATGCGTTCTGTTTTCCTATTTCATCCATCTGTACCTGTGCTTACCTAGTTCAAGTGACCCGGGCGTACTGAAATTCGCTGGGCAGTCATCACACTGGCAAAGATCAGCATCCAGGCTGTGGATCAGCCTCTAGGCTCTACCTGGCCCATCTTTCCCACCCATGCTATGCCAGCACATGGCCAGGCACACAGCAGACGCTCAAATAAATGACCATTTTGTTGAGCTTCTCTAAAGACAGAGGCTGAGCTATGATAAACAAATCCATTCATCTAGTCATCCATTTACTCAGAGACTCAGCGTTTCTTAAGCACACAGTGCACTGTGGGGCCAGGCAGGGCAATGTGCACTCAGAACACAGCGGGGATGGGAACAGACAAAACCTTGAGATTTCGTGTCATTTGCTTTCTAGCAGGTACAACTAACAAATGGACAGATCAAATGGAGAGCTGGTATCTGTCCAATGGTGATCCAAGCTGTGGACAAAAATAAAGCAGAAAGGTTATTATTCAGTGGTAGCAGAATTCAGGAAGAAATCCACTGTTTTAAGCAGCAGTCAGGAAAGGCATCCGGAAAGGTGGATATTTGGGCAAAGATTTGCAGGAGCTGAGAGGGCTACATTTTAGAAAAGAAATGAATTTGGAAGACAAGAAGTTGTGAACCTAAGATGTTTGGTTATATACTCACGAGCATAGCATAAAAGAGATAACATTTTGCTTTCATTGCCAACCTTTAGTTCCCATGTTTCACCTGTGTTAAGACTTGCTAATGCCAACTGGATTCTTCTTTTGTGACAGGTACTGCCCAGGCACTTCATATAACTAGGTTCCCCACCAAGAGCAAAGGTATAGACCTGAAATGGAAAAAGCCCCCACCCGCAGGCACCATGAAAGGCTGCAGCCAGATGTAAGAGGATGCATACAGTAGGCAGGATGGGGACTGAGGGGGCCTGCCCTTCCTGCAGCAGAGGCCACAGCATGTCCTAACAAGTGAACAAGCTTAGATTATCTCCTGCCTCTTCCAAGGAAGCTGGGAATTGAGATTTTTATGTGGCTTTTCTCAGTTTGAAAATACTGGCAAGCCATCGCAAGTTTTCTAGACCATAATGAGAGCCAAAATCTTTTTAAAAAAATATTTTCAGGTGATATGTGGTATTAATGGTGAATTTTTCAACTTCTGGTATACAGAGTAAGTAATAAGTAGACAGAAACACCCAGAGCAGTTGCAAAGATTCCTTCAAACAGCCGCTGGCTCCTAGCTGAGGAAGCTATGATGCCTGTTTGAAAACAACCTGATTGCCTGGTACTTCTGGTGTGCCTGCCCAGGGTGGCTTTGGGGACCCTGTGTGGAGATGGGCTGTCCTGCCCACTGGGAATTGAATGCAAAACCATCTCATGGTTCATTAATAAAAATACACTACATATTAATGAAAACTGCTTTTGTTGCTTGTTAGTGTTTTACTTGCTTATGCTCTGCCAGTAAAAACGCATTTGGCAAAATCACACAGAAGAAAGAAAAGCCTGTTTTACTTTCCCTTTCACTTGATATTCTTAAATTAACTTATCAATAATATATTAAAGTAATACTCAAAATGGAACAATACTGCACCTTTAAGAAAATATTATTTTTCCTGAGGTCCTATCAAGGTAAATTTCATCAGTATTCAAAGAATGAGCAAAGCACTTCAACAATTTATTTCAATAAAAGAGGACTTAGCTGAAAGGAGTATAAATGATGAGAACTTGCTTTAAACTGATTTATTCCCTGCAGCAATAAAAGGAATGTTTCTTCACTCAGCTGTTTAATATGCAAATATGCAGAACATCCAGCCCCTGACAGTACGTCATTAATAAAACCTTGCACTGAGCAGAGCACCCGATATTTCATCCTGATGAAAATACATGATGATGATTTTAGACTGTAGACATTCTGAGTTGGAACAATGTGCCTTCCTGGGGATGAAACCCACCAGTCACAGAAAAGGAGGCGGCTTTTCAGAGAAGATATCAGATTTCTCCCACAGGAAGTGCCCAGTAAAGCAGTGAGGGTGGAAAACAGTTCAGGGACCCAGGGATAAGCCTGAATGAGGAGGCAGCACAGTGAGAGAAGGAGCAGAGGTCTGAGGCCTTCTTCTTTGGGGATGGTGGAATGCTAATTTTTCTGTATTGTGTTTCAGGCTGTGCAGGAAAACTTGATGACATGCTCTGTGCTACTTGGTGTCCACCTGGCACAAGACAGCACACACCGTAAGCAAGATACAAGGCAAGTTACCTCTCACCCCCTGTATCTCTCCCACCATTACCGCCCATTTTGGTTCTGGAGTAGAAACTTTAAAATGAGCACAGTGTAGAAGCTGGAAAAAGTTATTCTACTAGGGCACGTGATTTTTCTTTCCACTAATGTCTTGGATTGATGTTAACAGCATGTGTTAGGATTCTGAAGACATTAAACTGGTTTTTTTCTTTTTTTTTTTTTTTTGTCTTCCTTACAACTTTCTGTATTTTCCAAATTTTTCCATAATGAGTATGCCATATGTATGATCAGTAAAAAGCCATGTTTTTAAGCATATAATTTAACGTCTTTTTTAAAAAGCCGTATCTATGGACTAGAGCCCAAGGAGATCCAAGATTGCAAGCACGAGGCAGGGATAACCTTGGCTCAGGGCATCGCGGAACCTTCCCACAATGCCTTACTGCTGTGTAACGTACATTAAATGAGTTACTAGATCTAAGTGCTCAGCACAACGCCTTTAACATGGGACGGCCCAAAGAACTACTTACTAAATCAATAACCAATAAATCAGATTGGGTCTGAAAGCACTTTTCATCTGCAAAGATGAATTATCTCCCAGCATTATTTAAGCAGATAAAGGATACAGAAACTCTGATTTTAAAAAATCTTTTAAGTTTACTATATTGTACACTCCTTGTCAAAGTATCACTGGAGCCTAAACAACCTTTAGATTAAAATCCTGACTCCTATACTCATGCTGTGTGACCGTGGGTAAGTCACTTCCCTCTGGTCATTCCATTTTCCTCTGGTAAGTCAGACTAATAATGATCTTCCTTGCGGTGATGGACGTTTTGAGGATTCAATGTCATCTTCTGATCAGTGACACAAACATCCAGCATCATGCCTGTCCTGGAACAGAGGCTGGAGTTTATCAAGCACCTACTGTATAACACACACTGTGCATATATTAACACAAACCTTTAGAACAGCTCTTCAACATAGAGCTGTTGACCACATTTCGCTGAGGGGAGACAAAGGGTAGATGACTTCACAAAGGTCACACACACAGGTTTGGCCTTGAACTTGAGTCTGTCAATATATACAGGTGTCACCTCACACCTGTTATTTCTTCCCTTTTCAGGGGTGGGGAAGTACTAGGGTTTGAACTCAAAGTTACCACTTGAGTAAAGTTCCAAGCCCTTTTTTGCCTTAGTTTGTTTTTTAGATAGGATCTCTCGCTTTTGCCTGGGTTCAGATTACAGGCATGAACCTGCCCAGTTCATTTCTGAAATAGGGTCTTGCTAACATTTTGCCTGGGCTTGTTTTGAAACCTCCCAAGTAGCTGGCATTGCAGACCTATTTCTTAAAAAAAAAGGAAAAGCAAATCAGATGCAGTGCAGGAAGAGCAGATTTCCTTCTATTTTCAGTCACAATTCATACTCACAGTTTCTCCCCCTTGGATTTTGGTTTTTTAATGAAGTAGTCAAAACAAGTTAAGTTATGGGGCAGTAGGAAGACAAATGCAGGTGACTAAAAGTGTGGCACCTACAGGTTTGGAGAAAATAGTAAGAACTATTAAGCTCCCCAAAGATACACTGCTATCTCAAAAGCCTGTTTCTTAGAGAAAAGCCACTCATTTATAAGCTGAGTTGTTGGTTTTTTTTTTTTTTCCTTGAAACTTCCAGCTAACTAGGAAAGAAGAAACGAGTGGTCTTACTCTTCAAATCTGCTATGGCATGTTGGGTGGAGAGCATCTCCCCTCCACTCCTTTCCACCCCACGTTCCTCCTTTTCTCTGTCACGTGTGTCGTTTTCATCCAACTGCAGGAACAACTCTCTGGGCCAAAGGAAAGAGAGTTGGTGAATTTTCTTTCCAAATATTTCAGTTATAAATCAATCTTTTAGCAAAATTCAATGAAGTCTGCAAAATTTCCCATTGACTCAGCTCCCACTGAAAATCCAAAAAGTCTTGGGGGCAAAATACCAAGTGGTGTCTTACAGGTTTTAGTAAACTTCTCCGAGCTAGTACGTTCCATGTTTCTGATTTTATGTGCTCAGTAATACACCCTCATAACTCAAATGGGATGAACCAATTAAACATTTCCCTGTAGTCTCTAAAAGAGCTGCTCTTGGCATGTTTTTTGCATGGCACAAACCTCTGTGGGAGGATACGATAGAAATCTTGCACTACTTAAATATAGAATTGGGACATCAAAGAAAGGGTTGTATTGAAATAACATGGATAATTAAGGAAGTGGAGAATGGTAATAACTGATTTACATAAAATGCTAATGAGTCTCTTGACTTGTTTGGCAATTTGCACTTTAGGCTTGGTAACTGTGGCTCCAAATTTATGATCTAATTTTTATTTTAATATTTTCTTTTAGCAAGTTGTAACCAACACTAATGGGTGCCTGCCAACATCTAACTTCTTTGTCCTTCAAGTACCCAGAAGACTGTCTTTCCATCCAGCCCATAGGGATCTGGGATGCAACTGGTCCATGAGTTTCCTGGATGCCCATTTTAATATTACAGTGATGACATTGTTACTGACTGGACAATTATGTTGGAGATATCCACAGTTGGCTAAACTAACTAGGTTTGGAAACCAATGTTGGGTTATAGAGACCAAAGGATTCCTTTTATAACCTGCTCCTCATTACTTGGAGGAGCAGGGAGATCCCAGGGCAGGGCATCTCTTGCTCTAGATTAGCACTTATTCTGTGCCATTCTTCAGTGCCTTTTGCTTCAGAGAAGAAATTATATGCTCTGAAAATTCCTTTTTTATATTGTACTCTTCTACTCATCTCGCTTCACAGGACCACAGCCTCCCGTGAATGAGAATGAGGTCTGGGGCTGTCCCCGCAGGACAGGCCGTGTGCTGACCTTCAGCGTACTAAGCATGATCCATTGCATTCTCAGGCCATTCCCCCTTCACCCCATTGATGGGTTTCAAAGCTACTTAAATTTCCAAGCCTGGCGTGCTGCAGCCATGGCCAGGGCTGTGCCTTTGCTCTCTTATGGATTGCACAAGGTCACCGCTGGGGAGAGGAAGGAGGGAGGCAGAGCATTTATCAGGATGTATTGCTTTACTTTTTCCATCCATCACCAAGGCGATGATTCTATTTTAGTGAAAATCCATTGAACTCCGATCAAGTCAGATGGCTGTTATCATTGGAAACTCAAGAGCTGTCATGCCATAATCAGTACAAATGTCAGACCTCGAAATGGGGGGCTCTTCGGCCCAGTGATAGTCTTCTGGGGATCTTTCTGGTCATTCTTGCTTTGAAAATTTCATCTGGTCATTTTTATTTAAGTATCATTTCAGCTGTTCTCCTCGCAAGAGATAAAATCTGGTTATGCAAGTTAGAATGAACTGATTACGGGCAATTTAGGCATAGTTTGGAGACATAATGGTCTCTTTTGTCATGCTATACTGCTTATTCTGGGCCTAATTACCTGAGTACCCATTGGCATACCTGTGCACACCTGAGTGGACACAGCAAGCTGAACACAAGGAATGTACACATGCTCACTCCAGCTTTAGTCTAAAGCACCAAACTATTACTGCACTGTTTTGTGGTCTACTCAGTACATAAGCTTTCTGATCACCACACTTACAGATACAATGTTAACAGGCACTGGAACATCCAGTGCTGTATTTACATGATAAATACCCTTACCGGATTTACATGTGCTTGGAAAGGTTTTATGCTACAGTTATCACCTTTAATGTGGAAAAATAGAAAAAAAGAAGAAAAATTCCAATGCTCCCTGAAAATTTCTTTTTGTCTTGTCTTCTGGAGATGGAGTTAATTAAATCTGACATTTAAAGAACATCGTTTAGATATATCTGCTGCCATGCCAGTATTGTAAACTTTTACCAAAGGAGAAGGTGCAAAATGGGATGACAGAATGTTTTTTAATCAGAATCTCTCTGTAGCTGAAAATGATGCTTACCTCTTAACCATCCAAAAAAGCAAAGATGGGCCTCACTGATTTTTAAGGATCTTATTTCTTCCCCTGTTCCAGTTGAAGGCTGAACCCAGCAGGGTGTACTTTGAAGGAATGAAGTGAGGCTCCCAAAAGCTTAGTGTCTGTGTGCTAGTTGTACCATTCTTAAAAATATAAAGAAATTTGCCCTCCATTCTATTTTGCAGCCCATGCCTTTATTTATTATTTATTTATTCCTTTTTATTAGCAAGGGAATTTGTATATTGACATTGCATTCTTAAATATATTTACATTCTAAATAACAGCAACAATAAGGACAGTTATTTATTGGTCACTTACTCTCACCCAGGCATTGTGCCAAGTGCTTTACGTATGTTGTCTCATTTAGGTCTTAAAACTATACCCCAACCAGAGTGGAAATCTGGACTTTATAGCTGAAGAAACCAGGGCTCTGAGAACAGCAGCCGTGAACCACGTTATCATCTGACTTACAAATGGCAGTGAGTGGGAATTGATGCTGACTGACAATGAATGAAGCTGTATTAAATAAGCCAGACCACACAAATATCTGTGTTAGTCAGCTAGGGTCAAAGCAGAATGGCTCAAAACAGCAGAAACTGATTTTCCCACAGTTCAGGAGGCCAGCAGTGTGAGACCCAAGTGTCTGAACTGTCCCCTTGCAAGTGCTCTGAGGGAGACTTTCTTCCAGTTGTTGGTGACTGCCAGCAGACCTTGGTGTCCCCTGGATTGTCAATGCACCACTGTACCCTCTGCCTCTATTGCCACATCATATTTTTCTTCCTGTCTTTTCTAGGGACACTCTCATTGGATTTAGAGCCCACCCTAATCCGGTATGGATGGCATCATGCTCCTCACCTTTGTCACATTGGTAAAATGACCTTATTTCCAATTGAGGTCACATTCTGAGGTGCTATAAGAACATGAAATTGAGGTGATGCTATTCCACCAGTATGGCATCTCTCTGGAATCCAAGCCTGGGGCTGTTGGATCCGATGTCCTTGTACCTGATCATTCTATTACAGTCCACACTGATAAGAAGATGTGATTGGTCCCTAAGTTGCTCAGAGTTCAGATCAAACAATTCCCATTCAAGGTATCAATGCAGCATGAGGATCACCATGGTATCTTTATGTATTTCCTGGACAAGTTAGAGGCACTGGGAAGGCTGGAAGGTTGTTTCCTTCATGAGCTATAGGAGGGTTAGAAAAGGAAGCCACACAGAAAAGCACACAGGATGGAACACTGCATTGAAGACTGGCTGGCAACTCTGCGCAAGATGCCTGGCCTTCCCAAACCCTGGCTGGATTAGAGCTAGACCTGATGGTGGGGACAGTAAGGAGTTAAGGGATGAGGGAAAGCCCTGCTGGGCCCTCTGATGCCCAAGAAGCTAGGATGACAAATATGAAACTTCTAGGAGCAGCTGGGAACAGGAATTCTTTATTTTTAGCTACCACTCAGTCTGCCTGAAGGGCAACACTGCCCCTGGGTTCTACTATTCCAGTTAGAAAAGTTGGAAAGCTAACAATGGCCTTTCCAGGACTCTCTTGCAGCTTCAATCTCAGATACAAATCCATTCTGCCAGCTGCCAGTTGTTACCATGGGAGATATGGATAGTAGATGTGAGCAGGAGCATGCCTGGAGTGTTCTAGACATCCCCTCCCCTCAAAGGCATGTGCAGGTGAAGTTTTCTGTCTTTTTACTCTGAGCCTACTCTCCAGCTTCCTGGTGGTGGAGATGAGGCTATGTCAGCTGAGGTGTGCTCAGCTCTGGTCATGGCTTCCGTGGCAGGAGCTCTCTGGAGGGTCACTTCTGTATTATTCAGAAAACCATTCCTTGAAACTAATCTCAGCAGCTCCAACAGTTTCGTAAATTGCCTTCATTAAATCCCTCCCTGTTTAAAATAGAGAGGTTCCCATATCCTGAGTTGAGCCCAGATAGAGACAACCCACCAGGGAGTCTATCAAATGACCCTCATGTGTCCTATCTGGGAGGCTCAGACATGCTCTGAAGGTGCCTATGTCTGGCTTACTGCACATGGCATTCCTGCTGCTGGGGATGCCCTTCCTTCTAGTCCTTCCTCACTGCTCAGCCATGCTGGGCAACCCACCTCCCAACACCTGTTTTAATTCTGAGGCCCATTCTATGCATGGCCTTCTCCATGGTAAAGTATCCTCTTCTCCACCTCTCTATCCTCCTCCCCTCGCTGCCTCTCTTTCAGTCGCACCCAGTGAACATGACCAGGCCTGTCTCCCGCCTACCTCTCTGAATGCCTTAGCCATTGCATAAACCCCACCACATGTGGATATTGTCCATGACTTTGTCCTCACTAAACTGAAGGGCTTCCTTAGGAAAATCCTTAGAAGGCTGCATGTCAGGAGAATGAAATGCAAACTTTTCTCTCTCCTGAAATCTCCCTTCGATCATTGATCTCGCCAGGAAAGAACACCACCAAATAGGCCCATTAGGTAAGAGGCAGACAGCACTGACATAACTCTCCTCTGAATCAACACGCCCACACTTTACCCCACAATGGCCCTTCCCAAGAGGACCTTGCCAACCAGCATGTCTTGTGTCTTCTGCATTTTACAATGACTCAAGGTCCCATTCACCATGGAGGGAATCTGCTTCGGTCCTCAAATGGATACCCCAACCAAATGACACCTGAGGCTAAATGCAATTTACAAACGTACACTAACAAATTATTTGTAAAAGACAATAATATTCCAGCCTTGCAAAACAGGTTTTCAATATGTTCTGAAGTGACCCACTGTTCTGGGCTTCAGTTGTTCTGATGGTCAAACTGAGATCCCTCTAGGCATGATGGGTATAAGCAGTCAGTATGGGTGTTAGGACACAATAACAATCAGCCCCTAAATCTCAGTGTTAGACAACCACAACACAGAAGCACAATTTACTTTTGTGTGACCATCCTGGATCACTTTAGGCTCTTGTCTTTGTCCTTCATGTAGCCCACCCTGACAGGGCAACTGGTATCTGGAAGATTGCTGGTCACGTGGCAGTGGGACAAGCAATTGTGACATAGCCTATGCTAGACACTGTGAGCCAGATTCCACTGGCCAAAGCCAGCCACACAACAGAGAAATACAGTGTCCCCATGTGCCCCATGGGGAGGGAAAACTCAGTCAGTAATTGTGACTCCAAAGTGGATAAGGAAACACCATGCCTAAGTGAAAATTCACTTCTCTAGGTATATAAGATGTGTGTACCAGGATGGGGCAGACACAGAATTCAGCCCACGACTTCAGAAACCCTCATGCCCACTTGAAAACATGTTGTCCTTAACCAGAGCTCACCACTCCAGTAACACCAATAATGCAAGAAATTCCACAAGGTCCTGGCCTCTGCTATCTTTTGTCCCCACCATGTTTCCCTAATAGATGACCCTACCAATTCCCATTGGCAGCCCTTTGTGGTGTAATGAACAGGATACAGGCTGATGAATGCAGCCACTGCACAGAAAACGTCAGTTCTTTCATTAAGCAAACCTCCCCAAGTTCATTGTATTGAACCAGGGTTTAGGCTATTAGGCTGACACATGACAGAGCCAATTCTAGTCACATTGTAAGTGCCTATTCATGTTTGGCAAATTCCGTTTTACGGATATGCACACATTTAGAACTGGACCCTTGCTGCCTGAAAGTTTTTTTCCCCTTGGAATCTATTTTCCTATTTTTAACTGTTAATGATTAAGAAAAATCCTGCTTTGATAATGGAGCCTCAACAAGCCTAATTCAGGAAGAACAGAATAGATTGCCACAACGAGATTCTACTCTGCTGGCCAGTCAGTGTGCTTGCTCTTCCCAGACGCAGGGGTATTGATATACTGTGTTCATTTGTAGAAGGGTAAATAATAAAATATTTGCATGCAGAGTTTTGACACTGCTGGCTCTTCTTTCTGCTCACATTTTAAAAGGAAAATATTAATTACAAGCCTGGAAGCCCTGGTAGTGAAAGGGGACAGGGCTAAAGGCATCCTTCTGGGGACAGGCTGTGAATGAGCAGGCTGACTGAGGAAGAAGCTCACAGCATCCATACTCAGGAGTGCTGGGTGCTTTTTCTCCAAACTGCTACTTCCTACATGGGTGGCCAGCCCAGTGAACATGAACTGGGTTCCTTCCAAGTGGCCAACCCATACTGGGTACCTGGATGTAGACAGAAGTTAGAGGCTGGTGGTCCCGTGGGAAGGAGAAAGGCCAAATGATGCTTACATTGCCATTTGCTCAGTAAGACCATGATTATAGAAGCCAACCTCATTTCTCCATCCCCGTTCCTATCACCTGGTCTAAGGTGCCAGTATCACTCTCTCAGACCACTCAACATATCCTTTAGCTTTCACTCCTGCCTGACAGACTTCTCTTCTCACTGCAACTCTGGCACCTTTGTAAAGCATGAGTCACACTGTCATCTGCTTGCTTAAAAATGTCACATGACTCTTCATCACAATTAGAATAAAGCCTAAGCTCCTTACCGTGGCTTCACACCCTGTGATTGGCCACCCCGTCAACCACATCACCTATCATCCCGTATGATTGCTTCCTCTTCCTTGAAGAGGTCAAGTGTATTTCCTCCCTAGGACCTGTGCACTTGCTATAGGTCCACTGGAATTTTCTTTGCTGAGACCTTTGCATGGCTGTCATCATGCAAGGTGCAGTTCAAATGTCACCTCCCCCAAGGCTGTCACACACAGTCACACACACAGTCAGTCTGTTTCCTTCCTCTGCTTTGTTTTGTTTGAAGTGATGTAAAGCATTTCAAGACACTTCTCCTGTGCCATAGGTGTCAGTGCCAATAAAAGACAATAAAAGGATATTGGAGTAGAAATGTATACTAAAATCTGTATACATATATTCATACCAGCATTATTCATAATAACCAGAAAGTAGAAGCAACCTTTGGAAACATTCAAAACAGCATTATCTGCAATAGTCAGAAAATTGCCAAATGTTCATAAAAGTACTTTTCATAACAACCAGAAAGTACCTGTAATCTCAGCACTTGGGAGGACGAGGCAAGAGGATCTTGAGTTTGAGGCCAGCCTGGGTTACATAGTGAGACTGTGTCTCAAAAAAATCAGAGTAATAATAATTATAATTAATAACCAGAAAGTAGAAACAAAATGAACTGATGAGTGGATAAACAAAATGCGATATATCTACACAATGCAATATTATTTGGCCATAAAAAGAAATAAAATATTAATATACTATAACACAAATGAACCTTGAAAACATTATGCTAAATGACAGAAGTCGGTCACAAAAGCCCATATATTGTAAGATTCCATTTACATGAATTGTCTGGAATAGACAAATCTATAGAAATAGAAAATAGAATAGTGGTTGCCAGAGACCGGGGTAAAGAAGGAGGGAGTGATCAAAATGGTCTGGAGTAAGGCAGCGGGATGCTTGTACAATTTGGTGAATATACTAAAAATCCCTGAGCTGCCCACTTTAGAAGAGAAAATATGGCAGGAGTGAATCACATCTCAATAGGCAAAGAAAGTGACAGTATGTCATTTCCAAGTCTATGTTCAGAAAAGGCTCTGGTTTCTGACTTTTACCAAATCCTGTTCTTGTACTGCTCACTCAGAATGGAATCCAGCCTCCACGTTGTCAGTTGCCTTCTGAGAGACTCAAGTGGCAACAACCACAACCAAAGCCAAAGAGGAAGTGAGGCTTTTAGTCCAACAACCACCCCCCAAAAAAATCCTGTCAACAACTGTGAGAATGAGTTGCAAGCAGACCCTTCCCCACTCCAATCCCAGTCAATGACTATGGCCCCTTGATTACAGCTGGTGAAACATGCTCAGCCATGTCCCTGGGTTCTTCAGTCTCAGGAATGGAGATGACAAATGCATTCTGTTCAGTAATAAAAGGGATTGTCTCAAGTCACTTAGCTTTCAATAAAAGTATTGGGATTCTAGCTCCCAGCTCTCAGGCTATTTTCTGTATTCTGCTGCATAGCCTCATCCATCCTTACATCCTGACCCCCAGGGCATTATACTCAACACAGAGTATGTACTTGATAAAGTTTCTAAGAACAGAGCAAAATTATCTAGCAGTATATTTTCTACAATAAAACTAGAAACTGCTCTTCATGAGAAAGAAATAGAACAAACAGAAGAGAGAAAAATATGGATGTCTTATGTTCTTAACCCAATATGCAGATGAACATCTGACCAAGACTCTCAGGGAATCCTGGTGACCAGGGCTCACCCTGGCAGCAACACTATCCTATATATAGACAGGAGGCAGTTGTAGGATTTGGTCTTGGCTGGACCACACTTACTTATGTGCTGGACAATCCATCCTAAGAGTAGCATCTGAGTAGCCTCTGAGTGTGAAGCACTCAATCCTAATATTCTGCAAACTCTCAAATCAGGGTGTCAACTATTCATAAAAGATGACATTAGTCAGGAAACAACTCACCCAGTCCCTCCGTAAAGCTTTTTCCCTAAACATTCCACAAAGAGAGCTCCCATTCTCTCCCCACTCCTCTGTGGTTCATCTCCTTCAAGAGAGATTTATTATAGGGCCGTCAACATAAGCCTACCTTTACAGAACAAGATAAAAATAAGAAACACCTTACAAGAAGATGCCGTGGCGAAAGCTAAATCATAAATGTTTGATAAGAAATGGTCAAATCCAGACAAATAACTGCTCAATCCCAATTTGTATTAAGCAGATAAAGTCATACAGAAAATCAATGTGATATATTGAAAAGGGAAAAAATGACCAAGCTTGGGGATTGAACTATACAGCATTACAAAACAGTTGCTTTAGAAGAACCTCAGAATACAATAGCTCCATAAATTTAAAAAGTGGGGTGTTGACTTGCTGAACCTGTCAATGGCATTTCAGTCCCCTTTGCCGCTGCTGGCAATCAGTCTAGAGTGACATATTACTTACTTTTGTGTCACTGGGATGGAATGCCTGACATAAACAACTTAAGAGGAGGAAGGATTCATTTTGGCTCACGGCTTCAAAGGGTTCAGTCCATGGTGTCTTGGCCATGGCAATGGGAGTGTGTGGCGGAGGAAGCTATTCTTCCCTTGAAGAACAGGAAGCAGAGAGGGGAGAGGTGCAACAAACAGGAAGAAGACAGGCAAGATATAGCCCCCAAGTACATGCCCGTGGTGACCTAATTCTTCTAACCAGGTCTGTTCTTCCCCAGTTCCACCACCTTCCAATAGTCCATTCACATTTTGAATCCATCAGTGGATTAATCCATTCATTAGGTTAGAGCCCTCATGCTTTAATTATCTCTGGGAACAAAATCACAGGCACAACCAGAGGTGTGCTGTACTAATGTAGGCCTCTCCCAATCCAGTCAAGTTGACAATTAAAATTAACCATCAGAGGCAGAGAGGAAACTGGTGTGACCATTGTAGACAACAATTTGGCAATTCTCGTGAAATGGATTCATTTGTCCTTTGCTCCAGCCTGTCTGCTCCTGAAACATTTCTACCATTGCTTAGGTAGAAAACACACATGTGCAGGAGTGTTCACAGCTGATACATGAGACACAGAAAAACATGGATACCACCTAAATAGCTGACAATAGAAAAAGGAAATAAATAATAGGAAATCTACCGATGAATATTATGTAGTAATCACATATAAGAGGGGTCTAGCTACATGTGTTGGCTAGATAATCTCCAAGATATTATTAAACTATTAAAAGAAGAGTGAGGTAATGAACAAATGTAGCAATAGATTCAATTGCATGAGATTTCAATATGCATATTGACTTTTCCTCTTTTTTTTTTTTTTGGTATGGCTGGGGATTGAACCTAGGGCTTTGTGCACACTAGGCAAACTCTACCACTGAGCAATGCCAGCAGCCCAGCTGTATGTACTTGTATCATAAATACATAATAGGGTCCTAGGAAAACCCACAATACACCTTTAATGATGACTTCCTTTGGAGAGAGGTTTGGGAATGAGAAAACTTTTATTGTTCAGTCTTGTGGAAAAGTGTGAAACTTATACCAGGTGAGTAAAAAGGTAAGTAATAACAATGACAAAAAAGAAACCAGAGGTACAGTAAAACTTTTCCAAGGGTAGGAAACTCTGGCTTGCTTTGAGATTTATCTGCCAAAAGTCAAGAAGATCTGTGGTTGGTAATCACTAAATCTCCATCACAGATCCTCTCTCCGTGGAACAGAGAAGTGGAACCTGTGCTGGCTAGCCTTCTACTTCCCTCGAGAAGAATTTCAAGGTCTCCAGTTTCCCTCTGCTTCCCCAAGTCCATACCCAACCTTTGCAAATAAACTCAACCTGTTTCTGTTGTAGTAACAGACTTGTCATGTGGGAGCACATTTTAGAGAAGGGCTCAAGAGGTCAGGATGCATCTACTACTTATTCTACAAGCCAACAACTTCCCTCCTGCTGCTGGCCATATTTTATATAAAGTTTAATTTAAAAAAAAAAGGCAAAGTTTACATCAGCAAACTAGGGGGTAAAAGATCCTGTAAAAGAGAAAACACTGGAGGAAAATAAGGAGCACTTTCCCTGAGGAGATAAACAACTCCACTGTCACAATGGCAAGTTATGTGTCTGCTTTAGGTGAAATAACAGAAAATAAATATTAGTTAACAATGTATTGGTGAACCTAAAATTACTTGACTTTACCAGGTGGACTAAAATCATGTTGCATTTCCAGTATTGAAGGCTCTCTTGTGATAAGAAGGCAGCTGGTTGGTATATAAGATAACATGAGCACAAGGGGTTTGCTCTTCTGAAAGGAGCATGGAAACAGACACATTGTATGTCTAAGTAAGAAGAGGGACTTAAGAAAATGGAAATTCTTTTCATTTATCCCTTACATGATCTCTATGTTCATATAGTCAAAGATAATTTCCTTCATATATATCTTAATGTAGGCAAAGGTGTCATTTTTCAGACACTTGTGAGCATAGTGAAAGAGGACGGAGATGTTTCCTTTAGAAAAATAAACAGAACCTTCCTGGCTACTCCTGTGGAGTTTGACATCAGTACCATATATACTTCACAAAAGTTTGAGAATTGACTGAATTGAAGTCTTGAAAGCATTTTGACTTTTTGCCTCATAGTGCACTTTGGTCAGAGACTTTTAAACTTTAGGACACATCAGAAGCTCATGGAGGGTTTGATAAAACAAGGTTGCTGGGCCCACTCCAAGTCTCTCCCTGGATGGCTTGGGGTGGGGCCAGTGAGAGCATATATCTAACAAGTTCCCAGGTGGCAGAGGCTGAGGACAGAGGATCGAACTCTGAGGATCTCTGGCCCAAAGGTTACAAACTTGGACTGTGGAAGCAGAAAAACTTGGTTCAGTTCCTGGCTCTGCCACTTGGTCGTCTCAGTGGTTCAGGCAGGCATTTAATCTCTTTGTACCTCAGTTTCCTTTTATATAAAAAGGGGCTAAGAGTGCCACCTACTTGTACTTGGTTGAATAGCATCCCTCTCCCTGTCAAATTCATGTCTACCTCAGAATGTTTGCTTATTTGAAAATAAGGTCTTCACAAAGAGTGTAGTTTAAGGTGAAATGAGATCAAATAAGAAGCGTGTGATGGTAAATCTTGACTGTCAACTTGATTGGATTGAGAGATGTATAGGAGATTAGTAAAGCACACCTCTGGTATGTCCTTGAGGGTGTTTCCAGAGACAATCAGATCGTGAAGGCTCTGATCCAGTTAATAGTTCAATCCATTGACGGATTCAAGATTATTTTTGAATAGACAATTCAGAGGTGGTGGAACTGTGGCAGCTGGGTCCTGGTTGAAGGAACTAGGCCACTGGGGTATGACTTTGTATAGCATGTCTTTTCCTGGCCCCTTTGTGCGTTCACTCTCCTTCCTGTCTGCCATGAGTTGAACAGCTTTGTTCTACCAAACCCTCCCTGGCACAATGCACTGAAACCTCTGGAACCATAAGCTGTAGTACATCTTTCCTCCTTTAAGTTTCTCTGTCAGGTATTTTGTCAGAAAGATGGAAAGTCTGACTAACAAAAAGGAGAAGCAAAGTGATAGAGGGAGATGGCCATATGAAGCAGGAAACTAATATTGGGTCACACTGTTCCAATCCCCAAAACAACAAGTACTAATGGCAGCCATGAGAATCTGGGAGAGGACATGGGACAGGTTCTCACTCACAGCCCCAGGAGGAACCCACCCTGCCAAGCATTAGTTTCAGAGATTTGAAAACTGTGGTAGATTGTGACGGCAACCCCAGGAAACTAAACACATTCCTTTACGGAATTCTCGATCAGATTAAATTAGTGACTGTATATAACACTAACAGAGTCAGTGTTTAGAGTAAGACAAACCACATAATGAGCATGACTTAAGTAGTAGTCTCTATTATTATTTTGTTTTTATGGATACTTTCTTGTTTCATTATCTTGCTATTAAAAAATACTCTCGTGAGAAAAAAATGTAGAGAAGATCATAAAGCAGAGGTTGCCAGCCAGGATGATTTTGTGACCCAAGGACCCACAACAATGTCTACACACATTTTTGGTATTTTGGGAATTGGTAGAGAAGGGAGACACTCGTAGAATCTAATGCGTAGAGGCAGTGATATTGCTGAACATACTGAAATGCACTGGACAGTCCCTCTGACAAAGAATTATCACCTCAAATGTCAATGGTGTTGAGGTAGAGATGGGAAAACAGGTGTGCTCAAGGCAACAAAAGTGACAAAATCCACAGTGATGAGCAGGACACTGTGGTGTATGGTATTGGGATTATGCAATTGAATGAGTTGTGGTATCATTTATTTCATCTGAAAGCAGTGGGAGGGCTGCACCCTTTCCAGATTTAACGATGACAGGAACCAAAATGGGGAACATGCTCAAAGGTCCTGAGTCTGGAAAGGACCAAGGCAGTGATTGTCATAGGACTGTATCTAAACCCTTTTCCTGAATGTCTGCCTACTGCCCACAAAGCTTGTCATTTGAAGCATTCCTTCATCCTTTGGTATCAAGGTAATCTGTCTGATCCTTGGGATCTTGGCTTTGCAAGGAGGCATTTGTAGGGAGAGCCAGGACTACACATATGGGATGTGTGCTGCAGCACACAGGGACAACAGAGAAAGGAAACACATGTTGAGAGGGTGAACACTCAAAGAGCCCATCAGATCATGTGGATTTACCACTGAATGACAATCAGGGACTGAAGCCCAGAGCAGTGGTCCCACCTTACATAAACACACACACACACACACACACACACATACACACACGCACAGAGGCATGCCTATGAACACACACAAACATCAAAAGAAACAGCAGAGTGTGACTAGTTCTCATGTGGACATAACTTTGCTTCTCCCTCACAGCCCACTGTGATGAAGTAAGCCAGGTAGAGAGAAGAATAAATCCAGCCCTACCAAATGTGTCTTTACCATTAGACTGAGATCAGACTCAATGGTTTTATTTATTTATTTTTCCTGGAAAACCTAAGGTGTTCCCCCCAGGGGTATGCATTTTGGAAGCTAAAATGCACAAAGATGACCAGACACACAGGCAAAGCTGGAGGGACTGGGACAGAAGGAACACACACTGCCCACAGGGTCCATGAAAATCAAGCCCACCTAAATTCAATTCAGTAGTCTACCTTCTAAATAAGGCTTCAAATCACAGATTTGTTAATGTCCATTTGATGACAATTGTTCACAGCAGAAGATACTATAATAGGAGCCACAGCCAGGAAACAGTAAATAATTAATGACCTTTCTTCCCAGCCTCTTGCATCTCTGTTGATATAAATGACCGTATAATTCCAAATCCAATTATCACTACTTAGCCGTTCCATTTTGTAGTTAAAATCCCACAAAATTAAAGTGCATCAATTGTTAATGGTAATAGACCAGACAGGGGATTAAAGATTATTTTAATGTTTATTTCCTGTCAAGAGATCTTTTGGCAGGAAACACAGTAGACAAAAGGCTGCATGCTCAGATGAGATTCATATATTTAAATCTTCTAACTTCCAAAAACATTATGGATATAATTACTTGTTTAATTTACTTGTTCCCTCAAGATACAGACTGAGGAGATCAAGCCAACTTTATGATATCAAGTTCTCAGAAAAGAAAGGTATCGCTCTATATCGTTTTATAAGCTGTTTTATCTAAGTAATCAAATCAAATTTAGTGCCCATGTCTCATGACGCACAGAAGTCGGGAGAAGCAGCGGCAGAGAACAGAGTGTGAGGGCGGGAGACCCAAATTCAGTGCTTGCTCTGTGGTCTGGGCATATGAGGTCAGGTCAACAAGTCACAAAAGCTCTGCCTGAGTGTCTGTTTCCTTGTTGTAACATAAGGTGGACAAGGAGCCTTGTGCAGAGTACTCTGCCTAAGAGTTCTGAATGAGAAGAATAAGATGGTGCAGAAGACAGGCAAAGCCACACGGTTAATGCCAAAATAACTGGCAGCCCGACATGTAGGCAGACATTCTAATGTGGTGGTACTTACCTGTAAGGAGGCCATGCAGTCAATACATAGAGGCCTGAATCATCTTTCTAGACTACAACTGAGATAAACATAAATGCACACGGGTCCTTGTGCGTGCGCACACACACACACACACACACACACACACACACACACACACACACATGAGAAAATAACTACAACCTTGAGGGGACCTAAATGAGGAAAGACTGAGCTACTATAATCCCAGGTATCCAAGAGGCAGAGATTGGAATGACTGCAGATTGCAGATTGAGGCCAGACCAGGGAAAAAGTTAGGAAGAGCCATTTCAGTAAACAAGCCAGGCGTGGTGAAGCACATCTTTAATTCCAGCTACACAGGAGGCGGAGGACTGCTGTCCAAGGCTGGTCCCAGGCAAAACCATGAGAACTATTTGAAGAACAACTAAAGCAAAAAGGGGCTGGAGGCATAGCTCAAGCAAGTGGCAGGACACCTGTATACAAGCCCAAGGCTGTATGTTCAAACCATAGTACCACCAAAGAGAACGGAAGAAAAAAGTAAAGAAAAAGAAATACCCATTCATTTCTACACATCGAGACAACTGCAAAAGTAAATTCTATCAATATTGTACAATCAAATAATTTACTTAGGATTTGAGATAAAAAGCCTAAAAGATTTTTATATTACATATGTAATTATATACCCACACATAGGAGACAGATGACTGATAGAAAAACAAATAATTACTCAGTCAAAAATAATATTAACATCATCTGAAAATTAGAATCTAAAAACAACTTAGATCTCTGTTCCAAAGTTCTCAGTTTACTGCTTTCCTGTTTATTTCTTTCCAACTTCACTAGAATATAAACTTATAAAGGGAGAGACACTATGTCTATTTTGTTCATTGCCATCTTGCTAACATTTAAAATAGGCCCTGGCACATGGTTTATCAAGACTAGTAAGTAACTGATAAACTTTGTTGGTGTGAATGAGCAATGACGGTGATGATAACTGTGATTATTTTATGTTTTTATAAAGGGCTTTAAACCTCATAATTGTCCTATTGGTATATTAACTCCATTTATCACCAAGGAGCCTAGAAACCAGAAAGGTCGGGAAACTGTCCAAATTAAGAACCCAGGTTTTTGGAGTACCACTCTTAAGTTCTGGCCCAATCCTACATCACAGCTCTGGCTTTTCAGATTTTCTTTCCACGTGGGAGGAGGCGGGTTGCTTTAAGTATGGAAGAGGTGACTTAAAAAGGAGTTTCTACAAAAAACTTGGGTTCCCCAGACTGGATGTGGCCTTAGGTCAATCTCCATCTTGCTGAATGTCTGCTTCTCTTTCTGTAAGAACCTTTGCAGGGTGAAGATTTTATATTTGCTCAGATATCTCAAGCATTTAGAGATGTCCTCAGAAAGCTACAGACATGAGTCAAATCCAAATCAAAACAGCCTGTTTTAAGACCATTGCAAAACCAGATGGGCACAGCCACAACAGCATCCCCATACTGCCACCAAGGACCCGGGTTTTTTTCACCTGCTCCTCTGTCCCTCTCAGAGACAGCAGCATCTCAGGCTGAAAGGCCGTTGTGATGCATTCTGGAAGTCCAGCCTGAGTCTATGTCCAGAAGAAGAAAATGCTGATTCCTACTGCCTCTCTCTGAGGAGGAGAAGAAGGGCCTTAGACATGCTCTCCATGGTCATTGGTCAGGGTTGGGTCACATGTCCACTTCGAAACCAATCACTGGAAAGACATATAGGTTTCCAAGACAGGCTGAGATTAGTCATTGGAGGAAAGGGATATTGTAAGTCCTCCTTCACACTTTTACAAAATGTGTAAAGCAAAAGTAGATAATAAAATAAGCCTGTAGTTTTTAAAATGTAGTGTCCTATCTCCAAATTAGCATAACTATCCAACAATAGGAAATCACTAAGATTAAACAAAAAAATTTACTACAAAATATTAAGAATGATCATCTCAGGGCAGTGGCTTTAATAGAGCAGTTAAATTTTCCTCTGTCTAGGTTTCTAAATTTCTAAATTCTGCTGCTTCTTCTTCTACCATCGATATTATTTTCTAACAAAATCAAAACATGTTGTGTTTTTCAAAGCAACAAGTGATATGTGAACTCCAGAATCTTGCTGGGGATAAAGAAAGTCAAACTGTATTTTGTGCCTGAGTCCAACCAAATAATTTAATTAGGTCATTAGTGATGAAAATTAGGAAGCCCATGGTCTAATCACAAGCAGGTATGCATATAAAAGAAACATCTGGGTGGACACTAAGGGCTCACACCTGTCACCTCAAGCTACCTGGGAAGCTGAGATTGGGAAGATCACAATTTGAGGTCAGCTCAGGCAAAAAAGTTTGCAAGACCCCATCTCAGCAGAAAAAGCTGGGCATTGTGGCACGTGCCTGTCATCCCAGCAACAACAGGAAGCTTAAAATAGGAGGGTCATTGTCCACTCCAGCCTGGGCAAAAAGCAAGACTCTATCTCCAAAATAACCAGAGCAAAAAGGGCTGGAGGAGTGGCACATACGTACAGTGCCTGCCTTGCAAGCATGAAGTCCTGGGTTTAAACTCCAGTACCTGGACTGGAGGCGTGACTCAAGCAATAGAGAGTCTGCCTCACAAGCATGAAGCCCTGGTTCAAACCCCCATACTGCCAACAACAACAACAAAATCCAGTATCCCCAAAATAAATAAGTGGCTGCTTATCTACCAACTCAATTATTAGTACAGAGAATCAGAATCTGAAAAGAAGAGCAATTGGGTATCTTTTCCCCAGCTCCAAGGCTGGTGATGTGATATATGCAGAGTCTGCAGGTTAGGCTGTGAGCTGATGACAGCAGTGGCTGTCCAGGTGACACAGAGAAACCCAACCAGCTTAGAAATGGCTGAGTGAGAGCTAAAGTGGAGGGCAAGCTGCTGAGGGTTCAGTGGAATTTACTAGGGCTTTCTTTACGCCCTTTGTAGTGTCTATAACCCTCTTTGGCACTTGTAGGCCATGGCTTCCAAACATGATTTAAGTTACTGGGAGCACTGCTCTCAAACTGCCTTCTGGACACCTGGCTTATCATGAGGCCTGACACACAGTTCCTTTAAAACAGTCCCAAGAATGCCAGTGCCAGCTGATCTCAGCAGAAAATAAGAATAATGTGATTGATAACAGTGACAACTTCTGCACTTGTTATTCTGCTAGTATTTATACTATGCCTAACTCCTTATAGTAAAAGCTAATGATACCTCCATTCTACAGATGACAAAACCAAGTCTCAGAAAGAGTAAGGCATGGGTTCAACACATCAGTTCGATACACCCTGGACGCCTTGTCTGATTCCAAACTATAAGGTCTTTTACACCAAAGGAGTTTTCTTTACAGCCTGGGTGCACATCAAACCCTGAGGCTTCACCTGCGCTTGTGGGAGGACGGGAGGCAGGAGACCTGGCCTGGGGACAGATGTGACCTGGAAGTACAAGTACTGAGGTCCTTGGTGAAAAGTGGGAACCACCAAGCATGGAATAAGTAAAGGTAAGAATTTCAGCCTAGACCTTGGGGAGGCATGATGGAAAAAATCTGGCTTCTTTCCAGCCCAGCTCTGATACTGTTTTAACAATCTGCTCACACTTCCGGGGACCTGCATGACTTTCCACCTCTAGGGGACATGTTCTCCTGCCAGAGTAACACACTGAATAGTTGCTTGTATTCAACCTGACATCCACAGATATTTAAGAGTCTAATTCAATTGTTCTATCTTTTCTGTAGACACAAAGGAACCACAGACTTCTGGCACTTCAGGGCTCTCTCTGCCTCTGTTTCTGTCTCTGTCTCTCTCTCTCTCTCAAACACACATACACACACACACACACACACACACACACACACACACACACACACACACACACACACCCCTTTCCTGTTTTTTATAAGGTCCTGATACCAACTGAGGGATTCCAGGTGCCTGGGCCTTTGACTGGGGGTTCAAACTCCTCATAAATATGCTGCTGAACAGATGGGCAATGGCTTCAGCAGTCACAGGGCCATCAATTGAACATGAGAAAAGCCAAGTTCCCGTCAGTCCTAGGCTTAGGAGTCTCTCTGTTAAGGAGAATGGTATTGCTACAAGGGTTTTGGATATAAACCCACCAGCAAGCCACCTTTTCAATGGAAGATGTGCTACGTGGGTAATAGTATGAAGTCTGAAATTTCCTGTCTACATCGTATGGCTGGCTCACAAAAACCCACTGTGGAACAATGGTAGACCAGCTAGATTTGTGGGACAGCAGAGTTGTGCCATAGAGACCTACTTCATAACCTTTCACCATGCATGAAATTTACTGTGAATGGAATTCCTGAAAGTCCATGTTGGCCTCTGATTTAAAACTATTAAATCTGGTTGCCTGAGAACACCTCCATTATAATAAATACATCACTATGACAACATATGCTAATTACACAATCCCAAAGACTGGAGTGAACAACCCATACATGGAAAATGCATTTTCACATGTGTGTCCTGCATGCAGACCAGCTGAGCCTTTGGATTTGGACTGAGTCACAGGACAAATTCAATATCTAATGAACAGGCTGACATATCATGGTAAATGGTAGTGGGAAACAGGGTACTGGGACACAGGTGTCACACAGGTGATGCAATTGGATCTGTGTTCATGTGGGACGTGGGTGGTATCTCTAGCTAATGGAATTTAAGACAGACATTACCTGAGTAACAGGTATGAGTAACAGGTATGAGCATACTCAACAGAGATGAGTATGCTTTTTTGAAAAACAGAGTGCTGAAGCACATACATGTACGTTTTCATCTTTAAAGTATGTCTTAAAGAAACCAGAGAAATACTATGGCCACTGTATGTAATAATTTATTAAAAAGAAAAATAAGGAATTATCCCAATGAAACTCCCTCATACTATTAATGTATGTTAATTTAAAAAACAGTTTAAAAAAGAAAATGAGATCCTTTTTATGCAGTTTAGTGAAATGTCTTCCTTTATCCTCAATGTGGGTTCATGCTTTCCCCCTCCTGTTCACTTTGCCCTGCTTCCTCAGACATTCTGGACAGAATAGATAAGAGGGATGTATCAAAATGGAAGCTGGGGTTTTAAACCAACCACAGACTTGAGTTTGGATCCTGCCCCTTGGGCTTAGCATCTTAGGAAATCAAGGTCATTTTGTTCTTCTGTGTCCATTAACCAGACTTGTGAAATCTGGACTTTGAATACATTTGTGATGTTTTCCTAAGGTATAAATGAGATGATGAGTGAACCCATCTTGTACATAGTAAACACTTAACCCAAAATAATAATGTCACAACAATAACCCATTATTTTAACAGGGGTCAAAAGTGGACAGGGCCATAGGTGATGGACAGAAGGGAAAGTAAGAGAAAACTAAGAGGTGGAAGGGATTAAGGTCATGGTGTGTGTTGATAAAGAAGGAAGAGTTCTGGGTGGGGGGAGGATGAACCTAGCACAAAGTGTAGAAAGAAACAAAGGCCACCCACAGAAGGCCAGAGCTTCCTATAGGCAACCAGTCAGCCACCAATGGCAATGTCTGGAGAGACTCAAAGGCCATCAGGGGAGGAGGAAGCTCGATAGTGGAAAAGAGAGAAGGCTTCTGGTGGATGTTATTAGAGGACATCAGCATGAGGAAGCAGGAGGCAGGCTACCTAGAAGCAGGGTACGCTGTATGATTGGTTTGGGAAGCAAACCAACTTCCAAGTTGGAAGTAGGGAGAAAATTAGAGAAGATGGAAGTTACCGGCTAAGTCCGGACCATTCGAGGCTGGTTGCTCCACAGGTATGGTTCAAAGTTCTGTGACCAAATGTGCTCTGGCTTTGAGTCCTTTGGATATTCCATCTCTCACTTATTGGCCAGTGACTTGTTTACCCCAGAGCACATGGAAAGGATGGTGATGAGAATCATTCCACATGTCTAGAAAATTATTCCCTTTCAGCATGGGCCTTTGTTTAGGGACACTTGTGGATTAGCGAGCAGAAAGGTACATTGGTGCCCTGAAGAAATAGCTATTTTTCATACAACCCCTGGGAAATGATCATTTATTCAGTCACCTTTCAACATAATTCCTGTCTCACTGGTTTTCTTTCTGGCTTCCTCTTCTCTAAGGTGGCATACACCTCTTCTGGGTGAATAAGAATAAGTGTGGGGTACAGATAGGAGAGTTCAAGGGGCCAGATGAATAATGGAAAAGATGGAGCTAAAGCAAATGGAAAAGAAAAACTCATCGTCCATATAAAATTTCTACCAAAGTGATTACTAATGTTGCTTTTTAGAAAAAAAAATAGCAATAAAAATCACTAGCTTTTAAGAGCTGGAGGGAGAAAGAGCAGGGATCCCCAAAAGACAAAAATACACTATTCAACATAACCAACCTTAGCCAACATATTTCCAACTTTGCTTTTAGAAACATTAGTTTGGGGTCCAGTCAGATCTGACCTTGAACCGTGAATCTGCCACTTAACCGTTAAGTCAGGAGATTCTGAGTGAGTCTCGGGGTGGTTCTGAGGAGTAACAGAGGCGACAGTCTAAGGTTTGATGTGATGCATGGCGCCTAGTACGTGCTCAGGAAAGAGTAGCTACTATGCCCACCCTCAGGAAGGTAGCAAGGACGGTCTGATGAACTGTAGACTAAGCGACACACAGTAGCTGGCACATCGTGGTCATCCACCCTATTCCCTAACAGACCTAAAAGGACTTGGCAAAGGAGTGCATTGTGTACATAGATGGCACCATTGTTCTATAGTTGTATGGTAAGTGCACTAATATAAACCTGTGGAAAGACAGAAGAAAGCAGAGTAACTCGCCAGTCACCAAGGTGGAGGAAGAGTTGAGTGAGAATTTAAAGCTCAGTTATTTCCTATCTGTCATCTGGGCCTAGTCAGCATCCATCTTCCTACAAAGCAGTCTGACTTCCTTAGGGAAAAAGTCCTTCTGTGGTGCTCATCTGTTTTGGATCCTCACAGGAGCAGATGACTCATGTTTGTCCAATCCTCCCGCAGCCCATTCCCAAAGAATGCACTCCAACTCAACCCATCAAGGTTGATTCCAGGTCATCACTCAGGTATTTCTTATCTTAAAGTCTTTGCCATGGCCAATGCAGAAAATTCCCCAGTAAACAAAAGGAAGAGACCAATTCTGCTGGCCTCTTTTGCTAGAACCAGTTATACCTATAGATTTCTCATTTATATGTCTGTGTGTCTATCTGTCTGTCTGTCTATCTATCTATCTATCTATCTCAGTAAGCTGAATGAGGCTTCCCTTGCCCACCACCAAGATGGCTTGACTGTTAGTTTTGATTGAGGGGAGATGAAAGAAAGAAGATTCCAGGCACAGTCTCTTTTCCGAACTAGAGCACTATATTCTAGTTTTAGAAACAGGCAAAACCAGGTAAATGGAAATAAATATCTAAGTTGTAACAAGTGTCTCAAGGCTAAAGAAGGACAGGCTGATGGAGAATGGAGGGACACTAATTTCCTTAGTTAGGACAGGGCAGTAGGCAGACAAATAGTGCCAAATACACTCCTGGTGCTATATATTCACCATGACCTGCTCTCTAAGTCATCCTAGAAATAACTAAAACATTTGGCTGAATAAAGAAGGAAGGTGACTCACCTTGTGACCATTTGTCCACTGGCACTGCCAGTCTGATCGGAAACTTGGGTCTGGGGAGAGGACAGGGAAGAGCAGCACTGTTTTTCAGAAAGTATTAGCAAGACATCAAGCAAGCTGGAGGTTACTAATTGTGGCAACCACCTCCTGCTGGGAAGAAAATATTTTTTTGGAGGGGGGGCTGTGCCTTGCTCGTCAGCTGCTGAGCAAGCAAAGAGCAGTATGAATAAACTCTACAGGCGTGAGAAGTCTGGGGCTTCCTTTTAAATCAGTTCCTAGAAGGCAAGGAACCAGTATATCATAGTGAGACAATCATTTATAATGGGACCATTATTAGGAGCCAAGATATAAAATCGTACATGAAACAGCCTTATAAGCAGATTCAGTGCGTGGCTGATTAACCTCCCTGTCCTACTGGGGGCTAGGCGGCTCAGGGGAGTGGTAATGAGATGTGGAAGTCATTTGCCTCGAGGTCACAGGTTTTAAGCTGGACATGTTAGAAGGGGCCTAATTGCTACTCATGGGTGACTCGCCAGTGCGCTTGTTGGAGACACGGAGAAGGGGTTCAAGTCTTGATGTTACCCCTGAACCAGCTGCGGTATATTTATGCTGGTCACAGATCCTCTGAAATGGCAGTTTCATACTTTAGTAAACCTTGTCAGGGTTGATTTGGGTTTTTAGATAAATGAGTATTCTCAGCACATGAGATCCCTTGAGGAGGGGACCCAATTCTTTGGTTGTTTGTTTTATTTTATTTGAGATAGGGTCTCAGTATGTAACATAGGCTAGCCTCCAACTCTTAACTCAAGATCCTATTAACTTAGCCTCCTGTGTGGTAAGATTACAGGCGTGCCACACCGCACCTGGCTGGGAGGGGACCAATTTCTAAACACAAAATCCATTTATGTTTCTCATGTGGCAATCATGCCAGCACTCAAAGAGTTTCAGATTTGGGATTTTGTATTAGGAATACTTGGCCTACGCTGCTTTAAACAATAATCTCGGGGATTTTATGCGTACTAGACTAAGTGCCACAGACAGAATTCCAGAACTTCATGAACCATTAAACCATTTCCAGATCCTCAAGAGAAGGGCAGAATTAGGAAAAGAGATGATTTTCCTGCCTCTGTGGTGAGTGTGCCCCATATCTAGAACCCCTACTGATGCGGACCTGCAGACTCAACTGGCAGAAGCAAAAGACACATGGTCAAAGTGGAACCACACCACCAACTTCAGGCTGCCTAGCGGGCAGAAGCCCAAGGCAGGAATGTGGGGACTTGGCTTGGTGGTGGGCCAAGAGAAGTAAGTGATGTGAGAACAGTGGGCAACACTGAATCTGACCTGATTTACATATATGGCACTCAGCAAAGATGGTGGACCCCACCGAGGCTGAAACCAAAGCAAAAAAAAGGAAGCCCCAAAAAGGAAGGAGAAATGAGAGGGACTTTGAGCAAAAACCAAAGTCAAGTGGGGTGTGGTAGTACATGCCTATAACCTCGGCCCTCAGGAGGCTGAGGCAGGAGGATCACAAGCCCAAGGCCAGCCTGGGCTACATAGCAAGACCTTGTCCAAACCAAATGAACAAACAAACTTAGCACAAAGGGATAGAAAGATGAACATGGAGGCAGAAGACCTAGGTTTAAATCTTATCTAAGACTCCATCCTCTCCCATACCTCCTTCCTGTTCCCATCAACCTGTTTCCTTAAACTTGAAACAAGGACGATAACTTTTCAACACATAGATTTTACAAGATAGCTATTCACAAATTAACTCTTGATTTAGAATTCCAACTCATTCACATATATATACACATATAAAACATACGTAATACATATTATGGATAAGTATACATACATATATATGTGTGTTATATATACATGTGTGATGTATGACATCCATTCATTTAACTTAATCCTTCTGGTTAAATGAAGAGAAACTGTCAATTATTTGGGGGGCAGGAGATCTCCCACACAGGGATGTCACAGCCAATTTGGTAAAGTGTTTCAGTGTTAAGCCTCCCAATAAATTGGTTGTTGTTTTTCTTCTTCCTACCCCCCTTGCACTTCCCAAGGACTATCAGGCACTTGATGAAAGGAGGAATAACCCTTTCTTTGGTGTCTGCCATCAAGATCTATTTGGTAACCCACTCCTCTAACACGGCTTGTGCAGAGAAATAATTTCGGCTCCCTGTTAATTTGAGTATTGAACTGAAATTCTACAGCTGCTTTCTGCCAAGCCTGAAAGCAGAAATTAATTTCAATGACCCAGGCGAGTGGAGGGGAGCTCTGTCAGGTAATTAGTCTTCGTCTTTTGCTACTCAGGGTCTATCACTGTGCTAATCCATACATAAACCTAGGCATTCCCGAAGTCGCTGGCAATCTGCAGGGCCGTTTAACTACCTCTTGCTTGAGTTCCCTGCGAGCCAGGCAACTGCCCGGAGAGGAATGAAGGCTGGCTTCCATGTTTCCCTTCCCTCTGTATTTCGGGGCGACAGAGTAAATGCAGCTGATTTCAGTTCTTTTGATTGAATCTGTCTTTGATTAAGTTGAGATTGGGGTGGGGGAGGAGATGGATGAAGGGGGTTCCCCTCCCACCACTTTCTGATGCCTATTTATTAATGAAGAGGTTCCAATATTGATAGCCCTGACACTACAAGGGTAGCAATTAAAGGCTATGTCCTTCCAGGCTTCTAATTAAAGCAGAGTCCTTTTCTAGCAGTATGATCCTCTTGTCCTTTCTGAATTCCATTCTGGCTTGGGTGTGGGGTTTCTTTGCTTGTTCCTTTAGGGAAAATCCCCTGGGAGAAACATAGACCTGGAGAAAAAAAAAAAAAAGATACAGTGGGAAAGGTTTTGTTCTCAAATAGGGTCATTCTGAAATCCAAGGAAAAGAATGGCTTTTGGAGAAGGCTCCTGCTGACAAAACACAGCCCTTCCGCCTCCATCTCAGCCCCAAAACTCTTCCCTGGGCTCCCTGTTTCTCAAGCTTTTACCTCCGCAGGAAGGGGCAAGGGAACAAATTCAACAGTAGCCATCATTTTCTGAGCACCTGTGGAAGGACTTTACCATCTCTAGCACAGGTTACCCCTCTTTCACCGTGGGCAGGGCTCCCTGGTGCCATGTTACAGGGAGAAAAACCTAACGCTCAGTGGAGAGAAGTCCTTTTAGATCCAGTCTTTCTTTAGCACAAGTCAGGCCTGCCACACCAAAACCCATGGGTCAGCAAGGACATCAGCCATGAAAGCAGGTGAAGCAGGTGATGCAGGAACTGGGGAGCCCAGGCCCCCAACCTGTGTCCCCTTGCCCATGGTGAACACTAGCATTCTAGCCCCGAGCGGCCGACTTTGGTGGCCCTCTGCAACTTCAAGAGAAATTGAAAATTTGGACTTTTAAGTGAACTATTCCTTCAATGGCATTAATTCGTTTTGCTAAAAATCACCAGAGGTGCCAAAACTCCTCACCTATTACACAGTGAGCACACGCCTGTGACTTCAGAGATACTCTTGGTCTCCTGCCTAGGATCATTCTCAACCCTTTTCTCCTCAGTACTAAATACCCTATTATTTTTATGTGGAGCCACTCATGTAAGTGAAATGAAGCAGATGGCTTTGTCACCTCCTCTCTGGGAGGCCGCAGAGGATGAAAATGCCCTGCACTGTGCAGTTTAAGAAACATACTGTGGCCCCAAATGCCTTCCTGCAGTTCCCCCACACTTGTATCAGATCCCCACTCTGCCTTGCCAGGGGACCTCACCACACACAGAGTCAGAGTTACAGAGTTACAGAGAAGCCACTCTGCCCTATCCACAAGGTCCTGGAAACAGCCCTAAGTTTACTCCCAGTTCAGTAATAAACTGCCTATGTGATCCTGGACACTCTTCCCCACTTCTGCACATTGGGTGGATAATTCTGACCACACAGTTTGCTGTTAGGTTCCCATGGGATAATGCACGGGAATGTTTGAGGAGAGCTCTGTGGCTTCGCCACCCGCATCTCATTGACACCGAGGCTTGCTAAGCTTCTGCAGATGCAAACATGATTTGCCCGACTTGGGACTGAACACTTCCAACTGCACAGACCCTTGCTTCCAAGACTCTAGTCTGGTCCTAGTTTATTGCCTCTAAAGTGGGGTTTTCTTTTATCTGCCCCTCCAAGGGTCGCTGGGAAGTTATAAAGGGGAGAGTCCTGACCCCACAGGCCTGCAGGAACTAATTCCTTCCATGTAGACTCCTACACCTCCCTCAAGTTTTCTTCAGAGTCCTTTCCTATGCAAGCTTACAACTAAAGCTTAGAGAGGGAAGAAAAAAAATAAATCCCTGAATCTTCACAGGAGCTATGTCGGTGAAATCTCCTAATTATTTCTGATTTTACTCTGAATGCCTAAAAATGATAATATACTCTCTCAACACAGAGAGAGAGGGAGGGACAGAGGGAAGGAGGGAGGGAAGGAGAGAGAGAGAAGGACGGAAGGAGGGAGGAAGGGGAAGAGAGAGACAGAGAACAGCAGAAAAGCTCTAATGCGTGTACTGTGTTGAAAGTGGAAGTGCTCCACCTCACCCCACCCCCACTCCCACTCCACCCCTCTGCCTGCAGCTGGGCCCCATGAAAAGTCAGAAGCATCAGTCTGGTGTCAAGTGGCTCTCCTCTCCACATTCTATGAGAGTCAATTGCAATTAACAGGGCCATTCAGAAAAGGCAGGTACAGGCCAGACAAAGGCCACAGACAGATCTTATCAGAGACCAAGACCTGCAGCCTGTGCCTTTCAGATGCTGCCTGCCAAGTTGTGTGTGTATGGGGATGGGGGAAGGGAGGTGGTAGTGAAGGAGAAACTGCCAGGCAAGACAGGAAAGATGGCCCAGGGGAAGGGGGAAGGACAGGGATAGAGAAGAAATAGGCAGCGTAGTTTAAAGGAAGCCACTGGGACTCCTGGGCTACCTCTTGGGTCCAGACCCTGACTCCGCCCTAGCACCTAGCAAGGTATTCCACCCTGAGAGCCTCAGGTGGCTGATCTGGAGTGGGAATAGTGACGGCATGACCTGGTCCTGAATATGCCCTGTGAAATGATACTGAGGGCACTGCCGGGAACCTGGGCAGAAATTGTTCTCAGAGAACAGAGGAGCTTCCTTGCACTTACAGTGGGAAGAGACATGGAGATCCAGGAGAAAGAAGCTTTAGTGGAGCAGGCATCCCAGGGTAGAAATCACACCCTGCTCAGACACGATCGAGCAGGTTGAAAGTAATCTCTGTTCACCTTATGGAGCTGGCCATAGGGACCCCTCTCCCCTCAGAAGAAGGAAGGCCCTACAAAGCAAATCTTCCACTAGGAAGGGGGAAAGGTCACATTACTCACAGCAACAACAGGGGTTCCTTCTAAGGTGAGCAGATGAGAAATGCTACCCAGGCCATGTGTCCCCTGCTCATCAATCCCTACCTCCTCCAAAAGTGCTTAAATTCATTTCAAACAGAAGGACTCAAGCACCTACTACATGCTTAGCGCTGTACCATGGACCAATGAGTATCTGGAAAAACAATCTTTCCAGACTTTTTTTTGCTCCAAGAATGATGTGAGGGACTAAGGAATTGTTATGTGGTAGAAAGTTCCATGAAGACCAGATTTCACATGTCCGGTGACCCAAAAGTAATGTGACTATGGATTAGTTGCTCTGTACCTTTAAAAGCTTCAGCTGTACCCCGGGGGCAGGACCACTCACCATCACAGAGAGTTTGTGAGGTCTAGGTAGAAGTGCAGGCGGTATGGTGAGCAGTCAATGTGTACTATTTATCTTTTCTTAGTCCAGGCTCCTTGCTATGCTCAAGATGGGTAGGTGCTGGCAAGCTTAAACCAACAGCCTGCCTCAAATGGGTGCATGCCTGTGTGTGGAACTGGACAGACAAAGGGAACACATCTAAATCCCACCAGCCTCTATGGCCAGATGAGGAATTTATCTAGCACCTGACCCTTGAATTGGTATTATGAACTTTTTAAGTGATCCAGCTGAAGTCAGGACCACGAAGAAGTTATCTGATGGAGTAGCCAAAATAACTAGAGGATGAATATTTTTTTAACCTCTTCCAAAAACAAATGCACAACTCCAGAGTAGGGGGAAGACACCAACCCTATTTTTCCTTTCCTACCTAAGCTGGTGTTGTTTGTTGATAAGCCTCACTAATCGACCGTTTACCTTTCAGGCTCGCTTAGAATTCTAGAAACTCGAGGCTAGAAGAGTCCACTAATTACAAATTTTAAAAGTTCCACAGAGCAAGAGAAAAGAGGGTCATGACTAGTAAGCAAAACATGGCGGATGGTGGGTGGGGAGGGCCACTTTGTTTTCCATCAGGAAGAGAAAATAACAATGCAGAACAAAACCTCATTGAGTCAGTGTCCGTTTATTCAGCTAGGCTTATCGTTGGCAGGACTATTCTCCAATCACCTGGATGCCTCCAATTGCAATCTTCTTTAACACCCAAAGTCTGATGATTAAATGTGCTCATATATTAGAGGCCACACTTGTTTTGTTGCATGAGGTCTTTGGCAATGATGTCTTCAAGATGTCTAGAAGAACTATTGACACATAGTAGGTCTTCAATGACCGTAGCTTCACTTGCTTGCACTTTGTATTATCAAAGTTTTGATCTGTTCTATATCGTGGGTAGTCTTTATCAATAACACTATGGATTTCATTTTAATATACTACCTTCTATTAAACTGGAGCTATACACTCTTAATAGCAAGGGCCTGTCCAGCACTTTAATGACAACTGCAGTGCAGATGCCTCTCCTAGGAACACAGGACAATGTGTGGCGAGCGGTGACGATCAGAAGTGTCCTTCTACCTTTGTGTTGGCAGAATGAGTCACAGAATTACATTGTAGTTGCGATTAGTCTGGGGCTCCTCTGCACTGCAGTGACCTCTCAGCTCTGTGCAATATGAGGCATTTTCCTCTGTGACGTGGTTTACACAGCATCCTTTTCCCCTAAAGTGGCCACCACTGGGACCACATGGACAGGCCAACTGAGTTGTGTGCTTTCTGATCCATTTTTCCAGGCCCAGGGCAGACTCATGAAGCTGAGGAGGAGGCAATGGGTGAGTGCCTGTGGGAAGCTGGTCAGGAATTCTCAGCACTTTTGCTTCCCAGCAGCTCAGAGGGGGAGATGAACAATGGGGGACTGACACTTAGAAAGGATGAACTTCACTCTGAAATCCACAGCAATTAAGTGGCCCAGCCAGGACATGGACCCAGGTGAGTGACTTCTAATTCTGCTGTTTCAGGGAACTGACCTGTTCCCAGCCAAAGGCAATACATCTTTCCTCCCAGGTAAGCTGACTCCAAGGTCCCCTGAGTGGGCTCTAAAATGATGGTCACCATTCAAGTCCACTTGCAAGCAGTCCTCAGGCTTCCTAGGTGGCAGATTAAAGGGACAGCCAGGTTTCCATCCAATAGGCAAAGTGCTTGGGGTTTAGACCAGAAGGGTTTTTCACACATCAAATTCTGGGAGCCCAAAAAGCCCAGACCCAGCAAGTCCTGGGTCAGATAGCATTCAAATGTGTACATTCCTGGGAAGGAGCTACAGTTTGAACCACAGACACATTTAGCTTTGAAATCTGACTTTCCAGCACAGTGACACTAGTAATGGTTTCCCTTCTGTAGGGTGGAGGACCAGGTGTGGCTGGGATGCTGGCAGGATCAGATGGGAATCTCAGGTTTGATCACAGTGCTGAGATGGCACGTGGCCGAAGCTGGGTAAGTAGTGAGGCTCCTTTATAGGCTTTGTCCTGCTCTCTGGGCCTTTTCACTCGTCCTGGTTCACAGACAGAGCACTTGTCTCTGTCTCACACACACACACTGGCCTCTAAACCACTGGCCCTCAGTCTGATTCTTCCAGATAATGTTTACGCGTGGGATGGTGAAACATTGTTTTTTTGCTGATAGTACTGGGGTATAAGTTCGGGATCTTGCACTTGCTAAGTAAGAGCTCCACTACTGAAGCCTTGCCCCCAGCCCTTTTTCGCTTCCATCATTTTTTGTATATGCCTCGCATTTTTGCCTGGGCTACACTTGGACTGTGAATCCTTCTACCTCTGTCTTCTGAGTAGCTGAGACTACAAATGTGAAGCTCCACACTTGGCCCTGTATTCGTAGAAATTTTAACACCTCCACTTGTTCTTCCATTCAAAGAGCATTTGTGGTGGGTGAATGAGTGAATATGTGAGAGAGATATTATAAAGAGGACTTTAAAATAAAAGCACAAGCACCTCACTTCCTATACCCTTTGCTTTGTTTGCTTTGGGTTTTTGCCATTATTGTTATTCTTAAGATAAGTTCTTTCTGTGTAACTTTGGCTGGCCTTGAATTTAACATTCTTCTGCCTCAGCCTCCTGAGTGCTGGGGTTATAGGTATGTACCACCATGTCCAGCTCCACATCCATTTTTCATATACTAAACAAACTATCTACTCTTTGCTGATACAAACAGTGCTCAGATTTCCCTGGACACTTGTATTTTAAAGTAAAGCCCTCAAAGACTGCAACAAGTATATCTCTAATGGCAGAAAACTTTCCTCCAATGTAAAGGGGAGGCCTTGAGTGCAGAACAATGTAGCTGTACTTTCAATGGCACCTGCTCGTGGCTGGTGTAGTGAAACACAGCTCCCCCACCCCCAACCCTTCCCCTGGCTGGTTGTCACCCAGTCTAGGGTTTCTTCTCTGGGTTCTCTAGAGAGTAAGACTACTAGAGGACATGTGACTCTTTGGTCAGCACAGCTGGAACTGTTCTCAGCCGTGAGTAGCCTGAAAGGACACAACAGGAAGGTTCCCCTGCTTCCCTTAGTGACCTACATCTAAGAGCAAAAAGAAATGGGTCCCACAGCCCAGACTGCCAGCAGCTCCCTGCCCTGCCATGTCCCCTTTATGAATCATACATGAAGGAGAGAAGAGAGAGGGCTGCCAGCTCAACTCTGCACTTCATAGCAAAGTGGGAATGTACTCAGCAGGGAGCACAGGCTGCTCTCTGGAGTAGTGGGCCTTGCAGCAATCAGTTTATGAAACGCGAAGGCTTTGGTGGAGGCCAGAGGCCTGTCGGTATTCTTGTCAGAAACACACACAACAAAAGATGGGGAGTCCGTGGGGCTGTGTATGTTCTAGGGAGCACAGGAAGGGCCTGACCAAAGTTCTGAACTCAGGTTTCTGTTTTAAAATTATGCAAAATTCAGTCACTTCCCCTGGTTTGGAGACTGGAAATCGCAGAGTTGGGGAGAGGACACCTTTGGAAATCCCTGCGAGACTCCTAAAGAACTAAGGGCCCCACTCATGCTCTCCACATCTTCATGGGGAGGGGAAGGTTGGATTCCTCCCTGCCAGGGCCCTTCCTCTGCTGTGATGGTGGAGTGATAAGGTGAAAATATGGCCAAGTGAGAGTGTGGGGAAGAGAGGGCATTGCTCAGGTCATAGCAATGCCTTCCTAACTTCTCCTAGTTTTCTTGACCTGCACCCAACGCAAAAGGTGACATTTGTGGCAGGCAGGAGGAGAAGGAAAATGCAAAGTTTTGAAAGACCCACATAGAGAGGTCACAGGACAAGCAGTTGAGGATGTCTCAGACCACACTACTTTAGGATTCCTCAAGTACGACATGACAAGCACTATCCACCACGCCACACACAACTCCATCAGTTGCTTCTCTCTCCCCTCCAAAAGCATGAGGAGGAAGCAAATACTGTTTGTTTCCTCACACAGATATAACCCATCACACAGAGAAGAAAGACATTGGAACTTCTCAAGTGGTCACTTAAATGGAGGGGACTGCAGTTCAAACCAAGTCTCTCCAACTCATGATCCTAAGCTTTGAGTTTTTGTTTTGTTTTGTCTTTTGAGACAGGGTTGCCTTGTGTAGCTGACTCACTATGTAGCCCAAGCTGGCCTCAAACTCTTGATCCTCCTACCTCAGCCTCTCCAGTGCTAGACCCTGAGCTTTCATCTACTAAGCAACCTTGCAAATTAGGTCTCCACCTTCTGGATTTCTAGGACCAATAAGACTAAAAGAAAGGAAAGAACAAGATGAGATATGTAAAATAAGGTTATCAATTCTCTGCTTTACTTTTCCAAGTAAGAAAATTTAAGAAAGCATGCAGCACCTGCAATCACATCACTTCATAAAACGCAAGCTATGTTAAAACCCAACGTACCTACAAGACAGATGTGCAGATAAAAGGACAGCAAACACCCGCCACTTCTAACCACCATGATTTTATAGAATAAGAGATATTTCAACACTGAAAACACAAGTTGGATATAATCTCAGAATAAAAGACAGTCACTTAAATACAATTAATTAAGCTTTCTACGAAGCAAGACTTATTTCTGTCCTAATTTTTTCACTGTTAGCCACAGTTGGATTATCATGATGAGTGTCAGTTCAAGTTTTATATATATTTTTTTCATGTGGTTTATTGAGACAGGGTCTCTACATATAGCCCAGACTGGCCTGGAACTCACGATCCTCCTGCCTCAGTTTCCTGAGTGCTAGGCTGACAGATGTGCACCACCCCGCCTGGCTCCAGGTCCTATTCTCTGAGTTGCTACCATATCCACCCCGTTCTACCTCAGTAACTAACTGTGAGCAGAAATAATGTGTGGCTGTGGCATGACTGTAGGGACAGGTTGTGGAGAATTTTGGGCTACGGAGGGGTAAAGAGAAGCCACGAATGGGCCCAAGGGTGGTTTGTATGCAGCCTTTCTAATTCACTCAGCCAATATTTGTTGAGTGTTTTCCTGAGGTCTGGTCCCAGCCAAGACCTAGGAATATAAGTATGGGGAGTATCTGAAAGACCACTCCCAGGTTCAAGAATTCCCTATGGAGACTCCCAGGCCATACCACACCATCAAGGCCACAGCCAAGATTTATCTCAGCGAATAGATACAAAGTCAAGTCAACATAGGGAAAAGGTGCATGGGGCAAAGTCAGTTTCCAACAGCTCTGTCCCAGTGGATTCACACCGGGCGATTTAATTATCCCCTACTACCAGTCGAAAAGATAGGTGTGAAGTGTTCCTACCACCGAAGCTCATTAGAGACCAGGCCTAGGCGTTGTACTGGAGGCTGGGCATGTAGTAACCCTCTGCTGTGTAGGAACCAAAATCCCAGCCTCCAGAGAGGACAGCAGGTGTTCAGCATGAACCATACTGCTTGGACAACAGGTTAGGCACCATGAGCCACTCTTCTCATTTCTGGGAGTTGTGACAGCCATTCTGAAATCCAAGTTCCCTGATGTAACCAAGAACAAAGTTTACAAGCAGTCTCTCCAAGGACAGCAGGCACAATAACATTTTCCCACAGAACAGCAGTGAGCAAGGTAAGAGGCTGGTGCCTGGCCTTGTGAAATGTGTAACCCGGGGAGGGGAGATGTCATCACACCTACATCATTCATTCATTCATTCATTCATTCAACAACTACTCTTTTTTTTTGTAGGTACTGAGGGGGGATGGCATGAATAACAGCTTCTCTTGAGAACTTTCTATGGGCCAGTTGCTAGTGACAGATAATCAATGAAGATAGACTAAAATCCCTGCCCTTGTGAAGCTGAGAGTGTAGTGGGAGAAGACAATAAACATATACATGAGTGAGATATAGCACTGAGGAGAGAAAAGGAGATGGGGAGGAAAGGGAGGCATGCCCATTTAGGTTCTGGAAAAGGCAAAGTTAACTGAGAAAGGGATGATCTGCTTGAGCCCTGAAAGATGAGAAAGAACAAGAGGGAACAACTAACTTCTCTAGGTAGGAATAGTTGCCTGTGCAAAGACCCTGTGGCAGTGTGGGTGGGGGAGAGGGACACTGGCTGGTTCCAAGAGAAAGCAGAATAAGAGGAAGCTGCAGAGACTGGCAAAGGCCTTTGGGGCCTGCTGAGGATTTCAATTTTTTTTTTTTTTTAAATCCTAAGGGTTAAGAAAAGCCAGGAAAGAGGTCAAGCAGGGAGTGGCAAACATGGAAGTGACCAGATCAGATTTCTATTTTAGAAAAATGATTCTAGTTTCTGCCTGAAGAAGGGATTTCAAGAGAGGCAAAAGGGGAAGAGAAGGAAGATGCCAGGGGAAAATCTCCCCACTCTGCTGCTATCTGTGGCACTAACTCACAAACTCGGAATTCATCCTGCCATCAGGGTGCTGTGGAGAGACAAAAGAAGACCCTCACCAGTGGCTCCTGCACCCATCCCTCATTGAAGGAAAAAAAACTCAGGAGAAAAAGTCTTCCTGTTTTCAGTCTTTTAAATGGCACAAGAACTCCAAAGGGAAAAGTCCAACATGGGTAAGCCAGCAGCAGTGCCCTTTGAAAAGTTTTAATTTTATTTTAACTTCACTAAATCTACTTACATTCACATTTTGAAATATGTATGCACGATAAAACACTGCAGTTATGGTCTATTGGGTTAAAAATCCACTTTTTGGAACGGGTTCAAGGGAATACTTATATAAAAGTCGTCAGAATGGAAAGAGCAATTCTGCAGATAAAATAGGATGGCAACATCTCCTAAATATGCCCCTTGCAAGATAAATGCACAAGTGAAGAGGGGTCTGGAACCGTCGCTAATGGGAGATTCCTGCAGGCCAGCCTCTTATCCCTCAGGAACCAGCTGGAAAGGGAAGCGCCAGGCTCATCCTCACATCAACATTCACACTTTCCCAAGAGTCTTTCCTTTTCCTTTTATAACTCACTTGAAACCAAGAAATTAACCCCTGATTTAAACAGTGAAATTCCATCTAGCATGCTCACAATGTGGGGCAGCTATAGTGTTTATTTTGCAAAGTCCAGACAAAGAGAGCTAAAAAAATGCTGGAGGAAACCCACCAACAAGCATCTCTGGTGCTTATTCTGTGTAATTGGCCACATTTGGGGAGGCATACAAAAAAGGAAGAAATGTGCATTTTATCATTAAGGAGTGGGCAAGCCCATTAAAAGGGTGGTCCTTATGCCAGGCACTGGGAAGGTGGATAGAGTAGCTCCTCGTCCTGGACCGAGTACATAGAAAGGCCATGCTGGCCTGGGATGCATGGAGGCAAACAAGGAGGACTCTGATGGGGCTAGGATTCATAGCCACAGAACACAGAAGAAAGAGAACCTTCTAGAAACATTAGTGACACTGACACTGACAAAAAGGAGGCCTCCTTGGGTATGAAAATATAGGAAGTTAAATGAGCCCAAGAGTCATGGGGGAGGGGTGGAGCCATGACAGGTGGTAAAGCATTCAGCCTTCACTACTCTTATGGCTCCAATGAAGGAAACAGAACCTTCGTGTGGAGCACATGGGACAGCCACCCACTGTCCTGGGAAGATCCTAAAGAAATCTCATGCCTTTACTCCCTCATTTAGCCCCTCTTCTCAGGCCCTGGTTCTAAGGCCAGTGTCACACAGGCCACTCTCCCAAGGATACAGCATTACGAGTTTGTCAGCACTACTCTTAACAGGTGACAACCAGGACAGAAACCAAGACCACAAACATGGTGTGACCAATGCCAAGTCTGTAGGATGGTTGTCACCCTTAACAGGGCACTGCAGGCTGACTAAAGCCATCTAAGGCACTGTCCCTTTGTCAGCCAGTGCACTAGAAGTCACCACATACTCGATCATGCATCTTTGTCTTGTCCAGAAGACAAAAATGAAACAGGGGCTGCTGCATGGCTCAGTGGAACACTTGCCTACCATGCACTAGGACCTGGGCTTTACCCCAGCATCAAAAAAAGAAGAGGTAGGGGAGGGAGGGAAAAGGAAGAAAGTAAAGGCCAGCTAAGGCCGGTCTTGAACTTGGTGTATAGCCCAGCCTGGCCTGGAACCTTCCATCCTCCTACCTCTCCCTCCCACCACTATTTTTTCTTGTCTTTGTCAACTACTCTTCTCTCCTCTGTTGCATCCCATGTTTTTTTTTTTTTTTCACGAGTTCCATCAGAACCCTGAGCTTGATGGTGATTTCTGGTTGGCACTTGGGCTATTGTTTAAGAATCATCTGTGGGTTGTAGGTGTGACTCCAGTGATAGAAAGCCTGCCTGGCATGCATGAGGCCCTGAATCCAAGCCCTAGAGCTGCCAAATAAACAAATAAAAACACAAAACAAAACAACAAAACGAATAAATCACCTGGAGTGTGGGGTACACAGGTCACCTGAGTGGCCCAGGCTCGGGGCTGAGGCAAAATTGGCACTGAGGTCTTCTCTCTGGCTCAGTACTCACTTGAGACTTGGAGACAAGGCTGTGTGGTTGGGTAGGTGCTGGGGTTATCTTGTGGGGCAGGTATGTAGCAAACACCCCAGTGGCCTGAATGGATCCTAAATTATGTAGAGTGAAATGTATAATGAGAGAACTCACCCCCGCTGCTTACTACTCCAACAGGGTTTTTATAAAAGAGGAAACAATGTCACTGAGACACCAGAAATAATAGTAACACACCACCCTTTGAGTATGTGTGTGTGATGGGGGCCAGAAGTGGAAAGAAAAAAACAAAAAGAGAAACAATGACAACAGCAACAACAAAAAAACCACATCCTACAAAGAAGGGAGGTGGGACTGGTAGAATAGTAGAATGCCTGCCTAAGCAAGCCGAAGGCCCCGAGTTCAAATCCCAGTACTGGAAAAAAAAAAAAGAGTGGCTAAAGTTTGGGGCCAGGGAGGGTCCCTGGTCACTATAGACTCAGGGCTTAACTGCAGCTCTTCCGATGAGGCCCTGTAAGCTGTCAGGGGCTCCATCAGCCTGATGGGTACGTGGTCATTAACACATCAGTAGCTCTGGACTGGGAGTCTAGACTTCAGCCAGGTCAGGACATGCAATGTGTTAAATGGTACCAAATCAAACAAGGGACCAAGGAGGTGCCTTGTCCCCAAAACAGACCCTTGTTCCCACTGACAGGCAGAACTCTGGGCTTGTGAGGCCCCTCACCAGGCTGTATTGTGGGTCACAATGTGCCTACGTTCTAACAAAAATGAACATGGTTTTGTGAGCACTTCCTCCTAGTGAACACCGCCTCTCGTCTCAGTGTCGGCACTCGAAGCTGGATTCCTAGATACCTGGTCTGTTAGGCAAACAAATTCAAGCTAGAAATTGTATGGAGAATAATACTTGCTTGTTCGCCATTGTACCTTTCTGTAATAAATGTTTTCCAGTCAGGGTGCTGGAGAATTCCAAATGATAGACATATTATGTTCATGAAAGACAACTTTAAGAAAAATCTTTCTGCAATGAAAGTGGGGGTTTTTCCCCCTTCTTGGCAACTCTGCTTGCTATAGAAATGAGTGATTTTCTGAATTTCTGCCAAGTGAGATGGGTTGAGCATGCTATTAGATTAGTCTGTTTATATAGAAACAGCCAAAAATAGGAAACACATAGAAGCTATTAAAGATATTGTCCTGTGAGGGAAAGATTTGAATGGTTTTCTTACTGCAAGTGGAAATAAGATATGAGTCGGTATTGATGTGATAAAGAAGTTAATGTGTTCTAAAGCAAACCCTCGGATTCTTCATCTTGTTTCAGAGGTGACAATAAAAGGAACACACAGACAATTATTTAGGGCTAGGTGAGCAGAGAGGGCAGATGACACTTTGCATAGCCTCATCAGGTCTTCTAGCTGGGAACACCTGCCTTGTAGTAAGTGATGTTGGGTGCCCAGGGAGCTTAAAAAGAGAAGGTGGCTCCAGAGAAAATAAAATTTAAAAAATTAAGCAAGATTTCAAAAACTCCAAAGTGAAATTTCAATTTCACTCTTTTCCTTGCGTTGTTCTGCAAACTTAATGGAAGTCACACAACCTCTAGCTCAGTGAGATTCAAGACAGAGGACTTGCAATAGGTTCAGGAGCAGAAGTTATGGGTTCTTACTTTCCTCATCTGGAAAGTGGGCAGTGCAAGCTGTACCTTGATGTCACCATTTCTCCTCAGGAGACATAGGATGACATGTAGAGGAAAGGACCATAATCTGACCACATGAGCTGCTCCCAACATTTGTGTGAACCTGTGCGAAGCCATGTGTCTACACCCTGCCTGTATGAACCCTTGTACTACTTACTATTTTCCTTATAGTTCACAGCTGGAAAGCATAAGGACAGGACTTTGTTTATTTTTAACAAAATATGTACAGTAACCCTCCTTATACATAAGATTTTGCTTTCTGCAGTTTTAGTTACCTATGGGCAACCAATGTCCGAAAATATCACATGGAAAATTCCAGAAATAAAAAAATCCCTAAGTTTTAAATCGCACACCACGCCTTATCATTCTACTTTGTCCTGCCTGGGACATGAAGCATTCCTTTGTCCAGTGCTGGACAGTGCTGGACAGGTTAGTCCCTGAGCAGCTATCTCACTTACCAGATTCCCTGTCACTGCAGGACAGTGTTTATGTTCAAATAGTCATTGTTTTACTTAATAATGGCCCCAAACTACAACCCAAGGTGAAGGGAGCAAGTGAATGATCCAACATTATATGCTGACCAATTAAATAAGCTCTGAAGCTACCAAGAAAAAGAGAGATGTGTCTAAGTAGAGGAAGAAAGGCAGCAAGAAGAGGAAAAGCAGAAGAAGCCAAGGGGGTGGAGAGATAAATCAGTCAGTCAGCTGGGGAGAGACAAAGGAGGTAAACCGGAGGATGGGGGAAGGAAAAGTCACTGACCATAGGAAGCACTGGGCATGGTGAGGAGTGGGTGAGGGGGAGGAGGGACAAATGTCCTGGTCGGTTAACGGGAAGTTCAGTTAACCGGAATGATACGCCAGTTAAGTTATTCCACCGAGCCTGGCAGCCCGATTCTGGCCATTAACTTTAATGTTTCGCAGATCCCCGGCATTTTCACAGGTGTGAGCTAAAACCATCTGGTTTGTGCGCTCTACCTTGCCTATTAAAACCCAGCATCTTCAAAGATAAATTGTGGAGCGACGAGTGGGGGGAGTGGAAAAGAAACAGAGGTAAAATGTGGCCACATGCTGTACCCTCAACAGAAGGAACCTTTAAACAGCCTTTGAGTGGGATTATTTTATTTTGAAATTGCAACGTTAAAAAAATTAAATAAAATACGGTGTGAGACTTTAATCACCAGAAACACAATCTGGGTAAAGAAATTGCTCAGAAACAAAATCCCAGCCGCATAAATGCAGTGTGTGGTGACCCAGACATGATAAATGAAAGCAGAAATACACTGAGGAGGAAATCTATATCCAAAAATATGTCTTTATAGTAGTGATATTTATAAATTTGACACACTCGAAAGTAGAGCTCACTAAAGATTATTTCTATGTAAATACACATTTTGCCAACACCAAAGTGCAAAAAAACCCAAACATATTTCTTGAAAAATCAATTCTTGTGCAGTGCATAGAGAAGTACACTGATAAATATTAAAATATAGTGCCAAATTCAAACTTGCCAGGGGCCAAGAGTCTGGGATCAGGTGATGGGGACACGAAACTGTCCCACACTGTCTGATGTCCACTGTCTCATCTGGACAGGATATTTAACAGAGACACTTCTGCCCATGACTTGTCTTTTAGTGACAAAGATGGGCCTTGCATGGCCTGACCTCCCTGGTTTCTTCCAGTTGCTAGGGAAAGTTCTGTGCAAGGCTGCCTAGAGGGAACTTGTCAAACAAAGCCCCTTGACTCATTTGAGGCTCCATCCAGGGACATCCAGACAATGACTGGGTTCTCAGCAGGAAGTCTTGGGCAAGTATCTCTCCTAAACACCCTGGTAGAGTAGCCTGCAGTTTTGGGGTTAGGCCAGTCCCTCAGATCTCTTATTTCAGAAAGCAAAAGTTGTCTTTTTTATCGGTCCTTCTCATCCGTAGCCGATCAACTGTGTGCATCATACTGTCCTAGGGATTCTGTGTTCCTTTTAATCAGAGATGGCCTCCCCATTTCACAGAAGAGGAAGCTGAGGACTAGGGCTGATCAGAAGGAATGTGGGTTCTTTTCTTCTTTCCTTTCCTTTTTTTGTTTCTCATTGTAACCATTGCCTCTTTGCTTTTATATTTATAAACTGAACCACAAAACTGAGATTGGAAGTTGCATAGCAGCTGGAAGGGGACACAGGAGAGCTGTGCTGGGGTACTAGAATCATTCTGAATCTTCTGTGGGATACTACTACATGCTACTCAAGCATGTTCAGTGTGTGCAAATTCACCGAAGCACAGAACTGAGTGTGTGCCCTTCCTTGTTTGTATTACAATGCAAGTAACTCTCAAATGAAGACTTGAGGAAATGCTGCTCTGCCGTTAAAGTAGCCTAGATGAGGTCTCTGTTCCCACAGCACACTGTGCCTTTCTTTAACTCAGGCCTTGCTCTAGGAGAAGATCCATGCTGGGCGCATCTAAGATGCCAGGAAAAAGCCTGTCAGCTGAGTGTTAAGCCATTAGCCAATGCATGCCCCAGGGTGGCTACTCCACGCATTCTCTCCCTCTCAGGTCTATGTTTGACAGAGAGGATGCAGAGGGGCTCTCTCATGAGTCATTATGTACACATTACAAGGGTTAAAGCCATCTGGATTTGTTCCCTGCCTTACACACTGATTTTCTGCAAGAAAGGTCTCTTGTGAGATGAAATGTGTTCCTCAAACTTCCCATGTCCAAGACTTAACCCCATAATATTACTCCATTTGGAGATCAAGTCTTTAAAGAGGTAATTAAGGTAAAATGAGATCATTAGGGTGGCCCTAATCCAATCAGACTGGTGTCCTTACTAGAAAATGAGATTAGGACACGGGCACATCCCGAAGGAAGAATTATGAAGACTCAGGAAGAACGTGACCATCTGCAAGCTAAGAAGAGAGGCCTTAGTAGAAAACAGCACCTTGATCATGGGCTCCCATTCCACTCTGTGAGAAAATCTATTTCTGTTGTGACTTTTGTTATGGTGGCCCAAGCAGACTGATTCTAGGCCTAGAGTGAAAATATCCAGGGCTTTCCATCTCAGATTCAAGGTGTCCAGAAAGAGCCAGTACCGTGAAGTAAGACATGGGGACTCCACCTTTGCTCTGTCCTATGGCCGAGGGTAAGTCACTGTCAACCTCTAAGACTCCCTTCCTTCTAGGCGAGATGCACACAGAGTCGCAATCTCACAGGCTTATCATGAGCATTTAGCTAGATAATGCATGAACGGGGTTGAACTGTTTCTGGCTCATAGTAGGGCTCAATAAATACAGTTGATCTTATTGATATGATACTGATAAAGGTTAAAAATCTTTTCTGACTCACCATTTATTACAATGAGGAAAACTATAAATGAAAAAGGTGCTGCACAAAGGCAGATTAATATTTTGATTAACAGGAAGATCAAAATATAGCCAGACAGCTTCATTTCACCATCCAAACAAACACAAACCGAGCTCCTGAGACACTGGAGATGCGGAGCTAATAGGCTGATCGACAGGGAGTCCACCATGGCCCCGAGGGGCTGGCATCCACATGGATATCCTGGGACGGGGTAGGATCCATGGGACCCTAGGAGCACAAAATGTGGCAGGAGGACTCACTTGCAGCTTGGGGATAGACGCCTCATTTCAGGGATTCTCGCCAGCCTCTGTTAGAACATCCATAGGCACAACCACAGAGACAGGCACAGCCACCTGTGCTCACTCACAATCACTGTGCTGAGCATGCAGCAATTGGGCAAATATACAAAGTCTCAAGAGTGACCACCATTTTAAACTGGATTGAACAATTAACTTGGAGAATGGAACAAAATGACCAGGCTATTTATCTGGCAATGTGCAGTCTAAAAAGGTTTGGAGAGGCTGTCCATATAACCACATATGGTTTTTGTCTCTTCTAAGCTCATGTCTACTATCTTAAATTTATCTTTTTAAGACAAAATGAACATTATGAAACATGACTATTGTCTCTGGATATTTGTGTTCTGCCTAAATTCACACGTTGAAATCCTAATCCCCAAGATAATGGTATTAGGATGAGGGTCTTTGGGGGTTATTACATGAGGGTAGAGTCCTCATGAATGGGGTAAGTGGGTTTCTTTCTTTCTTTCTTTCTTTGGTGGTACTAGGGTTTGAACTCAGGACCTCTTGCTTGCTAGGCGACCTCTTACTTGCTAAGCAGGCACCTTACCACCTGAGCCACATCCCCAATCCTTTTTGCTTCAGGTATTTTTCAAATAGGTTCTCACTTTTATGCCCTGGCCGGTTTAGATCACAATCCTTCTATTTATGCTTCCTGCATAGCTGGGATGGCAGACATGCACCACCACACTTATCATAAAAGAAACTTGAGAAAACTATCTTACACTTTCCACCATATGAGGAAACAGCAAGAGATAGACATATATTGAACAGATACTGAGTCTTCCAGCAACTTGGTTTTGGACTTCCCAGCCTCCAGGTCTATGAGAAACAATTTCTGTTGTTTCTCAGCTGCCCAAATTCAAGGTATTTGATTATAGTGGTCCCCAAAGACTGAGACAATCATCCTACTTGTTTATATAATTTAAGGGAAAAAAAGCTTGTGTGGATGCCTATGTGCGTGCCTGTGTACACACACACCAGAAAAAAGCATAGAACAATGGTTACCAATACCTTCAGAAGACCAGAGGCACAACGTAAAGAATTCTAGCTGGAGATGGGGAAGAGACAAAATAATGTAGCTTTAAAGACTGCCCTATATTGGGATTCCAAGATGGCAGCTAGAGGGAGGAAGCAGAAAGCGAGCCTCCTATACTGAAATCTTGGAGAAACGCTGGAGACACATTTTGCAGGCATAATCACTGAGAAAAGGCATAACTTTGACCCCTTCACACCTCCAGCCAGCACAGAGAATCTCCACTTCACGTTAAATGGAGAAACCAGGAGGGCCCCCGGACCGCCAGTCGCCGGTGCCCAGTCGGCTTGGGAAGACGCGGACCAGGTGAGCTTCGCGGTACCGCGGTACTCCCACAGACAAGCCTGGGCCAGAGCAGCATAGGCCCCTGGACAGATTGACCTCCACTGGGGGAAAAAAAGAGAAACTGAGTAATAAGCAATAAGAACAAATAAGACACGCAGGAAAGAGGGTGGGGTGCCCTGAGCGCTGAAGATTTGGGGAAGGGAATCCTTCCGGGGACTGTAAATAAACAAGCCTCCGCGTGCCCAGCAATCAGGAGTGGGAAAGCTTGTGAGAGTGGCGGAGGGAGGAAAACTCCACAGGAGAGGAGGGAAGACCCACTTCCCACGTGAGCTGTAAACAAACATGGCGGCTGGCAGGAGCAGCAGCACCGCCCGGTAATCAGGAGCAAGAAAGCTTGTGAAAGCCGAGGTGGAAGGAGAACTGCACAGGAGACGGGGGAAGACCCACCTCCCACATGAACTGCAAATAAACACGCAGGCCTGAGAACGCGGGTGCAGTGTCACCTTTCCCAGTGCTTGGAAAGGGGAAAGCTTGTAGCAGAGGCTCACACACAAGAGAAATCTGAGCAAACAAAGCCTGCAGGGCCAGGTGAGTCCTAAGCTCACCCCAGAGATCTGCGTAAATAACGCCGCCAGCAACAGCAGGCTGACAGCAGCGGGCAGGCAAGCCACAGTTGCAGGTACCATTCTCAGAACTGTCTCCAGACTCTTTTTTTTTTTCTTTGTCTCCCTACCTTTGATGAGAGAACAACCGAATTACACCTGCAAGCTGAAAAATTTACTGAAACTGTATTGCATTTGAACTTGGGACACTTGGTGGGGGTTTTTTTGGGTGGGTGTGTGTAGTTTTGTTCTACTTTATGCATCACCTTTGATGAGACAACTACAGAACAACATCTGAGACACCATCTCCAGGACTGGAGACTGAGACTTCACTGCATTTGAACTTGGAGGTTTTTTGTTTTTTTTTAAATTTTCTATTTTTTCATTTTATTTTAATACATTTTTATAAATAGATTTTTCTTTCATTTACTTATTTTTTATTTTTATTCTTACCTTTATTTTTTTTATTTTTGATTTTCAGTCCTCTCTCTGTCTCTCTCATGTCTGTTCAGCTTACTGTTGATTAGCATACTAAAGCTCCCTGTTTATACCTTTGAAATCTTCTTGTCTGATACCTTGTTGTGTTTTCTCCCTCCAGTCTGTGTATTTGTTTTTCCCATTTCTTTAACTTCTTGCTTTCCATCTCAGCTCACCCTTCCATTCTAAATATTTCCATTGTTATTATTACAAGCTAGAAAATACTTAATTGCACACAGTACAGAGACAGTAGCAACACCAAAGACAATGACGGGAAGACAGAAAAAACAGGGAAACCAGTTTCCCCACAGCAAAAAATTAGTACAGGAACCAGAGGGGAATGAAGAAAACAGGTACTCAGATCCAGACTCCAACAAAATGAAGATAAACTATGCCAAAGGACCCAATGAAGCCCACAAGAATAATTTAAAAGAAGACATACTACAGGTACTCAATGAGAATTTTATAGAGATGATACTGGATAGGGTCAACCAAAATGTACAGGAGACACTCAAGAAATTCCAAGACAACAAAAATAGAGAATTTGAAAAAACAAAAGAAGAAATAAAGGAAACCATAGAAGCACTGTATAAACACCAAAGTGAAACAGAGAACACGATGAATAAACAGATAAATGAACTCAAGACAAAAATAGACAACATTAAAGAGGAAACCAGCCAGGATATGGAAAACCTCAGAAAAAAGAACAAAACAGAACTGCAAAACAAAACAGAAGGCCAATCCAGCAGAATAGAACAAACAGAAGACAGAATCTCAGAACTTGAAGATGAAATGGTAATTAAAGGAAAAACCGAAGAACTATTAATTAAACTCAAGACCTGTGAAAAGAAAATGCAAGAACTCACTGACTCCATCAAAAGACCAAACTTGAGAATCATAGGCATCGAAGAAGGAGAAGAGGTGCAAGCGAAGGGAATGCGTAATATATTTAACAAAATAATAACGGAAAATTTCCCAAATCTAGAGAACGATATTCCCATACAGATGCAAGAGGCCTCCAGGACACCAAACAGACCAGATCAAAATAGAACTACTCCACGACATATCATCATTAAAACAACAAGTTCAGAAACTAAGGAAAGAATATGGAAGGCTGTAAGAGAGAAAAAACAAGTAACATACAAAGGTAAACCCATCAAAATCACAGCAGACTTCTCAACAGAAACATTAAAAGCAAGAAGAGCTTGGGGTGAGATCTTCTGGGCACTGAATGAAAATAACTTCAACCCCAGGATACTCTACCCAGCAAAACTATCATTCAAAATAGATGGAGCAGTAAAAGTCTTCCATGATAAGCAGAAACTAAAACAATATGTGACCACAAAGCCACCATTACAAAAGATTCTGCAAGGGATCCTGCACACAGAAAGTGACACCCAACTTAACCATGAAAAGGCAGGCAGCACCAAACCACAGGAAAAGAAAAAGCAAGAAAGTAGAGAGTAACCTCAACTTAGGTACACACAATCAAACCTTCAAACAACTAAGACAACTAAATGACAGGAATCACCACATACCTATCAGTACTAACGCTTAATGTTAATGGACTTAATTTTCCTCCATCAAAAGGCACCGCTTGATGAAATGGATTAAAAAGGAAGATCCAACAATTTGTTGCTTACAGGAGACCCACCTCACTGACAGAAAGATGTTAAATTCAAGGCCAGCCAAAGTTACACAGAAAGAACTTGTCTTAAGAATAACAATAGCCAAGTTATGGAAACAGCCAAGATGCCCCACCACTGACAAATTGATTAAGAAAATGTGGTATCTATACACAATGGAATTCTATGCAGCCATGAAGAAGAACGAAATGTTATCATTCGCTGGTAAATGGATGGAATTGGAGAACATCATTCTGAACGAGGTTAGCCTGGCCCAAAAGACCAAAAATCGTATGTTCTCCCTCATATGTGGACATTAGATCAAGGGCAAACACAACAATGGGATTGAACTTTGAGTACATGATAAAAGCAAGAGCACACAAGGGAGGGGTGAGGATAGGTAAGACACCTAAAAAACTAGCTAGCATTTGTTACCCTTAACGCAGAGAAAGTAAAGCAGATACCAAAAAAGCAACTGAGGCCAATAAGAAAAGGGGACCAGGAACTAGAGAAAAGGTGAGATCAAAAAAGAATTAACCTAGAAGGTAACACACATGCACAGGAAATCAATGTGAGTCAATGCCCTGTATAGCTATTCTTATCTCAACCAGCAAAAACCCTTGTTCCTTCCTATTATAGCTTATACTCTCTCTATAACAAAATTAGAAATAAGGGCAAAATAGTTTCTGCTGGGTATTGAGGGGGTGGGGGGAAGAGGGAGGGGGCAGAGTGGGTGGTAAGGGAGGGGGTGGGGGCAGGGGGGAGAAATGACCCAAGCCTTGTATGCACATATGAATAATAAAAGAAAAAAAAAGACTGCCCTATTCATGACAGCACTTCTTCTCTCCCTTTTAAATGAGTACTTTTGATCCAACTGTACACTTAGGCCTTACGGCATGCAAAGGAGAGAAAAGGCAGCCATGAGCTGGTGCTCTGGGATCTGTAGCAAAGCCTGGAACTTGAAATTTCCCATAAGCACCTTCTAGAGTGGTTAAGCTCTCTCAAACTCTGTGGAGTGCCCACTGCATTTCTATAATGTTATTGCTTAACCTGCAATCATCAAGAAATGGTAGAAATATCAATGTTTAAATATAACTACAATTTTTAAACTTGTACAAATGATTTTACATACAGAATCACACAAGAGAGCCCTGAAACTCACAAAACACTCACTGTTTCTTAATTACTAATGAACTGGTTTTATTCTTTAGCAAGATTGGGGCAGGAATTGTGTGTAACACTCAGCGCAGAGTTAAGGAGTATTAAATATGTGTTGACCGATTAAACCAGGTATCACAAGGATCTAGGGAAAAGAAAACTCTAAGAATGCATTTGGAAGAGAATTGTGTTGATGTGGAGCTGGATGTGGTGGCTCATGTCTATAAAGGTTCCAACTACTAGGATGGTGGAGATAGGAGGGTTATGGTGTGAGGCCAGCCCAGGCAAAAAAATGAAAAAAATTAGCAAGGCCTTTCCCAAAGAATAGACAGGCATGTCTGTAATCCCAGGTATGTGGAGGAATTGATAGGAGGGCCAGGGTCCGAGATCAGTCTGGGCAAAAAGCATAGGGAGTATCTGAAAAATAAGCTAAAAGGGCTGGAGGCATGGCTCAAGTGGTAGAGCACTTATCTAGCAAGCACTAGGCCCTGAGTTCAAATTCCAGCACTGACAAAAAAAAAAAAAAGAGCACTATGTCAAACTGGGTATGTAACTCACTGGTAGAACACCTGCCTAGAATGTGTGATGTTCTGGGTCCCCCGGTACCACACCACACACGAATGACAACCATATCAATATTTCTGGAATGTGCATAAATACTTTAGGGCAGACCCTGCCATTGGTAGGGGTGGTTCAACCTCAGCCTCCCCAAGCCTCAATATCAGGGAAGGCAGGTCCCTGGAGCTGGACTAAGATAGGGTCTTCAGGGGCTGCATATCTTTGTTCCCACGTGCTGGTGGATTGATATCCACCAGTGTGAGCCTGTTCCCCAGGGTAAGTGTCAGAAATGGCACAGATGCCAGCATGTGCAGCCCAGAGGGCCTGCCACCTGGGCTTAAAAGATAGCAGTTTGAGTTCAAAGTGGTATGGGGGGCATTTACCTAATAATAGCACAGCACATGTATAAATAAAATGGCTCGTTCTATTTGATTCCTTTTGCTTTATGTACCTGTCTACTCAAAGGTCAAAGCTAGTGAGGACCTATGAAGCCCAACAGGCTCCTAACACTAAAAAGTCTTTCAATAACCAAAGGCCATCTAGAGCTGACTCTAAGTTATCCATCTCATTGAGAGTGGATGTTCTCGTTCATGCAGAGATATTCATGTGTTTAATTACAAGGTGCTGCATTATACAAGGCTCAGCAAACTTTCCATAAACAATCAACGTTTATGGGCTTACGGCTCCTGTCCTGACTACTCAGTTCTGCTGGGGTAGTTGAAAGCAGTCATGGGCAATATGCAAGCAAACAGGTGCAGCTATGTACTGATAAAAAAGCAATCCCCAAGCCAAATTTGACCCAAGAGCTGTAAGTTTGCTGACCCATGTCATACAGAGAACATGCAGCACATCACCATCCTAAATTTGAAAACATCTGAGTTCCGACACATATCTGGCCCCAAGAGTTTCAGATAAGGTGTTGGGGCTGGACTTCCAGCTCTGGAAAGAACCACCAATTCTTCTAGCAATAAGCTTCCCAGATGAGCCGCAAAGACACCTATCTGTTTTAACCAGAAGCCCTTACAAAAGGGAGCACTCGGTCTCAGGGAGCAGATTACCCAGTGTGACACGGCATGGATTAGGATGCACATTGACCAATCTTGTGAGCCACACACTAGGGCTCCTGTACACCAGAGTTTCCTGAAGAGTTGTTTCTGCTCTAGGACCATAGGGTGAGCAGTGTTGGGAAGGCCAAGTCATGGCCCTGGGTCTAGACTTCAGAATGGTCAAAACTGAAAGGCACAGCATTAGCAGTCATGGCCATGGGTCAGGCAGGGAGCCCTCAATGTCCTTGTGGATAAGAGAGAGAAGGCCTCACATAAGAGAAGCCGAGGACAGAAGCCATGGATCAGGAAGGGCCACGTCTCCCAGCTTACAAGAGAACCCAGTCAGGCAACCCATTGGGACGTGGTGGGGATCTGAGAACAGGTCACAGACGCACAGGTTGGTGCATAAGGTGGTGAAGTGCAGGCCTGCTAGAGACCCCATGGCTTCCAGAAGAAGGGGATACATGCCAATAGCTACTAATGGCATTTATGCCCTGCTAGATACCATGCAGAGTGCCTCGGAGACTGACTAATTCTCACAATAATTCTGCAAGGTAAACATGGCAGTCTTCATTTCATGGGTGAGAAAACTACCACCAAGTGCCCAGAGCTACCTATTGTGTAAGTTCAGAATGAAGGCTGGATCCCAGCTGCCTGACTTAGAGGACTCCGCCATGTTGCCTCCCATAAAAGAGAGATGGGCCCCACTAAGAAGAAGACTCATGCAATGTTAGAACACAAA